>NC_091764.1:18750000-20000000 GCF_029378745.1 Bos indicus
TAATTCACATGTCCAGCTGAAAACTTAAAACCACCTTGCCCTTTCCTTCACTGGGGTGTCACATCCCAAAATTTTAGGTTATTCTTTTTATGCTCTTGAAAGTCAGAGATGATCATGACACCCTTTTTCAATAAACACTGCTATGGGGTAACCTAACTACCTGAGGTGGTAATTCAAATTGCCTCAAAGAACCCTATAATTTCCTCCTCCCACCTGTGTGCATGCACACACACACACACACACACACAGAGTCAGAAAGGGAATAATTGATTTCCTCAAAGGTAGCTTACCATGCTAAAAACAGCAAGGTGAGTCTCTGGTCATGAAAAGAAAAAGGGAAAAAAATCTACAAGATAAATATTCAATGAGACACATATTCTGCAACTTAACAAATGGATTGAAATTTTGACAAATAAAAATGAATGTGCACTCTGAAATATTCAAAGTGTGTAAAATATAATCAGAAATTTACTCTATGCCTTAGTACAGACTGCCAAAGATGTTCACTTTCTCATCTTTGGAGCATATTCCATTCTCTAAATATTAAACAGCTTCCATATCGAAGTAATATTTAAAATGTCTTTCTTATTTACTATGAATAGTTAAGTGGTTTCCTTCATAAATACTAATTCAAGAAGAAACAGTCACTTATAGAGTGTGTTTTTAGGTTACATAAACAGTCTGGGCTGCATTTGGTGTTGGTGAATTAAGATGTGAGTCTACTAGTAACATTTTGCATAAACAATACATGTCAGGCAAAGATCCAACAAGCTGTGCTATTAATTTATGCTCCAAATTCCTTAGCTGAAAATGTTCTTCAAATTGTTTTTTGTGTTTGTTGAATGTTCAGTTAACAGGAAATAGTTCTGCTTTACTTTCATCAGAAGATCCATATATATATATATATATATATATATATATATATATAACTGTGCTTCACTTTGCCTCAAGAAACTGAATCGTACTTTTTCTGACTTGAGTTAGTTTGCACTATAATTAAAAAAAGAATATATCCACATGTCTACATGCTGCCTTAGGAACTGAAGTTAATATACATGTCAGTTCTTTGCTATCAAAAATTGACATAAACATCCTAGAGCCAGATACTTCACTAATTTGGCAAATAATTGACTATAGAATATAATGAATTTTCTGTGGCTGAGAGTTAAATGGTTGGATATAGTATGAAAAAAGAGTTCATCTTTGCAATTCACTTACTCTTACAATAGGGGCTTCCTGGTGGTTCAAATGTAAAGGATCTGCTTGCAATGCAAGAGACACAGGTTTAATCCCTGGGTTGGGAAGATCTCTTGGAGAAGGAAATGGCAATCCACTTCAGTTCTCTTGCCTGGAAAATCCCATGGACAGAGGATACTGGTGGGCTACAGTCCACGGAGTTGCAAAGAGTCAGAAACAACTGAGGGACTAACACACAACACACAACACACACACACACACACACACACACACTATATACTCTTAAAATACAGGCACCCACTAAAAATCCCCCAAAATAAAAGGATCCATCACATCCCACTCCAGTTCCTGAGTAAAGTAGAAGATGAGTTTCACCAAGGAATAAGCTAGATGTAATTTTATTTCATCAAAAGGAACCAAAGACCATAAACTATTTTAAATATCAACACCGTGAGGAAATTTTAAATGGCAGTATGAACCAAAATCCAATTTCAAGCAGCAAAAGAATATACAGAGAAAGCAGGAGAAATGATTACAGAGCAAATAGTGGTCAAATACAAAATAGCAAGAGATCGAGCATGCTAATATATTAATTAAAATTGAATTAAAGAGTAAATTTAACCCCCTCCCCCCGTTAGTAGGTCAAGAGTGATTATGACCTCTAAAGCGCAACTTGAAGGAAGGAAGATAGTTTTTTGGGTTTGGGTGGTGACTACTGCATTCCAGTGGAGAAGGCAATGGCACCCACTCCAGTACTTTTGCCTAGAAAATCCCATGGATGGAGGAGCCTGGTAGGCTGCAGTCCATGGGGTCGCTAGAGTCGGACACGACTGACTGGCTTCACTTTCACTTTTCACTTTCTTGCACTGGAGAAGGAAATGGAAACCCACTCCAGTGTTCTTGCCTGGAGAATCCCAGGGATGGGGAAGCTTGGTGGGCTGCCGTCTATGGGGTCGCGGACACGACTGAAGCGACTTAGCAGCAGCAGCAGCAGCACTGCATTCCAGAAATGAGCAATCAGTCTGCTTTTCAAGATGGAGTTATAGAGACTGTGAGAGTCCTAGATTTGTCCTCTAATGGGGGTGATAGAGACTCCTCCTCAAACATCCCTTCCTTACTGGCTAATCCTATTACCAACCCTCAGAAAGTTCCATGATTGATTTTGTGATTGCTTTTATTTAAGTTGAAAAAGTCCTTAAAAATCACATTTCAGATAAAAGGGTTCGTCTTCTTTTCCTGACGTTCACAAACTATCAGATGGTCTTCCAGGATCCACATACTGATTTGGATAACTTATATGTAATTCAAACTCAGATACCACAACACTGAATGTATTTGCTCTTTGCTGTTCCAGCCCGCCTGCTAGTCCCATAGAGTAAGAGAGCTATCTCCTGAGCACTTCAACGTGCCAGCCACTGTGCTAAATTCTTCATCTGTTGTCGTATCTCTATCCTCGCCCCAACTGAATATGATAAGGACTGTTACAATCATAAGTTTATAGAACAGGAAAGCAAAGATTAAGAAGATAATAAATTCCCTAGAATTGCACTTTGGAACCTGGGTTTCTCATCTCAACGACATCATCCTCTACTGAGTTTAATAAACCAGAAGCCTGGTTTTGTTTCCTTCTCCTCCACCTCCTTCATTTAATCAGTCACTAAGCCTTGCCAAACACTCCAGTACCCCCAGAATTCATCTTTATCTTTTCATTTCCTATTACTGCCAAGTTCAAACTTTCATCAAAATTTTTTTTTTGTCCTAAGGATTGTAATAATCGAATAATCTTCTAATTCATTTTCCTATTTCTTGTCTTTTTCACTCTAATCCTTGAGCCACCTTGACATTTTCAGACTGCCTTTTTTTTTTTCTTTCCTCCGCCAAAAAACCTCCCAGAATTTGCTGCCTTGTCATTCCTTCTCAAGGTTAACTTGCTCATTTCTGCCTCAGCAATACCTATGTGTCTTATTAATATAAAACTCATGCCACTGAAGCACAGATACTTAGGTATTTCTGTTGCTCCTATAACCAGACTATTAACTTCTTATAGACAAGACTCTGTTTCATTATACCTTCATTCATTCATTCATTAATCCATCCAATATTTATTGATTAACCACCTTATTCCAGGAACTTATTTTTAATAATAATAATAGCTATCCTTTACTGATACTATACTCAACAATCCTGTGAGGCAGATACTGTTATCTTTATTTACATTAAAGAAACTGCAAAGAAGAGAGGCAAAGACACCTCTGTCTAGAAAAATATTTTGGTTGTATGCCTGGGACTGTGCAAGGGTTCAACAAGTCTTAGTTGAAATTTAGTTGAGCTTAAAGTCAAAGTGTTAGTTGCTCAGTTTTGTCCGACTCATCGTGACCCCATGGACGGTAGAACACCAGCGATTCTCCAGGCAAGAATACTGGAGGGGGTTGCCATTCCTTTCTCCAGGGGATGTTCCTGACCCAGAGATTGAACCTGGGTCTCCTGCATTGCAGGCAGATACTTTACCATCTGAGCCCCAAAGAGCAGACCAACACTTCAGAGAACCTGGCTTGTGTAAGAGCCTAAGGACAATAGAAGTAATAAGTATAGCAGTGGTTAAAGAACTTGGGGACATTAGAGTCAGACACATATACACATTGTAATCCCCACTTTGTCACTAGTAAGCTACATAATCTCTAATAAACTGCTTATTTCTTTAAACATCAATAAAAAAAAACTATAAAATAGAGATATTAGTCATACTATTTTAAAGGGCTATCTTATTGGTTAAATGTGAAAATAAATATAAAGTGCTTAGAAAGTCACCTGGTACAAAGTAAACCCATATTAAGCAACAGTTATTTGACTGTGTGGATCACAATAAACTGTGGAAAATTCTTCAAGAGATGGGAATACCAGACTACCTGACCTGCCTCTTGAGAAACCTGTATGCAGGTCAGGAAGCAACAGGTAGAACTGGACATGGAACAACAGACTGGTTCCAAATAGGAAAAGCAATCATCAAGGCTGTCTATTGTCACCCTGCTTATTTAACTTCTATGCAGAGTACATCATGAGAAACACTGGGCTGGAAGAGGCACAAGCTGGGATCAAGATTTCTAGGAGAAATATCAATAACCTCAGATATGCAGATGACACCACCCTTATGGCAGAAAGTGAAGAAGAACTGAAGAGCCTCTTGATGAACGTGAAAAAAGAGAGTGAAAAAGTTGGCTTAAAGCTCAACATTCAGAAAACTAAGATCATGGCATCCGGTCCCATCACTTCATGTCAAACAGATGGGGAAACAGTGCAAACAGTGGCTGACTTTATTTTGGGGGGCTCCAAAATCACTGCAGATGGTGATTGCAGCCATAAAATTAAAAGACACTTACTCCTTGGAAGGAAAGTTATGACCAACCTAGATAGCATATTAAAAAGCAGAGACATTACTTTGTCAACAAAGGTCCGTCTAGTCAAGGCTATGGTTTTTCCAGTGGTCATGTATGGATGTGAGAGTTGGACTGTGAAGAAAGCTGAGCACCGAAGAATTGATGCTTTTGAACTATGGTGTTGGAGAAGACTCTTGAGAGTCCCTTGGACTGCAAGGAGATCCAACCAGTCCATTCCAAAGGAGATCAGTCTTGGGTGTTCATTGGAAGGACTGATGCTGAAGCTGAAACTCCAGTACTTTGGCCACATCATGCAAAGAGCTGACTCATTTGAAAAGACCCTGATGCTGGGAAAGATTGAGGGCAGGAGGAGAAGGGGATGACAGAGGATGAAATAGTTGGATGGCATCACCGACTCAATGGACATGTGTTTGGGTGAACTCTGGGAGTTGGTGATGGACAGGGAGGCCTGGTGTGCTGCGATTCATGGGGTCGCAAAGAGTCAGACACGACTGAGCAACTGAATTGATTGAATTGAATTATTATAATGACTGTACAGTAACATGAGTCAAAAGTAAGCTATTCAATGAGAGGTTAAAAGTTTTCTAGTTAGAATTCTTAATGCTATTATTTTCATTTATTTGTTCAGTTGCTAAGCCATGTCTGACTCTTTGTGACTCCATGGACTTCAGCACTTCAGGCTTCTCTGTCCTTCACTCTCTTCCAGAATTTGCTCAACCTCACATTCATTGAGTCAATGATGCCATCCAACCATTTCATTCTCTGTGGCCCCCTTCTTCTCCTGCATTCAGTCTTTCCTAACATCAGGGTCTTTTCCAATGAGTTGGCTCTTTGCATCAGGTGGCCAAACTATTGGAGCTTCAGTTTCAGTGTCAGTCCTTCCAATGAATATTCAGGGTTGATTTCCTTTAGGATTGACTCGTTTGGTCTCCATGCTGTCCAAGGGACTCTCAAGAGTCTTCTCTAGCACCACAATTTGAAAGCATCAATTCTTTGGTGCTCAGCCTTCTTTATGGTCCAGTTCTCACATCCATACATAACTACTGGAAAGACCATAGCTTTGACTAAACGGACCTTTGTCGGCAAAGTGATGCCTCTGCTTTTGAATATGCTATCTAGGTTTGTCATAGCTGTCCTTCCAAGGAGCAAGCATTTTTTAATTTCATGGCTGCACTAACCATCTGCAGTGATTTTGGAGCACAAGAAAATAAAATCTTTCACTGTTTCCACTTTTCCTTCTTTTTGCCATGAAGTGATAGGACTGGATGCCATGATCTTCATTTTTTAAATGTTGAATTTTAAGTCAGCTTTTTCACTGTCCTCTTTGACCCTCATCAAGAAACTCTCTAATTCCTCTTTGCTTTCTGCCATTTGAGTGCTATCATCTGCATATCTAAGGATGTTGATATTTCTCCAGGAAATCTTGAATCCAGCTTGTGATTCATCCCTTCCAATATTTTATATATTTGTTTTTGTTATTGTTGCTGTTATTTTTATTTTTATGGAGGTATAATAGGAAGTATAGCATGAGAATGGCCACTATACATGTAGGAATGTCAATGGATACATTCCTCCAGCTTTACCATAACAGTATTCAAAGCTATCGAATATGACCCTAAAGGAAAAATAATAGTCTCCTTCCTCCTCAAATAGGGCTATTTGAAATGTTTTATGTTTTATCCTTCCTTCATAGGGTTGCTATACTAGGAAGAATAAATAAAAGTGAAAGTAATTACTGGTTTACAAAGCTAGGTTAAATGTCATAGAAACATTATTCACACACTATCTCAATTGTGGTTGAATTAAAGAGCAAAGCAGTTTTAAACAACCCTAAACACTATCCTTTTAGGGGAGAAAGAAGAATTTCAGATATCTCAGAATACAAGGAAGGAATTTCTGGAACTTAGAGAAGACTTCTGGCTGGAACATCAATTAACCAGTGTACTCTAGGCCTGAGATGCCAGTAGGCCTGACTTGTGGTTTCATTGCCTTAGTAGGAACAAGATGGTACATTGCCTGGAAGTGGCTGTCCTCTGTGGTGGGTGGGTGAGCACGTGGCCCCTCTTCCTTTCTTCACATTAGGTATGCCCAACTCCACACTAGTGGTCAGTTTCCCAATGAGTAAATAAGGTTTGCTTTTTGACACACATTCCACAAACAAGCCAGATTTTAGGAGACAAAAGTCAAACGTGTCAAAGGAGAATTACAGAAGCCCAAGAAGCCTCAAGAGCATAGGGATTGTGGGAGGTGGTAACAGGGACTTTGTTGAAGCCAGGGCAAGCATTACTCAATCTTCTCTTTCTATAAACATCCTTAGGATGGAAGCATTAGATTGTGGGCTACTCTAATAATTCCCAAGCAAATATATTGGGCTTTTTGTGGTTTACAGTTTAGGACTTTATTTTGCTGTATCATCTGTGTATTTTTCAATGTTGTATTTCTTTTGGTTAATCTTCCTTCCTCCTGGGAAGCAAAATGTTCTGCAATAGCAAACACTGTCTGTGGTAAGTCCCTAAAACTCCAGTGCAACAGATTGCAAAGCCTGCTGTCCATTCTAAATACACTTGCATTGTTTCTCTCTGAAGCTGGTTGTGTTCATGTCTCCGACTTTACATGCCATCTGTGTCATTTTTCTATGGTCACCGATCACTCATCACTCCTTTCAAAAGATGTTTCATCACATACAGCAGAGGTGTTCTTCAAATGAAATCCACAAACCCGCTGACTTGGAGAAATTGTTGACATCCCACTAATATGAAAACTGTGCCTATTTTTTTTTCTGTTTTCATTATGTACAAGTCTGTATACATTTAAAAAATATTTTAATAATGAAATGTTTTAGTTCAAAGAAATTATAGAGAAAACATAATTATTTAAGTACTGTATGTCATCTTGCATATCCTAGTCAGATAGTATAGGTACTTTTGACTTAATAGGAATTTACTTGTAAGAATACTGAACCCAATACATTAATTACTCATTCTTGCGCTCACTCAAAGGACCAGATGCTCTTGAAGAGAGTCTTAGGATACCCACAGGTGAAAGGCAAATGATAAAGTAGAATAGAGTGATTCCATGTGAGAAGGGATATGAAGTGGAAAGGACCGTGGCTATGGTGGGGCTTATCCCAGTTTGCCCAGGGCCAGTCCTGATTAATGCCTGTTGTTTTGGTATAATTATTGATTCTACACCTATCATTAAAGCTGGAACTCCAATACTTTGGCCACCTGATGCGAAGAGCTGACTCATTTGAAAAGACCCTGATGCTGGGAAAGATTAATCGCAGGAGGAGATAGGGACAACAGAGGATGAGATGGTTGGATGGCATCACCGACTCAGTGGACATGAGTTTGAGCAAGCTGAGGGAGTTGGTGATGGACAGGGAGGCCTGGCGTACTGTGGTCCATGGGGTCCAAAGAGTTAGACACGACTGAGCAACTGAACTGAGCTGAGCTGACACCTATCATGTCCAAAGTCTGATGGCTTAAGCAATCAATTATGTGGCTACCCTAACTCTGAAGAACTGGAGAGCACATTTTCTACCTAAAAAAGGAAGCTTCTACCTGGCTCCAGAAAACTGCTGTCAAGTTGGAATAAAAGATCTCTGCTTTTTCAAGAGAAGCCAGCTTTGGATTTGGGGTGTAGTCACCTGATATTTAATGTTAGTTCAACTCTCTTTGTGGTCTCAAAGAGTTGGACATGACTTAGCAACTAAACAAGAACAACAACTCTTATTTTTATCTTTATTTTCTGTATAAGACAAAATTGGTCTGAAAAAAATAGATTTTCCTATGGGTTACTAATTTACAATCTCTTTTGGCCTAGAAGTTCTACAACTTGAATACCACCATTTTCCTATCTACCCCAGCAGGCTGAATGTGCGGTTCCACTTAGGATATTCATGTATACACTATGATTCAGGTTAAACAGATCCTGTTGGAAAGCTTCTAAAGGAAGCATCCATCATCATCAGTTAAGAAAACTGACCAAATGATGGAAAGCAGAGTGATAACTCAGGCTTAATTAACTGATTTGCTGACATCTGTATTTAAATCATTTTTCATTGCTAAATATCTCATTTACTGAGCACCTACTATGTGCTATACACTAAGTATGCCATCTACATTATCATAATGCTAGTAATCATAACAATGAAGTGACATTGGCATCATTCCTCCAATTAAAACAAAAAGTTGGATAAGGCTCAGAAAATTTATGTGATTTGACCAAAGTCCCATGGCTAATAAATGACTGAGTCAAGATTAGTATATAAGTATTTCTGAGCTCCAAATCCTGCTCTCTGTCTTTTGTATTGATCCTTTACTGGAAAAAAAAATATTAGCTTCATCACTTAGATTTGCATCTTATGCAAATATATTATCTAAAACTGTACAGTTTCCTTTTGGTGAAAGAAGCTATAAAAGAAGTTAACAAATTCAAAGAATAAAGCAACCAGATGATAAAAAATTACTGTGACACCTATTCAGCAATGCAAGGTAGAGGAATAATTCTATAAAACACAGTCTCACAACTAAAAATGTCAAGCTGCTGTCTACACAACTATGTGACACTGGGAATTGTCTTTGGTCAGGCTCCTTCAATGCTGAGATAAGACAGTGATTCTTAATGCAAGTGATGGTTTGAAGAACTACTCCTATGGGAAACCTATAAGGGTATGAAAGGAGTAAGTTAATGTGGGGATAGCTAAGTCAATAAGGCTTTTAGGAGAGGTGCAGCCTCCTGATATTGTAGGGAGTTCTGGAGCTTGGATTGCATCGCAGAGACTATCTTCACCTAGAAGCAAGAGAGCTGGGCTCTTACATTCCTGTCTCATCAAATCTGTGGTAATGGGTTTCCAGTATCCCCTGATGAGGAAGCTCCTATGAACCAAGGCCAGGCCTCAAGTGAAAGAAAGATATAAGTCCTTAGAAGCTAATACCTACACAGCAGGCAAATGGGACCTGCAGGCGGGTAGGAGGGGAAGTAGGAAAGTGGGAGGTGGGGAGATCAAGACCACCAATGACAATATCTGCTGCAGATAATTATTCTCTATTTATTTATAGAATTATTATTTTGTGTCATTTGAAATTATTTCATCTTCAAATTTGCATTTTCTTCTTTCATGAGTAATTTTTAAACTTCACTGAATTTTGTCTTTCATTGTCCCCAGTGTCCAAGTCCTCCCTTTTCTTCATCCATTTTTAGCCCCAGGGAAATACATCATAGCTAAGGCAAATGAATTCACAGACTAATTCCTTCCTTTTAAACAATATTTATTACAAAATAGTATAGTACAGAAAAACAGTTTGGTTACTCCCTTGGAGATCGTTATATTGAGCTATGTCATATTACACAAGAAAGAATGTGATTCTGCAGAAGAAAAAGCTCCTTAAAAATGCCACAAAAATGTTTATATACATATTGCATCACTGATCAAGCAAATGATATTACTAGTAACAGTTACTGAACTATTATTGTTATATGCTGATAACCTTTATCATGAATATGCTGATTTTTATATGTTTCATATGCATTATATGTTATAACAATGCCTACACATTAGTTGTATGAACATGAGCTTTTTAAATTCATAAGCCACATGCAAAACTTTTCCTTAATAAAAACAAAAAACAGTAAGTCAATAAATACTTATATTTTGACAATATATAAAAATGAGTCAATTCAGCTTTCCCCATAATATTTGACTCCTTCAGATCGCTGCCAACTACCCTGCTTATAACCAACTTTTGACCTGGTGTCCATTGGAATGGTTAGAGATTTGGAAGCCATTGTGGAGATGATACAGGTTATATTTGGTGACACAGGTGAAACTGATGTTTTTCACACAAAGCAAAAGACGAGAACTCTCTGTGGGAGAGTCACTTCTTTCACAATTCACAAAGGATGAGAAAATTTTTTCTGGTATGATTTATTTGTGGGGTGCAAGAATTCTATCTTGGGGTTTTTCCTTGCTTAAATGAACTAAGAAAAATTTTCAGTTCTCATTAAATATACCAAGGCTTTCAGAAATTCAGTCATCACTCAAATGTTTTCAAGTGTAACCTTACAAATGAAGGCTGAATACCAAAAGATTTTTATAGCATTGCAGATAGATTCCTTACTGTCTGAGCCACATGGAAGCCTAAAATTTAATCGGTTGTGTTCACGTTGTGCTCCGTTGTGTTTGACTGTTTGAGACCCCGTGGTCTGTAGTCTGCCAGGCTCCTCTGTCCATGGGATTTTCCAGGCAAAAATACTGGAACAGGTTGTCAGTTCCTACTTCAGGGGACCTTCTCGACCCAGGGATAGAACCCAAGTTTCTTGTGTCTCTTGCATTGGCAGGCAGATTCTTGACTCTGCTAAAGTCAACTGATTAGAGAGTATCCAAAAAGAGGTTATGTTCTTTTTTATTTTGCAAGATAAATATTTTTCATCTTTTTATTATCTCACAGCCCCTTTGAGTGAGTGTGTGTGCATTTTGTTTTATGTATATATATTATTTATCTTGGCTGCACCGAGTCTTAGTTGCAGCATTAGAGATCTGCTTCTCTGACAAGGAACTGAAACTGGCCCCCCTGCACTGGGAGCTCGGAGTCTTACCCACTGGACCTGGATGCTTGGGGCCGGTGCACTGGGACGACCCAGAGGGAGGGGAGAGGAGGGAGGAGGGTGGAGGGTTCAGGATAGGGAACACGGGTATACCTGTGGCAGATTCATTTCAATATTTGGCAAAACTAATACAATATTGTAAAGTTTAAAAATAAAATAAAATTTAAAAAAATAAATAAAAAAAAAGGAAAGTCCTGTATGTGTGTATTTTAAATGTTCCTCCCTTCCACTATGCTTTCCACTGACATAGCAGCAAAAACCTTCCTCTCCCCATTACACCCCTCGCAGAGTGAGTATCATGTGCCTCTCCACAATCAGCACAGAAGAGTCTGTAGTGCTCATCCCTACTGTTAACATTACAAAAACAATAAGTATGACTTTCCTTTTCCAGGTTTAAAAGTATAATATTGAGTAAGCTTTGAAAGTTAATATGCTATCCTTTCAGAGATGCAGAAATGTGCACATCCCTGTTGAAAAAAAACACAGCTTTCAATTTTCAAAAGAAAAATATTATTAAATAGTCGCATTTACATATTGGTTGAAAGTAAATGTGAATGACCAATATTTCTTGTTGAAGAAATTAGAGAACATAAGACACAAACAATGTAAGAAATAAGCTTTTTAGAAATAAGCAGTCCTTTGTGTGTGCTCCTTGTGTCCAACTGCTTTGTGTCCAGTTGCTTAGTTGCGTCCAACTCTTTGTGACTCCATGGATTGTAACCCACCAGGCTCCTCTCTCTGTGGGACTTTTCCAAGCAAGAATACTGGAGTGGGTTGCCATTTCCTCCTCCAAGAGATCTTCCCAACTCAGGATCAAACCTGTGCTTACTGTATCTCCTGCATTTGCTGGCAGACTCTTTACCACTGAGCCACCTGGGAGCCAGGCAATCCTTTAGCTGAGATTAATTGGTCTTTCTGAGAGTAGAAAGGATGGTGGTAGACACAGCTCCTAGTTTGTCTGCCATGGTCATATCAAAAGGTCATGTATCCTAGAGTAAGGAGCTATGGTTTGGAACTAAACCAACCTCTATATCTTATTAACCTAACCAACTCTGTATTTGTGTGCTTGTGTATATGTGTATGTTCAATGGAATAAAAATTCTATGCTATTTGGCTTTTTGAGGACTAATGATAATATAAAGTGCCTAAAAGAGTGTATATGGCATAAAATAGGAATTTAGTATTTCATAATATTGTAACCCCATGTCCAAGGAGCAGTGGCTGCGCAGGGGCAGGAGGGCCGAGAGGAGCTATTCCATGTTCAAGGTCAGGAGTGGCGACAGTGAGGAGATACCCCTCGTCCAAGGTAAGGAGCAATGGTTGCACTTTGCTGGAGCGGCCGTGAAGAGATACCCCACGCCCAAGGTAAGAGAAACCCAAGTAAGACAGTAGGTTTTGCAAGAGGGCATCAGACGGCAGACACACTGAAACCATAATCACAGAAAACTAGTCAATCTAATCACACTAGGACCACAGCCTTGTCTAACTCTATGAAACTAAGCCATGCAGTGTGGGGCCACCCAAAATGAGCAGGTCATGGTGGAGAGATCTGACAGAATGTGGTCCACTGGAGAAGGGACTGGCAAACCACTTCAGTATTCTTGCTTGACCCCATGAACAGTATGAAAAGGCAAAATGATAGGATACTGAAAGAGGAACTCCCCAGGTCAGTAGGTGCCCAATATGCTACTGGAGATCAGTGGAGAAATAACTCCAGAAAGAATGAAGGGATGGAGCCAAAGCAAAAACAATACTCAGTTGTGATGTGACTGGTGATAGAAGCAAGGTCCGATACTGCAAAGAACAATATTGCATAGGAACCTGGAATGTCAGTTCCATGAATCAAGGCAAATTGGAAGTGGTCAAACAGGAGATGGCAAGAGTGAACGTCAACATTCTAGGAATCAGTGAACTAAAATGGACTGGAATGGGTGAATTTAACTCAGATGACCATTATATCTACTACTGTGGGCAAGAATCCCTTAGAAGAAATGGGGTAGCCATCATGGTCAACGAAAGAGTCCGAAATGCAGTACTTGGATGCAATCTCAAAAAAAAAAAAAACAGAATGATCGCTGTTCGTTTCCAAGGCAAACCATTCAATATCACAGTAATCCAAGTCTATGGCCAAATCAGTAACACTGAAGAAGCTGAAGATGAACAATTCTATAAAAACCTATAAGACCTTTTAGAACTAACACCCAAAAAAGATGTCCTTTTCATTATAGGAGACTGGAATGCAAAAGTAGGAAGTCAAGAAACACCTGAAGTAAGTAACAGGCAAATTTGGCCTTGGAATACAGAATGAAGCAGGGCAAAGACTAATAGAGTTTTGCCAAGAAAATGCACTGGTCATAGCAAACACCCTCTTCCAACAACGCAAGGGACTCTACACATGGACATCACCAGATGGTCAACACTGAAATCAGATTGATTATATTCTTTGCAGCCAAAGATGGAGAAGCTCTATACAGTCAACAAAAAGACCAGGAGCTGACTGTGGCTCAGATCATGAACTCCTTATTGCCAAATTCAGACTGAAATTGAAGAAAGTAGGGAAAACCACTAGATCATTCAGGTACGACCTAAATCAAATCCCTTATGATTATACAGTGGAAGTGAGAAATAGATTTAAGGGACTAGATCTGATAGATAGAGTGCCTGATGAACTATGGATGGAGGTTCGTGACATTTTACAGGAGACAGGGATCAAGACCATTCCCATGGAAAAGAAATGCAAAAAACCAAAATGGTTCTCTGAGAAAGCCTTACAAATAGCTGTAAAAAGAAGACAAGTGAAAAGCAAAGGAGAAAAGGAAAGATATAAGCATCTGAATGCAGAGTTCCAAAGAATAGCAAGAAGAGATAAGAAAGCCTTCCTCAGTGATCAATACAAAGAAATAGAGGAAAACAACAGAATGGGAAAGACTAGAGATCTCTTCCAGAAAATTAGAGATACCAAGGGAACATTTCATGCAAAGATGGGCTCGATAAAGGACAGAAATGGTATGGACCTAACAGAAGCACAAGATATTTAGAAGAGATGGCAAGAATACACAGAAGAACTGTACAAAAAAGATCTTCATGACCCAGATAATCATGATGATGTGATCACTCACCTAGAGCCAGACCTCCTGGAATGTGAAGTCAAGTGGGCCTTAGAAAGCATCACTATGAATAAAGCTAGTGGAGGTGATGGAATTCCAGTGGAGCTATTTCAAATCCTGAAAGATGATGCTGTGAAAGTGCTGCACTCAATATGCCAGCAAATGTGGAAAACTCAGCAGTGGCCACAGGACTGGAAAACGTCAGTTTTCATTCCAATCCCAAAGAAAGGCAATGCCAAGGAATGCTCAAACTACCACACAATTGCACTCATCTCACACGCTAGTAAAGTAATGCTCAAAATTCTCCAAGCCAGGCTTCAGCAATACATGAACCGTGAACTTACAGATGTTCAAGCTGGTTTTAGAACAGGCAGAGGAACCAGAGATCAAATTGCCAACATCCGCTGGATCATTAAAAAAGCAAGAGAGTTCCAGAAAAATATCTATTTCTGCCTTATTGACTATGCCAAAGCCTTTGACTGTGTGGATCACAATAAACTGTGGAAATTCTGAAAGAGATGGGAATACCAGACTACCTGACCTGCCTCTTGAGAAACCTATATGCAGGTCAGGAAGCAACAGTTAGAACTGGACATGGAACAACAGACTGGTTCCAAATAGGAAAAGGAGTATGTCAAGGCTGTATATTGTCACCCTGCTTATTTAACTTCTATGCAGAGTACATCATGAGAAACACTGGGCTGGAAGAAGCACAAGCTGGAATCAAGATTTCCAGGAGAAATATCAATAACCTCAGATATGCAGATGACACCACCCTTATGGCAGAAAGTGAAGAGGAACTCAAAAGCCTCTTGATGAAAGTGAAAGTGGAAAGTGAAAAAGTTAGCTTAAAACTCAACATTCAGAAAACAAAGATCATGGCATCCGGTGCCATCACTTCATGGCAAATATATGGGGAAATAGTGGAAACAGTGTCAGGCTTTATTTTGGGGGCTCCAAAATCACTGCAGATGGTGACTGCAGCCATGAAATTAAAAGACGTTACTCCTTGGAAGGAAAGTTATGACCAACCTAGACAGCATATTGAAAAGCAGAGACATTACTTTTCCAACAAAGGTTCGTATAGTCAAGGCTATGGTTTTTCCTGTGGTTATGTATGGATGTGAGAGTTGGACTGTGAAGAAAGCTAAGCGCCAAAGAATTGATGCTTTTGAACTGTGGTGTTGGAGAAGACTCTTGAGAGTCCCTTGGACTGCAAGAAGATCCAACCAGTCCATTCTGAAGGAGATCAGCCCTGGGATTTCTTTGGAAGGAATGATGCTAAAGCTGAAACTCCAGTACTTTGGCCACCTCATGCACAGAGTTGACTCATTGGAAAAGACTCTGATGCTGGGAGGGATTGGGGGCAAGAGGAGAAGGGGACGACAGAGGATGAGATGGCTGGATGGCATCACTGACTCGATGGACATGAGTCTGAGTGAACTCCGGAAGTTGGTGATGGACAGGGAGGCCTGGCGTGCTGCGATTCATGGGGTCGCAAAGAGTCAGACACAACTGAGCAACTGAACTGAACTGAATATTGTAATTATGGTTATTATATTTCAAAGAGCAAAACTGTCAAGCAAGAGTTCTATAAATATTGCCAGCTTTACTTGGCCTAAGTTCCTTTAAACATACATCCAGCAGCCCTCTCCCCACCGTGCTGTGATAATTTCACACGCTTATGGCCCCAACTTTGACAGTAATCATCGAGGAAGCCTGCCCTGTATCCAAGCCTGAGTGAGATGCCCCCTCTCTGACTCCTCTTAGACATTGTGTTGTTACAACTACTATCACTTGTATTGATAGTATCTGTAGGCCCTTGAATACATTTTGCTTGACCTTGTATCTCCACAGCCTAGCATGGCACTTAAAACTGTGTGTGTGCTGAATATGTGCTTTTAAATGGATACTGGTAAGTAATTAACACATATAGTATTATCAGGCTGAGAGAATTATTCAGATCACCCTAGAAACTGATCCTGCTCAGATTCTCTGTCATTCCTATATAGCTTTTCAAATTTGTGAACCTAACTTTTCCTCTTGATCATTGTCTTCCTCAATGGCATTTGCCAATTAACTCAAATTATTTGACCCTACCTGTCCTCACACAATTTCATGTACTGAGTCATGGACAAAATCCAGCACCTGCTCTTGCTGCTTCTAGAAATGATGCTACTGAATATACTTTGAATTCTACCCTGCTCAATCCTGTTTGAGTCCCCTTGAAAGAACTCTCACCTGTATTATCTGCTCCTCCAAAAATCTTTCCAGTTATGCCCTTCACTATGATTTGTAGTCTTTTACCCTAAGGTGACTATTTATTGCATGACTTTAATGCCCTTTTCTTTTGATTTAACCCACATAGTTCTCAGTTATGGTTATCTTGACCATGCATCCTGTCTTGCCTTTTTCTAACTTATTCCTATACTTGCTATCCAGTGGATTAATTTTGCCATTGATTTACCATTCTTTTTTTTTTTTTTTTAATTTATTTTGCTTTTATTTTTCAGAATTTTATTTATTTTTATTTTTGTTTGAGCCAGGTCTTCATTGCTGTGCAAACTTTTGTCTAATTGTGGTGAGCAGGGGTCACAGTTGCAGTGCATGGGCTTCTTATCGTGGTGGCCTCTTTCATTGCAGAGGAAGGGTTCTAGGGTGCAGGGACCTTGGTAGTTGTGGGCTCACGGGCTTAGTTGCTCAGCAGATGTGGAATCTTCCTGGTCTGGGAATTGAACTCATGTCCCCTGCATTGGCAGGCAGATTCCTATCCACTGTACCATCAGGGAAGTCCAAAATTTGTTTATGTTATATTGGATTATAGTTGAGTAACAATGTTATGTTAGTTTCAGTTTCAACAAAGTGATTCAGTTATACATACACATGTGTCTATTCTTTTTCAAGTTCTTTCCCCATTTAGGTTATTACAGACTACTGAGCAGTTTCCTGTGCTATACAATAGGTCCTTGTTGGTTATCTATTTTAAATAAGTAGTGTATACATGTCAATCCCAAACTCCCAATCTTGCCATTCTTAATTAAATGTCTCTGTTGAAAATGTGACCTTTTCTTTGGGATTTGTATGACTGTATCTTCCTCAAGGAGTATCCTTCCTTAACCAATAGTTCAAACAACCAAATTGGTGGTGTGGTAAATTTTCTGTGAAAATGGTCATAGTACTTCTCCCGTGCCAGTAGGCTTTTGTAATGTGACTGGGCCACTCCCTGCATCAAGGAACAAAGTCTGTTTTCTCAGCCCTCAAATTTCAGTTGGCCTGTAACTTGGTTTGACCAATAGAACACAGCCGGAATGATGATAGAGGACTTTTGAGCTTAGGCTCCAAGCGGCCTTACAGCTTCTCTTCTCACTCCTTTGAACCACTGTGCTGAGGTACCCTGTGAGAAAATCTGATCTAACCAACAGAAGACAAAAGAACTAGAGCAAGAACCCTCCCCTCTGAAAGCCCCTAGACCAATTATCTGACAGCTAACAGAGACCGCCAGAAACATAACCAGCTTATACCATCCAACCCCAGTCAAATCTTCAGAGACTGCAGTTGTATGAATAAATCCAGATGAGAAAAGCAGAACTACCCAAGTGAACCCAGCCCCAAAATTGCGAACCTACCGAATTGTGATGAAATAAATTAAGGCATTAATTTAGGGGTGGTTTGTTAGATGGTAGACAGCAATAGTTGATGGGTAATAACATGGCTTTCCAAAGAAACACAATTTTTTTTGTTTGTTTTAAGTCAAATCTAGAAATGTAACTTTTTCGAACCTACAGTGTTATTTCATTGTTGTTTCTCACTCTTATTTAACACTTGTGGAACATCTTAGAATTCAGAATCTATTTTTATACCTATTCTTTTGACTCTGATATCCACTCTGTAGGAAGGAAGCAGAGCAGATGTTATAATCTTCCTCATTACCTAGATGAGGAAATTAAACAGAGAGAAGGCCCTTGATCCATCCAAGGGCACATTTCCATTAGCAATGGTAGCAAACTCAAGGCCAGGATCATAACCCAGCATTCTGCTCTGTGCAGGGCTCACGGCCCCTCTGCCTAAGTAGAACAATATTGTTTCTAATATTGGCAGAACTGGATTCGATCTAGCTTTGCATTTACCAAATCTTTGATTCTGAATTTTTTTTAAAAAATCCAATCTAATGTTCACTTTTTACCATTGCTTTTGTAAAAATAGGTTTATAGCCATGTTCATCTTGAGTAAATTTAGCTCTGAAGTTTCTGATTCATTTTCAATCAAATTTTTATTTAGCAATAATTCTTTGATGTTCTGTAATCCCTTTGAAATATTTTATAAGCCATTTATACCTTTTATCTTTGAATCATCCTGTCACATCTTGCCAAGGCAATGCAAAATTATATTTCACACTTTTTGTATTAGGTTCAAAATGCAGTGTATTTCTAACTTGGGTGTATTGTTTCTTCCTTCACTGAAGGAATTGCTTCATTGTATCCTATATAGACTTGTCTTCCTCTAGAAGAGGGAATTTGCCTCATGCAAATTTTATTGCTATCTCAGGTTACTATAGTTCAAAATGGGCTTTTAGACACTTGTTTGTATCCTAAGAAAGCAGTCACCTAAAGTATGAGGACAGAAATGATCATAAGCACCAAATTCTGGGAAAGGCATATTAGGAATAAAATGTTAAGTAAAACTCATTGAGCCACAATGGCAAAAACAAACAAATATGGATTACTTATTTTAACCATAGATTAATTTATAGGTGGTATATACTCAGGGTTGCTTTGAAAGGCAAGGAGATGTTTCTGTCATCTATCTAAAAAGTAGCACTATTAACATTGACTTAGCCTCACCTGTGTGCCTGGAACAGTTCCTGTTACATAGTATCTGTTTAATACTCTAAATAATCCACTAGGTAGGTAGGTATTTATTACCTCCAATTTACAGATAAGGAAATTTAGACTTAAAAGTGCTAATGGGTGAACTTACACTCTATCTTGTACCCCATGTGGTAATTGCTTGTCTAAATGTGTGAAAATCAGTGAATTTCTGGCTTTTCCTTATCTGTCAAAGAACATATCAAGGTATGCACCCTGCATGAAATCTATGTGAAAGCAAATCCTAACCTCTAATATGCTACCCATATAGCTATCATCATTAGATTTTTCCAAAGAAATCATTGGTCACAACCATTCTTAGAGCACTGTGGAATGAAACTCTAGGTTTCCATTTGAGTATGTAAATCACACAAAGGAATGACAAAACAGTGAGGCCCACAGTGAAATCTCACATTGGGGAAGCCTGGGAAGCTGCTCACCCTTCCTGGGGACCACCTCTCCTTGTAGTCCTCACTCCATGTTGAGGAAGAAAGTCACATCACACAGAGTAGCTCTTCTTGGGCTGAGAAGCCTGGTCATAATTTCCATCAGCAAGTAAGGAGTCAATTAAATATTTTGATTGAAAGAGCTTCACGTATACCTAATTGAAATATACAACATGAGAAGAAACCATACCTTCCATTATGAATATCCTAAATTGAAGGCAAAAGGAGAAGGGGGAAGCAGAGGATGAGACGGGTAGAGAGCATTACCCACTCAGTGGATGTGCATCTGAGCAAACTCTGGGAGACAGTGAAGGACAGGGGGAGCCTGGTGTGCTGCATTTCATGGGGTCACAAAGGGTCACACACGACTTAGCAATGGAACAACAACAACAAATGTTGATTAGAATTAGTGGATGATAATTATATTTTTAATTGCAAGTGTGAATCCACTTATACTTCATTGGAAAATATGAGAAAGGGATTACATGTCTGTATCTCTATTGCCCAGTTGTGGAAATTGAGGCAAAAAGGCATTAAATCTCATAGTTACACAGCTGCTGAATGAGAGTGAAGCCTAGATAATCTGGTACCGGAACCTCAATTCCTAAATTCTCTGCTCTTTGTAAACCCAAGGTTCTTAGGATAACAATATGATGTTATATCTAAGAGATTTTTCAAATCGTAAATGTAACACCAATGAAAGCTATTGTTTTGACTAAAGGATGAGAAAGCCAGCAAAGAGTTTTAAAGATATAGGCACCCATTTCCAAACAGTTGCAAGATGTTTGCCACGGAGCTACTTGTTCATTGAACTAAAAAACGAAACAAAGTCAGTAAAAAATAGGGAAAAACATTAGAGACAATGGAGCACTGACTTCTAAAATATTTTAGGCATAATTGTCTTTGCTTCTTTTTCTCTGTTCCTCAACTGTTTATTAGATGCTTAATAGAAGTACATTTATGAGGTTAATTGTAAGACTAATTTAGATGGTGTTACTTTGAAGACCAAACTTAAGCATACACCTGGGGATAATTTTTCTTTCTTGTCTTCACTTATTATAATATATATATATTTTGGGGGGTCTTGATGTGTCTTGTTTTATATGACTTACTTTTTAGGATGTTAGACTATCTCACCTATGACAAGACTATTCCACCAGCATGAGTTTCATGAGTGCATCAATAAGACAGGAGGTAAATACAAATGGAGTGACTTCTAAAACGTTATGGTCCAATAGAACTATGTTATTCCAGAGGGATAAGATATTTAAATAGTATAATTCTGGATATGCAAGTAATACAGGGCAAAATGTGTTAGCTGTTGAATAGAACTGACATCCTTGATTCCACCACCAATCACCTATCTGATCTCAAGCAATTTATTAAACAGTCAACCTCATTTTCTTCATCAGAAAAACAAAGTTAATGTAAACATACCTTGAAGTTTTTTATGGAGAGCTAAAAAAGATATGTAACATTTTCAACAAAATGGCTTTTCATATTGCAGGTATTTGATAATTTTTAATCTCTTCTCCATCTCTCCCTCTTTTTTCGTTTATGGATCAACTGTGTCAAAGAAAATAAAAACACATGGATTTTCAGGTTTAAGCTACAAATTGTCAGATAACATCTTCCATGGGAGACTTTGTAGAAAATATATCAACCATGTGTTAGTTTCAATAGATACCTTAGAAGAGCTAAATTGGCCTTTCTCAGTTTTCTGTGGGTGTCTGTTTTCATAAAAATTGCTAAGATTTATATACATGACATTAGATGAACATTTGTACAAAGCAAGATTTACAGAACTTGAGAATTGAAATATTTAAGAAGGGAGAGATTAGTATTTACTCAGACAATCAAAAAAAGTGTGAGATTTCACTGTGTGCCAAGTCAAGAGTCCCTGAATTTGTGCAGTTAATATTCTAGTGAGGAAGGTACACACACAATGCTCAGTTTTACTTGGAAAGACAGAGAGAACACAGATTGGGTGTTGAGAGATCAATCCAAGAAGGTTTCAATTAGTAGATGCTTAACCCTGGGAAGGAAACAGCTGCATGGAGAGTGAAAAGAAGAATCATAGGCAGAAAATAGCAAGTATAAAGATAGGTGGGAACAATCTTGGCCTGTTTGAGGACTAGTAAGAATGTAAGTCAGAATCAGAAAAAGTTAAATTAAAATGATATGATGTCAGAAGGGAAAGCAGGAACAGATTGTGTAGGGTTGGCCTTTTTTGTAGACCATGATAAGTAAATTGAGTTTTATTTTATGTATAATGGGAAGCTGTTGAAGAATTTTGAGCAGAAGAGGGATAGATCTCTTTTATAAACTTAAAAGATATCTCCGACTGCTGTGTGGAAAATAGATCGTCAAAGGGCAGAAATGGAGGCAAGGAAGCAGCTAGAAGGCTCTTGATATGATAAGAACAGACAGGATGGTGGTTTAGACTAAGATGGTAGCAGTGGAGGTGAGAAGTGATCAGACTTAGGTATGGGCAGTGGGACTGGATTGTGAATTGAAGTAAGGAGTCAGAGAACTCAAGAAGTCAGTTGAGATTCCTAAAGTTGGGGCTTAGGCAAATGATTGGGAGTTTTTGCCATTTACTGTGGTGGGAAATATTTTGGGAAAATAAAATTTCAAATGTCTTAAGAATTTAATTTTTACCTTAGTAAGATGGAGATGACTATTAGACATTCAAGAAAAGATGGATTCAAATAGTCAATCAGATACATGACTTGAGTTTGGGAGAATAGTCAAAGAACAGAATATAAATTGGTTGGTCAGCAGCATTAGTTGGTTTCTAATGCCATGGGCCTGGGCAAATTCACCCAAGAAAAGAATAAAGCTAGAGAAGGGTTGAAGGTCAAAGAATAGAGCATTTATCAATTATAAAAGAAGTCATCAGGAGAGTTCGAGGAGTATCTATTGAATTGTTGGGTAGAAAGAAAATCAGGCAAAACTAAAAGATAAGCAGTTTTAATTCAGAGAGAAATCAACTAATAAAAAATGATGAATACAGTCTCAACAGAATGTCAAGAAAATGTCAGCTAATCAATCTTGAAGGTCAGCATTGTGATAGAACCAATCCTGGTTTTTTAATGATGTTTCCAGATTGAGTGATGAGTATTATTTTATTTTGAAAGTCCAGGAGAAAACCTGGAAATCTGAAAAGAACTGATAGAGGGAAGGAGGGAGGAATAAAGGAAGGGTGAAATCAGAGAAAAGTGCTTTGAAGACCTCGCCTCAGGTATTTGCCCTCTCAGAGACACTCATTTTCAGAGGGGAATCAAAGCAAGGGAAAACATCATATAGGCTTTCTTTTCCTCTGATGCCACTGCCCATAGCTGCTTCCTGCCACTTCTCAGGTTGCCTGTCTTCATTCTGGCTCCAGTCCCAAGCCACAGTGTGAGAGACTAAGCTCTACACAGAAACAGGGGTCGTGATCTAACCCCCTAAGTTAGTTGAACTTTGAAAGTACGTAATTAACCCAACCCAAGATCAAACTGACCCCCTTAGTCAAATAACTGATCCCTTCAAATCATTTTCTTATTGTGTAACCCTGAAAGAATGGAGACACATTCTGAGCCATGAAGGGGTGTTGTAGGACATCAAAGTCCCAAGTGATTTCCTTCAGAAAAAGCTGATGAAATACAAATGTCTAACACTCAGCAATGGGCTTGAAAGAGGAAGAAAATTATAATATGGACTCTGATCAGTATAATCAAGAAAATGTTAGATTGAACTAGACAATCAAACACAGGCTTTGAAGGCAAACACTGGCTCAGTTTCCAGCACCAGCCCTGATTATAGTTTGATCTTGCGCAAAATACATGACTTTCACAAACCTCCCTTTCCTTGCCTGAAATGAGCATTATGATGACACTTAACTAAAAGATTGCTGTAAGAATTCAATGACAAAATGTCCCTTAGTCTCTTCCAGACATTCTTCTTTCCTGACTCTCTCTAGGAGCATATCTGAACAGGAATGGTTGGAAATCCATGTTCTGTCCCCAATTTCCTTGAACACACTTGCTCCCTTGACTGCTAAGTGCTAAGTCACTTCAGTCGTGTCCGACTCTGTGTGACCCCATAGAAGGCAGCCCACCAGGCTCCCCCGTCCCTGGGATTCTCCAGGCAAGAACACTGGAGTGGGTTGCCATTTCCTTCTCCAATGCATGAAAGTGAAAAGTGAAAGTGAAGTCGCTCAGTCGTGTCCGACTCTTAGCGACCCTATGGACTGCAGCCTACCAGGCTCCTCCATCCATGGGATTTTCTAGGCAAGAGTACTGGAGTGGGGTGCCATTGCCTTCTCCGGCTCCCTTGACTGCCACCCCCCATAAAGGCCATGAAATACAACTGCTGTGCTTGACAATTCCATTCTAACATATCCCAAATCATTTCCCAAAACTTCCCACCCCTTACTACCTCTTTCTCAGCCTGTTCTAGCCAGCCAGCCCCCTCCTTTATCCCACATGTCATTGCCTAGTCCATTTAACACTTCTACTTTCATCACCCTGCAGGGGCATTGTCATCCTGAGATTTCCTCTCTTCCTTTTGTTCATTCCAGTTATGATTCATCTTCAGAACTTAATTCAACTAAATGCAATGAGTTGTCCTGAATTGGGTTGTCTTGAAGCAGAGAAAAGACATTAATGGAAAAACTGGATAAATTTCAATTTGTTAATGTATCGATATTAGTTTCAGTTTTGATAAATGTACCATAGTCATGTAAGATGTTAGCATTAGCAGAAACTGAGTGGGGAGTATACTGGAACTCTCTGAATTATCTTTTAAGCTTTTCTGTAAAGTTAAAATTATTCCCCCAAAAAAGGTTATTTTAAAAAATCAATATAACACAAAAGAAGTAGGCTCACAGATATAAGAGAACAAAGTAATGTTACCAGTTGAGGTGGGGGTGGGACAATATAGGGTTGGGGGAGTGGGAGGTAGAAACTACTGGTTGTAAGGTAAGCTCAAGGACGTATTGTACAGCACAGAGAACACAGCCAATGTTTTGTAATAACTGTAAATAGAAAAAAACCTTTAAAATTGTATTAAATTTTTAAAAAAGTCACTCCCTCACCCTTCCTGAAGATTACCTTGATTGTAATTCCTTCTTTACTCCTCCCACCATGTCTTCTTTATCCATTCCTCTGTCAATGGACATTTAGGTTGCTTCCGTGTCTTGGCCATGGTAAACAGTGCTGCAGTGAATGTTGGGGGGCATGTATCTTTTTGGACCATGTTTTTCTCTGGATATATGTCCAGGAGTAGGATGGCAGGGTTATATGGTAGCTCTATTTTTAGCTTTTCAAGGAACCTCCATACTGTTCTCCATAGTGGCTGTACCAATTTACATTCCTACCAACAAGGCAAGAGGGTTCCCTTCTCTCCACACCCTTTCCAGCATTTGTTGTTTGTCGATTTTTTGATGATGGCCATTCTGCCCAGTGTGAGGTGATATCTCGTTGTAGTCAGTAAGCTGAGCGCTGAAGAACTGATGCTTTTGAACTGTGGTGCTGGAGAAGACTCTTGAGAGTCCCTTGGACTGCAAGGAGATCCAACCAGTCCATTCTGAAGGAGATCAGCCCTGGGATTTCTTTGGAAGGAATGATGCTGAAGCTGAAACTCCAGTACTTTGGTCACCTCGTGCGAAGAGTTGACTCATTGGAAAAGACTCTGATGCTGGGAGGGATTGGGGGCAAGAGGAGAAGGGGACGACAGAGGATGAGATGGCTAGATGGCATCACCGACTCGATGGATGTGAGTCTGAGTGAACTCCGGGAATTGGTGATGGATAGGGAGGCCTGGCGTGCTGCGATACATGGGGTCGCAAAAAGTCGGACACGACTGAGTGACTGAACTGAACTGAACTGAATAACTAGGTATTTTGAACATCTTTTCATGTGCCTATTGGCCAGCTGCAAGTCCTCTTTAGAGAAATGTCTATTAAGGTCATTTTGAGTGGGTTGTTTGTTTTGATGCTAGTAAGTATCATAAGCTGTTTGTAAATTTTGGAGACTAACCCCTTATCAGTCACATCATTTACAAATATTTTCTCCCAATCTGTGGGTTGTCTTTTTGTTTTGTTTATTGTTTCCTTTGCTTTGCAAAAGCTTCTGAGTTTAAGTAGGTCCTATTTGGTACTGGTGCAAAAAATAGAAATATAGATCAATGTAGCAGGATAGAAAACCCAAAAATAAGCCCATGCATCTATGGTCAATTAATCTATGACAAAGAAGGCAAGACTACACAGTGTTGGAAAGACAGTCTCTTCAACAAATGATGCTGGTAAAACTGGACAGCCACATGTAAAAGAATGAAATTAGATCACTCCTTAACTCCATACACAAAATAAGCTCAAAACGGATTAAAGACCTATATGTTAGACTGGACACTACAAAACTCTTAGAGGAAAACACGGGCAGAACACTCTCTGAAGAAAATCGCAGCAAAATCTTTTTTGGTCCATCTCCCAGAATAGCAAAAATAAAAGCAAAAATAAACAAATGGGAGTCTCTGTTATTAACCATTAAGCTATGCCGCATGTGGAAACATAAAAATGTTTGTTGTAAGCAATTATATAGTATTCATAGAGAAAATTAAAGGAAAACATATCAAATCGTAGGGGTTGTCTCTAAGCTATGGAATTATGAATGATTTTGATTATTTTATTTATCTTTATTTTATATTAGTTGTACCACAGATACATATTTCTTATGAGGAGTAATAATTACTTACAGCAGTAATTGCCTCTAGAGACAGAGTGATAGAAATGAGACTCAGATAAGGTTTAAGGGGAACTCTCATTTAGTTCTTAAAAACCAGAACCAAATACCTTATAATGCCAAATAATGTTTCTTGTGACCTATGGAAAGGAAAATTTTAAAGGACAAAAGCAAAGAACAGGGTTGTTGGTGCCACAGAAGGCAATGGCACCCCACTCCAGTACTCTTGCCTGGAAAATCCCATGGACAGAGGAGCCTGGTAGGCTGCAGTCCATGGGGTCGCTAAGAGTCAGACATGACTGAGCGACTTCACTTTCATGCATTGGAGAAGGCAATGGCAACCCACTCCAATGTTCTTGCCTGGAGAATCCCAGGGACGGGGGAGCCTGGTGGGCTGCTGTCTATGGGGTCACACAGAGTCAGACACGACTGAAGTGACTTAGCAGCAGCAGCAGCACACCTCTATTTACTTTTTTTAAATAAAGAAAATAATCTATCAATGTTCTAACCATTCACATAGTGAATGATTTTAGTACTTGTTCTATTAAATTCTTTCAAAAAATTTTGCACAGTACCCGTGCTTTACAGATAGGTGTCACAAGTGTTTTTTCTGCCTATAGGGTAATTTGGCTCCACAAGAGTTATTTCTTCATTCAAGTTCTAGCAGAATAGGGTAGCTTTATATGCACCAATGTGTCCTCACTGGGCTTCCCAATTGTTAAAGCACATGGTCCATAATAATTCAGCAAGATGAAGTAACTGGATTCAAACATCTCTTTGAGTGTAAAATTTTATACTCAGAGTTCCTCAGAACCTTTCAAATGAATTATTAAGGGAAATGCTATCTATGGAAGTTGCTTACATACTCAGTGATCTACCCTAGAATTAAATGTCTTATATTGACTCAAGAAGTGTTTTTACTCATTTACCTTACAGTATGAAGTGACTGGCTGTATCGAGGGATGTTATCAAAGCAACTCATCACTGTTAATATTGTCAGGATGTTTGAGGAGGGTGTTGATCATTATAATCCACATATAGTCTAGTCCTAGAGAAGAAGTTTTACTCTGACCTTATTATCAAGTATTTCTAGATATTATTTTACTTTTAACCTTATGAACACTTTGAATTTTGTACTTGTTTGTGCATTATTTTCTTATTTGGTCATTAAAAAATCTTAAAGTAAAATTTTTGGCCCTAGAAAGTTAGAGGAATATCTACATGACATTATTATATGCAAAAATTTCTTAAACAGGACTCAAAAAGACAGTGACTTAAAAGATTTGCAAATTGAACATCATTAAAATTAAGTTTCTGTTCATCAAAAGGTACCATTAGGAGAATAGAAAGACAAGGCATAAACTGGGAGAAATTATTTCTAATAGATGCTTCTAATGAGCAAACCATTTTGACCATGGCCAAGAGACTCAAAAAGATAATTCACAAAATAAAAATATCAAAATGACCGCTAAGCAAGAAAATATGCTCAGCATCATTAGTTATCAGAAAAGTGCAAACTTAAAAAATAATAATGTACCATGATTCACACATCAAAATAGAAGATACAGCTTATGAGCAAATACATGACCATATAAAGAAAAGTCGAGGTTTTCCTAAACCGAACATTAGACTACTTGGAATCAGAAGAGTCTGATTTTCATCCTAATTCTACTTACTAAGGGTACAACTGTTGGAGAAATTGTTATTGTTTAGTCTCTGAGTCATGTCCAACTCTTTTGTGACCCTGTGGACTGTAGCTGCCAGGCTCCTCTGTCCATGGGATTTCCCAGACAAGAATACTAGAGTGGGTTGCCAATTCCTTCTCCAGGGGACCTTCCCAATCCAGGGGTCAAACTCGTGTCTCCTGCATTTGCAGGAGGATTCTTTACCACTGAGTCACCAGGAAAGCCCATTGGAGAAATTACCTTAGATAATATCTACTTCACATGGTCATTGAAAGAATTA
The DNA here is from genome assembly GCF_029378745.1 of Bos indicus. Taxonomy (NCBI): domain Eukaryota; kingdom Metazoa; phylum Chordata; class Mammalia; order Artiodactyla; family Bovidae; genus Bos; species Bos indicus. The sequence goes on from NC_091764.1 coordinate 18,778,310, forward strand.
AATAAAACACACAAAAAATATTTTAAAATTTTAAAGTGAAGTATTAATTACATTTAAAAGCAGTCAAGGCTAATCTAGGAACACAAGCCTGATAATGAACAACAACAATAAACCACCACCAACAAAAACAGAGTATTATGAGGAAACAATCTGTCTATAATTTTTGTCTTTCCTGAGATTGTTTAGAATTGCTTTAAAAGTATTTGTCACCCTTCTTTAAATTCTGTCCAAGTGAATACTAACATGAGTTTAAATGACTGAGAAATTGCTGGTTCTCCCCGAGTTAGTTTGTAATAAGCTGTCAGAAGAGACGATCAATTGCCAGCATAAAAACCCATTCATGCAAAATAGGTTTGTTGAATAAGCAATATACCAAAAGTCGGGTTGAAATTGTAAACAGAAAAATAAAAGATAAAACTTGATCAGTCTTTAAGAATTATATAACCTATACAATCCCTTTTTATCTAGTTTCCAATCTTCCAGCTGCCCCCAAGTTAATGAAACGAGTAAACAACTCTTAAGATAAGGAGAATAGCCCAGTAAAATCTATTTTAGCCTTTGTTTAGAGTGAAAAATGAAAGACAGAGTGAGATGAATGTAGGAGCTCTTTTCATCTCTCATTGTGCAGCTGAGCAGTTTGTGGAAAAATAATAGATGCTTCCCAAAGCATCTATTAATAAATAAATAAAAAATAATAGAGACCTTCCCAAAGGAGTTTCTGAATATAACTACTTTGACTTTTATGTTTAGAGATGTCAACTCTGCCAGATGATTTGCTCAAGTTTCTTTAAAACTTAACACATTCCATGTGTTGATTTTATATCCTGCAACTTTACTATAGTCATTGATTATTTCTAGTAATTTTCCGGTGGAGTCTTTAGGGTTTTCTATGTAGAGGATCATGTCATCTGCAAATAGTGAGAGTTTTACTTCTTCTTTTCCAATTTGGATTCCTTTTATTTCTTTTTCTGCTCTGATTGCTGTGGCCAAAACTTCCAAAACTATGTTGAATAGTAATGGTGAAAGTGGGCACCCTTGTCTTGTTCCTGACTTTAGAGGAAATGCTTTCAATTTTTCACCATTGAGGATAATGTTTGCTGTGGGTTTGTCATATATAGCTTTTATTATGTTGAGCCATGTTCCTTCTATTCCTGCTTTCTGGAGAGTTTTTATCGTAAATGGATGTTGAATTTTGTCAAAGGCTTTCTCTGCATCTATTGAGATAATCATATGGTTTTTATTTTTCAATTTGTTAATGTGGTGTATTACATTGATTGATTTGCGGATATTGAAGAATCCTTGCATCCCTGGGATAAAGCCCACTTGGTCATGGTGTATGATCTTTTTAATGTGTTGTTGGATTCTGATTGCTAGAATTTTGTTAAGGATTTTTGCATCTATGTTCATCAGTGATATTGGCCTGTAGTTTTCCTTTTTTGTGGGATCTTTGTCAGGTTTTGGTATTAGGGTGATGGTGGCCTCATAGAATGAGTTTGGAAGTTTACCTTCCTCTGCAATTTTTTGGAAGAGTTTGAGCAGGATAGGTGTTAGCTCTTCTCTAATTTTTGGTAGAATTCAGCTGTGAAGCCGTCTGGACCTGGGCTTTTGTTTGCTGGAAGATTTTTGACTACAGTTTCAATTTCCATGCTTGTGATGGGTCTGTTAAGATTTTCTATTTCTTCCTGGTCGAGTTTTGGAAAGCTTATACACTAATAATGAGAAAACAGAAAGAGAAATTAAGGAAACAATTCCATTCACCATTGCAACGGAAAGAATAAAATACTTAGGAATATATCTACCTAAAGAAACTAAAGACCTATATATAGAAAACTATAAAACACTGGTGAAAGAAATCAAAGAGGACACTAACAGATGGAGAAATATACCATGTTCATGGATTGGAAGAATCAATATAGTGAAAATGAGTATACTACCCAAAGCAATTTATAGATTCAATGCAATCCCTATCAAGCTACCAACAGTATTCTTCACAGAGCTAGAACAAATAATTTCACAATTTGTATGGAAATACAAAAAACCTCGAATAGCCAAAGCAATCCTGAGAAAGAAGAATGGAACTGGAGGAATCAACCTACCTGACTTCAGGCTCTACTACAAAGCCACAGTTATCAAGACAGTATGGTACTGGCACAAAGACAGAAATATTGATCACTGGAATAAAATAGAAAGCCCCGAGATAAATCCACGCACATATGGACACCTTATCTTTGACAAAGGAGGCAAGAATATACAATGGATTAAAGACAATCTCTTTAACAAGTGGTGCTGGGAAATCTGGTCAACCACTTGTAAAAGAATGAAACTAGAACACTTTCTAACACCATACACAAAAATAAACTCAAAATGGATTAAAGATCTAAACGTAAGACCAGAAACTATAAAACTCCTAGAGGAGAACATAGGCAAAACACTCTCTGACATACATCACAGAAGGATCCTCTATGACCCACCTCCCAGAATACTGGAAATAAAAGCAAAAATAAACAAATGGGACCTAATTAACCTTAAAAGCTTCTGCACATCAAAGGAAACTATTAGCAAGGTGAAAAGACAGCCTTCAGAATGGGAGAAAATAATAGCAAATGAAGCAACTGACAAACAACTAATTTCAAAAATATACAAGCAACTCCTACAGCTCAACTGCAGAAAAATAAATGACCCAATCAAAAAATGGGCCAAAGAACTAAATAGACATTTCTCCAAAGAAGACATACAGATGGCTAACAAACACATGAAAAGATGCTCAACATCACTCATTATCAGAGAAATGCAAATCAAAACCACTATGAGGTACCATTTCACACCAATCAGAATGGCTGCGATCCAAAAGTCTACAAATAATAAATGCTGGAGAGGGTGTGGAGAAAAGGGAACCCTCTTACACTGTTGGTGGGAATGCAAACTAATACAGCCACTATGGAGAACAGTGTGGAGATTCCTTAAAAAACTGGAAATAGAACTGCCTTATGATCCAGCAGTCCCACTGCTGGGCATACACACTGAGGAAACCAGAAGGGAAAGAGACACATGTACCCCAATGTTCATCGCAGCACTGTTTATAATAGCCAGGACATGGAAGCAACCTAGATGTCCATCAGCAGATGAATGAATAAGAAAGCTTTGGTACATATACACAATGGAGTATTACTCAGCCATTAAAAAGAATACATTTGAATCAGTTCTAATGAGGTGGATGAAACTGGAGCCTATTATACAGAGTGAAGTAAGCCAGAAGGAAAAACACCAATACAGTATACTAACACATATATATGGAATTTATAAAGATGATAACAATAACCCGGTGTACGAGACAGCAAAAGAGACACTGATGTATAGAACAGTCTTATGGACTCTGTGGGAGAGGGAAAGGGTGGGAAGATTTGGGAGAATGACATTGAAACACGTAAAATATTATGTGAGAAACGAGTTGCCAGTCCAGGTTCGATGCATGATACTGGATGCTTGGGGCTGGTGCACTGGGACGACCCAGAGGGATGGTATGGGGAGGGAGGAGGGAGGAGGGTCTAGGATGGGGAACACATGTATACCTGTGGCAGATTCATTTTGATATTTGGCAAAACTAATACAATTATATAAAGTTTAAAAATAAAATAAAATTAAGAAAAAAAAAAAAAAACACATTCCTCAACACCTTCCAAATAGCCTCTGCTCCCAATATTTCCCACTGGGATCATTCTCATTGAGATAACTTTGATCCTTCTGTTGCTAGAACTAATGTACATTGTTTTAGTCTTATCTCATTTGAGCTCTCAGTACTTAACCCTTCCTCCTTGAAAAACTTGAAAAGCTTGTGTGGTCCCATACTCTCTTGGTTTTCTTTCTGTCTCAAGTTCCTGCTTCTTAAGTGTTCGTTGTGATCTCTATTTCTGCTCATCTTTTAAAATTTGATGGCCCTTAGGTTTTGCCCTGTGTCTCCTTTATTCTCTCTCCCAAAGCAATCTCATCCATTTTTCTACCTTCTAATATCATTTGACAATGACTATGAAACCTCCAGCTTCTGCCAAGGTTTTATTCCTGAGATCTAGACTTGTGTAACTCCCTATTGGACATCTCCACTTAGGTTTCCTGTAGAGACTTCAAAACCAACAATTCTTAGTAGACTGTCTTCTCTCTCCTCACCCTGATGCTACTTCTGTTCCTGTCATATTTCTCGGTTCGTGCACTATCACCCACCAACCTTTCACACCATCTGTAAGTCCAGTTAAACCTGTCTGCTAAACAGTGCTACCATCCATTCACTGTTCATCTCATTTCTTTCAGCTGTATAAATGCTTGCCTACAGTCCATGCTGTCTATAATCGCCAAATCTGATTATGCCCTCTCCTTGCTGAGTAACCCCCGTTTTTGCCCGAAGATGTGCATATCCTAATGGCTGTTAATGCCTATTTGCTGTTATGGCTCTGGAAGAGTTAGATTATTTTTCAGAAAACTTATTTTTTAGTGTAACAATCTTTATTTTTTACCTCCAAACACACTAAATAAATATAGCATAGGGAGTAACGTTACAATCTTAAGCAAAGTCACATTTAACTATTTATGTGACACTGAAGGACAAATTTGATGTGAATACAGTTTTGGGGTGAATCTAAAACATGTTGTTTTGCTTGCAGAAGCTGAATTAGAGTGATGAGAAGGTATGGTTTTTTCAACTGCTGTGAGCATGCACTATTTTCACATTAGCCTTTTCTTTAGCTTATAGTTATTTTGTGATTGTTTGAATGTGTGTGTAAAAACCTGATTTGAATACAAGATAACAATATGCCCGTTCCTAAGACTTTCTCATTGACTCTCTCCTTCACTGCTCACAGCAAATTATTTCTTTAGCAAGTACAGTGAATTTTCAGGTATTTATACATTATACATACAGATTGTATTTATCATCAAACTGTGATATTATGACTTATAAGAAATATATATTTGTATTACATGATGATTTTAGTGTTTGAAGTTTGAAGGTAATTCATGTTAACAGTACAGAAATAGAGATGAAACTGACAGTAACTATATATATACCCATTCATGTGTGTGTTGAGGAAGGACATGGAAATAAAATGTAAATAAACCAATAAAGGATCATAACTAAGCATGATGGCAGTGGCTTTGTTGCTAAGTTGTGTCCAACTCTTGCGACCCCATGGACTGTAGACTGCCAGGCTTCTCTGTCCATGGGATTCTCCAGGCAAGAATACTGGAGTGGGTTGCCATTTCCTTTTCCAGGGAATCTTCCCAACCCAGGGATTGAACCCAGATCTCCTGCACTGTAGGCAGATTCTTTACCAACTGAGATACAAGGGAAGTGTATATATATGTGTCTTTATAAAGGTATCTTTTGTTATGTTAATGAGGTGATTTCTTAAAAGTCCTTATATACCCTGAGAATGGGGGACTAACTACCAGGAGAATCAACCACTTATTAGAGGGTTGGCACTTTCAGTCCCCCCTTAACTCTCCCTTGGCCCTTATATCCCCACCTCTAGGGAGGGGAGAGAGACTGGACATGACTGAGTTAATTGCCAGTGGCCAACGACTTAACTGGGCCTCCCAAGTGCCTCAGACAGTAAAGAATCTGCCTGCAATGCAGGCGATGAGGGTTCAATCTCTGAGTCAGGAAGAACCCCTGGAGAAGGGAATGGCTACCCACTTCGGTATTCTTGCCTGGAGAACTCCATGGTCAGAGGAACATGATAGGCTAGTCTGTAGAGTCACAAACAGTCAGACATGACTGAAATGATTTAGTACTCACATAATGATTTAATCAATCCTGCCTATGTAATGAACCCTTCATAAAAATCCAGAAGGATGATGTTCAGAGTTTCAGGGTTGGTGACTAATAGATACTTGGGGAGAATGGTGCATGCTGACAGAGCATTTACCTTGCTTCCTCCCATATAGTTTGCCTTATGCATCTCTTCCATCTAGCATTTTCCAAATTATATCCTATTATAATAAACTGGGCTTCCCTAGTGGCTCAGCTGGTAAGGAACCTGCCTCCCTATGTAGAAGCCTCAAGAGACGAGGGTTTGATCCCTGTGTTGGGAAGATCCCATGGAGAAAGAAACGGCAACCTACTTCAGGATTCTTCCCTGGGAAATTCTCGCCTGGCAGGCTACAGTCCATGGGTTTGCAAAGAGTAAGACACAGCTCAGTATGCACACACACACACACTAAACTGGTGATGAAGTAAGTAAAATGTTTCTCTAAATTCTATGAGCTGCTCTAGCAAATTATTGGACTTAAGGAGGAGTTCCTGGGAACCTCTAGTCAGGAGTGCAGGTCACAACCTGGATCTGTGACTGGTGTCTGAAGCCCAAGGAGGGGGTCGTTGGAACCTTCAACGTATAGCCAGTTAGTAAGAAGCACAGGTGGCAACCTTGGTGTTTCATTAGCTTCTGAAGTGAGGGTAGGGGCAGTCTTGTAGGTCTGAACCCTTAACTTGTGGGATCTGATGTGATCTCCAGGTAGATAGTGTCAAAATTGAGTTGTAGGACACCCAGCTCTTGTTGGAATGCTCATGTTGGTATGGAGAAATATGCCTGCCCCACATGGGAAATTGAGATTCAGAATTTCCTTTTAAATATGTATAGAAATGTTTTAGTATTCATGTGATATCTATTTATCTGTATGTGATTGTTTATATGTCTTTACTTGGGATGGAACATGTAAAAACATGTCTCATTAAAATAATAGAATTATTTTCAATTAATGACTTTTCACGTAGCCAAAGAGTTTTCCAGAACAAATGAAAGTCGTCAAGAGAGACTCAGTTGTACTCTCCTTTCTCTCAGGATAAACTCTGAACTCTTTAACATAGTTGAAAGGATAGGTGACCTAACCCCTGTCTTATCTGATATAATTTTACATGTTACCTTCCAGCCATGTGGAATGACAGAAACCTTGCACCAATGTGGGAGCTGTACGTTTCTAAAAAGGACCTGAGCTGGCAGAACTAAGACGGACATGATTAAGTTTAAGTTCTTATATAATAGAGGATTCAGGGAAAACCATAAAATGGTAATAAATGTGTATATCACAGCAAAGAGGAATTTTAGAAAGTATCTTCTTTTAGAACTGACTGAATCAACAAATGCCTATTCTCCTAAATGTTCTTTTTGAATGCTTCCTGAAAAATCATGGTGCTATGGTGATATGATAAGGCAGAATACTTACCTATTTTGTTATACTGGCTACCTCCATTAGAAGTTTGCAGATCAACCCCTATTACTTTCAAATTTAGGTAGGCTACGCATAAAGATCAATTTGTAGACCTGTGCCATTCATCCTGTGTTTTACTGATTACAGAACTCTCCTTAGATCTTATGTGGTTTTTTGTTGTTGTTTCAGTTTTGTTTTTAACCAATATAGGGGAGCTTCAGTCTTTAAGGCAGTATCTAAAGATTTTCTTGAAGGACCTTCTTAGGGGAAATGTTATTAATTATCTGGGCTTTAATAAAAGCATCTCTATGGCTGCTTTGTCAAGAAGGATATTAGGGGCACTTCCCTGGAAGTCCGGTGGTTAAGACTTCACCTTCCAATGCACAGGGAATGGCTTTGATCCCTGGTTAGGGAGTTAAGATCCCACATGCCTCTGTGCCCCCCCCCCACCAAAAAAAAAGCCAAAATGAAACATAAAACAGAATCAATACCATAATAAATTCAATAAAGACTTTTAAAATGGTCTATGATTTTAAAAAAGTAAAGCCTTAAACAAAAAAGAATGGCTATTAGGGCACAAGAATGCAAGCAGAGAGATTAGTGTGGAGGCTAGTAGAATAATCCAAGTAAGAGATAGGAGCAAGCTAGCTAGGCCAATGGCAAGGAGATGGAGAGAAATAGAACAAATAAGATTTTACAATAAGAAATCCTGCTTTTTGTGACAGCATGCTTGAACCTGGAGAACATTATGCTAAGTGAAATAAGCCAGACACAGAAAGACAAATGCTACCTTATACCACTTACATAAAAATTCTATGCTAGTCAAACTCTAATATAGACCTCAGAGATTAGCTGAAGTCCCAAGGGTAAGACTGTAGATAGTGAACATAGAAGGCTTTCATATTCAGATTCAGATTAGCACATCCCATCACTTCATGGCAAATAGATGGGGAAACAATGGAAACAGTGACAAACTTTATTATCCTTGGCTCCAAAATCACTGCTGATGGAGACCGGAGCCATGAAATTAAATGACACTTGCTCCTTGGAAGAAAAGTTATGACAAACCTAGACAGTATATTGAAAAGCAAAGCATCATTTTGCCAACAAAGGTCCATACAGTCAAAGCTATGGTTTTTCCAGTAGTCATGTATGGATGTGAGAATTGGACCATAAAGAAGGCTGGGCACCAAAGAGTTGATGCTTTTGAACTGTGGTGCTGGAGAAGACCCTTGAGAGTCCTCTGGATGGCAAGGAGATCAAAACAGTCAGTCCTAAAGGAAATCAATGCTGAATAATCATTGAAAGAACTAATTCTGAACCTGAAGCTCCAGTACTTTGGACATCTGATGCAAAGAGCCAACTCACTATCCTGATGCTGGGAAGGATTGAAAGCACCAGGAGAAGGGGGCAACAGAGGATGAGATGGTTGGATAGCATACCAATTCGATGGACATGAGTTTAAGGAAACTCCAGGAGATTGTGATGGACAGGGAAGCCTGGTGTGCTGCAGCCCATGAGGTGGCAAAGAGTCGGACATGACTGAGCAACTGGAAAACAAAGAACAAAGTGGATAGTGAATAGCAACAGAGAATAGAATGGTGGTTTCCAGAGGAGAGGAGAGAGGGAAAGAGGGAGGTATTAGATAATGATATGTTTCAGTTATATAAGATGAATGAGTCCCAGAGATCTGCTATATAGTATAGCACAGTTCCTGTTGTTATTTAATCACTAAGTTGTAGACTTAGCCTGCCATGGACTGTAGCCTGCCAGGCTCTTCTGTCCATGGGATTTCCCAAGCAAGAATACTGGAGTGGATTGCCATTTCCTCCTCCAGGAGATCTTCCCAACCCAGGGATCAAATCCCTGTCCTCTGCATTGGCAGACATTTACAGCTGAGCCACTAGTTAAGAATAGTACCTGTAGTTAATAATACTGTATTGTATGCTTCAAATTTGCTAAGAACTTGTGTTAAATATTGTTATCATCATAATAATCAATTAAACAGAGTGAGATGAAACTTTTGGGGTGAAAGATATATTTATGGCTTGAATTGTGGTGATGATGTCACAGATGTATACTTCTCTCCAAACATCAAAGTTTCCATTTTAAATATGTATAGCTTTTTGTGTATCAATCATAGATCAGTGGACTAAGGAAAAAGAATGAGCAACCGAAGTGTGTAAGACTAAAGAAGAAATAGGTTGGGGTGGAGGAAGTAAGGAATCAAGAGGTTTGTCTTGGACATGTTGTTTAATTTGTTAGATAGACATGCCTGTCTTTTTAGTATTCATGTGATATCTGTTTATCTATATGTGAAAATTGTTTACATATCTTTATTTTGGATGGAACATGTAGGAACACGTCTCTTTAAAATACTAGAATTATTTTTCAATTAATGACTTTTCACATAGCTGAAGCATTTTCAAGAACAAATAAAAGTTGTCAAGAGAGAGTCAATTGTAGTCTCCTGTCTTTCAGGATAAACTCTAAACTCCTTAACCTAGCAGTGACCCATCTTAAGCAGTCATTGGAGAGTTGTAGGAAGAAGATGGAAATTTGAAAATTATCTATATGTAGCCATGAGACTAGCTGAGGTCCCAAGGGTAAGAGGGTAGATAGAGAACCTAGAAGGCTTTCATAGTCATATTCAGATTAGCACAGGAATCAAAGTGAATAGAAATTGACTCTGGGTGGATTAAATGTCAAAAGCAAACAGCATAAAACAGGACCCTACCCGGACTTCCTCCTCTTCAAGTTGCTCATGAAGAATGTGTGTACCACTGCAAGTCTTTTTTAGAATGAAATGGACCTTACATGAATAATGTAAGGATGTCTGACTTCCTGCTATGCTAAAGGGAAGGAAGTTAACATTATTCTCTGTACTGATCATAAGATTTTTATGGCAGCATTCTAAAAGTAGAATTAAAGAGCAAGTCCAACTGAATGTATTACCAAATTCAATATCATTTTCACCAAAATCAGAAGTGCTTGGCATTTTGGAATGCAAAGGGATAATTCTAAATAAATCCCATTCTGCAGAAAATCCACTTAGCTGTCTTGCAATATATTTTCCAGTAAACCCGTTATTAGAACTACTGAAATTCTATTTTCCTCAAAACAAAATATTCCAGAAGAACCATATTAGGAGTTCTTTAGACAGTAGAAGCTAACTTCTGCTATCATATACTCTCAGACCACAGTTTATGTCTTGACAGCACAATGACAGAACTCTTATTCAGGATTTGCATCAAAAAGTTTTAGGGACTTTATTTTTAAAAACTCATACGTAGGCCTTAGTTTTAGAGATTCAAATTTGGGGGATGTGTGAAGAGACTATTCTGAAAAAATTACCCCATAATTTTGCTGTGAATCCCTAGTTAGGAGCTACTTCTTGATGAGAATAACCTTTGGGTCTTTAAGAATTTGAGATCCAGACCAATTCCTTGGAAATGTTTCCTTAAGACCACTATCACGCCCAAGACCTGTCTACCTACCTATCTACGACCTACCTGTGTGCCTACAACCCACCTGTGAAAGTCACTTTTTCATTTACATTAGATTCAGGTCAGAGACTTTCATTTTTATAACAAAATAGATAACTTTGTCAAACATGGCCAAACATTTTATCCAAAGCACATGTATCACCTTTAATGATTGAGAATAACTATATTTTTTGGAATATACGGTGACTTTCATATATATATATATATATATATATATATATATATATATATATATATTAAGTTGATTGCTCTCCTAATTTGAGCAAAATCTGAGTTAGTCAATAAGTGTCCAGCAGGGACTATACTTTATGAGTTGTATTCTTAACTACCAATCTAAGCCTCTCTTCTTGAATGATCATAAAGCCAACTTCCTAGACTGTATCACCTTTGATTACTTTTATTCCCTATGGAAATGCCTTCAGAGAATGAAAATTTTAAACAGAGTCCTCAAATTTTGTGAAGGTTTATAAAAAAGATAACTTCACCTAATAAAAACTATTATGGACACTGTCTACATGACACATTTCCCTTCAGAGTGAAAGCCAGGGAAAAATGTATCTAATATAAATTGATATGCTTCATTTTATTTATAAAGAGGATTATTTAAGTGCTTTGATCTTAACTGCAGTGATTTTAAGTACTTAATGTGCCACTGTAGTAATCACCCCAACCAAGGCTTTATGGTTCAAGCATCTTCTCATGCCACTTAGCCTTCATTCTTTAATCCTTGCTTTAATGTAGCTATGTGGGCATGCATGCTAAATCACTTCAGTCATGTCTGTGACCCCACGGACTGTAGCCCACTAGGCTCCTCTGTCCATGGGATTCTCCAGGCAAGAATACTGGAGTGGGTTGCCATGCCCTCCTCCAGGGGATTTTCCCGACTAAAGGATCGAACCTGCATCTCTTGAGTATCCTGCATTGACTGGTGGGTTCTTTACCATTGGTGCCATCTGGGAAGCCCATACCCATAATGCCATACCTATCCTTTTATTGTAAGTTACTTCAAATCCCTTTTTGGGATTAATTATTAATAATAAAATCTATCCTATATTCTCTTCTTTCATCCAGTTAATATCCATTTATCTTTCATTATTGTGAGACCAACTCCAACATGTCTAGCGTGAAGCTAGTCTAAGTAAATCACAAAACCTTCCGCTTTTTTCTTTGTAAAACATTCCCTGCCATGATAAGAGTCTCTCTATGGAAGATCACATTGTGGTCAAGGGTCATGAATGTTCCTTTTAGCATCTGGAATGGAACATTGTGATTCTCCTCTTCACTCTCTTCTTCTGCATCATTACTGATATTTAAGCACTTTCTATCAGCCAAGCACTATGCTGAAAGATTTACATGCAAGAACTCATCTAATCCTCACAATAAGGTTGAAGGCCATCCTAAACAAGGTCCCTAGTTTAGATGAGAAACTGAAAATTAAAAGATTAAATATCTTGCATTCAATACATATTTTTAAATAAATTCATGAAGTTAGCTAGCCATAGGCTCAGTTATTAGATTTAGTTTGGGCTGAGACTAGGAGACACAAGTTAAGAATATGTTCTCGCTCTGGATGCAGAAATCAAATGCTGCTGCTCCAAGCAGTTCTCTGGGGCTTTCTCAGTCTCACTGCAGATTAACAGAGCAACCTTGCATGTGGCTGCGTTGCATGGGGCAGACAGTTCAATTTAACATAACATGTAAAACAGGGTTCTCCTTTTCTCTTTACCTGTGTTATTTATGTTTGAAATGTAAATAAGGGTAGATCCAAAGGATCAGACAGATTTCAGTAACTGCCCCAAGGCCCATAGAATTCAAGTAACAAGGAATCATGCCCAGTATCTACTTGGTTGACCACTGGCTATGCCATGATTCAGTTCAGTTCAATTCAGTTCAATCGCTCAGTCGTGTCTGACTCTTTGCGACCCCATGAATCGCAGCATGCCAGGCCTCCCTGTCCATCACCAACTCCCGGAGTTCACTCAGACTCACATCCATCGAGTCGGTGATGCCATCCAGCCATCTCATCCTCTGTCGTCCCCTTCTCCTCCTGCCCCCAATCCCTCCCAGCATCAGAGTCTTTTCCAATGAGTCAACTCTTCGCATGAGGTGGCCAAAGTACTGGAGTTTCAGCTTTAGCATCATTCCTTCCAAAGAAATCCCCAAAATGGGTTTCTCACAGTACTTTTTCTGCATTTGGAGAGTTAGCTGTCATCTACTTAACACAAAGCATTTATTTCACTGTATCCTTGAGAATGATAAGTGATAGTCCATTTGACTCATATTGCTTTACTATTGGATCCAAAATTAATTAGTAGAAGTAAGGATTTAATGACCCAGTAAGTCTTCTCTAGCAGCATTGTATTGGAAATCAGGAAACCTGTTTATTCTAGTAATGTGTGACTTGATAAATTATTTAAGTACTCTCAGACTCAGCTTTTTAACTGTGTAAGTAAGTTGTTTTAGATTGTCTTGAAGGTGTCTCTCAACTCTGAAAATCGATGAAGTTATCAATCTCTCTGATTTACTGTCTCAAGTGACTCTTTAAGAAGATACAGGTTTGCTTTATATAATCTTCAATCTGGCAAAAAAAAATAAAAATCAATAGGCAAAAGCAAGAAAGAGCTTCTTACAACCCAAGGATAAATTTAGACATGAACTGTTCTCACATGCCTCACCTAGTCATTCATGAGGATTTTTTTCATTATTACTCATTTCCCTAACTGACTTTGGATATAAGCATCTGCTACATGGAGATGAGGTTAAATAATCAGTGATGAATTTTTTAAAAAATTAAATGTAATAATTAATTCCCATTGTACCATTCCCTGAATGAGGTCATTTTTCCAAGTTAACAGATCCTAACACATTGCTTTTATTTATCTAAGGTATGTAATTATAGACTGTGCTCTAAACCTATAAATATTTAACAACATATTTCCTTACAGATGTTTAAGGAAAACAAATCTTTCCTTTCACTCACTCCCCAGTTCAGTGAAATCAGCTCTGTGCTGAGAAACCTGGCCATCCCTTGGTTTCAGGTCCGTTGAAACCTTTGTCTTAAAAAGATTTAAAAAATCAGAACCTCAATTACAATGATTCCAATTTGGTCCAAAAAAACCTGCCATAATCTCTATCTTCTCAATTTATTAGCCTTTATTTCAATATACTTTACATACAACCTTGCTTATTTTTAAAATTTTATGTTTATTTTTCTGAATTCATTCCCACCTGCAATTCTTTCCCTATTTCCAAAATGGCCATAGGCCAAACCCCACTTTCTTCTAACTTAACTTTTCCAGACTTCTTAATGGCTATTTCCTGTCATTGTTCTCCTATAGGATTTCCTTAGTCCCCTCCTAATGCCTTTGGCAGCGACAGGTTTATACTGAAATTGATAAAAGGTAAGGAACAGTCGTCAACACAATCCAGAGGAGAAGAGACTGATTCATTATGACGTAACTAAGCTGAAAAGCACAGTCTAATGGACTATTTTGGTAGCATGACTTGAGACTCAGAAGCTATGCTTTTTATTCCCTGGAAATGGTTGCTTTTAAATGGTATTCCCAAGGTCAGGAAGGAAACATGACATCACCAAGGAGCAGCTGTTCCTGAGGTAGTGAAAAAAAAAAAAAAAAAAATTTCAAGAAGCTCCTGTGTTCAAAGGTGCATGAGTTCTGACTATCCAGTCAGCTGAGAGATAAAATAAATACGAGGAACTGGGGCAGAAACTCAGTTTCTGGAAAAGAGACTGGAATTGTGTCTTCAGAAATCAGTGTCTGAACCTTTGTAAAAATACTTCATAATAAAATTTATTGTGTTTTTTTTTTTCCATTTTGTAAGGAAAATAAGTGATACCATTTTCTTCTCACCTACAAGATCAATTGAGAAGTCCAGTTTCTCCCTACAGAATTAAGTGCTAAAGCTCAAAACACATAGTTCACAGGATCTGTGTTTGTCCCAAGTCACATGAAGATTTGTACAGAAGTGATGGGAACTATTTTTGAACTGTCTAGACCTTGGGTATGAACATTTGCAGCACAGTATTATAAAATAAAATTTATTGACATTAAAGAACATGCACATATCCTTTAAGGAATTTGAAGAACCTAATATTTAAGCATATTTGGAAAATTATTACTTTTCCTAATTGGTGAGAGCTTTATTTAATGATAAAGAAGACAGAATTTTGCTAATATCTCACTTGTTATAACTTCATCTAGCTTTTTATTTTTATTTAGAAGCTATGCTAAACTGCATAACTTAGCTTTGTTGTCAAACGTACGAACCTTGGAGGTTATATATGTATACACATGAATATGATAGCTGTAAAACTTTGGAGTTAAGTTTAAAATTTGCATCTCTTAAGTGAATGTACTAGTTCTCTTGTGGAAACAAATTACCACCAACTTAGTGGCTTAAAACAAAACATTTATTCTCTAATAGTCCTGGGTCAGAAGTCTAGAATCCAAGTGTTGGCAGGACTGCTATCCTTCTGGCAAATTGAGGGGAGAATCCATTTTCTTGCCTTTTTCAATTACTAAAGACCACCTTCTTCCTTTGGTTCCTGACCTTTTGCATCTGTTGTTATATCCCTAGTTCCCTCTAATCTCCTGCCTCTCATAAGGATATCTGTGACTACATCAGACCCATGTGGATAATCTCCTCATCTCAAAATCCTTAATTTAAACCATCTGCAAAGTCCCTCCTGCCATGTAAGGTAAGATTATCAGGGTAACAGAATTAGAATATGGACATCTTTGAGGGTCATTTTCAGCCTAGCACACTAAGATTCATATACCCAGTAATATACTTCATAAGGGCTTCCTTGGTGGTTCAGTGGTAAAGAATCTGCCTGCAATGCAGGAGATGCAGGAGACATGGGTTCAATCCCTGGGTCAGGAAGATCCCCTGGAAGAGGAAATGGCCATCCATTCCAGTATTCTTGCTGGAAAAATCCCATGGACAGGGGAACATGCAGGCTATAGTTCATAGGGCTGTAAAGAGTCAGACACAGCTGAGTGACTCTCTCTCTCACACACACACACACTTCATAAATCCTGTAGTCTTAGTGGAAAATATAGTCAAAAGTCAGTTAAGAGATATTTATAAGTAGAAGTCAAACAAAGGTTCTACATGATAACATGGAGTTTCTCTTATCCTTTCTTCATCAGTGTACAGAGGGTCCTTTTGAAAAAATCACCTCGATCATCTTCTGAGTTGATTGTCATGTTTAAACCATGATGTCCTAGGGATTTCATGTTTCTTGGCCCTTCTCTGGGACGATTATACTCATAAGTGGATCATGAAGAGCAAGCAGGTAGTTAGGAAACATTAAAATAAACATCAGATCAGATCAGATCAGTTGCTCAGTCGTGTCCGACTCTTTGCAACCCCATGAATCGTAGCACGCCAGGCCTCCCTGTCCATCACCAACTCCCGGAGTTCACCCAGGCTCACGTCCATCGAGTCAGTGATGCCATCCAGCCATCTCATCCTCTGTCATTCCCCTTCTCCTCCTGCCCCCAATCCCTCCCAGCATCAGAGTCTTTTCCAATGAGTCAACTCTTCGCATGAGGTGGCCAAAGTACTGGAGTTTCAGCTTTAGCATCATTCCTTCCAAAGAAATCCCAGGGCTGATCTCCTTCAGAATGGACTGGTTGGATCTTCTTGCAGTCCAAGGGACTCTCAAGAGTCTTCTCCAGCACCACAGTTCAAAAGCATCAATTCTTCTGTGCTCAGCTTTCTTCACAGTCCAACTCTCACATCCATACATGACCACAGGAAAAACCATAGCCTTGACTAGACGAACCTTTGTTGGCAACTTGGATGCAATCTCAAAAACGACAGAATGATCTCTGTTCATTTCCAAGGCAAACCATTCAATATCACAGTAATCCAAGTCTATGCCCCAACCAGTAATGCTGAAGAAGCTGAAGTTGAATGGTTCTATGAAGACCTACAAGACCTTTTAGAACTAACACCTAAAAAAGATGTCCTTTTCATTATAGGGGACTGGAATGCAAAGTAGGAAGTCAAGAAACACCTGGAGTAACAGGCAAATTTGGCCTTGGAATATGGAATGAAGCAGGGCAAAGGCTAATAGAGTTTTGCCAAGAAAATGCACTGGTCATAAACATAATGTCATGTAATTAGAGCAGACAACTCACCCTCAAACAAAGTTCTCTGATTCTGCTCATTAAAGAATTTGTTGGTGTGTCTCAAACTTTATATGCACTTACTTGAATGTATAGAATCTGCCCCAAGAAATGTCCCTGGACACAGTTGTAGTGATAACAGTGCCTGCACGAATTTAAAGTACCCAGTCGGCAAATTAAAGATTGAGCCAAACTTCTATGATTGTTTTCTTTTTTAATTGAGGACAAAATTGGTTTATCTCTGCTTGTGTCACTGTATCCATTTAGCAAATATACAGTTGGCCTCGTGTTGGTACTCCCGGAGAATATTCTCTCGTTTGACCACAGCTTCCTGATTCACAATATTTTCGTGTGTGCTAATGTTGACAAATATGTCATAATCTATCATTTTCTTGAGAATTTATGATCCTCTTACACAATACAGTTCATTGCAGTAGCATCAGTTTCACTAAGAAAACTATGTTTTCTTCATTTTTGTCAATATCTACTCAAACATGTGCCATTTCATGGATTTTGTTCTTACACATTTGTCCTGATGAAAACGTATTGAAATGTTAGTCTTTTTTTTTTTTTCTGGGAAATAGTATTTGTCAGAGTTTGATTACTCCATCACAATGGAAAAGACCCAGTTTCAACATGAAGAGCTTTAATCTAAATCAATTCCAAATAATATAGCTCTAAAACTTTAGAGTTATGATTGATATCTCTGATAAGGCCTTTTAATTCTGTGGAAGGGATTATGGGTGGGGTGAAGCTCTCATTAAACACATTTTATATTTAATTTAGTTTTGCAACATTCCTTGCTAATTTTCAATTCAATGAGATGTATCTTGGAATGCTTAGGAATAAAGATCAGGATGGTTTTTATTGCCAAAGCCTGAAATTATATTTTTTTAATCAAGCATAATTTAGTTTCTATATAACCTATAGGGCATTATAAAGTTATTTAAAATTAACCCCTTGTTTTGTTGACATATAAGAACAGACTCACAATTCTCCAGAGATACCACTTAAAGCTAAGGATACTTTCAGCCATCCATCTATTGCTCAATACAAATTAAGCATTTATGACCAACCAGGAACAGTGTTAGGCTTGTAGGATACAGTGGTAAATAAGACATTGTCCCTGTCTTCAGGCAGATTACATTGCAAGGGGAAGATGGCATGCAAATTGACACATTCCATACAGCAGGACAAGAATTGTATGATGGGGAAAAGTACAATGAACTATGGGGATATACAGTGAGACATCTAACTTAGTCCTAGCCAGTCAGGAAAGGATTCCTGTGGGAAATGTCATATAAGCTGAATTTAAGGGACTTCCCTTGTGACTCAGCTGGTAAAGAATCCACCTGCAATGAGGGAGACCTGGGTTTGATCCCTGGATTAGGAAGATCCCCTGGAGAAGGGAATGGCTCTCCACTCCAGTATTCTGGCCTGGAGAATCCCATGGACAACCTTCCATGGGATCACAAACAGTTGGACACAACTGAATGACTTTCACTTTTAGGAATTAGCCAAGGAACAAGGGACTGGGTGAGTGTGTGCATGAATGTGTAAGTGTTCGTGTAGAAGGAAGTTTTCTTAAAACTGAAAGTAGTTCAGTATGGTGGAGCATAAACTGGCAAGGGGCAGAGTGTGTGTGTTTGTTGATAGGATAATGGGTGAGAAAAGACAAGGCTGAATCAGGCGTTGGATAATAAAGCTCTTTTTTATTCCATGTTAGGGAATGTGGATATTATTAAGGGGACAACAGGAAAAGGAAAGGTTTTAAGTCCTGTAGAGAGGGAGGATGGGGAGAGAGGTGGGTGACAGGATCAAGTGTGAGTTACAGGAAGATCATTCCCAGGTGGTGCAGTGGTAAAGAATTCGCCTGCCAATGCAGGAGACACAGGAGATGTGGGTTCGATCCTTGGGTTAGGGAGATCCCCTGGAGAAGGAAATGACAACCCACTCCAATATTCTTGTCTGGAAATTCTGTTGGATAGAGGAGGCTAGCAGGCTATAGTCCATGGAGTTGCAAAGAGTTGGACACAGCTGAGCATGCACACACACTCACACACTTTCCAGCTACAGAGAGGCAGCCAGACTGCGGGGAGATTGGAGAAGGAAATGGCAGCCCACTCCAGTACTCTTGCCTGGAGAATTCCATGGATAGAGGAACCGAGCAGGCTACAGTCCATGGAATCGCAAAGAGTCGGACACAACTGAGAGACTTTCACTTTTCATGAGATGAATAGGGCTTTCCAGTGGCTTAGTGGTAAATAATCTGCTTGCAGTGCAGGAGACACAGGAGATACATGGCAACCCACTCCAGTATTCTTACCTGGAAAATCTCATAGACAAGAGGAGCCTGGCAGGCTACAGTCCATGGTGTTGCAAAGAGTCAGACACAACTGAACTGACTGAGCACACAACACACGAGATAAGCCACCAAGTGTATATAAGCACAGCTCAGAGTTAATTTTGAGGCTGCTCCTGCGTGCCCCAGAATGTACTGGTCTGCCGCAGTTGACAGACAAGGAATATTTTCAGACGATGCACAAGTCCAAGGAGTGCCACTCCCTTTCCAGCCCAGATAGGACTGTCCTCTCACACAGGGCATGGTTGCCAATGCAAAAGGGCTTCAAGAGCCTGACCAGTTCACAGCCTGTAACTATTTCTTTTTCAGAGGTACCTGAAAAATGATCACCAGTTACTCTGTCTTTTCTGTTGCTGCATCTTTGGGAAGAAAGACACCGTATTTTATATCATAAGGCTACTGAAGGCACAAATAAGAATATACATGTAAACACAATTATGTGAAAAAGAAAAAAGAAAAGGTTGGTACAAAATCCAAGATGATATCACTACAGATTATACTTTTTGGAAATGAGATTATTATATTAAAAAAAAATTCTTCATATATAGTCCAACTCAGGAAAATAAAATTTATAGGCCCCCAAACTTACTTTTATAAAATAAAAGTATTTTGAGTCCCATCAAAGATTGCTGTTGTTCAGTCACTAAGTCTTGTCTGACTCTTTGTGACCCTGTGAACCACAGCACGCCAGGCTTCCCTCCCGGAGTTTGTTCAAATTCATGTCCATTGAGTCGGTGATGCCATCCAACCATCTCATTCTCTGCCGCCCCTTTCTCCTCCTGCCCTCAATCTTTCCCATCATCAGAGTCTTTTCCAAAGAGTTGGCTCTTTGCATCAGGTGGCCAAAGTACTGGAGCTTCTTCAGCTTCAGCATCAGTCCTTTCAATGAATATTCAGAGTTGATTTCCTTTAGGATCACTTTCAGAAATACATCCTATCATTAATGCCTCAAAATATCTCCTTAAAGGTAGAGGATTATCATTATTATGATTTCACATTTGGTGCAACTGGGATTCAGTAAACTAAAGTGCATTGTTTAGGCTGCCATGAGCTCATAATACAATCAAGAGCATAGGTAGGCTAGGATTAGTTGGTTCCACTCACGCAACTAAATGCTTACTCTATGCTAGATGCTGTTAAAAATGGACCTCCGCCCTTCCATATCTTGCATTTCCTCCTGTGTTTGTAGGATTTTCTCTCTGTGTTGCCTACAATGGGCCAGGGAAGTTCCAAACCCAGAGTGGCCTGAAGGATTCAAAAGACCACTGGCATTCCTAGATAGCCGGGGTGGGCAGCGGTGGAGGGGGGACAGTGTTTACCTGGCTGTTTCACTCTTTGCTGGGTTCAGAGAATCTCCAACTTTCTGTAGGACTAAGCATGGCACTTGCTGGCTTATATTGTGATGCCCCACAACTCACAGTTTCTGAGAAAAAAAATTCTAAAATCACTTTCTTGGATTTTTTTTTTTTTATCGTGTTCTTCATCACAGTGTCTTGTATGATAT
Organism: Bos indicus; assembly: GCF_029378745.1. Lineage (NCBI taxonomy): Eukaryota > Metazoa > Chordata > Mammalia > Artiodactyla > Bovidae > Bos > Bos indicus. Next base: position 18,799,031 of record NC_091764.1, read on the forward strand.
AAACATTTGAATCTAAAATTTGCTAGGCAAGTCTTGGGTTACTCATCACTGACCTAGTCTCCAGACTCTGAAAACAGACTGTAAACTTGGTTATTTTCCCTAGGATCTACTCTTCAGAAGAAAACAACCCAAGCCAAGGGTTACCTCAGGTATGTACTGAATAGTGTACAATTTGGATATATGACTATTGGAAGGATTGCTTTATATGTCCCTGGAGTAAAAGGCATATTATGGTCCCACAACTATTCCTAGGAAGGACATTTCATGTGATGATTAAAAAAAATAACATCTTTTAACAATTTATGCCTACCATTTAAAAGTGATTGAGACATAGCTATTGATTTTAAAGCAGGTTAATTTTAGGGCAAAGTGGGTTTAAAAAGAAAAACATGTCAATCAAAGATTGCCAAGATTCATCTCCAGTCACAACTTAAAATTGATTTTATAAAATTAACTCACTCAGCAACAATTTGAATAGTATTTTGGATTGAGCAACCTATCCCAGTCTATGTCAGTGGCTTTTTTCTCTGAGAATCTGGTATAACAGACCAATGAAATCAAAGGGTAGTTTTCATCTGATGATCACTTAGGCTTCAGAAATAAGTTTTAAAAAAAAGAAAAAAAAACTCTGGGGTTTAAAGCATAGACTGTCTTAGACTATGAAGTACTAAAATTAGCAAATCACATTTTCACATCTTCCTTTGTAGTGAGAACCAAAAATGACACAAAATCTATTCTGTGATAATAATAGCTTTCAGCTTTTCCATTATTCCCTGAAGATCCAAATATCTGTCATTCTCATACTTGCAAAAATCTCTCCACCAAAGAAAGTAAAGCTAAGAAAAATATCTCTGTCCCAGTTTCCAATTTGTATTATTGCTCCTGTCAATCAGACCCATCCCACTATCACAAATAAGTTAACAGGCAACTGAAATAAATGAGCCCTTCAGAACCAAAAAAAAAACAAAAAAACAATGTGTAAATTTTCAATACAAGAGTATCTTTTGGGGTTTTATACCCTTTAGGAGCCTCAGTGTAAAATTCTAGTCAGAATTGATAAAAGTAATAGTTGGCTGATAAAATTTTTTTCATGGGTAAAGCTGGTATTTACCTTCATATCAAATCTATCGGATTGTTTTAACACAATAATTAGCATCTTAAATAGTCAGAAAGAGAAGGACAAATATTATGTATTAACACATGTGTATGGGTTCTAGACAATCGGTACTGATGAACCTATTTGCAGGGCAGCAGTAGAGATGCAGACACGGAGAACAGACTTGTGGACACGGGGTGAAAGGGAGAGGGAGGGACGAACAGAGCAGATGGAAGCACACACATCACCACATGCAGGGTAGATGACCAGTGGGGGTCTGCTGCGTGACACAGGGAGCTTAACCCCACACTCTCTGAACCTGGAGGGGTGGGATGGGGTGGCAGACGGGAGGGAGGGATCATACGCACGCCTGTGGCTGACCAGTGTCGATGTATGGCAGAAGCCAGAGCAATGTTGTAAACTAATTATCCTCCAATAAAAGGTTTTTTTTTTATTATTACTGTAAGTTTCAAGTTTTATTACAGCTTAAGTAATGAGGAAAAACACCTAAATTGTTAGAATCATTAGAAATCTAAAAAGTAGTATGATAATTCCAAACCTTACTCATAATCAAAGTAAAACAAAAGGAAGATAAGGTATCACATGAATCTAAATTTTTCACATTTTACGTTTGTAGATAAGAGTCAATGAAATAAAAGGTCAACAAAAATAGGAAAAAAAATCAATGAAATTAAAAGCTGGATTTCTGTTAAGTTCAATCAAATTGATGAAATCTAGACAGAATTAATTTTTTAAAAGAGAGAAAGCCATAGATTATCAATATCAAAAATGAAATAAGGGATGTCTCTATAGATTTTAAAAATATTAAAATGATATGAAAAAACTGTATACTGATACATTTCACAACTTATAAAAAAGGGGCAAGTTCCCTAAAAGATGCAAACTGAGTATACTAAGTATGCAAACAAGCAAACAAAGAAGATAACCTAAAGAGTCTTGTATTTATTAAAGAAAAATCATTCATACTATAAAAATCTATTGACAAAAGCAATCCCAGGTTTTGTTGGAAAATTGGTAAATTCTATCAAATATTTAAGGATTTAAAGAATACCAATACTACAAAAGTTCTTCCAGAAAAGATAAGTGAAAAAGCTACTTCCCAAGTCACTTTATGAGGGCTGTGTTATTCTGATAACAAAACCAAGTGAAGGCATTTCAAATATAGAACACTTCATCAAGGTGTTAGGCTGATAATATTTAAAATATCCTTCATCAACATAATAGCTGTGGAAAAAGTTTTTAAAAATTTTAGCAAGTGAAATCCAGTGTATATAAAGAGTTTAATACTTAAATGTAAGAGCTAAGACTATAAAACCACTAGAGAAAATCTTGTGAGTTTTGGTTTGGCAAAAATTTCTTAGATAAGACATAAAAGAAAAATTTATAAATTTTCTCCAAATTAAATATTTTCTCTTAAAAAAACATTTTTAAGAAAATGAAAAGACAAACCAGAGATTAGGATAAAATATTAGCCAAACATATAACAGATAAAAGATTTGCATCCAAATTATATAAATAAATCTTATAAACCAATTATAACACAAACCACCCTATTAAAGCACACTACATATTTGAATATTCACATCACCAAAGATATACATGAACGCCAAATAAACACGAGATCTGTTCCATTTCAATAGTCATTAATGTGATATGTAAAATAAAAGCAATATCAGTAAGCAATCAGGTTAAAATTCTTTTAAATGACACTAATGTTGGTGAGGGTGTATCTTGGGACTGCAAAATGGTACACTTATGTTGCAGGAAGGGGGAAGAGTGGGCTGTTGTCTAACACTCAGAAATGAATTGTCTGAGGCAACACACACACAGACAAAGCAAGAGATTTTATTGGGAAGGGGTACCAGGGCAGAGAGTAGGAGGGTAAGGGAACCCTGGAGAGCTACTCTGCAATGTGGCTCACAGTCTCGAGTTTTATGATGATGGGTTGTCTCTTAAGAATCATTCTAACTCAGGGTTATTCCTGGTGATGCATATACCTCACTCAACCAAGATGGATTCCATCGAGGAGGATTCTGGGAGGTGGTGGGACAAGTGGAATCTCCTTTTGACCTTTCTCAAATTCTTTTGATTAGTGGTGACTTGTTAGTTCTGTGTTTCTTACCAGGACTTCCTGTCATAAAATAACTTACGCAAATGGTTACTATGGTGCCTGGCCAGGGTGGGTGGTTTCAGTCAGCATTTCCCCTAACAGTTAACACATGATATATGACCCGGTAATCTCACTCGTACATTTATGAGGAATGAAAACATATGGTCACACAAAAACTTGTATGCAGATGTTCGTGATGGCTTTATTCCTATTATCCCAAAACTCAAAACAACCTAAATGTTCATCAACTGGTAAATGAATAAGCAAACTGTGGTATTTCGCTACAACTGAATATTGCTCAGCCATAAAAAGACATGACTTACCTATGCATGCAACAAAATGGATTAATCTTGAGAGTATTATGTAAGTGAAGGAAGACAGACACAAAAGACTATATACCGTATTATTCCATTTATATGAAATTTTCAAAAAAAGCAAAATTATAGTGATAGAACCCAGATCAAGGATTGAAAGAACTGGTTGGAGGCAGAGGATTCATTGTAGAAGGTCAACAGGCAAGTTTCTTGGTTGATGGGCATGTTTTATATCTTAACTAGTGATTACCTATGCTAAGCTCATCTAATTATACACTTAAGGTTGCTGAAGTGTATTTTGTGTAAATTATACTTCAATGAAGCTGACCCCAAGAAGAATAAATATTCTACCAAGGGGTCCATGAGGTTGTCTCAGGTGAAATCTTAGGTTGATGATATTTAAAAGAATGTTAAGAGGCCACCAAAAAACTTGGAGAAATTATAAAGGGCAGATGATAAAAATGAAAATAAAGAGAAATTACACAGAATTTAAAAGTTACAATTGGAAAATCAAACCAGTGGTAATATTGTCAGTAGGAAAATTTAAAAATAAAGAAGGAAAGATGAGACAGAAGACTGAGCAATACAAATGGGAAAAAACAAGAGAAAGGAAGAGAGGATGAATATAAGCGATCTCAATATTATCCCATAGTGAGGTTTGCAAAGTTGCTTTTAAAGCCATTTTCTTGCATATTAATAATGTATTGATTCTAGAAGCAGGATACTGATCTGTTGGTGTGGGCATTTCTTGTGCTTTCCTGCAAGGTAAGGGAAAATCTCAGAGTTTCAGAGGACACCTCTTCTCTCTGCCAGTGTCAGAAGAGGGCAAGGTTTGAACAATCCTTGACTGTTTTGCATTTGAATGAGTTTAGGGGAATGTTCGGAGAAGGCAATGGCACCCCACTCCAGTACTCTTTCCTGGAAAATCCCACGGACGGAGGAACCTGGTAGGCTACAGTCCATGGGGTCGCAAAGAGTTGGACACGATTGAGCGACTTCACTTTCACTTTCCACTTTCATGCATTGGAGAAGGAAATGGCAACCCACTCCAGTGTTCTTGCCCGGAGAATCCCAGGGACAGGAGCCTGGTGGGCTGCCGTCTATGGGGTCGCACAGAGTCGGACACGACTGAAGCAACTTAGCAGCAGCAGCAGCAGCAGAGGAATGTTTTGGAATTAAAAACAAGAAATCTTCATAGGAATTTCTAGTTCCACCTGCCCATGTTAAAGGACTGGAGAAATGAAATGCTTTGCTGAAGAAAAAAAGATGCTCAAAAATGGAAGCAAGCAATTTCAAAATAGAATGTGATGAAAGAAATGATAGGATGAATGACATCAAAAAGTTTTCAAAGGAAAACAGAAAAATGTTTTTGTAAAGCAATTTCAAAGACGGCCTATATTTCCAAAATAAAATAATTGGTCTCGAGGATGAGCTCATTAAAGATCCTTAACTAGCTTCTGGAAATAGAAACCTCAAGACAAGCAGAACAGTCATGAGGAATGTCTCACAAAGCAGAAAGCTAGTGGGAGGTAACACAACCTTTCAGGTCAGAGTTGAGTGAAGAACCGGCAGAGGGATGGGGTAGTTAGGGCCGGAGGAAAGGAATGCAGGGAGGAGGAGCAGGAGGAGGCAATAACGTCTTATCTTCTAATGACCACAGTAAAAGCCTTAGAAATATTTGTCCCAAGTTACAGGTGGCAACCTAGGGTAGAGGAAGCGAGTGGAAGACAGCCAAACAGCTATAGTTTTAAGGAAAGAGTCCATAAGTTCAACATTTTTTACTTTGGCACATAAACTTCATGCTCTGCCCCACCCAATGTTCACACTTTCACATCTCGCTTCTTCCCACTTGTATGTGTTACGTGACCAGAGGCATCCAAACACATTTTCCCCCTTCCCATACAGCACTTTTGTCCTTTACCTTGAATACACTTCCCTCTCAACTTTCACCTTTTTAGAAAAAATTTTCCAGCTGTATCCTCACTCCAAACTGAATTATTTTGAGTCATCCAATAAATATCACAACACTACCTCTATTGAGCATGTATTATGTTCCGAAACTGTAGTTGTTGTTTTATACATGTTATTCCTAATTCTCATGAAAACCAATAAAGTAGGTATAATAATCGTTAGAGATAAGCAAGGTGGGGCACAGGGAACTTTTGTAAAGTGCTTGAGGTCACACACCTGGCAATTGTTGCGATCTGAACCCAGATCTGTCTGCTCTAGAGAACACTTTTTTTTTTTCCATTTCACCAGGCTACCTTGTGCACTCGTCTTTCATATTGTAATTCTTTTTTCACATGTCTCTGTTTCTTATTAGACTGTGAGTTCTTCCAGGCTGGGACATGATTGTTCATCTTTGTCTCTCTAATGCTAAATACTAAGCCTCAGTTCAGTTCAGTTCAGTCGCTCAGTCGTGTCCGACTCTTTGTGACCCCATGAATCGCAGCATGCCAGGCCTCCCTGTCCCTCACCAGCTCCCGGAGTTCACTCAGACTCACGTCCATCGAGTCAGTGATGCCATCCAGCCATCTCATCCTCTGTCGTTCCCTTCTCCTCCTGCCCCCAATCCCTCCCAGCATCAGAGTCTTTTCCAATGAGTCAACTCTTCACATGAGGTGGCCAAAGTACTGGAGTTTCAGCTTTAGCATCATTCCTTCCAAAGAAATCCCAGGGCTGATCTCCTTCAGAATGGACTGGTTGGATCTCCTTGCAGTCCAAGGGACTCTCAAGAGTCTTCTCCAACACCACAGTTCAAAAGCATCAATTCTTCAGCGCTCAAATACTAAGCCTACTCAGGGTTGAATGAATGTTTGATAATATATGAATGAAGGAATGAACGATAAGTGAATGAACAACTGAGAAGTTCCCATGGTGAGCATGAAATCAAAGCAGGGCTTGTGAGTTATGTAATTTAAATATGTAATGGTACCAAGCTCTAAAAATTGAATTCAGTGTTTAACTCGTTTTTAAAAAACTAAAATAGCACACACATGTGTTCCATACTGAACTCCAAGACAACTTAAACCATTTTCATACACCACATATGCTGCCATCCTGACTTCTTTTGACTCAAACTTTGGCAGAAAATTTCTCCTGCCACCTCTGTGCCTATGTTTGAACTTCACTGTAAATGTTATCATTTGGTTCTGAAGATGACTGCTTGGCATATTGACTTGATATTTCTACTTTCAGGAAAATCCTGATTGCTTACACATATAGCTCTGAAGGACAGCAAAAGCGAATCACTAGGGAGTGAATCAGCCTTTGGGAAAAATACAGTAACGTGATTTATCCAGATAAACCAGCGTAGTTCTTCACTTTATCTATGTGGATGAGGGCCAGACTTTTTCAAATGAGTAGCAAACAGCAGCATGTGGTGGGTTGTATAATTGTTTGCAATATTCGCCCCCTCTTTCCCTGTAAGAGGATTATATATCTCAGTTCATTGCTGTCTCCCTCATGGTTGTTACACATTTCCCTGCCTTTTGACTTCAGGCCTAGCTAGCCTAGCTATTAGACTTGCTTTGGCCAATGGCCTGTGAGGAGACTCAGATGTTTGCCACATCTGAGCAGATATGGGAGACATCACCTGTCTCCATCAGTTTCATTGCTCTTCCCTCACTGCTCTGTAAATGGTGTCCCATACGGGGACTGAAGGAAGAAGACACGGGGAACTGAGCCACGCAGAGCCAAACAGAGCCAGGGCAACTACAGCTTTCTCACCATCGCGGATGTATAACTTGAGCAAGAAATAAATGCTTGTTTTTGTGAACCACCGAGATCTGGAGGCTGTTTATTATGCTGCAAATCTGATCTGATGGATTGAAATATAATGGAAATGAAAAAGCAATGTTATGTGCTTTACGAAAATGGAAAGAATAGCCCTTTCCCCAGTGATATATAGAAGTTTGTTTTTGAGTCTCAAAGGAGGACTGTCTACACCCAGAATCTCAAAGAAATCACTCAGTCCTCTACCAGGACATCATGCAAATTCAAGGGGACACTGACTTTCAGCTCCTTCCTTGTTCTCAAATGACAAAGCTCAAAATCAAAACAAACAACAACAAACCTTCTCCCTTACCACTTTCCAGAAGATACGAGTGCCTATCAATTTAAGCAAGTAGGAAATAGAAGTGTTCGCCAGCCCACAAGTCCTTCTGTCGATTCTGAAATCCATCCAGACATAATCCAGGGCACTCTGCTCTTCCTCTTTTGTATACATAAGGAAACTGGATCTCAGCGTGATTACCATGTTGAGTTTCCAGGGTTACTATTATGGGCTGAAATTGTGTCCCCACAAATTCTTATGTTGTAGCCCTAACCCTGGCATCTCAGAATATGACTGTGTTGGAGATAAGGTTTTTAAAGAGCTGATTATGCTAAAGAGATGAATGCTCAATATGCTAAAGAGGTGATTTGCTCGAGACCTATTGACACTGTTAAGATGGGCCCTAATCCTATTTGGTATCCTTGTAAGAGGCCTTCCCAGGTTGTGCTAGTGGTAATTAAAACCAATGCTCCTGCCAATGCCATAACATAAGAGAAAAGAAATTACATAAGACATAAGAGATATGCGTTTGAGCTGTGGGTTGGAAAGATCCACCGGAGGAGGAAATGGCAACCCACTCCAGAATTCTTGCCTGGAGAATCCTATGGACAGAGGATCCCGGCAGGCTACAACCCATAGGGTGCACAGAGTTCAACATGACTGAAGTGACTTTGCACACACACGTGCCTCCTTAGGAGAAAAGGACATCTGGACACATAAAGAGATACCATGCAAAGACCAGGTGAGGACACAGCAGGAAGGTGAGCATCTGCGAGCCAAGCAGAGAGGCCTCAGAAGAAGACAACTCTGAAACTTCATCTTGGATTTTCAGCACTCATAAAATACATTTCTGTTGTTTTAGCCACCTTGTTGTTTTTGTCATGACAGCCCTAGTAAACAATACTGTCACAAAATGAATCTATAGCTGATGTCCTGCCTATTCCTAACCAATGTTAGTTTATTAATTGTGCGTATCTATATAGAGATAGGAGTCTGCAGCTAATGATAGCTAAGTCAGCTGGTATCAAACATTTCCTGTGTGTGGCTGTGTGGAGAGCCACGCATGCACACTGGCTGGATCATACTGTGAGAAGCAGGTAAACTGCTAAGTAAGGGAGACCAGTCATCTTCCCAAGTCCCACTCACCATGCTGCTGCTGCTACTGCTAAGTCACTTTAGTCGTGTTCGACTCTGTGTGACTCCATGGACGGCAGCCTACCAGGCTCTCCCGTCCCTGGGATTTTCCAGGCAAGAACACTGGAGTGGGTTGCCACTTCCTTCTCCAATGCATGAAAGTGAAAAGTGAAAGTAAAGTTGCTCAGTCATGTCTGACTCTTAGCGACAACATGGACTGCAGCCTACCAGGCTCCTCTGTCCATGGGATTTTCCAGGCAAGAATACTGGAGTGGGGTGCCATTGCCTTCTCCCATTCACCATGCTAGATTCAGTTAAACTCCACTTCTTATTGAAAAGATTCAGACTCTAAGGTGTACACGCCTTTGAAGATTCCCTAAGGAGCCTTGTGTTTATTTTTATCATGATTCTTATCAAAGTTTTGAATTGCTTATATTTGTCCCCATTCTGGATACTGATTTCTTAGGTATCCAAAACTGTGTTTTCATTTATTCTGTCTCACTCTTTACATAGTATCTGGCATATTGTAAGAACTATTTTTTTGTTTTTCTTCCAATGAGATTTCATAGCTGTTTATTACAGTTCTTACCAAAGATAACTTGGTAAAAGATGATCTAACTAATTTGAAATAGCTCTTCATTAAATGTATAATCCCAGAGTAATCAGAATTCTCCTCTTTCCTTGGAAGAAGCAGGTCTACCTCAATGTGTACTAAGCATTTTGGGGCAATTTGGGGGGTGGTATTTTGCAGAAATACAAAATGTTATGAGTCAGACAGATGACATGATCTTTTTTTTTAACACATCTTTGCCACCTTCCCTTATACAATTTTTATTTGCATTTAAAAGCCTACCATCATGCTAACAAACACATGAAAAGATGCTTAACATCCCTCATTATCAGAGAAATGCAAATCAAAACCACAATGAGGTACCATCTCATGCCAGTCAGAATGGCTATCAAAAAGTCTACAAACAATAAATGCTGGAAAGGTGCAGAGAAAAGGGAACCCTCTTACACTGTTGGTGGGAATGCAAACTAGTCCAGCCACTATGGAGAACAGTGTGGAGATTCCTTAAAAAACTGGAAATAGAACTGCCATACGACCCAGAAATCCCACTGCTGGGCATACACACGAAGGAAACCAGAATTGAAAGAGACACATGTACCCCAAAGTTCATTACAGCACTGTCTACAATAGACAGGACATGGAAGCAACCTAGATATCCATCAGCAGACGAATGGATAAGAAAGCTGTGGTACATATATACAATGGAATATTACTCAGCTATTAAAAAGAATGCATTTGAATCAATGATGAGGTGGATGAAATGATGTGGATGAAACTGGAGCCTATTATATAGAGTGAAGTAAGTCAGAAAGAAAAGCACCAATACAGTATATTAATGCATATATACGGAATTTAGAAAAATGGTGATGATGACCCTATATGTGAGACAGCAAAAGAGACACAGATGTAAAGAACAGGCTTTTGGACTCTGTGGGAGAAGGCGAGGGTGGGATGATTTGAGAGAATAGCATTGAAACATGTATATTACCATATGTGAAACAGATCGCCAGTCCAGGTTTGATGCATGAGACAGGGCGCTCAGGGCTGCTGCACTGGGAAGACCCTGAGGGATGGGTTGGGGAGGGAGGTGGGAGGGGGGTTCAGGATGGGGACACATGAACACCCATGGTTGATTCATGTCAACGTATGGCCAATTAAATAAATTAATTTTAAAAAATAGCCTACGATCATTACTTCTAGTGCAAGGGATGGTAACGGTAGATTTTTAAAAATCTTTCTAGGCCTAAGATACCTTAACAAATAGTTGTTGTTCAGTCGCTAAGTTGTGTCTGACTCTGTGACCGCATGAACTGCAGCATGCCAGGCTACCCCGTCCTTTGCTGTCTCCTGGAATTTGCTCAGACTCACATTCATTGAGTCAGTGATGCCATCCAGCCATCTCATCCTCTGTCCCCTCCTGTCCCCAATCAGTCCCAGCATCAGAGTCCTTTGATAAAGATTTGACAAATGAATGATCAGAAGTAAAGAGCAGATTTTCCTTGCTTCTCCTTTGGTACCATAATCCAGCAGTAACTTTGCTTCTTTGCTTCATAAAAAGTCTTCTTCAGCAAGTTGCCACCTTTACTGTCTTTACCTAACCACCTAACCACTTCTAATTTTTCCTTTTTCCACTCCATGTAGACTTCCAGTCTGCACACTGCACTAACACCTTAGTGACTCTACATTGCTAAATCAGATGAGTGCATCTCATCTTTTTCAACTTTCGATGACTTTTCACATAATTGACTAATTCACTCTTTTTGAAACACTTCCTCTCATAGGCATCTATAATAGTCAACTCTTCTGGTTGCAAGTAATAGGAACACAACTCAAACCAATTTGTTTAAACACAAAAGGAATTTACTGGCTTCTTTATCAAGGAAGTTCAAGGAATTATGCTAGCTTAAGGGACCATAGACAATATTATCAGAAACCTATTTATTTTTCTCTCTCAGCTTACATTTCTGCTGTTATCTTGTTTGTTAGGCAGTTTCACCTCATGTGGCAACAAAGAAGGCTATTAGCAATTCTAGACTTATCTCCATCATCCTTCTCTTTACTGGTCTTAATTAGAGGGGGAAATGCCTCTTCCCCCATGAGTACTGGCAGAATATAATAGCCAAGGATTACTTAGTCTCTCAGTCGTGTGCAACTCTTTGCAAGTCTATGGACTGTAGCCTACCAGGCTCCTCTGCCCATGGGATTTTTTAGGCAAGAATCCTGGAGTGGGTTGCCATTTCCTTCTCCAGGGGATTTTCCCAATCCAGGGATCGAACCTACATCCCCTGTGTCTCCTGCATTGCGGGCAGATTCTTTACCCGGTGAGCCATCTGGGAAACCCCAGGAGAAGTCATAGTAAAACCTTAAATGAGCAAACTTGGTGCCATATCCAACCTGGAGTTGGTGAGGAGTCGGTATAAGGAAAGAACCAGCCCCACATGAACTGCATGGATTGTGATGCAGAGGAAAACATTCAACCTACGAAAAAACATGTGTTCTATACCTTCTGTAACAAGCCCCTCTCTCTTGTTCTTCTTACATCTCTGCCTATTTTTTCTCAGTTTCCATTGTTGGCTTTAACTCCCAGTGTCCAACTCTGAGCTTTGTTATGAGTCTTCTTTTCTTCTCTTTTCATCCTCTCTTTTTAGCTCTTCTTCTATATCCACAGTCTGTTTGTTTGTTTTTTTTAATTTTTTTAAACTTTCTAGTTTATATTGGGGAATAGCCAATTAACAATGTTGTGATAGTTTGAGGTGAACTATATGACAGAGAAGGGACTCAATCATATATATACATGTATCCATTCTCCCCCAAATTCCCCTCCCGTCCAGGCCACCACATAACTTTGAGCAGAGTTCCATGTGCTATACAGTAAATCTTCATTGGTTATCCATTTTAAATATATCATTGCGTACATTTATAGTTCAAATGCCATAACTATCCCTTGCCCCCACCCCCAGCAATTGTAAATTCTTTCTCTAAGTCTGGGAGTCTCTTCTTTCTGTTTTGTAAATTCGTTTGTATCATTTCTTTTTATTTTCCATCTATAAGGGATGTCATACAATATTTCTCCTTCACAGTTCAAATTTGTTTATGAAGTCAATGTTTCCTCAAATGTATATGTCCAGAAGAAATCTCTCCTTTGAATAACAAATGCAGGTTTCTAACTGCTTATTGGAATGTCTGCATATACATCTATATAAATCTCACAATGGTATTCTTGATTTTTTCCCCTCAAAATCTATTATTTTCCTCAGTCTTTAACATCTCATCATATGGCATCAGCATCCATTAGCTGTTCTGTCTAAAAATGTAGAAAACACCCTTGTCACCTATATTTCCTTCAACTCCCATGTCTAATTCATCAGCAGGTCTCACAATAAATAGTGTCAAAATACATTCCCATCCATCTGACTCTATCTAAGCCATCCTGATTTCTCATTAGACAGCAGCAGCAACCTGCTAAATTAAATTGCCCTCTTGCTTCTACTCTTTCCCTTCTCTAATCCAGTTTTCTACTTGGCAGTTGGAGTGATCTTTTTAGCGTCTCTTACCTCATCTTGCTAAACTTTCTATCTTCTTCATTTCATTAGAGCCACGCTGGTCTCTTTTCTGTTCCTCCAGTAGCTAAGCCATTTCCTGCTCAAAACCTTTGCATCTGCTCTTTCCGCTACCTGGAATGTTCTTCCTCCTGCTTTTGAATTTTTCATTTCTTTAGCTAAAATAGCCTCTTTGTAGAGGAACCTTCTATTACCTCCTTATCTAAGTTTACTTCCTCTTCAACTCTTAATTCCTCACTCACTAGAAAGAGTTGTAAGGTCCATGAGCATGTGAACCTTGCCCATTTCATGTACCACTAAGTTGCCAGAACCTAGCCCAGGGCTTAGGCTTTCAAAATCTATTTATTTCCTTCATAGAATTTATTAAAATTCCTTTCTTACTTACATTTTCTAACTTGTTCAAGGACTACTTTCTCCTCTAGAATGTAATCTTCATAAAGAGGTGGCAATTTCACCATATGTTCAGCGCCTTGTACTTAGTAAGCACTTTAGTATGTATTTGTTAAATGAATTACAGATACCATGCTTATTAGCAATTGCTTCCTTCAGTTAAGCAGAGGCTATCACTAACAAAGCATTCATACTGACTATCCAACCTGAAAAGATAAAATCCTACAAATTATGATATAAAAGCAATACCTAGGTCTTGGCCAACATTTGCCATTTTGAAACAGGGATTGGAAGTATTAATCATGAATACTAAATTAAAATATACATACATACAAATGTTAGTCTCTCAGTCATGTCTGACTCTTTACAACCCCATGGACTGTATCCTGCCAGGCTTCTCTATGGAATTCTCCAAGCAAGAATACTAGAGTGGGTAGCTATTCCCTTCTCTAGCGGATCTTCCCCACCCAGGGATTAAACCAAGGTCTCCTGCATTTCAGGCAGACTCTTTACCATCTGAGCAACCAGAGAAGCCCCAAATTAAAATATCAGTTCAGTACGGTTCAGTTCCTCAATTGTATCCAATTCTTTGAACCCCATGGACTGCAGCATGCCAGGCTTCCCTGTCCATTACCAACTCGTGGAACTTATTCAGACTCATGTACATTGAGTCGGTGATGCCATCTGACCATCTCATCCTCTGTCGTCCCCTTCTCCTCCTGCCTTCAATCTTTCCCAGCATCAGGATCTTTTCCAATGAGTCAGTTCTTTACATCAGGTGGCCAAAGTATTGGAGCTTCAGCATCAGTCCTTCCAATGAATATCCAGGACTGATTTCCTTTAGGATGGACTGGTTGGCTCTCCTTGCAGTCCAAGGGGCTCTCAAGAGTTTTTTCCAACACCACAGTTCAAAAGCATCAATACATTGGTGTTCAGCTTTCTTTATAGTCCAACTCTCACATTCATCAATGACTACTAGAAAAACCATAGGTTTGACTAGACAGACCTTTGTTGGTAAACTAATGTCTCTGCTTTTTAGTATGCTGTCTAGGTTGGTCATAGCTTTTCTCCCAAGGAGCAAGCGTCTTTTAATTTCATGGCTACAGTCACCATCTGCAGTGATTTTGGAGACCCCCAAAATAAAGTCTGTAACTGTTTCCCCATCTATTTGCCATGAAGTGATGGACTGGATGCCATGATCTTAGTTTTATGAATGTTGAGTTTTAAGCCAGCTTTTTCACTCTCTTCTTTGACTTTCATTAAGAGGCTCTTTAGTTCTTCACTTTCTGCCATAAAGGTGGTGTCATCTGCATATCTGAGATTACTGATAATTTCTCCTGGCAATCTTGATTCTAGCTTGTGCTTCATCCAGCCCAGCATTTCTCATGATGTACTCTGCACATAGGTTAAGTAAGCAGGATGACAATATACAGCCTTGACATACTCCTTTCCTGATTTGTAACCAGTCTGTTGTTCTATGTCCAGTTCTACCTGTTGCTTCTTGACCTGCATACAGATTTCTCAGGAGGCAGATCATGTGGTCTGGTATTCCCACTTCTTGAAGAATTTTCCACAGTTTGTTGTGATCCACACAGTCAAAGGCTTTGGCATAGTCCATAAAGCAGAAGTATACGTTTTTCTGGAACTCTCTTCCTTTTTCAATGATCCAGTGGATGTTAGCAATTTGATCTCTGGTTCCACTGCCTTTTCTAACTCCAGCTTGAACATCTGGAAGTTCATGGTTCATGTATTGCTGAAGCCTGGCTTGGAGAATTTTGAGCATTATTTTGCTAGTGTGTGAGATGAGTGCAACTGTGCGGTAGTTTGAGCATTCTTTGGCATTGCCTTTCTTTGGGACTGGAATGAAAACTGACCTTTTCCAGTTCTGTGGCCACTGCTGAGTTTTCCAAATTTGCTGGCATATTGAGTGCAGCACTTCCACAGCATCATCTTTTAGAATTTGAAATAGTTTAACTGGAATTCCATCACCTCCACTAGCTTTGTTCGTAGTGATGCTTCCTAAGGCCCACTTGACTTTGCATTCCAGGATGTCTTGCTCTAGGTGACTGATCACACCATCATGGTCATCTGGGTCATGAAGATCTTTTTTGTATAGTTCTGTGTATTCTTGCCACCTCTTCTTAATATCTTCTGCTTCTGTTAGGTCCATATCATTTCTGTCCTTTATTGTGCCCATCTTTGTGTGAAATGTTCCCCTGGTATCTCTAATTTTCTTGAAGAGATCTGTAGTCTTTCCCATTCTATTGTTTTCCTCTATTTCTTTGCGTTGATCACTGAAGAAGGCTTTCTTATCTCTCCTTGCTATTCTTTGGAACTCTGTATTCAAGTGAGTATATCTTTCCTTTTCTCCTTTGCCTTTAGTTTCTCTTCTTTTCACAGCTATTTGTAAGGCCTCCTCAGATAACCATTTTGCCTTTTTTTTCCCTTGGGCATGGTCTTGATCACTGCCTCCTATACAATGTCACACACCTCCATCCATAGTTCTTCAGGCACTCTGTCTATCAGATCTAATCCCTTGAATATATTTGTCATTTCCACTGTATGATCATAAGGGATTTGATTTAGGTCATACCTGAATGGTCTAGTGGTTTTCCCTATTTTCTTCAATTTAATCTAAATTTGGCAATAAGAAGTTCATGATCTGAGCCACAGTCAGCTCCCAGTCTTATTTTTGATGACTGTATAGAGCTTCTCCATCTCTGGCTGCAAAGAATATAATCAGTCTGATTTCAGTGTTGACCATCTGGTGATGTCTTGTGTTGTTGGAAGGTGTTTGCTATGACCAGTGCGTTCTCTTGGAAAAACTCTCTCAGCCTTTGCCCTGCTCCATTTTGTACTCCAAAGCCAAATATGCCTATTACTCCAGGTATCTCTTGACTTCCTACTTTTGCATTCCAGTCCCATGTAATAAAGAGAATATCTTTTTGGGGTGTTAGTTCTAGAAGGTCTTGTAGGTCTTCATAGAACCAGTCAACTTCAGCTTCTTCAGCATTACTGGGTGGGGCATAGACTTGCATTACTGTGATATTGAATGGTTTGCCTTAGAAACCGAGATCATTCTGTTCTTTTTGAGACTGCACCCAAGTACTGCATTGAGGACTCTTTTGTTGACTATGATGGCTACTCCATTTCTTTTAAGGGATTCTTGCCCACAGTAGTAGATATAACAGTCATCTGAGTTAAATTCACCCATTCCAGTCCATTTTAGTTTGCTGATTCCTAAAATGTAGATGTTCATTCCTTCCATCTCCTGTTTGACCACTTCCAATTTACATTGATCCATGGACCTAACAGTCCAGGTTCCTATGCAATATTGTTCTTTACCTCATTGGACTTTGCCTCCATCACCAGTCACATCCACAACTGTGTGTTGTTTTTGCTTGGCTCCATCTTTTATTCTTTCTCCACTGTTCTCTAGTAGCATATTGGGCACCTACCAACCGGGGGAGTTCATGTTTCAGTGTCTTATCTTTTTGCCTTTTCATACTGTTCATGAGGTTCTCAAGGCAAGAATACTGAACTGGTTTGCCATTCCCTTCTCCAGTGGACCACATTTTGTCAGAATTCTCCACCATGAACCATCCATCTTGGGTGGCCCCACACAGCATGGCTCATAGTTTCATTGAGTTAGACAAGGCTGTGGTCCATGTGATCAGTTTGGTTAGTTTTCTGTGACTGTGATTTTCATTTTGTCTTCCCTCTGATGGATAAGGATTAGAGACTTATGGAAGCTTCCTGACGGGAGAAACCAGGTCTTGTTCTGATGGATGGGGCCATGCTCAGTAAATCTTTAATCCAATTTTCTGTTGATGGGCAGAGCTGTGTCCCCTCCCTCTTGTTTGACCTGTGGCCAAACTATGGTGGAGGTAATGATGATAATGGCGACCTCCTTCAAAAGGTGCAGTGCATGCACTGCTGCACTCAGTGCCCCTGACCCTGCATCAGGCCACTGCCAACCCATGCCTCCGCCAGAGACTTCTGGACACTCACAGGCAAATCTGGGTCAGTCTCTTGTCGGGTCACTGCTCCTTTCTCGTATGTCCTGGTGCACACAAGGTTTTGTTTGAGCCCTAAAATATGGTTAGGTGTAAATTCTGTAAAAGTACATACAAGGACCTTTACAACCAGATTCTGCTTTCTTGGTCTCTATACTCTATAGGCACCACATTTCAACACCACCAGTCTTTCATATTTCTTGGTCTTTCACATCTCAATGCTTTTTTGCATTTTGTTCCACCCATTCTTGTGATGTCACTCCCCTCCTTTCTCTACATAGTGAATTCCTGTTTACCTCAAGCATAAATGTTCATTCTATGGATGCCCTCCCCAAATTTTTGCTCTTCCCTTCTCTTTTTTCCCACAATATTTTTACATATTCTTATTATTTGTTGTTTGTTGTTGTTTAGTTGCTTAGTCTGACTCTTTGTGACTCCATGGACTGGAGCTCAAGTGTGTATGTATGAATACAACTTAATATTTGTGTTTAATATTCTTATGATAATACTTATTAAATTGTATTCATATGCACACACTTATGTGTGTCTGTCTGTTTGTCTTTTAATTTCTATTATCTTTCTTACCTCTTAGACTCTCAGTTCTCAAGTTCTGGGACCTTGACTCACTAATTTTGTTTTTTACTTCAATAACTATTGTGTCACTGGCATGTAGTTGGTACTAACAAATGTAAGCAATAATAGAATTAATGTGGCTGACAAGTTTTATCCTAAATAGGCCAGTGATATTTTTTATAGTTAACTCATTGAAGAGGCAAAAATAAAATCAAACTATATTTTGTCATTTCTAATTTTTGTTCCAAACACTTAAGCATCAATTCTCTCATTTAACCCTCATGACATCTATAATAACAAATCATTCCCATCTTCTGCTCAGGCAAAGACAGGTTAAGTCATTGGTCTGTGGTTAACAGCTAGTAACTTGCATTAAAGAAAAAACTTTCATCTCCTGACTCCCAACTGCACATTCTTTCAACTGCATGGGGCATTCATTTTTAACCTTGATTCCTCACAAAATCATTAGGACTTGTACTGATATTATAGTGATCCTAACAAAGACAATAATATTTGAAAAATAATATTCAATTTGAATAGTAACCAAAAAAAAATGATATAGTTTTCCATATTAAATGAACATTAAAATAACACTGTTGGGGGGGATGTGGTAAGATGAGTATTCTCTTTTTTTATTGGTAGCAATAAAATTGATTTTAAACTATCCTTTGGAAAGTCTTTTGGCTATATTTTGTAAGAAGCCTAAACCATTTAAACACCTCATAAATCTACTTCTTAGAAGGTATATTACAATAATTTGAGACATAGCTTTATGTACAATAACGTTTATTATAGATAATACAACATTGCTTACAATAGTAGTAAAAGTTGAAACATACAACAATGAGAAATGATTAAGTGATTTGAAGTATGAGGGAATGTTATGATGGCAATAATTACATTTCAAATCAATTTTAGTAACAAGAGATTCCTTATAATGCTAATTTTGACCAGACATAAAATAATGTTTTCATAATCCATACTTGCATTTGAATATACTAAAACTAAGAGTAACTTCCATCTGGAGGTGTTAAGTGGGGAAGCCCAAGGAGGAAATCCACTGGAGTTTGCAAAAAAAGAAGAGAGATCTTAGCAGAAAACATCACAGATTGCTCAAATTATGGTTTTTGAAGAGTCATTTTCTTCTATTTTTCTGAACTTTCCATATTTTCTGCAACAATCATGTCATTTCTTTTACAAATGGGAAAAATATTTACTTTTAAATCTGACTTGATTTTTACAAAATACATTATCTAGAGCAGTATACCTGAAAGTATGATCTAAATCTCAGGGCTAGCTAATTAAAATAACTATTTGTTTGTTCCAAGCCTAATGAATCAAAGATCTCAATGGTTGGTGCCCCACCCATTGGGGCAGGAATCTGCATTTTAAACAAGCTTCCCAGGTACTCTCATGCACACTGAAGTCTGAGAAACCAGTGACCCAGAACTCAGCAGCACAGAACTCGGAACATTTCCTTATCTCTTCTGGCACTGATTCTAATCAGTGTGCTCTGCTTCCATCTGGAGCCTGGGGCCTGGCTCAGCTTCACTGAGCACAGAGCTTTCCTGAACTCCCAAATTCTATTTGGAATTTCTGCTATGCCCTTGCTTGAGAGAGATTACTCAGTAAACCACTTTGGTTAATGTGTTCCAGGTAGACTTAGGTAAGTCAACTAGCCCATTAAAATCCTTTGCCCTCTTCAAGGGATAGAGTTTTGAGGATTTTTTTCTTGACCTGCTATCCTTTTAAAGTATCTTTGTATCTCACCTTGATACAAAGAGACTCCTTTAGTCTTTGATTTTCTCTATGATAGTAGTCATAAAAGGTGCACAAAGGAGCCTTGTATGAAAGATGTATCATCACAAATAATGAGATGACCTCGCAGTTGGAAGAGGTCTGCCTGCCTTTGAGAAAAAACGAACAATCAGAGTTTAATGACTTTATTTACACACACATATACTGTGCACAGTCTTTATCTAAGATCTATTATTTCTCATACTAACCTAGGGGAAAATATTAAAAAGATAATAAGGACATTTCTTTCTAAAAGTTGTGGTAAATCATTAAAACATATGTAACTTCTGTTTGGATAAAAAAGTTTAAATAAGGATTTTTTTGAGAGTCATTAAAATGTGTAAAGCCATTCGTACTGGGAAAGACATTTTTTGCTATCTAGGTTTCCCATTTATCTCCACTCAAATGTAGATGCTGTCTTGAAGGTTAAAACACTTTTTGAAATTGTATAATAGGAAACAAAACGGCAGTACTGAGATCACCTATTGAGCCATGCTAGCAAATAGCACTAAGGGTTATCTTCTCACATGGATACCCTCTAGCAAGATCAGAAACAAGGTTATATATTCCCAAACAGAACCAGTTAGCTGCGGTATCCAGTGTGTGCTACTAATGAGGAGAATGTCATGGTTCAGTTCCAAAATAAGCTGGTTAATGTGAGAAGAGCAATGGCCTCCCCAACCTGACTGTACAAAGCATTAGTCACCTAGGGATTTTTTTAAAAATCTGTTTGTATTATAAATTTTTGACCTTATTCCAGACCAACAGAATCCAAATTTCTGGGAGTGGTACAAGAATCCTATACTTTTAATAAAATCCCCAGGTAATTTTTATACCGGTTAGGATTTGGGGATCAATAAACTGTGGAAAATTCTGAAAGAGATGGGAATACCAGACCACCTGACCTGACTCTTGAGAAACCTATATGCAGGTCAGGAAGCAACAGTTAGAACTGGACATGGAACAACAGACTGGTTCCAAATAGGAAAAGGAGTGCGTCAAGGCTGTATATTGTCACCCTGCTTATTTAACTTATATGCAGAGTACATTACGAGAAACGCTGGGCTGGAAGAAGCACAAGCTGGAATCAAGATTGCCAGGAGAAATATCAATAACCTCAGATATGCAGATGATACCACCCTTATGGTAGAAAGTGAAGAGGAACTAAAAAGCCTCTTGTTGAAAGTGAAAGAGGAGAGTGGAAAAAGTTGGCTTAAAGCTCAACATTCAGAAAACTAAGATCATGGCATCTGGTCCCATCACTTCATGGGAAATAGATGGGGAAACAGTAGAAACAGTGTCAGACTTTATTTTGGGGGCTCCAAAATCACTGCAGATGGTGACTGCATCCATGAAATTAAAAGATGCTTACTCCTTGGAAGGAAAGTTATGACCAACCTAGATAGCATATTCAAAAGCAGAGACATTACTTTGCCAATAAAAGTCCGTCTAGTCAAGGCTATGGTTTTTCCAGTGGTCATGTATGGATGTGAGAGTTGAACTGTGAAGAAAGCTGAGCACCGAAGAATTGATGCTTTTGAACTGTGCTGTTGGAGAAGACTCTTGAGAGTCCCTTGGACTGCAAGGAGATCCAACCAGTCCATCCTAAAGGAGATCAGTCCTGGGTGTTCTTTGCAAGGACTGATGTTGAAGCTGAAACTCCAGTACTTTGGCCACCTCATGCGAAGAGTTGACTCATTGGAAAAGACTCTGGTGCTGGGAGGGATTGGGGGCAGGAGGAGAAGGGGATGACAGAGGATGAGATGGCTGGATGGCATCAACAACTCAATGGACGTGAATTTGAGTAAACTCCGGGAGTTGGTGATGTTCAGGGAGGCCTGGAGTGCTGCAATTCATGGGGTTGCAAAGAGTTGGACACAACTGAGCAACTGAACTGAACTCCCAGTGGGGGCTTCTGTGGTGGCTTAGACTGTAAAGAATCTTCCTGCAGTGCAGGAGACCCAGGTTCGATCCCTGAGTTAGGAAGATCCCCTAGAGAAGGAAATGGTAACCCATTCCAGTATTCTTGCCTGGAGAATTCTGTGGCCAGGTAACCCATTCCAGTATTCTTGCCTGGAGAATTCTGTGGCCAGAGGAGCGAGCCCGCCCAAGCAAGAAGTAATTAAGGGTGACTGCTTGTGCGTGCTACAATGTGCTTAGTCTCTCAGTCCTGCTGAACTCTTTGCAACCCTACGGACTGTAGTCCCCCAGGCTCTTCTGTCCGTGGGATTTCCCAGGCAAGAATACCTGCCTGGTGGTCTGTAACTTAAAACTACAAATCCTAAAACTGTATTGAGGGAGGACCCTCAAAATAGCCTTCGTGAATGTCTCTTTTCACATACACTTCACTGAACTTTTAAATGCCAGCTGATAGAACTCACTTTTCCTCACAAAACCTAATATACAAAATCTAGGAGAAACCCCTTCCTGCTCTAGGAAATGGACATAAATTTCAATCCTCAGAGTAGAGATGGCTTCTCTTGAGCTTCCCCAGATTATGTCTTGGAGGAAAGAGAGAGGGGATATATTCTGTCAAGACTGTGGAAGACTTTTTTCACTGCTGAAGTATTTCCAAATGCAAAAACCAATCCCTGATCAAGACCAGAAAAATACAGAATGATCCTGAGGGTAATTGTGAGACTGAACCAAATGATAAATCTGTGTCTCTTTCGAGAATTTGTGTTGGAACAGAGGAGAGGGGCTCAGAGACAGTGAGTGCTGAGTAGGGCAACAGTGGGTGGGTCAAATGAAAAGCCAAAAAAATTGGTAAATGGAGTAGAAAACAAAACATCAGCAGAGGACCTGAATTTTTCACTTTTTGATCAGCTGTGCTGAGGTAAAGTATATATAATCTGACTGTATTTGTTATATTTTTCAAGTCAGCTAGATTAAAAAAATAGCTCCCAGAGTTACCCAAATGGAAACCAGGGTGGGGAAATTCAATTTATCTTTAAGCACAAAATAAAATTCATCTCTTTTCTTTTTGATAGTTTAAAGGCTTTTTTTTTAGTTTAGGTGTGGAAATCTCAATTTTAAACAGTTCTGCCCACCTTTGAAGCTGGTATTAATTCTCTTTCTGTCAGAAATTGGACATGTTAGCTCTTCACCAAAAGGATCTTCAGACCTAACCCAACCGCCTCTGCAAATCCTCCCTTAAACGCCAGTAACCCATTTCCATTGTCATCTAGCTAAATTCAAAGCCAAGGACATCTGCTTTTGCAAATTCTGGCAACTATAATTGACATTTACCCACTATCCCGTCTGTTACATATTTGGATTTTTTTTTTGTTTTTTAAGATAAACTTTCTCTCAATGCCTCCTGTTCTAAATATGTTCAAAAGCCGGAATGGGCCTTGGGGAGAAAGCTGGCCCACAGTATTACCTTGTAAGACGCCAGGCACCTATAATTTTTAAGCGTCAATACTCTTTTTTGTTTTTCTGGGAATGCTAATGAAGTTTTATGGACAGCAGATTGGGTAGAAGCTGGACGAGAGAAGAGAATTTACAGGCTTCATAGGGCAGAGCTTCACTGGAGCCCAAGCTGTTGAGGCATGCATGCTTAGTCGTCTCCGACTCTGCGACCCCATGGACTGCAGCCAGCCAGACTCCTCTGTCCATGGAACTTCCCAGGCAAGAATACTAGAGTGGCTTGTCATTTCCTTCTCCAGGGGATCCCCAACCCAGGGATCAAATCCGTGTCTCTGACGTTTTCCTGCACTGGCCGGCAGTTTCTTTACCACTGAGCCTAAGACGTTTTTCCAAGCCGCATTTTTGTGTGCAGGTTATTGAACTCTTTACTCCCTCGAATGTGAAAGACTCATCCACTAAGGAAGTTTTCTTACTTGTTTTATTCAGTCAGTGCAAACTCATTTTCTCAACCCTGGATCCACATTCCAATTTCCTGGGAAGCTTTTAAATAATCCCAATGCCAAGATTGTTTCAACATGGTCGAGTAGAAGGACATACATTCATCTCTTGCGACTGTTGAAGGGTCTCCTGCAGAGGTGTGGGTCAGCAGTGGCTTGCCACGGGGATGGGGGTGGGGGTGGGGGGCACTGGCAGCTGCAGTCCTGGGGGGTGCCCCTTGGCATAAGCCCTCCTGGAGGTCACCATTACCCTATCACAGAGCCTGCAGACTCCAGGGCTGGGTTGCCTCAGGCCAAACAACTAACAAGGGGAGTCAATACTTTTAATACAGTGTTTTTACCTAGAGAATCTTAACATTAAAGGAGTTTCCACTCTGTTATTAAAACAAAATGATGCAAAAGCCATCTCTTTCTTGAATTCAGCAGGGTCCTTGACTTGTCAGGCTACAAAGAGAGAAGTCTGGTTGCTATCATTTTGAGACAGTCAGCCAAATGCTTTTACAGGAAAAAAAAAAAAAGAAGGAAGAAACTGTGGGTAGATGAAAGTTCTGCCTATAAAGTGGATGTTACTCAGTGCACTGTGGTTCTATAACCATGTGCCCAAAGGATAAAGAATTCAGGTGTGAAGTAGTATGGCAAGAGTTGCAAATTAAATAAGCTGTGCTCTAGGGTTTTTCCTTTAGTGGGCCGCAGAAACATGCCCATGACTCCAGGGAATGTGGTGACTAAGTTGGAAACGAAGCATTCACACCTCATGTTAAATGTAGCAGAGGAGAAGTTATTAAACATTTCTTGGCAATTAATTACCTGAGATACACCCTTTTTTCACAGCTTTGGTTTCAGGTACATGGGAGAGCTGAAAATGTTTAATTGCATCTAATTTGTTTCTGTAGTTTAATCACATGCCTAAGTATTGTGCTGAAGTCTGTAATCTATGTAATAATTTGTAAGGGGCTTCATTCTGATACCCTCAGAGGAAGGGAATATTTTTTTAACTTTTGTGCAATAATCATACTTGACCTTAATTTCCTTTGGAAATTAAGGAAATTATGAAAACCTTCCTAGTATGTTATAGGTTAGATACAATTTAGAAAGAAAATCCTTCTTACCTTTCCTGTAGTCTTCCCCACTCCAGTACTCTTGCCTGGAAAATCCCATGGACGGAAGAGCCTGGTAGGCTGCAGTCCATGGGGTCACGAAGAGTCGGACACGACTGAGTGACTTCCCTTTCACTTTTCACTTTCATGCATTGGAGAAGGAAATGGCAACCCACTCCAGTGTTCTTGCCTGGAGAATCCCAGGAACGGGGGAGCCTGGTGGGCTTCTGTCTATGGGGTCGCACAGAGTCGGACACGACTGAAGCGACTTAGCAGCAGCAGCAGCAGTTTAATCACATCCATCAACCTATTGGCTCACATTCTGAGAGAAATTCCTTCTCAGAAGCTAAATGAGAGACAGAGGGTAAGCATCCCCTATATATCTGGCCCATTTTGTGTTTTCTGCTGGCCACATTGTTATCTTCAATCACCTGTGATCTGATTACTTATCCAATCTTGCTGACTTCCTATTTTCTAGATTTCTTATTTAACCACTTCATTCAAGCATTTTCACCTTTTGGCTTCAAGATAATCTTCTCATTTTCAAACCCTCTCTACTTTTCTTCATAGTACTTAGTAATACTTCAAATCATATCACTTATCTATTTATTTAATGTAGCTATTTGCCCATCTTCTTTCACTAAAGCATCCATGAAAGAAGAGGGCTTGTCAGTTTCATTGACTCTTAAATCTTCAGCATCTATTCTGGAGTTGAGAACAGAGTTTGCCTTCAATAAATGGTTGATGCATGCATGGGTAGATGGATGAAACCCTGACATTTCCTCAGCTCTGTTCTGGACTGGTTCATGTCCCTGATTAACTCTATTGGAGTATGCTCCATGGAACTCAGACCACATGGCATATTTTAGGCAGTTACCAAAATCTTTATATATACAGTACAGGCAAAAAAAAAAAAAGAGTTAAAGAATTTAAAATCTACTAAGAAGTCTCAAAATAAATATGAGAATAGAGTCTGAGTGATAATTTACCAAAAAAAGGGAAACCACATGACAACTGATGAAACTAACTCAGGACAGTAAATTTTGGGAAAGCAGACTCACCCCTAGAGTTACTTCTTGCGCCTTTTCTCTAGAAGTGATGGATATAATGGATAGAAAATGAGAGTTATTGTTTTCCAGATTAAGCTGAATCAATATCTTCCCCTCAGCAACATATCCAAATGCAAGGACCAAGCATAAATAAGAGCAAAGTAGCTATGATAGACATTCTAAGTGGAAAGTTTTAACTAGATACAAGCAAATGTAGAGAGATGATGAAGGGCCCTTGTAGCCAGGATAGGATTTCACTCACTCTTCATAAAAAAACTATCAAGAAGATAATGACCGATTTTATCAGAAACTGAAGCTCTGATAGGCTTATTAAACTGTTCCAGGTTCTAAAATGATGAATATGTGATTCGAGCCCATATACATGCTCTTTTGACTATACCAGGAATGGCAGATGGTATCATTTTACCTTCTATTCTGATTGACTGGTAGTAACAGTCTCTAGACCAGTGTTGGGAAGCACTCTAAGATTCCAGCAGCATCCACTGGGATAGGTGGTATGGTCAGCCATATCTGCTAGGAGCATGACAAGGAGGAGTGGTCACACTCAGGCGGTTTGCCATCTCTGCACATGTGTATTTTTTATAAAGTTTGGTAATTTGGAGAGAAAGATACTCTATGAAAGATGACTAACAGGCTTAGTATAGACAGTAAACCTGAGGAGGCATTTCTTTTGTTTAAACAGACAAATGTTGCTTTTCTAAAATTGAGGTCTTTTTGATTTACAATGTTGTGTTAATTACTGCTGTTCAGCAAAGTGATTTAATTATATATATATATGCTGCTGCTGCTGCTAAGTCGCTTCAGTCGTGTCTGACTCTGTGCAACCCCATAGACGGCAGCCCACCAGGCTCCCCCGTCCCTGGGATTCTCCAGGCAAGAACTCTGCAGTGGGTTGCCATTTCCTTCTTTTATATATATATATATATATATATATATATATATATATATATATTTTTTTTTTTTTAATATTCTTTTCCATTATGGTTTATCACAGGATATTTAATATAGTTCTCTGTGCTATGCGATAGGACCTTGTTGTTTATTCATTCTATACATAGAAGCTTACAACTGCTAACACCAACCTCCTACTCCCATCTATGCTTTTTGATAGGATCTCTATCTGGGTATAAACTGAAATATTTTAGATTTTCTCCATTTTTTTAAATTATGAATGAGTACATACTTGTAAACAGATACAGAGACCCATAGAGTTTAAATAATCTCCCTCCACTCCACCAATCTTTCCCACTCCTGCCTAAACAAGCTGGCCTATCTCCTTCTTCATCTTCCTCTACTTTCCTCCATGTTTTCTGTGTTTTACTTATTATCCCACGAACTGGAGTTCATCATTTGTTTTTGTAATTACATCATTCTATCTATAATTTATCTATTTTCTTCAACATTTCCCATCTAATATTTTATACTCTGCCACATAACCATAATTTATTTTACCATTCTCCAGTCAATGGACATTCAAGTTGTTTTCAGTGCTTTATCATTTCATGTAAAGTTGTATTAAATATCCTTGGACACACATCTTTATGCACTGATGCTGTTATTTTTATAGGATAGGTTATGAAATGTGGAATTACTAGGTCAAAAAGTGCATTTATTTTTAATTTAACACACCGTTCAATATTATTTTGCAAAAGCTTAGCAATTTATTTTCCTATTAACAACATATGAAAGTACCATTTCCCTGTATCCTTATCAACACTTCCATGCTATTTTTTTTCAATTTTTGCAATTTGAAAAGCAAAAGGTGATATTTGATTGTTGTTTTTTTTGCCTTTGCCTGGCCACCCATAAAATTGAGCAACTTTTCATGTTGATTGATTAGTTGAGTTTTATCTGTAAGTTGGTATTTCAGTGTTTAAAGATATATATGTTGTATAATATACCATTTTTCCTATCAATTTGAGGTATTCTTTATATATTCAAGAAGTCATTGTTTGTCAGATGTGCCACGAAAACATTTTATCTTCAATCATGTAAGTTTTAAAATTTTCTTTAGAATGTTTTTGCCTTAAAATTACAGTTTACTTAAAGCGGTTAAGTGCGTGCTCTGTTGTGTCCAACTGTGCTGGAGTAGGTTGATGTTTCCTGCTCCAGGAGATCTTCCCAACCCAGGGATCAAACCTGCATCTCCTGCATTAGCAGCTGCATTCTTTACCATTGTGCCACCTGGGGATCCCAAGAGGTTAAGACTCTCTCTTTATGTGACTCTACTTTGCAAGTCTTGGTCAGTAAGATTTCTTCTTTCCTAAAACTGTTTTCCCGCAAATATTTTCCTAAAATTTCTTTTAATATAGCTAAAGTATTATCTCTTATACCATAAGTGCCCATTTATTTCTAAGGTTTTTTTAGCTTATTTTTCTTTTAGATGGGGTTGCCAAAGGCGACACTATTTTTGAAGAATCTAGAAAGAGATTATATATAAACAGATCATTAGAAAGCAATGTAGACAGGAGTGGTGGGCATAGGGATGATCATAGAGAGAAGTCATACTGAATTCAGCCAGTATATGGAAGTGTGACCAAGGTGAGCCTTAAAGGGTACTGCAAGCATATGCAAATCATATCAGTACTCTCTCACTTTTTCTTGACTCAAACCATCATTGGTATTTCTGATGCTGCTCTCTCCCTTGGTCCTTACTGCTAATAGTCCTACTTCTAGTGGATTAATCTCAGTCTCAATGCCTAAAGTATCAGACAGGTAACATACAGGGTAGAATCCAGCCAGTAAAAGCATGCCCTGTCTAAATTAGTCAGCTCCCCATTGACACGTTCTGATTCTTGCCATGTAAGAACACAACCAGATTATGTAATTTTTCAAGAGAATTTTAAATATTGATTTTTATGTAAACGTCTAATTTTTAAACATTAGCAACTGATTGTATTTGAACATACACACAGAGAGACAATCTGTGAGCCAAACAAAAACCACCTCTAAGCTTTATTCTCTCCATGAATTACCACTTTACAATCTCAGGACTACTCCAAGCTCTGCTGACTTTAATATGTTCTGCATACTCTGCCAGATTTGTCATCTCACACTCTTAATCAAAAGCTGTCTGTTGTACTACCCTGTTTAATGAATTAAATCTAAGCTCCTAGCCTGACTTTCAGTGTTGTCAGTGCTTTTGGCCTTCACCCACCTTGCCAGCTTTATCTCCCACACAGCCAGGGAAGATTGGTCCCTTCAGGCATCTAACAGAATGACTTAGGCATGAAATGCCCAATAAACATTTTTACACTGGCTGGATGAATGGCTTTTTGAGGAATAATGTGTTGACAGGTTAGGTATGTGAGTTAGATTGGAGATTGGCATGATAGATAGGATTTAAATGGGGCAAAGCCTGGAATAAAGATGAAAGAGCTTGGACATTATGCTACAAGCAGGATGTGTAGTAGAAAGAATACAAGACTAACAATCAGGAAGCCAGGGTTTAAATCCAGCTCTTCCATTTTTCAGCTATTTTGCTCTGGTTAAGTGACTAACTGTTAATCAGTCTAAATGTCTTTATTTATAAAGTGAAGAGATTGGAAGTTTTAGTTTTTTGTTTTCATCAGGTAAAGACCAATTTGAGGAAGGGATATGTTCTCAAAATAAGTTGCTTAGAAAGACTGATGTCATGTTAAAAGGGGATGTGAAGCAGAAAACTATCTTGAGATACAAAAGTCATTTTGGAGATCATTGCATTGGTCAAACTGTGAAGCAATAAATTTGATAAAGCCACAAAGCAGCATTAAGAATAAAACAGAAGAAAGAGGATGTAAGCAACTCTATGAATAAAGAATTTGCAGGATTCGGTATCCAGTTAGAGAGAGGAGAGGAAAAATTCAGAAAGTGTTATGGTTTCTGAATTTAAGATACAGGAAAGACCTTAAAGACAAGGAAAGTGAAAGTGAAGTCGCTCAGTCATGTCCGACACTTCACGACTCCATGGACGGTAGCCTACCAGGCTCCGCCGTTTATGGGATTTTTCAGGCAAGAATACTGGAGTGGGCTGCCATTTCCTTCTCCAGGGGATCTTCCCAACCCAGGGATCGAACACGGGTATGCTGCATTGCAGACAGACGCTTTACCTTCTGAGCCATCAGGAAGTAGGTGGTTAATAAATATTGCGTTCGGTTCAGTTCAGTTCAGTCGCTCAGTCATGTCAGACTCTTTGCAACCCCATGAATTGCAGCACGCCAGGCCTCCCTGTCCATCACCAACTCCCAGGGTTCACTCAAACTCATGTCCATCGAGTCAGTGATGCCATCCAGCTATCTCATCCTCTGTCGTCCCCTTCTCCTCCTGCCCCCAATCCCTCCCAGCATCAGAGTCTTTTCCAATGAGTCAACTCTTCACATGAGGTGGCCAAAGTACTGGAGTTTCAGCTTTAGCATCATTCCTTCCAAAGAAATCCCAGGGCTGATCTCCTTCAGAATGGACTGGTTGGATCTCCTTGCAGTCCAAGGGACTCTCAAGAGTCTTCTCCAACACCACAGTTCAAAAGCATCAATTCTTCGGTGCTCAGCTTTCTTCACAGTCCAACTCTCACATCCATACATGACACTGGAAAAACGATAGCCTTGACTAGACAGACCTTTGTTGGCAAAGTAATGTCTCTGCTTTTTCATATGCTATCTAGGTTGGTCATAACTTTCCTTCCAAGGAGTAAGCATCTTTTAATTTCAAGGCTGCAGTCACCATCTGCAGTGATTTTGGAGCCCAGAAAAATAAAGTCTGACACTGTTTCCACTGTTTCCCCATCTATTTCCCATGAAGTGAGGGGACCAGATGCCATGATCTTCGTTTTCTGAATTTTGAGCTTTAAGCCAACTTTTTCCACTCTCCTCTTTCACTTTCATCAAGAGGCTTTTCAGTTCCTCTTCACTTTCTTTCTTTTTTTTTTTTCTTTTTCTTTTTTTAATTTAATTTTATTTTTTAACCTTACAATATTGTATTGGTTTTGCCATATATCAACATAAATCCGCCACAGGTATACATGTGTCCCCATCCTGAACCCTCCTCCCTCCTCCCTCCCCATACCATCCCTCTGAGTCGTCCCAGTGCACCAGCCCCAAGCATCCAGTATCGTGCATCAAACCTGGACTGGCGACTCATTTCATATATGATATTATACATGTTTCAATGCCATTCTCCCAAATCATCCCACCCTCTCCCTCTCCCACAGAGTCCAAAAGACTGTTCTACACATCAGTGTCTCTTTTGCTGTCTCATATACAGGGTTATTGTTACCATCTTTCTAAATTCCATATATATGCGTTAGTATACTGTATTGGTGTTTTTCCTTCTGGCTTACTTCACTCTGTATAATAGGCTCCAGTTTCATCCACCTCATTAGAACTGATTCAAATGTATTCTTTTTAATGGCTGAGTAATACTCCATTGTGTATATGTACCAAAGCTTTCTTATCCATTCGTCTGCTGATGGACATCTAGGTTGCTTCCATGTCCTGGCTATTATAAACAGTGCTGCGATGAACATTGGGGTACACGTGTCTCTTTCAATTCTGGTTTCCTCAGTGTGTATGCCCAGCAGTGGGATTGCTGGGTCATAAGGCAGTTCTATTTCCAGTTTTTTAAGGAATCTCCACACTGTTCTCCATAGTGGCTGTACTAGTTTGCATTCCCACCAACAGTGTAAGAGGTTTCCCTTTTCTCCACACCCTCTCCAGCATTTATTGCTTATAGACTTTTGGATCACAGCCATTCTGACTGGCATGAAATGGTACCTCATTGTGGTTTTGACTTGCATTTCTCTGATAATGAGGGATGTTGAGCATCTTTTCATGTGCTTGTTAGCCATTTGTATGTCTTCTTTGGAGAAATGTCTATTTAGTTCTTTGGCCCATTTTTTGATTGGGTCATTTATTTTTCTGGAATTGAGCTGTAGGAGTTGCTTGTATATTTTTGAGATCAGTTGTTTGTCAGTTGCTTCATTTGCTATTATTCTCTCCCCTTCTGAAGGCTGTCTTTTGACCTTGTTTATAATTTCCTTTGTTGTGCAGAAGCTTTTAAGTTTAATTAGGTCCCATTTGTTTATTTTTGCCTTTATTTCCAATATTCTGAGAGGTGGGTCATAGAGGATTCTGCTGTGATGTATGTCGGAGAGTGTTTTGCCTATGTTCTCCTCTAGGAGTTTTATAGTTTCTGGTCTTACGTTTAGATCTTTAATCCATTTTGAGTTTATTTTTGTGTAGGGTGTTAGGAAGTGTTCTAGTTTCATTCTTTTACAAGTGGTTGACCAGTTTTCCCAGCACCACTTGTTAAAGAGATTGTCTTTAATCCATTGTATATTCTTGCCTCCTTTGTCAAAGATAAGGTGTCCATATGTGCATGGATTTATCTCGGGGCTTTCTATTTTGTTCCACTGATCTATATTCTATCTTTGTGCCAGTACCATACTGTCTTGATAACTGTGGCTTTGTAGTAGAGCCTGAAGTCAGGCAGGTTGATTCCTCCAGTGCCATTCTTCTTTCTCAAGATTGCTTTGGCTATTCGAGGTTTTTTGTATTTCCATACAAATTGTGAAATTATTTGTTCTAGCTCTGTGAAGAATACCGTTGGTAGCTTGATAGGGATTGCATTGAATCTATAAATTGCTTTGGGTAGTATACTCATTTTCACTATATTGAGTCTTCCAATCCATGAACATGGTATATTTCTCCATCTATTAGTGTCCTCTTTGATTTCTTTCACCAGTGTTTTATAGTTTTCTATATATAGGTCTTTAGTTTCTTTAAGTAGATATATTCCTAAGTATTTTATTCTTTTCATTGCAATGGTAAATAGAAATTTCCTTAATTTCTCTTTCTATTTTCTCATTATTAGTGTATAGGAATGCAAGGGATTTCTGTGTGTTGATTTTATATCCTGCAACTTTACTATAATCATTGATTAGTTCAAGTAATTTTCTGGTGGAGTCTTTAGGGTTTTCTATGTAGAGGATCATGTCATCTGCAAGTAGTGAGAGGTTTTTTTTTTCTCTCTTTCTTTCTCTTCTTCTTTTCTTTAACACTGTATTTCTGAAATTCCAAACTTTACTCTAGATTTTTCAGATCAGATCAGTCACTCAGTCGTGTCCCACTCTTTGCGACCCTATGAATCGTAGCACGCCAGGCCTCCCTATCCATCACCAACTCCCAGAGTTCACTCAGACTCACGTCCATCGAGTCAGTGATGCCATCCAGCCATCTCATCTTCTGTCATCCCCTTCTCCTCCTGCCCCCAATCCCTCCCAGCATCAGAGTCTTTTCCAATGAGTCAACTCTTCACATGAGGTGGCCAAAGTACTGGAGTTTCAGCTTTAGCATCATTCCTTCCAAAGAAATCCCAGGGCTGATCTCCTTCAGAATGGACTGGTTGGATCTCCTTGCAGTCCAAGGGACTCTCAAGAGTCTTCTCCAACACCACAGTTCAAAAGCATCAATTCTTCGGCGCTCAGCCTTCTTCACAGTCCAACTCTTACATCCATACATGACCACAGGAAAAACCATAGCCTTGACTAGACGGACCTTTGTTGGCAAAGTAATGTCTCTGCTTTTGAATATGCTATCTAGGTTGGTCATAACTTTCCTTCCAAGGAGTAAGCGTCTTTTAATTTCATGGCTGCAGTCACCATCTGCAGTGATTTTGGAGCCCAGAAAAATAAAGTCTGACACTGTTTCCACTGTTTCCCCATCTATTTCCCATGAAGTGATGGGACCGGATGCCATGATCTTTGTTTTCTGAATGTTGAGCTTTAAGCCAACTTTTTCACTCTCCACTTTCACTTTCATCAAGAGGCTTTTGAGTTCCTCTTCACTTTCTGCCATAAGGGTGGTGTCATCTGTATATCTGAGGTTATTTATATTTCTCCTGGCAATCTTGATTCCAGCTTGTGTTTCTTCCAGTCCAGCGTTTCTCATGATGTACTCTGCATATAAGTTAAATAAACAGGGTGACAATATACAGCCTTGACGAACTCCTTTTCCTATTTGGAAGCAGTCTGTTGTTCCATGTCCAGTTCTAACTGTTGCTTCCTGACCTGTATACGAATTTCTCAAGAGGCAGATTGGATGGTCTGGTATTCCCATCTCTTGAAGAATTTTCCACAGTTTATTGTGATCCACACAGTCAAAGGCTTTGGCATAGTCAATAAAGCAGAAATAGGTTTTTAATTTATGCTTTTTGGTATTTGTTATCAATTTTTTACCTATATTTTCTTTATAATTTTTGTGACTTTGTTTTTTTTTTTTTTTTCCTTTTCCTCTCTTTCTTTTCCTCTTCACTTTCCGCCATAAGAGTGGTATCATCTGCATATCTGAGGTTATTGGTATTTCTCCCGGCAATCTTGATTCCAGCTTGTGCTTCTTCCAGCCCAGCGTTTCTCATGATGTACTCTGCATATAAGTTAAATAAGCAGGGTGACAATATACAGCCTTGACATCCTCCTTTTCCTATTTGGAACCAGTCTGTTGTTCCATGTCCAGTTCTAACTGTTGCTTCCTGACCTGCATATAGGTTTATCAAGAGGCAGGTCAGGTGGTCTGGTATTCCCATTGCTTTCAGAATTTTCCAGTTTATTGTGATCCACATTAGGATCTGTGTTAATAACCATATATAGTTACATGGAAGAAGCAGTGAATGTGAAGTAAGTAGAAAACATTAAACTTCCCTTAACATTGCAGTCTACTCCAAGCAATTGACTTTGATGGTCAAATGCTTTATTATGACTTCTCTTCCCTTGAACTATATAAGTATCCTCCTGGTCTTAGACTGGAGATCTGAAAGCCACAGGCCTCTTGTAAACACATTACTTTTGTAAACATGTCACCTCTGTAAACATGTCTGTCAAATACATTTGGGGTTTTTCAGATCAAAAATGCATCAATAAAAAGACCTAGAATTGCAGCACTGATCTCTTTTCCTGATAGCTTTTCTCCTCAGTATTGCTGCTGAGGTCCCCTGGAAACACCATCTGCCTTCCAATCGGTTGGATCTGAGCAATAAGGTACTCAATTAAAAGGCAAATGCAAATGATTGGAGAAGACTTGGAAATATAATGCTATTTTGTAGTTTATAAAATCCTTGTGAAGATTGTCTAGAACTACATTGGTCTATATGAGTCAGTATGTGGCTATTGAGTAATTGATAAAATTTCTTTTTTCTTTTTCTTTTTACTTTCTTCAGTATGGCTACAGGAAAATCTAAAATAGCATGTGAGGTTTATGTTTGTAGCCCATATTTAATATCTGTTGAATGGTCCTGCTCTAAAGTAAGGTTTGACCAATACTGAGGGCTAATTATCATGGCATGGGAGAAACTATGTGCCAAAATTGTCACATTCTGTCAGCTAAGTTACCCCTGCCTTCTTTTTTTTTTTTTTTTATTAACTCCCTAGTATGCTTGCCTGGAGAATCCCATGGACAGAGGAGCCTGGCAGCCTATAGTCCCTGGGGTTGCAAGAGTCAGACACAACTTAGCAACTAAACCACTACCACCACACACTACAGTCTAAGAACAAAAGAAAATGGGTATTGATATCACGTATATCGATATTACAGAATCATCTCCATCCTAGAAAAAGATGAGTTTTATTTTGGCCATACTGTGTTTGAGATAGTGCATCCAGAGAGAATGTGAAAAAGGATGAAAGACATGAAACTGAAGCTTGGCAGTGAAGGTAGGACCTGAGGTGTCGTATTACTACATAAACTGAAGCAAAAAAAGGTGAAGAACTCGCATTGTGATCCAGAGGCAAAGGCCTCTGTTTAAAGGTCCACATCTCTCAGTACGCACTGTTTGGTCATGAATAAATTCATCTCCAATTGCTGAGACTCATTTATTGGTGGTAAAGTAGGAATAGTCCTTTTTATCCTCAGTAAATATTATTGGAGCCTATCAAGTGCCAGGCACTGCTCAGATGCTGAAGACACTATGAAGAATAAGGCCCAACCTTGACCTCCAAAAGCTCTGATCTAGTCCAGGAAGCATTAAGGAAAGTGGGTAGTAATGGGTTGTTGTCATAGTTGGATAAATACTGAGGAGTCGCAAATTCAATCTTAAAGAGGGTCAGATTCCTTCACTCTGATCATCCATATTCAGATTTCTGTATTCAGGGCAGCTGTCCCTCCTCTGAAAACATTCACAGTTGCCTCTCCACACCCCAGCTATTCACCTATTACCCCGTGTATACCTCCACTAGCATCGACCATCTATAGAGCCATAATCTTTTTTGTTTCCTCTCTGTCTCCATTAGATTATGAAATCCTTGAAGGAAAGAATTTTGTTTTCTAATTCTAGATGCTTAGAAAGCTTCAAGTACCAAGTAAATATTTTCTCTTTCTCTTTCTTTCCTGTTTCTTCAATTAGAGGTAAGAGCTGAACTCCCCAAAACAGAAAGAACTGAAAGACAACGTGTGCTCAGTTGCTCAGTCATGTCTGACGCTTTGTGGCCCCATATACTGTAGCCTGCCAGGCTTCTCTGTCCATGGGATTGTCCCTGCAAGAATACTGGAGTGGGTTACCGTTCCATACTCCAAGGGATCTTCCTGACCCAGGGATCAAACCCACGTCTCTTGTTGTCTCCTGCATCGGAGACAGAAGAAAGAATCCAAAATGTAGAGAGTTCAGGACTGTGTTTTGAGAAAATCTCCATTTTAGAAGAAAAGAATTCTATACAGAAGAGGATTTCTCAAAGAGAGTGTGGAGAAGAATACTGTCAAACACTGCAGGGATATCATAAGAATAAGATTGCAGGAAGACTCGCATTTGGCTGTTGTGTTACATTTGTTATCTGAATTCATATCAAAACACTACAGAATAAATTTCCTAGTGACCTCTTTAGCTTTAGCAATGATGTCTTTGTTTTTTGATCTATGAGCATTACAAAGACCTTAAGAAAGGATGAGATTATTCTGCCAAATGACCACAAAACTCTTTTGAAGTCTGGCAGATGCCTTCAGTGAACATACAGTGAGCTGTGAACTCCCAGCAACAAAGGAAGTTGGGTGATTTCTCTTGTTAGCATGAGCCATGAATGGCCTGACTCTAAGCATTGTTAAGAAAACAGCTTCAGTTTCTTCTTTCACTTACTTCTAGCAGGTGGTTGAGGCAAAGGTTCAAAAGCATGAAAAACCTGATGAATCATACATCCTCTCTTCCTTCTCATAGACTCCATTCTGACTCAATGATCTTCACATTCCCGGATAAAGTGCTGTGCTGGAAAGAGGCCTGAACTCATGGAGGCCTGATTCTGAGCCCTGACTTTGCTACTGCCTAACCAAGAGCAGAGATCAAATTGCCAGTATCTGTTGGATCATAGAAAAAGAAAGAGAGTTCCAGAAAAACATCTACATCTGCTTCATTGACTAAACTAAAGTCTTTGGCCATTTGGATCCCAACAAACTGTGGAAATTTTTTAAAGAGATGGGAATACCAGACTACCTTACCTGCCTCCTGAGAAATCTGATGCAGGTCAAGAAGCAACAGTTGGAACTGGCCATGAACAATGGACTGGTTCAAAATTGAGAAAGGAGTACATCAAGGCTGTATATTGTCACCCTGCTTATTTAACTTCTATGCAGAGTACATCATGCGAAATGCTGAGCTGGATGAAGCACAAGCTGAAATCAAGATTGCCGAGAGAAATATCAATAACCTCAGATATACAGAAGACACCACCCTTATGGCAAAAAGTGAAAAAGAACTAAAGAGTCTCTTGATGAAAGTGAAAGAGGAGCATGAA
The DNA here is from genome assembly GCF_029378745.1 of Bos indicus. Classification (NCBI taxonomy): domain Eukaryota; kingdom Metazoa; phylum Chordata; class Mammalia; order Artiodactyla; family Bovidae; genus Bos; species Bos indicus. Next base: position 18,836,443 of record NC_091764.1, read on the forward strand.
AAAACTATCTTAAAATTCAGCATTCAAAAAACTAATGGCATCTGGTCCCACCTCATGGCAAACAGATGGGAAAACAATGGAAACAGTGAGAGACTTAATTTTCTTGGGCTCCAAAATTACTGCAGATGGTGAGTGCAGCCATAGAATTAAAAGATGCTTGCTCCTTTGAAGAAAAACTATAACAAATCTAGACAACATATTAAAAAGCAGAGACATTACTTTACCAGCAAAGGTACATGTAGTCAAAGCTATGGTTTTTCCAGTAGTCATATATGGATGTGAAGTTGGACCATAAAGAATGCTGAGCACTGAAGAATTGATGCTTTTGAACTGTGGTTTTTGGAGAAGATTCTTGAGTCCCTTAGACTGCAAGAAGATCAAACTAGTCAACATTAAAGGAAGTGAAGTGAAGTGAAAGTTGCTCAGTTGTGTCTGACTCTTTGTGACCCCATGGACTATACAGTCCATGGAATTCTCTAGGTCAGAATACTGGAGTGGGTAACCTTTCCCTTCTCCAGAGCATCTTCCCAACCCAGGAATTGAACCCAGGTCTCCTGCATTGCAGGTGGATTCTTTACAAATGAGCCACAAGGAAAGTCCATTCTAAAGGAAATCAGTCCTGAATACTCATTGGATGGACTGATGCTGAAGCTGAAGCTCCAGTACTTTGGCCACCTGATGTGAAGAACTGACTCATTGGGAAAGAGCCTGATGCTGGGAAAGGCTGAAGACAGGAGGAGAAGGGGATGACAGAGGGTGAGATGGTTTGATGGCATCACTGACTCAATAGACATGACTTTGAGCAAACTTCAGGAGTTGGTGATGGACAGAGAAGCCCGGCATGCTTCAGTTCATGGGGTCGCAAAGAGCTGGACACGACTGAGAGACTGAACTGAATTGAACCAAGAGCAGGGACTTCCCAGGTGGTGCTACTGGTAAAGGACCTGTCTGCCAGTGCAGAAAACATAAGAAATGCAAGTTTGATCCCTGTGTCAGGAAGATCCCCTGGGGGAGGACACAGCAACCCACTCCAGTGTTCTTGCCTGGAGAAGCCCATGGACAGAGGAGCCTGGTGGGCCTAGAAGGTTACAATTCATGGTGTCACAAACACAGTCAGACATGTGACTGACTAAGCATGCAACCAAGAGCAAGTCATTTCTTTTTCTTTTTTCTTCTTCTTTTTTAAAAAATATTTATTTATTTGACTGCACTGAGTGTTAGTTGTGAAGTGAAAGATATAGTTGTAGCATGCAATTCGGTTACAGTATGTGGGATCTATTTCCTTGACCAGAGATTCAACCCAGCCTCCCTGCATTAGGAGCGAATTCTTAGCCATTGGATCACCAAGGAAGTGCCAATTTCCTCATCTGTAGAAGATGCCTTCCTGCTCTCTTATAAGTACCTTGAGAATGAGCACAAAGGTTCATTTCTCTGTATCCCAATTGCCTAGCATAGAATTGTCTGTGACCCTATGGACTGTAGCTGTCCAGGCTCCTCTATCCATGGGATTTCAAAGGCAAGAATACTGGAGTGGGTGGCCATTTCCTACTCCAAAATATCTTTCAGACCCAGGAACCCAGCCCCAGTCTCCTGCATTACAGGTAGATTCTTTACCGTCTGAGCCACCAGGGAAGCTCTTCTATAAAGCAGACACTACATAAGAGAAATTTTAAGATTTTAAAGCACTAGTTTTAGTATTCAATATCTGAAATTTTGATTTTTACCTAAAGATTTTAAATGTTTTTTGACCACAAGTTTAACTTATATGCAGAGTACATCATGAGAAACGCTGGACTGGAAGAAACACAAGCTGGAATCAAGATTGCCGGGAGAAATATCAATAACCTCAGATATGCAGATGACACCACCCTTATGGCAGAAATTGAAGAGGAACTAAAAAAGCCTCTTGATGAAAATGAAAGTGGAGAGTGAAAAAGTTGGCTTAAAGCTCAACATTCAGAAAACGAAGATCATGGCATCCGGTCCCACCACTTTATGGGAAATAGATGGGGAAACAGTGGAAACAGTGTCAGACTTTATTTTTCTGGGCTCAAAATACAGATGGTGACCGCAGCCATGAAATTAAAAGATGCTTACTCCTTGGAAGGAAAGTTATGACCAACCTAGATAGCATATTCAAAAGCAGAGACATTACTTTGCCAACAAAGGTTCGTCTAGTCAAGGCTATGGTTTTTCCAGTGATCATGTATGGATGTGAGAGTTGGACCGTGAAGAAGGCTGAGCGCCACTGAAGAATTGATGCTTTTGAACTGTGGTGTTGGAGAAGACTCTTGAGAGTCCCTTGGACTGCAAGGAGATCCAACCAGTCCATTCTGAAGGAGATCAGCCCTGGGATTTCTTTGGAAGGAATGCTGCCAAAGCTGAAACTCCAGTACTTTGGCCACCTCATGCGAATAGTTGACTCATTGGAAAAGACCCTGATGCTGGGAGGGATTGGGGGCAGGGGAGAAGGGGACGACAGAGGATGAGATGGCTGGATGGCATCACTGACTCGATGGGCGTGAGTCTGAGTGAACTCCGGGAGTTGGTGATGGACAGGGAGGCCTGGTGTGCTGCGATTCATGGGGTCGCAAAGAGTCGATCACGACTGAGTGACAGATCTGATCTGATCTGAATAGCCAGATATATTTTTTTAATGCTGTATCATCACCAAACTATGCCCCATGGGCCAGATGCAGCCCTCTTCCTGTTTTATACAGTTTTACTAGCACGTAGTACAGTCATAGCTGTTCTTTTACATATAGTCTATAACTGCTTTCAAGCTGCAAAAGCTACTATGAATAGTTGTTATAGAAACTGCCTATCCTGCAAAATTTTAAATATTTGTTGTCGTTGTTTAGTCACTAAGTCATGTTGTCCGACTCTTTGTGACCCCATGGAATGTAGCTGGCCAAGCTCCTCTGCCCATGGGATTTCCCAGGCACAAATACTGGAGTGGGTTGCCATGTCCTTCTCCAGGGCATCTTTCTGACTCGGGGATCGAACCCATGTCTCCTGTATTGGCAGGTGGGTTCTTTACCACTAAGCCACTGGGGACACCCAAATACTCCTCTGTCCCTCTTTGGAAAGTTTACTGACCCCTGGTATAGACTCTGGTTGACTGTGAATACCAAGAAAGCATGCTGAATAAAATCCAGGTGAGACTTTTAAGATATTACCCAACCTATGGACATTCTTCCTTTCAGAGAACATGGAGCCTACCTTTCAGTAGAATGAGCTCAGTTGTCAGTAAACATAACTTTACTTGAGAACTGCCTTTATTTAGAGGGTCTGCATGCTCAAGGAAACCGCCAGAATGGAACACTGAGGCTATAGTTTGCCATATGCACACGTGGCAAAAGCCTGTCTAATTGCTCTTCACATTTGAGAGCAAACTATAGCCTCAGCAACTCTAGGACTAAAAGCACACTTGGCATATCTAAATGATGTATTTCATGACTGTCCTTACGACTAGAGGATTCTCAAGGGATCATCATTCTATTCCCAGCATGCAGTGCATTTCTTGGTAAGTCATATCAATAGATGCTCAATAAAAGCTTTTGAACCAAATGAATTAAATATACGGATTCAGTTTTGACAAAGACCATCTACCTTGGTCTGAGTTGCTGCATTAATACCAAATATCTTTCTTTCCAAATTTAGGGATTAAATACTAATTTTCCCAGATTTTTTTCACCCCTCCCACACTTTCCATCTGATTTTTAAAAGTAGCAAAACCATACAAAGTTCAAATGTTTGCTAAGTACCTATTCTGTGCAAGGCAAACAGAAACAGCCATAATTCCTTTTGGTCTCATAATAATTCTCCCCGATTCCCTAGAGGTCAATTAGGATCTCCCTTTATGCTGAGGGCATACAAGGCTGCCGTTATGAACATGGCCAGATGAGTGTATAGGGTGAATAGTAAGAAGAGAGAAGGCAGTTGGGGTCCACATTACGCTGTCTTCACCAGAGGAATCAAAGTAAAACAGCAGTTGCCTTAAGTTAGCTGGGTGAAACACGTCCCAATTAATGATGGGCTAACTGGTTCAGATAAAAGCTTGTACTTAATGAGTCATTAAAGCACACACTTTGGAACACAGAAAAATCATGAACCATGCAGCATGCCCAGAAGCAATCTTCCTGTTCTGTGGCTGTGCTTAAATGCAGTGCTAATTTTGAAGGGCCTGCCATTTGTAATAGCACTGAGATGAATCACAGTGAATTTATGAATGTGATTCCGTGTCACCCATTACACAAGCTCTCCCCTGGGGGAAGTGAGCCATCCTGAGAGCAACTCCTAATAAGCAGAAATTAAGTGTTACTGTCCCTTGCTACCAGAAGGGGGAAAAAAAAAAAAATGCATGCCTGGGGGAGGGGTGAGAGGATGGATAATTTGCTTGTCCATAAATTGGGAGAAGGGAGAGAGATAGGCATCTATTTTGAGCCTCTGTGGCCTGGGGAACCACATTCCCTGTGCTCAAAGCCAGGAGCTCTCTTACACAGTAAATAATTCAAGAAGCCCCACAGCAAGTGCCTGGAGAGGAGGACTGCTTCCTGCAAGCTGCCTCCTCAGCTAATCTTGGAAAAGCGATGGATCACCCTGTAGCTCAGACAGAATTTCTGCTTTCTACCTCAGGATTCTGACCATGGCCCTCAGGCAGGGTATGTCAGGAGGAAACCAACACAATCCTGTCATTGTCTGTGTTATTTATAGCTTGTTGTTTTAAAAAATGGAAAAGACTCCTATGTCAAACTGAAGATTTCATGCATGAATCTGGCAAGCACTTTTACCGGAGCGAATTTTAAAAACAAATTCAATATATTGTACAGTGTTGAGGGAAATGACAAACCACAAACCCCTCTTGTCTGATATCAGGTCTCCCTCTGTGTTCCTCCAGCATCTTCTCCTAACATTCACCCAGAGCACTTTTTGAAGAAAGGCCAATTGGCTTTTAGCTTCCAAGGAACCCTCAACTTTTTCTGTGCAAAAACCAAGGAAGCAAAAGCTCAAATGTCTCTTGTTTGCTTAATTTCTGATTTTATTCTGATTTCTGATCTCTGTAATCCTAATATATTTATGGAAAAGATTAATGAGATACGATCAATATATAGTATAAAAAGTACAACAATGTGTAAATTCTAAAATGTCATCAAATGCTAGTTTATGATTTTAGAACCAGACAGCCATTCTCCAAGTCAATTCCAAAAAATATATTTTTGAATGGGTGGACTGTGTGTTTCTCAGACCTTACCCCAGGGCCCCTCAAAAATCTTATTCTTTGGGATGTTTTTAGTTAGCAAAGACATTGGTAAAGCTGATGAGAAAGATGGATGGGGTGGGGAAAGTCAGTACTAACACATGTATTTCAGAGCGAAGGGTGATTTCTGCACACTTTTAAAATTATTCAAGGTCACTGGCACACGGTTGAATAACAAGGTGCTATTACTTTATTTACTGTAGAATGGAAATGAGATCAAATTCTTTTGGGATTTGCAAATGATTGTCCCCCTGGAAAAGTCTCTATAAATCTGCCAAGTAGACAGCAGCTGTTCTTACCTCTTGCCCTCTTTCACACAGCACCTTAAAAAGAACAAGCAGGAAACATCCTCTTATACTTTTATTTACTGGTTCTGCCAAATGCTTATTTGCCTCTAGGGGGCATTTCTAAAGACTGCAACGGAAAGTATTTTAGCTCTTACGGTTGTCAAACCAGATGGCTCAGGAATAGGAACAGAAAAGAAATAGTAACAGGAAAAAAAAGAAGTCACTTTGATCAAGTTCATTTTTATTGCCGTGAGCAGAAATAAAGTCCAACTGGCTTCTGAACTGAATTGGGGAACGAAAAAGACCGACTTCTAGAAAACATTTTATTAACTTTTTATCTAGCTAATTTTCCTGGGTAGACAGTCTCTGACCTAGAAAAAAATACCATAAAAATACAATAAGTATCATCAGAATGACACTCGCAGCATCAAGGATTAGGATTACAAAGGTCACATTAACTCACCTAAGAGTGCAAAAGACCTAGCCTTAATTAAGATAAGTACCTCCCATCTTTAAGGTCAGAATTTATTTGGAGAAGAAGAAAAGTGTTGTAATACTCAGAAATGATTGCATATCAAAAGATATTCTTTTCAATGAGCTCCAGTATCAATACAATGACTTAGTGTTGCACCAACTTTATTATCCTCTACGTTCTGTTGCCCAATGTGTCCATTACTTCCATTGCACCCTCAGTCACTTTTAACACCTTTGTTCTTTTTCATATACTTTATATTTCCATAGTGTCTTTTATCTCCCAGTATAACACAAACATCAATTAACTAACATCCCAACATCCCTGTGTGGGTAGAAAGTCCTCCATTCTCATTTTGAAGCTGAGAGAAACAGGTTCAGTGAGGTGAAGGGACTTGCCCAGCCAGCCGGTAGGAGAGGCAGAAATGGCCTCAGTTCCTGATGCCTAGCTGTCTGCTTTAACTAATTACGTCATCTAATTTTCTCAGAGCTGCTCATCTGTGGAGTGAGGAGATTGATGCTGTTGTTCAGTTGCTAAGTCGTGTCTGACTCTTTTGTGACCCTGTGGACTAGCCTGTCAGGCTCCTCTATCCAAGGTATTTCCCAGGGAAGAATACTAGAATGGGCTGCCATTTCCTTCTCCAGGGGATCTTCCCAACCCAGGGATCAAACTCAGATCTCCTGCATCACAGGCAGATTCTTCACCACTGAGCCACCAGGAAAGTAAGGATACCAATTCTGAAGTCCATTTGAGAAACCAGTCAATTTTTTTACCATCCACATCTATTTTTGCTTCCCAAACAAAAAAACTAAATTGATTTCCATTGAAAAACTTAAGAGCCCTTTCCAAATAAATTTCTTAACCCTTATGTATCAATGGGCAACTTGTCACCTAAAAATGGTTTGATGAGGACAAAACTGACTTTACGCAAACCCATTAACAGGTTGAAAAGAAATGATTTTTTTTAATTTTATGTTGGAGTATTGTTAATTAACAATGCTGTGTTAGTTTCAGATGTACAGCAAAGTGATTCAGTTATTGGGAGCCTGGGATTGGCATGTAAACACTGCTATATTTAAAATAGATAACCAACAAGGACCTACTGTATAGAAAAGAAATGAATTTTTATAAAGAAAGATCCATGAAAGTAATCTTGGCTAATAATAATAAAAACTGCCACTTACCAAGCTCCTGAGCTTCAACTGTGAGCCCATGTGCTTTTTCTCATTTACTGCTGACAGCTCGATGAGGGACGAATGTTCTTATTCCCACTTGAGAGATGAGAAAAAGCATGCAGAGAGGTAAAAGTAAATCATTCCAGGTTAGACAGATAGCAAGTGTATTTTTCCCTTCACATTGGAAATGGCACACTCTCTTTGACCGTACAGTGCACATTAATGAGCACCTGTGCCTGTATTTTATATGATACAGGGAGCCTTCAGCAACCTAAGAGTAAGGTGTACCCTTTCTCCTCAATAAAGTATGGGCCCATTTGCAAACAAGAAACTTATTTTTTAAAATTTCTACTCCCATATTGAAATGAGGTGGGGGAGAGGGGAGGGTTTGTTTTTTTTTTTTTTTCAGTGTAGACAATCTTTATTGGCAGGTGTTAAGAGTGTAAGTTGGCTTAAAGCTCAACATTCAGAAAACTAATATCATGGCATCTGGTCCCATCACTTCATGGGAAATAGATGGGGAAACAGTGGAAACAGTGTCAGACTCTATTTTGGGGGGGCTCCAAAATCACTGCAGATGGCGACTGCAGCCATGAAATTAAAAGACGCTTACTCCTTGGAAGGAAAGTTATGACCAACCTAGATAGCATATTCAAAAGCAGAGACATTACTTTGCCAACAAAGGTTCATCTAGTCAAGACTATGGTTTTTCCTGTGGTCATGTATGGATGTAAGAGTTGGACTGTGAAGAAGGCTGAGCGCCGAAGAATTGATGTTTTTGAACTGTGGTGTTGGAGAAGACTCTTGAGAGTCCCTTGGACTGCAAGGAGATCCAACCAGTCCATTCTGAAGGAGATCAGCCCTGGGATTTCTTTGGAAGGAATGCTGCTAAAGCTGAAACTCCAGTACTTTGGCCACCTCATGTGAAGAGTTGACTCATTGGAAAAGACTCTGATGCTGGGAGGGATTGGGAGCAAGAGGAGAAGGGGACAACAGAGGATGAGATGGCTGGATGGCATCACTGACTCGATGGACGTGAGTTTGAGTGAACTCCGGGAGTTGGTGATGGACAGGGAGGCCTGGCGTGCTACGATTCATGGGGTCGCAAAGAGTCGGACACGACTGAGCGACTGAAGTGAACTGAAGAGTGCAAAATAGTAACAAATCCAGAGAGATGGGAAGGAACGTGTGACGTGGCTCTCCTTCTCCACGTGAGGACCCTGTAACCAGGCCAGTAGAATGGGCTCACTAGGTCTTCTTCCTCTTTTTTCCTTTTTTCCCCCCAGACTCCCAAGAAAGCCTCACACAGCATTGACTGACAGTAGACATTTCTTTTCAAATTAGATTTGATGATTTCTTTCTCATTTTGTCTTAACTCCCCTTGAAATTCTGAGAGATTTATTTATTGTTTTAAATTCTGCTTTGTGATGACATTGGCAAATAAGAGGATTCATGCCTGATCTCTCAAAGTTAGGAATTTTGTGCCTCCTGGGACCACGCAGGCATCCACCTGAACAGTGTTGGTGGGTACAGAAGCCTCTAATTCCTGGCAAGGTCATTCCAGCTGAGGACGAGCAGCTGAGGCCACGAGGACTCATGTACTCTGATTCATAGCCACCTTGTTCTTTTCTACCTCTTTATTCTAATGGCCAAAATAATCACCGCTTCTGCTGAGTGTTTATATTGAGTTTGGCACTATGCTCAGTGCTTTACTTGCATTATCTCATTTACTCCTCTACCAAATCCTATAACATGGGACTATTATTCTCATTTAAGTATCAGAAAACTGAGCTTCAGAGGCAATATATCACTTCAAAGATGGCATCTCTGTAAGTGTTGGTACAGGCATTTGACCCAGGCAATCAGACTTCCGAGCCCCAATTAGAATCTGTATATTATTGCCTCTCTATTGTTGGATTCCTGGAAAATAGCCTCCTATTTAAGACAATAAAGATAATTTTTTGTCACCAAGATAATTTTTATCATCTCTTAGAATAATTGAAAATATGGGCATTTTATAACTAGTAGCTAAAGCAGACACTAAAAGAAAAATAGCTTTTAAAGAAGAATCAGGCTTTCCTTTGCAACAGTCATTGGGCTCCTTTGTGTTTGCAGCAATAGAATGAAAGTGGCCACACAGAAATCCCCACAGTGCCTGGGAGGACGGGGAGAGGAATTAGGTCATCCTAGTTGGATCTCAAGAAGGATCACAGGCAAGAAGAAGTTGATCTCTTATATTTTCAAAATTCTTTCCAGACTCTTTGTAGGGAGAACTCACTCCCTAAAAGACAAGAATAAAAAAATAAATGAAAAAAAACTGGATGGGGAGCTGATTGAAATGTATATATCTAAGATTTGTGGGTTCAGCTGATTAGCAACTTAAGAGATGGCCTTTATGGCCCCAGGGGAGCTTTGAGCTTACCCTTGGTTATCTTTTCCTCCTGAATAGCAGTATAAACTCCTGGGGAGCAGAAGAAAGCTGCCCTGCAAGACAAAGGCACAGGAGTCGCTTCTTTTCTCTCTCAGATGGAAGAAAAGCAACTCAAGGAATCCTTTAGAGTTAACTATTAAAATTGGCTTTTCCTTTTTTTTTTTTTTTTTGCTTTTTTAAACTTCTTTAACCTCTATCTCTAACAGCAATCAAGCAATAAAACTTCTCACTAGGTGAGCAGGAAACACCAAAGTAGCTCACCTTATTCTTTTTTTCTTCCAAACCCAGCATCCAGAACAATGGCTTAAAAGAAAACGAGCTTGCGTCCTTTTGCTGCTTTTTCGAAAAAAGGATCTGGGGACTCTGTTATGTTTTCAGCTTTGGTGTTGACCCCAAAATGTTAGGATTCCTTTAGAGTCTATGCAAGAGGGTACAGAGAATGGGGAGGTGAGAGATATATGACCATCTTTATCCCCTAACCAAAGACCCTACCTACCGCTAGACCCCTGTAGTTTAAGGTGGAATTACCTGAACCAAAATAGATCAAAGGATGGGAAAATAGATGTGGGCTAAGGCAGGACCAAAAGAAAACAGAAATGTGGAGAGGATATTAGAGCAAAAGAAAAAAGAATAATAGAAATCACTTCAGTAGAGTAACACATACGAAAAAAGCAGGAAGAAGAGAAGCAAAAGATGAAGTAAGACATCTTGGGTAATAGTTCATTTGTGTCAACCACTGATTCAACCAGTTAGCCAAAAAGACCATTGTCCAGGAGATAAATAATGCTAGGGGCTCAAAGACAGTGGGACACAGCCTTAACCCTAAAGAATTCACAGTTTAAGTAGGAAAATTAACATACACGTAAAAATGCAGTTCATACATTAATATTATTCTTAGTTGCACTCCATTTCTTTTTGTCCTTCAAATGTGGCAAACCCTGATCCTACAAAAGGGGTTTTGGGCTTATTGGTCAGTCTCTTTGAAATGTTCTCCACACTTACCTTTACATGACTGGTGACCCCCTACTGTTTAAGTCTCATCTCCCACCCACCCATTGAAGCAGCATACCCAATCCTGGTCTACACTCACTTGCTGTTATCTTCTGCAAAAGTCCATTTTCAATGTCTGAAATTATCTTAATTTTTTATTATCACACAGGTTCAAAATCAGACTGTACTAGGACGTAAGTTCCTTGAGGAAGGAAACTCAGTGGTAAGCCGTTGACGAAGTCATTGATGAATATTTTTTGACTATTTGACTAATAAATTGACATAAGAATGTCATAAAAGACATAAGCATAGGATTCTGTGGTGTCAGAAGACACAAAAAAACTCCACTATGAGAACACTGTGGAAAGTTTCTTAGGTGGGGTGATTTTATTGTCATTGTTAAATATGTAAGCTTGAGTAGGCGTGCAAGAAGTGGGCAAGGGCAGCAGAGCATTGCAGGCCAAGAGCTCCTGTGTTGAGCCCTACTTCTGGAAACTGCCTTTTACTTAGAGTGTCTAGGATACAGATGGTGTTGTACAGAATGGGATAGTCTCAGTAGAATACAGTTGTCCCTTCAGTGTCCATGGGATATTAGTTCCAAGACCACAGCAGATACCCAAATGCAAGGATCATAAAGTCTTCTATTAAAACTGCCCTCATACAATTGGCCCTCAATATCTGCGGGTTCTGTAGAAATTCCAGTAGCAGTTGGTTGAATCTGTGAATGTGAATTAACAAGATGAACTGTAGTTAAAAGCCCAAGCTTTTCTTTCTTTCTTTCTTTCTTTTTTTTTTTTTTTTTTTTTTTTGAGGTTTGAATTGCTTTTATTGGGGCAAGCGCAGCAAGCCCACTGTGAAAAGCACAATCTTTGAAGCTAAACTTTCTGAAAAGACAGGCATAGCTCATTTTATTGTGCTTCACTTTATTGTGCTTTGCAAATATTATGCGTTTTTTCTTTTCTTAAACAAATTGAAGATTTGTGGCAACCCTGTGTTGAGCAAAGGGGCTTCCCCCTTGGCTCAATGGTGAAGAATCTGGCTGCAATGCAGGAGACACAGGTTCAATCCCTGGGTCAGGAAGATCCCCTGGAGGAGGACATGGCAACCCATTTCAGTGTAATTGCCTGGAGAATCCCATGGACAGAGGAACCTGGCAGGCTACAGTCCACAGGATTACAAGAGAGTTGGACAACTGAGTGGGCACGCATGCAAGCACGCATTGAGCAAATCTATTGGCACCATTTTCCTAGAGCATGATTTTTTAGGCCTGTGCATTGTTTTTGGAGACAACATGCTATTGCATGTTTAATAGCTACGTGCATGCATGCTAAGTTGCAGAGTCGTATCTGACTCTGCAATCCCATGGACAGTAGCTAACCAGGCTCCTCTGTCCATAAGATTCTCCAGGCACAATACTGAAGTGGGTTGCCATTCCCTTCTCCAGGGGATCTTCTCGACACAGATGTCAAACCCTCAGCTCCTGTGGCTCCTGAATTGCCGGCAGATTCTTTACTGCTGAACCACGAGGGAAGCCTAATAGCCTACAGTATGGTATAAACACAACTTTTATATGTACTGAGAAGCCAAAAGAGTCGTGTGCCTCATTTTATTGTGATGTTCACTTTATTGCAGTCATCCGGAACCAAACCTGCAGTATCTCCAAGGGATGCCTGTAAATCCTGGTTCTTCTACTAATATTTAGGTGATATCATACAACTTATCAGTCTTCTTTGTGCTTCAGTTACCTAATCTAAAATGGGAATATGATTCTGGAAAGTATTATGTCAGTTAATATATGTAAAAAATTTTAAAAAGGGCTAGCACTCAAAAATGTTTTTATTGACAGGGGGTGTCACGTCCATGAATCAAGGCAAATTGGAAGTGGTCAAACAGGAGATGGCAAGAGTGAACATTGACATTCTAGGAATCAGCAAACTAAAATGGACTGGAATGGGTGAATTTAACTCAGATGACCATTATATCTACTACTGCGAGCAGGAATCCCTTAGAAGAAATGGAGTAGCCATCATGGTCAACAAAAGAGTCTGAAATGCAGTACTTGGATGCAATCTCAAAAACAACAGAATGATCTCTGTTCGTTTCCAAGGCAAACCATTCACTATCACAGTAATCCAAGCCTATGCTCCAACCAGTAATGCTGAAGAAGCTGAAGTTGAACCTACAAGAACTTTTACAACTAACACCCTAAAAAGATGTCCTTTTCATTATAGGGGACTGGAATGCAAAAGTAGGACGTCAATAAACACCTGGAGTAACAGGCAAATTTGGCCTTGGAGTACACAATGAAGCAGGGCAAAGGCTTATAGAGTTTGCCAAGAGAACGCAATGATCATAGCAAACACCCTCTTCCAACAATACAAGAGAAGACTCTACACATGGACATCACCAGATGGTCAACACCGAAATCAGATTGATTATATTCTTTGCAGCCAAAGATGGAGAAGCTCTATACAGTCAGCAAAAATGACCAGGAGCTGACTGTGGCTCAGATCATGAACTCCTTATCGCCAAATTCAGACTTAAATTGAAGAAAGTGGGGAAAACCACTAGACCATTCAGGTATGACCTAAATCAAACCCTTTATGATTATACAGTGGAATGAGAAATAGATTTAAGGGACTAGATCTGATAGACAGAGTGCCTGATGAACTATGGACAGAGGTTCATGACATTGTACAGGAGACAAGGATCAAGACCATCCACGTGGAAAAGAAATGCAAAGAAGCAAAATGGCTGTCTGGGGAGGCCTTACAAATAGCTATGAAAAGAAGAGAACTGAAAAGCAAAGGAGAAAAGGAAAGATATAAGCATCTGAATGCAGAGTTCCAAAGAATAGCAAGGAGAGATAAGAAAGCCTTCCTCAGTGACCAGTGCAAAGAAATAGAGGAAAACAATAGAATGGGAAAGACTAGAGATCTCTTCAAGAAAATTAGAGATACCAAGGGAACATTTCATGCAAAGATGGGCTCCATAAAGGACAGAAATGGTATGGACCTAACTGAAGCAGAAGATATTAAGAAGAGGTGGAAAGAATACACAGAAGAACTGTACAAAAAAGAGCTTCATGACCCAGATAATCACGATGGTGTGATCACTTACCTAGAGCCAGACATCCTGGAATGTGAAGTCAAGTGGGCCTTAGAAAGCATCACTATGAACAAAGCTAGTGGAGGTGATGAAATTCCAGCTGAGCTATTGCAAATCCAAAAGATGATGTTGTGAAAGTGCTGCACTCAATATGCCAGCAAATTTGGAAAACTCAGCAGTGGCCACAGAACTGGAAAAGGTCAGTTTTCATTCCAATCCCAAAGAAAGGCAATGCCAAAGAATGCTCAAACTACTGCACAACTGCACTCATCTCACATGCTAGTAAAGTAATGCTCAAAATTTTCCAAGCCAGGCTTCAGCAATACATGAACTGTGAGCTTCCAGATGTTCAAGCTGGTTTTAGAAAAGGCAGAGGAACCAGAGACCAAATTGCCAACATCCACTGGATCATGGAAAAAGCAAGAGAGTTCCAGAAAAACATCTATTTCTGCTTTATTGACTATGCCAAATCCTTTGACTGTGTGGATCACAATAAAGTGTGGAAAATTCTTCAGGAGATGGGAATACCAGGCCACCTGACCAGCCTCTTGAGAAACCTATATGCTGGTCAGGAAGAAACAGTTAGAACTGGACATGGAACAACAGACTGGTTCCAAAATAGAAAAAGGAGTACGTTAAGGCTGTATATTGCTATCCTGGTTATTTAACTTATACGCATAGTATATCATGAGAAACGCTGGGCTGGAAGAAGCACAAGCTGGAATCAAGATTGCCGGGAGAAATATCAATAACCTCAGACATGCAGATGACATCGCCTTTATTGCAGAAAGTGAAGAGGAACTCAAAAGCCTCTTGATGAAAGTGAAAGTGGAGAGTGAAAAAGTTGGCTTAAAGCTCAACATTCAGAAAATTAAGATCATGGCTTCTGGTCCCATCACTTCATGGGAAATAGATGGGGAAACAGTGGAAACAGTGTCAGACTTTATTTTTGGGGGCTCCAAAATCACTGCAGATGGTGATTGCAGCCATGAAATTAAAAGACACTTACTCCTTGGAAGAAAAGTTATGACCAACCTAGAATACATATTGAAAAGCAGAGACATTACTTTGTCAACAAAGGTCCGTCTAGTCAAGGCTATGGTTTTTCCAGTGGTCATGTATGGATGTGAGAGTTGGACTGTGAAGAAAGCTGAGGGCCGAAGAATTGATGCTTTTGAACTGTGGTGTTGGAGAAGACTCTTGAGAGTCCCTTGGACTGCAAGCAGATCCAACCAGTCCATCCTAAAGGAGACCAGTCCTGGGTGTTCATTGGAAGGACTGATGCTGCAGCTGAAACTCCAATACTTCAGCCACCTGATTCAAAGAGTTGACTCATTGGAAAAGACTGTGATGGTGGGAGGGATCGGGAGCAGGAGGAGAAGGGGACAACAGAGGATGAGATGGCTGGATGGCATCACCGACTCTATGTACATGAGTTTAAGTGAACTCCAGGAGTTGGTGATGGACAGGGAGGCCTGATATGCTGTGATTCATGGGGTCGCAAAGAGTCGGACACGACTGAGCGACTGAACTGAACTGAACTGATGGGAAAAAGTAATTATAGCTACATGACAGTCTTATTTTATTTTAATCATTTTATTTAGATTATCTAACTTAATCTATATATACTTATAAGATACAATCATCACCATCTTACAGATAAGGAAATTTGAGAGACAGAGAGGTTCAGTAATTTTCCAAAGTCACACAGCAGTAAATAGCACGGCTCAACCTACGAGGTCAGGTTTTTTAATCTTGCCTTTCACCATTATACTATGCCATTTCTTAAGGTGCTTAATTCATAGGGATCCTGTGAGGAAAAATGAAATAAAGTGTATAAGTGGTTCATCAAAGGGCCTGGTGAATATTAAGCATTCAGTGTGGTACATATTTTTTAATGTCTACAGGACAATAGAGCTATAATTAGAATAAGTCACTATTTAGAAAATATAGCTATCTGTGGATTTACTGGGAGACTCAACAGAATCTGGAGGAGACAGGGAGCATTTTAGCAATTTCTAGCTGGTTGAATTACTGCTAAACAGGCAATAGAAAGGTGGAATAGCCATAATCGCTTGCTTGACCTTGATTTCTGATGGGAGTACCAAAGCCTTCTTGGGCATCAATCTTTGCCCAGCTGTACTTCTTCACTAATTAATTTTAAAAAGGCCTAAGTCAATTAATTATAAAGTAATGGGTTGTCACTTCCAGTTGCCAAATTATCTACATTGCAGCTGTATCTAATTAGTTAGCTTATTCTATCTCATTCTTGGAAACATGCTATTTCCCCACTTTATGTTAATTTATGTACATAAGTTCTATGAATAACAAGCTATACATTATTCTGTAATAAACTGTGAAACTAGTGCTTTGTGGACATTCACAATAAAATAAAATAATATGAAATAGTATAAAAACACCAGAAAAACAAAAAGAAAGCACTTTTAAAATGCCTATTCAAAGTTAATAAATAACCAAGCAAGCAAATTAAGCAAGAATTTCATAATGGAACATAATGAATGCCTTTAAAATGCTAATGCTTTCAACTGTGTAAAACTAGCCCCAAACCTGGTGATTTAGTGCTGTCAACTGATTCCTGATGTTGAAGAGGATGGAACAAAAGAAGAAATAAAAATGCAATTTCTGTTATTACTCATAGAGTTGGGTATTCTTAACATAAATGTGAAGAAATATATTTTCTTCAACAAAGAACCTATCTATTCCCTTTGACCTATTCTTCCTTTTTTCCTTCTATCTCAGTAGAAAGGGTGTCCTTCTTATCCAAGGCTGAAACCTCCATCAAAGCTCCAAGTCGCATTCCCTCCCACCTCTCCTGAGATTCAGCTGCATAAACAACACCCTGTTTTCTTTTGCATTATCAATTGCTGCCTCTCTTGACCCCTTCTCAGCCCACAAACAGGCATATATCCTTCTGCTACTGAAAACAGCTTCCTAAGGCTGAGCTCTGCACTGCTACTGTAAACTGTGTTCCTAGACTTACTTCACTCCAAGCAAAGTCTCAGCTCTTGTGTCTCCTTCTGCTGCTGCTGCTAAGTCACTTCAGTCATGTTCGACTCTGTGCGACCCCATCGACAGCAGCCCACCAGGCTTGTAAAGCCTTTCTAGGAAACTAAGCTGCTATGCTCTGCCTAGCAGATTTAGTACCTTGCTCATAATCCACATAAAGCCTTTGCATAGTAAGTACCCAAAAAGAATTAGCTTTTCTGGTGCTATCACTGCCATTTGAACAATGGAACATCATACTGCTTCAGAGAGCAGGCTCCAAAATCAGACATTGTCCCTCAAATCCTGGCTCTACCTCCTTATAACTGTGTAACCTAAGGCAGAATACTTAATTTTGAAACTTTGAATTCTTAAATATAAAATGTATATAGTAGTTATAACCACCTCACAGAGTTTATGATAGAAACAGATAAAAAGAAGTAAAGCATGTAAGTGCTTAGAACTAAGTCCAGAACATAGTAAGTACTCAAATATGCCTGGCAAATCCAAGCACTGAATTCCCTTCTGGGGAATGTTATCCAACTGAGAATTGATGCTTTCAAACTGTGATGCTGGGGAAGACTCTTGAGAGTCCCTTGGACAGCGTGGAGATCAAACCAGTCAATCCAAAAGGAAATCAGCCCTGAATATTCATTAGAAGGACTGATGCTGAAGCTGAAGCTCCAATACTTTGACAACCAGATGCAAAGAGCCAACTCATTGAAAAAGACCCTGATGTTGGGAAAGATTGATGGCAAAAGGAAAAGGGGATGACAGAGGATGAGATGGGTAGATAGCATCACCAACTCAATGGACATGAGTTTGAGCAAACTCAGGGAGAAAGTGAAGGACAGGGAAGTCTGGTGGGCTACAATCCATGAGGTCACAAAGAGTCAGATACAATTTAATGAGTGAACAACAACAACCCATACTGAATCCACTTTTTGGGCAAATGTCTTAGGTTTGGCCAATCAGACCACTTAGTCTTCTTTCTGGTCACATGACCCAGGTATGACCAATCAGAGCACTGAATTCCCTTTCTTGGTCATGTGACCTGGCTTCATCAATCCACATAAGCCTGCTAATCTGGTCTCCCTTGTTCAGTTTACAAAAGAGACTTGGGGAAGACATTTCCATTAGAAGGAACTCCCGTATTTTTGTAGAAATTATTAGTAAGAGATACTGTCTCTTTCCCATTCAAGAAGAAATGATATGAAGAGCTTCTAGAACCATCTTACCATCACATCAGTCTGGGAAGGAAGGCAAGCCACAGAGAGAAGCAGAGCTAATCCAACAGATAGGACATCATTTGACCCTCTAAATCCAGCCATAACCAATGCCAGTCCTGCCCATGTACTTTCATTTGTTTATCAAAACAGCTATTTCTGATGTAAGCTACTTTGCATTTTTCTGTTACTTGCAACTGAAACCAATATAAATGTTTATCATGTTTTAGCATAGTCAGTTGCTGAAGGGCCTCTTTTGCATACTGTTCTGGAGCCTTAGAAGACTTTAGCTAACGTTCAATAAATAACTGTTGCACAAAGATGAAAATACTTTGATGATGGTAATAGAGAGATACATTCTACACCCAGGCCTCATTATCTAGCTCACCCTTTAGACAGAGCATGAACTGCATGGGTGCACAGATTAACGTTAAGGGTCTGCCTGAAATGGTAGTGGTCACAAAAGTCATGAGAAAAATATTCCCTCATTTGAAATGCCATCTCTTCCAGCTGCTATAGAAGAAAACTAATAGTTTAGCAGTGTACTTACTTTAGCAGACTAGATGAATATGTCAATAAGAATATCCAAACAAGATATAGTCATCCCTTGGTATCCATGGGGAATTGATTCTAAGACCCTGCCCCCCTCCCAATATCCTTCGAAACCAAAATCCACAGATGCTTAAGTCTCTTAAATAAAATTGCATAGTATTTGCATATAAACTATGCACATCCTAATGCATACTTGAAATCATCTCTAGATTACTTATAATACCTAATACAATATAAATACTACAAAAATAGTTGCTGGCATGCAGCAAATTCAAGTTTTGCTTTTTGAAGCTTTCTGGAATTTTTTTCTCTGAATACTGTCAGAACCCTCAGATATGAATGGCCAGCTGTAATATCCACCCTAACAAGGGAGAATTGCACATTTCTGATTTTTAAATTATTTATTGTGTGACTTATAAAAATTATCTTTCAAGACTGACTCTTTTCTCCAAAAGCAACATCTTCCCGAGTTTATAGTGGAAACCCATGGAGTAAAAGGTATAAAAAAATGTTCACTTTCTTCCAGCCTTTCAAATTTCATAGTTCTGAAAATTATCTAACTTAACTGTGCCTAAAAATAATTTAACAATTCAATAAGTTTTCAAAAACTGTTACTATTCCCTCTTCTGGACATAAGGATGTGGAAGGAAGGAAGTGGGTACATGGATAAGTAAGAACACAGGATTCAAAGAGAAGATGTATTTAGTTGAGAAATATGGGGCAGCAAGGGAGAGGTGAAAAAAAAACAGAGATATTAAACAATTTAGGCAAATTGTTTATATGAATTGAAGGCATTCATTGAATATAAAAAAAATTGTTACTTTGATGCAGATGGCAACAGAAATACATTCGGAGAAAAAAAATTCTGTGCACTACATCAAAAGCCCTGCAGGCAGTCCCTTCCTTCTGTTGCTCTGCAGCAGGGAAACACAAAGAAAACTGGAACCAGTCAGAAAATCCTAGTAACCAGTATAGCTGCTGTGGAAGGGTTCTTCTCCTGTTTGGATGACTTTCCAGGCATAAGAGGGTTTTCATCTGGGAAAGAGTTGCTGTCAAACAGTAAAGCCGCTGCCGCCCCTCAAGGGTGAGGAAGGTTGTTGTCTCTTCAAAGTGGCATCTGCAGCTGCTGGTCTTTCAAGTCTTTGCTAGTCAGGGCCCCTCCTCTTTCTTGTAAAAGCTGGCACCATTTTAATTATTTTTGTAAATGTTGCCCTCCGTTAGCTCCACCGTGCTGGGTTGTAAAGGAAAAAATAAAGTCTCTGATTTGAGGATTCATTAAGCAGCTGCTGTTGCTTACATGGTACAATAGATGCCTGAAATATGCTGGCTTGCTACACTAGTAAAAGAAACTATAATATTCTAGCTAGACTGGTTTGTGTTTGTTTCAGTCTGAGGTCATGACACTTGGGAACACAGACATCCAGACTGAAAATATATCAATGGTTGTTTCTCTTCTTAGAAGGATGTTCATTCATTCAACAAATACCTTTGACTATCTACTTCCCCCTACCCTTTATGGAAGGGCAACAGTATTCTACAGCCAACAACATCATCAAAAAGTCATTATCATTCAACCCCTGCACAATCTCTCCAAGTTGAGAAAGAGTTAAGGAGTAGTCTCTCTGGTCAATTTTTAATGAAGAAATCTAAGATTTTGCTAAAAAGAAACAAAGTTCCTTTCTGATTTTTAAATATATAAAAAGTGTCCTCATATTATATGCTGAACCCTACATGTCAGCTTTCTAAAATAATACAAGTTAGATTCATTTATGAAGGAAAAACGGTATTAGGGAGCTGTCTGTGAACAACTGTGTACCACCCAGGGCAAAACATTTTCTCCAAACATCAAATGGTCATCCCCATAAAAGATGCTGAAATAAGGATTCAACCAGAGAGCTAGAATTATCTCCAACTGGTGAGAAATTGGCACCAGCTACAAGCTGAAAAAGGAATCCTTCTACAGTTTCTGTCCCCAAAGGTCACTCCTGGCCACATTTTGTCTCTGAAGATAGAGAACTGGATTATTTATCCATGTGAATTATTTTTTGTTCCTTTATAAAATTCAATAGAATAAAAATAGCTGCTGCCCATTATCGCTTGCCTATCAGCTCTACCTGGGCTGAGGTGGTGGGAAAGGACAGGAAATGCTGTTACAGATGTTTAATAGAAGAAAGCTCTTTTTGGAATGTGTTTGCATGACTCATAAAGAGCAGTTATTCTTAGCTTTCCCGTCACAAGAGATAAAGCTCTTTGTCCTATAATACAGACTTCTACTTAAAAAGAAAGCCCAAGATCCATTCAAAGCTAGAGCCCAATTATTATTGGAGAGCTCTCTTTATAATACCTGCCCCAAGCCCCTACAGTGACATTATATCACTCTTTCCAGGCCTAGAATGTAATGCCAATTTTTTTTTTGTCTTTTTCATTTGTCAGAGTCGTGTCACCTGGAATGCTAAGAACCACTTAAGGTAGTGGCAGTGACTTTAATTCAGTTATAGGGATCATCAGTTTAGTGGCACAGTTTAATACAATTAAATATGCTATGCTATACAGAAAATTCATCATCTTTGGGGGTCACTTCTGAAGTTTCAGATCTCATAATCAAACTTCAATCCAATATTGATTATATTTTGGATAAACCTGTCTCAATTCCCAGAACCTATAAACCAATAACATTTTGAAGCAATTTACTAAAGGATAGCAGCAGTCTTTGATGGATTAAATAGCACAAGGTCAATGGAGACTGAGAGGAATTTGTTGGAATTAAAATATATCTTTTCTCCAATTTACTTCTGAACTGGTATCTTGCACATTCATAGATTTCTTTCCTTTGGGATATATTCAATTCACCAATATGCCTTTTCCCCTAGATCATCGTATCCTGTTTTTTATTCTTTCAACTCTCATTAAACATTTTTTTAAACTCTTCTTTGTACTAAAGTCTGTGATGGGCTTTATGGATAAAGTGAAAGAGGTCCTCAAGGATTTCTTAATTGAGAAGGGCAGACAAATAAAGAACACATTATAATACATAATAATAAGAGCTCTGAGGACAGGAAGCTCTCTGGGCTGTGTGAGACTAGAGCGGAGGTATCCAACCAGCAGTCTGTGGCCCGTTAGGATGTGCAAAGTTTCATCTGTATATATAGCTGCTCCCCATTGCTCAAATTACCGTAAGCCTGAGCTCCACTTCCTGTCAATTCAGAGGCAACATTAGATTCTCATAGGAGCATGAAGCCTACTCTGAACTGCAAACGCAAGGGATCCAGGTTACCCACTCATTATGAGAATCTAATGCCTGATAATCTGAGGTGACACTGAGGCAATGATGCTAGCACTGGGGAGAGGCAGCAAATACAGATTATCATTAGCAGAGAGGCTTGACCACACAGAGACCATAATAAATCAGTGACTTGCAGACTCATTTCAAAACCCTATCTGTGAGTGGCAAGTGATGATGAGTTGTATAATTATTTCATTATCTATCACAATAGAAATATAGTACACAATAAATATAAAGTACTCCAGTCATTCCTAAACCATCCCCTGCACCACACAGCCTGTGGAAAAATTGTCTTCCACGATGCCAAAAATGTCGGGGATGGCTAGACTAGAGAATAAATGCCCATAGCTCTCTCGGGCCAGAATATGCATTTAGTAAAGGATTGGCACTTCAGTTTGGCTTCCCCGGTGGCTCAGCTGGTAAAGAATCTGCCTGCAATGTGGGAGACCTGGGTTCGATCCCTGGATTGGGAAGATCCCCTGGGGAAGGGAATGGCTATCCATTCCAGTATTCTAGCCTGGAGAATTTCACGGACCATAGTCCATGAGGTCACAAAGAGGTGGACACAACTGAGGGACTTTCACTTTTACTTCACTTCAGTTCATAGAAAAGTAGAATACCTTTGATGTCTATCAGTTACTCCCAGGGTCAGTGGAAGATGAAAAGAGAGTGGTCCTTATATGCGCTTCTTCTTCTGATGGAAAAACTTCCCTGATTAAATCCTCCTCGTCTCTTAAGTCTCACGTTGTCAGCTCTCTCAGGAAGCCTTCTCTGACCGCTTCTTTCCCAAATCCAGTTTGGAGACAGGTTCCTATTGTGCCACAGTGTCATCTTGAATTTACCCCTGTAAATTCTCATGGAACTGAAACCGAGTGTGCCCGGTGGCTTCAGTTCAGTTCAGTTCAGTCGCTCAGTCAATGGCTTGCTGCTGCTACTGCTGCTAAGTCGCTTCAGTCATGTCCGACTCTGTGCAACCCCACAGACGGCAGCCCACCAGGCTCCTCCATCCCTGGGGTTCTCCAGCCAAGAACACCAGAGTGGGTTGCCATTTCCTTCTCCAATGTGTGAAAGTGAAAAGTGAAAGGGAAGTCGCTCAGTCGTGTCCGACTCTTTGCGACCCCATAGACTGCAGCCCACCAGGCTCCTCCGTCCATGGGATTTTCCAGGTAAGAGTACTAGAGTGGGGTGCCATTGCCTTCTCCGAGTCAATGGCTTAGATGTCCCCAAAGTATAGTTTTATTTTATGCTATATTTGGAGTCCCTATTCTCATTGATAATGCTTGGAGGGGAGAAAATTCATCAACTGAATGAAATTCAACCTCTTTCAGATTAAAAAAATTTTCTTTGTGAAAGCTGGTTTGTCAATTCAAAGTTTAAAGTCTTTATTAGAGCTGTCTCTGTCTTTTTTAAAGGAACAGGCTTTCCTGATGCCTTCTTTTCCTACTTGGCATCTAAAGGAAAGGAAAGCCTATTTATTATGTTCATAGTGTCAGAGCAGTGTGTGATCCCAGAGGTATGACTATTCTTTCTATATCTTGCATTTTTTGTTATTGTTTTATAAAGGAACATGAAATGAATATAGATATGAAATATTTATAAAAGCACTGTTACTTTAGTCAGGTCAGATTCTTTGAGACTCCATGGACTATAGCCCACCAGGCTCTTCTGTCCATGGGAATTCTCTAGGCAAGAGTACTGGAGTGGGTTGCCATGCCCTCCTCCAGGGGATCTTCCTGACCCAGGGATCAAACCTACATCTCTTATGTCTCCTGTATTGGCAGCAGGTTCTTTACCAGTAGCACCATCCGGGAAGCCCAATATTTATATATACATAAATATAAAAAGTATACAATCCATTTACTGACTGCCTGATTTAATAAAAATAATTAGCTTTGCCCTTCGTTATCCCCTGGGTCTTTCATCTTACTCAATTCTCTCATTGTTTAGGGAGAGCATGATGTTACATTTTATCACTCCCTTGCTTTTCTTTATAGTTTTACTACCTGTGTTGGCATTTTTAAATTTATTTTTTCACCAAACATAGTGTTCCTGAATTCACCCAAATTTCTGGGTATAATCTTTTCCTAATTTTTCTGAAATATGTGGTATTTTTTACATAAAAAATAATAGGATTTATCAATTTTACTGATAATGAGCATTTAGTTAGCTTTCTAAATTTGGGGGTTGTTTGGTTTTTGGTGTTTATAAATAGTATCTCCTCTCCTAGTGAATATGTGCATGAATTTTTCTAGAATATACAACAAGACATGAAATTGCTTTATCATATGTTACAAAAGTATTCAATTTCTTCCAAAGTTGTTACACCCATTAAAACTCCCCCTATTAGTACATAGTGTTCTGATTGTTCCACAGCTTCACCAATATTTGAAATTAAACTAGTTAGTAGACATGAAATGATATCTCAATATAGATTTAATTTGTATTTCCCTAATTGCTAATGGGAATGAATAATATTAAGCTAATGATTATCCATGATTTCTCTTTGACAAAGTCTTTTCTTTTGGATTGTTTTGGGGAATGGGGGTGAGTAAGAGCTCTTTGTGTTTTTTGTGTACATTTAGTTTGCATCTTATGGAGAAGGCAACGGCACCCCACTCCAGTACTCTTGCCTGGAAATTCCATGGACGGAGGAGCCTGGAGGGCTACAGTCCATGGGGTCACTAACAGTCAGACACGACTGAGCGACTTCACTGTCACTTTTCACTTTCATGCATTGGAGAAGGAAATGGCAACCCACTCCAGTGTTCTTGCCTGGAGAATCCCAGGGACGGGGGAGCCTGGTGGGCTTCCGCCTATGCGGTCTCACAGAGTCAGACATGACTGAAGCGACTTAGCAGCAGCAGCAGCAGTTTGCATCTTATGCTTTGTAACTACATTTTCAAGTCTGTAGTTCTTCATTCCCCTTATGGTATGTTTTAATGAATATTACTTCTAGTTATAGTGTAGTCAACTTGGCAGACTAATAGTGATAATTTTAATGCCCTTTAATATATATTTTTAAGCAGAGTATGTTATATGATTTTCTCAGTGTTTTATTATTTTGACTTTTACATTTAAGTTTTAATTCACCTAGAATTAAATGAATTCACCTAATTCACTTAATACCTATTTGGGGGAAAATATGTTTTGCAAGCTGTGGGATAAGGAACCAATTTCTTTTCTCTGCATGAAAAAACAACTCTCCAGCTCTACTTAATTCCCCAATTTGCAAGCTGTGGGATAAGGAACCCAATTTCTTTTTTCTGCATGGAAAAACAATTGTCCAGTTCTACTTAAGTCCCCAGATCTACTTAATAATCCTATCTCTGTTATAAATCTATGTTCCATACAGTCAGAGGTATGTTTCTGGACACTTCGTGTCTCAGTGGTCCATTTATCTGTCTCTACACTGATTGCACACCATTTTAATTATTAAATGGTTTTCAGTCTTTATATCTGATAATAGAGGCCCAGTCATTGGTCTTTTCTCCAGGAGAGTTCTACCTACTTTCAGTCTTTCTTTTTTTTTTCAATATAAAATTTGAAATTAACTTGCCAATTTTCACAAAAATATGTTAGGATCTTGAAACTCATATATTACTTGTATTGAGGTTTTTATTCACAAAAGTGACACATCTCTTTATGCAAGTCTCTTTAATATATTTCAATAAAATCGAATTTGTTGTTTAGTTACTAAGTCATGTCCAACTCTGCTGCGGCCCTGTGGACTGTAGCCTACCAGGCTCTTCTGTCCATGGGATTTCCCAGGCAAGAATACTAGAGTGGGTTGCCATTTCCTTCTTCAGAAGATCTTCCTGACCAAGGGATAAAACCTACTTCTCCTGCATTGCAGGTGGATATTTTACTACTGAGCCACCAGAGAAGACCCAAAATTACTTTTTTTCTATTATGATCTGACACATCTTATGTTACACCTATTCTTAGGTGTTTAATATTCCTTAGAAATGCTATAACTGGCATATTACTATTATTATTGCATTTTCTTCCTTGTTGTCTGTCTTAGAAAGTAATTGATTTTTATATCTGGTTTTATATCTAGAATAATCAATACACTTTATATTGAAAATGATAATTTTTTCTATCTTTGCAATCTTTATACTCACATCTTTTTCTTACCTCATTGCCTTAGACACAAAATTGAATAAAATTAGTGCTAGAATGATGCCTTATCTTTTATGGTCTGAAAGTTCTAGAGATTTTTAATATTCCATTATTAAAATACTTCCTGAGTATTTTTCTAGATCCTGTTTATTGAAGAGTTTTGTTTTTTTTTTCTCCCTAACATACTAGGTGTTTTATCAACCACTATTAAATTTCATCCAAAACTTTTTATGATTCTATTGAGATAATAGCCTAATTTTTGTCATTTAAACTTTTTTTTATTAAAGTATAGTTGATTTACAATGTTAAGTTAGTTTTAAGTGTACAGCAAAGTGATTCAGTTATGTAGATATATATTTTTAGATTATTTTCCATTATCAGTTCAGTTCAGTCACTCAGTCGTGTTCGACTCTTTGCGATCCCATGAATTGCAGCACGCCAGGCCTCCCTGTCCATCACCAACTCCCTGAGTTTACCCAAACTCATGTCCATAGAGTCCATGATGCCATCCAGCCATTTCATCCTCTGTTGTCCCCTTCTCCTCCTGCCCCCAATCCCTCCCAGCATCAGAGTCTTTTCCAATGAGTCAACTCTTCACATGAGGTGACCAAAGTACTGGAATTTCAGCTTTAGCATCAGTCCTTTCAAAGAATACCCAGGACTGATCTCGTTTAGAATGGACTGATTGGATCTCTTTGAAGTCCAAGGGACTCCTATAGGTTATAAATATTGAATATAGTTCCCTATGCTATACAATAAATCCTTGTTGCTTATCTATTTTATATATAGCAGTTTGTATCTGTTAATCCCAATCATTTAAACTTTTTATATTAAAAATTATAATAACTGACTTTCTAATGGTAAGCAAGACTTTCACTACTGGAATAAACCCAGATTGTTGAAGGTATATTAAACTTTTAATATATTCCTGGTATTTTTTGCTAATATTATATATAAAAAATTGGCATTCATATTCATGATTAAGATGGTTCTATAAATTTTCTTTCTATTCTTGTCCGGTTTTGCTACCAAGGTTGACTTAGCCTTGTAGAATTATTTAGGGGGAGATAGTTTCTTTTTTATTTTGTAGTCTCTACAATATTGTATAACGTCAAAGCACTTGTTCTTTAAATGTTTGCTAAAACTTGCCTATAATACTATCTGGATTCGGTGTTTTAACTTAGGGAAGATCTTGAAGTACTGACACAATTTCTTTGTGGTGTCATTCAAGTATTTACAGTCTGTGTGAAGAGCTGTGTTAGTGACAGCTCTACAAATTCGTTACCCATCTTTTCCAAATTGTTTGTATGATTCCCTTACTCTTTGTAATCTTTGCTACATTTCTGGTGATGGTCCCCTTTTCATGTTTTAGCCTCTTTCATTTGACCAAGTTGTCAGAGGTTTCTCAGTTCTGTGTTTGTTACTTTTTAAGAATTTGGTTTAGTTAATAACTCTTTGATAGTTTCAGTTAATTTTTTTCTGTTTCTATTTTTATGGGGATAGTTTATTATGTGCTGTCTTTCAAACCACTTAAGATGGGATCATGGGTAAATTTTGTTAATACTCCCATCATTCATGTCTTCCTTCTCAATACTTCTTTATATTTCCACATATATTTCTGCATTTCTTTGTCCACTGATTGTGGCCTAAATTCTGTAATTTGCTTTGGGAAATATAATGTGAACAGTAGGGACAGGATGCCGGCTCTTTGACTTCTAATTCTAAGTGGAAGCATTAAGAGGCATTGTGAACTGCTGCCACAGAAGCTGGACTTTCAGTCACATAAGAGGACAGCAGAGCAGAGCCCGACCTATTTAAAGCATCTGACTGAACAACAACTGACCCACAATTCTGTATAACATGAGTGAGAAATTAATTTTTTTCTTGTTGCACTAAGCTTTTGAGCTTATTTGTTATTATAGCAAGTTGACTAAAATAGATACTAGTATCTTAAGGTTAAGTGCTCCTGTTGCAAAAAGCCGAAAATCTGTTATATTGACCTTGGGTCCAAGAGACAAGTTATAAATAGTTATTAGAGTATGAAGAAACAGTGGCCCACAATATGCAGACGCAAAACACTTTAGCAAGCCATCACCTGCAACGGCTTAGAAAGCAGATAATCTACCTAATGAATGAGTGGCTTCAGAGAAAGAGGTTTCAAAACACAATGTTACCAGTGTGACTTGGTTATTTTTTCCCCCAGAATTGTCAGATCATCTCAGAAAAGAATTGGGCTGATTTATAACCCAATCATCAGGGAAGAAAGAGAAATGAAAGTAAGCAGGAATTACAGGGATTTTAGAGCTGGAAAACAAAACTGTTTCCTTGGAAGGACTGATGTTGAAGCTGAAACTCCAATATTTTGGCTACCTGATGCGAAGAGTTAACTCATTTGAAAAGACCCTGATGCTGGGAAAGATTGAAGGCGGGAGGAGAAGGGGATGACAGAGGATGAGATGGTTGAATGGCATCACCAACTCAATGGACATGAGTTTGACTAAACTCCAGGAGTTGGTGATGGACAAGGAGGCCTGGTGTGTTGCAGTCCATGGGGTCACAAAGAGTTGGACATGACAGAGCGACTGAACTGAACTAAAGTGGAAAGAGAAATAGAAATGCTTTAGAGCAAAAAGGCACAATTAAGATTCAGATGAAAATACATGCCCAGACAAATGGCATTGCCATTCATAACCTGTG
Organism: Bos indicus; assembly: GCF_029378745.1. Classification (NCBI taxonomy): domain Eukaryota; kingdom Metazoa; phylum Chordata; class Mammalia; order Artiodactyla; family Bovidae; genus Bos; species Bos indicus. The sequence continues at coordinate 18,865,049 of NC_091764.1, forward strand.
TTGAAAACTGGCTGACTTAAGGTGACCCTTAGAAATGTTAACTGGATAAAGTGCCTTAGCAAAAAAGAGATATCCACACTCTCCTCAAAGCCTGGTAGCTCAAGTTATTTAGAAGTCTAGAGAGAACAGAGCATCTCAGAACAGGAGTGTGCTAGTTGCTGACTGAAATCAAATAATTTTTTAAAACCTACATTTTTTAGAGAGTTTTGGCCAAAAATTCCAAGAGACTTCTAAGACATAAAACAACTTTGAGGCCCCCAGTTTTCTAGAAGGAGAAAGGAGGCTTAGTAAGCTGCTCAGCCCCCCAAAGATGCATATTATTCCAGTACTCTTATGAGATGTGGCTGAGGAGTATAATAGAAATGCATGCTCTTCCAGAGAAATGATTCTACCACCTAGAAAAACAATGGATTAAGAAAAATAAAGGCCTTATCAAGTAATAGTTCTTATCTTCTTTCCAATAAGAGTGTTTGTTGAAGTTATTGTTCACTGACTCACTATTCTATTTTGAGGGAAATACACTTTTGCACTCATCTCACGCTAGTAAAGTAATGCTCAAAATTTTCCAAGCCAGGCTTCAGCAATATGTGAACCATGAACTTCCAGATGTTCAAGCTGGTTTTAGAAAAGGCAGAGGAACCAGAGATCAAATTGCCAACATCCACTGGATCATCAAAAAAGCAAGAAAGTTCCAGAAAAACATCTATTTCTGCTTTATTGACTATGCCAAAGCCTTTGACTGTGTGGATCACAATAAACTGTGGAAAATTCTTCAAGAGATGGGAATACCAGACCACCTGACCTGCCTCTTGAGAAACCTATATGCAGGTCAGGAAGCAACAGTTAGAACTGGACATGGAACAACAGACTGGTTCCAAATAAGAAAAGGAGTACGTCAAGGCTGTATATTGTCACCCTGCCTATTTAACTTATATGCAGAGTACATCATGAGGAATGCTGGGCTGGAAGAAGCACAAGCTGGAATCAAGATTGCCAGGAGAAATATCAATCACCTCAGATATGCAGATGACACCACCCTTATGGCAGAAAGTGAAGAGGAACTAAAAAGCCTCTTGATGAAAGTGAAAGTAGAGAGTAAAAAAGTTGGCTTAAAGCTCAACATTCAGAAAACGAAGATCATGGCATCCGATCCCATCACTTCATGGGAAATAGATGGGGAAACAGTGGAAACAGTGTCAGACTTTATTTTGGGGGGCTCCAAAATCACTGCAGATGGTGATTGCAGCCATGAAATTAAAAGATGCTTACTCCTTGGAAGGAAAGTTATGACCAACCTGCTGCTGTTGCTGCTAAGTTGCTTCAGTCGTGTCTGACTCTGTGTGACCCCATAGACAGCAGCCCACCAGGCTCCCCCGTCCCTGGGATTCTCCAGGCAAGAACACTGGAGTGGGTTGCCATTTCCTTCTCCAATGCATGAAAGTGAAAAGTGAAATGAAGTCCCTCAGTCGTGTCCAACTCTTTGAGACCCCATGGACTGCAGCCTACCAGGCTCCTCCACCCATGGGATTTTCCAGGCAAGAGTGCTGGAGTGGGTTGCCATTGCCTTCTCCATATGACCAACCTAGATAGCATATTAAAAAGAATAGACATTACTTTGCCAACAAAGGTCCATCTAGTCAAGGCTATGGTTTTTCTAGTGGTCATGTATGGATGTGAGAGTTGGACTGTGAAGAAAGCTGAGCACTGAAGAATTGATGCTTTTGAACTGTGGTGTGGAGAAGACTCTTGAGAGTCTCTTGGACTGAAAGGAGATCCAACCAGTCCATCCTAAAGGAGATCAGTCCTGGGGGTTTATTGGAAAGGCTGATGCTGAAGCTGAAACTCCAATACTTTGGCCACCTCATGCAAAGAGTTGATTCACTGGAAAAGACCCTGATGCTGGGAGGGATTGGGGGCAGGAGGAGGAGGGGACGACAGAGGATGAGATGGCTGGATGGCATCACCGACTTGATGGACCTAAGTTTGAGTAAACTCCAGGAGTTGGTAATAGACAGGGAGGCCTGGCGTGCTGCGATTCGTGGGGTCGCAAAGAGTCGATCACGACTGAGCAACTGAACTGAACAGTTTTATTTGATAGATCTTCAAATCCTCACTCTGTGGAAAGACAATAAGTTTTTCACTTTGTGCCCAGATTAAATGAAATGTTCAGAATTTCTTCCTTAGAGGTGCAGTTGAATATATTTTGATTGCAGAAGGAAGGAAACAATATTTTTGATCAAGACAGCAAACAGTAGTAAGTACATGTGTGCTAAGAAGCAGTAGCTGATTCCTAGTTTTGTGTAATATGAGGAGGAAATAAATTTTTTATCATAAGAAAGCACTAGGATTCGTGGTTGTGTGTTACCATAGAAAGACTAACCTAAAGGCATGGTTTGTTCATTAGTTTTCATATTTTTTTTTGTCCTAATAAAATAAATCCAGGCTATAATATTTTTTCTAAGTACTGTTTTAACAGATTTCTGTAAGTTTTGGTATGTGATAGGTTTATAACCATTCAGTTATAAATATTTTTTTCACCCTGCCTTGTTATGGTGAAGGGGATTGCATAACTCAATGAAGCTATGAGTCATGTAAGGCCACACAAGATGGATAGGTCATGGTGGAGAGTTCTGATAATATGTGGTCCACTGGAGGAGGAAATGGCAAACCACTCCAGTATACTAGCTGTGAGAACCCCATGAACTGTATAAAAAAGCAGATATTTTCTAGCTTCCATGTTAATTTTTTCCCATGTCTAATTTAAAGTGAGTTTCCAATGTTCAAATTTTTGGAAGAGTTCTAATTATTTTTTATTGATTTCTAATTTGATTGCACTTTGTAAGAAAAAGTGGTCCATATTATATTAACCCCTTGAAATTTCTTGACTCTTTCATCAGGGCCCAGTAAGAGTCAATTTTAGTAAATGTCAAAAGTGCAGTAAGAAAGAATATATGTTAGAACAGAGGTCAAAGCCAAGCAAGCATACCAAACAACCACCACCACTCAAAAAACCACTTGTATCCTCAAAAAGCGTTAGTCGCTCAGTCGTGTCTGAATCTTTGTGACCCCATAGACTCTAGCCTAGCAGGCTCCTCTGTCCATGGAGTTCTGGAATGGGTAGCCATTCCCTTTTCCAGGGCATCTTCCCAACCCAGGGATCGAACTCGAGTCTCCCGCATTGTGGGCAGATTCTTTATGGTCTGAGACACCCAAAGTGATTGATGAATGTGCTTCACTTAGTTAGACTTATCCATGTGCACCTAGGACATTTTCATCTGGAACCAGTATCCAGAAAGCTCTGAGCCAGGAGAAGGCTTTAGTGATAACAATTACTTCTGAAAGTTTCACCTACTTAAACAAGGGGTAGGTTGGACTGGGAGAGCCTGGTGGGAACAACCACTGGCCTAGGTAAAGGCCATGAGCGTCCTGGAACAGATAGGTATCTGCAGCTGCTCCCATAGCCTCACTATTATCCACCACACCTCTCCCCGCTTCCCCACCTACAGACTGAAATGCTGCCAGTTAGAGGCAGGAAGGATTCCTGTGCTTTTCTTCCCTACCCTCCTTCCCTTCTTCTCTTTCTCTCTTAAGAAAAAGAATCACCAGGCACTATGGTGGATATGAAGATGAAAGAGTCATAGCCCCTACTTTCAAATGGTTACACATTCATAAAGATGCCACTAAGCACAGTAAGGAAAAACACGATGTGTTAGGGGGTAAATGAGAAGCAGTCAGAAGGCCTCACGTGGAGGGAGAATGGTAAATACCCCCAAGTCTGGGATAAGAATTTGCTTGAGCCCTTAAGAAAATGATTGCTCTGGCTTCCCTGATTGGAACATGTACAACACCAGGAATGCAAGTAAGAGTACCCATGGGCGCATCTGTTTCCTGGATGAAAGGATAGGTGAATAGCTACAGTGTTTTACACCTGCCAGTGCTGTGAAGTGTCCTCTAGATGATTACACAATCACACAAAGTTTCCTCTACATGATTTTTTTCTTTCATTGGTCAACTCCTTACACCAGATATGGCATATCATTAATAATGATCTATATTGTTTATAAATGTTCTTCTCAAGAGAATATATGAGCCACATATATTTAATTTAAATGTTCCAGAGGTAACATTTAAAGAAGAAGAAATAATTGAATTCAGTGATGTATGTGATTTAACTCAGTATATATCACAGATATTAGCATTTAAATATATAATCACTATAAAAATATTAATGAGATATTTTATAGGTTTTTCTTGTTCTTCTACATCAGAAATTCTGCATGTACACTTACAGTACATCTTAATTTGTACTACCCACATTTCAAGTATTTGGACTGTTGCTCACCAGGCTCCTCTGCCTATGGAGTTTTCCAGGCAAGAAGACTAGAGTGGGTTGCATTTCCTACTCCAGGGGATCTTCCCAACCCAGGGATCAAACCTGCATCTCTTGTGTCTACTGCATTAGCAGGCAAATTCTTTATCACTGCTCCACCTGGGAAGCCCTATTCAATAGACATGTATAGCTAATGGCTAGCATACTGCATGTGTGGGTTTGTGTGAAAGTGTTAGTCACTCAGTCGTGTCTAACTCTTTGAGACACCATGCCCATAGCCTTCCAGGCTCTTCTGTCCTTGGAGTTCTCCAGGCAAGAATACTGGAGTGGGTAGCTATTCCCTTCTCTAGAGGATCTTCCTGACCCAGGGATCGAACAGGGCTCTCCTGCACTGCAGGCAGATTTTTTACCATCTGAGCCACCAGTGAAGTATGCTGCTGCTGCTGCTAAGTCGCTTCAGTCGTGTCCAACTCTGTGCGACCCCAGAGACAGCAGCCCACCAGGCTCCCCTGTCCCTGGGATTCTCCAGGCAAGAACACTGGAGTGGGTTGCCATTTCCTTCTCCACCAGTGAATCATAACTCAGGTCAAAACATAGATGAATTGTTAAGTACTTATTTCATTTATAACACGGATAGGAATAAAGAAAATATAGAGATCAGTTCAACAGTTTATGAAAGTCTTAGAGGTTTATACATTAAACATCTAAATAAACTTGAGAACAGCCACCATGGAAGCATAGTCTGTGTATACAATTCAAGTGCAGGTTCACAAATAACAGAGATCCCTTTAAGAAACTGTCTGATAAATTACTGTTTCTCCTATTTACGTGGGGTTACTTTTGTTTTTAACTTCAGTGTGTTTTAAATTGTTTTGTTTACAGGGTGGAGAGTTCTTGGTTTGTCATCACAATAGTGAATTCAATGACTCTTTGGCCTTGGAGAGAGGAAATCCTACACTGCATGAGGCTGCTGGACTTCAGGGTGGGGCCCTGTTATTCTGAAGAACAAGCCAGTCAAAATTAGTCAAGGCTTAATTCAGAGCCAAAACAAAAATAAGAATTGCTTGGGAAGAACTTCATGTGTTCTAAGAACAGGACATGTATTTGATCAAATCACAAACTATATTTCTAAGCACCTAACATATTCAACACCTGTGTTATTCCCTGGGATTAGTAATTTCATAAAATAGGGATACAAACCAGTATCTAATCCACAACTAATTGAGGTATTCCAAAATGTTGTCAGGTATTTTTTAAGGGAGAACTCAAGAAATCAAATCTCTCTGTGGTAATGAGCCCCTCAGCCTTCAGAGAAGGCAGAATTACTGGGAAAGGAGTGGATAGAGGGGAAGGAAACATAATTCTGTGATCTCTGTGCTATAGTTAATGTTAGGTAGGTAGAATAGGGAAAAGGAGTCCAAAATGGCAGTGGCTAAAAGACGAGGAAGGGAAAAGCCTGCGAAAATAGAACAAAGGAAGGTCAAAGGAAGGTCCAAGGACCAGAGTGAAGACTTCAGGTAGAACAAACAGCACTGTGGCTAAGCCCAATTTGCATAGGGCAGGCCCAGGTGGAGGAAAAAACATAAAAGGAAGAGCCAAAGCGCTTTCTCACAGACTCTCACTCTCCCGCATGCGTGCGCTCTTTCTCTCTCTCTTTCTCACTTTCTCACTCTCTCTCTCCTGCTATCTTCTAAATAAAACAGAGCTGTAACACTGACTTGCCTAAGAGCTATAACACGAATTGTCCAAGACCGGTGAGCTGTGATGGGCTGAGGGCTTTAATGTCCGTCGCTCCAAATCTTTGTTGTGATGAGACAAAGAACCGAGGAACATACACTCGCGTGACACTAACAAAAGATAGGAGAAAATACTAGAAAGTTTGACAGAAGGGTAAACCCAAGGACACAGATTTTTGTCAGTCACATGATAGAGGGACATTTAAATTTAGATTGTTTGAGCTTTGAATAGTCTGAGCCTATCCCTAGATGTTTTTTTTCACATTTCTAACTTTACCTGGTCTAGTACATTTCATGCTCAAAATATTATCATCATTACTTTGTTATGATTCTTCTATACTTTATGCATTGAGAATAAAATTTAACATTCAACCTTATAAAATGAAACACAACAAAAAATAGTGCCCAAACTATATCTTGGTATTTTGAAGCAAACCTAAAAATCGACTTGCCAACCGCTCTTCTGAGTCTGTAGTACAGGAGACCCGGGTTTAATTCCTAGGTCGAGAAGTTCCCCTGGAGAAGGAAATGGCTACCCACTCGAGTATTCTGGCCTGGAGAAGTCCATTGTCAGAGGAGCCTGGCAGACTACAGTCCATGGGGTTGCAAAGAGTCGGACATGACTGAGCAATTAACACAACACTTCTGGGGCTAGCTGGTTCGTAGATTCAAGAATGACTCTTGGAGATCAAACATTCCAATTTATCCTCATTTTCGAATAAAAATGAACATAGTCCTGGATAAATCTTGGTACAAAATTTCCAGATTCTACTGCATCCAGAATAATTGCCAGCATGATCCAAATGGTCCTCACTGAGTCCTAATCGAATGACACAGAGGTCAAATGCAGAGCAGAAGAAGATGAATGTCATCACCTCACCCAGCCAGTCTGCCAGGCCTCCATAACATATTAGCAGTATTTAAATTGTTACCATAATGATATGAGGGGAAAAAAACAAAAACAAAAACATTACACAGTGCGCGGTGTCCTTCTGACTTCCGCGCAGTATGCAGTGAGCAGTGAGCGCAGCCTTACATATACCCCAGCCCCTCTCACTAATCATCCATTAAGCTTATTCCCCAGCTGAATTCTCATTTCCATAACCTATTTTCCTCTTCACCTTTCTACCTCTCTGCTCTAGTTTTAATTTTTTTCCCTTTCTTCCTCTATAATGCAAGAGTACACTGTGTCCCTAGATAACACATTTTTAATATTCAGGTTAATATTATTAGACTAAAACATTCCTCTCTACCACCATAGGTCCCTGAAGCAATCCTGAAATGACAATCCATTTAAAGCAGAGCTCCAGTTGAGGTGCAAAGGCACAGATCCTTCAGCTATAAACGGGGTGTGGATTTCATTGAATTTCCTCTTCATATTATTTATTTTAGAGGCTATGGAACCTCTTGCTTAACTATATTTATAGTGTCAGATAACATGCAACTGAAAGAGTTACTTTTTCTTTCACATTTATGGTGAATTAAGTCCTTGGGGAAGGTAAAAAGCCCTGGACAGTCAGGAATCTTGTTCTCAAGCACAAGCTTCTAGCTTAATATTGGCTGTGAGATCATGAGCAAGTCATTCAATTTATCTAAACCTCTGTTTCCTCAACTGTAATAAGGAAATATGGAAATAATATCTGTAATATTCAAGTAATAAAGTACTTGCATTAGCATCACTGGGAAAGTAAATGAAATAATACACAGTTCCTCACACATAAGGTGGGCTCAAGAATTTAATTACATTATTATCATCATTGTTATTTTCATTAATAATACATTAGCATTATCATAATGATAATTATCTTCACCAACTGGTGAGTAAATCTCTGTGGAGTTCATTCAGTGTCCAAAACACAGACTGAAAAAGATGATCAGAATGCAGGTGCCATCGCTGCGGTCTGCTCTGTGGGTTATTCCAGTTTTAGTAAGAAATACAAGATGAATGCTTGATTCTTTCTGTTTATCAGTTTAGCACATTAAATTTGGTTGATGAATCTCTTAAGTCTCTTTAAATTGGTAGTTTCCAGTTTTTGTTTTTTTTTTTTTTTTTTTTTAGCTTAAAAGTTGATTGTTGGAAATACTGTCATTTGATCTTTACAGATCTTTAGTTTCCCTCAGTTCGCATTTTGTTAATTGCATCCCAATGGAGTAGTTCATAGGTTCCTCTGTTCTCTATTTTCCTTGTCAGTTGCTAGATCTAAAGCTTGATCAGATTCAAATTTGGTTTTTAACAAGACTTCTCTATAGATGATGTAGTATTGTTCATTAGGAGGAAGCACACTGTCTCTCTTTCAATTTTATAAGCTGCCAAAATCACTGCAGATGGTGATTGCAGCCATGAAATTAAAAGACGCTTACTCCTTGGAAGAAAAGTTATGGCCAACCTAGGCAGCATATTAAAAAGCAGAGACATTACTTTGTCAACAAAGGTCTGTCTAGTCAAGGCTATGGTTTTTCCAGTAGTCATGTATGGATGTGAGAGTTGGACTATAAAGAAAGCTGAGCACAGAAGAACTGATGTTTTTGAATTGTGGTGTTGGAGAAGACTCTTGAGAGTCCCTTGGACTGCAAGCAGATCCAACCAGTCCATCCTAAAGGAGATCAGTCCTGGGTGTTCATTGGAAGGACTGATGTTGAAGCTGAAACTCCAATACTTTGGCCACCTGATGTGAAGAGCTGACTCATTTGAAAAGACCCTGATTCTGCGAAAGATTGAAGGCAGGAGGAGAAGGGGACAACAGAGGATGAGATGGTTGTATAGCCTCTCGAACTCAATGGACATGGGTTTGGGTGGACTCCAGGAGTTGGCGATGGACAGGGAAGCCTGGCATGCTGTGATGGAGTTGTAAAGAGCTGGACATGACTGAGCGACTGAGCTGAACTGATTGATGCTCTGTGTCTTGATTCCTAATGGCAATCAATAGGGGGTGGCAAGGAGCAGTAAAAAGATAATACTCCAATAGTATTATTACTTCATTTATTTCCTAGAATATTTCTATAAAGGGAAACTTCCCCTCATCTACCCAATAGTTACCAATGGTACAATATAGGAAGGCATCTACCTAGTGCTGACCAATAGAAGGAATATATTATTTTTTTTTTAATAATAAATTGGTTCTCTAGCATTATGGAACCAATTTATTTGGTGGTGGTGGTGGTGATTTTTTTTTAGTAAGTATTATTGTGAAACAACTGATTAAAATATATTTAGTATTAAAGTCACTGCAGTTAGCATGATTATTGATGCTAAAATTGTTCCATCTTTTTTCTGATAAAGTTGATTTTGCTGTAATGTGTGAATACTTGCCCAGTAAATGAAAGGTGAAAGTGTTAGTCGCTCAGTTGCGTCTAAATTCTTTTCAATGAAATTGAAAAGTGAAAGTGTTAGTCGCTCAGTCCTGTCCATCTCTTTTCAACCCCATGGACTGCAGCCCACCAGGATCCTCTGTTCATGGAATTCTCCAAGCAAGAATACTGGAGTGGGTAGCCATTCCCTTTTCCAAGGGATCTTCCTGACCCAGGGGTCGGACCCTGGTCTCTCACATTTCAGATAGATTCTTTATCATCCACAAGGATGCTGCTGCTGCTGCTAAGTCGCTTCAGTCATGTCCAACTCTGTGCGACCCCATAGACGGCAGCCCACCAGGATCCGCCGTCCCTGGGATTCTCCAGGCAAGAACGCTGGAGTGGGTTGCCATTTCCTTCTCCAATGCATGAAAGTGAAAAGTGAAAGTGAAGGATATTATCAGACCCAAATCAGTAAATTTAAACAAACTTTAAAAAGTGACTAACAGAGTTCACATAGTTGTACATATAAAACATTAATCAAAACAACTATGTTTTTATCTAGTACCTTTGGAATTGTTCCATCTTCTGCCTGTGGGGTCCTCTTTAGGCTGATTCCTGAATCCTTTTAATGTGACATTAGTAGTTTTTTTGATAGCTTCTTTGCTAACTGTGCTTGCATGAGTGCTAAGTCGCTTCAGTCGTGTCTGACTCTTTGTGACCCTAAGGATTGTAGCCTGCCAGGTTCCTCTGTCCAAGAGATTCTCCAGGCAAGAATACTGGAGGGCGTTGCCATGCCCACCTCCAGGGGAATCTTCCCTAATAAGGGATCAAACCTGTATCTCTTGCAGCTCTTGTACTGCAGGCAGATTCTTTGCTGCTGAGCCACCAGGGAAGCCTCTGTCCCAAGCACTTTGGTATGTTTTAGAGGAAAACAATATAATAAGACCAAATTCTGAGTGCAAGGGGGCTTCTTGCTCTTTGGCAAGTCATGGATTTTTGGCCTTTTCATTAGACTAAGTAAAAGTTCTGCACCTAATCCCATTATTGGGAATAGGGTGTTCCCCCACATCTGCAACAAGCAATTCTCAGGCCCCTTGTGAGTGTCCTACATTTCAACCCATTTATGACACTGTCTACTCAGAGACAGCATCAGATTCCACAGGATAAGGGTTCAGCCCTACAAAACCGCCCCCAACACATACATTTCCAAAGCCACTTGCAAGCCCAGATGGTCCTCTTTGCTTTTAACTGAACTGTCACATATTTAAGGTTCCAACAACCCCTTCCTCGGGTTCTATTAATTTGCTAGCACTACTCACAAAGCTCAGTAAGTATCTTGCTTACTAGATCACTGGATTATTATAAAAGGATATAATTCAGAAATAGCCAGATGGAAGAAATGCATAGCGCAAGGTACAGGGAAAAGGCATGGAGCTTCCATGCCTCTCCAGACAGGCCACTCTTCACAAACTTCCACGTGTTCACCCACCCAGAAGTTCTCTGAACCCTGTCCATTTGGGTTTTTAATGGAGGCTTTATTACCTAGACATGATTGATTAAATCATTAGCCATAGGTTACTGATTCAACCTCCAACTCCTCTCCCCTCTCTCAGGGTCAAGAGGGTAGGATTGAAAGTTCCAAGTCTCTAACAACAAGGTTGATTCTCCTGGCAGTCAGCCACCATCCTTCAGAGAGGTCCAAAAGTCACCTCATTAACATAACAAATGACACCTTTATTACTCTCAACACTGAAAATTCCAAGGGTTTTAGGAACTCTGTGCCAGAAACAGTGGACAGAGACCAAATACTTGTTTCTTATTATAAATCACACTGTTAGGATTTATGTTTAAGATAAATTACATCAAAATATTTAAGGGACTTCCCTGGTGGTCCAGTGGTTAAGAATCCACCTGCCAATGCAGGGGTCAACAGAGTTAGTCCCTGGCCTGGGAAGATCCCATGTGCTGTGGGGGAACTAAGTCTGTGGACCGCAACTACTGAACCGTACCCTAGAGCCCACGTGTCACGACTGCTGAAGCCCATGCACTCCAGAGCCTGTGCTCTGCAGCCAGTGAAGCCGCTGCAATGACAAGCCCATGCACTGCAGTTAGAGAGTAGCCCCTGCTCACTGTAACTAGAGAAAGCCCGTGCACAGCAATGAAGACCCAGGGCAGCGAATAAATAATAATAGTAATGATAAAGTATGGCTTCCCTCATAGCTCAGCTGGCAAAGAATCCGCCTGCAATGTGGGAGACCTGGATTCAATCCCTGGGTTGGGAAGATCCCCTGGAGAAGGGAAAGGCTACCCATTCCAGTATTCTGGCCTGGAGAATTCCATGGACTACATAGTCCATGGGGTTGCAAAAAATTCTTTACCACTGAGCCATCTGGGAAGCCTTCTCTTACTATCAAAACATCAAAATCAAACAAATTTGCTCAGTTGTGTCCGACTCTTTGTGATGTATATAGTCCATGGAATTCTCCAGGCCAGAATACTAGAGTGGGTAGCCATTCCCTTCTCCAGGGAATCTTCTCAACCCAGGGATCGAACCCAGGTCTCCCACATTGCAGGCAGATTCTTTATGAGCTGAGCCATCAGGGAAGCCCTTCTCTTACTATAGGCAATGTTAATCATCATTCCATGTTTTTAAAGACATTTGCACTTCTTTTTTTAACTATTCGTTTTTCTCGCTCAATTTTCTATAGTGTTAGTAATCTTTCTCCTCTCTAGTTATTCAAATATTAGAAATATTTGTGAGATAAGCTGAAAACATGCTCCTAAGTTGTCATTTTTCTTGCCATGAACAATATGTATATCAATATACAGGCATCTGAGTGTATATTTGTGTGTATATACAAACATACACATATCTTTATCTACCCTTATTGCTTCTAAATTTAGTGTTAGATTTAGGAAAGATTTAGGGCTTCCCAGGTGGCTCAGATGTAAAGAATCTGCCAGCAATGCAGGAGACCTGGGTTCAGTCCCTGGGTTGGGAAGATCCCCTGAAGAAGGGAATGGCAACCCACTCCAGTATTCCTGCCTGGAGAATTCCACAGACAGAGAAACCTGGTGGGCTACATTCCTTGGGGTAGCAAAGAGTCGGACACAACTGAGCAACTAACACTTTCACTTTTCACTCAGGAAAGCTTTACCTACTTATATTTATAAAGGAATTCACCCATATCTTTTCTGTTGCTTGTATGGTTTTGTAGTTTTACATCTAAATCTCTTAGGAAGTTGACTCTTGAACAACACAAAGGATTAAGGATGTTGACCCTCCAGGCAGTTAAAATTCTGAGTATCACTAACTGTCAACCCTCCATATCTGAGCTTTTGCATCCTCAGGTTCAACCAACCCCAGCATAGTGTAGTACTATAATAAACAGTTATTGAAAAAATTCCTGTATAAGACCCACACAATTCAAACTCATGTTCAAGGGACAATTGTACATGTGAAATTTATCCTAGGATTAATATGAAGATGTGAAGAGTGAATCCACTTTTATCTTTTTCCATAAACTATTTATCTGGACATCACTTATTTTATAAATTCATTTTTTAACTCATTTAAGATGCTATCTGCGGTAGATGGAATAAAGCACTCTCTCCCATAAAAATGTTCAAGTCCTAACCCTTGAAACCTGCAAACTTGTTTACATGGCAAGGGGGAATTACAGTAGCAGATGGAATTACGTTTGCTAATTAGCCAACCTTAAAATAAAGAGATTACTTTTATCTAGGTAGGCTCAGAATAATCACAGGGTCCTTTAAAGTGGGAGAGGGAGGCAGAAAAGTAAGCCAGAGTCAGAGAAAGATTTGAGGTGAAACGTAACATTGCTGGCTTTGATAAGAAAGGAGGGAGCCATGAGCCTGTAGGGGCCCAGGATAGACCACACTAGAACATGCCTAACAGGTATATTGATTATTTTGAATTAAAGTTACTTAAGTAATGGCCAGTGCAGAAGGGGCATGCTGACCCTCTTTTTTGTCTCCCTAAAAACAAAAAATAAATCTCCCATGTGAAAGGTGCCCTCCCTGCATCTGGAGATAGAAGGACACCCTTTTGCCAATGACAGGGAATCTGAACCGAAAAGCCAGTATAAACAAACCTTCTTACTTCTTTAATTTACTGCCCTCAAACCAAATTCTGTTCAGATTCTCCACTAATTGAGCACCCAAAACCCAAGTTTCTTTGTCCTGTCAACTCCTCATGAATTTGTTTCTTTTTCTAAAAAAGTGTAAAAGCTGCTTGCTCTGGACACTTCTTAGGTTCCATTTCTATGAAATCTCCATGCACATGAATTAAAATTTGTTTATTTTTCTCCTGTTAATCTGGCTTGTGTCAATTTTATTGTTATTCCAGCCAGAAGAACTCAAAAGGGGTAGTGGGGTAGATAGATTTTTTCCTTCCCCAGCAAGCCATGAACCATAAAATACAGAAGGCCTGTTGAAGCTGGAGAGAACAAGGAAACAGCTCTCTCCTAAAGCCTACAGAAGTAATGCAGCCCTGCAGGCACCTTGATTTTAACCCACTGAGAACCTTTTCCAAGTTCTGATCTTCAGAACTATTACTAAATTTGTGTCATATTGAGTCACTAAGTTTGTGGTAATAGCAATAGGAAACTCATACATCATCTTTATCATAAACTAAATATAAGAATTATTTTGGATTTATTTCTGCATTTTCTATTCTATTCCTTCGTTTGTCTTTCCATGTGCCAATGTGTGTGTGTGTGTGTGTGCATGTGTGCACACGTGCACTCAGTCATGTCTGACTCTTTGCAGCTCCATGGACTATAACCCTCCAGGCTCCTCTGTCCATGGGATTTTTTAGGCAAGAATACTATAGTGGATTGCCATTTCCCACTCCAGAAGATCTTCCCAACCCAGGGATCAAACCCACTTCTCTTAAGTCTCCTGAATTGCAGGCAAATTCTTTACCATCTGTGCCACCTGGGAAGCTGATGCCAATATGATACTGATTTTTGTTTGTTTGGTTTGGTTTTTTTGTTTGTTTGTTTTGTTGGCTGGTTTTTCGGCTGTGATGGGTCTTTGTTGCGGTGCTCAGGCTTCTCTTGTTGCAGAGCACAGGCTCAGTAGTTGTGGTGCACAGGTTTAGTTGCCCAGCAACATGGGGGACTTTTATTTTCCAGACCAGGGATTGAACCCAAGCATCCTACATTGGAAGGTGGATTCTTAACCACTGGCCACCAGGGAAATCCCAATATTGTTTTAATTATAGAGAATTTATTGTGTTTAATATACCTGCTTGAGAAACCCCCCATTTTCCCCCAAGGTTTTCCTGGATAATCTCACTTGTTTATTTTTACAAATAAATTTTATAATCAATGTGTTTAACTCCAAGGGTAGGGGGAGAAGAATTTGATAATATCCTTAGTACCAATGGACTTCCCTGGTGGCTCAGTCAGTGAAGAGTCTGCCTGCAATGCAGGAGACCCAGGTTCAATCCCTGGGTCAGGAAAATCCCCTGGAGAAGGAAATGGCAACTCACTCCAATATTCTTGCCTGGTGAATTCCATGGATAGAGGAGCCTGGTGGACTACAGTCCATGGAGTCACAAAGAGTCAGAATCAACAAAGTGACTAACTCTTAGTACCAGTAATCTTTTAACTTTGGAAAGTCACATATTTGCTTTGTGATGGAGGCTCGGCGATTCATACAATGAAAGATTGTACCTGGTATAATATGCCAGCCAGGAGCTACAGTGGAAAAAATACAGTTTAAAATTACTTGGAAATGAGTTGTGTAAACAAATACATTCTTTATTATCAAAAAAGGTGCTTTTTAACACCAAGCCATAGAAACCACACTCCAACTAACTTAAGGGGAAAAAAAGACATTAATTGACTCATACAATTGAAATTCCCAATTTAGACTGGGTTCAGAAACACAAGCTGGAATCAAAATTGCCGGGAGAAATATCAATAACCTCAGATATGCAGATGACACCACCCTTATGGCAGAAAGTGAAGAGGAACTCAAAAGCCTCTTGGTGAGAGTGGAGAGTGAAAAGTTGGTTTAAAGCTCAATGTTCAGAAAACTAAGATCACAGCATCCAGTCCCATCACTTCATGGGAAATAGATGGGGAAACAGTGTCAGGCTTTATTTTTCTGGGCTCCAAAATCACTGCAGATGGTGACTGCAGCCATGAAATTAAAAGACGCTTACTCCTTGGAAGGAAAGTTATGACCAACCTAGATAGCATATTCAAAAGCAGAGACATTACTTTGCCAACAAAGGTCCGTCTAGTCAAGGCTATGGTTTTTCCTGTGGTCATGTATGGATGGGAGAATTGGACTGTGAAGAAGGCTGAGTGCCGAAGAATTGATGCTTTTGAACTGTGGTGTTGGAGAAGACTCTTGAGAGTCCCTTGGACTGCAAGGAGATCCAACCAGTGCATTCTGAGGGAGATCAGCCCTGGGACTTCTTTGGAAGGAATGATGCTAAAGCTGAAACTCCAGTACTTTGGCCACCTCATGCAAAAAGTTGACTCACTGGAAAAGACTCTAATGCTGGGAGGAATTGGGGGCCGGAGGAGAAGGGGACGACAGAAGATGAGATAGCTGGATGGCATCACTGACTCGATGGGCGTGAGTCTGAGTGAGCTCTGGGAGTTGGTGATGGACAGGGAGGCCTGGAGTGCTGCGATTCATGGGGTCGCAAAGAGTGGGACACAACTGAGTGACTGATCTGATCTGATCTGATCAGGTACTAAAATGACATCACAAACAGGTCTCTGTTTCTCAACCCTTTCTTCTTTGATATGATCTTTCAGCTGGAGCACACCCTCTTGTGCAGTGGCTCCCTCTTGCTATGGACAGGGACTTGACCAACTTAGCCACTTCTGCTGAAAAAGGGTGCCTCTTCTGCAATAGCTCTAGTCAAATTTAAAACGTGAAGTCTCATTAATCTAGCTTGCTATGTTACTCACCCCTGAGCCAATCACTGTGAACATAGGAATAAAATACTCTGAATAGCTGTGGATCATGACGCTACTCTTGAGGGTGGCATGGAGTCAACTCCCCCTAACTGCAAAGGTGAGAGCAAAGGAGAGGGATTCCCCAAAAGGAAAAGGCAGACAGAGCACTGTGAGAAGAAAATGATTTAATAGACAGAGGACAGGCAAAAGGAACACACAACCATTTCAATGGATTTGTTCCATGTAAATAAATACAGGTGTGAAGTGTCACTGGGTGGTATAGAGATGAGGAAAAAGGACTAATTACACTTAACTAGGAGCTGATTGACTGTCAACGTTTAAAGAACACACAAAATCCCCATTCTGATCTCTGAAAGAGTCATAACCAAGTCTGCCAAACAGTTTCTCCAGTTTTGCCAAACACCAGCTGCATAGTATCCAACCCCTCCAGGAAAGTCAATGCCTTCCCAGCTGCACTCTTGAGCCAGATTGGCTTGTCACCCAGACTCGTTGGAAAGAGTTTCAACTCAGTGTAGTTAAAATGCAAAACAAGGTTGGAAGATTTGAACATAAAGTCTATTGAGGAGAAAAATCTGTCTGGCAGGGCAGTGCCAAAAGATTTCAGATAGTTATATTTAAGAAGAAATCTAAAGGCCAAAGTAAGAAAAGAGAGCAGGACTTTTCAGGAAAAAAGTACAAAACATGGCATGGCAGGGTGAAAGAACATGGTATATTTGAGGAGCTATGGAAATCCCATGCAGATCTGGGTTGTGAAGATGTCCGGATACAAGACTGGAGAAGTAGCACAAGGGTCTTTCACACCATGCTGAAGAATTAGCACCTGCTTCTGAGTGTCATCCAATGGTTCTAAAGAGGCGATGAGGATGACCAGACTTTGTTTTAGGAGGACAGCCAAGTCAATCATGTAAAACTGGATTGGGTGGGAGGGATAAAGCAGATCAGGTGTCCCTAGCCTCCACCTTCCAATGCCTGATGATCTAAGGTGGAACTGATGTAATAATAATAGAAATAAAGTGCACAATATGTGTAATGTGCTTGAATCACCCCCAAACCATCCCCTCCTACCCCCTCCACCCTTCGTCCATGGAAAAATTGTCTTCCATGAAATTGGTTCCTGGTGCCAAGAGGTGAGAGACTGCTGAAGCAGATGACCCATGAGAAGGCTACTATGGTTGTTTTCAGCAACATAATGGAACAAAAGTTGAGAGGAGAAGGATTAGGTCATCATTTTTTTTCCAAAGAATTTTCCAAGGAACACTAATTCAGTTTGATATTAATGTGAAAAAAAAAAAGGATATCGTAGCCAAATAAAGTGAGGTCACTGTTTACTGCAAGGCTTCTCAGAACACGTAATATACTAATGTGTAGATTAACTATCTCACAGCAGATTAGCTATCTCAAAGTAGTAACTTTGCCAATTCCTTTTCTATGCTAACTGGATACTTTTTTGACCACTCTTTTGAAAATACTGGATTAGAGAGTTTTTTAAAAAAGTGATAAGATACTGTAAAACACATATGATAAATAATAAAAGAAATAATATTAAAATAGGAAATAATACAAGTATAATACATAATTTATTATAATCTCTTAAATATAGAGAAATATTTCAATATGGCTCTTCACCAAGATGTTTAATGGGGCAATCTGTCACAAGTGTGTCAAAGAAAGTCTAAAAGCCAGATCACAATAATTTAAAGTTGCAGCTCTTGCCAGACTTCTTTTTAATCTTTCAAGCAATGGTACCTTGATTCCTCACCAAAAGAAATCCTTAAAAAAAGTTTTTTTTGTTTGTTTTTTATTTGGCTGAACAGGGATCTTTGTTGTGGAACATGGGATCTTAGGCGTCTTTTAGTTGCAGCTTGGAAGATCTAACCCAAGCCACCAGAGAGCACAGAATCTTAGGGAAGCAGGACCATCAGGGAAGCTATTATTTTTAATAACATTTACAACAGAGATTTTTAAGAAAGCAATGTAATATGTTACTACTGGCCACTTCACTAACATAAATAGTTAAGTAAGATTTCTGACTCTGCATTGCCATGGCCCACAGTGGTAACCAGCCTCCAAGAAGGGCCTCTTGACAATGATCCTTCAATCAGTATAGCTAGTGAGGAACCACCTCTTTCGAACAGCTTTCAGAGTCTGCTGCCATGATTGACATCTCCATGGCAACCTCATGAGAAACCTTGAGCTAGACCACTCAGCTAACCTGTTCCTGAATTCCTTACCTTCCAAAACTGTGTGAAGAAACAAACATTTATGCTTTAAGTATCCCCCTAAGTTTTGGGATAAGTTGTTAAACAGAGAGATGATAAGATATCATCTTATAATATTTTATCATGCAAGAAACATATAACATTTCTCCTCTTGTAGCCCACTCAGGCCTAGACCTTCTGGGAACTCCTTGGGCCCTGAAACTACTCTTGCCAATGCCTCTGACCACTACTCCAAAGTGAACACATATCTTTCATTCTGTCTCTTTCTTGCTCTCTCTATAGCATTTAATAGAGTTGAATATTTTCTTCAGAAAACATTCCCCTCTGGTCTTCTTGGTATCATACTTTTCTGGTTTTCATTCTTTCTGTTGATCTTTCCCCTTCTCCTTTAGAGTAAAGCTGGTATCATGGAAACTTAAGAAGGTTAAGGCTGGAGAGAGAGAGAGAAAAGTCAGGTTATGAAGGATCTTTTATATCAGACTCTAGAGTCTGGACTTTATTCCTTCAGCTATTCTTTGAATATGGGTGTTATTCTTATTTTGGTCCTAAACCCTCATCTTTCCTCATTCCCCATCTGCTCCCTGAGTTATCTTGGCCTTTCCCATTAGAATGCATACTGTATGAGAGCTGAGATTTTTAGCCTGTTTTCCTTGCTGAATTCCCAGTGCCTAGAGCTCATCACGCAGTAAGCACTCCAATACTTACTGTGTAAATGAACGGATCCACTTACGATTTCTATGCTGATGATTCTTTAACCTCCAACTTAACACACTTGCTGAGATCTAGATCCATATATTCTGCTTCCTATAATGTACCTGTATTTGGGTGGTCAACACAAATGCCTCATCTCTGCACTCTCATCTCCCTTCTCCTGTGTTTCCTTTTTCAACAATGGACACCACCATCCACCTTCCAAACAAGAAACTTGGTCATCCTTGCATCTTCTCTCTCCCACACTTCCTAGATCCAATTAACCACTGAATCTTGTTGATTCAACTTCCAGAAACATCTTTCAAGCTGTCTTTTTCTCTTCATATTCCTACCAGTAATGACTCTATTTTTAATGGATGCTTATAATAGTCTTCTAGTTAAATAGTCTAACCACTTTGTATCCCTCCAATCCATTCTCCACACTATGGATAAAATAATAATAATAATGCAGAAGTTTTTCTACTTAAAAACCATTAATGGTTTCATAACAGTTAGGATAGAAGAAGCCAATGCTTCTGAATCAAAGCCAAAATCTCAATCATTTCAAAGACAGAACACCTCTCTGTTCCTAGACCAGGGTTTCTCCCAGGCAGCTTTCTTTATCATCAATCCAGATTGGACCTGTCTCATAGTTCTACCATCACAGGGCTTCCATGTTCAATCTTGGGGGATGGAGAGGGATGTAAAATCCTTCAGAGATATTCATTACCTCAGGACATGTGAGAGTTTCCTATTTCTACTAATAACAAATTACCACAAGTACAGTGGCTTAGGACAACACAAAGTTTTTATCTTACAGCTCTGAAGGGCAAGAGGCTCAACTGGTCTCATTGGGCTAAAGTCTAGGTGTCAGCTGGTTCTTTCTGGAGGGTCTAAGAGAGGATCCTTTTCATTGCTTTTTCTAGCTTCTAGATGGAGAAGGCAATGGCACCCCACTCCAGTACTCTTGCCTGGAAAATCCCATGGACGGAGGAGCCTGGTAGGCTGCAGTCCATGGGGTCTCAAAGAGTCGGACACGACTGAGTGACTTCACTTTCACTTTTCACTTTCATGCATTGGAGAAGGAAATGGCAACCCACTCCAGCGTTCTTGCCTGGAGAATCCCAGGGATGGAGGAGCCTGGTAGGCTGCCGTCTATGGGGTCGCACAGAGTCGGACATGACTGAAGCAACTTAGCAGCAGCAGCAGCTTCTAGAAGCTGCCTACATTCCTTGGCTCAGAACCCATTCCTCCATCTCCAAAGCTAGCAGTATAGCGTCTTCAAATCCCTCTACCTCTCTCTCTCCCCACTTTGCCCTCCCTCTCTATCTTTCCCTCCCTCCCTCCTCGCTGCTTCTGTTAACACATCTCTTCTGGCCCCTTACAATTACTCAGCCTGTTGGATAATCCAGGGGCTTCTCTAGTGGCTCAGATGGTAAAGAATGTGTTTGCAATGTAGAAGACCTGGGAAGATCCCCTGGAGAAGGGAATGGCCACCCACTCTAGTATTCTTGCCTGGAGAATTCCATGGATGGAGGAGCTTGGTGGGCTACAATCCATGGGGTCACAAGGAATCACACACAACTGAGTGACTAACATTTTCAGTTTAATTGGATAATCCAGGTTAGCTACCCCATCTCAAGGTCCTTAACTTGAACACATCTGAAAAATGACTTTAGCCATGTAAGTAAACATAGTCACAGGTTCTTGTAACTGGGATATTAATCTCTTTGGGAATGGGCATTGTTTACCACAGTCCAATTGCTGTGCTGTGCTGTGCTGTGCTTAGTCACTCAGTCTTGTCCAACTCTTTTGCTACATACATTCTATTACCAGAACTAGTCACATCCCCACAACTGCAAGTGTTCTGAGAAGCAGAGTCTTAAATGTGACCTGAAAGGAGAAGAGAACCAGATATTGGTGAGCACTAGTAATGTCTTTACCAGCTGAGCTAGGTGAATCAGACAGTAAAGAATCTGCCTGCAATGCAGGAGACCTGGGTTTGATCCCTGGGTTGGGAAGATTGCCTGGAAAAGGGCATGACAACCCACTCCAATATTCTTGCCTGGAGAATCCCCGTGGACAGAGGAGCCTGACGGGTTACAGTCCATGGAGTTGCAAAAAGTCGGACATGACTGAGCAACTAAGCACAGCACAGTGATTGTCTACCCCAGGTTTCCTCTATAGTTATGAATCCTAAACAGTTAACTTAGCTCACTAGACTTTGGGATCTGCTCCACCCCAACCTACCTATCAGAGAAGGCAATGGCACCCCACTCCAGTACTCTTGCCTGGAAAATCCCATGGACGGAGGAGCCTGGTAGGCTGCAGTCCATGGGGTCTCAAAGAGTCGGACACGACTGAGTGACTTCACTTTCACTTTTCACTTTCATGCATGGGAGAAGGAAATGGCAACCCACTCCAGTGTTCTTGCCTGGAGAATCCCGTGGATGGAGGAGCCTGGTAGGCTGCAGTCCATGGGGTCTCAAAGAGTCGGACACAACTGAGTGACTTCACTTTCACTTTTCACTTTCATGCATTGGAGAAGGAAATGGCAACCCACTCCAGTGTTCTTGCCTGGAGAATCCCAGGGACGGAGGTGCCTAGTGGGCTGCCGTCTATGGGGTCGCACAGAGTCGGACACGACTGAAGCGACTTAGCAGCAGCAGCAGCAGCAGCAGCAGCAACCTACCTATGCTGTATCTCTTCAGAACTAATTATAGTTCCCCCCACGCACTGCCTGTTCCTTATCAGCCCAGGATTGTCACACAAACTATTCTTTCCCCCTGGAAAACTTTTTTTTCTCTCATTTAATTTTTATCTTCCCTTGAAGTTTTTCATCTAAATTTTCACATATTGTTATAAGCACTTATTTCACTAATTTTTAAACATAATTATCTATTTATTTTGCTTTAATAATGTATGTGTGTGCTCAGTTGTTTGGCTGTGTCTGACTCTTTGAAACCCTATGAACATTAGCCCACCAGGCTCCTCTGTCCATGGGATTTCCCAGGCAAGAATACTGGAGTAGACTGCCATTCCCTTCTCCAAGGGATCTTCTGACCCAGGGATTGAACCAGTGTCTCCTGCGTCTCCTGCATTGGCGGGCATGTTCTTTACCTGCTGAGCCACAAGGGAAGCCCAATAATGTATAAACTGTTTCTAATTGTATATAGAAAAAATATTCTTGGAGTAGTATGACCTCAGTATTCCAAGATTAGCTTTGGATTTCAGAAATATTTTTCCTTTAACATGAACTTTAGTTATCTCATCAGTAATAATTTGAGACATCCCTGGTGGTCCAGTGTTAAGAATCCACCTGCCAATGCAGGAGACATGGGTGTGATCCCTGGTCCAGGAAGATTCACATGCCACAAGGCAGCTAAGTCTGTGTGCCACAACTACTGAGCCAGATTTCCTAGCGCCCATGTTCTGCAGCAAGAGAAGCCACCGCAGTAAGAAGCCCAAACACAGCAACACAGACTCAGCACAGCCAAAAATAAATAAATAAGTGAATAAATTAAATTTTTAAATAATAATAATTTGAATTATCTCATGATTTAACAGACTGTGTGATTCACAAAAGCGATCTCTGTCCTTCCAAGGGTTTAAATAGAGGCTAGATCTATAATCTGTCCAAATCAACATTGTCTCGAGCTACTCCATTTTTGTTAGTATTCTATAAGACTCATAGTCACTGAGTTTACAAATACTAGAGTCACTTTCATCTGTTTCCACTCCATCCTGCCCATATCAGTCATAAGGTACAGCTGTCTACTGTCTATTTCCTCATAAACTAGCAGCCTCTGTTCTAGCTGAAATCTTACTACTTCTTAGTCTGCTGTAGTAATTCCCCAACTCCTCTCTCTACCTCTCATGGCCCTTCACTAGCCCTTTTCCCCCATCTCTTTTACACACAAATCCCAAGAAGTCATTAATTTGGGCCAGTTCAACATGCATACCTTGCCCCAGCTAAATTCTCCAGATTTGGCCATGAGAAGAGCTAGCTTTACAGGGCTCTTACACATGCTCACTTATTAGCCTTTGCCTGCACCCACGACTATACTCTTTTTAAGTTAAAAAGAGTACTCATTATGCAAACAAAACATCAAGGTAAGACTCTAAGCAATTCCTTCACTAGATTTCCGAGCTAGACCCTTTATGTAGAAATTCTCTAGCTGTCTCTTCTTTCCAATTACTTCTCTTTTTATATACTATGTTTCAATTAATCTGGACTCTTTGGTGTATAATGGGTTGAGTTCCATTTTCCTAAAACCTAGATACATGTTTCTCCATAAGCAGTGATGTGGTTAAGACCCTGGGTGCATTACTCATACTGTCTGGGATCAAAGGCCTGCTCCACCATTTACTTATTTTGTGGCCTTGGGCAAGTTAATTAGTATCTTTGCACCTCTGTTTCCCCATTTGTAAAAGAGGGATAATAATAAGCATAATTTATAGAATTGTGAGGATTAAATGAGAGAAATGTATGTGAAGCATTAGTAAGTGGGTTGTTACCAAGAAATGCCTAATTTCATTTGTTATGATTCTAAGGGATTTTCTTCTTCCTTCTCTGTTGCCAAATTCCACCTTTAAAAAGTCCTCCTTATCTTTTCATATTCAGTTAAAAAACCTACCATCTTGATGAAAATCCAGAGAAGGCAATGGCACCCCACTCCAGTACTCTGGCCTGGAAAATTCCGTGGATGGAGGAGCCTAGTGGGCTACAGTCCATGGGGTCGCTAAGAGTCGGACACGACTGAGCGACTTCACTTTGACTTTTTACTTTCATGCACTGGAGAAGGGAGTGGCAACCCACTCCAGTGTTCTTGCCTGGAGAATCCCAGGGACGGGGGAGCCTGGTGGGCTGCCGTCTATGGGGTCGCACAGAGTCGGACACAACTAAGGCGACTTAGCAGAAGCAACTAGGTACTTTCACGCCTGCACATTTCTACACATGTGCACGCACCTGTGCACACATGCGCGCGAGCACACACACACACACACTGTTGTCCGTGTCAACCAAATAAATGTAATATCCAAGTAGAGTCTAGAAAAGAATAAGGCAGTCATAGGCCACAGGCTAGGAATGACTCCAAAGGAAAAAGGAACTGTCTCCAGATATCTGATTGGCTAGAATTGGTCCAATGGGAATGCAGATAACTGCAGCAGATTTACTCCATGATGGCTGAAAAAGAAGTCATATAATGTGCGCTTTGCAAACTTTAGTGGGCATATGAATCACCCAGGGATCTTATTAAGGTGCAGATTCCAATTTAGTGGTTCTGAGAAGGAGCTGGAAAGAAAGGCAAATAGGATTCTTACAGGACATTAAAGGAATGCAGATCTTACTAACCATATTGCAGACACCATTAGGAAGCCTATGCTGGGGACGCCTCACCTCTAGATCTCCCCAACTCGCTCATGAGCATTCCCAGCACCCTACGCACCTCAATCACACGTGACCTGTGGCCATCTCCATGTGTACTCCCAGTTATGGCAGGGAGACTGAGCTTTGGCAGATGGTTGGTGAGCAAATACAGGAAACCAGCGTGGATCTGTGAGCCAGAGAGAGACCACACACTAGAGCTTTAGTGCCACTGTCAGAAAACTGAAGGGAAACTGTCAACTCTCAACTTGATGTATTGCAGGAATAAGAGAAGGCATAGGGGCTTCCCAGGTGGTACTAGTGGTAAAGAACCCGCCTGCCAATGTAGGAGACCTAGGAGATGTGGGTTCGATCTCTAGATTGGGAAGACCCCCTGGAGAAAGGCATGGCAACCCACTCCAGTATTCTTGTCTGGGTAACTCCATGGACAGAGGAGCCTGGCAACGGGCTACAATCCATTGGGTTGTGAGCTGTGAAGAGTCAGACATGACTGAAGTGACTTAGCATGCATGCATAGATACTTAAGATTTCTAGAGCAAGAAACTGGAGAAGGAAATGGCAACCCACTCCCGTGTTCTTGCCTGGAGAATCCCATGGACGGAGAAGCCTGGTAGGCTGCAGTCCATGGGGTCGCACAGAGTCGGACACGACTGAAGCGACTTAGCAGCAGCAGCAGCAGCAGAGCAAGAAACATAGAGCAGGTGGTATCCATAGAAGGTTTGAGAAAGTCTCAGTGTCCTAGCAGAGCTGATGGAAGGTATTTCTCTCTTGTATGCATTTAAGACTGAAGGAAGTGACTGCTACTTCACATGTAAAGGCAGCAACTTTACAAAACTTCAAGGAATATGAAAAACAATCAAGAAAATGACACCTAACAAAAGACCACAATAATCTTCTAGTAGATGATCTCAAAGATATGGAGATCTAGGATATACTTAACAAAAAATTCAAAATAGCTCTTTTAGAGAAACTCAATGAGCTATATGAAACAATTTAATGAAATCAGAAAATTGATACAAAAACACAATAGGTTTAACACAGAGATAGAAATTTTAAAATTACCAAACAGAAATTGTGAAGCTAAAGAATACAATGAATGAAATGCAATTTTAAAATGCATAGAGAACATCAATATCAAAATTCATCAAAAGGAAGAAAGAATCTGTGAGTTAAAAACAGGAACTTTATTCAGTCAGGAAAACAAAGATCAATGAAGAAAACCTTCACAATCTATTGGATACCATCAAAAGAAACGTTTTCCCAATTATTGGAGTTCCAAAAGAGGGAGAGGGAGAAGGTAACAGAAAGTTTATTTAAATAAATAATGGCTGAGAATATTCCAAATCTGGGAAGAGATATGCAATCAAAGTCCAAGAAGCTCATAGTGAATTTCTCAGCAGAAATCTTATAGTCTAGGAGAAAGTGGGATAATATATTCAAAGTGCTGAATGAAAAACAACAACAAAAACCTATCAAGCAAGCACACTCTATCAGGCAAGTTTTCCTTCAGAAACAGACTTTCCCAGAGAAAAAAAGCTGTAGTAGATCACCACCACTAAACTTGCCTTACAAGAAAGGCTGAAAGGCATTCTCCAAGCTGAAATAAAAGAATGCTAATTAGTAACATGAAAACATGTGAAAATATACAACGCACTGGTAAAAGTATCTAGTCAAATTCATAATATCTTAATGTCATTATCTGGTGGTATGTTAACCACTTAATTCTAGCATAAAGTTTAAAGAACAAGAGTATTAAACATAATTATAGGTATAATATGACCAACCTAAACAACGTATTAAAAAGCAGAGTCATTTATGGATGTGAGAGTTGGACTGTAAAGAAAGCTGAGTGCTGAAGAATTGATGCTTTTGAACTGTGGTGTTGGAGAAGACTTTTGAGAGTCCCTTGGACTGCAAGGAGGTCCAACCAGTCCATCCTAAAGGAGATCAGTCCTGGGTGTTCATTGGAAGGACTGATGCTAATGCTGAAACTCCAATAGTTTGGCCACCTGATTCGAAGAACTGACTCATTTGAAAAGATCGTGATGCTGGGAAAGATTGAAGGCAGGAGGAGAAGGGGACGACAGAGGAGGAGATGGTTGGATGGTTGGATGGCATCACCGACACAATGGATATGAGTTTGAATAAGCTCCAGGAGTTGGTGATGAACAGGGAGGCCTGGTGTGCTGCAGTTCATGAGGTTGCAAAGAGTTGGACACGACTGAGTGACTGAACTGAACTGATAGACATAATAATTTGTTAATAAGTATATATTTTTATATCCTATAAAAAATAGGAAAAAACAATTCTAAAATTCATACAGAAGCACAAAAACCTGCAAATAACCAAAGAAATTCTAAAAAGAACAAAGTTGGAGGCACCACATGTCTTGATTTCAAACTATACCACAAAGTTGTAGTAAGTAATGAAAATGGCATAGCACTAGCATAAAAATAGAAACAAAGCCAGTAACAGAATTGCTGCTGCTGCTGCTGCTGCTATATCGCTTCAGGTATGAAAGTACCTAGTTGCTTCTGCTAAGTCGTCTTAGTCGTGTCCGACTCTGTGTGACTCCATAGACAGCAGCCCACCAGGCTCCCCTGTCCCTGGGGTTCTCCAGGCAAGAATACTGGAGTGGGTTGCCATTTCCTTCTCCAATGAATGAAAGTAAAAAGTGAAATTGAAGTCGGTCAGCCATGTCCGACTCTTAGCAACCCCATGGACTGCAGCCTACCAGGCTCCTCCATCCATGGGATTTTCCAGGCAAGAGTACTGGAGTGGGGTGCCATTGCCTTCTCCAAATAAGTGGGACTACATCAAACTAAAAAACTGCACAGCAACAGAAACAATCAACAAAATGAAATGTCAACCTGCAGAGTGAGAGAAAACATTTGCAAAGCATAAATCTGATAGTAGTGAAAGTCACTCAGTCGTGTCCGACTCTTGGACCCCACGGATTGTAGCCTGCAAGGCTCCTCTGTCCATGGGATTCTCCAGGCAAGAATACTGGAGTGGGTTGCCATTTCCTTCTCCAGGGGATCTTCCCAGTCCAGGAATTGAACCCATGTCTCCTGCATTGCAGGCAGATTTTTACTGATTGAGCTAGGAAGGAAGACCGTAAATCTGATAAGGGGTTAATATTTAAAATATTTAAGGAATTCCCAGAACTGAAGAGGAAAAAAATCTGACTTAAAAAATATGCAGAGGAACTGGGTAGAATTTTTCAAAGAATATATACAAATTCTAGACATTTTTCAAGGAATATATACAAAAGGCCAAAAGGTACACAAAAATATGCTTAATATTGCTAATCATGAGGGAAATGCATATCAAAACTACAAGGAAATATCACCTCATGCCTGTTCAAATGGCTATCATCAAGAAGACAAGAGATAACAAATGTTGGCAAGGATAGGGAGAAAAGGGAACCCTCTCATGCACTGTTTGTTTATGTCAAAGAAAGATGATACAGTCACTATGTAAAGCACTATGAAATTTCCTCAAAAAATTAAAAACAGAACTAACCATGTGTCAGATATACAGATGACACCACACTTATGGCAGAAATGAAGAAGAACTAAAGAGCCTCTTGATGAAAGTGAAAGAGGAGAGTGAAAAACTGTCTTAAAACTCAACATTCAGAAAACTAAGATCATGTCATCTGGTCCCATCACTTCATGGCAAACAGATGGGGAAACAGTGGAAACAGTGGCTGACTTTATCTTTTTGGGCTCCAAAATCACTGCAGATGGTGACTGCAGCCATGAAAGTAAAAGACGCTTACTCCTTGGAAGGAAAGTTATGACCAACCTAGATAGCATATTCAAAAGCAGAGACATTACTTTGCCAACAAAGGTCCGTCTAGTCAAGGCTATGGTTTTTCCAGTGGTCATGTATGGATGTGAGAGTTGGACTATAAGGAAAGCTGAGCACCAAAGAATTAATGCTTTTGAACTGTGGTATTGGAGAAGACTCTTGAGAGTCACTTGTATAACAAGGAGATCCAACCAGCCCATCCTAAAGGAAATCAATACTGAATATTCATTGGAAGGACTGATGCTGAAACTGAAACTCCAATACTTTGGCCACCTCATGTGAAGAACTTACTCATTTGAAAAGACCCTGATGCTGCAAAGGATTGAAGGTGGCAGGAGAAGGGGATGACAGAACATGAGATCATTGGATGGCACCACTAACTCAATGGACATGAGTTTGAGTGAACTCTAGGAGTTGGTGATGGATGGGGTAGCCTGGCATGCTGCAGTCCATTGGGGTCACAAAAAGTCAGACACAACTGAGCGACTGAAGTGAACCATGTGACTTAACAATTCTGCTTCTGGGTATATAGCCAAAAAAAAAATGAAATCAGAATCTCAAAAAGATACCTACATTCTCATAATCATGTAGCATTACTCACAGTAGCTAAGATATAGAAACAACCTCTGTGTCTGTGTGCAGATGAAGAATGGATAAAGAAGATATTATTTATACATACAATATAACATATTATTATAAATATACAATGAATAGTATTCAGCCATGAGGAAGAAGGAGATCCTTCCATTTGTGACTACATGAATGAACCTTGAGAACATTACGCTAAGTGAAATAAACCAGACAGAGAAAGCAAATAGTATATGGTATCACTAATATGGAGCTTCCCATGAGGAGCAGTGATAAAGAATCTGCCTCCCAATGTAGGAGATTCAAGAGACTCAATTTCGATCCCTGGGTCAGGAAGATCCCCTTGAGTAGGAAATGCAAACCCACTCCAGTATTCTTGCCCGAAAAATTTCCATGGACAGAGGAGCCTGGCAGGCTAGAGTTCATGCGGTTGCAGAGTCAGACATGACTGAGCCACTGAGCACTATTCAACAAATACCACCCATCCAAATCACTACTATGTGAAGTCTAAAAAACCAAACTCAAAGAATAGAGAGTAGAATTGCTGCTGTCAGGAGCCAGGTTGGTGGATAAGAGTAGAAACGGGGAGGTGTGGTCAAAAGAAACAAACTTCCAGTTAGAAGTTCAGGGGAATCTAATACACAGTATGGTGATTATACTTAACAAAACTGTATTATATACTTGAAATTGCTAAGAGAATAAGAAAGTTAAATGTTCTCATCACAAAAAAAGAAATGCTAATTAGGTAAGATGATGGAGGTGTTAACTGATGCTACTCTGGTAATCATTTTGTGATGTATTAGTATATCAAATGAACATATTTTACGTCTTAAACCTTATGTCATTTACACTTCTATAAAACTTGGAAAATTAATTAAAACTCTGTATTGAATAAAAAGGGATTCCCCAGTGGCTCAGTGGTAAAGAATCTGCCTGCATTGCATGAGATGCACATTCCAGTGCTGGGTGGAGAAAATCCCCTGCAGGAGGAAATGGCAACCCACTCCAATATTCTTGCTGGGAAAATCCTATGGACAGAGGAGTGCCATGGGCTACAGTCCATGGAGTCACAGAGTCAGACACCACTGAGCACTCACTCCCTCACTCACTTATTAAATAAAAATATCTGAAGGAAAAACACACACACACACACACACACAAAACACAATGTGAACAAACAACAACAAGAAAGGAACATGAGCCAGGAGACCACAAGCTAAATCAAGAGGAGACACATGACATGGTTCTTGAATCCGTGACACAGAAGGTCCAGAAAGAGGCCTAGAGTCAAAGCCTAGGGCAAGGATGCAGAGCCCAGAGAACTGAGCAGAAATTCTTGTTAGCTGTTGGCCAGATTCTCACACTGGTTATACACAAAGCCTGCTATCATGTAGGGAAGCAGTGTGGAAGAACTCTAGAAATGAAACAAATTCCAGTGAGAAAGAGAGTCTAGATTCCACCACTTATCTATATGATCTCTATGAGGATTCATGTCCTCACCCAAGAAAAGTTTAATACTTTCTTCAAAAGGCTGTAAAAATTAAAATAATTCTTTCACTGGAAAGAAAGGGTACCTAGAGGATCTCTAAATTACTTTCTAAGACTCAGATTATACATCTGTAATTACATAGCTCTGTTTTTTTTTTTTTTAATCACCATTGCCTTGCAAAAAAATCTTGTCTCATCCAAGTTGTTCTCAAGCCATTATGTAAGAGATGATAGAGGTGTTGCAAAGTGGAGGCAGTCATTCCAAAGAATGATGTGAATTGGGTGGGAATTGGAGACGCCTAGAGGGTGCTGTCCTTTCACAAGATTATCGCCCAGGGAGAAAGTCAAACTGATTTCAACACCCACACACACAACAAATGTTTACTTGAAAACCTCTTAATTCTTTAAATGTTGGCAATAATTCAAATACTTAAACACTTGTTTAGGCCACACAAAGCCTATCTGCAGACCGAATTCCTGCCCCCAGCCAACTGTTTTTCCCTTCCATCTTTGCCTTAATACTTCTAGGAATTCATGAGAATTCATGAATTTTAAAAGAGAACAAAGATATCCTTAAAAAGACTGTACGGTAGACTTTCAGGCAACCCTACAGTAAAACTAGAAGACATTTACAACACAACACGTTTTCAGCTCCCTTAACTTAGAAGATTAGACTTTTCTTCCTTGGCCTCTTTGATACATGGAGGATCTATTTTATTTTGCTTGGAACTTTTTATTTTGTATTGGGGTATATAAAATACATAGCCAATTAGCAATGTTGTGATAATTTCAGATAAATAGTGAAGGAACTCCGTCATACATATACATGGATCCATTCTCCCTCAAACCCCCTCCTCCCACAAGCTGCCACATAATATTGATTAGAGTTCCATGTGCTATACAATAGGTCTTTGTTGATTATCCATTTTAAATACAGCAGTGTGTACCTGCCCATCCCAAACTCCCTAACTATCCCTTTCCCCCAGCAACCATAAGCTCGTTCCCTAAGTCTGTGAGTCTCTTTCTGTTTTGTAAGTTCAGTTGTATCGTTTCTGTTTAGATCCCACATATAAAGGATGTCATGTGATATTTCTCCTTCTCTGTGTGACTTACTTCACTTGGTATGAAATTCTCTAGGTCCATCCATGTTGCTACAAATGGCATTATTTCATTCTTTTTAATGGCTGAGCAATATTCCATTGTGTATATATATATACGTACCCCATCTTCTTTATCCATTCCTCTGTTGATGGGCATTTACGTTGCTTCCATGTCTTGGCTATTGTACACAGTGCTTCATTGAACATTAGGGTGCATATTCCTTTCAGATCATGTGTTTTATGGAGGACTTATTTTAAACTAGGTGATCAAGAAGGCTTCTCTGAAGAGGTGACATTTAAACTGAGACTGAAGGATATGGAGAAACCATCATGTAAAGATCTGGAGGAGGATCATTCCAGGAAGCAGGGCCCTAAGGTTATTCTAGGAAGAGAAGGAAGGTTGGTGAGGCTAGAATACAGACAGAGAGGAGGAGGGGGCCTCTGATCTGAAGAGAGAGGGGCAGGCAGGAGGCACCTCATGTAGGGCCTGGTGAGGAAGAAGCTTGGATTCTGGTTTGAGTGCAGTGGGAACCCAATGGGAAGGTTTTATTTTTCCCCCTTTTTATGTATTTATTTTATTGGAGTATAATTGTTTTCCAATGCTGTGTTAGTTTCTGCTGTACAACGAAGTGAATCAGCTATATGTATACATATATCCCCTCCCTCAGAGCCCTCTCTCCCACTTATCCCCATCCCACCCCTTGAGGTCACCACAGAGCACCAAGCCGAGCTCCCTGTGTTATACAGCAGGTTCCCACTAGATATCTATTTTACACATGGTAGGGAAGTTTTTAAAAGGCGAAAACAGAATATAATTTTGTTTTTGAAAGATCACTTAGATCACTGTATGAAAAATGGGTTGAAGAGCAGCAGGATAGAACAGGGAACCCATGTTTCAGATTCATGCTAAACTCAAGCAAAAGGTAGTAATAACTCAAACTAGGATGGTGTCAGCAGAGGTGGAGAGAGACAGATACACTCAGCATGTGTTTTGGAGAAAAAAATCAACCTGATGTAACATATACATAATAACCAAAGGTAGTGGGCAGAAAGGAGAAGGCAATGGCAACCCACTCCAGTACTCTTGCCTGGAAAATGCCATGGAAGGCGGAGCCTGGTAGGCTGCAGTCTATGGGGTTGCTAAGAGTCGGACACGGCTGAGCAACTTCCCTTTCACTTTTCACTTTCATGCATTGGAGAAGGAAATGGCAACCCACTCCACTGTTCTTGCCTGGAGAATCCCAGGGACGGGGGAGCCTGGTGGGCTGCCATCTATGGGGTCGCACAGAGTCGGACACGACTGAAGCGATTTAGCAGCAGCAGCAGCAGCAGTGGGGAGAAAGGAGAAGTCTGCCAGGTTCAAGTACATTTAGAAAACACAGGGCTATAGGGAAGCCTCTGAGTGTGTGTGTGTGTGTGTGTGTGTGTGTGTGTGTGTGTGTGAAATGTCCTCAGACGTTGGTGGCAAGAGGATGAATATGAAATCACTTTCCCCATAAAATATCTCTTTGGACATGTATACACCAGAGTACACTTTGTTAAACATTTGTCAAAGTATAATTTCAAAAATTTAAAAACACAGTGTTTATAAATTTAACCCATTATTTAGGAAACCAGCAGATGGTGAAACTGGTTCAAAGTGGGTATTTGAAGAAGTGGGTATCTATATGTATTTGAATACAACTGCTAAGCTGATGCAAAACTGATCAATGTCTTCCAGGGCAGTAATCTTTGGGATTTTCTCTTCTGTGGCTCAGAAATTATTTGCTTCTCTATTGGACCCTATTATCCAAGTGTAACAAAAATACAAACCCAATCATCAGCAGACAGGATTACCACCTTACTCAGCCTTGCCCATCAGAGGAAAAACAAACAAACAAACACTCAGCACAAATCTCACCCCCTAGGAAGCTTACACAAACCACTGGACCAACCTTAGGAGGGCAGAAACCAAAAGGAAGAAAGAATTCAACCTTGAAGCTTGGGAAAAGGAGACTTCAAACACAATAAGCTAAAAAAAAAAAGAGAGAGAAAAAAAGAAAAGGCAGAGAAATACTACACAAATGAAGGAACAAACTAGAAACACAGAAGTCCAAATAAATGAAGACAAAATAGGCAAACTACCAAAAAAGAATTCAGAATAATGGTAGTAAACATGATCACAAACCTTGAAAACAAAATGGAGGAAATGCAAGAATCAATTAACAAAGACCTAGAAGAACTAAAGAATAAACATGCAGAGACAAACAACACAATTACCAAAATTAAAAATACTCTAGAAGGAATCAATAGCAGAATATATGAAACAGAAGAATGAATTAGTGAGCTGGAAGATAAAATGGTGGAAATAACTTCTGAAGAGCAGAATAAAGTAAAAAGAATGAAAAGAACTGAGGATAGTCTCAGAGACCTCTGGGACAATATCAAATGTATCAACATTCAAATTATAGGGGTCCCAGAGGAAGAAGAGAAAAAGAAAGGGTATGAGAAAAATTTTGAAGAGATTATAGTTGAAAATTTCCCCAACATGGTAAAGGAAATAGTCAGTGAAGTCCAAGAGGCACAAAAAGTCCCATACAGGATAAACCCCAAGAGAAACACCAAGACACATACTAATCAAACCAACAAAAATGAAACACAAAGAAAAAATATTAAAAGCAACAAGGGAGAAGCAGCAAGTAACATACAAAGGAAACCCCATATGCTTAACAGCTGATCTTTCAGCAGAAACTCTGCAGGCCAGAAGGGAATGGCAGGATATATTTAAAGTACTGAAAGGGAAAAATATACAACCAAGATTACAGTACCTAGCAAGGATCTCATTAAAAATTGATGAAGAAATAAAAAGCTTTTCAGACAAACAAAAGTTAAAAGAATTCAGTACCACCAAACCAGCTTTACAATAAATGTTAAACAGACTTATATAGTCAAGAAATACAAGAGAATAAAAAAAGATCTATAAAATCAACCCCAATTAAGAAAAGGGCAGTAGGAACATATATACCAATAATTACTTTAAATGTAAATGGATTAAATGCTCCAACCAGAAGACACAGACTGGCTGAATGAATACAAAAACAAGACCCATGTATATGCTGTCTATAAGAAACCCACTTCAGACCTAAAGACACATATAGACTGAAAGTGAGAGGATGGAAAATATATTCCATGCAAATGGGAAGCAAAAGAAAGCTGGGGTAGCAATCCTCATATTGGACAAAATAGACCTTAAAATGAAGACGATTACAAGAGATAAGGACAGACACTACATAACGATCAAGGGATCAATCCAAGAGGAAGACATAACAATTATAAATATCTATGGACCCAACATAGGATCACTTCAATACATAAGACAGATGCTAACAGACGTAAAAGGAGAAATGGACAGTAACACAATAATAGTAGGAGACTTTAACACCCCACTCAAACCAATGGACAGATCATCAAACCAAAAATTACTAAGGAAACACAAGTCTTAAATGATACATTAGATGAGATGGATCTCATTGATCTCTTCAGGACATTCCATCCAAATGCAGAAGAATACACCTTTTCTCAAGTGCACATGGAACATCTCCAGGATAGACCAAATCTTGGGTCACAAATCAAGCCTCAGTAGATTTAAGAAAATTCAAATCATGTCAAGCATCTTCTCTGACCACAATGCAATGAGACTAGATATCAATTACAAGAAAGAAAAAAAAACTGTAAGAAACACAAACACATGGAGATTAAATAGCACATTTCTAAATAACCAACAGGTTACTGAAGAAATCAAAAGGGAAATCAGAAAGTTTCTAGAAACAAATGACAATGAAAAACATGACAACTCAAAACCTATGAGATGCAGCAAAAGCAGTTCTAAGAGGGAAGTTTATAGCAATACAATCCTACCTCAAGAAACAAGAAAAACATCGAACAGACAACCTAACTTTACATCTAAAATAACTGGAAAAAGAAGAAGAAGAAGAACAACAACAACAACAAAATAGTAGAAGGAAAGAAATCATAAAGATCTGAGCAGAAATAAATGAAAAAGAAATGAAATGAAAAAAATGAAAAGAAATGAAAGAATGAAAATGAAAAATGAAAGAATGAAAAGGTTGAAAAGTGAAAAAGAAATGAAAGAACCAATAGTGGTCCACTGGAGAAAGGAATGGCAAACCACTTCAGTATTCTTGCTTTGAGAACCCCATGAACAGTATGAAAAGGCAAAATGATAGGATACTGAAAGAGGAACTCCCCAGGTCAGTAGGCACCCAATATGCTACTGGAGATCAGTGGAGAAATAACTTCAGAAAGAATGAAGGGATGGAGCCAAAGCAAAAACAATACCCAGCTGTGGATGTGACTGGTGATAGAAGCAAGGTCCGATGCTGTAAAGAACAATATTGCATAGGAACCTGGAATGTCAGGTCCATGAATCATGGCAAATTGGAAGTGGTCAAACAAGAGATGACAAGAGTGAATGTCGACATTCTAGGAATCAGCAAACTAAAATGGACTGGAATGGGGGAATTTAACTCAGATGACCATTATATCTACTACTGCAGGCAGGAATCCCTCAGAAGAAATGGAGTAGCCATCATGGTCAACAAAAGAGTCTGAAATGCAGTACTTGGATGCAATCTCAAAAACAACAGAATGATCTCTGTTCGTTTCCAAGGCAAACCATTCAATATCACAGTAATCCAAGTCTATTCCCCAACCAGTAATGCTGAAGAAGCTGAAATTGAACTGTTCTATGAAGACCTCCAAGACCTTTTAGAACTAACACCCAAAAAAGATGTCCTTTTCATTATAGGGGACTGGAATGCAAAAGTAGGAAGTCAAGAAACACCTGGAGTAACAGGCAAATTTGGCCTTGGAATACGGAATGAAGCAGGGCAAAGACTAATAGAGTTTTGCCAAGAAAATGCACTGGTCATAGCAAACACCCTCTTCCAACAACACAAGAGAAGACTCTACACATGGACATCACCAGATGGTTAATACCGAAATCAGATTGATTATATTCTTTGCAGCCAAAGATGGAAAAGCTCTATACAGTCAACAAAAAGAAGACCAGGAGCTGACTGTGGCTCAGATCATGAACCCCTAATTACCAAATTCAGACTTAAATTGAAGAAAGTAGGGAAAACCACTAGACCATTCAGGTATGACCTAAATCAAATTCCTTATGATTATACAGTGGAAGTGAGAAATAGATTTAAGGGACTAGATCTGATAGATAGAGTGCCTAATGAACTATGGACGGAGGTTCGTGACATTGTACAGGAAATAGGGATCAAGATCATCCCCATGGAAAAGAAATGCAAAAAGCAAACTGGCTGTCTGGGGTGGCCTTACAAATAGCTGTGAAAAGAAGAGAAGTGAAAAGCAAAGGAGAAAAGGAAAGATATAAGCATCTGAATGCAGAGTTCCAAAGAATAGCAAGAAGAGATAAGAAAGCCTTCCTCAGCGATCAATGCCAAGAAATAGAGGAAAACAACAGAATGGGAAAGACTAGAGATCTCTTCCAGAAAATCAGAGATACCAAAGGAACATTTCATGCAAAGATGGGCTCGATAAAGGACAGAAATGGTATGGACCTAACAGAAGCAGAAGATATTAAGAAGAGGTGGAAAGAATACACAGAAGAACTGTACAAAAAAAGATCTTCACAACCCAGATAATCATGATGGTGCGATCACTCATCTAGAGCCAGACATCCTGGAATGTAAAGTCAAGTGGGCCTTAGAAAGCATCACTACAAACAAAGCTAGTGGAGGTGATGGAATTCCAGAAGCAATAGTAAAGATTAATAAAACTAAAAGCTGGTTCTTTGAGAAGATAAAGAAAATTGACAAGCTTTTATTCAGACTCATCAAGAAAAAAAGAGAGAAGAATCAAATGAACAAAATTAGAAATGAAAAAGGAGAGGTTACAAAAGATAATGCAAAGGATTATAAGATACTATTATAAACAACCATATGACAATAAAATGGATAAGCTGGAAGAAATGGACAGATTTTTAGAAAAGTTCAGTCTCCCAAGACTGAACCGGGAAGAAATAGAAACTATGAACCACTCTATCACAAGTACTGAAATTGAAGCTGTGATCAAAAATCTCCTAAAAAACAAAAGCCCAGGACCAGATGGCTTCACAGGAGAATTCTATCTAGAATTCTAGTTAGAGAAGAGCTAATGCCTAGCCTTCTAAGACTCTCAAAAAATTGCAGAGGAAGGAACACTTCCAAACTCATTCTATGAGGCCACCATCACCCTACTACCAAAACCAGACAAAGACAACACACAGAAAAAGAAAACTACAGGCCAACATCACTGATGAACATAGATGCAAAAATCCTCCACAAAATTTTAGCAAACAGAACTCAGCAACACATCAAAAAGCTCATATACTGTGATCAATTTGGGTTTATTCCAGGAATGCAAGGATTCTTCAATATATACAAATCAATGTGATACACCACATTAACAAACTGAAAGATAAAAACCATATGATAATCTCAAGAGATGCAGAAAAAGCCTTTGACAAAATTCAGCACCAATTCATGATTAAAACTCTTCAAAAAATGGGTATAGAAGGAATTTACCTCAAGACACCAAACCCATATATGATAAGCCTACAGCAAACATTATTCTCAATGGTGAAAAACTGAAAGCATTCCCCCTAAGATCAGGAACAAGACAAAGGTGTCCACTTTCACCACTATTATTCAACATAGTTCTGGAAGTCCTAGCTACAGCAATCAGAGAAGAAAAATAAATAAAAGGAATCCAGATTGGAAAAGAAGAAGTAAAGTTCTCACTGTTTGCAGGTGACATGATACTGTACACTGAAAACCCTAAAGATAGTATCAGAAAATTACTAGAGCTAATTAGTGAATTTAGCAAAGTTGCAGGATACAAAATCAATACACAGAAATCACTTGCATTTCTATATACTAGCAATGAAAAATCAGAAAGGAAAAATAAAGAATCAATTCCATTCACCATTGCAACAAAAAGAACTAAATATCTAGGAATAAACTTACCTAAGGAGACAAAAGAACTGTACACAGAAAATTGTAAGACACTGATAAAAGTAGTCAAAGATGACATAAACAGATGGAGAGATATTACATGTTCCTGGGTAGGAAGAATCAATATTGTGAAAATGACTATATTACCAAATACAATTTACAGATTCAATGCAACCCCTGTCAAATTACCAATGGCATTTTTTCACAGAACTAAAACAAAAAATTTCACAGTTCTTATGGAAACACAAAAGACCTTGAATAGCCAAAGCAATCCTGAGAAAGATAAGGTAGCTAGAGGAATCAACCTTCCTGACTTCAGATTATACTACAAAGCTACAGTCATCAAGACAGTATGGTACCAGCACAAAAACAGAAATATAGACCAATGCAACAAGATAGAAAGCCCAAAAATAAACCCATGCACCTATGGGTACATTATTTTTGACAAAGGAGACCAGAATATACAATGGGGCAAAGAGAGCCTCTTCAATAAATGGTGCTGGGAAAACTGCATAGCTATATGTAAAAGAATGAAACTAGAACACTTCCTAAACCGTACACAAAGATAAACTCAAAATGGATGAAAGACCTAAATGCAAGACCAGAAACTATAAAACTCCTAGAGGAAAGCATAGGCAGAACACTCGATGACATAAATCAAAGCAAGATCCTCTATGACCCACCTCCTAGAGTAACGTAAATAAAAACAAAAGTAAACAAGTGAGACCTGATTAAATTTAAAAGCTTTTGCTTTTAAACAACAAAGCTTTTGTTTTAAAACAAAGGAACTATAAGCAAAGTGAAAAGACAACCCTCAGAATGGGAGAAAATAATAGTGAATGAAACAACTGACAAAGGATTAACTTCCAAAATATACAAACAGCTCGTACAACTCAATGCCAGAAAAACAAACCACCCAATAAAAAAGTGGGAAAAAGACTTAAACAGACATTTCTCCAAAGAAGATATACAGATGGCCAACAAACACATGAAAAGATGCTCAACATCGCTCTTTATTAGAGAAATGCAAATCAAAACTACAATGAGATGTCACCTCACACCAATTAGAATGGCCATCATCAGAAAGTCTACAAACAATAAATGCTGGAGAGGGTGTGGAAAAAAGGGAACACTCTTGCACTGTTGGTGGGAATGTAAATTGATACAGCCACTATGGAAGACGGTATGGAGATTCCTTAAACAACTAAGAATAAAACCACCATATAACCCAGCAATCCCACTCCTCGGCACATACCCTGAGGAAACCAAAATTGAAAAAGACACATGTATCCCATTGTTCATTGCAGCAATATTTACAATAGCTAGAACATGGAAGCAACCTAGATATTCATCGACAGATGAATGGATAAAGAAGTTGTGGTGCATATACACAATGGAATATTACTCAGACATAGAAAGGAATGCATTTGAGTCAGTTCTGATAAGGTGGATGAACCTAGAACCTCATATACAGAGTGAAGTGACTCAGAAAGAGAAAGATAAATATCACATTCTAATGCATATATATGGAATCTAGAAAAATGGTACTGAAGAAAGTATTTTCAGGGCAGCAATGGAGAAACAGACATAGAGAATAGACTTATGGACATGGGGAGAGGGGAGGAGTGGGTGAGATGTATGGAAAGAGTACCATGGAAACTTATATTACCATGTGGAAAATACATAGCCAACGGGAATTTGCTGTATGACTCAGGAAACTCAAACAGGGGCTTTGTATCAATCTAGAGGATGGAATTGGAGAAGGCAATGGCAACCCACTCTAGTACGCTTGCCTGGAAGGTCCCATGGATGGAAGAGCCTGGTAGGCTGCAGTCCATGGGGTCGCGAAGAGTTGGACACGACTGAACAACTTCACTTTCACTTTTCACTTTCATGCATTGGAGAAGGAAATGGCAACCCACTCCAGTGTTCTTGCCTGGAGAATCCCAGAGACGGGGGCACCTGGTGGGCTGCCATCTATGGGGTTGCACAGAGTCAGACACGACTGAAGCGACTTAGCAGCAGCAGAGGATGGGATGGGGCGGGAGATGGGAGGGAGGTTCAAAAGGGAGGGGATATATGTCTACCTGTGGCTGATTCATTTTGAGGTTTGACAGAAAACAACAAAATTCTGTAAAGCAATTATCCTTCAATTGAAAAAAAAAAAAGAAAAGTAAAGGATAAACTTGTATTACATCTGTAAAGAGTAGACTATGCCAAGGCACACTTAGCATTTTGAAAAAGAGAAAATGAAACTCTAGTGTTACATGAATATATTCAGCAGTAAGGAATACACAAAGTCCTTCTTTATAAATTATATCTTAAATAACTCCCTCAAAACTGAATAAATTTGGCTGAAATTTAACATATTTTCTTACTCCTTTTCAGATTCATTATTTTTAGAGATCATAAGGCAAAGAAGTAAAGGTTAATTTCTATAAGCCTTCTACAATTTTCTACATCCATACTAATTTTGTCTCTTGCTGTCCATTTTCCTATTCTGAACAACCTGATTCTTTACTTTGGGTCTTTTACCCTCGATAAACCAAAGCACATTTATTACATTGATTGTACTATTAGTAGTAGTAGTATGTATTGTTACATGATCGTACTCCTTCATCATTATTGTTCCTTACATAGTCTCAGTCACTGTGAAATAACAGGTGTATAGTAAAATATATATGTAAGTCTTTGCCACTGGCACAGAGCTCCTAAAATCCTTGTACTTTTTTAAATGATAAGAGCACTAGAAGCCCCTTTTCTTCTAATATTTGGTTTTTTACCTCGGTTCCTAACAGAGAGTTACTAAATACCTTGGGATGTCCTGGGTGATAGGAGTTTTTTGTTTGTTTTAATGATGATTCCTGATGGGCCCCTAGATGGGGGCTGGTCACCAGAAAGGCCAAGCCATGATTAGAAGCTTGGATCTTTCAGCCCCCTCCACCATTCTGCAGACAAGGGCTAGAAATTGAGTTAATGATTTATCATGTGATAAAATCTCCATAAAAATCCCAGAAACATGGAGGGAGTTTGGGGAACTTCTAGGTTGGTGTTCACATTCAAGTGCCAGAAGGGTGCAACACTGCAACTCCACAAAGACAGAAGCTCTTGCTCTTGGGACCCCTTCAAACCTCACTCTATGTATCTCTTCATCTGGTTGTCCATCTGTATCTTTTATCATGTCCCTTATTGTGTAATAAACTGGTAAACATAAGTGTTTCCTTACTTCTGTGCTAGTTTGTTCTAGCAAATAATTGAATCCAAAGAGAAGGAAATCATAGGAACCTCTGATTTGTAACCACGTCAGGCAGAAGTTATGGGTAACCTGGGGACCTACTTACTTATAACCTGGGACCAATCCTTAGCTTGTGTGTTCTGTCCTAACTCAGGTTAGTGGCAGAATTGAATTGAATTGTAGGACACCTAGGTGTCACAGAGAATTACATGGCGGGCAAGGGGGAACACACATCTGATGTCGCAAGTGTTCTGAGTGTGGTTGTAGTGTTAAAAGAGTAACTACTTTTCCACAGAGAGATAGAAGATAGGTAATTGTTAACTGTGTGTCATTGGCAAGCATTTTAGCATACCAACAAAAGTCATGAATGGAGAGAAGTAAAAATTTCCCTCTAGATAGTATAATTCCACTCCCTAGGCAATGGCACCCCACTCCAATACTCTTGCCTGGAAAATCCCATGGACGGAGAAGCCTGGTAGGCTGCAGTCCATGGAGTCGCTAAGAGTTGGGCGCAACTAAACGACTTAACTTTCACTTTTCACTTTCATGCCTTGGAGAAGGAAATGGCAACCCACTCCAGTATTCTTGCCTGGAGAATCCCAGGGACAGAGGAGCCTAGTGGGCTGCCATCTATGGGGTTGCACAGAGTTAGACATGATTGAAGCGACTTAGCCGCAGCAGCAGCAGAGCCACACCAATTTATTTTACACCTTCTTAAGGTAGCAAATCATTAACATAATCCAGTGATAAGTCTCCCTGCAAACATATAAAAATAAAAATGAGGCAAAAAAATATATGGATTAAAACAATATTTGGTGACCAGTGTTTTAGTATTCTGCCTTACTGAAAAAGTATTTATATATCCAAGATTAATTACCTGCATATAATAATACTTTAAGAATTTCTTTTTAATTTTAAAATTAATTGGAGATTTTGGAAATTTTGTTTAAACTGACAGAGTATAGAACATAACTACTATTTATATAAAAATATTTGTCAAAAGTATAATTCATTTGGACACATGATCTTACCTTTTTACTTAATTTTAAATGTTGTGTGGAAACAGTAGTAGGAAGTAATGTTGGCTTATCTGATTGGTGAAACATTAAAATGTTAATAAATTCAGGTTAATTTCTTCAATTTGAAAAAAATTTACAAATGCCATATAAAATAAAATTACATTCTACATGTTTTCTCCTCCACATTGATAAGGTCAGGAAAAGACATCACTATTAATATTGATTCATTTCAAAATTATGTTTCCATCTTTATCAGTTCAGTTCAGTCGCTCAATCTTGTCTGACTCTTTGCAACCCCATGGACTGCTTTATGGCCAGTGATAAATATTTGGCTGTTAGCTGTGGAGTGCAGTAGTTAGAGTTTGGGTATGGATACAAGTAGGCTCTACTACATACTAGTTAGGTCTTCTCAGGCTCCTCTCTAGTCCTTGCTTTCCTTGTAGGCAAAGAGGGATTAATAATTGTACCTCATAGGCTCACATGAGTATTCAGCAAATAAAATAGTTAAACACTTAACATGGTGCCTGGCAAAGAGTAATGCCAGTAAATTCAAGATATTATTATAACAATTACTACATAATAGTAATATAATGTAAAATAGTATACAGAATACAGAATATAATATGTATGTAACGATATATTATAGACAATATAGTATATATAGTTATGTTTTTATATATATAGTAATATAATTGCAACTATAACCCCCTTCCTCATACCCCCCAATGTATATAAGCTAATGTGACATCAAGAGGACTGTTAATTTAACTCTATTTTCATTTGGATGGTCCAGAAATTAAAGTGATAAGAATTAGTCTCTACAAACTTTTAGTACTTCAACCATACACTTTAGAGAAGAACATGTTGTCATCAACACCTTTCTTTTCATCCTAGGATACAGGTGATATATTTCACTGTATTTTTGCATGAATTTGAATTGCTTTTGGTTTGAAACTACTTCAGAAAAAAACAATTATTTTTGCCGCTGGGAGTTGAGGAATATTTTCTATCTGAAAACGGACACCTAGATATAGGCCCTTATTAGAGATGTCAGTCATTCATTCCAGAAGCCGTCTGGGGGTGTCAAGATCTGAGTCACATAAAGGCAAGGCTGATCCCTTGTCCTGATAGCAGCTACAGTGCAAGTAAATGCTAGTCCTTTTCCCTTGAGGTTTCCTCTTGCACTTGTGCCCAGAAAGCTGCCACATACATTCCCAGGCAAAGGCAGCATTTTCCAAATTCCTCTCTTTAGAAACCATAGACTCTCATACATCAAATTCCTAACCAGGTTCGCATGGCCACTCAGATGGAGACTAATAAAAACTCTCCTGTGAGAAAAGAGTTAATAGCTGAATACACTGCAGTCCCATCACTACCTTATCCCAAATATCAACATCTTTATTACACAGAGCCCCACGTCTGTATACAAAGAACTCCTAGAAGAAATAGAACAATAATAATTTTTTTAAATTTTATTTTATTTTTAAACTTTACATAATTGTATTAGTTTTGCCAAATATCAAAATGAATCTGCCACAGGTATACATGTGTTCCCCATCCTGAACCCTCCTCCCTCCTCCCTCCCCATACCATCCCTCCAAAAAAAAAAGAAATAGAACGGTAATAAATTTTCTTTAAAAAAAGCATTTTAAAGGCACATCTTCTACTTCTGATAAATAACCAGCTGAACTAAAAGCATCTCAATCCAGCATCCTCATCTTCTGCACAAGAAGGACGACTAGTGGTGAGAAAATGTACTCCTCACCATGTCTCATGCTTTGAGTTCATAGACTC
Organism: Bos indicus; assembly: GCF_029378745.1. Lineage (NCBI taxonomy): Eukaryota > Metazoa > Chordata > Mammalia > Artiodactyla > Bovidae > Bos > Bos indicus. The sequence goes on from NC_091764.1 coordinate 18,909,740, forward strand.
AAATATTTAAAGTTAGATTTACAGATCATTCAGTTTAGGTTTATCACTGAGAAAAAATGAGGCCATGAACAGGAGAAGTGAATTAACTACTCAAGATTCCCTAATAGCTCAGTTGGTAAAGAATCTGCCTGCAATGCAGGAGACCCTGGCTCGATTCCTGAGTGAGGAAGATCCTCTAGAGAAGTGATAGGCTACCCACTCCAGGATTCTTGGACTTCCCTTGTGGCTCAGCTGGTAAAGAATCCGCCCACAATTCGGGAGACCTGGGTTCGATCCCTGGGTTGGTAAAATATGCTGGAGAAGGGAAAATCTACCCACTCCAGTATTCTGGCCTAGAGAATACCACAGTCCATGGAGGTCAAAAAAAGTTGGACATGACTGAACTGAACTGAGTTCAGTCCTGTCTATTTAGTACCACTTTCAGATCTTTTTATTTTCTTTGGAATATGCAATAAAAAATAATTAGCTTAGATTCCTTTGGTATCATTTAGAAGAATTTGGTTCATTGCGCAAAGGCAAGCTGAAACCAGTATGCTCAAAACTGGGAACTTTATACCGTTGTCTTCCTGAAGAATTTTGGTAGAGATTTGTTTTAATTTCTAATTGGTTTTGAACTTTCTAAAAAGGAGTAGGTGTTATGTATTTATTTTGGTCCATATGTGTGTACTGAAACTTTTTCAATGGAGTTGTTGTTGAACAAGCAGATGGAAACTTGGAATCCTCTATCAGGACTAAGCTCCCCAGGACAGATAAGTCCTCTGTCTACATATTTAAACATCTCAGGAACTCAATCACCAGAGCCCTGCATTCCTCAGACCGTGACTAAATGTTGACACTCTTGCCTGAATATGTGTCTAGGAATAACTGTGTACCAACAAGTTTATAATTTTTAACCAAATTTAATTGTGCTTTGGAAACTTGGAGTAGTAATCAGGTAAGGAGCATGTCTGGAAGTAATTGTTTTCAACACAAAGCTTGAACAAAGACCTCTGTAAATCTTCATGGTATTTGCTTTTCACCACTTAATCAAAGTATGTGTTAATTTTAACACAAAACTGTCCTCTGGGCAGAAGACTCCCACACAAGAGGAAAACAAGTCTCCTTAGAAGCAGCTAATATAACAACAAAACAGAAAGGAAAAAAAAAAGAGAATTAAGAAATATTTTCTTGAAAGTGGTCTGATTATCCTGAATTGGTAGCCAAAAAATGTGCGGGAAGGGAGTTACTCTGGCCTTTCTGATCTCATGCTCAAATTAAAGATGTTCCACATTTCACATGTTTTTGGTACATAACCTGTCTCAACACAGTGACCACATTCGATGGTGTGAGGCACAATGCTGAAGTTCTGGTGGATGAAGTCCTTATGATGGACTTTGAAGATTGTGGGAGATCACAGAAGTTTAAGTAGACAAGGGGGAAAAGAACCTTCTCAGAAACAGTCATATGAGTAAATATTAATGGTAGAAAATACCAAGATGCCTACTACCTCTTCTATATAAAAGTGTTTTCTTGTACATTCTACCGGAAGTGCTCCTTTTTAAACATTTGAGTCATCAATCTCTACCAGTTCTCTCCAGTACATAAAGGGTGAATGCTCTTTCTGAAATGGTAGGTGATAACGTGTCCTTATTCATTTATTCAGCATCCTGGGGCACTTACAGTGTACCACGAACCATACTGGGGGCTGATGTCATCAAGTAACTAAAAGTCTAGTCAGGGAGGCACATTATTTTTTTAATTCCAATGCAATGATATATGTTCACATATCACTGATATGTGAAGGTACACATACCAATCCGAAGGTATGTATATCTTTTTAACCAAACATTTGTTGACAGGAAGAGCATATTTTCCAGCTTGTCCATCTTACATCCATTGTTCCCATGGAATGATTAATAGCAACCTAGTTTGGAAGGCAAATTATAGGGTTGCCCTATTTATGAAACAGCTCATGCATACTAAGCACTACAGATACAAGAAAATCTCTACCCTTTAAGGACTCAGTATAGTAGAAGAGAAAGAGAATTAAATAAACAACTTTAAAACATGTGGTAAGTTATTGCTGTCTACTTGGAATAAGAATGTGATGGCTAGATTCCAGCAAATATATTGAGACCTTGAGATAAAGAAGTGACACATGTGAATGAGCAAAGCAAATGGTGAGTCTGGATTCCTATGACTTTGTGAATTCATCTTACAAATTATAGATCACCTCCCAAGCACCCCTGCATCCATTCTTGTCTCTCTTTTTCCGGTTACCATTATCCTGAAGTTGATGTGTATCATGTCACAAATATTTTATATCTTAAGTCCCCTACATATGAACGTGTTTCTTTCTGAGAGTGTTCATAAGTCCAATTTGTTCATAAGTCTAACAAAGTTAGCCTAGGTACCCAACTAACAAAATTAGCTATATAATACTGTACTGTAATAGATGTATAATACTTTTCACACAAATAGTCCATAAAAAAACAAACACAAAAAATAAAGAAAACGTTTTTAATCTTATAGTACAGTACCTTGAAAAGAATAGTACGGTAACAACTACATCACAGCTGATTTTATGCTTGCTTCTGGACAGGCTACAGTCCATAGGGTCACAAAGAGTCAGACACAATTGAAGTGGCAACCCACTCCAGTACTCTTGCCTGGAAAATTCCATGGACGGAGGAGCCTGGTGGGCTGCAATCCATGGGGTCGTGAAGAGTTGGGCACGACTGAGCGACTTCACTTTTCACTTTCATGCATTGGAGAAGGAAATGGCAACCCACTCCAGTGTTCTTGCCTGGAGAATCCCAGGGATGGGGGAGCCTTATGCGCTGCCATCTATGGGGTCGCACAGAATCGGACATGACTGAAGTGACTTAGCAGCAGCAGGAGCAGCACACACACGCACTTGGACATCCAGGGCTTGAAATAAAGATACTGTACTACAATACTGTACACTATACGGCAAAGTACAGAAAAGCACAACCACTTCCAGAGGATTCACGCACATGACAATATACATCAGACACATGAACTAACTTACGTGATTGGACGTGCGAATGCACATCTACGTCTCTGAAAGTCTGCAATTTGAAGGTTCCTATGTAGGGGACTTACTGTATTTTATTGCATAAGTATTTTAAAATAAATGTATCATTTTGTGTCACATTAATTAGGATACATATGGAGCTGCTATAACAGAGAAGCCCCAAAATACAATGACTCAGAAAAACCGTGACTCAATCGAGGAGTCCAGGGATAGACCAGCAGTCCAGGCCAGATGACCATAAGGCATCTGCAACCTAGGTTTCTATTCTTGGTGTAACATCATCATCTTGGGTGTCCTAACAGTTGAGCTGGTGTTCAGCCATCAGAAGGGGAAGGAGAGGCAGTGGTGGGCTTTCAGTACCCTTTACACATTGAAGTATGTAACAGTGAAATTACACACACAATCACATGCATAATCCTGCTCACATCATACTGGGCAGAATTTGGCTTATGGCTACAGTGAGCTTCAAAGAAGCTAGAAAATATCTAATGATATAGACATATACTCACATGCTCTGCTGAATCTTGGGTGAGTGGCTGCTCTTTTATGGGAAGAAAGAAAAGTAAATTTGAGATTTATCCTTATTATTACATATAAATACATTTTAGTTTATTTTGTTAACTGTACAGATCCCATTATAGCTATAAGTCATACTTTATGCAACTATTTACTGATAAATACTGAAGTATAAAAATCTAGTAAATAACACTCATCTTCCCTGAATGTTGAGCTAATTGAGAATCAATTTTATCATGTGGGAAATTGCCTTTATGCAATGGTGGCCTCCAAGTATACCACCAGGAAAGCTATTCCAGAGGCCATACAACAGAAGGGTTCACAGACTAAGTTAAGATTCCCAGATCACACAGTTTACTAAATCAATATAAAGTGAGAAGCAAGAGCAGAAAGATGGGTAGGTTAATACAGTTATGACAGAATACAGCAGGATGGAAAGACCACAGAACCTGAATCCTGTCTCTGATCATTTGCCTTCTCTACTAATGATGTGATTGTGAGGACCAGAGTTGAGTTTTCGGGCAAGCGGTCCACAGACAGAAGATGGCTAAGTTACCACAAGTCTTGCTTCATTTAAGAGTTCTAGGGGCAATTAAGCTAATGAGCAACCAAAAGTTTTATCTGCACTTTCCAGGCAGAGAACTTGTGGTGCCATAAATGGGTTTTCCCAATAGATGGCTTATTTAAATCTTCATAAATATTGAGTGCTACTATATATGTATGTATTTAATGAATTGTGGTTATTTGTGTCTTGATTCTTCTTTCCTTCCTATCTGTTTCTAATACTCATATGCTCTATTTACTTCATCCATCTCTATTTTTATCTTACAGATTGCTAACTTGTCTATACTTAAACACATCCTATGAGTTTCACCTTCCTAATTGTTTTTCTTGCCCTCTACTGCAAAGTTGAATATTCTCAAATAAGATGGAAAGTTAGTCACTCAGTCATGTCCAACTCCGTGACCCCATGGACCATCACCCGCCAGGCTCTTCTTGTCTATGGGATTTCCCAGGCAAGAATACTGGAGTGGGTTGACATTTCCTTTTCCAGGGGATCTTCCTGACCCTGGGGTTGAACCTGGGCCTCCTGAATTGCAGGTAGATTTTTTGCCATCTGAACCATTAGGGAAGTCCCAATGTGAAAACACACAGTATAAATTGAAGCTGGACAGCTGCAGGCTTTTCCTGTAAGAGCAGAACCTTTACCATCAAGTTTATGATATGGCCAGGAACGATTGTAGGAAACATTCTGAAATGGAGGAAAAGACAGAGGCATGCCCAGTTTCCCCCACCAAAAGTATCAATAATGTAAGTTGCTTCACTTCTCCAAGTGGTAAGTGGAGATAGAGAGAGGTCAGGAATGTCATACAAGTGCGGATCACTCCACATGGAAGTGGAGTGATGGATTATGGAGTGTGGATTATGTCCCTTCTGCAATAATAGAATTGTTGGATGAAGAACCAAAATGTCACCAACTATAATATGTAAATCTGAAACCAGGAAACATAGCTTATATCTGCAGAGAAATCAGTTTCATAATACTGAACCTCGGAATTAGATTGACTCACTCACGCACAATCAACCACCCACAGTCAGTGCTGGACCAACACAAGCTTCATTCATGGAGCATGACCTTCACCACTAAGATGACAGCATTCCTGAGAGCAACTGGAAGCAATGCTAGCTCCCAAGAGCTGTACGTGCAGTCCCATATCCCAAATGATCAATCATATATTTCACTCCTAACAGAGAAGGGAGTGAGTAAGGGTGGGTGGAAGGAATGTGCTTCATAACAATTTCCCGTGCTCCTCTTAACCTATTAGATTTAACCCATAAATGTATGAAGTCAAACAGGGAGGCACCCTTCCTCTTTCTAGGGTAGGCCTTCCCTACCTTTACAAAGCCATTCCCCTAATACCAACCATTAGTCCTATGATTTCCTTCTGGAACCACTGCCAGTAAAGAAAGCAGCCTCAAATTCAAGTGCAAAATATCCTCTCAAAAAGTTCTATGTCAGAGCAATGAATTAGTTATGTTAACTCTAAGAGCACATCATTCCAAAGCTGAAATTCACTCTTCATTCTATTTCTCATCACAGATTTTGTCCAGCATCATTGTTCAATATGACTTATGAGAAATTCCAATTTAACGTGTAAGCTTCTCAAATGTTCAAGGTCAATGATATCAAAGCCAAAAATCAAATTGGTTTCCACTGTAATTTAAAGTTGAAATAAATGAGAAAAGAGTCTAAAATTTATCCTCTCCAATTTTTTATTTTACTCAGCCTAAGCTAGAGAGGTTCTAGTGGCTAAGAAGAACCCAGAGTGTTTCAGCAGTGGCAGCCTGGGCTGAATTTACAGGAACTAATTTAGTCTCTTCAAGGTCTCAAACTATGGGCTTCCCTGGTGGCTCAGATGTTAAAGCATCTGCCCGCAATGCAGGAGACCTGGGTTCAATCCCTGGAGAAGGAAATGGCAACCCACTCCAGTATTCTTGCCTGGAGAATCCCATGGACAGAGGAGCCTGGTAGGCTACAGTCCACGGGGTTGCAAAGAGTCAGACATGACTGAGCGACTTCACCCACTCACTTATTTAGTCTCTTCACGGTCTCAAACTATAGCTAATTTCAATAATGAATCTCACCTAATAAATGGTTCAAAAGATTAATAGGACACAGAATTTTAGCCCAGCACCAGTACAACATCTATAAAATGCAGGGGTAAAAAAGTAACTTCTAAAGTAGTTATCTCAGGCAAAGTTAAGTTCCTGGAACTTATTAGTTAATGATATCAAAGAACATAGCAAAATCTCAGTGATACCTGAGGTAAGGAAAGCAGAGCAAAAAACTTGGTTCCAATCTCATTAGAATGCTAATAAATCTATTCCAGATGTTCACTGTCTACAAACTGTGAATTTAAATTCAAATGGGAAAGATCTCCCAGCAAGTGGTTACTTTAGAGGCTGTGAATTCGCCATTTGAAATATCTAGAGAGTGGAGGTTGGTATGGAAAATCCATTCATGCTTACTATCTTATTTCTCTGACTGTGGCATCTGAGATACTATAGCCTTCTTGCCATGCTTAGAAACTCTAGTGATAGTAGCCTAGAAATCTAACTCAAAATGCCTTCTCATGTCCAGAATATCCAATCCCTCTTAATTTCTATTTCCCCTTTGTACCTGATGCTCCTGGCATTTTAGTGTTGCTTTCAGGTAGGACCATGCCTTGTGAGAGACACATCCACCCTTATGAGTAGACACATTCATTCCAGTGTCTTCATGGCTTTCACTACGGGCATTTGCAATAGATTTGCTTAAGATAAACCTTTTAGAAAAGATTTTCCCCAACTCTCTGAATTTACTCATCCAGAGAATCTGACCTCAGCAGGTAATTTTGTTTACTATTTATAAAAGAAAAATTATGCATGTATATATATATAGTGTACAATATGGTGATTTCCTATACATATGTAGAGGGAAACAAAATAATTACTACAGCCAGGCCAATGACATATCTTCTCATGGAGTTACTTTTTTTGTATGATGAGAATATCTGAAATCTACCCTCTTAGCAAATTTCCTGTATTCAATACAGTTTTTAGTTCTGCCTTATCTGAAGGGGATATATCCTAAAACCTCCAGTAGATGCCTGAACCCATGGATAACACTGAACTCTCTATATATTGTTTTTTCCTATATATATTTATACATGCCCAGGATAAAGTTCAATTCATAAATTAGGGACAGCAAGAGATTAATAATGATTAACAGTAAAATAGAATCATTATAGCAGTGTGCTAAGTCACTTCAGTTGTGTTCAACGCTTTGTGACCCTGTGGACTGTAGCCCGCCAGGCTCCTCTGTCCATAGGATTCTCTAGGCAAGAATACTAGAGCGGGTTGTCGTGCCCTCCTCCAGAGGATCTTCCTAACCCAGGGATAGAACTCGTGGTCTCATGTCTCCTGCATTGGCAGGCGGGTTCTTTACCACTAGCACTATCTGGGAAACCCAATTATACCAATATACTGTCATAAAAGTTACATGAATGTGGCCTCTTTCTCTCAAAATACTGTACATATTTAATACCTTTTCCACTTATCACACACTGGCTGTAATATCTGCAGTCTGAGATGGAACAGCAACACGAGCATAAATGTCTTTTTCTTCTTCACAATATCATTAATAGAAGATTCATTCTTACCATAGATCTTAGCAATCTCAGTGTACAATTTTTTTTTCTTTCCTTATTAAGTTGAGAACTTTCACCTTTTTTACTTAAAACAAGCAGCTTGCAGCTTCTCTTTGACAAATCCAAATTACCTGCATCACTCCTCTTGTGCTCCAGGGCACAATTTTTTTTTTTAATTTTAATTGGAGGCTAATTACTTTACAATATTGTAGTGGTTTTGCCATACAGTGACATGAATCAGCCATGGGTGTACATATGTCCCCCATCCTGAACCCCACTCCCACCTCCCTCCCCTTCCCATCCCTCTGGGTCATAGTAAAAGAAGGGCTACTTGAACACCAGCACTGTGATACCACGACAGTAGATCTGACAGCCTGAAGGCTGCTAAGTGACTAACAGGCGGGAGGGACATGCTGGACAAAGGGACGATTCATGTCCCAGGTGGGACAGAGTGTGAGGGAGTGAGATTTCACCGCATAACTCAGAACGTTGCTGCGATTTAAAACTTATGAACTGTTTGTTTCTGGAATTTCCCATTTAGTATTTTCAGAATGCAGTTGACCACAGGTAACTGAAACCTGGAAAGGGAAACCACAGATAAGGGGGACCACTGTATTCTCATATCTTGCTCTACATTAGATCTTTAGAACTATTTATTTTACGTTATGCAAGTTCGTACCTTTTGGCCGATGTCTTTCATTACTCACACTTCCTTGCCCCACCAACTTTCTTTCTACTCTCTGCCTTCAGATATTCTATTTTTAAGAACCTACATGAAGTAAGATCATGTAGTTTTGGGGTTTTTTTTCTTAGCAGGTTCTTAAAATGAAGCTGTAGTTGGTTATTCTGAAGTCTGTGCCCCTAGTCACGTAGCAGAGTCCAGTAACTCACATGTTCCTCAAGGGACTGTCAATTCTGTTTTTAAATGTTCTTGCACAGCATTCTTTCCATTAAGTGTGTGGTGTGTGTATAGCTGGATAATCCTCTAATGGTTTACAACTCTCTACTCTTCCTCTGCATCTTGGAGAATGATTCTACAGGGTTTGTAAACAGTTTATCCTGCTTCCTAAGTTACTCCCTTTCCTTCTCTACCTCATGAAGTATGATGATTTTGCTCTGAATGTCTTCTTTCCTTAAACTTACATTTTGACTTCTGACTCATATACTGAGTTTCTATCTTATTTCTCCAGAGTTTATACTGTATTTCTTTCTTAACAAGAGATATGAACTTGGCTTGTTCTGAACCTGCCAGAATTATCCAGTGCTCAGCAAACCTTATCCGCTGTCACCTTTCTTGGTTGAAGACTCTCAGCTGGAAGGTGTTTCGTGTAGCTAAAGCTTCAGCCAGGTCTGGACTTGACCAGTTACTGCAGCGTGTGCTCCTTTAATATTTATTCCTTGCTGGGTCTTCCTGTAGAGCTTTAATTTCTTAATTTTCTCAGACATATTCCCTCTAAGAAATTGCTCCAACAAGCAATTCCTCTGTTCCCATATATAGAAACCAGTGCCCTGAAACTCCCCCAATAATTGAGTCTGATACTGATCTTCCTCATTTTCTCTTTTGAAATCTGTCTAGATTTGCTGACCCCACTCTGGAGAGCTGTTTCCTTCTTTAAGAGGATTCAATCTCTAACCCATCACTTCATAGGAAATAGATGGGAAAACAGTGGAAATAGTGTCAGACTTTATATTTTTGGGCTCAAAAATCACTGCAGATGGTGATTGCAGCCATGAAATTAAAAGACACTTACTCCTTGGAAGGACAGTTATGACCAACCTAGATAGCATATTCAAAAACAGAGACATTACTTTGTCAACAAAGGTCCGTCTAGTCAAGGCTATGGTTTTTCCAGTGGTCATGTATGGATGTGAGAATTGGACTGTGAAGAAAGCTGAGCACCGAAGAATTGATGCTTTTGAACTGTGGTGTTGGAGAAGACTCTTGAGAGTCCTTTGGATTGCAAGGAGATCCAACCAGTCCATTCTGAAGGAGATCAGCCCTGGGATTTCTTTGGAGGAAATGATGCTAAAGCTGAAGCTCCAGTACTTTGGCCACCTCATGTGAAGAGTTGACTCATTGGAAAAGACTTTGATGCTGGGAGGGATTGGGGGCAGGAGGAGAAGGGAACGACAGAGGATGAGATGGCTGGATGGCATCACCGACTCAATGGACGTGAGTTTGAGTGAACTCTGGGAGTTGGTGATGGACAGGGAGGCCTGGCGTGCTGCAATTCATGGGGTTGTAAAGAGTCGGACATGACTGAGCCACTGAACTGAACTGAATCTCTAAACTTTCCAAAACAAATCTCAAGTACCTCCATTGAAGGAACAAGAATGTAGCAACTTGCTTATACAAAGTTTAAAAAAGTTGCCTCTTAACAGTGCCCTGAATCCTGGCCTTCCCTGGGGCAATCATTCTGGTTTGTTCCCTAAGATTTTGCCTTTCTTCACTGGGCCCCAGTCAATGACAGGGCAAAAGAAGGTAGTTCCTCCCTCAGCCCATCTAATGACTCTAAGAGACTTAGTTTAACTTGCACCTCCATTCTTCTTTAATATTATTTATATGCTCCATCCTTAAAATTTTCATTTCCCTTGTATAAGTCTTGCTGATACTCAAGAGTATCCACTGTTTTCCTAAAGAAACTTCTTCTCTCCCAGTTTAATTAGCCTGTGTCTGTTTATTCTTGTTTTATTATACCCTGTGTTTCCAACCTCTGCAGTTTATCTTTGAGTTCCTACATAGACCAGACTGTGAGAGATTATTCCAGGCACAAAATTATTTTATTGTCTTTCTAATTATTGAGTCTGCAATAGTTTCATTGAGTGCGCTACTTCAGTCTGCCCAAAATGCTCTTTGTAATTGGTGCCCTGGTCCTCTTTGTCATTTGCTTGAAAATAATAACATCTATCACAGAAAGCGTGAAAAAAGTGAAAGTGTTATGTAGTTATGATAATAATGGTTATTATCATATAAGTTGTTATGATTCTTTACGACATGATGGACTGTAGCCCAACCAGGCTCCCGTGTCCTTGGGATTCTCCAGGCAAGAATAGTGGAGTGGGCTGCCATTCCCTTCTCCAGGGCATCTTCCCAACCCAAGGACTGAACTCAGGTCTCTTGCACTGCAGATTCTTTACCATCTGAGCCACCAGAGAAGCCCCCCAAAAAAACTCTACCAGGAGTGGGGTTCAAACCCAGGCAGACACATGTCCACTGGATCTTAAGTCCAACCCCGTAACCACTCAGGCATCCCAATTGTGGGCATATATCACAGACTGAATCTCAATTCAGGTCTGAATTCATGTAATTTTCAAGTCCAAAGTGCATAGAGAAGCACCTGATGAAAGAGGTTTAACAGTTGGCTGGGAGTTAGGAAAGGGGGAAACCCATGTGTATGGGGTTTCCCTGGTGGCTCAGACTGTCAAGAGTTAGCCTGCAATACAAGAACTTGGGTTGGGAAGATCCTCTGGAGGAGGGCATGGCAACCCACTCCAGTATTCTTGCCTGGAGAATGTGTGGGATTTACTGATTTCAGAAGCATAAATTCTCCTGCTGCTGCTGCTGCTGCCAAGTCACTTCAGTCGTGTCCGACTCTGTGCGACCCCATAGACGGCAGCCCACCAGGCTCCCCCGTCCCTGGGATTCTCCAGGCAAGAACACTGGAGTGGGTTGCTGTTTCCTTCTCCAATAAATTCTCCTATCACAGCCAAATTCAAGCTACCAATGTGATATCAATCACCTCACAAAATTACTGGAAATGTAACAATCAGCTCTCATCAGTTAACACAAACTAGTTTCTGCATATCACTGGGTGACTCTCTGCCTGTGAGCAAGCCACATAAATCCAAAATATCTAAGGTTTGTACCTCTGAAGTCCTCTATAGTCTTGGAAGTAAAATGGAATTTGAAACGTCAATCTAGGGTTACCTAGCTAGGCCTGCTTCTAAATATCTAGAATGCCTCGCCATTCCCACCCGGGTCCGCCAGGGAGAGCCCTTTGTCCTGGAACACTGGGCAAGGCCAGAAAAGCGGCCACCCCCTCACCCATCTGGCACCGCACATTCGTGGGGAAACTGGTGTTAAACCATTTATACACAGCCTGCTTCTGGGTCAGGGTTTCCTACGCAGCAGCAGTTCCCTCACTAAGATCTATTGACAGTCAGCCCTCGACACAAGGTTTTATAACAAGAACAGGAGAGAAAGGAAAAGAAAGGATGGAAGGGAGGGAGGGAGGAAGAGAGGAAGGGCTCAGAAGATCCAGTCCTGCCTCAGCTGGATATCTGCTCCAGGTGTGGGTCCAGATGGACCTGGCAATCTGCATTTTCAAGTCCCCACCACTTGATTCAGATGTCACCTTGGCCTGAATGTCTGCTGAAGCTTGCAGCTAGCTGAACATTTGCTTTCCTTAAATGTAGGGCAGGGTTAGATAATGTCTGCCTATGACTTCATGTGTCTAGCCTCATCCTTCTGAAAACAGTCTTACACACAAACACACACCTGTGTAAAAAGTTCCTAAAGTTGAAGCAGCTCACTAAGGTAAACCTTTCCCATGGTCACAGCCTAGCATAGTGTCCACAAAGCAGAGATTATTCACCTTGGGCATCTAAGAGCATCTTTATCCATATGTTCTTTTCTCCCAAATTGTATTTCTTAATAATGCCTTAATGTTGGGATTCAAGAGGCTCAATAAATAGCATACCTTGGCACTGACCTATTCAATAAATGAGATAAAAGAGGATGGCAGAGGAAGATCAAGATATCACCTTTTTACTGGCAAAATTGAACTGGAGAATATGGCTTATATCTGTGGACAAAGAGGCATCCTAATTCTGAACTCCAGCATCTAAGGCATAAGCAGTGGTCACACAGGGCTGTCCTCCCCACTCCAACAGGGCAGAACTATACAATTTGTACAGTGAAGCAAAGCAAAATGTGCACTTTGACCTGGAGCCACTTGGAGCCAAGCCATGCAAGTTCATTTGCTTATGTAAGACTCACTAGTAACTTCTCTTCCTGTGAAAAGAACATGAGAGGCTGTGCTAATTAATATTCCCTCATTGGAGCAAAACATCATTATAAGGGTATAAGTGTTCTGACTTACAATAAACTATGTATTACTTCCTGGTTTCCCTGCAATTAACAAATTATGTTATATGCTTGTGCTCAGTTGTGTCCAACTCTTCATGATCCCATGGACTCTAGCCTGCCAGGCTCCTCTGTCTATGGGATTTTTCAGGCAAGAACACTAGGTGGGTGCCATTTCCCTCTCCAAGAGTTCTTTCCGATCCAGAGATCAAACCTTCATCTCCTGAATCTCCTGCATTGCAGGCAAATTATTTATCATTGAGCCATCATTTCAGATCAGATCAGATCAGTCGCTCAGTCATGTCTGACTCTTTTTGACCCTATGAATCGCAGCATGCCAGGCCTCCCTGTCCATCACCAACTCCCAGAGTTCACTTAGACTCACGTCCATTGAGTCAGTGATGCCATCCAGCCATCTCATCCTCTGTCGTTCCCTTCTCCTCTTGCCCCCAATCCCTCCCAGCATCAGAGTCTTTTTTCCAATGAGTCAACTCTTCGCATGAGGTGGCCAAAGTATTGGAGCTTCAGCTTTAGCATCATTCCCTCCAAAGAAATCCCAGGGCTGATCTCCTTCAGAATGGACTGGTTGGATCTCCTTGCAGTCCAAGGGACTCTCAAGAGTCTTCTCCAACACCACAGTTCAAAAGCATCAATTCTTCGGCACTCAGCCTTCTTCATAGTCCAACTCTCACATCCATACATGACCACAGGAAAAACCATAGCCTTGACTAGATGAACCTTTGTTGGCAAAGTAATGTCTCTGCTTTTGAATATGCTATCTAGGTTGGTCATAACTTTCCTTCCAAGGAGTAAGTGTCTTTTAATTTCATGGCTGCAGTCACCATCTGCAGTGATTTTGGAGCCCCCAAAAATAAAGTCTGACACTGTTTCCCCATCTATTTCCCATGAAGTGATGGGACCAGATGCCATGATCTTCATTTTCTGAATGTTGAGCTTTAAGCAAACTTTTTCACTCTCCACTTTCACTTTCATCAAGAGACTTTTGAGTTCCTCTTCACTTTCTGCCATAAGGATGGTGTCATCTGCATATCTGAGGTTATTGATATTTCTCCCGGCAATCTTGATTCCAGCTTGTGTTTCTTCCAGTCCAGCATTTCTCATGATGTACTCTGCATATAAGTTAAATAAACAGGGTGACAATATACAGCCTTGACATACTCCTTTTCCTATTTGGAACCAGTCTGTTGTTCCATGTCCAGTTCTAACTGTTGCTTCCTGACCTGCATACAAATTTCTCAAGAGGCAGATCAGGTGGTCTGGTATTCCCATCTCTTGAAGAATTTTCCACAGTTTTTTGTGATCCACACAGTCAAATGCTTTGGCATAGTCAATAAAGCAGAAATAGATGTTTTTCTGGAACTCTCTTGCTTTTTTGATGATCCAGCAGATGTTGGCAATTTGATCTCTGGTTCCTCTGCCTTTTCTAAAACCAGCTTGAACATCTGGAAGTTCACGGTTCACATATTGCTGAAGCCTGGCTTGGAAAATTTTGAGCATTACTTTACTAGCGTGTGAGATGAGTGCAATTGTGTGGTAGTTTGAGCATTCTTTGGCATTGCCTTTCTTTGGGATTGGAATGAAAACTGACCTTTTCCAGTCCTGTGGCCACTGCTGAGTTTTCCAAATTTGCTGGCATATTGAGTGCGGCACTTTCACAGCATCATCTTTCAGGATTTGGAATAGCTCAACTGGAATTCTATCACCTCCACTAGCTTTGTTCGTAGTGATGCTTTCTAAGGCCCACTTGACTTCACATTCCAGGATGTCTGGCTCTAGGTCAGTGATAACACCATCGTTATTATCTGGGTCATGAAGATCTTTTTTGTACAGTTCTTCTGTGTATTCTTGCCATCTCTTTTTAATGTCTTCTGCTTCTGTTAGGTCCATACCATTTCTGTCCTTTATCGAGCCCATCTTTGCATGAAATATTCCCTTGGTATCTCTAATTTTCTGGAAGAGATCTCTAGTCTTTCCCAGTCTCTTGTTTTCCTCTATTTCTTAGCATTGATCACTGAAGAAGGCTTTCTCATCTCTTCTTGCTATTCTTTGGAACTCTGCATTCAGATGTTTATATCTTTCCTTTTCTCCTTTGCTTTTCGCTTCTCTTCTTTTCACAGCTATTTGTAAGGCCTCCCCAGACAGCCATTTTGCTTTTTGGCATTTCTTTTCCATGGGGATGGTCTTGATCCCTGTCTCCTGTACAATGTCATGAACCTCATTCCATAGTTCATCAGGCACTCTGTCTATCAGATCTAGTCCCTTAAATTTATTTCTCACTTCCACTGTATAATCATAAGGGATTTGATTTAGGTCATACCTGAATGGTCTAGTGGTTTTCCCTACTTTCTTCAATTTAAGTCTGAATTTGGCAATAAGGAGTTCATGGTCTGAGCCACAGTCAGCTCCTGGTCTTGTTTTTGCTGACTGTATAGAGCTTCTCCATCTTTGGCATCAGGGAAGCCCTATGAACAATGATTGTTGTTGTCAGTCAGTTACTTGGTCATGTCTAACTCTTTGCGACCCCATGAACTGCAGCTTGCCAGTCTGTCCCACACCATCTCCTGAAGTTTGCCAAGTTCATGCCCATTGCATCGGTGATGCCATCCAGCCATCTCATCCTCTCATGCCCTCTTCTCCTTCTGCCCTCAATCTTTCCCAGCATCAGGGACTTTTCAATGAGTCAGCTGTTCACATCAGATGACCAAAATACTAGAGCTTCAGCTTCAGCATCAGTCCTTCCAATGAGTATTCAGGTTTGATTTCCCTTAAGAATGACTGGTTTGATCTCCTTGCTGTCCAAGAGGCTCTCAGGAGTCTTCTCTAGCACCACAGTTCGAAGGCATCCATTCTTCAGAGCTCCATCTTCTTTACCGTCCAGCTTTCACAACTGTATGTGACCACTGGGAAGACCATAGGCTTGACTATACAGACCTTTGTCAGCAGAGTAATGTTGACAATTAGCAACAATGCTGCAGTACAAATCTGCATCGGCATCTGTATCTGTATGCAATGTGTAAGAGAATATCCTTGGAGCACACCTAGCAGAAAGTTTGCTCACTGAAATCATGTTACATGGTATATATGGTTGAATTGCCCTCCACATGCCTGAATCAGTTTATATTTTCACCATTAGAATGTAAGAGAATGTAAGTTCCCATTGATCTATGTTTGTGCCAAGATTTGATATTCTTAAACACACATATGCACACACAAGCCCATGTACTGGGTATGAAAACGATATCTCAGTATGGCTTTAATTTGTATTTCTATTTTCCTGGTGAAATTGAATTTCATGCGTATTTACTTGCCATTCATATTTCCTTTCATATGATTTACCTGTTCATATTTTTGCCTACGCATTATTTTATTTGGCTTCTCACTGATTTTTAAAGGATTGTTTTTCCTTTCTTTTAAAATTCTGAATACAAATCCAAGGCCAATTATACATGCTGTGAATCTCCCTTATGCATTTTCTGTCTCTCAATACAACATTTTAGTGGTTTTTGCAAGGAGGGATGTACAGGGCTCTATTTTTCTGTTGACTCATTCTCTTTTTTCCTATATCTAAACTTCTGTTTAACCCATCAATCAAATTTTAAATATCAGCCAGAATGGGAAGAAGAAAAAGAAACTTTATGCACTGCGTAGCAAACAACTTTATTAACATCTCTCTTTGACTTAAATTCTTCCATTTCCTTTGTTGGCCACAAGCCTACTCCTTTTTTAAACTTCTTTCCTCATTTAACCTCTTCTAATTGCCTTTAATTCTCCAAGGAATTCATCTCAGCCCCTAGGTCATATTGTCCACTCTGAAAAGCTAAACTCTTGAATTTAACTAAACCCAAATGCCTTAGAAGGCAATTTGATGACCATATTTTCTATTTTTAGGTAGCATCTCAAAGCATTCACTGAGCAAAATGGGAGGTTTCTGCTGTAGGGTGGTCACCAGCTAGGTGGTCAGGACTTGCCCAGCACTGAGGGAATTGCAGTGCTAAAAAGGAGGAAGGCCCCACCTTCCAAGTCAAGATGGTTGCTCACACTATTCTGTTGTTGAGAAAAATTATACACATTTTTCTCTATAACAAATCCCCTTATTATTTTTCTAGGATAAATTTCTATCTATGGAACAAGTAGGTGAAATTGCATTCATTGCTTAAGGATTTTCACCAATGTTGAAAAAAGTATCATTCTAATACAACTGAAGCTGTTTTCAATCCCATAGGCAGGAATAATCATTTCTAGAGTTTTTTATGGAGAATCGTCAGCATTGGAGAGCCACAGCACATTCCATTCACCTGAACAGATGAGAACACCGCACAGCGCTGTCCCCCACATCGTGGGACATTTACCATCTCTGGCCCATGGACGAACCTCTCTCCTTCACTTATACCAGACATGCCACTGGGAAAAGCACCGTGCCTACAGCCCCGTCTCCAGCCATCCAAAGCCATTTACTCCATCTGTGCTGGTTATTCTATACAGGTACTGTCAAATACTATATCTGTCAAGTGAGTTAGAAAACCTCATGTATTTATCAGAGATGAGCATATAAACAAAGGACTTCCTTGGTGGCTCAGCTAGTAAAGAATCCACCCGCAATGCGGGAGACCTGGGTTCCATCCCTGGGTTGGGAATATCCCCTGGAGAACGGAATGGCTACCCATTCCAGTATTCTGGCCTGGAGGATTCCACTGATTGTATAATCCATGGCGTTGCAAAGAGTCAGACACGACTGAGCAACTTTCACTAGCATATAAACAATACTTAAAATATCTATAGTCTAAACTTCAACTCTTCCACAACAATAACATACTTTTAGTGCACTGAGGAAATAAAGAATATTTATTTTCCTTAATAGAATATTATGTGTATTTCTAGTTTACTTGTAACTCTCAAATTTCTTAACTTCCTGGAATATGAGATTTGTACTCCTGGCAATTATTATATTTCATTGTGAACCCATTTTCCAATGAACTCAATGCAAAAAGGAAACTGGATTTTAAAATATAACCTTGATTTTATAAAAATTCATCTCTGTCATGACACTGATAATGATTCTAATAGAGGACCATAGACTTTTCGTTAAGACAGTGGCTTTTGTAGTTAGTTATAAGGGCTTAAAGAATCTGCCTCTAATGCCAGAGACCTGGGTTCAATCCTTGGGTTGGGAAGATCCCCTGGAGAAGGGAATGACAACCCACTCCAGTTTTCTTACCTGGAGAATTCTGTGGACAGAGGAACCTGGCAGGTTACAGTCCATGAGACCCCAAAGAGTCAGATGTGACTGAGCAACTAACATTTCTTTCAGGTGGCACAGTGGTGAAGAATCTGCCTACCAATGCAGGAGGCGCAGGAGAGGTGAGTTCAACCCCTGGTTGGGAAGATCCCCTGGAGGAGGAAACAGCAACCCACTCCAGTATTCTTGCCTGGAGAACCCCATGGACAGAGAAGCCTGTCCGGCTACAGTCCATGGGGTTGCAAAGAGTTGGACATGGCTGAGTGAGCGAGCACATTTGTATTTAGGAAAGCTTGCTATAAACCAGAGGAAGCAGGTCTGAGTACATTTCACATGTTAACTGGCCAGAACAGAGCTCCTGATGAGCATCCCTATAGGTCTCACACATTTACTCATAAATTGCCAACACAGATTTTTTAAACAGAGAAAAGGATAACCCCACAAAGGAGTAACAACACAAACGCACCGAGTGGTTAAATGGGAAAAGCATAAAACCAATGTGTGTCAGATACACATTTTCACATTATTTGAGGTTTTTACTTTTATATACTTTTCATACCATCTGTTCTTTCTTTTTCCCTAGACCAAAACCTCCAAGAAGGCAGAGTTTCCTCACCTAATTTCCCAAATCTCTGACCACTGGAAGACTAGAGGTCACTCAAATATTCTAACTCAGAGTCTCTGATATTTTCATCTCAAGTAATTTTAGAATTACTTGCAGTTGGCAGTAATTCTAAAACATGCTACTCCCTTTCCTGTGAGGAAAGGCAGCCTTTCTGAACACAATTAAACCTTTCTTTGGTGATTCTGAAGATCCGTACCTCAGGGACATCCTCTGAAACAGCAGTTTCCTTTGCCCAAAACCATAACTGTGGAAAGTGTGGGAGGTTGACCTTCTTAAATGGAATCCTTTACACCAGATGGTTTTCTTAAGTTTCCTCTCTTCTAAAAGAGGAGCTCAAAAAAAATAAATAAATAAAAACACTTCCGAGCAGTATTAAACTGTGATCAATTTAAATTAAATGTTTCATAGGACTCGAAATTGTAAATGCTTACCTTCTGCTCACTCTGGGTTCTGTTTTTCAATCTACAGTCTAGAATTAGAGTCACAGACATCACCTTTGGTAAAAGATTAGCGTAGCTATTCTCAGCCACCACGTCCTCTCCTAATATGGCCAGTTGCTTTGCAAAAGCATGGACTAGACTCAGCCATGGATAGATTCACACACGTACATCTGTGCTGAAAAAACGAACAGCTCATTGAGCTTGTGCTTCTACTGCTTTTTCAACATATGAAAGAGTCCACTAAATATTTTGCCATTTACTTGGCACTGAGCCCTTAGGTAAACAGTTGAGTTCCCCCAACATTTATCAAATGCTAACCTACCACAGCAAGTGCCTACCATTTGTTCCCAGTGTGTTAGAGAGGACTGAGAAACTCAGTCACAAATTAGGTGTACAGCCCTAACCAGCAGGACAGCTTGGGCAGGAGGACACAGAGCTAGTGCTATCGTTGGAGAGCAGGGACAGCCTTCTTTGGGCTGAGGGATGCTCCAGGTCTCTCCAGAGCCATCTTCTCCTTGTGTGTGTGTGCCTGCTAAGCTGCTTCAGTTGTGTCTGACTCCATGTGACCCTATGGACTGTAGCCCACCAGGCTCCTCTGTCCATAGTATTCTCCACGCAAGATACTAGAGTGTGTTGCCATGCCCTCCTTCAGGGATCTACTTGACCCAGGAATCGAACCTATGTCTCTTACATCTCCTGCATTGGCAGGCAGGTTCATTTACCACTAGCACCACCTGGGAAGGCCATCTTCTTAACCTGGTGTAAAATCCCTACTAATAAAATCCATGCCCCTGTGACATCAATAAACATGTATCTATTCAATTGATTTGCTTGTTTTCCTCTAGGTAGATGTGCTTATGTATGTATATATGTGTATATGTAAATGCGGACTTCCCAGGTGACTCTAGTGGTAAAGAACCCCCCTGCCAATGCAGGAGCCGTAGGAAACATTCCATCCCTGGGTTGGGAAGATGGCCTGGAGAAGGAAAGTGCAACCTACTCCAGTATTCTTGCCTGGACAATCCCACGGACAGAGGAACCTGGTGGGCTACAGTCCACGGGGTCACAAGGAATCAGACAAAGCTGAAGCACCTGAGCATGCACACAGTTCATTGGGCTGCAAAGAGTTGGACATGACTGAGCACATAGATTGCAAGCTGCTTAATAGTTGCATAAAGACAACTGTTGTTCAGTTGCTAAGTCGTGTCTGACTCTTTGTGACCCCATGAACTGCAGCATGCCAGGCTTCCCTGTCATTCACTACCTGAATTTGCTCAAACTCATGTCCGTTGAGTCAGTGATGCCATCCAACCATCTCATCCTCTGTCACCCCATTCTCCTCTTGCCCTCAATCTTTACCAGCATCAAGGTCTTTTCCAATGGGTCAGCTCTTCGCATCAGGTGGCCAAAGTTTTGGAGCTTCAGCTTCAAAGCATCAGTCCTCCCAATATTCAGGGTTTATTTCCTTTAGAATTGACTGGTTTGATCT
The DNA here is from genome assembly GCF_029378745.1 of Bos indicus. Taxonomy (NCBI): domain Eukaryota; kingdom Metazoa; phylum Chordata; class Mammalia; order Artiodactyla; family Bovidae; genus Bos; species Bos indicus. The sequence goes on from NC_091764.1 coordinate 18,930,380, forward strand.
CCTTGCAGTCCAAGGGACTCTCAAGAGTCTTCTCCAGCACCACAGTTCGAAAGCATCAATTCTTTGGTGTTCAGCCTTCTTTATGGTCCAGCTCTCACATCCTTACATGACTACTAGAAAAACCATAGCTTTGACTCTATAGACCTTTGTCAGCAAAGTGATGTCTCTGTTTTTTTTCATACACTATCTAGGTTTGTCATAGCTTTTCTTCCAAGGAGCAAGTGTCTTTTAATTTCCTGGCTGCAGTCACTGGAGCCCAAGAAAATGAAATCTGACTTTGTTTCCACTTTCTCCATATCTATTTGCCAGGAAGTGATAGGACTGGATGCCATGATCTTCATTTTTTTGAATGTTGAGTTTTAAGTCAACTTTTTCACTCTCCTCTTTCACCTTCATCAAGAGGCCCTTTATTTCCTCTTCACTTTCTGACATTAAAGTAGTATCATCTGCATATCTGAGGTTGTTGATATTTCTCCCCAAAATCCTGATTCCAGCTTGTGCTTCAACCAGTCCTGTGTTTCTCATGATGTACTCTGCAAATAAGTTAAATAAGAAAGGTGACAGTATACTCATGAACAGTATGAAAAGGCAAAAAGATGTGACACTGAGAGATGAACCCCCAGGTCGATGGGTATCCAGTATACTACTGGGGAAGAGCCAAAAAAAAAAAAAAAAAAGGCACAAAGATATTGTTTGCTTAATTAGTTGAATGTATTTGAATCAAATTATCTCTAGAAGACCCCCTAAAATGTTACCTGGAAAATGAGGACGTTTTTAAGGTTCATAGTTTTTCTTTCTTTCTCCCCCTGCATCTCTTGAACTTTTGACACTTCATAGCATGCGAGTCTCAAGACATCTGTTTTTTGAATCCTCATCTTCCCTGAGCCTCCAGAACTGACAGATCAACTATTTCCAAAAGTAACAATGGCCATAGGCAAAAACCCTGATATACATAGCGTCTATGGCAACAATTTGCTTCTTTTCTCCTCACTTTCTAGACTTCCACAAGTGTTTCCATAATTATTTTAAATTATGAACCGACAGCCAATCTATACAGGCAAAAAAAAAGGGGGGGAGGGATGAGTAATTTTGTGACAAGCTTTCCATTTATTTCGTCATGTATTTTACCAACAATTTAGGAAGGAAGATGTTAATCTCATGCTGCTCACAAACATGTGGAGGCTTAGAGAGAGGCTGATTGCTCACCCATGGCCACAGAGCTGGCAAGTGAGAGAACCAGGCTCTGCCTCCAAGGCTGACTTCAAAGTTCTTCATGCTTTTGTTTTTAGTCAATTGCTGGTTCTACCTTAAAGGTTTTAGATGAAGTGACCTTGAGTTTTCTTTCTGGGTGGAGCACTCAGGACTTGTGTTCCCTTATCTCTTTTGTCAGCAATTTAACATCTACTTGGTGCATAGGTAAAATGAGATCCAGAGAGGTAAATTGATGGGCCTCAGGCTGGCTGGAGACTCACTGTAGCCTCAGGACAAGAGCCCAGTTTCTATCACCCCTCCCCAGTGTAGTTAATATCAGACATGCTATCATGCTGGTGGCTCAATGATAAAGCATCTGCCTACAATGCAGGAGACCTGGGTTCAATCCCTGGATCAGGAAGACCTCCTGGAGAAGGAAATGGCACCCCACTCCAGTACTCTTGCCTGGAGAATCCCATGGACGGAGGAGCCTGGTGGGCTACAGTCCATGGGGTCGCAAAGAGTCGGACACGACTGAGCAACTTCATTCACTTATGCTATCGTGCTATTTAGGGGAGGGGGGAGAGCGGTTTCCCCATTCTCTCTCTCTTTTTAAATTGAAGTATAGTTGATTTAGTATCAATTTCTGCTGTACAGCAGAGTGACTCAGTTATACACATAAACATTCTTTTTTATATTCTTTTCCATTATGTTTTATCGCAGGATATTGAATATATAACAGTTCCCTGTGCTATCCTGCAGGACCTTGTTGTTTTTCTGCTCTAAATGTAACAGTTCGTATCTACCAACCCCAAACTCCCAGTGCATCCCTCTCTTCCCTCCTTCCCTCTTAGCAACCTCAAGTCCATTCGCTATAACACCCAACATTCTTAATCTAGCTTGCTAATCCCTGATATCTCTGGTTTCTTCCCACTTTCCAACATCAACAAGTGCCATTTCTCCCTGCTATTCCTTACATTATACCCACAATGACTAAAATTGCCAGTCTTTCTCACATCAGTACACATTCTATTCCTTCTGTCTGTCTGATTGCCCTTGCCCTCTGTTGCCAATTACCCTTTAGATCTAAGTTCAGATATCACCTCCTAAAAGTGGCCTTCCTTAACTATTCCCTCCCCAAGCCCACACATAAGATTTGCTAGATGAAATACAGAAACCTAGTTAAATTTTAATTTCAAATAAACAAGAAATAAGGTTTTAGTATACCTCAGATACTATATAAAGCATCCTAATACTAAAAGAGTACATTATGAGAAACGCTGGGCTGGAAGAAGCACAAGCTAGAAGCACAAGCAAGACTGCGGGGAGAAATATCAATAACATCAGATATGCAGATGACACCACCCTTATGACAGAAAGTGAAGAATTAAAGAGCCTCTTGATGAAAGTGAAAGAGGAGAGTGAAAAAGTTGGCTTAAAGCTCAGCATTCAGAAAATGAAGATCATGGCATCTGGTCCCATCACTTCATGGGAAATAGATGGGGAAACAGTGGCTGACTTTATTTTTGGGGGCTTCAAAATCACTGCAGATGGTGACTGCAGCCATGAAGTGAAAAGACACTTCCTCAGAAGGAAAGTTATGACCAACCTAGACAGCATATTCAAAAGCAGAGACATTACTTTGTCAACAAAGGTCCATATAGTCAAGGCTATGGTTTTTCCAGTAGTCATGTATGGATGTGAGAGTTGGACTATAAAGAAAGCTGAGCACAGAAGAATTGATGCTTTTGAACTGTGGTTTTGGAGAAGACTCTTGAAAGTCCCTTAGACAGCAAGGAGATCCAACCAGTCCATTCTAAAGAAAATCAGTCCTGAATATTTATTGGAAGGACTGATGCTGAAACTGAAACTCCAATACTTTGGCCACCTGATGTGAAGAGCTGACTCATTTGAAAAGACCCTGATGCTGGGAAAGATTGAGGGCAGGAGAAGAAGGGGACAACAGAGGATGAGATGGTTGGATGGCATCACCGACTCAATGGACATGAGTTTGGGTGGACTCTGGGAGGATGGACAGGGAGGCCTGGCGTGCTGCGATTCATGGGGTTGCAAAGAGTCAGACATGACTGAGCGACTGAACTGAATACTAAAAGATTTGTCTATCTGAAATTAAAATTTAGCTGAATATTCTGTATTTTTGTCTTCTCAGTCTGGCAACACTACATACATTTCCAGATGAGGTCGGTTCCCCCTTGTTATACACTCTTGAGGGAATGAGGAAAAATGAGCAAAGGACTTGAATAAATGTTCTTCCAAAAAAGACATACAAATGGCCAACGTATACATGAAATGATGCTCAACATCACTAATAATGAGGGAAATGCAAATCAGAAGTAATAAAATATCACCTTACATATGCTATTGGGCTTCCCTGGTGGCTCATCTGGTAAAGAATCCACCTACAATGTGGGAGACCTGGGTTCAATCCCTGGGTTGGGAAGATCCCCTGGAGGAGGGCATCGCAACCCACTCCAGTCTTCTTGCCTGGAGAATCCCCATGGACAGAGGAGCCTGGTGGGCTACTGTCCATGGGATCAGAGTCAGACATGATTGAGTGACTAAGCACAGCACATGCTATAATCAAAAAACAAAAGGTAACAAGTGTTGGTAAGGGTAGAGAGAAAACCCTTGAAACACTGTTGGTAGGAAAATCCCATGGACGGAGGAGCCTGGTAGGCTGCAGTCCATGGGGTTGCTAAGAGTTGGACACGACTGAGCAATTTCACTTTCACTTTTCATTTTCATGCATTGGAGAAGGAAATGGCAACCCACTCCAGTGTTCTTGCCTGGAGAATCCCAGGGACGGGGGAGCCTAGTGGGCTGACGTCTATGGGGTCACACAGATGACTGAACATGACTGAAGCAACTTAGCAGCAGCAGCAGCAGCAGCAGGAATGGAAAATGGTTCAGCCACTATAAAAAACAGTATGAAGTTTCCTCCAGAAATTAAAATTAGAACTACCATATGATCCAGTAATCCTACTTCTGAATATATATCCAAAGTAATTAAAATCAGGATCTTGAAGAGATTCCCTACTCTCATATTCATCACAGCATTATTTACAATAGCTAAGATATGAAAAAACCCGAATATCCACTAACACATGAATGAATAAAGAAAATGTGGTATATATGTACAGTGGAACATTAATCGGTCTTTTAAAAAAGGCAGTCTTGCTGTGTGTGATAACATGGCTAAAACCAGAGGACGTTACGCTACATGAAATAAGGCAACCGCAGGACAAATGCTGTGTGGTTCTATTGATATAAGGTGTCTAAAACAGCCAAACACAGAATGCTGGTTGCAAAGGCTCGGGAGAGGGCAAAATGAGGAGTTGCTGTTCAACAGGTGTAGAGTCACAGTTACACAAGATAAATAAGTTCTAGAGATATGCTGTACGGCATTGTGCCTGTAGTCAGCAATATTGTATTGTGCACTTAAAAACCGTTCAAAGGGTAGATTTCATGGTAACTGTTCTTAACACATACACGCACAAAGAGTTGCATAAGCTTTTCCTTCATAGTACTTAACAAAGTTATACTTAATGAATTTTTTTACGATGCCTTGTTTACAAATGGTCTCTATGCCACCCTAAACGTGAGGCTCCATGAGAGACAAGACTGTATTTTGTTAACCACTATTTTTCCCCGCCCATAGCACAGTGTCCCTCACATAGTCAACATTCAATAAATACTTGCTGTGTGAAAGAACAATTGAGGAAAGAAAGAAAGAAGGAAGGAAGGAAAAGAATGAAGAAAGGAAGAGAAAAAGAGTTCTCTCAGTCTTCTCTCTCATATGGGCAGAGTTCACCTTAAGATGTGGGCAGCACCATGGTTGCGATGAGTATTTACAGCTGTCATTAAGGGCTGATAGAACTAGGGCCCAGACACAGCACATATATACAGGATTTTCATTTCTTCCTCACTCTTTCCATGTCTTTCTTACTCTACTTCCAGGGTCTATTTGCATATGTTTATGTGCTTGGAAATGACATTCAAACAGGAAAATGTTGGTACATCAAGGCACATAGTCATTTTACAAGTTATTTCCACCCACCTTCAAGGACAGAAGAGGAAAAACTAAAAAGGTAAATAAGGTGACTGCAGCTGACCAGTTTACCTGTGGACTCATGAGAGTTACCTATTTGGGGTACACAGAAAAACGGAGAACTCCTTGAGTGGCCCTAACATTAGATAAGCAATTTTGAAATTTTTGAGAAGGCTTTGAAACAATGTAATTAAAGTTTTAAAAAAGAAAAGTAACTCTTTGTAGCCACAGGCTAATGAGGAATCCTTCCAATTGAGCTATTGGTAGAAATAACATTTCTAGCATTTTTAAGGTCTTTCTTCTTACCATCTTCAGCCTTATTCTGCTAAAGTTGCCTAATTACTAGAAATAATTATCTTTACACCTCAAGATGTCCAGGAGTTTGGATCATATAATGTATTCCCTGCATATCTTCTAAAGTTTGCAAAACTTACTAAACCCCACTAACCAGATCCTGCAAATCTATTCATGTCTCTCTCACACTCTCATATTGTAAATATAAAACCTCAGAACTTTTTTATCAGCTAAGTTTAATCTATATTATGAGTAATCCTTTGCTTCCTAATTTCCCCCCACCCTGCCTCAGATATAAATGATGATGAGTTTGTCTAAACAAATGCAGTTACTATTACTTCTTACACAACCAAACCAAAATGCATCATGATACACTGGGCTCTGACTTGCATTGAGAAAGACAGATTCCAAGAGGTTGAAGCAGAAAGAATAGCAGAGGGAGGAGAAAGTATACCAAAAATGAACACTAATGTTCCAGATTACAAGTTGGTCTGGCAGTTTCCTTCTGTCCCTGGAGACCAAGCACAGTCACTTAATTCCTCAATTATTTCCTTAGGCCCAGTCCCAAGTTGCCTTTAGAAGTGAATTGGCTCCATGGCAACAGGAAAACAAAGCCTGAGGAAGATTTTGCAAAGCTAAACCCAAGAGAAGCTGTGCCAAATAAACATTAGATATTTACAGAAGTATTTTATCATGACCCATGGTGGTTTCCTGTGTATGTATTGCAAATGCTCTCACTTGGATTTCATTACAGAAAACTCTTAAGTCTCATAGACTCAAAACTCTGTTCTATAGAACATTAACATCTACAGAAAGATATTAATATATAGCCCATGAAAAAAAGGATCGTGTGATAAAAGATGCTGAGAAATACTTCAGGATAAACAGATAGATATATATTTTTGAGATTCATAAAGCACCATAACTCATACTAAAGGATCTGAAAAAGGAAAAAAATTATAAAACTTTTCATAGTGTTCTCTATCTTATTAGGTTCATAAAATTATTTTCAATTTCAAGGGAACTTGTTTTGAAAAGATGGACCACAATTTATAATGTTAGTTACCCATGCTACTTTGACACATTTTCACAAACTGAGTGACTTAAAATGATAGACATTCATTCTCTCATGATTCTAGAGGCCAGAAGTCCAAAGTAAGCTGTCCTCAGGGCCATGCTCCCTTCCGAAGCCACAAGCAACTCCACTTTCTGCCAACATGGTCACATGGCCTCCTTCACTTTTCTGTGTCTTTCTCCGCTTACCTGACATATGTGATTGCATTTAGGGCACTCCCTCACAATCCCGGACAAACTCCTCCTCTCAAGATCCATGTAGATTAATATTAACTCTTGCCACATAAGGTAATATTCCAAGGTCCTGGGGATTAGGACTTGGACATACCTTTGGAGGACCACCATTCAACCCACTGATAAATGCTGATAAATATAAAATTGTTATCTTTAATTCAGTTCAACTTAATTCTACTCAGAAATCAGTTCAGTTCAGTCGCTCAGTCGTGTCCAACTCTTTGCCACCCCATGGACTGCAGCACTCCAGGCCTCCCTGTCCATCACCAACTCCTGGAGTTTACTTAAACTCATGTCCATTGAGTTGGTGATGCCATCCAACCATCGCATCCTCTGTCATCCCCATCTCCTCCCGCCTTCAATCTTTCCCAGCATCAGGGTCTTTTCAAATGAGTCAGTTCTTTGCATCAGGTCTAATGATGGAATAATTCTATGCATAATGATAATAAATTTCACAGCACTCATCAGTATGCATAATATTATTCCATTGCCATGTCTATCTATTCCACTAAGATGCGAATTGATTAAGGTGGTGACTAGGACTTGAATTAGTTTATGATCAGGCCTAAGACAATGTCTGGTTTGTACTAGAAGCTCACTGAGTGAGTAGACTTCAGCTGAATTGTATGAGTTATAATCAGAGTAGAACTTAGGAAGTGATTAGCTCTTTCTGAGAAAGTAAGGAGGGCTTCTCAGAGGAGATTCTTCAGCTGAGATTTGAAGGCTGAGATGCAGTTTGCCAGCCAAAGCAGGAAGGGAATTCCAGGTGGAGGGAATACCATGGTCAACATGCAGAGGTGTGAAATAGAATAGCAATTTAGGAAACTGTTGTGAAGACTAACTGAGAAAATGCATGAAAACTATTCACACAGTACTTAGTAGTATGACTATTTTTGCTGGAGGGAGGAGAGTGGACTCAGGAGATGAGGCTAAAGACATTAGGCAGAGACCGGACTGCACTGGACTTACTGTGCCATTCTGATCATCTTGGACTTCATCTCAAAGGCAATAGAGAAGTAATGTGGGAGTAATGTGGTCAGATTTTTGTAAGGATTTTCATGCTTTATTAGATATATACATACGGAAAGTCTTGAAATGCATGTTATAAAAACACATCTTGGGAGGGAAGCTCAAGAGGGAGGGGATATATACAATTATGACTGATTCTCATTGTTGTATGGCAGAAACCAAACCAACATTGAAAAGCAATTATCCTCCAATTAAAAAAAAATCTAAAATTTATATTTTAATGACAAGATTTAAGATTGCAAATGAAAGGCAGGAAGAGAGAAAGAATACCTATGGAACACCCTCCATGAAGAGAGCCATGCTTGTGGCTTAGAAAAATTGCCCTACAAGTAGGCTATTCCCAAGCATCAAGAGCACAAATTCTCTTCTTCAAGAACCTGAGGTCCACATTTCCTTTGGGTCCATATGTCTTAGGTGAAAGCACCCAGTAGCCTTGCCTTTGTGTAAACACTAATACAAGTCACCTATTTGAGAAAATACTAGACAACTGTATTGAAGTTATATAAGTACTAGCATAAATTTTTCATCATGTGCTCTTTTTTTTAAGGCATGTGTGTGTCATGGGCATCCACATGAAGTTGGAACACAGCTAGCACAGAGGAAAACCAAGAAAATTCTAGAATGGTCTTCAGGAGATTAGGTACAGAAAGTAATAGAAATAAAGCAGTTGACAGTCAAATAGGTAGTTGTTTTGGAGAAGAAGAATGAAATTAGTCAATAGTCGGATGGCTGGTTGGCTGACTGTTCATTAAAACAAACATACCCAAAGTGCTGAGTGTAGTTCCCTGTCCTATACAGTAGGTCCGTGTTGCTTATATAGTTTATATACGGACTGCCCTGGAGGCTCAGACGGTAAAGCGTCTGTCTACAATACGGGAGACCCAGGTTCAATCCCTGGGTCGGGAAGATCCACTGGAGAAGGAAATGCCAATGCACTCCAGTACTATTGCCTGGAAAATCCCATGGACAGAGGAGCCTGGTAGGCTACAGTCCATGGGGTCGCACACTACTACATATATATACTATTTTATATATAGTAGTGTGTATATGTTATTCCCAAATTCCTCATTTATCCTCCCCTGTCCACCTTTCCCCTATGGTAATCATGGTTTTTTTTCCTATATCTGTGAGTCTTTTTCAGTTTTGTAATAACCTATATGGGAAAAGAATCTGAAAAGAATGCATATGTATAACTGAATCACTTCACTGTACACCTGAAAGTAACACAACATTATAAATCAACTACACGTCAATTAAAAAATTAATTAATTAAAAAAACATATATACACAATAGTCTGCAGAGACTCCTGTGACCATTGGGAAGCAGCTTCACCATTTAAATGGAACTGAATTTGCTTGCATCCTAGGTCACTTCAGTTGTGTCTGACTCTGCAACCCTATGGATCATAACCTACCAGGCTCCTCTGTCCATGGGAATCTCCAGGCAAGAATACTGGAGTTGCCATGCCTTCCTCCAGGGTATCTTCCTAATCTCATTGAGTGTTAATTCCCAGTTTTGAGAGTCTGGCACTGGAAGTAGCACTCTAGAATGTTTGTTTTCATAGTAGCCTCCTCCTTGATAAATGGCGTCATTTTAATGATCTTGAGGTTGTCTGGTGCTGATCTGGAGCTTGGTCTTCCAACCCTTCTTGCCAACAAAACATTTGTCACATGTCACAGGCATGTGACAAATGTGAATTCTAAATTCACATTTAGAATGTGAATTCTAAAGGCTTAGAATTCACACAGCTGAATTTGAATGGAAATGATTGAGTTTTCACATGGCTGCTTTAGATGTTAGGTCAAATTTCATTTTTTCATAGAGATCTTCCCAGACCACTTCCTCTGAAATAGCCACCCCACCCTCCGCCTGGTTGGTCTCCATCACTGCAACCTGTGTCTTGTAGAGACAGCTCTTATCACAGCCTCTAGTATCTTGCTCATTTCTGTGTCCCTCAGACGTAAATTCCTTGAGGTCAGCACATTCTGTGTCCCGTTCACCTTTGTATTCACAACACATAGATGAGTAACTGGCATAGTTGTTGATCAATAAATATTTATTAAATGAATGAATGGATGTATGAATGCAGGGTGGAGTGAAGGAATAACTAAACTGATAAAGGAGCCAGAATTGATGCTACCAGGAAAGAGTTAAAAATATTCCCTTTTGGGAAATGGGTCAGTCACTTCAGAATAGTAATTTATCATGGAAAAATATCAAGCTCAAATGGACACTTGTATAATGAGTTCTCATTTGGACTTTTTCAAGACATTCCCTCAATAACCTTTGCTTTTGACACTAACAATGTCCATGTACCAATCATGAGGAATATTCTATACAAGAGCCAAATTGGATCTCTCAAAACCTGATCTTCATGATGCAAATGAATTTTGGGGGGGTGGGGCACTTTTCTAAGAAAAGAGAGGTCCTCTTACTTGCAAACAACAGAGATTTAGCAGAATTAACCCCTGTAAATATATGTGATATTATTGTATATGATATTGTGATTTATAATAAGAAACATATATTCGGCCTTTATCCAATTTCTGGCACAGAGCTCCTAAAACCTTTGGAATTTCCTAAGTAATAAGAGCAATAAAAACTTCTCTTGTTGTGTTAACGAGATTACTTTGGCACCCACCTAAGGACAGGGGCTTGTTACCAGGAGACACAACCAATATTTTTAATGATTATTTATTTAAACAAAGACACAGAAGGTATGCTTACCAATTTTTCAGATTTCAGAAAATTGGGATGATTTCTTTGGTGATAATCAGATTTCAAAAAAGTAGACAAGAAGATCAAAACTGAAAAATCCAACACTTCAGGCCAGAGAAAAAGTTTATCTGTCAGGTTAAAGAATGACTATGCAATGATTTTTCCTAAAAGATGACACATAACACATGCACAGCTATCTAGGACTGTATTGTCAAAGCCGAATCAGATAAAAGCTGGCTTCATTAATAGTTTTAAATGATTGAACAATGGAACAGTTTAATGAACAAAACAACTAACTAATAAATATTTTGAGACTTGACTGGGAAAAACTGGTCATTCAAAGGGTTGTATAAAGTATTTCCTTACAATCCTAACTGCAAATATTTGATAGATTACAAAAAGATAAAGGCCTCAAATCTGGCCTTATTAAAGGGACTGGCAGACTCCGCTTACAAAGAAACATTGAATTGCATGAGGGAATGGAGCCAGAAAACATCCAAGGCTCTCTACACCTCTAGGAGTCTTAAACAGACTTTTTGTGGAGTAAGAGTACATGTCATAACCACCAGAGGGATCCTTTTCCCAGATCAGAAGAGAAACTGGTGAGATATTTCCTTCTCATATATTCCTAAACAAGAGAATATTTGTTAAAAATCAAAATGGCCTTGATAAAAATGCCAGCTCTTTCACCAAAAGATTGGAGACTTTAAGCATTTAGCTAATATCTCTAAGCCCCAGCCTTCTCATCTGGAAACTGGGGATAGCATTATCTACTTGATGAGGGAGTGTCCTTATTAAACCAGAAAGAGAATGTAGTGGCTGCCATTCACTAAATACACAGTTGCTGCTGCTGCTGCTGCTGCTAAGTCTCTTCAGTCGTGTTTGACTCTGTGCGACCCCACAGACGGCAGCCCACCAGGCTCCCCGGTCCCTGGGATTCTCCAGGCAAGAACACTGGAGTGGGTTACCATTTCCTTCTCCAATGAGTGAAAGTGAAAAGTGAAAGTGAAGTCGCTCAGTCGTGTCCGACTCTTAGCGACCCCATGGACTACAGCCCACCGGGCTCCTCCGTCCATGGGATTTTCCAGGCAAGAGTACTGGAGTGGGGCGCCATTGCCTTCTCTGAAATACACAGTACACTGGGTTATAGGTGGAGCATATGTTTTCAAGCACATGCAAGGCTGTGTTCCTGGGTGCAGTCTGTTGTCTCCTGCACTACCCTTCCAAAAATACATCAAATTGCACTTAATTATTCTGTCTTATTTATGATCTCTTGTATACATTTCTTTCTTTCTCTCTAAACTAATGGCTTAGCTTTTCTTATTTACCACTAGTAAAGTCACTGATCTGTAAGAAACATATATACAGATATAGAACTGCACACATATGCACATACACACATTGATAATATTTTTATGAAACTCTTAATAATTCTATTTTGGAAATAAGTGTGTCACCAAGGCAAACCAGTTACAGATAAGCATTTCCCTCAATTACAATATTTATAGCTAAAAGTTTCTCACGCTTGGGATTCAGACCTCATTTGCAAAGCTATGATAGTACAATTTCTCTTGGGTATGCATATTTTGAAATACAGAAGGAATATCTAAATGTTAAAAACATATTGGATGCAATTTTGAATTTCCTTTGCATGAACACTATGTGTTTAAAAGCAGGGATCTGTAAGTTTCTGTGTAAAAGACAAACCAATATTTGTGGTCTTTCCTAGTTTCTGTCAAACATCTCATAGGAGCTCCTGAGACCACCTTCAGAGAGATGGGGAGCTCTTCCTGGGCCAGAAAGAATAGTAGTCTTTATGGAGGAGGGCAGGGACTAAATTCCATGTATCTCACTGCCAAGAGCTATGGAGGGGAATATGTACCATATTATCTTCATGCCAAGAAATTCCAAGGGCTTCCCAGGTGATGCTTAATAAGAACCCGCCTGCAGATGCAGGAGACATAAGACACATGAGTTCGATCCCTGGGTTGGGGAGGTCTCCTGGAGGAGGGCATGGCAACCCACTCCAGTATTCTTGCCTGGAGAATCCTATGGACAGAGGAGCCTGGAAGGCTACAGTCCACAGGGTCGCAAAGAGTCAGAAATGACTGAAATGATTTAGCACGCATGCAACTCCATAGATCAACCCTCCACTCAGCTCCCTTCTTGGTACTCAGAGATCATTTTTGCTGTGAAAAGTTCATACGTCCAAAAATGCCAGGTAAATGGGTCACCTCTCCTGAGAGAAACAAAGGAGAAGATTATTGACATTTACTTGACACCTGATATTTGCTGGCACTGTGAAAAAACACTGTTTCTAAATTAATCCTCAAGACAAATCTACAATACTTTGTTGTGCTGCCCTCATAGCAAAGATAAGCTACCTGAGGCTTAATCAAGTTAACTTGATTGATGGGTCTCTTGATGATAGAAAAATTCTAAAATGACAGGTACTTCCCACACCCAAAGCTGCTAAATCAGAATGCGGGCTGGCAGTAGAGCAGAAGCTGCATTCTAAAACAAGCACCTCAGGTAATTCTGACAGTTTTTTAATGAATCACTGAAGTAGACCATTAGAAAATGTCCTTTCTTAGATCCATTAAAGATTTGTTATCTTCTGTTGAAATAATTTGTTTTACCTTGCACCAAACCACAACTTTAGTCCCATTGCCAGGTACTTCTCATCCATGTCTTTATGTTAAAATCGAGGCTAATGCAATTCTATGCCTAGGTATTTATCCAAAAGAATTGAAAACAGGTACTCAAAGAATACACAGACACTCATGTTCATAGCAGAATGTTTCATAATTGCCAAATGTGGAAACAGCTTAAACATCCATCATCGGATGACTGGATAAACAGATTTTGATATATACACAGAATGGAATATTATTTGGTCATGAAAGGGAACATAATACATATTCATGCTACTACATGGATGAACTTCCAAAATACTTTGCTAAGAGAAAGAAACCGATTGCAAAACATCACATACCCTGCAATTCTGTGTACATGTAATATCCAGAATAGATAAACCCATAGAGGCAGAATGCAGGTTGATATTTTCCAAGGGCTGTGAGGTAGCGGTATCAGGGAAAACTGCTTAATGAGTAACGGGTTTTACTTAGGAGTAAGGGAAAAATCCCATGGACGGAGGAGCCTGTTAGGCTGCAATCCATGGGGTCTCTAAGAGTCGGACACGACTGAGTGACTTCACTTTCACTTTTCACTTTCATGCATTGGAGAAGGAAATGGCAGCCCACTCCAGTGTTCTTGCCTGGAGAATCCCAGGGACGGGGGAGCCTGGTGGGCTGCCGTCTATGGGGTCGCACAGAGTCGAAAACGACTGAAGTGACTTAGCATAGCATAGCAAGGGAATGATTCAGAATAAGATAGAAGAGGTTTCACTGTGAGTGTACTAGATGCCTCTGAATTACCATAAAATGGTAATTTCACCATATATGGATTTCACCTCAATAAATAACTTTTTAAAAACTGGGGCTACAACTGTTAGCTACTAACTTTCCTTGACATTTGTTCCAAGATTGCTGCTGAGAGTTTTTTCTTTGTTGGGGAAAGCGATAGTGATAGTTTACTTCATAATTTTCTTGAGTTAAGGGCCTAGAACTCTATGACCAACAGATGGCGCTCTAGTTTCAGTTGTCACAGTTCTCTGCTTATTCCACAGAAGGGGTTGTTTCCATTAATGAAAAAAGAATAAACACATGTGCTTCATCACTGTTCTGTAGTTGGAGAAATTGACTAATATTCCTTAACTTCCCTTAGAAATAACTTTCAAGCTAATCACTAACTGAGTGTAAAGCTGGGACTTTGAGTACAAAAACCACACATAAAATTCCTTATGGTGACCAAAACAGCAAGGATGACAGAAAAGCAACAGTTTTACAGGCATATAGACCTGGATTCTAATTCAAATTCCACCATTTACACCTGAAATCTATTTGTAAATTCTCAGCTGAAAATCAATTGCTTATGCTTTCTCTTAAACACTGGCAGAAAGCTCACAATATATTTTTAAGTGAGAAAATAAAACAGATTGCAGAGCAGTATTATATGGTAGTACTACTTTTGTTTAAAAAGAAAAACTATATATATCTGGTAAGATATACACTAACATATTAATGTTGTTTATCTCTGGGTTATGAAACTAGAGCTGATTTCAATGTTCTTAATACTTTTCTGATTGTTTTTAGATTTTCTTTAATAAATATAAATGAATTTCTATACACACACAAGCAAAAAACACACAAGTACCCTTTTTCATGTACTACGATTAAAGATAGTATATATCAGAAATGGACAATTCAAGACTCCCTCTGTGAACCAATTGAATACGTAGAGAGATTGCTCTCAGAGCTCAAACACAATGTTCCAGGCTCTCCCTCCTACTTAGAATTCTCCCAGGTTGGGCTAGTGGTAAAGAACCTACCTGCGATGCAGCAGACGAAAGAGACGTGGGTGATCCCTGGGTCAGGAAGATCCCCTAGAGGAGGAACTAGCAACCCAATCCAGTTTTCATGCCTAGAGAATCCCATGGAGGAGCCTGGAGGCCTACGGTCCATGGGGTTGCAAAGAGTCAGACACAACTGCAGTGGCTTAGCACATGGGAGTAGGGGGTTAAAAGAAATCCAGTTGTGCTTCTATTGGCCAGCTGTTCAGGCCAGCACGTGAGAACAGTATCTACTAGCTATTCAAACAATTAATTGGAAAGCAGTTGTCCTCATAATTTGGACTCATGCTAAACACCCTCTCAAAAATGAACTGACATACCAATGTCAATATTTCTTACTGACTCATAAGACAAAACCTTTGAATTCATAACAAATTTGGGAATATTTATACAAAATTTTAAACACATATATATTTTGGACCCAACACCCTCATTTCTAGGACTCTGACCTATAGAAAGACATATACATGTGCTAACATACTTGGTCAAGAATTGAACAGGGAAGCATTGTTTGTAAGAAGGAAAATTCCCACTAACAGGGAAATAATTTTAACATTATGAGATGTTCATACTATGGAATGCTATGCAACTGTTAAATAGAATGCTACAGAATTCTAAATATGAACATGGAATAATCTCCCACACACAGTAAATGGGGTGGGGGGAGAGAACTATAACAAAAATGACAAAATGTATGTGTTAAAAACTACATTGTGTGCATGAATATGTATACATGTTTATATATGTAAATACACAGAGATATTTGTAAAGATCTGGAAAGATGAATACCTATTAATACTTATTGACAATTACTACGTGTAAGGTTTTTTAAAAAAAAAAAAACCTAGTATTTTCTGAATTGTCTTAATTTCTATAATACACACAAATACACATGCCTACTAATTGCCTACTATCTGCCTACTGTGTACAGGTTGTGATATAAGTTCTGGGGATACACCAGCGATCCAGAAACAGCCTATTCTCAAGAGAGCTCACAAAGTAGAGGTTTATCCCTGGGGCTTTTCACAGGCACTATGATCTCACCAGACGGTGAATAATCATTTCTACAACTTGATCAGACAACTTGTGCTCTTGGGCCCTCCTTCACACTCAGAATTCTCCTTAAGAGAAAAAGAAAAATACAAGTCCAGACTGAAATGTAAGAAACAAAAAAATTTTAATGTCTGGAAGAAAATATAAAAGGTTTATTCAGTAAGAGTTTTTTTTAAGACAAAAGCATGAATCATAAAAGAAAATATTGATAAATGTGATCATATTAAAATTTAACATAGCTATTCATAAAAGCATCTGAAAGAAAGTTAAAAGGAAATGTTATAAATTTGAAGAGGATATTTGCAACATAGAGAATTAATAAGGAAACAGAAGCCGTAACGTGTTAAAATACCTGCCAAAAAATAAAGAAGACAAACACTCAAAAGGAAAAACTGGGAAAAAATATCAAGCAGGTATTTTATGGGTAAGAATCACAAATACTGAATATACATATGAAACGATGGTCACCTTCATGAGTAATCACAGAAAAGCAAATTAAGACTACAAAGAGATCTCTGTAAATTTGGATCAAAGGCAGTTCAACTAACTCAGTTTTCTGTATAGCATCTTCCTCAGCCAGCCGCATTTGACCTATTTCTTACATCACATGTTTCCCATGAGTGTCAGATATCTTTAAGAGAGATCTTAGAGTCTAGTAGGAAGAACGTGGAATTTAGAGCATTAGGACATGACTTCAAGCCTGGCTTACTTACTGAATAGATCATATTACTTAACTTTTCTGAGTTTCAGTTTATTCATCCAGAAAATGTAGAACATATTTATATTTGTCAGGACTTATTTATTTGCAATTCAGTTAGTTTTCAAACTCAATTCAAGATAGCTCCAAGAACAAGGTACTTCACTTTCTGGAAGTTCAGGAATCAACATAGTTCCATCCAGAATGCCATAGGTCCCTTTTCCCATCCTTCTTCGCTGCCTCTTCCCAAATGCTCACTTCCTTATAGGCTTCCCTGGTGGCTCAGATGGTAAAGTGTCTGCCTGCAATGCGGGAGACCCGGATTCGATCCCTGGGTCAGGAAGATCCCCTAGAGAAGGAAATGGCAACCCACTCCAGTACTCTTGCCTGGAAAATTCCATGGACAGAGAAGCCTTGTGAGCTACATGGGGTCGCAAAGAGTCAGACACGACTGAGTGACTTCACTTCACTTTTATGCAAACCAATTCTTCATCATTTGGTGGGGAAAACTACTTCTACTTGGCCCAGGATCACTTCCAGTTTAGCAAGCACAGAAGGGGAAAAAAAGGTGGCAGTGGGGGGTGGAAAACACTCCATCATTCAACATTTAATTGGTCATTCTTGAGTCACCTGCTCATGTCTAAACCAATCACTGCTCCTGAAAGGATAAGCTATTAAAACTGGTCCACTTGGGATCACATGTTCACCCCTGAGAGCAAAGGAGCAGACAATAGCAGATTCCCACAGCATATAGGGGAGGTGTACAGACAAAACTATCAACTTTTCACTCCAATAATAATTCCTCTACTCATGAAGTTTGAAAATTTGGGACAGAGTACATTTTATATTGTAAAATACATTGAGTCTTGGGTTAAAATAATTTTTGTAAAAAATTAATATTCCAGTAGTCATGTATGGATATAAGAGTTGGACTGTGAAGAAAGCTGAGTGCCGAAGAATTGATGCTTTTGAACTGTGGTGTTGGAGAGGACTCTTGAGAGTCCCTTGGACTGCAAGGAGGTCCAACCAGTCCATCCTAAAGATCAGTCCTGGGTGTTCATGCTAAAGCTGAAACTCCAGTACTTTGGCCATCTCATGCAAAGAGTTGACTCATTGGAAAAGACTCTGATGCTGGGAGGGATTGGGGGCAGGAAGAGAAGGGGATGACAGAGGATGAGATGGCTGGATGGCATCACTGACTCGATGGACGTGAGTCTGAGTGAACTCCGGGAGTTGGTGATGGACAGGGAGGCCTGGCGTGCTATGATTCATGGGGTCGCAACGAGTCAGACATGACTGAGCAACTGAACTGAACTGAATATGAAGAAATTGAAAGAGAGAAACATAAGAATACATTAATGAGGCATCTGTTCAAAACCAGTCTTTTCTTGTGTAAAATTAGGAAAACTCTTGTTGAATCTTCAGAAAGCAAATTATCTACAAAATGAGGAAACAACTGTACATTAGTTTTATGTTTACACATCGATTTTTTTTTTTTTTTTTTTGAGAAATGAAAGCTTCAGTAAAATCCCCAGTGTCTTTATGGTTCTACAATACGCTAAATGTCTCATTTTCTATCAAGAACTCAATGTGCTCAGGGGTGTGAAAGTGTCATGATCACTTAGCTTAATGGGTGTGAAGTAAATGCTCTCTTTTCTGCAGGGAAAATCTTTTCTAAAGATCATTGTAACACTTACAGAACTTGACACATTTTTATAAAATTGGACAGTTGATAGTGACCCACAAAGTTCATCAAGTCTCTGCCAGGGCTTTAGAATGACAATCAAAACACTCCAGGGAAAAAACTATCTTGAAATAGATTTTTAAAATATCTTCCAGAGAAAGTGTCTCTGGGGAATCTAGATTTCACACAATAAATCAAGATCCACCTTCACTTCTTTTCTTCTGTCTGCTGGAAAATAATTGGATTATACTATAGCTCCCAGGGCAGTGGTTCTCAAACCTGGTTATTCATTAGAACCACATGGGGAGCTTTGTAAAATACAGATTTCTAGGCAGCAAAGGCTAGGTAATTTAGAAAAACGAAATCACTTTCAGTAACTCCATAGTCATTACTTCTACTATGTTATACACCATGGCAGGCAGAATGATACCTTCCCTCAGAATGACCACAGAACCTCTGAATATGTTATGTTCACAGCAAAAAGGACTTGTAGATGCAATTAAGTTTATGGTCATTAAGATGAGGAGGAAGAGGATATTCTGTATTGTCCAGGTTGGCCAATCTTATCACATAAATCCTTAAAATCAAGGAATTTCCCACCTATGATCAGAGAAAGATGGAGCAATCAAAGAAAGCACAGAGAGGAGCCACAGCGCTGGCTTTAAAGACAATGAAAAGAGATTTGGAGCCAAGGAATGCAGGTGACTTCTAGCTTTTGGAAATAACAAAGAAATAGGTTCTCTTCTAGATCCTTTAGAAAGTAACATAGTCCCCATGATGCCTTGATTTTAGCCCAGAGAGACCTGCACTGGACTTCTGACCTACTGAAAATTAAGATAGTACCTTTATATTGTTTAAGTCACCAAATTTCTTGCTTACACTCTGTTCCTATGGATGGAGGAGCCTGGTGGGCTGCAGTCCATGGGGTTGCAAAGAGTTGGACACGACTAAGCAACTAACACACACACACTCTGTTCTCCAGTACAAGTTCTGCTCAGAGGAATAATACCTTACAAATCCTGTATATAAATGGCTGTTGAACTTTACCAACAACTATTGGTTTCATTTCAATGGTGTTTTATCATGTGAGATAGGAAAACTATCAATATTCCCATTTTATCATGTGAGATAGGAAGACTATCAATATTCCCATTTAATAGATGTGGAAGCTGAGGTGAGATTGTGAAGTGACTTGCTCAAGGTTGCAGAGTTGGTAAGCGAGTGGTTGGACTGGAATGTGAATTCTTTTCTTCTGACTCCTCCAACTCCAACTCCTTATACCAACCATTTAAGCTAGAAAGAATAGACACCGATGCCTTTATCTTTATTTTGTGGATATAGAAACTTTTGCTGTAAGAGGAGTTAAATGATCAATAGTGAAGCTAAGACAAGACTTCCTCACTTTTAACTTGTAATTAATTGCTCCTTGTGATTTTTATCTCCACCTGTACATCCAGGTATAGAACCAGCAGGATTTTTCAAAGCAGGAGGAACTTAAGCTTCAGATGAAAACAAACCTGATTTATAACAATGACTAATAACAAGTCATTTAACATCCTTGAATCTCACTTTTCTCATTTGTAAAATACAAATAGTTAGATCTACTTGACAAAGTTGTGAAAAGGATTTAATGGGAACTTCGCATTTAAATGAAGCCCCTGACATGTATGCATATGCAGGCATGTCATGTCAGCGTATGACATCAATTTCATATATACTTTGTGTCCTCATACAAACAGAGTCCAAATTTTCAGTCTGTCCTAAGTCACTGGTCCTAGCTCCAATCAAATTAATAATTCCAATTTAAGAAAGGGTTAAGGGGAAAACATGTCTCCTTCCTTTATTTATTTATAGACAAATAAATTTGTATAAGATAGATATAATCAACAAGGACCTACTGTATAGCACGGGGAGCTCTACTCGATACTCAATAATAACCTATATGGGAAAAGAATCTGAGAAAGAACAGATATCTGTATATGTGTAACTAAATCATTTTGTTGTACACCTGAAACTAACACAGCATTATAAATCAACCATACTCCAATATAAAATAAAAATTAAAAATTAAATAAAATTGAAAAACAAAATTTTAGAAGTCCCTTTGCCTTCCTGAGCCCCAAAAGAGAACTTTCGTGAATGTAAAGATGGGCTTTAATCTTCTAGATTTCCATCTTCTAGAGACACAAGAAAAGATGAACCCTAACCTCAGTGATGGAGAAGGCAATGGCATCCCACTCCAGTACTCTTGCCTGGAAAATCCCATGGACAGAGGAGCCTGGTTGGCTGCCATCTATGGGGTCGCATAGAGTCGGACACGACTGAAGTGACTTAGCAGCAGCAGGAGCAGCAACCTCAGTGAACTTTGTTAGGAGATACTGTGATCATGTTCAAATCTATTTTGTTTGTATGTATCTCATCAGATGCCTTGACATTGAACAGAGAGCCCCCAGAATGCTGGGCAAATTTATTTTCACAATCATTTAAAAGTAGAGTTGTACTTGGTATAACTCTAGAAGGAAATTTGGATTAGCACAAATCCTCCTCACTCTAGATATATACAACATTATATAAATAAAAGACATCATTTTTAAAGAAAATGGAAATGGTATGGGAAATGGGATTAGAGACTGTTTTTATTGTAGTATAAAGATCTAGTTGTGTTGGAATGTCTTTCGCATTCCTATCATGAAGAATGGTAATAATATACTACTAACAGAAATTTTGAAGAAGAAGAAATATTTCTTTACCAAGAGTTATTCTTCACATAGACTGTCATTTCAACTGAAGAGTGGAGAAAGCATTTTATGAAGAATCATCAGAAAGAGTTCTTTCCTACTCCATGATTTCCCTCTGTGATAAAAAATTAGAGGAATTAGGAATAGATGTGTTGTTTTCATTCCTTTGTTGTATAAATCATAAAATACAGGTATGCTTTCCTACTAAACATTGGCAATAGCATATCACAATAGACACACTCCTTGTAGCTATGAAGCACTTCTCAAGTCCTTGTATATTTATGATGATATGTATTCTTACATCCTCATGAGTAGATAAGAAAGGCTCAAAAATCTGCATAAACAGTCAGTACAATCAAGGACTCCTAGCATAAAGATAGAAACTCTGGTCCTCATGGACCACCTAAGCCTCCTACAAGTTCAACATACTCCACACTGAGTTCAACACCTCCCTCCACCTCTTCCCAGCCTACTCCTCCTCTGGTTTTTCCCTTTCTAGATGGTAGCAACCCCCCTCCTTCCTCCTGGTTGTCAGTCTGGGGTCTGGCATTTTCCCTTCACCGTTAGTAAATGACTACAGCCTAACAATCCACCCTCTAAATATCCCTTAACTCCAGACAGACCACCACTTCCCAAGTCCCAGCTTGCAGCCTCTGCCACCTAGATGTGAGAAACCATTTGTCTTGCCCTGCTTCCCCTTCTTTTTCCCTACTGACACCCAGCTTCTTGAACACCACTCATGAGGCTCCCCTACCCAAATCATCCCCGCCCCGCCCCACCTCAGGATTATGGCCACACTCCCGAGTGTGGCTTGAAATTCTTGCTCAGATCCTTAACAGAGAACCTATCTTTGTTCATTGTCCGCAAGTGCCCTAAACCCTTGAAGTTTGCCTCATATGTGGCCTGTCCCTCTACTACTCTGCCCCTTCACGAATCTGCTATCCTTACCAGCTGAATGAAGTTTCTCCATCCATCTGCCAATAAAATCCTACCTGTCATTTAAAAGTTCTTAGGAAGCTTCCTGTCCCCTAAACTTTGCCCCAGAAAGGAGCTCCTATCCTTCTTGTGCTGCATCCCTTGTGTGTGTTGTAACTTTGCTTGTCTCCCTCATTAGATGATAAAGCTCCTTAAGGGCTTTCTGTCCATCCCAGGGTGTGGCATATGGTTAAATATTCGATAATTGCTTTCTGGATGAATGAATAAATCTAGGCTAACATTTTCCCTTGTCAAATGAGATCATTTAGTTGCAGAGAGGTTAAGCAACTTGCTTGAGGCCACGTAGTTAGATTATAGAAGTAGCAATAAAGACTGATACGTGTGTTTCCAGATCTCAGCCTCTGTGCATCCAGCTGCTTTTGTTTTGTATTGATACCATTATGTCCTATGGCAAAGCTTCCCTGGGTTTCTCTCTGTATTAGTAGACTTTTACTTTGAGGCTGGGTTTGCCTTTTTAGTATGGATACCCTGATTTTCCCTGGGGAAAATCACTCATGTATTCTTGGTGTGTGTGTCTAGTTGCTTCAGTCGTTTCTGACTCTTTGCGACCCTAGGGACTTTAGCCCGCCAGGCTCCTCTGTCCGTGGGATTCTCCAGGCAAGAGTACTGCAGTGGGTTGCCATGCCCTCCTCCAGGGGATCTTCCCGACCCAGGGATTGAACCCGGTCTTTTATGTCTCCTGCACTGGCAAGCGGATTCTTTACTACTTGCGCTACCTGGTGCCTGCTGTTAAAATGTGCTTCGCAGGCGGCACTAGTGGTAAAGATGTTCTGTGTGGGATTCAGAGGGTAGGCATGAAGGCAGCCATGTCGTTCTGATGTCTGAGCCAGCTGGGGAAGGGGCCTGGATACTGCCCATCACATGTGTACTGTGCTGGTGGGTGACTTGCCTTTGTGTTTGTGGGGCAGCAGCCAGGTTCCCATCAACTCCGCCTTCCCTCAGACTTCCCTGCAGTTTACTCGACTGTTGAACCGCAGGAGTCCCGTGTGGACTGGAGATGATGAGAGACTGACGGAGGTTCCCATCCGACTGCATAGGTTCTGGCTTACGTGCAGGAGTGCCAATTGGTTCTCGATTGGTCCTTCCCACTTCACACCTAGCTTCCTTATAGCTAGCTCGGAGATCTTCATGCTCCAGTATCTAAGATGAAGACCACCTTACAGAAACTGGTTAACCAGCCTCTACAATTGCATAGGTCAAATTCTTATTATTAATAGGGCTTCCCTTGTGGCTCAGATGGTAAAGAATCCGCCTGCAATGCAGGAGACCTGGATTCGATTCCTGGGTTGGGAAGATCCCTTGGAGGAGAGCATGGCAACCCTTTCCAGTATTCTTGCCTGGAGAATCCCCATGGACAGAGGAGCCTGTTGGGCTATAGTCCATGGGGTCACAAGGAGTTGGACATGACTGAGTGACTAAGCATAGCACAGTACAATTCCTGTAATAAGCCCTTTAGTGTGACTTTGCACACACACACACACACACATTTTTGATTGATTGAACTCTTCTCAATTTGGACCCAGACTGATACACAATACTATCCCTGGACTTTTCCATAATGTAAATCAAGACATCTTCTTTCATATTTAAGTGAGTGTGAATTTCATTCCCATCACTTGCCGTTGAAAAGGACTAATATGCAGGATTATCATATTGTGACTAAGCAGCTTGATATCCTGAGGGCAGGATCTGTGCATTACTCATCCTTAATTTGCCAGCATCCAGCAGGCTGACACGTACATAGTAGGCACTTGGCAAACATGTGATGAATAAATGGACAACAAATGGCTACAGAATAAAAATGTTCTCTTGGGGACCCAGAGTTAAAGCCTCACACAATGTGAATCATGTGGAAGAAGAAAAGCAGGATGAGTGGGAACTCGCAGCCTCTGGATAAAGCTATGAAGATCCTGGGACTGAGGGCAGCTGAGCCCTCCACCTGGCAACTGGGCTCTGGTGGTGGGGAAGGACAACAGGCGTCAGGCATCGCGGGTTCATTACTAGCACAGCAGGTGTCCCGGGGCAGCCAGCCCTCGCACGAAAGTGAGCTTCCTGTCACTCCTGACCAGGATTCGCTACATGTGCAAAGCAGAAGTGGTACAGAAAGCCATTTTTTAACATAGAAAACTTGAAAGTGTATCAGGTTCTGAGAAAAGGAAGCTTCTTAGAAAGATGATTTCATGGTAAGAAACCCCATGAATCATCTAAAGAATTTATATCTGAACTAAAACATAAATGCTAGCCATTATTGGTTCCTGCCTAGAACACTTTAACAGGTCTTAAGGAAGTAAGAGGTTCATGGGAACCACAAAGACAGACATTTCTGAGCAGAAATTTTCTCAATGGTTTGGCTGATATTCAGTATAAGTGAATCAGGTGATGAATCAGTTTATTTCCAAGTACAAATCTTTGCAGGGGAAACACAGGACATGCACATATTGACTCAAAATGGCAGACGGGTGTGGTAGGCTGATAATGGCCCCCATGGATACCCAGATCCTAATCCAGGAAACTGGGAATATTAATCTTATGTGGAAAAAGTACCTTTGTAGAGGTGGTCGAAGTAAGGATCTTGAGATATAAAGAGTATCCTAGATTATCCTGGGCCAAATGCAACCATAAATCCTTATAAGAGCAAGGAATAAAGGGATTTGACTGTGTTGGAGAAGCTGATGTGAAAGAGCAGAGAGAGATTTAAAGATTCCTTGAGGATGGAATAAAGGACCATGGGCCAAAGAATGCAGTAAGGCAGAGGGTGAAAAGGCAAGGCGAGGGACCCTCTCCAAAGCCTCCAAATAGAGAACCTTGGTTTCACCCTTAGAAATCCAATTTGTACTTCTGACCCCCAGAATTGCAATAGAATAACTGTGTGCTTTTTTAAGCCATCAAGCTGGTGGTCAGCCCACTCCAGTGTTCTTGCCTGGAGAATCCTAGGGACGGGGGAGCCTGGTGGGCTGCCGTCTATGGGGTCTCACAGACTCGGACAGGACTGAAGCGACTTAGCAGCAGCAACAGCAGGTAGTCCCCACTTGGGAATCTTGAACACAACTCTTTTCCTCCGCTAGGGGGAGCTCAAGCTGTATATCAGTGAGTCATAGCAGATGCAAAAGACCAGTTTGGTTTTCTTGTCTGACTGTTTGAGTGAATTAGGAAAGTGGGCTGTGAAGTCAGACATCCTGGATTCAAATCCTAGCTCTGTTTTGACTTCTAGTTACTGGAAAAGTTATTTGTCTTCTTTACGCTCCCAATTCCCCATTGTAAAATTGGGGATGATAATAGTGACCTGATAGAAAATTGTGGGAAATCATTGAACAGACACTTCACAACAGAGCATATCCAAATGGTAAAAAATACAAAAAGAAAACACTGTACCTCATTGCCTCATTGATCATCAGTTCAGCCCACAATGAGATACCCACTACATATCCAGCAGAAGGGCTAAAATAAAGACTAATGAGATCAAGTCTTGACAAAGAAGTGAAACAAACTAGGATTCTCATACATGGCACCTAAGTGTAATACTGTCCTCAGACCAGTCAAGGGGGGCCCACCCTGACCCTGCTCCATCCCATGGAGTGAGGAGCCCAAGAACATGCCCACTCAGGACCTATACCCCCTCCTCCCTGGACAATGGTCTAGACACCCAGGACTCCAGAATTGGGCATGAATCAGTCCTCTTCCCTAAGCTCATTTTCCAAAGGCAGGCCACATTGCTGGCGTGTGCACATCTTGATCCAAGGAGTGGCCAAAGGGTGGCTGTGGTGACATAGCCTATGCTTGTTAGGCTGGTTGCAATGCAGGACAGAGCCAAGGGTAGGAAAGAATGTCAGATTTTGTGCTAACGAATGAGAGAAGGCTCTCCTCATGCTGAGTATAATGGGCAAAATCTCTAGAAACAATGGTTTGGCAGTTTATGTGTATATATACACACATGTATAAACAAATATGTTGATTTCTGTTGGTTCTGGGCATATATATACACACATATACATATATAGTTAGACACATACAAATTGTTAGGCAGAACTAGTACCACTATTCATTATGATGAATTCATTATAAAAAAGCAAATTTTCTTCACTGTTAAAGTGTATAAATAGACTGCAGTAAAATCATGCAATGGAGTAATGACACCAATGAAAATGAATAAACTTCTGCTACAACCGGCCATGTGGACAAAGCTCGAAAATATAACATTGAACCAAAAGAGACCAGACACAAAAGAGTATGTGCCATATGATTTCACTTATATAAAGTTAAAAACCAGGCAGCACTAATCTGTACTGACAAGTCAGGCAGTGACAGCTTCAGGGAAGAGGAGGGTAGTGACTGGGGATGGGGCGTGTCTCTGGGGTGCTACCAACGCTCTATGTCCTGATCTGAGTTCCAGTTGCATAAGCATGTTCCATGTATGAAAGTTCACGGAAATGTACACTTAGGATTTATGTGTGTCGTGTATATGTATATTTTTTCAATAAAAATGTATTTTAAAAAAGAAAAATGGTGTCTTATCTCATAGGCTTGTTATGGGGATTAAACGATTCAATAGACCCAAGCTACTGAGACAGGGTATGTCACCCAGCGAGTGCTGTGTTATACCTAGGAGGTCAAGTGCTTTCTTTTTTTCCTTTATTAGAGTTTAGCTGCTTTACAATGCTGTTGTTGGTCTCTGCTGTACAGCAAAGTGGATCAGCTATATGTACACATATATCCCCTCCATCACACAAAACCTTGAGTAGAGTTCCCTGTGCTATAAAGTAGTAGGTTGTCATTAGTTACCTGTTATACATTGTACTGTATGTGTATATGTCAATCCCAATCTCCCAGTTCATCCCAGCCCCTCCTTCCAGCCTTGGTCTCCATAGGTTTGTGCTCTGCATTTGTGTCTACTTCTGCTTTGCAAATAGGTTCATCCATACCATTTTTCTAGATTCCACTTATGTGTGTTAATATACAATGTTTGTTTTTCTCTTTCTGACATACTTCACTCTATTTGAAGTCTCTAGTCCATCCATGTCTCTGCAAATGGTACAATTTTGTTCATGTTTTTGGGCTAAGTACTATATATATATATAAATATCTATAATATATGTATATATTAGCACTCTTTCTAAAACCAACCCTGATTCTAAATCTCAGGTCTAAGATCTGAAGCACCTGCTAATGATCCTCGCAGAGCCTAGGGGCTCATCAGATAGCTAGCAGCAGCAGTTAATGAACCCATCTAGTTGTCAGCTCCCAGACTTGGTGCCGGACATGAGATATGTCAGCACAATTCAGTATCAATAGGAAGGGAGCTCAAGGTCCCTGACCCCATCTCAGTGCAAGAGTCACTTGTCCCAGAACACCTATCCAGCATCTCCAGGAGAAGAATTTGCACACTTTCTATATGTTGCATTGTGTGTTCTTTCACAATAATTGTTTCCTTCTATACGTGTCTCCCCAAGGTACCATAGGCTACGTGAGAGCAGAGACTGCCTCTTTTCTTTCCTTCTTCCTAGTGCTTAGCACTGTGTCTGGCACATGAATGATTCTCAATAACTCTGAATCAAAAACAGAATTCCTGACCCATAGCAGACATGCAATACATGTTAATCCCATACCTCCCATCTTTTTCTCTTCTCTTTTGATAAAGTCTTTCTCTCTTTCTGAAGTTTTTTCTCCAACCAGAGGAACCTATATGATAAGGCAGAAGGCTTTGAATCTCTTCATATGAGACACTTTAACAGTCTAAACTAAATAGTCTAAACAGTTTAAATAGAAACAATGACTGAGCCTACCTTAAGGTGACTCCATACCCCCGCTGCATGCCATGATTTCACTCTTTAATGGGACAAATGTTTCCATTGAAGAAATTTATCACCAACTTGTCATTTAAGCAGCAAACACCTGCAGTGGATGGGGTCTTTCAGGATGATGGGTAAAGCTTCCAAAGAATCATTCATGCTATGTGGAACGGAAGAACAACAAACTCAACAGCTGATAGCAACCCAACCCACTTCATCTGGGGACAAACAGGTACAGCTAATGCACTTCACAGGCGCCCGTGAATGCCGTACAAAATGCCTCCAACCAGGGAAGCCTGGGGAGGGGAAGAGGGAAGGATGGGTTCAGAAAGAGAATTCAGTATCCAGTGAGCATTGGCTGATTGTGCACAAGTACAATGTTTTGCACATATTTTGTTAAAAGAAAAAAAAATTATGAAACACGGATGTACAATTGTGCACAAAATTAATTTCTAGGATTTTTTAAACATAAAAAATACATATGTGCAGCATAATATATGAAAAGAAAGTTCATGGAGTAATTGTTTAGAAGAATGAAAAGTTAGAATCAATGGACATGTTTATTGTTAAGAGAAAACTCAAATTACGATGCGATCATACTAGGGAGTGATATACAGTTAATAAAAGAACCTGAAGTTCCTCTGTATGCACTGGCATAGAAGGATGTCCAAGTTATCAAAGGAAAAAAAAAGCACTTCAGAATAGTATATATTTATTTGCATAAAAATTTAAAATAAAGAAACATGCTTATACAATGCACAGAAAATCATCCTGGAGAATTCATGCCTAAAGATGAATAGTGACTACCTCAGAAAGGAAGATTTCAGAAATGAGAAAGGGGGAGGGGCAGGAAGGAAAAGAGATGACGTTTTACTTTTTTCTCATTTATGTTTCCTATTTATATATGCAAGGTTTGCTTGACTCTTTCACAATGAGCTTGTATTCGTTGAATACTTTTAGAAACTTTGAGATATTGGATTACTTTAAAAGCAGGTTTGGAATCAGCTCGTTGCTTGTTTTGGGCGTTTATTCCATCTTTCTATCTATAACTTTTCCCAGCTGGAAAATAATTACATTACTATTTCATGGCATGGTAGCAGAAGATGATCTATGTAAAGCTTTTAACCTACTAAAGTGAAAGTGAAGTCACTCAGTCATTGACTCTTTGTGACCCCATGGACTGTAGCTTTCAGACTCCTCCATCCCTGGGATTTTCCAGGTAAGAGTACTAGAGTGGGTTGCCATTTCCTTCTCCAGAGGATCTTCCCACTCAGGGATGGAACCTGGGTCTCCTGCATTGCAGGTGGATTCTTTACCATCTGAGCCATTAGGGGAGCCCATTTTAACCCACTCCTGGGTACTAATAATACTGATTGTGTGCATGCTGTGTGCATGCTAAGTTGCTTCAGTCGTGTCCAACTCTTTGCGACACCATGGACTGTAGCCCACCAGGCTCCTCTGTCCATGGGATTCTCCAGGCAAGAATACTGGAGTGGGTTGCCATTTCCTTCTTCAGGGGATCTTCCTGACCCAGGGATCGAACCCACATTTCTTACATCACCTGCATTGGCAGGCAGTTCTTTATAACTAGCACCATTTGGAAAGCCCCCAATAACACTGATTCAGATCAGATCAGATCAGATCAGTCGCTCAGTCGTGTCCAACTCTTTGCGACCCCATGAATCGCTGCACGCCAGGCCTCCCTGTCCATCACCAACCCCCAGAGTTCACTGAGACTCACGTCCATCGAGTCAGTGATGCCATCCAGCCATCTCATCCTCTGTCATCCCCTTCTCCTCCTGCCCCCAATCCCTCCCACCATCAGGGTCTTTTCCTGCAGGGAGCTGCCCATGAGAACGGGGTCCTTTGTCCAAAGGACACAAGCTCTGGGAGCTGCCTCAGTCCTTGAGGGTTTGCTTGCAAACATAGCTCTCTGTCCCGCCACCCCAGAGATTAGGCGCTTATTTACTGCAGACACCTGGAGTTCTGTGCAAACTTCTCACGCACAGGGAAATGTTATCTGGTGTAAGAAATAATAACAGGGTGCCATTCCCATGCTCTCAAGATTTCTTGTGACTGTTTGTAAGATGTATAGGTCAACCAAGAAAAAATGTCAACTGTCTTGTCTTTCTCACGCTTTTCTGTATAAATATAAGATGCTGAATAACGTTGGTGTCAGACTGCGTCCCTTCATGGAGACGTGTCTGAACCTCTCGACCCCATCTTTGTTGTAGTCTCTTGCTTTAGATTCCTTTCTCAGCCCCGCCGTGCACGTTCTCGGGACCTGATCGACTTTGCCGGCTGGCACCGGCAGGTGGCGCCCGAACAGGGACTCGGGAATCGGAGCGCGACGACGGCTGCTGCCCGCCAAGATTGAGGTAAGTGACAAGGAATTCCTAATTATTAAAGTAAAGGGCAGGGAGGGTGATTGTCGAGAGTAATAAATCATGGCACAAGGCAATAGCCGCCAGTTATTTGTACATATGTTGAAAACTATGTTAAAAGGTAGGGGAATTCATGTAAATAATCTACAGCTAGAGAAGTTTTTGCTTTTTATAGAAGAGGTTTGTCCCTGGTTTCCAGAGGAAGGAACAGTTAGTCTGGAAACTTGGAAAAAAGTAGGAAAACAATTGCAGACATACCATTCCTTACATGGTCCCAATCGTGTTCCTGTGGATGCTTTTTCTTTGTGGACTCTCATAAGAGACTGTCTGGATCCTGAACATGAGGGACATAAAATTCAAACGGCTCTCAGGGATTCCACAAAACCCGAAGTTGCAGAGCCTTCCGCCCCTCCGCCTGAGCCGCTTTATGCTGTGCCTGAGGGAACAGCTTGTAAGGCTGAAGGGAGTGATGATGTGTTAAGCTCTGATGAACAGGAAGAGTTAAATGAACAAGCAGCTCAGTACCATAGAGAGGATATGCCTTGGGAAATGATGGTTAACATGCAACCCCCCTCAGCAAAAGGGGAATTAAAGCATTCAGGGCTTTCTGAAGAACAGCTGGAGAATTTAATTCAGAAGATTGTTATAGCAGTAAAGAAGGATGCACAGGGAGACTCCCACTCCAGCCAGCCTGTGCCTCCAGCATATCCTCCCTCAGTTCTTGCTGGACTCGATCCACCTCCACCTTTCGTAGAAACACAAGGGCTTATATCTATCCCTGCTTCTTTGCCCGGTGAAAACGTAAAAATTACAAGTGAGATATTATTATCTCCTCTTCAACAAGCGATTAAGCAAGCTAACGAAGAAGGAGAACATATTCCCGGGTTTTCAGGAATCTATCCAGTATTTGAAAATGCTTAACAGCAGAGGTATTATGAACCGCTGCCCTTTAAGCAACTGAAAGAGTTAAAAATGGCTTGTGCACAATACGGCCCGACTGTGCTGTTTACTCAGGCTATTACAGAGGCTTTAGGAAATCAAAATCTGCCACCTAATGATTGGAAACAGGTTGCTCGAGCTTGTTTATCTGGAGGAGATTATTTACTATGGAAATCTGAGTTCGCTGAGCAGTGTGGGATCACAGCCGATATCAATTGGCGACAGGGACTGAACACTACTTATGAAATGATGGTGGGAGAGGGAGATTATCAAGACACTAATAGTCAACTTAATTATTTGCCTGGAGCCTACCCTCAGATTAATGCTGCGGCTCTACGAGCATGGAAAAAGCTTCCAAATTCTGATAAAAAGACTGAAGATTTATCTAAAATTCGCCAGGGGCCAGATGAACCACATCAGGATTTTGTTGCCTGCCCGCTTGAGACAATTAGTAAAATGATAAGAGATGAGCAGGCGGGGATGGTGTTGACTAAATTGAGTTATTGCCTTAGCTGGTTTTAGTAGACGGCTTGATAATCATTATCCCTCAGATAAAATTTTGCAATTTGCTCATTATCACCAATTTCTCTTCCCAAAAACCGTTGTTTCTCAGCCCCTTGCCAACGCCCCAACTGTATTTACTGATGGCTCTTCTAATGGAATAGCTAGTTTGATTATACAGGACAATACTGCCGCCTGGCGTACTAATATTATAAGTCTGCTCAAGAAGTAGAACTATTTGCCGTTTTTCAGGCTCTATTACAAATCTCTGCTCCATTTAATTTATATTCTGACAGTCAATATATCATAAGAGCCTTAAACACTATTGAGACTGTTCCATTTATTGGTACCCTGAATTCTACTATCCAAACTCTTTTTCGTGATATACAACATTTAATTTGTTCTAGAGTTAATAAATGCTATTTTGGTCATATTAGTGCTCACTCTGGGCTTCCTGGACCTTTAGCACGAGGCAATGCTTTGGCTGACGAAGCTACATGTATGATATTTCCTTCATTAGAACAAATGGCAAAAACTTCCCACAGCTTACACCATCAAAACAGTAATAGTTTAAGACTTCAATTTGGCATTACTTGAGAAGCTGCCAGACAGATTGTTAAGCAGTGTCAAACATGTCCTCAATTTTTTAGAGTCCCCCATTATGGAGTTAATCCTCGAGGATTGTTGCCAAGCCATATATGGCAAATGGATGTTACCCATATTCCTGAATTTGGTAAACAAAAATTTGTTCATGTTACTATTGACACCTTCTCCGGCTTTTTACATGCCTCTCTACAATCCGGAGAAGCTAGCAAACATTGTATAGCTCATTGCATTAAATGTTTTGCTGTTATGGGAACCCCTAAGACCATAAAAACAGACAATGGTCCAGGATACACTAGAAAAAAATTTCAATTATTTTGTACGCAATTGTCTATCTCACATAAAACAGGTATCCCTTATAATCCTCAAGGTCAAGGAATCATTGAACGGGCACATCAAACTCTCAAATATCAATTGCAAAAACTAAA
This sequence comes from Bos indicus, assembly GCF_029378745.1. Lineage (NCBI taxonomy): Eukaryota > Metazoa > Chordata > Mammalia > Artiodactyla > Bovidae > Bos > Bos indicus. The sequence goes on from NC_091764.1 coordinate 18,963,270, forward strand.
GAAGGAGGAATTGTATCCCAATACCCCCTCCAGCTCTCTAAACCATGCTTTATTTGTTCTAAATTTTTTACAATTGGATGTAAGTGGCCGTTCAGCAGCACAGCGATTTTGGAACTTTGATGCACAAACAATAAGACCTAAAGTCTTTTGGAAAGACCCACTTGTGGGAAAATGGTATGGACCAGATCCTGTACTAATTTGGGGACGAGGGCATGTTTGTGTTTTCCCGCAGGATGCCGAAGCGCCGCGCTGGCTGCCGGAAAGGCTGGTACGCACAGCGGAGACGATCTCTAGTAAACCAGATGAGGAGATTGGCGATTCAAGAGCATGATGAATTACCATCTCGGCAACAACTCCAGGCATTGATGCGAGAGGCACAGAATCGTGTTGCTGTGCAGGGCGATTCGATATCGCCTTTAGGCTTCCTGATAACCTTATTAATTATCTTAAATCAGATTAATACTGCACACTCTGAAGAATATTCAAGTGCTTTCTGGGCTTATTTTCCAGACCCTCCCCTTCTCCAACTGGTGGGCTGGGAGGGTCGGTCCATTCCCATATACACTAATGATACTGTAGCTTTGGGTGGCTTTTCAGATAAACATACTATTCCTAATCAAGTTAATTTCTCTTATCATGGAGTGTTTGATCGCTTACCTATTTGTCTGTCTAGATATTTTAATTCAACAGGATGTCTTTTTGTTGGGGAGTCAGGATATGCTGATTATGACAATGGTTGGAGCCTGTATATTCCTGGAGTAACGAAAGAATCTGGAACTCCTCAACGTCGTAATGGAACTGGTCCTTTAGATATCCCTTTCTGCGACTTTGGAACAAAGGGGAAGAGTCACTGCTGCACCATGGAAACTGTGTCGAGATGGAACTGCTACAGTTTATAACATATTTGGGACAAATGAGTCACTGTGGGACTGGTCTTCAGACCCAGCCCGAAACCCTGGAGCTCAGGATAATAGAAACTTTGCATCCCGTATTTGGAACTTGGGAGGCTCTAAAGTGTTCCAAACAGAAATCTGGAAACTAGCTGCCACCCTTGGATGTGAGGGTTCCTACCTTCAGGTGGGATAGAAAGTGAGACACGGTTATTTGTGGAATCTCACCATGAGATACCTTCGTGCATGTGTGCCTCACCCTTATGCTTTACTAGTAAAATCTGTAAAAATACAACCTGGGTTACGAAATTATAATGTAACTTGTAACAATTGTACCTTAACTAACTGCGTCAGGGAAATGACTAATCAAACTAGGGTTCTAGTCTTAAGACAGCCTGCTTTTGTTATGGTTCCTGTAAAGATTAATGGGTCTTGGTATGATGAAATGGGACTTGAACTTTAGAGAGAAGTAGACGGTGCTTTAATGCGTTATCACAGGAGAACAAGGTTAATAATTCTGGGATTTGTAGCTTTGGTAACTCTTATTGCTTCCTCTATTACTGCAGCCCTGTCCCTGGCACAATCAGTGCAAACTGCAACTTTTGTTAATAATCTGGCACAAAATGTATCCATTGCCCTGGGGACTCAAGAAGATATTGACAAAAAGTTAGAGGATCAATTGAATGCCCTTTATAATGTTGTAAAATTTTTAGGTGAAGAGGTTCAAAGTTGAGATTACGAGTACAATGTCATGCTGATTTTCGATGGATCTGTGTTACTCCCAAAAAATATAATGGTAGTATAACTGCTTTGGATAAGGTGAAAGCTCATTTAGAAGATATTTGACATAATAAAAATATTTCCTTAAATTTGCTGCATCTACATCAGGAAATAATGAACACTGAAAATACACCCAGACCTGATTTGGATGTTGCAAAAAGGGCTGAGTCTTTTGTTAAAGAACTTTTTCGACATGTACCTACTGTCAATAGTATTTGGTATTGGGAGCAGCCATGGGAGGACTATTCTTAATAATTTTAACTGTTTTATTTCTTGCACCTTGTTTAATTAAAAAACTGATTGATGATCTATGGATGATAAAGGCTTCCATCTATGGAAATGGTCTGCAGTTAAAGGAACATAAGCGTGCGCCTATATAAAAAGAAAGAGGGAGATGCAGGGAGCTGCCCGTGAGAACGGGGTCCTTTGTCCAAAGGACACAAGCTCTGGGAGCTGCCTCAGTCCTTGAGGGTTTGCTTGCAAACATAGCTCTCTGTCCCGCCACCCCAGAGATTAGGCGCTTATTTACTGCAGACACCTGGAGTTCTGTGCAAACTTCTCACGCACAGGGAAATGTTATCTGGTGTAAGAAATAATAACAGGGTGCCATTCCCATGCTCTCAAGATTTCTTGTGACTGTTTGTAAGATGTATAGGTCAACCAAGAAAAAATGTCAACTGTCTTGTCTTTCTCACGCTTTTCTGTATAAATATAAGATGCTGAATAACGTTGGTGTCAGACTGCGTCCCTTCGTAGAGACGTGTCTAAAACTCTCAACCCCATCTTTGTTGTAGTCTCTTGCTTTAGTTTCCTTTCTCAGCCCCGCCGTGCACGTTCTCCGGACCTGATTGACTTTGCCGGCTGGCACCAGCATTTTCCAAAGAATCAACTCTTCTCATGAGGTGGCCAAAGTACTGGAGTTTCAGCTTTAGCGTCATTCCTTCCAAAGAAATCCCAGGGCCGATCTCCTTCAGAATGGACTGGTTGGATCTCCTTGCAGTCCAAGGGACTCTCAAGAGTCTTCTCCAACACCACAGTTCAAAAGCATCAATTCTTCGGAACTCAGCCTTCTTCACAGTCCAACTCTCACATCCATACATGACCACAGGAAAAACCATAGCCTTGACTAGACGAACCTTTGTTGGCAAAGTAATGTCTCTGCTTTTCAATATGCTATCTAGGTTGGTCATAACTTTCCTTCCAAGGAGTAAGTGTCTTTTAATTTCATGGCTGCAGTCACCATCTGTAGTGATTTTGGAGCCCATAAAAATAAAGTCTGACACTGTTTCCACTGTTTCCCCATCTATTTCCCATGAAGTGGTGGGACCGGATGCCATGATCTTCGTTTTCTGAATGTTGAGCTTTAAGCCAACTTCTTCACTCGCCACTTTCACTTTCATCAAGAGGCTTTTGAGTTCCTCTTCACTTTCTGCCATAAGGGTGGTGTCATCTGCATATCTGAGGTTATTGATATTTCTCCCGGCAATCTTGATTCCAGCTTGTGTTTCTTCCAGTCCAGCGTTTCTCATGATGTACTCTGCATAGAAGTTAAATAAACAGGGTGACAATATACACCCTTGATGAACTCCTTTTCCTATTTGGAACCAGTCTGTTGTTCCATGTCCAGTTCTAACTGTTGCTTCCTGACCTGCATACAAATTTCTCAAGAGGCAGATCAGGTGGTCTGGTATTCCCATCTCTTTCAGAATTTTCCACAGTTTTTTTGTGATCCACACAGTCAAAGGCTTTGGCATAGTCAATAAAGCAGAAATAGATGTTTTTCTGGAACTCTCTTGCTTTTTCCATGATCCAGCAGATATTGGCAATTTTATCTCTGGTTCCTCTGCCTTTTCTAAAACCAGCTTGAACATCTGGAAGTTCACGGTTCACTTATTGCTGAAGCCTGGCTTGGAGAATTTTGAGCATTACTTTACTAGCGTGTGAGATGAGTGCAATTGTGCAGTAGTTTGAGCATTCTTTGGCATTGCCTTTCTTTGGGATTGGAATGAAAACTGACCTTTTCCAGTCCTGTGGCCACTGCTGAGTTTTCCAAATTTGAGGGCATATTGAGTGCAGCACTTTCACAGCATCATCTTTCAGGATTTGAAATAGCTCAACTGGAATTCCATCACCTCCACTAGCTTTGTTCCTAGTGATGCTTTCTAAGGCCCACTTGACTTCACATTCCAGGATGTCTGGCTCTAGGTCAGTGATCACACCATCATGATTATCTGGGTCGTGAAGATCTTTTTTGTACAGTTCTTCTGTGTATTCTTGCCATCTCTTCTCAATGTCTTCTGCTTCTGTTAGGTCCGTACCATTTCTGTCCTTTATCGAGCTCATCTTTGCATGAAATGTTCCTTTGGTATCTCTGATTTTCTTGAAGAGATCTCTAGTCTTTCCCAGTCCCTTGTTTTCCTCTATTTCTTGGCATTGATCGCTGAAGAAGGCTTTCTTATCTCTTCTTGCTATTCTTTGGAACTCTGCATTCAGATGTTTATATCTTTCCTTTTCTCCTTTGCTTTTCGCTTCTCTTCTTTTCACAGCTATTTGTAAGGCCTCCCCAGACAGCCAGTTTGCTTTTTTGCATTTCTTTTCCATGGGGATGGTCTTGATCCCTGTCTCCTGTACAATGTCACGAACCTCATTCCATAGTTCATCAGGCACTCTATCTATCAGATCTAGTCCCTTAAATCTATTTCTCACTTTCACTGTATAATCATAAGGGATTTGATTTAGTTCATACCTAAATGGTCTAGTGGTTTTCCCTACTTTCTTCAATTTAAGTCTGAATTTGGCAGTAAGGAGTTCATGGTCTGAGCCACAGTCAGCTCCTGGTCTTGTTTTTGCTGACTGTATAGAGTTTCTCCATCTTTAGCTGCAAAGAATATAATCAATCTGATTTCGGTGTTGACCATCTGGTGATGTCCATGTATAGAGTCTTCTCTTGTGTTGTTGGAAGAGAGTGTTTGTTATGACCAGTGCATTTTCTTACTGATTAGTATAGGCTAATTATTTCTGAGTTATAAAGCACAGCAAAAATCAGTGGTTCAAAAGAACAAACGAATGTATTATCACTCATGCAAACCTAGCTTTTCTGGGATAGGCTGATATAAACTGGGCTTGGCTGAGCTGCTCAGCTGAAGTTGGCTCTGCTCTGTACACCACTCTTCCTCCTTGAACTAATGGGGTAATCAGAGAATGTCCTTCTCATGGTGATGGCAAAACCACAAACATACAGTGTCTTTTAATGCCTTAGGCTCAGAACCTACACTGCCATTTCAGTTTCATTCTGTTGGCCAAGAAAATCACGTGGCCAAGCCCAAAGTAAAAGCATGTAAAAAAACATACTTTGCTAAGTAAGGGTGGTCAAGAATCTTCAGTTGCCTAAGACAAAGGGGGCTTCCCAGAATGAGGAAATTTTCATGCTAGAACCAGGAAACTCCTGAGTAAACAAGGACCAGATGGTCACTGAAGAGCTCTCTACTCCTTTAGTAGGATAGCTTCAAAGTCACCTAGCAAACAGAGTGGTTACAGGGACTGGGTGATTAATTAGGGCCAAGAATGCAATTTACCACACTTTTAATAAAGTTATCGTCTTCTAGGAAAATAGGCAAATAGCAGGTAGTCAAAATTATTTTTGGCAGGTTGGTTTGAAGCTGGCCAAACAAAATCAGATCCTCCCAAAGTCTCCGTGGACAGAATATTTCCCAGAATAATCTCAGAACTGAAAATGCCCTGGTAGTAGGGGTTATGGCATCAGATAGGTGATCAGTCTAGAGTCTCAAAAAAAAAAAAAAAAGCTTTAGGTGGCTTTCAATCAAATTCTAACTTCATTTGACAGAGAATAAGACAAATCTCTGTAAGATCAATGAGAATCGCTCTTATCTTTCCTTCCAGGGAGAACACTCTGCATATAACAGACTCTTAGCAAGAACAGGTTGACTTTTAATCATGTGTCTGTGTGTGAACGTTAATATGTATTTAGTTCCCTCAGCTTCGCTAATCCTTTCCCCCCAACCCACAATGTATGGTTGTCCAGAGGTTAAATCCATAGAGACACAAAGAGCCTGCTGTTTCCTGCTCCCCACCACTTCCTTCTTCCTGTCTAGACTGTGTATTTCTCATCTGAAAACAGATGAGAAAACTGATAACTGAAAACTGGATAAGATCAGTGCATGGTTACAAATTACAATGAATGACTTCTCTCTCTTCATAACCATTTTCTTTATCTGAAACATGCCAGAGGGAGGCCTCTTAAAACCCACAGGTGTTTGGATGTTCAAATATTTAAAAAAAATTTTTTTTTTTTTTTTTTTAAGGAAGAGCAGGACTCTAGACATTCCTAACAAGAATGGGCTGTTAAAATGCCTCAGGGTTCATTTTTGTATGAATTTGAAGAATGAAACAAAAAATATTAATTTGTTAACTGAAACATATCCAACTGAGACAGAGCTGACTGTCAAAAGCATTGGAGGATCAACATGTCAGGTTGTTTAGAAACTTCAGGGAAAATCAATTAGAATTTAAGTGACCTCTGAGGCAACTATCTGGCCCCTGTCCTCTTTACGAATTACAATCTAGGTGCCAATACAAGTGGATTAAACTGCTTAGAGCACTTTTAATGATGAAGTACTTTTAGTGCTGCAGTTTAGATAGATTACCTTAAATTATAATCAATAATTTTAAAGGTACCCAATCTTGAACTTTATGACACTCTACCCAGATTAAGTAAGTGGGCTCAACCAAAGAATGAAGGCCTTTTTAGCTGCCCATCTGCCCTCACAAATGGATACATCCCCCCCTCTTTGACATTCCACAGTTTATAGTGCTGAACAGACCACCTGCTCTCAAAGACCTGGAAGCAATTTAATCTAAAGATTTAAGAGGCTGTTAATCACGTGGGACTGGTAGACACTGACAAGCTCTTTGCCTTGCCTGAGATTCCGGGACAGCTGAGCACCCAGGCCATTCCCAGCTTGCACATAATGAGGGCAAACTGGTCCCAGAGATGGGCTTCCTCCTAGACCTCCTTTTGATCTCTTGCCTCCCCACCCCAGCTATTTTCATTCTTGTTTTAATTTGATGAGGCAGGTGGTCAAGAAGTGCAACCTCCCAGGAAGATGTAAAAAGGCGTGGGGTAAATAATAATCAGCCATGTTGCTGCCTCCAATCTTTTCTTTAAATGATCTCACATGACATTAGGATTAGAAGGATAAACCAGGATACTGAGCTTATCAGCTAATCATGACCTTCTCTGAGAAGGGTGGACCAACCAAGCATGCCGATGAATAAATATAAAAGAGATAAGACAAAGTGAGTGCAGGAGACCTGGTTTGGTCCAAGTCCGAAAGATCCCCTGGAGAAGGGTGTGGCAACTCCAGCATTCTTGCCTGGAGAATTCCATGGACAGAGGAGCCTGGTGGGCCACAGTCCATAGGGTCACAAAGAGCTGGACACGACTAAGCAACTAACACAAGACAAAGTGATAAAGTTCCCTTAGTGTTTCAAATCATCAAGAGAATAAAAAAATTGCAAGACAAATATCTATCTTAATTTAATAGCTGCTCAGGGGATAGGAAATAAGGAAGAATCTATTATGCCATAGAAAGGTTCTCCAGAGAACTGAGGCAATTTTTTTACTTAATATGAGCCATTGATTAATGACTTTGGGGAAAAAAAAATGTTTAGGGAGTTAGAGACTTGTAATTTTATTTGCTTCTGAGAGTAGAAAGTGCGGAAGGAGGGAGAGCCACCTGAGTAATTAGAATTGAAAGATCTGAGCCTGTGTAAAACAGAGGAAATTAAGTTAGGGAGTCTTATAGAAAGAGATGGAAGCTTGTAATATAAAGTCTTCATAGAAATGAGAATGATAACTAATAGTTTCTGGTGACTAACAATGAGCCAGGAACTTCCCATGCTAATTCTAACTCTTTAGGGCAGGCATTATCCCATATTCCATCAATTTTAAAATAAATACATACACAGGTAGATTGTGTGTTTATTTAAATTTAATATATACACACATGGATTTCCCTGGTGGCTCAGTGGTAAAGAATCTGCCTGCCAATACAAGAGAAGTAGGTTCAATCCATGAGTCAGGAAGATCCCCTGGAGAAGGAAATGGCAACCCACTCCAGTATTCTTGCCTGAAAAATCCCATGGACAGAGGAGCCTGATGGGCTACAGTCCATGGGGTTGCAAAGAGTCAGACACAACTTAGCAACTAAACAACAATAATGTATATATAATATGATATTATCATATGATATAACATCATATAATACATTATATGGTAATATTATATTATGATATAATATATATATATCATAATATCACATAGATAGACACACATATTTGTTGTTGTCATTCAGTCACTAAGTCGTGTCCAACTCATTGCACCCCCATGGACTGCAGCTCGATAGGCTCCTCTGTCTTCCCCTATTTCCTGGAGTTTGCTCAAATTCTTGTTCATTCAGTCGGTGATGCACACCCACAGATATAAGACATTTTAACACAAGATGTCACCTTACAATCACCGTAGACTAGAGGGCAGACATGATGTAATTCTATCATTGTCTGTGAATGTGTAAACTCATAATCCTGTCACTTCAGTTGACGTATGCACATCCTTGGCACTACACATGTTGGGTTGAATTGTTGTTTAAAAATCTTTTACACTATGATCTGGTTTTAAACTGAAGGTTATTTTATGAGCAGAACCAGCATAAAAGCTTATCAAGAAAGTGGATCAAATTTGGTATTAGTAAAGCAAGTATTCATTACAGTAAAGACCCTGATTCCTGATTTTCTTACAAAGCGACCACCAAATGCTTTAAGGGGCCCTAAGAAATGAGGTCACTAACAAAGAGATGAAGCTATGCTTTCTTTCATTACTGAGCTTTAGGTGAAATAATTGGCTATTACATGCCAAGCAATGCAAATGACGTCAGGGTAGATGACTAAATACCCAAAAAACTGCTTAAGGACATTTTCACTCTTGGAAAGCCTGGTCTGTCTGATTCATGTGTGATTAGCAGTGTTGTTTTGTAATTTTCTTGCTAGTACACAAAATCATGGTGCATCTTATATCTAAAGGCTCTTCGATTCAGTTAACTAGGATATTACTGTATCTTTTCTACAGATAAGAATTCAGAGGCTCAGATAAGTTAAATTACTTGCCCCAAAGCCCACAGGGAGTACGTTCTTAAAGTCATCTTTTAAAATGAGGTCAGTCTGATCCCAGAACTTACACTCTTAAGCATCATAATAAATTATTTCCCAAATAAGAGAGAGAAGATTGACTTAGTCTTTTGAAAAATAAGTCAGATAATGGCAATTCTTGATAAATATTCATCTCAGTAAAAAGTTGAGAAGTCTTTTTACAAAGGCCTGCTACACCTCAGGGCATCCTTGGTCTTCCGCGCTCTGTCTCATCTGCCACTCCCCCTCACTCACTCTGCTCCAGTTTCACTGGCTTCTTGCTTTGCTCTTACACTCCAAGCTGCTCCCACGTCAACTCTGCTCCTGCCTCAGGGCCTTCGCACTTGCTGTCTCACTACTTGGAGTACTTCCCCATCACCATGTGTAAAACAGAAGCTCTCTACCTCTTCTCAGACCCTCTCCATCCCCTTTAACTTGCTTTATTTTCTCCATGGCATACTGCTATATGAAATATTAGACATTTGTTCATTTACTTATTGCTTGCAACAATATGAGCAAGCTTCAGAGCACAGGAGCTTTGTTTTATACATTTCCACCTCTGTATGGAGAGTGGGGACTTGCATGAAAAAAATGAATCTTCCTCTGACAAGGTCAACACACTATCTTTCCTTTCTGTTTTGTCAGTTCAGAAAATTACCATAAATTGGCATCTGTAGATTATTATTACCCATAAATTAGTAATTCTGTTGTTCATTCCTTTGGGGGGCTTAATAAGGAGTTATACTTTTGCAATATATACTTATTCTCTCTTCTGTTTTTGTTTGTTTGTTTTTGGCTTCACTGGGTCTTTGTTGCTGCTCATGGGGTTTCTCTAGTTGCAGTGAGGTGGGGCTGCTCTCTAGTTGCAGTGAGATCATGGGCTTCTCACTGCTATGGCTTCTCTAGTTGTGGAGAACAGGCTCTAGGGCATGCAGGCTTCGGTAATATGGGCTCAGTAATTGTGGCTTGTGGGCTCTACAGCACTGGCTTCGTAGTTGTGGGGCATGGACTTAGATGCCCCACAGCATGTAGGATCTTCCCAGACCAAAGATCGAACCCATGTCCTCTGCATTGCAAGGCAGATTCTTATCCACTGGACCACCAGTAGAATGTTTGCAAATGCAGATTCCAGAACCAGACCACTTGGAATTTAGTGTGGCTCTCCCACTTACCTATGTGATGTCATGAAAATTGCTCAACTCCTCTGAGCCTTAATTTCCTCATCAGTAAAATGGAGACAATTTTACTATCTGGACTGACTGTAAAGGATTGACTTCTGAGGATTGTAAAAAGGATTAAATTAAATAATACAGGTACATGGCCTGACTCATGCTGTCTTTTTTTTTTTTAACTGAAGGATAATTGCTTTACAGAATTTTGTGGTTTTCTGGCACACATCAACAAGAATCAGCCATAGGTACACCCATGTCCCCTCCCTCCTGGACCTCCCTCCCATCTTTCTCCCCATCTTACCCTTCTAGATTGTCACAGCATCCCTGTTTGAGTTCCCTGAGTCATACAGCAAATTCCCATTGCCTATCTGTTTTACATACAGTGTTATAAATTTCCATGTTAGTCTCTCCAGACATTTCACCTTCCCCCTCCTCTCCTCCCCGCATGTCTATAGGTCTGTTCTCTATGTCTGTTTCTCCATTGCTGCCCTGAAAATAAATCCATCAGTGCCATCTCTTTAGATTCCATATATATGTGTCGGTATATGATATTTATCTTTCTCTTTCTGACTTACTTAACTCTGTATAATAGGCTCTAGGTCCGTGCACCTCATTAGAATGGATTCAAATACATTCCCTTTTATGGCTGAATAGTATTCCATTGTATATACGTACCACAGCTTCTTTATCCATCTGACTCATACTAAGTCTTAAATGAGCTATTTATTTTGATTGATGAATTACTCCCATTTTACCTAACAGGAATCATTAAGATGATTCTCAATCAAGGGGGGAAATTTCCCCCAAGGGATGTTTGGCAATACTGGAAATGATTTTGGTTATCACAACTGGGGATGCTACTCTATTTAGTAGGTAAGAAGCCAGGGATGCTGCTAAACATCTTACAATGCAGAGGGTGAGGGATGAGGGTGGACAACAAAGAATTACAGAACCCAAACATCAATAACGTCACTGAGGAGAAACCTTATAGATAGAGAACATTTGTTTTGACATACTGTGTGTGCATGCCAAGTCTCTTCAATCATGTCTGGCTCTTTGCAATCCTATGGACTGTAACCCTCCAGGGTCTTCTGTCCACAGGATTCTCTAAGCAAGAATACTGGAGCAGGTTGCCATGCCCTCTTCCAAGGGATCTTCCCGACCTAGGGATCGAACCTGAGTCTCCTATGCCTTCTGCATTGGCAGGCAGGTTCTTTACCACTAACGCTAACTGGGAAGCCCTTAACATTTTACTAGCTCCAGTATTTCAGAGAAATTAAGAAATTTAAAGCAGGAGAGGGGGAACTTTTTTAAACTATCACTACTCCTTCTGTCATGCCTGTATAAACCAACTTAGAGGATGAAAATCCACACTCACATTACCCCACTATAGAAGCCTGGTCTTAAATCTCTTATCTTTGCCTTTTAAAATTTATGGCCATGTACATGCAGGTACTGTTGCCCAGACCCCAGAATTCCCAGGCAATTTTCCTTGGAGATTCTTGTTATTTCAGTTCTGCATCAGACCACTAGAGGGTGCAGAAGCACCGTCAATCATGCAGCATTTGTGCACCAGACTCAGTTTTCAATAATGCAAATCTTAACAAAAAATGCTGAATTGTTCCGGTCCCTAAAATAGAAACTCCTAAAAATATATTTATTAAACAGCTTTATAGGTACAGAGTTTAAAATGTTGGATTCAACTATTAGGTTGATGCAAAAGTAATTGCAGTTTTGCATTGTTGAACTTTGCCATTTGATATTGGAGTACCTTTTTAAATAAATGCGGTTATGTTATACATGATTTTAATGTGCATTTCTAGCTTTATGTTTTTTTGCTAGTGAATTATTACTTGCTATTTTTTATATGCATTTTAGACCATGGAAATAATGTTAGACAAAAAGCAAATTCAAGCAATTTTCTTGTTCAAGTTCAAAATGGGTCATAAAGCAGTGGAGACAACTTGCAACATCAACAATGCATTTGGCCCAGGAACTGCTAACGAATGGACAGTGGAGTGGTGGTTCAAGAAGCTTTACAAAAGAGACAAGAGCCTTGAAGATGAAGAGTGTAGTGGCTGGCTATAGGAAGTTTATGACAACCAACCGAGAGCATCATCACAGCTGATGCTCTTACAGCTACATGAGAAGTTGCCCCAAAACTCAGTGTCGGTCATTCTATGGTTGTTTGTTGTTTGAAGCAAATTGGAAAGGTGAAAAGTCTCGATTAGTGGGTGCATCATGAGCTGACTACAAATCAAAAAAATCATTTTGAAGTGGCTTCTCTTATTCTATGCAACAACAATGAACCATTTCTAAATCTGATTGTAATGTGTGACAAAAAGTGGATTTTATAAAACAAGCAGCAACAACTAACTCAATGGTTAGACCAAGAAGAAGCTTCAAAGCACTTCCCAAAGCCAAACTTGAACCCCAAAAAAAGCAAGTCTGTAGTATGTTACAATAAATGTCCTCATTCTATACTGGTCACTATTTGGCAGTCTGCTGCCCATCTCCACTACAGCCTTCTGAATCTCGACAAAACCATTATATCTCAGAAGTATGCTCAGCAAATCGATGAGATGCACCTGCAGCCAGCACTGGTCAACAAAAAGGGCCCAATTCTCTGAGATAATGCACGATTGCATGTCACACAACCAATGCTTCAAAAGTTGAATGAATTGGGCTATGAAGTTTGGCCCATCTGCCATATTCACCTGACCTCTTGCCAGCTGACTACCACTCCTTCAAGCAGCTCAACAACTTTTTGCAGGGAAAACGCTTCCACAACCAGCAGGACGCAGAAAATGCTGAGAGTTCATCGAATCCCAAAGCGTGGGGTTTTTCTTTGTTTTTTACTGCAAGAATAAGCAAATTTATTTCTAGTTGGCAAAGCTGTGTTGATTGTAATGGTTCCTATTCTGATTAATAAAGATGTGTTTGAGCCTAGTTGTAATGATTTAAAATTTACAGTCTGAAACTGTTATTACTTTTGCACCAACCTAAATGGCAACCCACTCCAGTATTCTTGCCTAGAGAATCCTGTGGACAGAGGAGCCTGGTGGGCTGCTGTCCATAGGGTCACACAGAGTCAGACATGCCTGAAGCGACGCAGCAGCAGCAGCAGCAATATGTCACTCTAATTGTCATCAAACTGTAAATCGTGGTAGTACTTTAATTCAATGTCATGTTAAATGGGAATCTAATGAATAACCACTGATGATATTGTGAAAAGTTTGAGGCTATAATGGTGCTATTATGATAATATTTTATGACTATGCAGGTAAAAACTCACTTTGATGAAGATTTGGTCATGCCGTGAGCTCTGTGTGTGTGTGTGCATGTGTGCTCAGTCGTGTCTGACTCTACGCCACCCCACAGACTGTAGTCTGCCAGGCTCCTCTGTCCATGGGATTTTCCAGGAAGAATACTGGAGTGGGTTGCCATTTCCTCCTCTGGGGGACCTTCCCAACCCAGGGATCAAACTGAGTGTCCTGTGTCTCCTGCATTGGCAGGTGGATTCTTTATCACTGTGCCACCTGGGAAGCCTCATGCTATGGATTAATTCATATCAAATAGATATATATGGTCTTATCTACCAGGAATTAAATAAAAATTAAGCAAGAATCAGAACCTAAATACAAACTCCAAGTTGGACTAAATAGCATTATTGTGCTCAGGCCTGAATCAAACACAGACCAAAGCATTAATAATCATTGTCTTAAGCCTGCATAACTGAAAAAAATATTATGGCATCACTAAATATTTAGATATATCAATTTCATACACTCAGGTTTAGAATAGAGGCACTGAGGAAAAATTGTAGAAAATTTCAGAAGGAACTGATTAAAGAATTATTTTAAAGAGCAGAGCATCTAGCTGTTTCTCCTTTCAACTAAAGATTAACAGAAGCATGAATACAAATATTGTGCAGTTGATCCCTAAACTTGTGACACCCAAGTTGTTCACAAGTATCTCTAAAGAGATTCCAAGATTCTGTTTGAAAGTAATTTTAATTAACTTACACACACACACACACACACACATCTAAATGAACAAAACTGCTGTGTATTTTGACACGGAACTGAAGAGCTAAAAATGGTGTCAAGTCCAATAAATGGAAATAGGTGAAACCATTTGAGTGTCGTTTGAGGGGCTCCAAAGAGCTCCAGTACCACAGTCCTTCATGTCTCAGCACAGAAAAGAATAGAGCGAGAAACAAAGTGATTTATTAGAATGAGACTCTTGTGAGGTTTACAAGTGGGTGGGTGAGAAATGCCTCACTGAGAACTTACTGGGCTACATTTTTATAATCAAAGGGAGAGTGGGGAAAGGGAAAACAATTTCTTTGCCTTTCTTGAGTAGACATCATGCTTCCATCTTCAGCTCCTCCGCCAGGTCGGGCGGAGGAGTTTTCTTGCCCCTACATGGTCGAGCTAGGTCCACAAATTACCATTTTTTATGTGTGTAGAGAGCACGTCCTAGGAAATCATTAACTTTCTGAGTTCACTGGGCAAGATATAGATCTCATGCCATCATTGTTTTATTGTTTGGGGGCATGACTTGTGTATGGTTTTGCTGCTAAGAAAGCCTGCTTGGTTTTGTGGTTAAGCAAGCCTTCTTTCTTGAGTAGTCATTACCTTACAGAGGTCTCATATATATATACATATATATAATATAGCTTACAGTCCTCTAGTGGAACTAATTGTTTAATCACCTACTTTGTCCTTTTACTCTATGCCTATCATCAGTTCAGTTCAGTTCAGTTGCTCAGTCATGTTTGACTCTTTGCAACCCCATGAATCTCAGCACGCCAGGCCTCCCTGTCCATCACCAACTCCGGAGTTCACTCAGACTCACATCCATCAAGTCAGTGATGCCTTCCAGCCATCTCATCCTCTGTCGTCCCCTTCTCCTCCTGCCCCCAATCCCTCCCAGCATCAGAGTATTTTCCAATGAGTCAACTCTGCATGCAGTGGCCAAAGTACTGGAGTTTCAGCTTTAGCATCATTCCTTCCAAAGAAATCCCAGGCCTGATCTCCTTCAGAATAGGAATCAATGATTCAGAAAGTAGAAGACTGCATAGACTAGCGATTAACCTCATAGGTTGGCTATCAGACTCTCTGGGTTTGAAAACTGCCTGTACCAGTTAACTTTTTTCAGTTGAGATAGAGTTGATGTATTATGTAAGTTTCAGGTATACAACATAGGGGTTCACAATTTTTAATGGTTATATCCCACGTATAAAGTATTGCTGTATTCCCTGTGTTGTACAATATATTCTTGTAGTTTATTTTATACATGGCAGTTTGTACCTCCTAATCCGCTCCCTCCACCAGGCCCCTCCCCTTTCCTTCTTCCCACTATCAGTTAATAGTTTTGAAGTTCTGGGGAAATCTTTTTATATCTCTATGCTTTCTCGATAAAATAGCTGTGAATGTCATAGTATGGTTTACCTCATAGGGTTGATGTAGGGATTACATGAGTGAATACAGGCATAGCACCTAGAACAGTGTCTGGAACATATTAACTCTACGTAAGGGTTTTCCATTATAATTATCATTTCCATTAGAGGCTAGACCAATGCAAGATATAAGTATCTATACCTCTTCTCTTTTCAGTTGGCCATGCCCTTTCTTTCTAAAGTATCACTTGATCATTTTTTTCTCTAAGAAAAGCAACAGAATGAACATATTAGACTTCATGGACCTGGAGATATACAAAATAGTTGATTTCTGAGCTGTTGCATCACAATCAGCATAAAAGAAGCGGCCCTCCATTTTTTCCCTTTCCATTCCCCCATTATATGCCCACTCCATTGTTTTAAAATCAGTGTTGATCTTTAAAAAAGTGCAAATAAAGGAGGGAGAAGAAAGTAGTATATATATATTTTTTTAACCTCCAACCTTCAAGCCAGACATGAGGATACACATAATTTATAACAGAAAAAGCCTCTTAAAACTTTTGTAAGGCACCCTTTGAAAAGGTTGAATGATTTAATGAGAATACAACCTTTTCCTTTTATCAAGTTCTAGAAATGTTTACTGGCTGCTAAAGGTTTTTTTTTCTCCTCCTGTAACAATTGGTTATCACTAACTTGTGAGGAAGTCAGGAATCCAAGGGAAAGAAGAATAAAGGACAAACCCAGAACCCAAATCTTATCATCGTGTCAGCCCTGTAAAACTTAATGCCCTGACCTATTGCCATGGAAACAAGACCTCAGTGTCAGAATAACATGGTTTCCAGGGTGTACAGCATACCTCCCCCAGCATTTCATTCAACTTCAATCAATTTCATTTCATTCAGAAAAATCCTTATTTGGGGAGGTCAGTTCCAATTCCTGAGAAGGCCAAAATGTCAGATGCTCTGTATACTAAGGTGTAAATCCATTAGTGAAAACTCACTAACCCATGTCACACTCAGTTTTATGTCACATCAGTGTATTATGTATCCCATCACAGCAAGAGCAAGTTGCCCAGAAATGAAAAAAAACTAAACATGCATGAAACTAAGTACCACAGATATGGCCTCTCTAGATGAAAAATTCCTTTAAGTATTTTTTTTACACCACAGAGCATAATTGTGAAGTGATCAGACTCTAGAAACAGGTGGACTGGCTTTGGCTCCTGCCATTGCCACTTGTTATATAACTGTCATCAACATCCCTAATTCTCTATGCTTTAGTTTCTCCATTTGTACAATAAGAATAGTTCTTATCTCACAGGATCACTGTAAGAATTAAATGAGTTAATATATACAGAGTACTCAGCGCCTCACACTTAATAAGCACTAGATAGGCATTTGTCATCATAAAAATAATTATTTTATTATAAATAGTGATTGATGAGAGAAAGAACATTTCATTTTGTCTTTACATGCTCAGTTTTTATTTTGCTTAATTTAAAATGTCCTATTTGCAATATCTTAAACATTTAAAAAATCATACTTTTATTATATGCAATGGCTAAATGAGTAAATGAGACTTCAAAAGAAGGGAAAAGTAAACTCACTCAAGGATTCTTTTTTTTTTTTTTTTTTTCCATTTTTTGTTTTTGGGCACTGTGCAAAGCATTTTGCTACATCCCATTACAGTTCAGGACAACCCAAAGTCAATGAACAAATGATGAACAGAACAGTTTCGTGACCAACCGGCAGCCAGGCCTATTCATTCTAATTGTGGGACCAGATCAGAGATTACTTAGCAACCACTTGAGTAAATGATGGGGAATTGTAATGTATGTATGTAAACTGCAGAGCAGTTTCATAATTGTAATCAAGCAAACATCATTAAAGACTTTCTCCTGACCACATTTCCTGAACTCTGCTTATCTGCAAGTCGTCAGAATAAACAGGTCCAATTAAAGAAAGCGGAGATGTCCTCCTCAGATCATGGATGCCCAGGAACATGCGTTCTCCAAGCCTGGGAAAGAATGTTTGCTGGATCCTTTGGCTTACATGTGGACAAATATAAAGTTAAATAAAGGAGTATTTTGGATTATAAATCTTTACCAGTATTTAGGATTAGCATCTTATATAAGCATATCTCAGAGGCTTCCCCAGTGGCTCAGCGGTGAAGAATCCACCTGCAATGCAGAAGCCACAGGTTCGATCCCTGGGCTGAGAAGATCCCCTGAAGGAGGGCATGGCAGCCCACTCCAGTAGTCTTGCCTGGAGAATCCCATGGACAGAGGAGCCTAGCAGACTGGAGTCCACAGGGTCACATAGAGTCAGGACATGACTGAAGTGACTTAGCATGCATGCATAAGCATGTGTGTGTGGTGGGACTCCCACGTGAATAATTCTTCCCTCTGCCACTCCATGATCCTTCTAGCTCAGTTCTACCATCTCTATCTATTCTTCTAAGAGCCGAGAGTCAGAAGGACCTGAGAAGTTGAGTTCAGCCTCTCAGTGGTTTTTCCTATAGAAAGTCACAGGCTGCCACATGCACACTTTCAGCTGTACATTCCAACTCCCCTTGAGTTCATCTACTCCATCCATATTTATATAACACCTATATGTTACATATATTGGGTTGTATGTTAGGAATACAAAATTAAATAAAATTAAGTCTTTGCTGGCAAGAAGCACATTATCTGCTGGAAGAGAGAGGTGTGAGAAACACAATGACAAAAGTGAGAAATAGTTCCATAGGAGTAAGTACGGCATGCTATGTGAGTGCATAATAATAGTTAAAATAGTCAACATTCATTTCGTATCAAGCTCTGCTCTAAAATTCAACACACATTAACTCTTTCTTTCTCATGAAAGTCTTAAAGGTAAATTGAGGTGCTGAGAGGTTAAGTCACTTAGTCACACAGTCAGTGTCACACAGTAAGTGTCACAGCCAGTTTAGTTGAAATATGTACCCCACTCTGAGAGAATTAAGACTTCCTGGAGGAAGGAGGTGGAACAGGGGGATACCTAAGAGACGGATGTGAATCAGTTAGATAAAGTAGGGGAAGGCCATCCTATGCAGAGGGAAATCATTTGTGCCAGCTTCACCCTTGGGCCCCACAATAGGGGTTCATCCAGTGGTGTCCCTCCCCTTGGTTACCAGGTCTACAGGCCAAGGGCTCATGCCCACCTAGAGCCTGTTCCCACCTCTTCCCATTCTAGACATGCGTGTGTGCTAAGTTGCTTCAGTCGTGTCTGACTCTACGACCCCATGGACTGCAGCCCACCAGTCTCCTCTGTCCATGAGATTCTCCAGGCAAGAATACTGGAGTGGGTTGCCATGTCCTCCTCCAGGGGATCTTCCTGACCCAGGGATCATAGTGGTCTAGAAACCTCAACCCCAGTGGTTTCAAGCCCCCTTGCAAAGCCTGTGTGGCTTCTTCCATCCTCCTAAGAGGGAGCCAAGTTCATGGGCTTCTTGCTGGGGAATGGCCATGTGCAGGGGGTGTGAATGGTGCCCGGGTGTGCAGGCTAAAGTGTCCATAAACTTACAGACAGGTTGTCCAGGACAGATGAAGGGGTGGGACGAGAAGGCTGGTGGGCTGGGTGTTGGGAGCTCTCTCCTGCCTATGACATTCTGACGTGAAACTCTGAAGAGTCTGAGAATTCAAAATCTGAACCTAACTTTCTAGGTAGTTACAAAGGTGTTTCGTCAAAAGTAAAGGATAGAACACATTATATGTAAGTGTGTTAGCTTAATGTACAATTTTAGGGCTTCCCTGGTGGCTTAGAGGTTAAAGCATCTGCCTGCAATGCAGGAGACCTGGGTTCAATCCATGGGTTGGGAAGATCCCTTGGAGAAGGAACTGGCAACCCACTCCAGTATTCTTGCGTGGGAAATCCCATGGGCAGAGGAGACTGGTGGGCTACAGTCCACGGGGTACCAAAGAGTCAGACACGACTGAGCGACTTCACTTTTCACACATTTTAGGAACATGGCCTGTGGCCTGCATTTGTACCCAAGCCCTACAAATATTAGAGGTAAACCTCCTGTGTGTAAGGGATGAAGACGTGAGAAACACAGCTGGCCCGGGAAACTAAATGTAGCCAAGCTCAAGCCTAGACTAGGAGGCAAAGAGTTCAGGGATGCTCCTGCCTGTCAAGTGACTTGAACTTAATTTGGAAGGCTGCAGAGGTCATTACAGATTTTAAGGTAGAGTAGGCCAGGCTTTAGGTTTGGAGTGCTCATTTCACATGTGTCAAGCTGCTGTCTGCAAAAGAAACACACCAAGATATCTTTATTCTCACTTCTTTCCTATGCCTCTGTCCAGAAGCGGGAAAGAAAAAGAATGGTGATGTCTTTTGTGGCAGTAGGAGTCCAAATAGCAAAGCCTGGTACAGTTAGAAGAGCAAATATGTGGGAGTCAAAAATAGCATCCTGACATTCTTATCTGACCTATTCAGCTGGTGAGAGCCTGAAATCACATATTCAGAGAAGCCGGGCAGCCAAGACAAAGCCCAAGAGCCCACAGATGTCAAGAGTAGGATGTCTGGGAATGGGTCAAGGGCATGGGGCAGAGCCAGGTGGATAATCAAAGAGCTAACATAGACCTATTGCACATGAGTCCTTGGAGTGAGGCTTGCTTCACCCCTGGGGTGCAGCAGGAGACTCCCAGTTATTGAATGACATCCTGGAGCAAGGCCAGTTGGGCCAGGTGTTCAGATAGACAGGACATGTCTCACATGGCCCTGGCCACACAAGATTGCATTTAACCACAATCAATGGACACTGGACAAACAGGAGGTCCTTCAGTAGGTCTCCATAATATATATTTATCAAATTTTGTTTCCAAAAATAACCTGACTTCCTTGTGGGGAATTATCCTTCCACCGCCATACATGATTTTGAAAAGAACAATAAAGTCTAACAGACAAATCTTTTGGGGACTGTCTCATCCCACCTTACAACCAGGTGAAAGTGATGTGACCTAAGTTCAAGCTATCAATCACTCACTGCATGTGTGAGCTAAATTGCTTCAGTCATGTTAGACTCTTTGCAACCCTTTAGACTGTAGCTCACCAGGCTCCTCTGTCCATGGGATTCTCAAGTCAAGAATACTAGAGTGGGTTGCCATGCCTTCCTCCAGGGGATCTTCCCAACCCAGGCATGGAACCTGTGGCTCTTGTGTCTCTTGCATTGGCAAGTGGGTTCTTTACTAGAGTGGCAGGGGAAGCCCCAAACACTAGCCCCAAGAATGTAAATGGTGTGCCAGTAAGGCAAGGATATGAGAACAGTTGGGGCGAAGATTATAGCAGTAGCCGCCTCTGGGGTTTCAGGAATCAATGCTGTGAATGCCAGGGGTGGTTCTTGACCACATTGCTCCAAGAGAATGACCTTGGAGGGAGAAGATGATGCCCATCCTTTCCCCAAGCTTCCTTTGAGCTTCCTTAATCCTGTTAATAAATCCCCAAGGGTTTCGATAAAATCAACAACCTTTCCATCTGTGCCATGAGCAGTTCTTGCCCATAGACCAGCAAGATAGTTTCTAACCCTGGAAGTTGCTGCTCAAAGTTCTTTGTGAAGATGAAGATTTTCAATTGTAGTTTAAATTGGCAAATGGGTGGCTTCTCCATTTTTAGCAAAGTACATTTAACACAATGGGCTTCCCGGGTGGCTCAGTGTAACGAATCCGCCTGCAATGCAGGAGACGCAGGTTTGATCCCTGGGTTGGGAAGATCCCCTGGAGAAGGAAATGGCAACCCACTCCAGTATTCTTGCCCGAAAAATTCCATGGACAGAGGGGAGTGGCATGCTACAGTCCATGGGGTCGTAAGAGTCAGACACAACTTAATGACTAAACAACAGTTTAACACAATGCTACATTATGTCTCTAGGCGCTCTCCTCGAATACTGGGGTGAGCTAATTGTGACACACACACTTGACTATAAGCTCACCTGGGACAGGGGTCCCCAAAGGAACAGAAGTTACTATTTTGTGTCCCTGGAACCCCATGATCCTGATACTCTAGTGAAGAGCAAGGGGATGCCGACAGGGAAGCCAATTTGCTAAGGTCCAGAGGGAAGTATCCCCGGGCCCTGCTCTCTGCACACAGGGATCCTGACAACTTGAGAAGGAACTACAAATGAAGGGCGAGCAGTCAGCACGTGGGGGGCCTGGGCCTTAGCTACTGGCTACCAGTCTCATTTGAGCAGATAGATTTTCATTAAAAATGTCATTTTGAAAATGAGAAAAGCATACACACACATATGCAACTAAACAGATGTTCAGATTCCTGCTCTTCCTTCTACAGTACTCACAGGAAACACATGTCTGTGTTGTCCTAAGTCCAGTTACTAATTAGCACGTTTCAGTAGCACATTTCATGGAGGACAGAGAGAATTTCAAAGGGATTCCTCCCTTTTAAGTTGAGACAGCTGGTGCTAATTACCAAGCAGGAAAAGAATGTGCAAACAGATCATTGAGAAGCCATCGGTGGAACAGAAGGCGGAGGGGTCTTTGGGTCCTATTGTAGAACTCCTCTGCAGTGGTCAGAAGGGACTGCATATGATCTACATCTTCACCTTGCCCCCAGGAAGCAGCTGTCCAGTTTCATCACCCTGCAAGTAGGTGGGAAACACAGTCCAAGAGCATGAACTTAAAGATCATTTCACAGCATGCTTGTAAATTTCAGAGATACAGTTCAGAGCTCTGGTAGTAAAACAGTACCCTCTCAGTCAAAGATGCACAGCATCTAGAAGCTAAGCATGGCCTTTACCTTTTTAAACAAACCCAGGGGATGATCAGTTCAAAGTTCATCTTTATAATCATGTCGCTACAAACTGAGGATGATCAAGACACCCAAAATGATGCCTAATGAGGAAAAAAAGAATCTTGATCTTAATTCCATCAGGCCTCTAATGGAAAGACCACTCGACAAGAAATTAAAAGCTTTCTGATATACATACTCATTACAAGACTTTGAGAAAGCTATCTAGTTTTCCTGAGCCTCAGCCTTTCCTCAGTAAAATAGGAATAATGGTACCTACCACATAGGGCTGTATGTGAACATTTTGGAATATTATAAGTACAAGGTATATTCAGTCTGAATCTCTAGGCAAAGGTAAAGTCATTGGGTATCTTTGGAATGTGATTTCCAGCAAAAGCCAACCAAAGTAATCTCAGCCCCATGGAAGTATATGAGGACCTTACAGAGGGGGTTGATGGTTCTGGGTTAATAGAAACCTTGCAGGATGACTAATTGGATTTTAGGAACCAGCTTCACGACTGGGGACGATTATGCGAAGACTGTGCTGCAAAGTGATTAAAGGTAGAAGTTCTAGAATCATACTGCCTTAGTTTCAAATTCTACCCTATCACTTCCCACCTGGGTGACCCTGAGCAAGTCACTTACACACCCCACCCCTGCCCCCCCACCGGCATAAATTAAGGAAAACAGCAATGACACCAGCTCATGGATGGCTTCATTGTGAGGACTGAGTGAGATGTAAAATAGGCAGAGTGCTTGATAGATTATAACTTTCATCTCAAACACGATCAGTGTTATGAAGACAATGTTAGTATTCTAATAGTCACAGAGCTGAGTAATAAATTCATTTTCCTTTATTTTTATTCTAATGACTGCTGTCAGCTAACATACAATGCTTACATTGGGTAGCTTTTTGCATATTGAATCATTTAATCCTCAGATTAACAATCCTATGAGACATGTTAGTGAGTAGTAGGGCTAGGATTTGAAGCAGAAGCTTATTCTTAATTATTGCACAAATTAATGTAGGCCAATGATTGAGATTGGGATGGGGGATTTAGAGTGAACTACTCAGTACAATGGTAGTTTGTACAGCGGATTCAAATGTGAAAATGTTACGTATGCTTGCTGGACTGAATGTCCACCTACACATCACAAGGGAAAATATATTTAGCTGTTTTGACATTATAAAGTAGTCATGGCTTGACTTATCCGAAGCATTTCCATTTGTCCTTTTCTATTTCTATTTTCAGGAAACTGAAAACATTCTAACAAATGAAAGAAGTGTTCCCCCATTCCAACTATTCTAAAGACAAAAAGAAAATAACTCAGAATAACAGCAAGATAAATTTGATGAATCAAATACCATTGAAAACCCACTTAACACCCACATTCACTGTCTGTCTGAAAAGTTCTAAGTTCTATCATTTTTAACAAAGCCCAGGGATTTCACTCAGCTCTTTGGTATCAAACAAAAAAAGAAATTTCGGAATCACCATTGAGTGCTTTTTTATAAAACATCTAGTTTTTAGGAACAGTGCCTGCACCTATACCCTGAAAATCAAGGAAATCGGTAAAAACTTGTTGATTGCTTAAGTGCTAATAAATAGTGTCTGGTTGATATTACATGATGTTTCCATAAATGGGAAGGAAATGTAGTGATTTTTATGCATAGACTCCTTGGAACCAGGAAGACATACCTAGAAGATAGTTAGTGGCTGGCAGTAAGGCTGTAGGTTATTTATGAGTCAGTTGTATGAGACCAGAGAAGAAAAGTATTTCATGTTTAAGAATTGTTTCTGTATGTCTTATAGAAAAAGTCAGAGAGAGACTGTGACAAACAAGATGGCCTGAACAACGCCTGGGGTCGTTTAAAGAACAGAGTCCCTCTGAGGACTCTGAGGTCATGCCAGCTTGCCCAAAGACCTGCTCTTCCCCGTTGGCTCTCTCTCCCAAATTCCGGTTCTAATCATGCCCACCACTTGCCAACTAAGTCGCTACATCCTGCATCTGTGCTCTTATTTACACTTGGCTTCCTCTCCAGCTTTTCTCCCGTCTCTAATAATCTGTATCTGACAATGTTCAGACGCCTGATCAAAACCTAGGTGCCAGTTCCTAGAGGAGTTTTGTGCACTTAGTAGACCTTTATGCATTGAACCAGTACTATAACGCCTTTGAAATTCAATTCTTGTCATTTAATTATGCACCAGGTCTTTTACTACACTTAAATGTTTCTTTTATTAAACTGCTTGACAATAGAGTCCATCATTTCCACATCTTTTCCATATGCCAATGAGTTGCTCCTTGGGCAATGCATCACAGCTAGTAGAGATTCCACAACTATAGCAAATTATCCAGAATTTCATGTCTTCAACCTGTCTGTACCATTGTGAGATGTATAATTAGTTCTTGGTATTGTGACAAGAAGTTGCAGCACCATCAGTGTTGACTCTGCCAAAATCTGCAGATAACATCTGCTTAAATTCTAGGAGCAGGTGGAAAGCTGCTTGATCACAGTTAATGCATGGAAGGCCAGTTAACATTGTTATGAGCATGGTTTTGGGGAGTTAAACTCTCCAGTCTCTGCCACTGTTTATAGTTGGTTGAGCCAATTAACCTCTTTAACCTCAGCCTTCTATTCTATTTGTTGTTGTTCAGTAGTCATGAAGTCGTGTCCGATTCTTTGCAATCCCATGGACTACAGTATGCCAGGCTTCCCTGTCGTTCACTAACTCTTGAAGTTTGCTCAAATTCATGTCCATTAAGTTGGTGATGCTATCTAAGCATCTTAGGTGAAGATAATCATAGTATACTTCTTATAGAGTCTTTATAAATATAAAGAAGATATTAATAATACAGATAGCACTGTATCTGGAACAAGGGAAGCCCTCTATCAGGATTAAAATAACTAACCAAGAACTCAAATATGTTTTAAAGATACAACAGACTACTAATGATACTCAATGTATCCTGTTTTGAGGCTTAACTTATACTAATATATATTTATTTAGTATTTAAGTATTTTATAATTAATAGTTTTTAATCTTGAAACCAGTGTGGCACCCAGGTGTCACCGCAGCTTGATCTTCATTCAGACATAGGTTAGAGTTCTAGTTTTTCCACTTACTAGTCAAATGGCAAAGGACAAGTTGGCTAATATCTTGAAATTTCAGTTTCCTTCTCTGACATGAAGCCAAAAAAGGCCCTTCTTACTCGGTGAGAGGGTTGAAATTGCATGTAAATCCTCTAACAGTCAATAAAGACAGCTGTCATGAGTTCTGAGCCCTCTATTTTCCTGATTATCCTAAGGGACAGCAGCTGTGTAAGCTGAAGATCAATCTATAGCAGAAAGCCGCACAAGACGCTTTACAGCGTCTTCCTCATCCTAAGGGCATTCTCTCGGAATTAAGAGGCAAGTATTTCTCTGGGAACAGACTCATGTGGGAGAGCGTGGAGTAGGCAATTTGTGGACTCATTTTCTATAGTGTTGGCAGAATGTGGGTTGTCATCACAGGCTGGTTATTGTCTTTGATTCCTGAAGTCTTACAATTGTCACACTGTGGCATGGTGTTATTTTCATCTCTGTGATGGACTGATTATAAGGTAAAGCTGTACAGCCTGACCAATGTGCCAGGTGTCTGCTGTAATAACTCCAAGTGTTATTACTTTAAAAAAAAAAATAGAGATGTGGAGGGAAAACAAGGAGCCACTAACCAGCAAGCACTTCAAACCACAGCACAAAGAGACCAGATGTTGCTAGGCTGTATTTTGCTAGGATAAATTCTACTTAATCTTCCCTGAAATCAAATGATGAATTCAACCAGTATCTGGTGGTGATTTAGTCAGTAAGTCAGGTCCAACTCTTTTGTGACACTATGGACTGCAGAACACCAGGCTCCCCTGCTATGGGATTTCCCAGGCAAGAAAATTGGAGTGGGTTGCCATTTCCTTGTGGAGGGCATCTTCCCAACCCAGGGATTGAACCAGCATCTCCTGCATTGCAAGTGGTCTCTTGCATTGCAGGCAGTCTCTTGCATTGCAGGTGGATCCTTTACTGCTTGCTGAGTCACCAGGAAGGCCCAGAGCAATGAAGTTGAAAATTATTTAGCAACATCAGGAACTGAAGGCAGTTTCTTTTTCTTTTCTCCACTGAAGGGGCAGTGAGAATGTAGACAGAAGGCATATAGAACTATCCAAAAAGTAAAATAAAAATCTAGGTAATTCAATTCATTCTTCCTTACATAAAATAGAATTGGGGCCATTCATTCATTAATCTGGTTTGTACTAGGCACTGAAAAATTCAGGGGGTATAATAATTACTACAAGGACAAACATAAAAATAAAACAGTCCTTGACCTCAAGAGGCTTATATTCTAGACCCGCTGGGATCCAATGCCTGACGAGCTGAGGTGGAGCTGATATAATAATAATAGGAATAAAAGTGAGCAATAAATGTAAGGCGCTTGAAGCATCCCAAAACCATCCCTGGCCCTGCCTGGTCCGTGGAAAAACTGTCTTCCTCGAAACTGGTCCCTGGTGCCAATAAGTTTGAGGGGCCACGGTTCTAGAGGTTTAGCAAGCAGAAACCAACCAAACCAAGAAATAAAAAAACACCATAATTACAAACTAAAATAATACCTTTGAGCATGGAAGAGAGAGATGAGAGAAGAATCACAGGAAAGGATACTTATTGCAGAAACAGGCCCCTGGAGAAGTCATTTAAACTGAAACATAAAGGATGGAACAAGGAATGGGTGTTTTCAGCTGAGGGAACAGGATGTGAGGAGACCTGAAGGCAGGAGGTAACAGTGAAAAGGCCTGAGGGAAGAATTCACTAAGAAGAGTGAGTAATGTGGAGAGAGTCAGGATGAGAGTAGAAAAACAGTCAAGGGCCAGCTCATGCAGGCCCTCGAAGTCATGA
Source organism: Bos indicus (assembly GCF_029378745.1). Classification (NCBI taxonomy): domain Eukaryota; kingdom Metazoa; phylum Chordata; class Mammalia; order Artiodactyla; family Bovidae; genus Bos; species Bos indicus. Next base: position 18,990,398 of record NC_091764.1, read on the forward strand.
CGCGTATTGTTAGCAGACTAGGAAACCACTGAACAGTTTCTAGGAGGAGAAAGAAATAATATGATTTCCATAATCCAATATAACCATTGGAGGGCAGGCTAATGAGGCAGATTTCTAAAACTCAGATCTTGGCTCCACCGTGTATTAGCTGCGTGACCTTGAGCAAATTGCTTTGTTTCCTCATCTGCAAAGAGCCATTATCATAGTATCTACTGAGCTGTTTTGACGTTTAAATGAATTATTTCATAGCAACCTGATAGGACAGTGGCTAAGACATAGTAAGTACTAATTTTTTCACTTTAAAATTATTCATTTTATGTTATGTTCATTTCACCTTAAATTTTTAAAAAGTGAAAGAATGGGTATTCTGTTTGTCTCTTTCAACTGGATGAAGAGTTGCTCAAGTCAAATGAGAGCAAAGGAGCTCAGTGTTTTGCTTGGGGTATTTGAGTATGTGACATTCACAGTTGACACAAATGAAGAAGCAAGAAATAAATTATCACAACTCAACACATAAAAATTAAAGCAATGCAAGTGTTTTATATGAGTAAGAAGAACATTTAGACAAAAGATAAGACCTAGGGCCACCTCTGAGCAATGCCAACATTTGAGAACCCAACAGAAAAGATTGAGAAAGAGAAGGAAATTAGGAAAATGATCCTGGAAAGCAAGGGATAAGCATACTTCAAGCAAGTGGAGTGTCAACTTTGACAAATATTGCTGAGAAGCCAAGGAAGATGAGAGGGAAGACCTCCACTGGATTAGACTGCCTGAAGGCTGTTGCTAACCTTACCAGAGAAAGTTCCAGGTAGAAGAGCTATAGAAGAAGCATATTGGACTGAGTTGAAGGGTGGAAGAAAGATGACGAGGTAGAAGCAGTTTTTTCAGTGATAAATTTAGAATTCAGTTACAAAGGAGAACAGAGAAATAAGGCAGGAACTGAAACAGTATGTAGGGTCATTGAAAAAAAAGTCTTTGAAGAAGGAAAATACTACAGCATGCTTGTATGATAAAGGGAATGATTAAATGAACAGAGAGATGTTACTGCTGAGGAAAAGCATGAATAACTCAAGGAGCAAAGTCTTTGATAACACAAAAGGTAGTGGAAGCCAGTGCAAAAGTGGAGAAATACCCCTTCTTGGCAGAGGAGAAGCACTTCCATCATGGTGGAGGAAGGAGAATTGGGATGCAGATGCACTGCTCTGGCAGGTTTTGTGGTGGGAAGATGAGTTCATGTTCAATGACTTCTGTTTTCTCAATGAAGTATGAGTCTGGGTCATCCTTGAGAGGAGGATGTGTGGGAGGCTTGAGGCAAAAGATGAATGGTATAGTCATCTCACAGAGAGTGAGAAACCTAACAAGATTCCTGAGCAGCTCTGAGTGCCGGCCTGAGGTTTCTGAGTTCTGCATCAGTCCTCTTGGCTGTGTGACTTTACCCAACAAACTTGCTGTGTCTTGGGTTTGGGCAAGTGAAAAGCAGAGAAGATTCCTGCAACCTTAGAATAGCTGTTATGAATCACCCCAGGCCTATGGTGTCCGCTTCCTGCTCATTGGCTAGTGAGCATCGAAGGAAGTTCAACAATCCCATCTGTTAAATATAGAAGAGGAGAGACCTCAGCATCAAGATGTTTTGTGCCTGGACAGCTGCCAGCAGTAGTAACAAGGTTATGTCCAAATCCTTGGCTCCAGCTAGCCAAGGCATTCAGTAAGAAACCGTCTTCCAGCTGTACTTTCACTGATGATCAGAAAGGGTTACCATGGAAGTTGTCATATTAGAAAGGTCAAAGTTGTCTCAGGAGCTTCAGTGCAGCTGAATTTGGTATGAGATATATCTGAATGAAAAGATAAAATACAGAAGAGGTGGAAAGAAATGCATGTGTGTTTCTTCCAAGTATGTTGTTTTGCTGCTGTTCAGTTGCTAATCTTTACAACCCCATGGACTGCAGCATGCCAGGCTCTTCCATCCTCCAATATCTCCTGGAGTTTGCTCAAATTCACGTCCATTGAGTAGGTGATGATATCTAACCATCTCATCCTCTGCTGCCACCTTCTCTTGACTTCAATCTTTCCCAGCATCAGGGTCTTTTCCAGTGAGTCAGCTCTTCACATCAGGTGCCAAAGTATTTGAATTTCAGCCTCAGCATCAGTCCTCCCAATGAATATTCAGGGTTGATTTGCTTAAGAATTGACTGGCTTGATCTCCTTATAGTCCTAGGGACGCTCAAGAGTCTTCTCCAGCACCAGAATTCAAAAGCATTAATTCTTTGGTGCTCAGCCTTCTTTATGGTACAATTCTCATATCCATACATGACTATATACAGCAATCTATTTGAGCTAAATTGTGTCAAAATAAGTTCCAAATGAATGTGGTCTAAATTAAATTACCTGATAAAGGAATGTGAGAAAAGGAAAAATATGTTTATAATCCTGTAGAAATCCCTAAAATAAAAAGTAGGATATGAAGAAAGGGTGGGTTTTAATGGTGTCAGAAAGGTTTTCATACAGATTGATCCAAGAAGGAATGCTGCAGCCACAAATGTTCTCATGATGCATCACACGAATCCTCTGTGCCATCCTTCAGGAGTTTTCCTGTCTTTCATCACTTCGTTTAGTGAGGCTCACATGTCCTCCCCTGCTCCTCACCATCTGTCCACACCTACTCCTCCTTCAGGGATCCATTCTGTCTTCTCATTATGCTTCAGGTGGCAGTTTAACAAACTCTCCAGGAAGATTTCCATTATGCCATTCAGCCTTGTTAATTCCATTTTACAGAATACGCTTTCTTGAGAACTTATATTTTTTGGAGGGTGTGGGGAATTGTTTGGTAGCCATCTATCACTGCTAACCACTATATTCCCAGTTTTTGTCATACATCCTGGCACACAGAGACCATTACATAACTGTGAAAGGAAAGAAAGAGAGGGAAGAGGCGAAAAGGAGTAAAAACAGCGAGGAAGACCAACAGGGAGGCCACTCAACCTACAAAGGTTTTCTCCCTTCTTTAAATTCATTGGAAATTGGTTCTTTGCCCTGTATTGAATACTTAAATATATGCCACTCTGATACAACTCTTGTGTTTTCTGATGTACAAATATTGCACACACAGTTAAGTACTTAAATGTGTAAGACTCATACCATTCATATGTAAGAATACAGGAAATACCATATGCTGAGAATGGCATCAAAAATGCCCTTGAACATGTAGGTAATTTATCATTAATCTTCTAGGGTTTTATCTGAAATATTGTTTTTATTGATCTTATTCACTTTTTAAATTGTAATTTTTTTGAAGTATAGTTGTTGGCAATGTTTCAAGTTTACAGAAAAGTGATTCTGTTACATATATATATGAATATATTCTGTTTCTTCTCCATTATGGGTTATTACAGGATATTAAGCATAGTTCCCTGTGCTATACAGTAGATTCTTGTGGTTTATCTATTTTATAAATAGTAATTGTATATCTGTTAATCCCAAATTACAAATTTATCCCTCTCCCTCTTTCCCTTTTGGTAACCATAAATTTGTTTTCTGTATCTGTGACTCAATTTCTGTTTTATAAATGGGTTCATTTGTATTATTATTCTTTTATATTCCACATATAAGTGATCTCATATAATTTTGTCTTTCTCTGTCTGACTTCTTCCACTTGGTATGAAAATCTCTAGGCCCATCCATGTTGCTGCAAATGGCATTATTTCAGTCTTTTTTTATGAGTAATATTGCATTATATATTGGAATACATACATCTTCCTTACCCACTCATCTATCTGTGGACATTGCAGTTGCTTCCATGAACTGGCTATTGTAAATGGTACTGCTGTGAACCCTGGGGTGCATGTATCTTGTCAGCTTAGAGTTTTCTCCAGATATATACTAAGGAGTGGGATTGCTGGATCATATGGTAACTCTATTTTTTTTTTTTTTTTTTTTTAGTTTTTTAAGGAAACTTCATACTGTTCTCTAGTGACTGCACCAATTTACATTCCCATCAATAGTGTAAGAGGGTTCCCTTTCCTCCACACCCTCTCTAGTATTTATTATTTGTAGATTTTTTGATGATGGCCATTCTGACTGGTGTGAATTGATACCTCATTGTGGTTTTGATATGCATTTCTCCAAAAATCAGTGATGTTGAGCATCTTTTCATGTGCCTGTTGGCCATCTCTATATCTTCTTTGAAGAAATGTCTGTTTAAGTCTTTTCCCCATTTTTTAATTTTTTTTTTTATTGAGCTGTATGAGGTGTTTGACTATTTTGAAAATTAATCCCTTGTTAGTTGCATCATTTGCAAATGTTTTCTCCCATTCTGTAGCCTTTTTGTTTTGTTTATTGTTTCTTTTGCCATGTAAAAGCTTTTAAGTTTAATCAGGTCCCATTTGTTTATTTTTGCTTTTATTTCCATTACTCTAAGAGCAGATCCAAAAATATATTGCTGAAATTTATGTCAAAGAGCATCCTGCCTATGTTTTCCTCTAGGAGTTTTATAGTATCTGGTCTTATATTTAGGTCTTTAATCCATTTTGAGTTCATTTTTTATATGGTATTAGAAAATACTCTAATTTTATTCTTTTACATGTAGCTATTCAGTTTTCTCAACACCACTTGAATTTGGGCCTTTCCGTGGGGTGATATAATCCTTAAAAATCCTAAATGCCATCTAAAAGTCGCAAGGGGTTCTTACTTTCCAGCTTTCATTGCCCATCACTCTCAGCTTCACGTTTCACGTGTGTTAGTTGCTCAATCGTGTCAGACTCTTTCAATTCAGTTCAGTCACTCAGTTGTGTCCAACTCTTTGCAACCCCATGAACCGCAGCACGCCAGGCCTCCCTGTCTATCACCAACTCCCAGAGTCTACCAAACCCATGTCCGTTGAGTCGGTGATGCCATCCAACCATCTCATCCCCTGTCATCCCCTTATCCTCCTGCCCTCAATCTTTCCCAGCATCACAGTCTTTTCAAATGAGTCAGCTCTTCCCATCAGGTGGCCAAAGAGTTTCAGCTTCAACATCAGTCCTTCCAGTGAACAACCAGACTGATCTCCTTTTAAGATGGACTGGTTGGATCTCCTTGCAGTCCAGGGACTCTCAAGAGTCTTCTCCAACACCACAGTTCAAAACCATCAATTTTTTGGTGCTCAGCTTTCTTTATAGTCCAACTCTCACATCCATACATGACCACTGGAAAAACCATAGCCTTGACTAGACTCTTTGCAACCCTGTTAACTGCAGTCCGCCAGGCTTCTCTCTCTATGGGATTTCCCAGGCAAGAATACTGGAGTGGGTAGCCATTCCCTTCTCCAGGAGATCTTCCTGACCCAGGGATCGAACTCAGGTCTCCCACATTGCAGGTAGATTCTTTACTGTCTGAGCCACAGGGAAGCCCACTTCACGTTTTAAGCTCTATCAATTCTGAACAATGTTCATAGTTCCTCAGATGCTCTTTCTGTCTTCTGACTGCAATGTTTTCTTCTGAGGATCAAACTCTACTCATTCAAGATTTACTACATCCTTCACATCATCTAGGAAGCCCTCTAGCATTTCCATCACCACCTCTGTTCTACATAAATTACTGTATGAGTCCCTACTAAACTGCAAGACTATTTTCTTTGTATTCTCGGGGCTTAGTACATGGGTTGAAATTCATAAACTCAATATTTATGAAACTGAGCTATTGTTCATTTTGAAGCTACACCCTTCATGATTTCACAGACTTCACTTCAGCCTTCCTGAATATTTGCTCCAGGTTAATTACTGTAATTTGTGTGTGTGTGTGTGTGTGTGTGTGTATGTACTTCTTTCTAGTTGTATTTCAAGTTCCTCCCAAAACAAGGCCCTGGGAATCCCCAAGTTGAAAAACACCCTTGGGCTTGGTCTATTGCTGTCTTGTATTCATACTTGGGTATTCATTCACAAACATTAAACTCCAGGAAAGAAGATGTGACAAAACAGGACTCCCTCCTCCATGGCATGAGTCCTTGGCTGGTTTCAGAGTGGATGGTGGCCAGTGGGGAAAACACACAGGAATTTTTCCTTGGAACTGAGGTAGGATAAAAAGGGCCTGCTGTGTATATCACCATCTTTTCCCTGACACTTCCCCTTCAGTTTCTGAGAATATAACAGTAAATAACCTTTGAAGATGGGCTTCCCAGGTAGCCCAATGGTAAAGAATCTGCCTGATCATGCAGGAGCTACTTGAGATGCAGCTTTGATTCCTGGATCAGGAAGATCCCCTAAGGGAGGAAATGGCAACTCACTCCAGCATTCTTGCCTGGAAAATTCCACAGACAGAGGAGCCTGCCAGGCTTAGTCCATGGGGTCACAAAGAGCCGGACATGACTGAGCGACCAAGCACGCATGCAACATTTAAAGATATTGGGTAACATAACATGAAACGAAAACGCACGCTTCCAATGCACTGTGCTTTCAGAGATTCTGGGTTTAGCTCACCTGCCCAGTGAGCTGAGTGCTGTGTTTGCCTCCATAACCAGGTGAGCCCACCTCCTTGAGGAAGCCCACTCTATTCTTGGTAGCACAGTGGGCCACTGAGAGTTGGAAAAGGCACAAGAACCCTGAGATCACCTGAAAATTCTTCCCTAGCAAGGCAATTTTATGAATGAAATCTTCCAAGCAAATGACACCAAACTTCCCCCAGTGCTGTTCAATCATTCTGTCTGTCAGAGGGACACTTTTATTCTTGACCTTGGCTTGTCTGTGTTCCAAGTTAAGTTCCCGAACAGACTTTAGATTTGGAAATCCCCAGGTCACATAAGGGTTTCTCTGGTGGCTCAAACAGTAAAGAATCCTGCTGCAATGCAGAAGACCTGGGTTTGATCCCTGGGTCAGGAAGATCCCCTGGAGAAGGGAATGCAACCCACTCCAGTATTCTTGCCTGGAGAATCTCATGGACAGCGGAGCCTGGAGAGCTACAGTCCATGGGGTCACAAAGAGTTGGACACAATTGAGCACACACACACACACACACACACACACAGGTCACATGAAGTTCCACTATTCCAAAGTGAGTTTATGGTAGGAAAGGTTACTTCCACAAAGATACCACTGAAAATCTTATTCAGGCAAAGTCTTGCAATGATCCTCAGCACTAGTTAATTCACCCCATTAACCCTTTGGATGCCTAGAATAAAGGTCAAGAAATGTTTATCTGGGACTTCCAAGCCACGGAGTTTCACTTCTAACTGTCTAAGTCACACTCTGTTATGCAGTTGCTACCAGGAATCATTTAGGAACCCTGATGCCTAAACTTGAGCTCTTTTCGTTTCCTCTGCTTCTTTCTTGCAAAAGCAACTGCTTTTCTTGGGTAGCTTTGAGGGCCTGATATGCCTTCTTCTTTCTAGGTGACTTTCTGGAACCGCCATCTTTCTAATGTTGCAGCTACTGCTCATGTGCAGCCCCAGTGCCTTAACAAACCCTAGAGAGGTCGGATGGGAGGGGGAGGGAGGCTCAGGAGGGACGGGGATACAGATATAATTATGACTGATTCATATTGTTGTACAGCAGAAGCCGACACAACATTGTAAAGCACTTATCTTTCAAATAATAAAAATTTTAAAAATAAATAAAAGATAACCACATTAGGATAGGGCATGATACTTACCAGAAAAACATTTTCCACATTAAACCATCCTTTTTTAAAAACTGTATATTGGTTATACAAGCCTGTGTCATAAATTTAACAAAATTATTCATTCCTAAAGAATTACTTTTAAAAAATATCATACTATTGTATCCTCAGAAAGTGGCATTAGCTTCTACCACACAATAAGAAAAAAAATGGCATTAAATGGACATCTTGAAAATAAGATTGCATGCTTTTAGTCCAGGCACTCTTCAGGTTTTCCTCTTTCTTCTTCATCCTATTCCCTCTCTCCTACCATTTTCCTTCCTTGGTTCAGCTCCATTTCCCCTCTGCTTTCCAACTGCCAGTGACAGATGGGACGGGACTTGCTTAAACTCTTGTAGAGCAATCATGGGTTTTAAGTTTGCTGATGGCTTTTCTAGAATGAGGATAGAGGCAGCGTGGAGCACAGACTGGGAAGGTAGGCTCATGCTCCCAGGTTCTAAATATCACCAAATCAGAAGACAATTGCATTTGTGAAATTGGATAGAAACTCTTTTTATCTTTGAATAACCCCCTACACCATTCTTAGCACCAAATGCAAAAGAAAGGGTGAGAGAAAGGGCAAGAGTATTTATCAGAGAGGGGACTCTCTGCTGGGACGTTATAAGTAGCATGAAGAAAGAGTGAATTAGCTTTCAATTATCAGTGCTAAACCCACAAAGGAAAGGATAGGAAAAGCCTGCATCTAACTGTAAAGAAGGCTGGGGAATATTATCTAGCTACATGTCCAAATGAAGAGTTTGGGGGTTGGGAGGGGGAGGGAACAGTCAATCTGTTCCACAGTGACTTAGGCCCACTTTTTAGCTAGGTGACTTGATCTAGTACACAAGCCTTAAAGGCAACAATTCAAATATGTGAATTTACTAAAGCACAGATTACAACATGTGCTATACATTTTGCCTCATGTGCCATGTATCTTTGGAAAGAATGGTCTGTTTTGCTACTATAAAGAACCATGCTGACACAAACTGCTGAGTCATTATGTGCAATGAAGGAGTTTCATCCCTGGATTAGGTTACTTATAAGCTAACAGGTAGAAGAGAAAAGCTCAGCCACAGAATAAAAACACAGACGCAGAACACCATCATGCTATGCTTTATGAAAACACACAAACCCCTCCCACAGGAGGAGGCAGGGGGAAAAGGAGAGACAGAAAGGAAATGTACACAAGGAGTTGAACCAAATCAAACGTTTTGGGATACGCTTGACTACCTGCCCTGAAGAGGAATAAGATGAATTCGTAAGATTTGACTGGCCTGGTCTCACAGTCAATAACTGTTAAAACTCTGTCAGGCCTAACATGGATGACATCATGGAGGGCAAATGAAGATCATTTCCTTCTACAATGATTGGTCCTTGAGGTTTGTTTATACACCCAGCTGCCTGGGCCTTGTTGTAAGTAACCAGATAGCATAGGTTTGAAACAGGCTTTCCATTTGCATCACTGGGCAATGAGTGCAGCCAACAGGAAGCCCAGTGACTGAGATAACTTGTTTTAATTGAAATCAATACCAACACAGGCAAAATCTGCCTGGAATGGCAGTGCTACTCTCTGATGGAAGATTTTCATGGTCTCTGCCAATGATAACTGTAATCAAGAATGAACTATTAACTTCAATGGTGACATATAGTGCTTTCCAAGAGGAAAGAAAAAATTTTTGGACCAGTGACAGTTGTCAATACAGAAAAAAATTTTTTTACTTCTTCAAGTCACTATTAGGTCTCAGTCCCAGACTCAAGGTCAATTCCAATTTGAGTTTCCATTAAATGGAAAGAGACAATTACCCACCCTAGTCTCTCTTTTGCCAATTCTTCTCCATTCTTTCTTTTCCACTTTCACCCACTGAAAGAGAGAATGGTGAAAAAGAAGATAATTACAATTCTCTTCCATGTGCAGGGCTGTGTTCTACTACAGGGAGCAGCAAACTTTGTTTATAAAAGGCCAGAAAGTAAATATTTGAGTCTATTCAGTTCTGCCTATGTTATGAAGACACATAGATAATATATAATAAATAGATGTCCTTGTGCTTCAGTAAAATTTTATTTGTAAAACAATCAGCAAACCAGATTTGGCCTATGGACCATAGTTTATGGGCATAGTTATGAATAGTAGAGTTTATATGTTTTACTTATTCTCACTGAGGAGACTATTGCTATTCTTATTTTACAGATGAAATTGGCACCCCCCCAAAAAACTTTCACTCTAATTATGGGTGAAGCTGTGTCTAACACCAAAGGTGAATCTAACATCGAAGCAGCCTAGACTTTCCAGTTTTGCCTCTCTTCTGCTTGACTGAAGAAGGCAGTCAGGTAGCCTGGGCAATAGCAGAAACTGCACCCCTGGGCCTGATTACAAATTGTAGCTGCTAGTTTGAAAAGTCGCCCAACTTCTGTTGCAGTGATCCAGTGTTGTTGTTAATGTTGTTTAGTTGCTAAGTTGTGTCTGACTCTCTGTGACCCCGTAGACTGCATCACGAGACTGCATCACGCCAGGCTCCTGTCCTCTGCTATACCCCAGAGTTTGCTTAAATTCATTTCCATTGAGTCAGTGATGCTATCTAACCATCTCATCGTCTGTTGCCCCCTTCTTTTGCCTTCAAGCTTCCCCAGCATCATGATCTTTTCCAATGAGTCTGCCCTTCACATCAAGTAATCAAAGTATTGGTACTTCAGCATCAGTCCTTCCAATGAATATTCAAAGTTGATTTCCTTTAGGATTGACGGGTTTGATCTCCTTACAGTCCAAGGGACTCTCAAGAGTCTTCTCTAGCACCACAATTTGAAAGCATCAATTCTTTGGTGCTCAGTCTTCTTTATGGACCAACTCTCACATCCATACATGACTATATACATCTTTGTTGGCAAAATGATGTCTCTGCTGTTTAATATGCTGTCTAGGTTGGTCATAGCTTTTCTTCCAAGGAGCAAGCATCTTTCAGTTTCATGGCTGCAGTCACCATCCACAGTGATTTTGGAGCCCAAGAAAATAAAATCTGTCACTGCTTCCACTTTTGCACCTTCTATTTGCCATGAAGTGATGGGACCAGATGCCATGATCTTAGTTTTTTGAATATTGAGTTTTAAGCCAGCTTTTTCACTCTCCTCTTTCACCCTCATCAAGAGGCTCTTTAGTTCCTCTTCATTTTCTGCCATTAGAATGGTGTCATCTGCATATCTAAGGTTGTTGATATTTCTCCTGGCAATCTTGATTCCAGTTTGTGATTCATCCAGCCCAGCATTTCGCATGATGTACTCTGCATAGAAGTCAAATAAGCAGGGTGCCAATATACAGCCTTGACATACTTTTTTCCCTATTTGAAACTAGTCCATTGTTCCATGTTTGGTTCTAACTGTTGCTTCTTGACCTGCATACAGGTTTCTCAGGAGATAAATAAGGTGGTCTGGTATTCCCATCTCTTTAAGAATTTTCCAGTGTGTTGTGATCCATAGTCAATGAAGCAGAAGTAGATGTTTTTCTGGAATTCCCTTGCTTTCTCCATGATCCAACGAATGTTGGCAATTTGATCTCTGGTTTTTCTGTCTTTTTTAAACCCAGTTTGTACATCTGGAAGTTCTTAGTTCACATACTGCTAAAGCCTAGCTTGAAGGATTTTGAACATAACTTTGCTAGTATATGAAATGAGAACAATTATTTGGTAGCTGGAACATTCTTTGGTATTGCTGTTCTTTGGCATTGGAATGAAAACTGATATTTTCTGGTCCTGTGGCCACTGCTGAGTTCTCGGTATTTGCTGACATATTAAGTGCAGTGCTTTAACAGCATCATCTTTTAGGGTTTGAAATAGCTCAGCTTTAATTCCATCACCTCCACTAGCTTTGTTCGTGGTGGTGCTTTCTAAGGCCCACTTGACTTCATAGTCTAGGATGTCTGGCTCTAGATGAATGACCACACCAGCATGATTATCTGGATCAATAAGACCTTTTTTTTATATAGTTCTTCTGTATATTATTGCCACTGCTTCTTAATATCTTCTGCTTCTGTTAGGTCCTTACTATTTCTGTCCTTTATTGTGCCCATCCTTGCATGAAATGTTCCCTGATATCTCAGATTTTCTTGAAGAGATCTCTAGTCTTTCCCATTCTATTGTTTTCCTTTATTTCTTTGCACTGTTTATTTAAGAAGGCCTTCTTATCTCTTCTTGCTGTTCTCTGGAACTCTGCGTACAGTTGGGCCTATCTTTCCCTTTCTCCCTTGCTTTTTGCTTCCCTTCTTTCCTCAGTTATGTGTACAGCCTCCTCAGACAACCAGTTTACCTTCTTGAAATTTTTGGGGGGAGAGATTGTTTTGGTCACCACCTCTTGTACAATGTTACAAATCTCCATCCATAGTTTTTCAGGCACTCTCTCTACCAGGTCTAATCCCTTTTATCTACCCATCACCTCTACTGTATAATCATAAGGGATTTGATTTACATCATACTTGGTCTAGTGCTTCCCAAGTGGCTCAGTAGTAAAGAATCAGCCTGCCAAGCAGGAGATGCAGGTTTGACCCCTAGGTGCAGAAGATACACTGGAGAAGGAAATAGCAACCCACTCCAGTATTCTTGCCTGAAAAATCCCATGGACAGAGGAGCATGGCAGGTTACAGTTCATGGGGTCACAAAGAATCAGACACAACTTCATGACTAAACAGCAGATCCAGTGTTGACCTAACCCAATTTTTCATGAAACAAGGTATATAAAAAGTCAGATGCCACCAAAAACAAGTACTGTCCGAGCATACAAACCTTTAAAGTTTTTTTTGCTCATGATGGCCCCTGCAACCTCAACTCCAATGTAAAAAGTCAAGCATTGGGCCAGATTTGAAGGATATTTGAGCATTACTTTCAGTTCAGTTCAGTTCAGTAGTGCAGTCGTGTCTGGCTCTTTGCGACCCCATGAATCGCAGCACGCCAGGCCTCCCTGTCCATCACCAACTCCCGGAGTTCACTCAAACTCATGTCCATCAAGTCAGTGATGCCATCCAGCCATCTCATCCTCTGTCGTCCCCTTCTCCTCCTGCCCCCAATCCCTCCCAGCATCAGAGTCTCTTCCAGTGAGTCAACTCTTCGCATGAGGTGGCCAAAGTACTTGAGTTTCAGCTTTAGCATCATTCCTTCCAAAGAAATCCCAGGGCTGATCTCCTTTAGAATGGACTTGTTGGATCTCCTTGCAGTCCAAGGGACTCTCAAGAGTCTTCTCCAACACCACAGTTCGAAAGCATCAATTCTTCGGCACTCAGCTTTCTTCACAGTCCAACTCTCATATCCATACATGACCACTGGAAAACCCATAGCCTTGACTAGATGGACCTTTGTTGGCAAAGTATTGTCTCTGCTTTTCAATATGCTATCTAGGTTGGTCATAACTTTTCTTCCAAGAAGTAAGCGTCTTTTAATTTCATGGCTGCAGTCACCATCTGCAGTGATTTTGGAGCATTACTTTGGTATTACACAAATACCATATTTATAGCACCTATGTGTTTAATGCCCACCAGAAGGATGGAAATTGAGAGTATATCTATCCCTAGAGCTTTGTGCAACACCTGACACATAGAAAGTTCTCAAGAAATATTGTGCCATGTCTTCATAGATTACTGAGGTAATAAAATGTATTTATTATAAATAAAAACATAATATACAGTTGCAGTACATATTATAATAATTATATTATATTATTATAGATCATTATAATTACATGTAATATTATTATATTACATGTAATTATAATTACATATTATAATATATAAACAAATTAAAGGTTTTTATAAGCACTGTAATAGAAGTAAGGTATTATGCTTGCTTTCTGTAAGCTGACACATCAATAGAAAAGAAGAGAGACACATTGTTGTTGGCCCTGCATTATTGCTGAGAAGTAAAAAGTGCTCTAATTGTTCAGAAGAGAACAGAAAGCTTAACTCTCTCTCTTCTGTAGGCATAGCTTCATAAAGGAGATGACATAGAAGTTGGCCCTTGGAACTGAGTAAGATTGGTTAGGAGGAAATGTTGGAGGAAGGGCATCTTGGGCAAAGGAGACATGGTGAGCAAAGCCAGAGAGATGGGGAAAGGTGGGGCATGTTAGAAGAAGAGAAGCTGTTTGGTCTGACTACAACACTGGGAAGGAAGGGGGAATAATGAAAGATATGCCAGAAAGATACTTCAAGGAGATCAAACCACCAGTCAGTCCTAGAGGAAATCAACCCTGAATATTCACTGGAGAGACTGATGCTGAAGATGAAGCTCCAATACTTTGGCCACCTGATGTGAGAGCCAACGCATTGGAAAAGACCCTGATGCTGGGAAAGATTGAAGACAGGAGGGAAAGGGGACCTCAGAGGGTAAGATTGTTGGATGGCATCACCGACTCAATGGACATGAGTTTGAGCAAGCTCCAGGAGTTGGTGAAGGACAGGGAAGCCTGGCATGCTGCAGTCCATGGGTCACAAAGAGGCTGACATAACTGAGCGACTGAGCAACAGCAGGAAAGGCCAGAAAGATTAGGCTGGAAGCAAATAGGACTTAAATCATAGTAGAAGAGTTCTGAAATAAAGACTAATAATGAGAACTACATTTCCAAACAGAAAAACAGTTCAAAGTTTTTCATTTTCTCCAAAAATTGGAGTTATTTTCGAATTGAAAACGACATTGACAGAAAAAGAAATGGTGCTGAATTGTAAGAAAAAAAATATATATATATAGTCTGAAGGTAGAGGAAAGGATGTCATGAAACACTCATCTGTAAAGTTATCATGTTTCTTATTTGCTAAATATGTGAATTTGCATCTTTTCTAATTTATCATTGTCTCAAGAGGATTAGTTAGGCGGATTAGTTAGGAGGTACTAGAACCTCATGCAGTAGGAACTGAATCTATTGTTTCTCATTGTTGTATTCCCAGCACCTAACACAGCGCCTGATATGAAGCAGATGTCAAATAAATGTTTAAAGAAGAAGTGAATAAAGTCACACTGCCCTTCATAGTCATAAAAACAAGCATCTTTTTTTGGTTTATTTCTAGGTTTAGGAAATTACATGTCAGTTATTTGAAAGCCAACTAGGAAATTCACCAAAAAAAAAAAAAAAGTTCTATCTAAATACCCAACAAAACAACAAACACTGCTTAGGTTGAGACCATTGCTTTAATTTTAGTGTTGACTGATAAAAGAATGAATTAAACCTAGGTTCTTATTTTAAAACCAAATTCCTTTGAATTTAGCCATATGTGAGAGACCCGTCTAGTCCATTATTTTTTGGTAACTACAAATAATTTTAACATAGAAGGAATCCTATGTTTAAATTAAAAACATGATCATCGGCCTCCTGACTGTTCTTCCAACCCATGCCAATTGCCCACTCCTGTCTAACCTACTCTTCTCCCAAGTTATCTTCTTCAAGTATGGTCTTGTTTTTAGCTTTTTGTAATCCCAAATGAATGGGTCAATTTAAATGGAAACATTTGCAAAATTTTACTAGTAATCTCCTAGCAAGAATATTGCAACAACAGAAGGTAAATTATGGCCTGCAGCCTAGAGGGTTTTCATGGGAATTCCTGTGTCTGTCTGGACTAGTCTTTGGGGTCTAGACTGAGGGAAATCACTCCCTACATTTGCTAATCGCTGAAGCTAAAGCAGGATTTCCGTGCCACGTAGGCAAAGCATAATCCTTAGAGACACTCGTGCCTCTGAGTGAGATGATGAAACCCCCGATGGTGGCTTGTTATTTTCATAGAGCACAGGCAGGTGTCCAGGGTCAACTAGGCATGAACCCGAAGCATGAGAATGGTCCAGAGCTGAATAGTAAATGCAGGGGTTTTCTCCTCCTTTTCTTTTCTCTTCTGTCTTTTGTTTTTTCCTCTTATTTGTTTTCTGTTTTTAGCTATTGGGTTTGTACTTAGAGAACATTTCTTGGTGGTGATGGTCACAGTGGTGGTAGATGGCATCCCGTTGCCTTATAAGAAACAGCTAACTTCTGAGGTTATTGCAGTGGTTCTCTCTGAGCAGTGTGGCTTCCAAAAGTGGAGGTGGAAATTAAATGGCATTTACGTAGCAAAGCTGTAGGGATAATTAGTAATTCGACACACAGCCGTTCAGGGCAAGGTCAACAGGAGGAGTAACATAGCATCATATGACAAGCATTTAATGGGCTGTGTGAAATGAGTGGGTGGTCTAGGCTCAGCTCTGCCCAGGTACTAGTTCCCACACTCCTAGGCTCTGGAAAGGGTCAATTGCACACAGAGTCACACATACAGCCCTGACTGGATTGAGTTAGCCACCAAAGCCCCATTGGACCAGAGGTTGGAGTTCTGTCTGGTTAAAAAAAGTCATTCAATTAAGCTAGAAATGCATGACATTTTAAGTGTACTAACCTAACTAAATTATACCAGTTGGTATAATTTTTTGGCTTAATAGTTTTTCCATTTCTTTGCCACAACATTGTGAAAGGAACTGGGCAGAGTCATGCTAATCCTGTGGAAAATGAGATGTTTGGATAGAGAAAAGGTAGGAAGGCTTCCTGGTGAAGGTTTACCAGCTGCAAAAAATTTTAAATGTCCTCCATTCATGAGCAAGGATTCACAGTACCCTGACACCATGAGAATTCACCAGAGAGTTGGGTGGAGCTCCGCCAACACTAATTATGAAGTTTTCACTTCTCCTTCACCTCAGCTGATTCTTGAGAATGTCCATTTCCAATGATGCCAAGCCTTTCTTTGACAGTAGAGATCATTCTTTTTGTATTCAGTGCAAACCAATTAAACAAGCAGGAAGAGTAAAAACTTATGTCGTCATGCTAAGAATTTCTACTAACTTTTTTTTTCTAGATTTTTTTTTTTGTAGATATTTAATTCAACTGGCATTTGTCACAGACCTACTGTGTTCTATTATAGAAACCATCTACCCTGTGCTCTGGGTTCGATCTAAAGAAAGCCTAGCATAGGTCAACACATAAATAGCTTTCAAATTCTTTACAACAGATGTCAGCAAACTTTTCTGATAAAAGTCCAGATAGTAAATACTTTCAGCTTCAGGGGTCAAACACAGTTTATTCTCTGCACAACTACTCACCTCTGCTTTGTAGCCTGAAGGCAGCTATGTACAATACACCGATGAGTGGGTTCAGCTGTGTACCAATAAAACTTTATTTTAAAACCAAGCACCAGGACAGTGGATTGTAATACAAAGTTACCCAAATGTCAAACTGAGAGGGAACGAAAAACAACCAACGTTTACTATTTTACTGAAAACATAATCTGACTTCTTTCAATCATTGTTGTTCAGTCGCTAAGTCATGTCTGACTCTTTGTGACACCATGGACTGTAGCATACCAGGCTCTCTCTCCTCCATTGTTTCCTGGAGTTTGCTCAAATTCATATCCATTGAGTCGGTGATGCTATCTAAGCATCTCATCCTCTGCTACCCCCTTGTCCTTTGCCTTCAATCTCTTTGAAGGCAGCATCAGTTCCAGAAAGTTGGCTCTTTGCATCAGGTGGCCAAAGTATTGGAGCTCCAGCTTCAGCATCAGTTCTTCCAATGAATATTCAGGGTTGATTTCCTTTAGGATTGACTGGTTTCTTCACTTTGCAGTCCAAGGGACTCTCAAGAGTCTTCTCTCTTTCAGTCACAGATATGAAAAATTAATCCCCTTAGTCAGATGCAGAAGCAGCTTCACAGTCAGAGTGTTTTATTAATTCATGATTTATGCTTTACCTAACTTTCAAAAAAAAAAAAGTCCCAAGTGGCTGTCACTGGGAATACATACATTTAGATTTATTTGCATGGTGTAGGCAAAGAGACTTGTCCAACTAATGCAATTCTAGGTAGAATTATGTCATTAATTGGAAATTCAGCTGAGACAAAAATTTGCCTTCCTTTAACACTTAGTTAAGATGGACTGTGTCAGGCTTGAGCAGACAAAGATAGTGAGGGAAGAGGGCTTCTCAGGACATGAGCAAATCAAATCATGAGCCAACAGAGAAAATACTCTTTAAGACAAAGCATGAGCAAAACTTAGAGTTAGTGTCAAATCATAGTATTATGCCTCATTAAAGAGGAGAAAACAGGGGAAAAAAAATTTAAAAACCCTAACATTTTTAGAGAAATTACTATATGCCTAACATGGTATTAATAAGTAATTTAAAATGAGCCATCCATTCAAATTTTTTAATACTTCAAAGTAAGTATGCTTATCTACGTATTACAGGGGAGAAAAAAGATTTTCCTTAAATGTACATACTAGTACCCCTTAGAATTGGAATCTGAACCCAGCTCGCTCTAGTTCCAAAGAATATGGCTTCCTTTTATACAGCACTGCTTCATGAGCACAAAATAACAGAATTTGGCCTATCTTTTAAGTCAAGAATCCTCTTGCATCTTCCTAATTCTTTCAACCTATAATATGCTCTACTTGTTTGTTCACTGTCGAATCAAATCATGGTCAATATCAGATCAGATCAGTCGCTCAATCATGTCCAACTCCTTGCGACCCCATGAATCGCAGCACGCCAGGCCTCCCTGTCCAACACCAACTCCCGGAGCTCACTCAGACTCGCGTCCATCGAGTCAGTGATGCCATCCAGCCATCTCATCCTCTGTCATCCCCTTCTCCTCCTGCCCCCAATCCCTCCCAGCATCACAGTCTTTTCCAATGAGTCAACTCTTCACATGAGGTGGCCAAAGTACTGGAGCTTCAGCATCATTCTTTCCAAAGAAATCCCAGGGCTGATCTCCTTCAGAATGGACTTGTTGGATCTCCTTGCAGTCCAAGGGACTCTCAAGAGTCTTCTCCAACACCACAGTTCAAAAGCATCAATTCTTCGGCACTCAGCTTTCTTTAGAGCCCAACTCTCACATCTATACATGACCATTGGAAAAACCATAGCCTTGACCAGATGGACCTTTGTTGGCAAAGTAATGTCTCTGCATTTTAATATGCTGTCTAGGTTGGTCATAACTTTCCTGCCAAGGAGTAAGCATCTTTTAATTTCATAGCTGCAGTCACCATCTGCAGTGATTTTGGAGCCCCAAAAAATAAAGTCTGCCATTGTTTCCACTGTTTTCCCATCTATTTGCCATGAAGGGATGGGATCAGATGCCACAATCTTCATTTTCTGAATGTTGAGCTTTAAGCCAACTTTTTTACTCTCCTCTTTCACTTTCATCAAGACGCTCTTTAGTTCTTCACTTTCTGCCATAAGGGTGGTGTCATCTGCATATCTGAGGTGATTGATATTTCTCCCGGCAATCTTGATTCCAGTTTGTGTTTCTTCCAGTCCAGCGTTTCTCATGATGTACTCTGCATAGAAGTTAAATAAACAGGGTGACAATATACAGCCTTGACGAACTTCTTTTCCTATTTGGAACCGGTCTGTTGTTCCATGTCCAGTTCTAACTGTTGCTTCCTGACCTGCATACAAATTTCTCAAGAGGCAGATCAGGTGGTCTGGTATTCCCATCTCTTGAAGAATTTTCCACAGTTTATTGTGATCCACACAGTCAAAGGCTTTGGCATAGTCAATAAAGCAGAAATAGATGATTTTCTGGAACTCTCTTGCTTTTTCCATGATCCAGCGGATGTTGGCAATTTGATCTCTGGTTCCTCTGCCTTTTCTAAAACCAGTTTGAACATCAGGAAGTTCACGGTTCACATATTGCTGAAGCCTTAATCAAACCCAATCCTATGATTGGTATGTAGTTCCCTGGGTTTGAAGTTAACTAGCCCCCTAGATGGAGGAAGCCTGGTGGGCTGCAGTCCATGGGGTCGCTAAGAGTCAGACACGACTCGACTTCACTTTCACTTTTCACTTTCATGCATTGGAGAAGGACATGGCAACCCACTCCAGTGTTCTTGCCTAGAGAATCCCAGGGACAGAGGAGCCTGATGGGAGGCTGTCTATGGGGTCGCACAGAGTCGGACACGACTGAAGCGACTTAGCAGCAGCAGCATCAGCCCACTAGAGATCAAAGAATAGATCATCTGTCAAAAACTATATTCCCCCTCCTTTCTCAGTCAGTTAACTGAGGCTGGCTTTCAAATAATCCATAATTCTCATGCATTTAGCTACCAATTAGTCCTGAGAGTATAATAAAGAAAAAGAATAAATAACATTTACTGTGTCTTAAGTATGTACCAGTCAGTGTGACATCATTCTGAATTCTTTGATGATCCTATTAGGAGAGTAGGAGTGTATCTCCATTTTACGTAAACTGTCTCTCACTAAGAGTCAGGATAATCTGCTCTGCGTCACCCAACTGGTAAACAACAGAGCTGAGATTCAAACCCACATCTTGTTAAATTACTTCTAAACACAGACCTTAGAGAAAAATCACATGGTTGTTTTTCCTGATAAGCAGGAAAGCAGTCTTCCTGATGAGGCTTCCAGTTAGGAAGGTACTTTCTTTCTTTCAGTGCCTGAATGCACTTTTGACCCCCCAGGAAAGGAGTTTGAGGAAGAGTAAGCAGTAGTATTCACTCTTCCTGCTATCTCAAGAGCCCCTACAGAAATTAGGAGCCAAAAGTAATAAAAAAAAAAAAAAAGAAAGAAAGAAAGAGAAGGGACAGACATTGTTGAAAGAGAAATAGAAAAGGCTTAGTAATAAAGTCTTTTCAGAAATGTGGTTTGAAGAATTTAAACATAGGTACATGTTGCTCCAAAAGTGATCAAAAGTAAAATTCAAATACCGTACTTGCCAGTACTTGTATTTTACTCACATAGAGATAGAGTTTGTACAAAATATAAAAGAAAATGAATAAGAGTTCTTTCATTTCTCAACAACCAGCTTCCCAGAGCACTTCATAATAGGTTTTTCAACGTCATGAACACAGTAATGCATGACTTTATACTAAAGTTCAGAAAGCCCACATTCTATATGCACTTACCTAAGGTTGTGAGTCAAATGACAAACCGCGCATTTTATTCCCAAGTAGGAACATTCCAGTTTTCGCTGAATTGTTACACATATATTGTCCTTTCAGTCTTTCCTGACAACAGAGAATGGTGATAAATCTCTTTGCCTATATGGAATCAAGATATGATTCTTAAACAACAAAGACTGTAATTGTATTAGCAGCACAATGAGTCACACTATCACTTATATCCTGAATAAATGTGAGATGCATCTGTTGAAATGGAATCCGTGGGCTCCTTTTAATGGGCCAAATGTCTCCAAGGACAGAATAGTGGGAGGAAGTGATCCAGCTGCTCAGACTACAAATCTTTTGTCCTTGAAAGAAAAATCAGGGAAGCATCCTGTAGAAAAAAATAATTGCATGCACTTTACCTTGGGAAAAGATTAACAGAGCTTAGTTAGAGCACTGGTCATTTGACTATTTCTATTTCTGTTATTCCTCACAAGAGGTATGGCAAGAGTGAATTTTCCTCCCTGATGTGTTTCTCAAGTTGTGGTTTTAAAATTTCTTCAAGGGTACTTCAGGGGGCCAAAAGAGAGGCCCTACCCACTCCCATTGCTTCTGCAAAGCAGACACAAACACACACCACATAAAAAAGTTCTTACCAAATCAATGGAAAGAAGAGTATAGTAGATAAGGTACCAAGGGAAGAGATAAAGCAAATGTTCCTTAGTGTGAAAATTTAAAAAAAAAAAAAAAAAAAAACAGCATAAAAATCACTGTATAAAATAGGGACATTTCAGCACTTTAGAACTGCTCAGGGACACTCTGAATGGCCCTGTGCTGTGCCAAGTGCTGTGCTCAGTCACTTCAGTCATGCCCAACTGTGATTCTATGGACTATAGTCTGTCAGGCTCCTCTGTCCATAGGATTCTCTAGGCAAGAAAATTGGAGTGGGTGATCTGAAAATGCCCTTGGACCAGGGCAAGCTCTTTTCTTCATGAGAGAAAGTTGGCCTAGGCATTGGGTGGGAAAGGAAAAAAAAGGGGCCTATCTGATAAATGAAACATTTCCTGCCATACCAGTAAACAAGGATGTCACAATCCTCAGCAGTTGCAGCCACTGTGGATGGTGAGCTGGTGAGCCCTGAGGGAACTCAAGACAGAGAGAATATCTGCCATTTGGCAGCCATCAGGCTGCAGTCACTCCCCATGGTGAACCCTGAGGAGACTCAAGATGTGAAACCTCAGGAAACTGGCCCCAGATAGCTGAGGTACATATCACAAGAATGAGTTCACTGAGCCCAGACTCTTGCATTTTCCCATACATAGAAAAGCACTAAATTCCTTAACTTGAGATACCTAATTTTCTTTAATTAACATCATCTTTTGCTGTTTGACTACCTGCACTTTGTTGTAAAACTTCTATATAACCTAGCTCCCCCAACCCTCACCACCACCCCACCCCTGCCCTCCACCACCTCCTTGAAGCAGTTCTCTCAGGGTTACTTGAGATGCTGTCTTTGGGGCCTGAAGTCGTAGAGTGAAGTGAAAGTCACTCAATCATTCCAACTCTTTGTGACCACATGGACTATACAGTCCATGGAATTCTCCAGGCCAGAATACTGAAGTGGGTAGCCTTTGCCTTCTCCAGGGGATCTTCCCAACCCAGAGATCAAGTTGTAAAAATTTCTCACCACATAAAACATAACTCTCAACTTTTAGACTGTGAACATTTTTTTAAGCCCACATATTCTACAGTTGAAAGGGAGCTTGCACAATAGTTGCTCCAAGTTTCCTAGGGTTTACAGTCCTTCCTGTCATTCTCACTGCCCCCAACATCACTGATGTAGGCGGAGAAAGCCACCATCTAGAATCCTTAGGAAGATCATGACATTGCTTGCCCTGACCCTCCCATGCATGCCCCTGAGACAGGAAACCTCAAAGGACAAAGGACACATTAGAAAAACTGTGCCTCACAAGTCACTTATCTTGCTCTGAGAGGGTCAGGCTTCATTACTTCTATTCTGCAAAAAGCAATAAAGAAAAGAGGGAGGGAGCCCAACGCTGCTGAGGAAAGACAGTGGCAGGGGCACCACTGAAGATGACAGAGGTGTTCTGGCAAAGGCCCTGGCAATTGCTAAATGTGCATAGAGGTGCCTGTCTTGGTGTAAGCCCCAGGAAAAAAAAAAAAAAACACCAGGCAAGCTGAGCAGCTTGGAGCAGTGGCAGACAGCAAGAGCATGCAAGGGAGTAAAGCAGACTCTGGCCAGTGTGTGCAGGATATACCCAAGGAATTGCACTCTCCTTGCTGTGAGTAAAGATGAAATGGGAAATGCATAAAGGATCACCTAGGGATTTCATGATTGAAATTAGCCACTGAAAAGACTGGGGAGCTCTTGGGAGTTTTGTTAACAGCCGGAAGATCATTATCATCACATCTTAATGAACATTTATTGGACATTTGCTTTGGCCCAAGCATTGTGGTAAACCCTATGCATGCTTTTTCTCTTTAGTCTCCATAACAACTCTGTATGGTACACACTGTAGTTCCCTAGAGTGGTATGGCTGTTTTACAAAAAAGGAAAGGGAACCACTTGGAAAGTTAAGAATATTGCCCAAGATTACATAGCTGGCATATGGGAGAGTGAAGACTGTTCTCAGGCCTGTCGTATTTCAAAGGTAGACTCTTTAAATAATGGTAAAGTACTAACAGCAGGCCTGTTTTGGCTCTCTCCTTAGGGTTTTTACATACATTCATATTTGCCCATCATTCAAATAACAAAGACTTATGAGAACCTACTATATGCCAGGCCCAGTGCTGTGCTCAGCATTGGTGAAACATTTATGAAAATGTCAGCAGAGTCCCACATCTTTTGGAGCTTTCAGTTAGTGGAGGAGACAGATATTAGTCAAATAGTTGTACACATAAATATAAAATTACATCTGTGATAAATGTTATGCAGGATTTTGAAGCACATAACAAGGGTCTTTGCATAACCTGAGGGTTCCCTACAAAAGGCACCAGTGAGTTGACAATGGAAGAATGAGTAGAAAATAACTAGGTTAAAGGGTGGAGCTGAGAAAAGCATCTTATCTGGTACTAAACACCTGTGGGGGGAAGGGAATTGGACCTAGTGGAGGAAATAATTTTTAAAAAAGACGGTGATAGTATTGTGACTACAGAAAGAAAGATAAAGTGTCTACAGAGGATAATAGGAGAGTCTTACACAGTTTTCAGTGTTGATAGAAAGGATTGTGTTGTGTGTTAGTCGCTCAGTCATATCTTACTCTTTGCGTTCGTATGGACTGTAGCCCACCAGGCTCCTCTATCCATGGGATTCTCCAGGCAAGAATACTGGAGTGGGTTGCCATTTCCTTCTCCAGGAAATCTTCCCCACCCAGGGATTGAATCTGGGTCTCCTGCATTGCAGGCAGATTCTTTACCATCTGAGCCATAAGGGAAGTCCAGGAGGGATTGAGTAATGATAAATAGTCAACACTTATCTTGCTGGTTATATGCAAGACAATGTTGTTTACATATATTTACTCATTTAATTTTTCTTATTAGCCTCTGCAGATGAGGTATTTATTATTCTCATTTTACAGATAAAGAAATGGAAGCATAAGTAATCTCGCTCCCTAGTGAAAAATGGGTACTGAAGATTGGGTTCTTAAAGGTACAAAATTGGTAACAAATACATAAAAGCAAAAATTAAAAATCTGGAGTAGAGTTTGGAATTTCAAAAATACGATGTTAAAGAAAAGAAGAAGTAAAAGATAGAGGGAGAAAACAAACAAAGAAAAACAAACAAGGTCGTGAAAATTATAAAGAAAATATAGGTACAAAATTGATAACTAATACCAAAAAGCAAAAGTTAAAAATCTAGAGTAGAGTTTGGAATTTCAAAAATACAATGTTAAAAAAAGAAGAAGAAAAAGAGAGAGAGGAAAAAAAAAAAAAAAACAAGAACAAACAAAGTCACATAAATTATAAAAAAAAAAAAATACAGGTACAAAATTGATAACAAATACCAAAAAGCATAAATTAAAAATCTAGAGTAGAGTTTGGAATTTCAGATATACAGTGTTATTTAAACGAAGAAGAGAAAGAAACAGAGAAAAAGAAAAAGAAAAAAGAAAAAAGGGTCACAGAAATTATAAAAAAAAAAAACTATAGGTACAAAATTGATAACAAATACCAAAAAGCATAAATTAAAAATCTAGAGTAGAGTTTGGAATTTCTGTTCCATTGGAACAGAACATTGGAATACAATGTTAAAGAAAAGAAGGAAAAAATAAAGGTCAAAAATTATAAAAAATATATATATATGAAGTTTGCTTTAAAAAAAAATAAGGTCTTCTTTTTTTTTTTTTTTGCAAAGTAATCGGTTATAAAAGTGGAAATTAAAGGAATAATAGAGGACTTAAAAATTTTTTTTAAATAAAAAAAATAATTTTAAAAAAAAAGAAAGAATGATCGTACAAATAGTAAAAATATATCTAGGACTTTCTCCGGTTTTGTTGTGAGTACTGTGGGTTCAGTTCATTTTTGGCTAGTTCCTTGGTCCGACTTATATTTCTCAAGATCTATAGGCCCCTTTCTATGTAGTTGGTAGTAACCACAGGGTTTTAATCTATTGCCTGTAGCTTCCAAGGAGGTTCCCTCTGTTACAGCTTCTTCTGTTTGCTGGTCTCTTCAGTGTCTGGTTTCTGCCCTGACACAAAGGGGACGGTGGAGGACACTTTTTTTTTTTTTTTTCCCACTGCTGGGCATACACACTGAGGAAACCAGAAGGGAAAGAGACACGTGTACCCCAATGTTCATCACAGCACTGTTTATAATAGCCAGGACATGGAAGCAACCTAGATGCCCATCAGCAGATGAATGGATAAGAAAGCTGTGGTACATATACACAATGGAGTATTACTCAGCCATTAAAAAGAATACATTTGAATCAGTTCTAATGAGACGGATGAAACTGGAACCTATTATACAGAGTGAAGTAAGCCAGAAAGAAAAACACCAATACAGTATACTAACGCATATATATGGAATTTAGAAAGATGGTAACAATAACCCTGTGTACGAGACAGCAAAAGAGACACTGATGTATAGATCAGTCTTATGGACTCTGTGGGAGAGGGAGAGGGTGGGGAGATTTCGGAGAATGGCATTGAAACATGTATAATATCATGTATGAAACGAGTTGCCAGTCCAGATTCGATGCACAATACTGGATGCTTGGGGCTGGTGCACTGGAACGACCCAGAGGGAGGGTATGGGGAGGGAGGAGGGAGGAGGGTTCAGGATGGGGAACACAGGTATACCTGTGGCGGATTCATTTCGATATTTGGCAAAACTAATACAATATTGTAAAGTTTAAAAATAAAATAAAATTAAAAAAGAAATGGAAGCAAAGAGTTTAAGGAACTGGCCCAGATAGTGCATGTCAGAGCTACAGGTTCTTGTTCTTAACCAATATAGACTCCTACTTCTATATCTTAAAGAAAAGGGGATGAATATATTAGAGAAAGTATGATCAATAGGTTAAGATAGTAGTTCTTAAATACCAGTGTACATGAAAATCAAGAAGTGTGGCCATTTAAATTCAGATATTCATGCTCTCTGCACTCGTAGGTTTCTGAATCAATAGGTCCAGTCTTTTTTCAATATTCAATCCAAATAATTCCAATGCAAATGCTCCAGGGACAAAACCTCAAGAAATACTGCTTTGCTTTAACAACTAGGAAGGGTAGCTGCAGACGTAGGAAGTTTGGTATGTTTGGTAGAGGAGCTTGGGGACGTTCCTCTCCAACGGCCTCAGTGTATTCTGTGAAGTATAATAGAGCATACAGAAGTAGCATAAGACAAATGCAGGTGTCATCTGAAAGACCCTGCTTAACTATGAAACAATTGAGAACAATCCATCCTTGGCTTTGAGAAACACTGCTCCAGTGAATTGCTCCATTTCTTGTCCATTCTGGTCCCAAGAGTGGCTAAAGAAGACTCTGTGTAGCTCAAGCAATTACAGGAAGGAATGTGTATTCTAAGGGTGAAACGAACTAGGACCTTATGGGACTTGGGTCATTCCATGCTCCCTGTTTCTTGTTTGTAGGGAGTAGCCTTCAGCCTTCATGGCCTTCCCTGAGTTCCAAAGAGCAGATTGAAACAGTTGCTAATCTGAGGAGGCAGGGGATGTAGAGACAAGAAAGGAGCAGCCAAGAAACGATAGTGCAGTCTTGGGGCAAAGTCCTGGCTCTGCCTCAGGAATACACATAACAAATCTGGACACTTCTGTAGCACTAAGAAAGAAGTGAACGTGTTACTTGCTCAGTTGTATCCAACTCTTTGTAACCCCATGGACTGTACCCCACCAGGCTCCTCTATCCATGGGATTCTCCAGGCAAGAATACTGGAGTGTGTTGCCATTCCCTTCTCCAGGGGATCTTCCTGACCCAGGGATCGAACCTGGGTCTCCTGCAGAACCCAGGTCTCCTGCATTGCAGGCTGATTCTTTACCATCTGAGCCACAGGGAAGCAAACCCTCAACAAACGAAACATATTAGTGTTCTTCATTTCAGATTAAAGGAACCAAAGAAGCTTTTCAAGAGACCACCTGAGGCCAGATTAAAGGACTCACAGAAACTCATGGGACCATCTAAGGCCAAATTAAAGGCATGCAGGCTCTTCACACACCCTAATCCTTATCAGCAATCTGCCCTTGAACCACTGCTATAAAACTCCTCACCAAATCATCCCAGGTTGGGGCACACAGTTTTGAGAGGCATGAGCCTGCTGTGTACCCCTTTGTCTGGCAAAGAAATAAAGATATTCTTTTCTACTTCATCTAAAGCCCCATCTCTGAGATTTGCGTCAGCACTGCACAAAGAGGCTGAGTTTCAGCATCAAGAGAGCAGTTGGAAGGCCAGATGATTGAAGAAAGACTAGATGCAGAGTGGAGATAAACTAAATAAGCCAAGGATAGCTGCAGGCTTGAGGTCCTACAAGAGGGAATCAATAAGATCCAGAAGAGGAAAAGATGTACTTATGGCTGAAAGGGAAGTAAATGGGAGACTTGGTTTATATACCGTGTCCTGGGTTGCAATGGGCATTGTTTAAAACTTCTTTTATCCCAGAATTATTTCCCAGAACTTGCTACTGGACCTCTCAGAACACTGATATGAACATCTGAAAAAGTAACAGGGACAAGGGGGAACATCTGCGGTCTGCAACTTACACAGCTAATGAATGGCCTTTCCCTGATTCTTGTGAAGTTAAGTGAAAGTTGCTCAGTCGTGTCCGATTCTTTGTGACCCCATGGCCTACACAGTCCATGGAATTCTCCAGGCCAGAATACTGGAGTGGGTAGCCTTTCCCTTCTCCAGGGTCTCTGACTCTTACATCACCGGAAAACATAAACCTCCACATGCTGTAAGCATGTAACCAGCAGTAGGGAAAACATTCATTATCAGGAAGAATTGTCCAACTCCTAAGGATTCAGCTCTAGAAGAGAAAATATTCTGTTTAATGACTTTTCTTAGTTCTTTCAATGGATTGTCCTTGTTGCTTATTTCAATCACCCCCAAGAAGCAAATCAAAACTGGAGTCAGATTTCAAGTGCAAGCAACTCTCGACTATCCGTATATTTCACAGTTTATAATCCACATGAACACAAAAGTGTAACTTAGCTAACCACTTCCACAGCCTCCTCCTCTTTACCCAGAAATAACTTCCTTGGCACCTTTAGCTGGAAAAAAATGCTTATCTTGAATTTAACCTTGTAACCCATCAGCCTGCTACCATGAACTTAAATAGTCAACATTCAGGCATACAGAAGCCTTCCGTTTTCTGGTTCCAAATGTGAGGAGTTTGGAAGTCCCCATTCTGTCCTAACCACAAGTAAAAAGCTAAACACACTGAAGAAGTAGCAACTTTTCTTGTATCCATAAGAGAGTGGAAGACAGAGAGCAAAAGGCTGCTGTTAAGATTGGAGAGACAGGCGTCCCTGGTGGCTCAGAGGTAAAGAATCTTCCTGCCAGTGCAGGAGACAGAGGAGACTCAAGTTCAATCCTTGGATCAGGAAGATCCCCTAGAAGTGGAAATGGTAACTCATTCCAGTATTCTTAACTGGATAATCCCATGGACAGAGGAACCTGGCTGGCTACAGTCCATGGGGTCCCCAAGAGTCAGACATGACTGAGTGACTAAGCACGCACGCACAGGATTGGAGAGATGGGTGAATGTGGAGCCATGGTTCACAGGAGCAGAGACTTTGGAGCAAACACCACCAAGGGGGCTTCCCCAGCCAGTACTGGGGCAGGAAAACCTGAGCTGTAAATAATGAACTCCTGGAGGCTCCATGTGGACAACTCTGAGAGTTGAAAACTCGAGGGGGACCCAGTCACAGGAGGAGCCCCAAAATATCACAAGAAGTAGAAGGGACACCCCGTGAAAGTGACCTGGGCACCAGAGTTCATATCTCCATCTCTCCACTCTTCCTGAGTTGAGGGGAAGAAGACAAACTTCACTTACTAAGTTGAATTAGAGACAGAACCTCCCTGGGTAACCAGGGGAGAATGCCCATGAACTGAGGCCAAGCTGAAGCTGCCATCTCTGGCTTCGTGGGCAGTCAGCCCACCCTTTCGGAAGTGCGTCAGACAGGACTCCTGTTGTGTTTCTCCAGCAAGGAAGCTTCCTGTAGGTCACGGTGTGTCCTGCCCTGCCACCGTGAGAACGGCCAGAGCTCAGTCATCTGTGCCCCTCATCCTGTCAAGGGAAAGAGTCAGAGAATTCTCATTTATAAAACCTCAACAGAGCTGATGGAAAACAGGAGACGAAAGAAGAAAACTGCAGAACAGTCCCAAGGATTGTAGGAAATAATTTAAATAAACATTACATAATTTATATATACAAATAATACATATACCTAATACATATTATATATAACATATCATAAATATATATGGGTATACATGTCTATGTGTATATGTGGATGTGTATATTTTACATATATATATATATATATATATATATATATTGTTTTTTAGAGAGAGAGAGAGACAAACATATACATACATTTTATAGAGAGAAGGAAATGGCAACCCACATCAGTATTCTTGCCTGGAGAATTCCATGGAGAGAGGAGCCTTGTGGGCTACAGTTCAGGGGTCTCAAAGAGTCTGACATGACTTAGCAAGTAAATAGCAACATACATATGTATTACATATGCATATAAAATATTGCCCTTCCTCCCACCTAACACATATGGGCTCTGACTTTTCAGTGCATAAACAAAATACTCAAGATAATTAAAATTAAAACCACAGAGCAGGTCTCTAGCAGAATGGGTGGATGTTGTCAAAACTTGATTTCCAAGTCCAAGTTTAAAAGCTGATCCAAACCATGGTAGACAGATGCCTCAGGAAAAAAATGATTTGGCAATAGCTTCCAACATCCTTCCATCTCCAAACACACTAGTTCAACAACCCACACTGTTCCCTGATTCTTCCTCCAAATAGGAAGAAACACTTCTGGTAAGACATCTGTTTTAGCTCCCAAATGCCCTCAAAACACATTGCACAGCCTAGGACCTGCCTGCTGGGAGGAGGTCAGAGTAAGGGGAGCATGCTTGGGACCACTCTGTGCCCAAAGGCGCCTGGCTTTTGAAGTTTGGAAAGCTTCACCCATGGCACATTGACTTTCATATACTTTGAGCCTTCAAAAGATATGGAAAGGATAAATTTCCCTCCCCAAAGTAAGAAGAGAGGGAAGGAGTTAGAGACGTACACATTTTCCTGTCACCACAAATAATCCTCTCATGATCAGTGCAGCCTGCAGCAAAGTCCTGTGTGCCTGCAGCAGAAAAGAGAAAACTCTCGGCTTTCTTTATGATAATAACAGTACTAGTGGAAATGTGCTTGCATTGTGTTATGTCTTCCTAGATGAATGAAAAGGTCCTGCTTTAAATGCAGAATGACAGTGCCTGTTCAAAGCAAGCATGGTTTTTCTTCTATTTTTGTTATCTTCTATCTCAGAGAAGCCCAACATGGCTTCTGTCTTTACTGGCTGGACTATGGTAGTACTGTCAGAACACACATTTAACTAAAGGCAAAAATCACCAATGCAAATTGCTGGTATTTAAGTAGTTCTAAATGAAAGACTTCTCCCACGGGATTGTATGTTAGAAGCTTAATATGACTTAAATGAAACTAGCTAAAAATAGAGACCATAAAGACCCTTTGCTCCTGGAATGCTCATCAATGTCTGTCTAGTAGTTGAGATTTAAGACTCTCAGCAGCCTACCTCCATCACTTTTTCTAGACATTACTTTCATTTCTTCAAATCAGGCACTCTTCTGCAGTCATATCAAGCTTCTTCTGGCCTCCTATTTGCCATGAATTTATTGCCTCACTGGCTCTTCTTGATCTGTCTCCTAGCCTTTATCATTGTGATTCTAACCGGCATCAATCAAAAATCGGCTCCTGGCTCCTTGGGAACTTGAGACTTTAGACCACGTGATTTTCCCTTTCCTGACTTCTATTGTACTCTCTTTTGCATGTAATTAATTGACCTTTCACAATATCCTCTCCCTAGTTATCAGCACTATACCAGCAATTGTTTCCTTTAGAGTGTACTGTATTATACAAACAATTGTTTCCTCAAATCTATGTAAACAAATATGTCAATAATAAAAATAATATTGTATGTTATGTAAAAGAAAAACATTTTATTGGATAGAGGAAGACAGATGGGAGTGAAGTTTTTGATGGGTGATCGGGGAAAACATTGAAAGTACATTTGAAATGAACTAAGTGAGCCAGATGTACAAAGGAATGGGGAGAAGAAGTGTGAAGGTGATGTCAACGGCAAGTCAAAAAGATCTGAGAGGAAATAAGCAAGTGATCCTGAGAGGAACAACAACAACAACAAAAACTGGTGCATGATGGAGACAGTGATCATGATGAATTCCGAAAGAAAGACAATGGGAGATTATGAGGATTCATGCTGGCTGGATAAGGAGTTTGAGCTCCGTTTTAGGAGCAATGAAAAAACCTCTAGAGGACTTTAACCAAGGAACTGATTTAAGTTGGTTTATGTTTATAAAAGATCTCTCAGTCCACTGGGTGAAGAACAGACTGTCTGTCTAGAAGCGAACCAGTTGGGATTCCAGATGAAAGGAGAGAGAGGCTTGCCCTAGGGTGGTCGGCTTGAAGATAATAAATGGTCCAGCTGGGGACACATTCTGAAGACAGGGTTGGCAAGATCTGGTGATAGAGTGAATATAAGTTATGAGGGAAAGAGAGCGATTGAGGATAATTGCTGGATTTTTTGGCCTAAGTTAGAACTGGATGTCATATGGCCCTCATGGACCAATGTTTCCATTACATGTTAACCAGTCAACATTGCAATCTACCCATTATTGAATACCTATTGTATGTTACGTGTTTTTTAACCATTATTCATAATCACTACATAAACTTACAAGGTAGGTATTGTGATCAGCGATTAACAGATGAGGAAGATGAGCCTCAAGAGATTCATTTTCCCAAAATCATACAGCTAAGGCAGGTTTCAAACAATGCCCAATACAGCTCTAAAATCTATACCGTCTCCATTCAGTCACTGGGCTATTGTGTGCTAGACGCGCATTAGCACTGAAGTCCCTCCTTCCACTGCCTAGGCACGGAAAAGAGACCACGCTGGATGGCGAACGTGAACTTCACTACTTCCTGGAGAGGATGATTACTTAAGATTTTTTAAACATGCTTTTGGGAAGTCTTTTTTTGCTTGATTGATTATTGCTTTTTAAAATTATATTTTCTATAAGGCGAGTTGAAAACTATAAAGCCATGTCTGAAGACAGCCAGATTTAAATGCGAGCCCTACCCCTTAACAGCTGTATATCCTTCAACTAGTTTCTAAAGGCTGCTAAGAATGTTAATTTCCTTATCTATAAAGTGGGTGTAATAATATTTATCTTTAAGTGGTATAAGGATTAAATGGGGAATGTTGGAAGCATATAACACAGTATCTGACAAATAGCAAACCCTCAATAAACAAATGATATATATATTAGTGGTAGCTTTCAAAAATGGGTACCAGGACACAAACAATTATCCAAGTCAGTATTTTATTATCTGTAATTTATTTTTACCTCACTAGATGAGGCAACTCTGACAAAAGAGAAAGTGACTTGTTTAATGCTAAGGTAAATTAAAGCCAGGACAAGAATTCTCTTTTCCAAAAATTCCCTGAACACATCCAATAAATCACCCAGTGTCTTGGATATCATGTATTTTTAAAACTGCCATCCAACTAATTGCTCTTGGGTTCTGTAGGCATTCAAACCATAGCTGCTACAGACTGCTGCTGCTGCTGCTAAGTCGTTTCAGTCATGTCCGACTCTGTGTGACCCCATAGACAGCAGCCCACCAGGCTCCCCCGTCCGGGGATTCTCCAGGCAAGAACACTAGAGTGGGTTGCCATTTCCTTCTCCAATGCATGAAAGTGAAAAATGAAAGTGAAGTCGCTCAGTCGTGTCCAACTCTTCGCGATTCCATGGACTGCAGCCTACCAGGCTCCTCTGTCCATGGGACCCTCCAGGCAAGAGTACTGGAGTGGGGTGCCATTGCCTTCTCCCTGCTACAGACTAGCCATTCAAATAAATAAACCACAAAGTCATGTAATCATTCTCAGAAACAGTCCTCCATCAAGTTTCTACCTAGAATAAACACTGATGAAAAAAATCTATTGCTTGCAGGAAAAGTGTCAATGTGGCCTTAAGAGACATTTTCATTTGGAAGACCTACAATTAGTTAATCTGTGTGTTTTAAAGGAAATATATTTTCTAGTCTATTTTATCAAGTCACGAGACATAAAGAATTCTAAAGTCTGCAACACAGAGATCACTTCACTCTAAGGCTAAAAGAATTTCCTTGAGAAAATTTCTAGGCTAGGAAGCAGTTCAGATAGCTGGCTGATTATCAAAATCACCTGAAGAGTTTAGTAAAAATTATAGATGTCTCCAAACCAAAATTCTCAGAGATTCTGATTCAGTAGATCTGGAGCAAAGTCTAGGAATAAACATTTTTTAAAGCTGACTATTAGAAATCAGGGAAATGCAAATCAAAGTCACAAAGAAATACCACATCATAACTGTTAGGATTACTAAAATCAAAAAGGTAGGTGTTGGTGAGGATATGGAGAAATTGGAAACCTCATACACTGCTTATGGGAAGGTACAATTGTACAGGAGCTTGGGAAAACAGGCTTACAGTTCCTCAAAAGTTTAAACAGAGAGTTACATGACCCGGTAATTCTACTCCTGGATACATACACAAGAAAAGTGAAAAAATATGCCCAGACAACAATCAGTATATGAATATTCATAGCAGTATTATTCATAATAGCCCCAAAGTGGAAACAACCCAAATGTCCATCAAATTGATTAATAAAATGACAACAAATTGATTAATAAAATGTGGTCAGTCCATACAGTGGAATATCATTTGCTCATATAATGTAAAGAAGCACTGATGCACGCTGCCACATGGATGAGGCTTGAAAACATTGTGCAAAGTGAAAGAAGCCAGTCACAAAAGACCATGTATTATATGATTCAATTTATACAAAATGTCCAGAATAGGCAAATATGTATAGAGAGAAAGTAGGTTAATGGCTGCCTAAAATATGAGGGAAGGAAGCTGGTGGAGGAAATAAGGGAATGCACTTCTAATAGGTGCAAAGTCTGGGGGGAAGGTGATTATAATATTCGAAAATTGCTTGTGGTGATGGTTGCAAAACTCTGTGAATGTACAATTGTGCAATTTAAATGAGTGAATTTATGGTATATGAATTAAATCTCAATAGAATTCTTATATTAAAAAGAAAGAGAAAAAGGAAACATTGTCCTAGTGATTCTGACGTGTGGATAGGTTTAAGAACCACCATATCGAGCCTGGCTACTCAGAGTGTGGTCCACGGACCACACTATAAGCATCACGTGACAGCGGCATCTCAGTGCTGAAGTAGAACTTGTGATTCTGCATTTTAACAAGAACCCTGGGTGACTGAAGTGCATACGAGAGTTTGAGAAGTGCTACTCTCAGGGACTATTTAGAACCTTGTCAGATCCTGTCTACTCAATTTCAAAGTCAGACCAAAGGTTTTGACTTTCTTAATGTCTAAACTGGATGAGCATGCTAACATCAACTGTTTATTCAGTTGTGGGGGAAATTCACCGAAACAATACGTGGGGAAAGTCCCAAAGAGAAAAACTTTACAAATAAGTCTCCTTAATATGTCACAGGAGTCTTAAGTATTAATAGTGTTGCTGGAGTCTCACTGGGGAACATAAAAGTGTTTCTGATTTTAGTGAAGGGGAGAAGAAAATTATGTCTACCTGATAGTCAATTGGAGATGAGGTAGAGAGGTTTAGATTAATTAGGACTGGGAGAAAGGAAAATGCTGACATCATCTGTAATGTAACCTAAGTCTCTCTCATTATTTTTTATTTGCCTTTAGTTATCTTGAAAATTTTGTGACCTTTTTACCATGACACAAAAGAACTATGACTTTTCTTCCATGGTCTATGTAGGTCATTTCGCTTGGTTTATCGCCAGCAGTTAGGGTGCCTTTTTATTTTTTATTTAATATTTTTCCAGCTTTATTGAGGACATCACATGAAGTGAAATAAGCCAGACACAGAAAGACAAATACTGTATGATCTCACTTATATATGGAATCTAAAAAAGTCAAACTCATAGTACTAGAGAGTAGGGCGCCTTTTTTAACAATTTAATTCTGCATCACTGAGACGTTATGTTGAACCCCAGGGGCAATGTGTTCAAGCAGACAGGCACAGCATGTTCACTTGACATTCCAATTAACACCGCAGGGTCAACCTACCTCAAATGCAGGCTCTCACACACCTACACGAAATTGTCAAAGCTATGAAACATCACAATAAGGGGCCGTTTTCATGTTCTTACTCTATTCAGAGTGGTTTTATTATACAGTTATTAGATGAATAGGTGACAAACCAACTTAGTCGGAATCTCAAGAAGACTCTTTAATAGTTGTATGATTTTGTGCAAGATATTTAAGCATTTTAAACCTAGGCATCCTCTTCTCTAAACTGAAATAATAGGGTCATAAAATTGTTGTAAGGAAAAGATGGCATAATGTACATAAAGTACTTAATACACTTCTGAGAACATAGTAAGCTCTCAATAATGTTAGCTATTATTATTATCATCCACATCAGATTCTAAAATAGGGATGTTGGCAATGTTTGACAGCATATTTGCTTTTAAACCATTTTATAATCTGACTACAATTTAGTTTAAAAAGATGAAATGTTTTTAGACTAAAAATTGACAATCTTTGGCTGCTCTTCTCTTTCAGTAACCACATTTTGAGAAGCACTGATGTAGATATTCAGAAAAAGACCCTGGGGTTTGGAGGTGGTGGGAGGTGGCAATCAAGAACCCAGTAGTGCAGGAGAGCACAAGATTTAAAGTCTTACCTCCTCAGAAAACCTCCAGACCTCCCCACCATGCCCCCCATACTGCATTCCTGTAGCAAACTGGGAAAACTAGTTTATTTTTAATTAACAAAATGTATTGTTTGCATACTAATGGTTCCAGCTGCATCAAATCAATCAGGATTGGGAACTGCTATTCCAGGTCCTTGAAAAATAATTTGCCAATAAACTCTTGGGAGCTAAAGTTGAAGACTTAAGGGTGCATCAAAATTACCTAGGAGATCTAAGACCCACTCTAGACATACTGAAACAGAATTTCTAGGGATGAGGGCAAAGCAACTGAATTTTTAACTGGTTCTTCTGGTGATGGACACCCCAAAGTTTGAAAAATATTGTTAGTCTTAGACCATCCCATAATCCACTCAACTTTTTTCTCATGTGCACAGGAACTTGTCTTTGTACCAAGGGGAAGCTCTGAGACAGTAAGGTAGAGTGAAATAGATATGAACTTTGGA
Organism: Bos indicus; assembly: GCF_029378745.1. Classification (NCBI taxonomy): domain Eukaryota; kingdom Metazoa; phylum Chordata; class Mammalia; order Artiodactyla; family Bovidae; genus Bos; species Bos indicus. The sequence goes on from NC_091764.1 coordinate 19,026,882, forward strand.
TTCAGTCTAATTTGAGTTCATGTTCTACCTCTGCCCATAAATAGCTGAATGATTTTGAATGCTTTATGTAGGCTCCTAGGTCACAGCTTATCTATCTATCAAATAGGGTAAGCCATGCTCGTTCTTGAACTATTTGAGAATTAGCACTAACATACAGACATGTGTTTTACAAAATAATTGATATTTATTAGAAATAAAAGACAAAGACATTATCTGCAATACTTCTGGAAACTGCATCTATAATCATAACTCTTAAGACAGTCTCAATAAATAACAATTAAAAGTCCTGACTTTACTGGTAATTCCCTGGTGAACCAGTGGTTAGAACACCAATCTTCCACTGAAGGGAGCATAGGTTTAACCCCAGCTTGGGGAACTAAGATCCTGCAAGCTGCATAGTGCAGCCAAAGAAATCAATAAATTCCTGACTATATTTACGAAGCTTTAGAGACATTAAATATCCCAGCTGTCTAGCAATGCCTAGCATATTGGAGGCACTGCTATAAATGTATTTATCATGATGCAGTCACACCTGATAGCATAAGTGGTAAGAATACAACATTTGTAGCCATATTGTCTGAGTCCAAATCTTGGTTTTGCTACTTAGTCTCTCTGTGACTCAGTTTCCTCATTTACAGCATGGTATTAATACAAAGTACAATCACACAGGTGCCAGATGTGTTAAATAAGTTATTTTATGTAATACAATAATAAAGCGGTACCTGGCACTACTAGAGCTTGCTTTATTTTTCTTATTCTTATTAACATTATTATTAAGTATGTAAATATTGAAAGGGGCTTCCCTGGGTTAGGAAGATTCCCTGCGGAAGGAAATGGCAACCCACTCCAGTATTCATGCCTGGAAAATCCCATGGGCCAAGGAGCCTGGTGGGCCACAGTCCATGGGGTCGCAAAGAGTCAGACACGACTGAATGGCTTCACTTCACTTCCCTTCCCAGGTGCCTCAGTGGTAAAGAATCCACATGCAATGCAGGTGACATGGATTTGATCCCTGGGTTGGGAAGATCCCCTGGAGAAGGAAATGGCAACCCACTCCAGTATTCTTGCCTGGAAAATCCCATGGACGGAGGAGCCTGGTGGGCTGCAGTCTGTGGGATCACAAAAGAGTCAGACATGACTTAGCAAATAACAACAAACAACAACAAATTATTGAAGGGATATTCATAAGAGCTTGGTGTTGAGAAACAGGAAACTTTAGGGAAAAGTAAATTTTGAGAAATATAAATCAACTATGTATTATCATATACTAGAAATGTTTCCAAGTCATTACAATGACTTGTGGGGAAAGTGATTAGGAAATGAAACCCTCTCATAAGTCTGCTTTATATAGATGATCACCATTGGTAATTTGTGCCTCAAGTCTGCGTTTTAAAATAAAATAAAAGGGATCAGGGATCAAGAGAGACAACTCTGTCTCAGACAACTAACCACAATATTTTTTACTATCCATCTGGCTATGAGTTGAGTCCATGTGACATATGGATGAATATTCACAGGTTACCTTGATATCCAGATTTCTCCAAGCACAGCAGAGTCCTGGTTTAAAATTACTCATTACAGCATGATTTGGGAAATACTACAAGGTCCCCCAAATGTTGGGGCCTATCTGAGCTCTCCTTGATTACATAAGAAAACATACAAGAAATGTCCAACCAAGGTCTGTCTAGTCAAAGCTATGGTTTTTTCAGTAGTCATGTATGGATGTGAGAGTTAAACTATAAAGAGGGCTGAGTGTGGAAGAATTGATGCTTTTGAACTGTGATGTTGGAGAAGACTCTTGAGAGTCCCTTGGACTGCAAGGAGATTCAACCAGTCCATCCCAAAGGAAATCAGTCCTGAAAATTGATTGGAAGGACTGATGCTGAAGCTGAAACTCCAGTACTTTGGCCACCTGATACAAAGAATTAACTTATTGGAAAAGACCCTGAAGCTGGAAAAGATTGAAGGCTAGAGGAGAAGGGGACGACAGAGGATGAGATGGTTAAATGGCATCACCGACTCGATGGACATGAGTTTGAGTAAGCTCCAGGAGTTGGTGATGGACAGGAAAGCTTGGCGTGCTGCAGTCCATGGGGTCGCAAAGAGTCGGACATGACTGAGAGACTGAACTGAGCTGTACCCGGCACATGAAAGAATATTCAATCAAAGTTAACAGATAATGAAGAAAACCATACAACAGAGAATAGTCTTACCTGTGTTAAGAACCAAGCAACAGGTAAATAAATGGAGCCTAGCGTGCAAAAAATGAATGAGAAGGGCATACGAAGGGGCTTCTTGAGTGGTCACTGACTTTTGCAGATTTGACTAGAGCGCCCTCTTCAGGGAAGATGGGTAGTGGCGGAATCTCAGATTTTGCTCTATTCAGTTCAGTTCAGTTCAGTCACTCAGTCGTGTCCGACTCTTTGCGACCCCATGAATCCCAGCACGCCAGGCCTCCCTGTCCATCACCAACTCCCAGAGTTCACTCAGACTCACGTCCATCGAGTCAGTGATGCCATCCAGCCATCTCATCCTCTGTCGTCCCCTTCTCCTCCTGCCCCCAATCCCTCCCAGCATCAGAGTCTTTTCCAATGAGTCAATTCTTTGCATGAGGTGGCCAAAGTACTAGAGTTTCAGCTTTAGCATCATTCCTTCCAAAAAAATCCCAGGGCTGATCTCCTTCAGAATGGACTGGTTGGATCTTCTTGCAGTCCAAGGGACTCTCCAGAGTCCTCTCCAACACCACGGTTCAAAAGCATCAATTCTTCAGCACTCAGCTTTCTTCACAGTCCAACTCTCACATCTATACATGACCACTGGAAAAACCATAGCCTTGACTAGACGAACCTTTGTTGGCAAAGTAATGTCTCTGCTTTTGAATATGCTATCTAGGTTGGTCATAACTTTTCTTCTAAGGAGTAAGCATCTTTTAATTTCATGGCTGCAGTCACCATCTGCAGTCACCATCTGCAGTGATTTTGGAGCCCAGAAAAATAAAGTCTGACACTGTTTCCACTGTTTCCTCCTCTATTTCCCTCTATTAATGCCTTTCAAATCCTGAAGGATGATGCTGTGAAAGTGCTGCACTCAACATGCCAGCAAATTTGGAAAACTCAGCAGTGGCCACAGGACTGGAAAGGGTCAATTTTCATTCCAATCCCAAAGAAAGGCAATGCCAAAGAATGTTCAAACTACCACACAGTTGCACTCATCTCACATGCTAGTAAAGTAATACTCAAAATTCTCCAAGCCAGGCTTCAGCAATACATGAACCGTGAACTTCCAGATGTTCAAGCTGGTTTTAGAAAAGGCAGAGGAACCAGAGATCAAATTGCCAACATCTGCTGGATCATGGAAAAAGCAAGAGAGTTCCAGAAAAACATCTATTTCTGCTTTATTGACTATGCCAAAGCCTTTGACTGTGTGGATCACAATAAACTGTGGAAAATTCTGAAAGAGATGGGAATACCAGACCACCTGATCTGCCTCTTGAGAAACCTGTATGCAGGTCAGGAAGCAGCAGTTAGAACTGGACATGGAACAACAACTGGTTCCAAATAGGAAAAGGAGTACATCAAGGCTGTATATTGTCACCCTGCTTATTTAACTTCTATGCAGAGTACATCATGAGAAACGCTGGGCTGGAAGAAGCACAAGCTGGAATCAAGATTGCCGGGAGAAATATCAATAACCTCAGATATGCAGATGACACCACCCTTATGGCAGAAAGTGAAAAAGAACTAAAAAGCCTCTTGATGAGAGTGAAAGTGGAGAGTGAAAAAGTTGGCTTAAAGCTCAACATTCAGAAAACGAAGATCATGGCATCTGGTCCCATCACTTCATGGGAAATAGATGGGGAAACAGTGGAAGCAGTGTCAGACTTTATTTTTTGGGGGGCTCCAAAATCACTGCAGATGGTGACTGCAGCCATGAAACTAAAAGACGCTTACTCCTTGGAAGGAAAGTTATGACCAACCTAGATAGCATATTGAAAAGCAGAGACATTACTTTGCCAACAAAGGTCCATCTAGTCAAGGCTATGGTTTTTCCAGTGGTCATGTATGCATGTGAGAGTTGGACTGTGAAGAAAGCTGAGTGCCAAAGAATTGATGCTTTTGAACCGTAGTGTTGGAGAAGACTCTGGAGAGTCCCTTGGACTGCAAGGAGATCCAACCAGTCCATTCTAAAGAAGATTAGCCCTGGGATTTCTTTGGAAGGAATGATGCTAAAGCTGAAACTCCAGTACTTTGGCTACCTTATGCGAAGAACTGACTCATTGGAAAAGACTCTGATGCTGGGAGGGATTGGGGGCAGGAGGAGAAGGGGATGACAGAGGATGAGATGGCTGGATGGTATCACTGACTTAATGGACGTGAGTCTGAGTGAACTCCAGGAGTTGGTGATGGACAGGGAGGCCTGACGTGCTGGGATTCATGGGGTTGCAAAGAGTCAGACATGACTGAGCAACTGAACTGAACTGAATGCCTTTTATCCCAAGGTTCCCAGGTGGCTCAGTGGTAAAGAATCCAACTGCCAAGAAGGAGACCCAGGTTTGATCACTAAATCAGGAACATCCCCTAGAGAAAGAAATGGCAACCTGCTGGGGACCAGCCCCAGCTGATCCAGGGTATTCGAAGGAGAGATGGCCTAGGCGACTATTTATATGCTAATTAGAGATATAGAGAACAATAGAATGAGGATAGCTCAGTAGGAAAATTCAGTGGAGAAAAGAAGCTGAGTAGCTTGGTTTACGCGGGAGACCAATAAAACTTCAAGACAAGAAGTTTGCACCACTTACGTAGGCCGCAGGCGCCCTCTCGAATAGCGGAAGGTGCCTCACCCTAGACACCTTCTCGAGTGGGTCTTAGAAGCCCAGGCATAATTAGTAAGCGTGGTGGGTTCCGCGCTCCAGATGGAGACTCAGCTGGAAGTTAAAGGGAAGAATGACATGGGGAGACCAAGCGCTGGTGAACAAGGCCCGTAGCTTTATTTTTAACAGGGGCTTTTATACCCTAAGTTACACATAGAGGATAATAGGGGATGCAAAGTCAGCAGTCTTTGATTCTTATCAAAAACCAAGGTTTCTTTCCTGCAAATTTATCGTATACAAATGGTTTAGGTGATTTATATCATCTTCTGGCCAGAAGGCCTACTAACATTTTATGACTCTTGACAAGGACTTATCAACAAAGACTTATTTTCTCTAAGAGTAATTATTTTAAGGTTTGGCACCATCTTCCAAAGATAAAATTGCATTCCTATAGGGCGGATGTGTAATGGGTTTACAACAAAGGAAAGAATTTATTACCTTAAGGGTCTAAAGTTACTAACACCAAGGCCACTACTTATTTTTTACTATATACCAACTATTAATTAATACACATTCAAGGATACAATTCAGGGGATGTGAAAACTTGGCAACAAGCATTGACTCATCAGTGAAATCCTTTACTAGTTTATTCTGACAGTTTTTAACTCTCTGAGAGGCTCTAAGCTATTTGAATATCTTAAGCTTCCCGTGCCTCTGGAGGCTAGGAGACTGTAAACAATCGTATGCATAGCTGCAGGAGTCCGCGTAAACTTGTCAGGTGAGTTAGAGAGCCATCTGAGGGGTTTGGATTTAAACACTCCTAATTGCCCAGGAACTTTATTAATTGGAGCTGTAAGTTAACTCTTTGACAGAGAGAGAGCGAGATGGTGGTAGGGGACAGCCCCTAGTAAAGTCAGAGGTGAGAGCACAAAACAATAAAGTAGGCAGACTCTGGTTTTTTGGGGGAAAATGCTCGAGAATATCCGGGGGGACTCCTGAGGCTCGATCCCGCCTTTGCGTATGCCGAGCCTCCTTCCTCATGACCTTTGTCATGAGCAGAATGCCTCACCGGCTCCCCGCAGCAACCCAATCCAGTATTCTTGTCTGGGAAATCCCATGGACAGAGGAGCCTGGCGGGCTACAGTGTATGGGGTCACGAAGAATCAGACATGACTGAGCACACACGCATTCCTTTTATTCAGGAGCTACACAAGAGCCAGGGAACATGAACTCAGAATCTGAACTGATCAAATGAATGGTTTTAGGGAATTCAATGATTCGCGGGCTTCTTTTTGCTCCCCAGCTGAAAATAGGAGTCCTACTGAACCCGCTTGTTTTCTGCTTCTGTCATTTGCTCCCTGCAAACTTGAGCAACTTGACCTCTAGAAATATCCATCTCCCTATCACTAAAATGAGGAGAATCATAGCAGCTACCTCAAAGGATGTTCATTCACTCAACACATATTTCTGAGTGCTTACTTTGTGCTGGGTGATGTTTGAGATCCTAGATATACAGTAGTGGTAAAACAGACAGAATCTCTCCCCATGTGGAGCCCATCATGGAATTTATGCCCTAGCTGAGGGGACAACGACAGAGTAGCTTACACGGAAGTCTGGACTGGTTGGAGAACTCCCTTCTCTTTCTGTTTTCTTGGATGTCACAGCACGCTCAAATGATGTGTATGTTACCTCCATTAATCCAAAGAGATCCATGATAAGTTGCTTTTTTTAATTGCAGGAATGGAGACTTTAAGCTTAGAAGGGATAAACTGGACATGGCCCAGACCACTGCATGCCTAGAAATTTCAGTGAAGTGGAAGGCCCTGAATTTTTGTGGGATTCATTTCCCACCTCCTAGCAGACAAGTATATTACCAAATTTCTAGAATAGTTTCTACTTCCTCCTTTCCAAGTCCTGTCAGCTTTAATACCATCCATATAACGAACCCGGGTGAGGTCTTATAGAAGAGATTCAGACTGCACTGGGACGATGGGGTGAGTATTGAATGATACATATGCAAACGCTCCTTAATATAGGTCTAGGCCAGGGAAAACCCTTGATAGATGATGGCTATTGTTACTCTGCTCAGAATCAATCCTATATGTCAGAATGGCAGCCACCCAGGAAAGCTGCTCACAGAACAGGCTTCTTTTCTACAGACTGCTCTGGTTTGTCTTCTCCTTGCTGCTGCTGCTGCTGCTGCTAAGTCGCTTCAGTCGTGTCCGACTCTGTGCGACCCCGTAGATGGCAGCCCACCAGGCTCCCCCGTCCCTGGGATTCTCCAGGCAAGAACACTGGAGTGGGTTGCCATGTCCTTCTCCAATGCATGAAAGTAAAAAGTGAAAGTGAAGTCGAGTCGTGTCCGACTCTTAGCGACCCATGGACTGCAGCCCACCAGGCTCCTCCGTCCATGGGATTTTCCAGGCAAGAGTACTGGAGTGGGGTGCCATTGTCTTCTCCTTAGTTACCATCAAATTGTTTTTCACAAAGATACGAATGAACGCTGCACCTTGATAAATATTTCTCAAATTAAAGCACCACTTAATTGCATCTCAGCAATGCTCCCTTGTGACCGCCCCATTAGGCTTAATGAATAATTTATCAGCTTCCTGGGGTGAGTTCCTGATCTTAAGAACAAGGAGAAATAATTCTTCAGTGTTTGCTTTCTCCTCCACTCTCAATTTTTCCTCTTCGCAAATGCAGGTGCACAGCTGCCTGGCAAGGCAAGAAATGCCATAGGCGAGCCGGCAGCGGAAGGCTAGGCCTGAGCCTGGACCCAGCTCCCAGATGCACCTGGTGCTGGCACAGGAGGGCTCTTTTGGGGGCCTCTGTCTTCCCAGACCCTTGAAGAGCAGCTGCCTCCCAGAAGTTGTGGTTTAACCCTCAGCAGGCAGAGGGCAAAGGAGACCTCCTGCAATTGCAGTCGGTGAACTGCGGGTGTCAGGGACTTTGTTCAACAGACCAAACTGGAGGCAAAGGGTTTGGGATGCACAGGCTGGCTGCAACTGCCCTGCGCCAGAGCATCCGGCGGTCACAGTGGCAGTCAGAAACCTGTTTCCTCTCAGTCAGTCTGCTGGGAATGGAGAGGTGGGAGATGATGAGTGAACTTTCTTTTTATCTTTCTGCCATCTTTTCTCTATTCTGGGCATCACCTGTTTGGCAAATTGAACCTAAGTGTGTTTGATTCCCCTCCCCGCCTTTTTTTCACTGTTTCCCTTAAAGGCCAAGAAATTCCTTCTGTGACTTCCTCCCAGAAAGGATGCCATCAGACCCCAAGTGTACCCCAGACCAGACCCTGCCAACTCCTTCATCTAAAAATCATAATGGCTATCATTTACACAGCATCAGCTCTATGTCTACAAGGATTATTTCCTCTAATATCTGTGAGGTCTATACTGTGATTATCACTGTTTTATAGATGAGAACACTGAAGCCTGCAGAAGTGAGCCAACTTGCCTAAGGCCACATAGTTAGAAAGCAGTAAACTGGGTTGGAAACTCAGGTAATCTGATTCCAGAACCAGAATTCTCCAATTTCCATATCCTCCCCCCCACCCCCCCCCACATCTCACCCTATCTTGACTTATGTGTTCTCTGTTTGATTCTTTTCTCTTCCTTTTAAATTTCAACCACCGCTTGTGATTTGATCTACATGAATGACAAGTCCTACCTATGTCTTTATTTGCTCTGTCTGGCGATAAGAACAGTGAATGTGTGGGAATCCGTCAGCTTAGTTCTTTTATCCTTTTAAGTTTTCCTTGTTTTTTGAAATTTTCTTGGAGTTGTTTGAAATATAGGGCTTCCCAGGTGACATTAGTGGTAGAGAACCTGCCTGCCAGTGCAGGAGAAGTAAGAGACATGGGTTCGACCCGAGTCAGGAACATCCCCTGCAGGAGGGCATGGCAACCCACTCCAGTATTCTTGTCTGGAAAATTCCACAGACAGAGGAGCCTAGTGGGCTAGAGTCCATAGAGTCGCAAAGAGTCAGACACAACTGAAGCGACTTAGTACTCACTCATTTGAAATGTAAGTGGCATAAAAGCCAATATGATCTAGATTGCCAAGAGACTTGGTAAAATCATATTCAACAGCTGGTTCCAGGTGATAGACTGGAAAACTCTGGACTTGAAGTCAGATCCTTGGGTTTTAGTGCTGCCTCTGCTCAGCTGAGTGACCCCCAGGTATGTCCCTTAACTCTCCTGAGCTTAGTTTCCTTATCCAGATAATGGTGGAAAGGTGTCATAGCCCACGAGCATTGTCTTGAGGATTACAAAAGATATGTGCAGGTGCTCTTTGCTCTCTGCGTAGCCCTTCCTTCTGTTATCTTTTATCAATGCTGTGTCACCAAGGGAAGGAAGAGGAGGTGGCAGTATGAGGGCTGAGGGAACTGAGATAAAGCTGCCGAAAGAAAGCAGAGTAACTTTTCTCGCTCCTCCTGGGCCCCTCCTGGGAGGAACCGTCTCTTCCCAGGACCAGCTGGAAGGTCCCAACTTTAGGGGAGGGTCATATCCTGGTTACCACAGTTTCAAAAGTCAGCTCTAAATCATAACTGACCTTCATCCTTTCCTTGACAAAAGTGAAAGAAAGAAAGTGAAGTCGCTTAGTCGTGTCTGATTCTTTGTGACCCCATGGTCTGTAGCCAGCAGGCTCCTCCATCCATGGGATTTTCCAGGCAAGAGTACTGGAGTGGGGTGCTATTTCCTTCTCCAGGGGAATCTTCCCAACCAGGGATCGAACCCAGGTCTCCTGCATTGCAAGCAGACGCTTTACCATCTGAGCTATCAGGGAAGCCCTACAGGCAGCCTCCAAACAAACAACAGAAATTTCCCCTTGTCGGTTCATCGGTAGACGACAAGAAATGTGCTCCATGACGGAGCAGAAAAGCCACATCAGGGGGTCCCCGTCCACTCTCCCTAGTACTCCATTTCCCTTGGTGCTTAGAAATGGAGATGCACAATGACATCAGGCCTTCATGGGTTAGTTTGTGTTGTAGGTTGGTTGAGAAAAGGAAACACACACACACACACAAACCAGACAGACCTTCTGGAAATGATTATAGCCAAAGAGGATGGATGATTTTCTTCTCAGTTTGTCTCTAGGGAACAACTTTAACCTTTGTTGCTTCATTGTGCTCCTTATTCTCTGCAGAAGAATCATTGCACTGTCATAAAAAAAAAAAATCGATCTGAACAGCCAGCCGTCTTTCCACATCCATCCCACGGGCGTGAACAGCTTGTGTTGCAGGCCCTCAGATGCATCTGTCTCCTCGTCGCTGTCATTCTTCTTCCTCTCTCTGTTTCATTTTTCTCACCATTGCCAATCTCCCCCTTGTTATGAGTACACTGTTTTCAGGTCTGTCTCGATTAAGAGCTTTCAAGACAGCAGCACCCTCCATCCACACCTACCCTAGGACTTTGTCAGCTCCTTTCTTTGGGAGACATGGATATCTGGAGGAAAGAAGAGAAAGGAGCCAATCTGTGAGATAAACCCAAACTGGAGCAGGACAGGGCCGGGTAGGGGTGTGGGAGCGAAAGCCTAAGGCCACCTGTTTGGAAGAGATTAGTGAGGTTTAAACAAAAACATCCCCAAGTCTCCATTCAATCTCTAGAAAAAAATGGTGCATTTTCTAATTTCTTACTCCCACGCTTTACCCTGAGAAGGGAGAAAAAAAGGGAGAGAAACTTGAGAGCAGACAGGAGAAGGCTGTCTCAGAGAAGGATGGGAGACTTGACTGAGTCTCACGGGGTGGTCCACACTGACACGGAAGTGGGGGGTGAAGCAGCATCTGCAGGAGCCTGCCTCTGCCAGACACTGCCGATGCTTCAGACCTAGACACTTCATTTTGTGGGGGTGGGGGTGCCCAGGCTGCCAGAAACAGGACGTTATCTGCTCTCTGGGGACAGTAACCACAGCACAGTGATGGTATTTCCAGAGTTAAAAGGCAAAACAGATAAGTTGACGAAAAAGACTTTATAAATTGGTAAATCCAGTTTATAGAAATTAAATAATACCCCTTATATAAGTATTTTTTTGAGAAATAAATGATTTCATTAGAAAATAATCAAATTAAGACTGTCCTAGAAAAAGCTTGAACACATATATACTGTACCCATACTTGCGGCCACTGCTGCTCCCCTGATGCCTGCCTGCACACACACACACATGCTTAGACACACACAGGCTTGTTATGTAATTTGAAACCACTTTCTCTGATCACTGATGTTTTCCATCATGTTCTCCTGGAAAACAAAATACTCTAATTTCTAAAAGAGTCCTTATGAATGAACCTGTAATGCCTGGCTGATGGGGAAGGTGACTATACTTGGTTGTGTTCATGCTGACATTTAGACAGATGGACTTGGCCTTCAAATCTCACTGTGTGGACCATGACATTGGCACTCACTGTTGGCTCAAGTCGAAACTGATAAACTGTTTGGAGGCAGTTTGGTGAAATTATTAACTGCCCATTCCTTTGACCCAGAAATTCCACTTTTAGAATGTTTGAGGACTTTTGCAATAGCACTGCTTCTAGCGTAAAAATCAAAAACAACCTAAATGTTCTTCAATAGGAGATTGGCTAAGTAATTTGTTATTCCTGTAAAAAAAAAATCTGTTATAGATCCACATGTATTTACATGTAAAGATGTTCATGATACATAGTTTAAGGGGATATAAGGGTTGCAGAAAATTCATACAACATGATCAAAATTTGTTTTCTATAAATATGTGTTATGTTTCTACATATGTATGAACATACATACATCCTGGGTATGCTCAGGAAAAAAAATCTACAACAAAATATTAAGAAGGTTATATCTGAATGGTTTGATTACACTGAATACTCTTTTTTATCCAAACATGTATCTGCATTTCCTAATTATGTTTTGCAATGAGAAAATATTATGCTATACCCAGAAAATATAACAAAATTCTTTTAACCAAATTACACTGGGATTGACCAACTCCTTACCTACCCTGTGCCTAGCCAGTCCTGTTCCCAAGTGTTGGGTTGGTCAAAAACAGCCCACGGAAAAACCAGAACAAACTTTTTGGCCAACCCAATACACGACACTTAGCACATGATACTGGCAAAGATGGCCAATCCACCTTCCAGTGCCAACTGAGGATGATATAGAGGGGATTGACACTGGAGCTGCAGCCGCACTGGCCTCTAAGATCTGTTTTAAATTGTCGCTCTTTGGCATAACAGCAAATACTGAATACCAAGCACCAAGATGGTGGCCTGGTAATTTAACAAATCCACAAATTCATCTATGACTGATTTGTAATTGTTGGCTTGGTTTTTCAACTTGGGAAACAGGAAACATAATTCCCTTTGAGAATTGACCTGGAACCGTTTGTTCTAATATTTAGGTGTGCCTGTTCCCAGCTGCATGCCTCAGCAGCATGATAACATACTGGAGTGGGTAGCCATTCTCTTCTGCAGGGGATCTTCCCAACCCAGAGATCGAACTGGGGTCTCCTGCATTGTGGGCAGATTCTTTACCAGCTGAGCTACCAGGGAAGCCCAGGTGTATTCGTGGATGTGTTAATTGTCAGCAGTTCCTGTTGTGTACCAGGCAACAGTTGGAGAATCTCACGCTTTTGTGTGGATGATGATTCAACAAAACTAAGCTGTCAATTTTTTTTTAATTGAAAGATAGTTGACATACAATATTGTGTTAGTTTGAAGTGTACAACATAGTGATTTAGTTGTGTTTTTTTCTGATCACACGTCATTACAGGTTACTACAAGATGTGGAATACAATTCCCTGTGCTATAGAGTAAATTCTTGTTGTTTCAAAGCAGTCCAGTCAATCCTTGACCTTTAGATTTCAAAAAAAATTGACACTCATAACAGAGACAATAGTATGAAAACAAACAAAACGAGTAGCTGAAGGACTCTTGGCATATTATTTTTAGCTCTTAACGAAAAGATGTGCATGAATTTATTCTAGCTATAAGAGGAAGTCATCCATCCCAACCTCTACCTCATTTCACTGAGAGGTAAAATGCTGCAAAGCAAGGAAGGTGTGCGAGAAGACTTAAAGAAAAAGTATGATGTTCTTATGCTCTTCAGTGGCTCTGAGAAAAGGCTGTGTATAAGAAAAGGCTTCCCTTCTCTCAACCTAAGTCAGGGCAGTGGGAGAACAGGATCAAAACTCTAGGTCCTTGTTTTCCAGGTGAGGGGCAGCGCCTAGTGCAACATAAGTACAGCAGACTATCCAGGGCTGTGAGGGACGCGAAGGAGAAGGGCCCACAGCAGCTTCCCAGAGGCTCCAGACACACAGCAAGTGTCCAAGAGCCACACGAACGTGGCATGAGCTGCAAAGAGCTACGGGAAACCCTCGGTGGGGACTGAGGGTGCGTGATAACTGCTCCTTGGTGCTTTGAGGTTACATGTGACTCCAAAATGTAAGTGCGAAATGGAGAAGAAAATGAGAAGGAGAAAAGTAGCATTTACTAAGTTTACTTTGAATTGGCTAAGCTTAAGGTGCCACCACTTGGGAGAGTTTTTTAGAAATAAGTTCTATAGTTTTTGTTGTTGCTATTTAGTCGCTAAGTCATGTCCGACTCTTTGCGACCCCATGGACTGTAGCCCACCAGGCTCCTCTGTCCATGGAATTCTCCAGGCAAGAATACTGGAGTGGGTTGCCATTTCCTTCTCCAGGGGATCCTCTTGATCCAAGGATTGAACCCATGTCTCCTGTATTGGCAGGCAGATTCTTTATCATGCACCACCAGGGAAGCCCAAGTTTTATTGTAGGAAACTGGATAAAAAATTAATATACAACCTAGATTTTCCCTGAGTATGTTACCTGACCCATATCATATTGGCCAAGGAGCCCAGGTGAGGGTTTCTTCTCCACTCAAGAACTCCTTGACATCAGCCTGGGCCATCTCACAGTCAGTTTCTCTTGCTAATCTTGCTGACCAAGCCCTTTATACTATGCTGGTATCCTGGCTGGCTACATACTTATCAGGTTAACTTCTTTGTTGAAATAGTCCTCACACTGGCCACTCTATTTTTCTGGACCCCTCTTTCAGTACATGTATCCTTGGATAGGCCCTCAAATAATTGCAAGGACCTTTCCATCTGCCCTTTATTTGTTAAGAAAGGAAGTGGTTTAAGAATGGAATGTCACTATTCTAAAAGACTTTTTGTATTTTCCTTTAAAAACTTTTTCCAGTCCTCTCCCAGAGACACATACACATACAGGCATACATATATACACACAGAGAGATATCTCTTTCAACATAAAATAAGTCCCTCCAACAACCACATGGAATTATCCTGATCTTGGCTGTCCAGCTAAAACCAGGAAAGGCAAAAACCAATCATCTCCATCTGCTGGCACACATCTTGCAATATCCTTCATATTCTCTAATCCTTCCATCACCTGGACACTATAAATTAAAATAGGATATTCTCTAGCCCGTTACTGTGGACCGTGACAAAGAGGGCTAGCAGAGGCCGCACTAGTGCTCAAGTTAAAAAACAGTATGTAGGAATGGCCAGGAACTCCTTCCTAAAAATGTTTGGCTTAAAGAAATTAGTTTCAACTGATCCCATGAGAAAAGATACGGTACTGGTGACTAATCCGCCTACCAATGCAGGAGACACAGGTTTGATCCCTGGGTTGGAAAGATTCCCCTAGAGGAGGAAATGGCAACCCATGTCTGTATTCTTGCCTGGAAAATCCCACGGACAGAAGAACCTGGCAGGCTGCAGTCCATGGGGTCACAAAGGGTCAGACATGACTGAGCAACTGAGCACAGCACAGCAAAGCAGAAAGGACTACTGCATGTATTCAGAACTTCAGGAGAAGTCACTGGAAGCAGCCAAAATAGAATTTTGATGAAAGTAAGTTTGAATTGAATAGTGCTTCGAGAATGACCAGAGGTTTGCGTATCTTCTGTATTTGATTGTTAGTTTCACCCTGAGAGAGAGGAAACAGGCACCAAGGAGTCCCATTATATGAAAAATGCATCATTTTTATTCTCCTTCTTATTCCAGAGGGGTCCCTTGATTGTCTGCACAAGACTTACATTAATGGCACACTGGCCTCCAGTTTAACTGTGAAGTTCTATAGTCACTCTAAAGCATGAGTAAAATTTCAATATCCATTCTAAAGGAAATGTGCAAGCAACATTTGAATCTGGGGGTGAACATCTCATTGACGGGGCACTAGGGTTTTATTAATTCCGCAGTCATGTACCAGATGACCTGAGCCAGGAGGGACCACTAAAGACCCTCTAAGACTGATCATTCTTCAGCATAATTGCTTGTCTACTTGGCTGCATGAACACTAGAAAGTAATCTCTATTTGGCCAGGGACTCTGTTGTTTTTCTATTCTATCCTCAGCCCTCAAGTGTCATTAGATATTTGAGGGCTAAGTGAATATATTTCTTAGACTTTCCACAATCCAAAGTGATAAGAAGCTGCACTCAGGGGACAGAAGTGGCAAGATGCAAACATTTCCCATGGGGGACCCTCCCAGAGGATAGAATGGGGTCACACATGGGCATGATGACCTTGTAAGAAGGTCTGTGATTCCAGTGCACCTGGCATAGGTGAGGACCGAGATCTGCCAACTTTTTAGCTACCAGGTACAAAGCAAAAAGAATTTTTAAGAAGGAAACAAGCCATAGAATGTACAATTGCAAGAGTGAACCCCCGTGTAAACTGTGGACTCTGAGTGAATACGATGTGTCAGTGTAGTTTCACTGATTGTCACAAATGGATTACTCTGGTGGGAATGTTCATAATGGGAGAGCCTGCGCATGTGCAGGGCAGGGAGTATATAGGAACTCCATACTTTCTGCTGAATTTTGCTGTAAAGCTAAAACTGCTCTAAAGATTAGTCTATGTAAGGTGGGGAGGAAGTAGACAAGTAGGAAAAGGTAAAGAGAGGAGACAAAAGGTAAGAGAGGAAGGAGAAAGAACATGAGAGGCAGTGTACAGATCAGGCCCTGTCATTCCAACTCGGTGGCCCTGAGATCACAGGCTGCAAAACCTGACCCAAAAGTACCATGTGCACACCCAGAGGAAGAACCCTGAGTTGTGTTTCAGACAATGTTATTCCTCACACAGTGAGAGAGTCTGGGCACTAATGAGCATTTTCTTATGCACAGAGAAGAGGAAATCTGGAAAACATCTAGTTAATGTCGTTATTTCCATGCCTATCACGATGAGATTTTTCTGACTCCAAACTCAGGGCACACTGTCTGCTAACTGTCGTGAGGTAGGAAAGACATCAGATACAAGAACTATTCCAGATTTTAAATATATGTTTAAAATCTATTTTATGGAAATTTCAGACAATACAATAAAAAAGTCACCCTAATATTGATCTAAACCCTCACCATAATTCTCCAATTCGATCTCAAGGTGGTTTAAAGAACTCACAGCCCAACTCTCCACTATAAACCATAATTAATTTTCACAAATGCAGAATCTGTAAATATGCATTCTATTATCTCTAAAAGTTATTTTTATTAAAAAAAAAAAAACAGCCTTTGGCAAAATTTACGAGTACTAGTTTGATCATGTAAAAATGTTTTTTCCCTGAATTTTAACTTAAAAATATTGAAACAGGTATTTTCATTCAATCAGTTCAATGCTAACTCAGTTCAGTTCAGTTCAGTCGCTCAGTCGTGTCCGACTCTTTGTGACCCCATGAATCACAGCACACCAGGCCTCCCTGTCCATCACCAACTCCTGGAGTTTACTCAAACTCATGTCCATAGAGTCAGTGATGCCATCCAGACATCTCATCCTCTGTCGTCCCCTTCTCCTCCTGTCCCCAATCCCTCCCAGCATCAGGGTCTTTTCCAATGAGTCAACTCTTCGCATGAGGTGGCCAAAGTATTGGAGTTTCAGCTTTAGCATCAGTCTTTCTAATGAACACCCAGGACTGATCTCCTTTAGGATGGACTAGTTGGACCTCTTTGCAGTCCAAGGGACTCTCAAGTGTCTTCTCCAACACCACAGTTCGAAAGCATCAATTCTTCAGTGCTCAGCTTTCTTTATAGTCCAACTCTCACATCCATACATGACTACTGGAAAAACCATAGCCTTGACTAGACGGACCTTTGTTGGCAAAGTAACGTCTCTGCGTTTCAATATGCTATCTAGGTTGGTCATAACTTTCCTTCCAAGGAGTAAGCGTCTTTTAATTTCATGGCTGCAATCACCATCTGCAGTGATTTTGGAGCCCCCCAAAATAAAGTCTGACACTGTTTCTACTGATTCCCCATCTATTTCCCATGAAGTGATGGGACCAGATGCCATGATCTTCATTTTCTGAATGCTGAGTTTTAAGCCAACTTTTTCACTCTCTTCTTTCACCTTCATCAAGAGGCTTTTTAGTTCCTCTTCACTTTCTGCCATGAGGGTGGTGTCATCTGCATATCTAAGGTTATTGAGATTTCTCCCGGCAATCTTGATTCCAGCTTGTGCTTCTTCCAGCCCAGCGTTTCTCATGATGTACTCTGCATATAAGTTAAATAGGCAGGGTGACAATATACAGCCTTGAGGTACTCCTTTTCCTATTTGGAAGCAGTCTGTTGTTCCAAGTCCAGTTCTAACTGTTGCTTTCTGACCTGCATACAGGTTTCTCAAGAGGCAGGTCAGGTGGTCTGGTATTCTCATCTCTTTCAGAAGTTTCCACAGTTTATTGTGATCCACACAGTCAAAGACTATTTGGCATAGTCAATAAAGCAGAAATAGATGTTTTTCTGGAATTTTCTTGCTTTTTTGATGATCCAGCAGATGTTGGCAATTTGATCTCTGGTTCCTCTGCCTTTTCTAAAACCAGCTTGAATATCTGGAAGTTCATGGTTCATGTATTGCTGAAGCCTGGCTTGGAGAATTTTGAGCATTACTTTACTAGCGTGTAAGATGAGTACAATTGTGCGGTAGTTTGATCAATGCTGACTACCAACCATAAAAATAGAAGGCCAGAGCAGAAAAGGTCTCTTGTTTCTACCTATCCCCAAGGTTGAATGAGAACTGACTATGACGGGGGTTACCTCCTATGACAGATTGTCACATGTTTTAGTGAAAATATGCCCAGCTCAATGATATATGGTAGCCTGGGCGGGAAGGGAGTCTGGGGGAGAGCGGATCCATGTGTGTGTGTGGCTGGGTCCCTTAGCTGTTCACCTGAAACCATCACAACATTGTTAATCGACTCTACCTCAATACAAAATAAAAAGTTTGTTTAAAAAAAAGAAAATATGCCCAACTTCTGTCTTGGGACCTGTATCTGTATCAAAACAAAGACAAAGTCAGCACAAGGGGTGAAGTTATGAGAAAATACCTAAGAATTAGACTGTACTCTGAGAATTGTTCCAGATATAAGTTTTTGTGCCAGTGGTTCTTTTAAAGTGATTCAGCATTAAACAGCAGAAAGGATCCAGAAACGCTCAGTGCCTGATGGCAGTGCACAATCCAATGTTTGATGTATTTACATAGCATTTTCTCTTTCATCCTTAAAAAAAGCACATACTAGGAGGAGAGTGAGATCCCTTTAACTACTAACCACACTCTCATCACCTCTCTCTCTCTCCCTAATCCTTCCATAAGTAGCTTGTTAAGAGTTTGATTTTTCTCATTCCAGGTCTTTCTATAATTTTCATGTCATGTTATTATTACAATAGTATGTATTATTTCATTAGCACTTTTGGGGGGTTTTGTTTTGTTCTGCTTTGTTTTATAATTGAAGTTTATTTTTACAAGTAGGTCAGGTATACAAAAAAAAAATTGTAAAGATTCAGCTGAGTGAATTTTGACATCTGTGAAGTCGATATACCAACGAGTATCTTGAAGCTTTCCACAGCCCAGAAGACTCTCTCGTGTTCCTTCCAAGTTAACATCCACTGACCCCACATGTAGCCACGATTCTCACTTCTGTTACCATAGGTTAGTTGTGCTTCCGGTCAGATCCAACTCTTAGCCCTAAAGAACCCCTTCATCACTGCTGTTTGGAATTATGGATTTTCAAACAATTAGAATATAAACAGTAAAACACACTTACTGGATAATGATAAAGAATGTTTTAAACGGTTCAGAAAACCGTTCAGTAGCTTCTTTTGCCTCAAAGTGGTAAGGAGCCTGGCATGTGTGTAGACAACAGAGAATTCCTGTATTATTAACACCTCATTCTCTGACCCACAGATGGGAGGCCAGGTTGACCTAAACCCAAAGAAAGAAAAAGCTTTCGTGGGTGTCTGGAGGCTTAGAAGAGCTCGGCCTCATAGAGAAAGGCCTGGGAAGGGGCAGAGGTATGCTTGCCCTACGTGCCCCTAGGGCAGACCGCCAAGGAGCCTTCCATTACTGCGCATCCCGAGGAACTGAAAAAAGCTTCTTTGGGTTATCCGGACTGTACTATTGGGTGTATATTATTAGAGCCTGACAGTAGGTCTTCCCATAAACTCCAGAAGAGAGCAAAAGACATACACCATCTGTATGATGTGGATAATAATAATGTCTGTCTCATGGGGTTTTTCTAAAATTTTAACAACTTTTTAATAAAGTATGAGTTATACAGAATACATTGCACAAATCTTTAGTATACATCTTGGCAGATTTTTACATATATTTATATACATATATATATATATATATATACCCATATAGGAATATTTCTAGATCTCCAAAATGTCCCTTGTCTCTTCCTGACCAATAACTCCTCAAAAGTTACCACTAGTCTTACTTCCATCATCATAGATAGTGTGGCCCGATTTTGAAATTCATGTAAATGGAATCATCAGAACACATTTGAATCAGTTCTAATGAGGTGGATGAAACTGGAGGCTATTATACAGAGTGAAGTAAGTCAGAAAGAAAAGCACCAATACAGTATACTAACGCATGTATTTGGAATTTAGGAAGACGGTAACGATGACCTTATATGTGAGACAGCAAAAGAGACACAGATGTAAAGAACAGACTTTTGGACTCTGTGGGATAAGGCAAGGGTGGGATGATTTGAGAGAATAGCATTGAAACATGTATATTACCATATGAGAAATAGATCACCAGTCCAAGTTTGATGCATGAAACAGGCCACTCAAAACCAGGGTACTGGGACAATCCTGAGGGATGGGATGGGGAGGGAGGTGGGAGGGGGGTTCAGGATGGGGACATATGTACACCCATGGCTGATTTGTGTTAATGTATGGCAAAGACCACTGCAGTATTGTAAAGTAATTAGCCTCCAATTGAAATAAATAAATTAATTTAAAAATATGTGTACACTTTGTGCTTACTCTTTTTCCCTTAATAGATCCATGAGACCACATATATTTTTGTCCATGGTAGCTATTTGTTCTTTATTGTTGCAATGTACTATTTGCTTGTACAAATATACCACAATTAATTCTCCAGTCTACTACTGTTGGGGGACATTTGAGTTGATTCCAGCTTAGAGCTTTTAAAGCGTTATAAATGTATAATTACTGGCACATGTCTTTGTGTCTTTTAGTCGATATTAGATCTCATTTGTGTTCCATTCATACACCCAAGAGTGGAACCACTTGATCATAAGTACACATATGTTTAGCTTTATGGATTCTACCAAAACAGTTTCCAAAGTGTCATACAGATTTACAACTCCACTAGCAACATATGAGAGTTTCAGTTAATTACACTCTTGCTAACATTATGAGAGTGACAAGTCAAGTCATAGATTGGGAGAAGATTTTGTAATTACATATAATTGACAAAAGACTTTCTGGAGGAAGAACTATGAATCAATTCTACAATCAAAAACTTCCACAGAAGAATTTCTTTTGTAGAAGTTCAAAATAAGCAGATGACCTGACCGTCTCTTTAAAAAAGAAGATATTCAAAAGGCCTATAAACAGGTGTTCATCATCAGTAGTTATCAGAGAAATTCAAAATCAACCACAGCGTGGCAACATCACCTCTAAGAATGCTGAAATCAAAAGCACTGACAATGCCAAGTATTTTGTTTATAATAAATGGTATGCTACTCTACTCATTATTTAGCCAATTGGGTCACTCACTTATTCAATGGGCTTAGAGATCTGAACATGTTACTACAAATACAATAAACTCATCACTTTTAACTGCTTAAAATTCCATAGTATGAAAATACTACTGTTCATTTCAACATTTTTAATCCAGTAGAAATGTAGATTTTTTTTTCTGCTTTTTCACTATTACAAATAACACAACAGTGAACATTTTTGTATGTTCCTCTTTCTGTACATTTGCAAATGTTTCTCCAAAGTAGAGAGCAAGGGGTAAAATTGTGTGTCAGTGGGAATGTACTTGTTTAGCTTTGACAGATGACAACAAACCATCTTTCTTGTCAACTGTGATAGTTATCACTGCAAACAATAGTGTATAAGAATATGTCAAACTACTGCCTTACCAGTATTTGATAGCACCAATTTTTTCATTTTTTCCCTAGCTGATTTTTTTTTAATAAAATTTTTTTTATTTATTAATGTTTTGGTTGGGCTGAGGTCTTCATTGGTGCGTGAGCCTTGCTGTGCAGACAGAGAGCAGGAACGACTCTCTGGCCGTGGTGCACAGGCTCCCCACCGTGGTGGCCTCTCTTGCAGTGGAGCACAGGATCTAGAGCACGTGGGCTTTAGCAGTGGTCGCTCCCTGGCTCTGGAGTGTAGGCTCAGTAGTTGTGGTGCATGGACTTAGTTGACCCATTGCATGTGGAATCTTCCCAGATCAGGAATCAAACCCTGTCTCCTGGATGGGCAGGTGGATTCTTTACCTCTGAGCCACCAAGGAAGCCCCCAAGTTGATTTTTTTTTAATGGCCCATTATCTTAATTTTTACTTCCTGATTACCTCTGAAGTCAAACATCTTTACATGACTTTATTGGCATTTGTATGTCTACTTCTATGAATTGTCTTCTTAAAGTTCCCTCCCCCTTTTTTGGTCATTTATTTTTCTTACAAACATATATTTCTAATATGAACCCTCAGTCTGTTATGTGTGTTGCAAATATTTTTTTCCAATTTACTAGTTATTTTCTAACTTTTCATTGAACTTTGTGTAATGAATAGTCACATGTATATAAGTCATGATTAATGAAATTTGTCAGTATTTTCCTTTATGGTTTTTGCTTTGATGAATGTTTTCCCTACAGTTAAGAATTTTCTTTTGTTACATAGTTAAAGTACCAATGTCTTTATTTTTTTTAACTTATTATTTTGTGTTGAACCATAGTCAATTAATAGTGTTGTGACAGTTTCAGGTGGACAGCAAAGAGAGCCATCCATACACAGCCATACATACACATTATCCGTTCTCCTCCAAACTCCCCTCCCAACCAGGCTGCCACATGACAGTGAGCAGAGTTCCCTGTGATATACAGTAGGTCCTTGTTGGTTATCCATCTTAAATATAGCAATCTGGTGCTGATGTCTTTAATCTAACTGAGTTTATGTTATGAGATAAATTTCTGAGCTTTCTCTAAATGGAGAACCAATTTATTGAATAACTTATCCTTTCAACTCTGCCTTAAGCACCAGAGCCATAATGTACCAAATTTGTATATAAGATAATAGATGTCTCTAACCTCTATTCTTTTTCATTGACTTGCTTATATATTTCTGCACCAACAACATATCATTTCAATGAATACAACTTTATTTTATTTTCTAGCAAGTGCTATTGGCGAGCCCTTGCTCTACAATTCCTTTTCAAAATTGCCTTAGCTATTCTTACACATTTTCCCTTATAAAATATTAGGATCATCCTCTTAAATTTCATTTTTAAATCACTTTTATGTTTTGATTAGGCTTATTTTGAATTTGTAGATTATTTGGAGGAGAATCTAAAAACATTGAGTATTCCTCAATCCTTCAATGGTGAAACTGTCTATTTATTTGGGTCTTTTATTATATCTTCAGTAAAGGTTTGGTGTTTTCTTCACAAAAGTCTTATGGAAACTATGTCATTTTAATTCTTGAATGAGACATTTTTTCCTTTTATATTTTCTAATAGTTTCTAATAATTTCTAATTATATTTTCTAATATTTCCTAATATTACTAGTAGATAGATAACTTCTTTTGACAGTATTTTCTAGTAGGTATCTTCATATACTTTTTCTGTTTTCTTGATATTGCCAATATTAGTGAGAAAGATGAAGGGAACATGCCAATTAATAGCATTCCATAAAAATAATTACCTGTGGAGAATTCATGGAAACATCTTAAAATATGTGTTTCATAATGAAGTCAGTATAAAATAAGTTTCTAGTAAACCCTGTTCAGAAAGTTTGATTCCCTGATGTAAATAATAAAGTAGACTCATCTTTACAAAATTATAAAATTATCCAGCATCACATTCCATTTGCAATACCACTGCCAGCTCCTGTAAGTTTCTAAAACAAGGTGTTAACCATCACTCTTTCCCCAGTCTTTCCTAGTCAGCTTCCCTTCCCCCCAAAAGTCTTATCTTCCTTGAATCATGGTTCCCACCTCCTGTCTGTCTCTTCTTTTCATCCTCTCTTCTCTCCTGGATCAGTGACCCCATTAATCCAATAAGAAACTGTCAGTTTTTTTAAGACAGGGAAACAAGAGAGAAAGGTTATAGTGGCCTTTCCCATCCTAACAACATTGAAGTGCTAACTGCATCTTCAGTAGAATTTTAAAGAGGGAAGAGAGCCAGAGATATGAGGAAGCTGAAAGATCCTTTCCTCCCTGATTTCTTCTGGTTTCGTCTTCAGAGTAATAAAAACTCACCCCAATAACCAGTGTGCAGTGGGCACTTACTAAGTGCCTGGCACTGTGTGAAGCATTTAGCATGTGTCATGTTTAAGGCCACCAACAAGCCTGTAAAGTTAGGACTATTATCAGCTCCACTCTGGAGAAAAGGAACACCAGCTCCTTCTGGATAAATAACTTTCCAAGTTTCATCACTAGTAAGCTTGGCAAGGAATTAAGCCCAGCTATCCGACTCCAGCCCCTGTTCTTAACCCCTTCTCTAACCCAGTAACAGCGTGGGAAGAAAGTTTGGAGCAAAATAATAGCAGTGATCATTCTGTCTGATACATGTGTATCTGCGTTTATAACACTAAAGCTTAAAAGGTTTGCAGTATTTCACTGCTCGCAGCACAGTGGCACAATCATCACTATTTTAGCCATGAAGTAAGCCCAAATTCTAAGCTAACTACAGGACAGAAAATAGAGCCTCTAGCCACACAGAGGCACAAATGTGGAGTCACGGTCCTCCAAAATGCCCCTGCCTCCCTGGCAGGACCACAGAGAAAGAAGAGCAGAGATGGGATTATATTTTACCACATCCATCTTCTGCAGGATTCTATAACGATGTGATCTTGGGCATGTCATTTAATTTTCCTATATTTTAATTACCTCTAAGGTAAAATAATGCTAATAATAGGACCGAAAGGGCTGCTGAAAGGATTAAATGAGCACATATATGGTGCTCAGAGGAGTGGCTGGCACATTTTTATCACTGTCTGAGGGTTCTTATCATCCTTAGCTCTTTCATAATTCAGGGTAATAAGCTCAAATCTACTTTCTTCCCAACATATCAAACTTGTTTACAGTTGGGCTGCGGTATAGAAATCCAAATATTTGGGCTTTTCAAAAGATTTTAGAAGGTTTTGTCTCCCGTTTTTTCCCCCCAGATCTATACACTTTTCAAGGACAATATGATGTATATTTTTCTGATTCACTGAAGAGGATATTTGTTTCACTTCACACAACCCCCACACTGAAACCCACTTACTATTTGACTACTATGAAACTTTTTGGAAAATAAACTTCTTTTTGGCCATGCCAGGTGGCATGCAGGATCTTAGTTCCTTGTCCAGGTATTGAATCCATGCCCTTTGCATAGGGAGTATGGAGTTAACCATTGACCACCAGGAAAGTCCCATGAACACTTTTTAAAGGCATTTCCTTTGAAGTAGAATGATGATGCTTTGGCCAAGAATAAATCTTCAGCAGTATATGCATATGCATGCTTCTGAGACTGGCTTCCCACATAACTGAAGGGGCTTTGCTACCTCTCTATGTGTTAATGACTCACCAGAGCTGGACTAACCCTCCCCATAGCCTCCCTCAGTTCAACCAGTGATCCATAGCTGGTTCTCACCTGTGCAGTCTAGATCAGCCCTGCTGTGACAGAGCCCCGCCAGACCATTGTTGAAGAAAGCCTCAGAAGTAGGAACAGGAAGCCCTTTCAGGGATCGAGTTTCCCTGATACAGATCTGTCCTTCTGATTGCCCTGCCTGACCCCTCACCCACCTTTTATTGTCTCACTCACTGTGGCCTTATCTTGACTCTGACTCTTTGACCTTGTGTGCCCTTGAAATGATCTTTCATGGCAGTAGATTTCTGGCTTTCCAGCACCCAGCCTATTCTGTGATTAACCCCAACCTGCCCCACTCCCTGCCACTTGAGCTTGCCTTTGGATTTGGACAATTGTCCTTGGCTGTAAATCCTAAGTAGTAACTTCAGCCGCCCTGCTCCAGGGCTGATATATCTCAGCCTTTTCCCTTGACGTCCCTGTGAAATGCCTTGGCTTCCTAGTTGAGGAAGCTCACTGCATAAAGAGACTCAGAAAGATGTTTTAACTCTACCAGAATGTGAATGATGTGTTTTGACATTGTAAATCCAGAGAAAACAATTCAGAGAGCCTATTTATACTTTTTATGCATAATCTTGGTATGCTGGAGTTTCTAAAACCAAAGTATACAATTTTCTAATACTATTTGAGGAAAAAGATCTTAGATATTCTGTGCCCAAATGAGATGATTTCATCTTGTTTCAGAGCCACCATGTATGTAATGAAAGGAGTAAAAAACATACATAATCAGAGACTGGAATTCAAGTCATTCTTGTAGCACCAGCTGTGAGATTGGCAAGTCCTTTCATTCCAAACTTCAATTCCTATTTATGTAAACCTGGGACCAAAAAATCCACTAAATTTTATTCTTTGAGATTATAAAATATATGTTATTTTTATGAGACTCTTCTCCCACAACTCACTTGGAGAAAGAGCTCCAAAATATTGCGTCTATAAAGGTGATAAAAGATTCAAATAAACTGAGAGATAAATTGTTGATGTTGTTGTTGTTTGGTTGCTCAGTTGTGTCCAATTCTTTTGCAACCCCATGGACTGTAGCCCGCCAGGGTCCTCTGTCCATGGAATTTCCCGGGCAAGAATACTGGAGCGGATTGCCATTTCCTCCTCCAGGGGATCTTCCTGACCCAATGTCCCACTAGACTGTAAAACTACTTAAGGGCAGAATCATGTGGCTCATACCTGGGTCTTTATCTGTACTAATAATATATAAGCCACTTAGTATAAGCCGGGCTTCATCCTAAATGTTTTGCATATATTTAACTCATTTAATTCTTACAAAACCCTGTGAGATAGAAATTATTACTGCATCCACTTTATAATATGGAAACTGAAATATGGACAGCTTAAATGACCTTCTCAAGCACACACAGCCAGTGAGTAATGGAACTGGGATTTGAACCCAGAGAGACTAGTTATCTGAGTCTATGCTATTAACTGGGGCTTCCCAGGTGGCGCTCGTGGTAAAAAACTCCGCTTGCCAATGCAGAAGTCATATGAGATGCAGGTTCGATCCCTAGGTCGATCCCTAGGTCCAGGGGATCTTCCCACTTCAGTATTCTTGCCAGGAGAATCCCATGGACAGAGGAGCCTGGCAGGCTACATAGTCCATGGGGTTGCAAAGAGTCAGACACAATGATTGTCTGAGCCACAGACAGATATGCTGTTAACTATTGTATTATATTGCTTGGTTGAATGGATAGATGGGTGGGTTTTTACATTTGTTATTGTCCTTTATTGTCTCAAGTCACAGACAATAATATAAAAAGCATGAAGCTCATAATTAAATTTTCTTGAGGTATCAGTGTAGGTATTCTCTATTTTAATATTCAAATATTTTCAGTGGGATTAAAACCTGGATGATTATCTAATCAACAATTTTTCCCTTTGCAATCAACAAAAAATATATAATTTTCTATATCTAAACAAACAATTATTGGCTACACGTACAAATACTTTTATGCTTTTAAATAGAGTGGAAATTTGATATGAAATTGTATTTTATGTTTTTAGTTTATTTTTTTGGCTGCACTACGTGGCTTGCAGTTCCTCCACCAGGGTTCAAACTTAGAGCCCCAGAAGGGAGAACACTGAGTCCTAACCACTGGGCTGCCGGGCAATTCCCTGAAAAATGTATTTTAAAGGTTCACAAACATTTATGTGATACATATAGTGATGGGGAAGGGGAATATGAAAGGGTTGTGTTTTCCTCTCCCCAGCTTATCTAAGAATTAAGTGTGCTCAAAGTCTGGGTCCTTCCAGGCTGTTTTTTTAACTCCACCATAAATAAACAACATGAGGGATTCTGGTAATCCTAGAAACTACAGCTTTAAAGCGAAAATGGCTTCTGTCAATAAAGACACATTCACCCATGCACCCTGTCCACTTGCACAGCCTCCGTCTTCACTGCTCTATTCATACCCAAGTAACTATGCTCTGGACACCCTACCATTTTGGTCTAGCTGGTTTGCTGTGTACTTCTCCCCCTGGGTATCTCGTTTATTCCTATGTTTCAGTATCCTTTAAAAACAACATCAACTCTCATCTTTTTTTCCAGTTCACACCTATATATTGTACCACTTGCTGATCAGACATCTTTATGTGTATGTCCACAGACATCTCAAGTCAGTATCCAGGCCAGAGCAAATGAACTTCCCCTTCAGTATGCTCCTTCTTAGAGTCAATGGCACCACCACAGCCAAGTACTCTGAACAGACAACTGGAAAGCACAATAATCAGCCTGATCTTCACATCTTACAAAGCTTCCCAAAACTAACAAGTCTGTTAAGTATTTTAAAACTCGATTCCCACTCTCTCCAAAATCTGTGACCCAAGCCACTGTTTATCTCATTTAAAAAATTCTAGAAGCCTCAGATAACAGATAACCCTCTTCCATTCTTATATCTCTCCAGTCTATTCTAACCCAGTAGATTCAACAGAAAAGTCTGACTGTTATTTCCCAGCTTAAATCCTTTCAAAGTCCACCAAATGCTTTGGGGAGAAAGGAAAAAATTCCTTCCTGTGGTCATTGAGACCGGGGGCGGGGGGTGGGGCGGGTGCTCCCACCGACTTCTGCAACTTTATCTTATGACCCTTTTACCCCCTTGTTTTCTACCTTCTGGGTTTTTTAGGAATTCCTTTAATGTGCCAACTTCTTTCCAGTAGCATCTAGGCCTCTGCACGTGCTATTCCTTCTGTCTGGAACTCTCTCTTCCCCATTTACTGCCTGATTAATCCCTCATTCATGTTCTGGACCTGAGCTTCAGTGGAGAAGCCTAAACCATCCCCTCTTTCAGCCCAGTTCAGGTCCACCCACTGTACAGTTTCATGGCACAATGTCCTTTTCCTCCACTGTACATTTTGCACAGTGCATTTTCTTTTGTAGTGCTTATTACAGTTTTTTATTTTTATAATTATTTGTTTTGGTCTGTCTTTTCTGATAGACTATACATTCCATGAGGTCTTGTTCAGTGTTCTTTTTATGGTGACTAGTACACATCCTTGAATGAATGAATGATTGAGCTAATGCTATTCTGGTAGTTTGGAGGATAATAATAATAGTCAGTTGAAGCATACTTTTTATTTTATCCTCATAATAACTTTGTGAGAGGATATCATTATCACCCTTTCATAGGTACAAGCTAAGTTGCTTCAGTTGTATTCAACTCCTTCCGACCCCATGGACTGTAGCCTGCCAAGCTCCTCTGTCCATGGGATTTCCCAGGCAAGAATACTGGAGAGGGTTGCCATTTCCTTCTCCAGCAGATCTTCTGGACCAAGGGATGAGGAAGCTAAAATTCACAGATGTTAGGTGACTTGTCCAGTTCGTACAGGGCAATTCTTTCAAAAAGAGGGAATATTGGGATCATTATATATTTTAAAGAATAAGTATTTGTTTACTAATACATTTCTCCAGACACTTTGTCCTTTGCAAATGCTAAGTATTATTAATTTCTTTTTGGCATTTCCAGGGAGTTGTTTAAGATGAACAAAGCCAGTTACCACCATCTCCAATTCAGAGCAAAAAGCACAAAAACATTTAGGAAAAGTCCTGATAAATGAAGAAACATTTCACATTCACTGAAATAAAAAACACACAGGGAATGGAGCTGAGTGGGTTAAAGCAAATTAGGCAGAAAAAGAAATTTGATGTGATAAAGGCAGGAGCAAACAAAATGGATGCGATAAAGGAAGAAAGGAGAGATAAGTACAAGGACACAGGGAAACAAAGAAGGAAAAACAAACTTCTTAAGTCCTTGGGAGAGTCCAGAAGAGCACCACAAGAAGATGCGGTCGGTGCTTCTAACAAAGGTAGTGGTGTTGCTGAACTGGATGGCATCACACGTGTGTGAGCAAACTCCAGGAGATGGTGAAGGACATGAAGTGTGGTGTGCTGCCGTCTATGGGGTCACAAAGAGTCAGACGTGACTGGGCAACCGAGCAACAACAGCAAAGTGTTTAGCAGTAAATAGAGCATCTGATGAGTAGCTGGGTTGTTCATGCCAAACTTTAGAGGGTTTTTTTCTTTGGTGAATCAAGATGATAATAACATTTTATATTTCTTCCTAATGTATCTATTGAAATATAGGTAAAAGTGAGAGGAAGTTAGAGGAAAAGAATTTCCTCCTCTATCCTGACCCAAAACGCATACTGTGTTCCCATTTCCTACACTCTGTTCCCCCTCTAGCACCACCCTGATGTTTTCCCTGACTCCTGTTAAATTAGGGGCTTCCCTGACAGCTCAGACGGTAAAGAGACTGACTACAGTGCAGGAGACCCAGGTTTGATCCCTGAGTTGGGAAGATCCCCTGGAGAAGGAAATGGCAGTATTCTTGCCTGGAAAATCCCATGAACGGAGGAGCCTGGGAGGCCATAGTCCATGGGGTCACAAAGAGTCAGACACGACTGAGTGACTTCACTTTTCTTCTGTTAAATTAAACAAGGAGATCAATAGACTGAGGTAGCTCTAATACCATGGTAACTTCTGTAAGCGAACCAAATCCAAGCCTGCATATGCCTCAAGGTTATAAAATCAAAATGCTAAGGGCACCCAATCACAAACAGCCAACCAGGCTTCAAGCTGCAGCCAATCAAATGATTTCCTTTCTAGATTTTGTACTTTGTCTGTGAAAGTCTTTCCTCTGGTTCTTGTAAGCAGAGCACTCCTAACCACTTCTAGATTGGCACTGCCAAATTGGAATCAATTTTTGCTCAAATAAATTGAACATTTTTTAAATGTCTCAGTTTATCTTTTAACATCCCCTAACTGGGTTCTTCCATGGACCAGCCATGGGAAAATCATTTTACTTTTCTGAATCTGTTTCCTTATCTATAATGTAAAGATGATCTATCCCTGGCTGATTTTTCTCAGTGTTTTTTGGCTCATAGCATCTCAGTGGTAGAAAAAAGCTTGAAGGGATGACGTCTGTATAGGTTCAAACTGGATGCATGAATCTCCATTGCATTATCTCACTCACCAAATTTTATTTGTTCTTTTGCCCTTCCCTCAACTTTGAACATGTTGAATTTTAGACTTTTGATATCACCTTAATCTATCAAAATTTTTTCTGGAGTTAAGTTCTTATACTTGGAAAAACTTTATGGTCTTTAAAAACTAAGGTGATACAGTTTCTGTTTTGTGCATTATATACAAGGAAATGTTAAGTTGAGAGTAAGTGAAAATGACAGCATCAGGTTTGGAAAATATGTTTAAAGGAAATCTAGATTTCTAATATTGTTTTGGAGTCCAAAGCAGGGCAAAAAAAAAAAAAAAGTAAATCTTAAAGGTGCATCTTTAAGGAGGTCATTCCTCTTTACCAGTAATTCCCAAGGTGTGATCTGGCGTCAGACAGAAGCAGCAGCATCACCTGGCTATTTGTGAGAAATTCAACATCTCTAGTCCCATCCCAGACATAACAAGAGTCTCTGAGGTTGGAGACCAACAATCTGTTTTCTAACAGGCACTGCTTTTTGACATTTGAGAACAGTTGCTTTCTGCTCTGGAGTGGTAAGGGCTTCCCAGGTGGCATTAGTGGTAAAGAACCTTCCTGCCAATAGACGTCAAAGATGTGGGTTCCTTTCCTGGCTTGGGAAGAATCCCCTGGAGGAGGGCAGGCAACCCACTCCAATATTCTTGCCTGCAGAATCCCCATGGACAGAGGAACCTGGAGGGCTACAGTCCATAGGGTCACACAGAGTTGGACATGACTGAAGCAACTTAGCAGCAGGCACATGGAGTGGGAAACTTGGGTGGTGGGCTGGGGGATGAGACAGGGAACAGGACAGGTGTGTTGTGTGATGGTGTGTTTTTATGATTAAAAATGATGATTATATGAAAGTAAAATTGCCAGTAGTCGACCATTTTGACCTACACTAAAAGGCAAAATATGATTCACTCTTAACAGTATATTTTTAAGTATTATTATGAGGATAAGATAATGTGAAAAAAATCTTGCACAGAGCCCGGATATGAAAGCTTCATAGATATTGGTTTCTTTTTTTCTAGTGTTCTAAAATGTACTGATCAGGGCCTCTATTCTCAGAAACAAGCTCTAAAGTCATTGTCAGACGTGCTTTCCAGTGCCCACAGAAGACCGACAGCAGGCAGTTCCTCCATACTCCCCAGAATGAATTGCGTTCTTAGATAAACAAGGTGCCACCAGCTCCTATTCCTTCTAAGGAAATAGGGAGTTACCACTCTCCAATAATTAAAACAATCAGGGTAATACAATGTCTAGATGTTGCCTACACATACCTCTTAGTCTCAACAGCAACTAGATTTACTCTCATCTCCTGCTTCTTTTAGGTGTATGTACATATTTCTAACCCTTCCATAACTTTCTTTCCTGCAGATACTTAATTGCAGTTACATTCTTGTAAAATAATTGGCTTCCAGGAAGAGATGGAAATGAGCACAGGGCTCAAAAGCAATTCTGAAGCAAGCCATAAACACAAAATTTAAACTCTTCGCTGATTTTTTTTTTTTTTTTTGGTCGCTGTGGTTTGTCAGGAAATATGGTGCAATAGGCTGTGTTATTGGAAATGACCTAGAAAGAAAAAGAGAACATCTTCTCATCAATCTATGTTAACTAGATGAATAATGCTGAATCCAGATGATTAAGCTAAATGCACCTTACAATCTTTGATAGCATCAAAGGAAAAAAGGTGGAGCTGAAGTTGGAGGAGGAGGGGGGAAAAAGGAGAGGAATGAATAGGAAAGGGAACAGAACGCTTTTTTGAGTGTATATGCCCTTCTTTGAGTTAAAGTTAAATGTTTAAAACATCAGAATTCTGTCATATCCATATTTAAATAGTGTTCTCTCCCGTGGGGGAGGAATGGATAGTCAATAGTCAATACACATGAATGGCTGCAGAACAGAGAAGAGAAATAGATCAATAGATTCTCATTTAGCAAATGGTTGACCAGATATGCACTTTATCAGTCGTCCCGGTTAGTGAAGACTTTCCATGGACTGAATGTTTCCATTCTCCCCAAATTCATATGTTGAAACCTGAATCTCCTATATGATGGCATTTACAGATGAGGCCTTTGGGGATAATTAGGTCATGAAGATGGAATGGTTATAAATGGAATCGGTGTCCTTAGAGTAAGAGGCCAGAGCCATCCCTCTTCTTTGCAATATGAGGATACAACTGAAAGATAGCAGTCTGTGAACCAGGAAGAGGGTCTTCACCAGAACCT
This sequence comes from Bos indicus, assembly GCF_029378745.1. Taxonomy (NCBI): domain Eukaryota; kingdom Metazoa; phylum Chordata; class Mammalia; order Artiodactyla; family Bovidae; genus Bos; species Bos indicus. The sequence continues at coordinate 19,059,509 of NC_091764.1, forward strand.
GATCACACTGACACCTTAATCTTGGACTTTCAGTCTCTAAAACTGAGAGTCTCTACATGTTTGTTGTTTGAGTCCCCCCAACCCAAATTGACTAAGACTAAGACTTTGGGCCATTCAAATTTTAAAATAATCATTCCCATCTTTACCTTCTCCTTCTTTCAAATAGATTTTTTATTATCAAAGCACCTGACCATGTTCGAAATAATCTAGATGCTCAAGAGATCCCACTCTATGTGAAATGTGAATACCCTGCCTCTTTACTGGCTCTCACTGACTTGTTTGAGGAAACTAGTCTGTCCGTTTCAGTTCATTCCCCAAGCACACAGTCAGATAGATAATAACCTTCCAGCTCAAATGTTAGGTTACAGTACACCTGAGGAGTTTGTGGTTTTGTATTTTCTTCCTTACAACAATCTCTGTCTTGTCCTCTAGTCCAAGCCATTTGACCTCAATCTTTCAGATCCGTCACCTGATAGGTGAGGGCAGGGCCACTTTGCAACCAGATTGGGGTGTGGTATGAGTACTACAACTTATTAAGAGCCTGACAATCTTGAGATAATTGGATTTGGGCAGATGGTGACTGCAGCCATGAAATTAAAAGATGCTCACTCCTTGGAAGAAAAGTTACGACCAACCTAGATAGCATATTGAAAAGCAGAGACATTACTTTGCCAACAAAGGTCCACTTAGTCAAGGCTATGGTTTTTCCTGTTGTCATGTATGGATGTGAGAGTTGGACTGTGAAGAAAGCTGAGCGCCAAAGAATTGATGCTTTTGAACTGTGGTGTTGGAGAAGACTCTTGAGAGTCCCTTGGACTGCAAGGAGATCCAACCAGTCCATTCTAAAGGAGATCAGTCCTGGGTGTTCTTTGGAAGGAATGATGCTAAAGCTGAAACTCCAGTACTTTGGCCACCTCATGTGAAGAGTTGACTCATTGGAAAAGACTGTGATGCTGGGAGGGATTGGGGGCAGGAGGAGAAGGGGATGACAGAGGATGAGATGGTTGGATGGCATCACCAACTCGATGGACGTGATTTTGAGTGAACTCCGGGAGATGGTGATGGACAGGGAGGCCTGGCATGCTGCAATTCATGGGATTGCAAAGAGTCAGACACGACTGAGTGACTGAACTGAACTGGAAGACAATATATTATATATTCTGTTCTTTCTTAATTATTCTTGGAATATTCTATCGCACAGGTAATTTTTGTTCTCAATATATATGAGTATCTGATCATGGGAGGGAAAAAAGAGCTGGGCGTCATTTACTATGGACTGAAGATACTTTCATCTGCTCAGCTTTCTCTGTCAACTAAGTGTGAAGCTTATATTCTACTCTAAATAAGACAAAAATACTTCTTTCTATTAACTATAGAAGCATAAGAGTATCTAAATTTTTTTCTTTTAACCTGGCCTTTCTGACCTAGTCAAATACAGTGCTTAACATACAATAACATAAGGTCACCATAATACTTTACATCCACACACAGTCTTTATTTCTCCTGAGAGGACTCAATCACATCTTTCTTTTATTTTACCTCACTCTTCATTCCCTTAGAGTGACCCCTATAGAATTGCCAGCCCCACACACAGCATAAGAGGATCTTCTCAGAGAGGCTCAAGAGAGCACCTCTCCACCAGCTCTCATAGGCACACACTTCATTCTCTCTGCTTATATCAAGTTCATTCACACAGAAGAACCCTCAGCCCTTCCCTAGTCCTCCCTTTCTGTTAGTTTGCCAAGGCTACCTTAAAAACATATCTTGGACTAGGTGGTTCAAGCAACGATAATTTATTTCCTCACACTTTTCGCTTTTGGAGACTAGAAGTCCAAGATCAAGGTGGTGTTTCTTCTGAGGGTCTCTATCCTTACCTGTGTTCACATGGTCTCCCTCTGTGTGTTTCTGTGTCCAAATCACCTCGTCTTGAAAGGATACCAGTCGTATTGGATTAGAGCACATCCTAATGACCTTATTTAACCTTAATTACTTTTTAAAAGACCTGTCTCCAATACAGTCACTTTCGGAGGTACGGCAGGGTTGGGGGCGGGGCGCGCTTAGGACTTCAAGCTATGAAATTTGGAGGGACAAAATCAGCCCATAGCACTCCCTTATGGAGATGAAGGGGAAACCCAACAAAGTGGAAAACTAACTGATTTCCTTCAAGAAGGCAGAATGGGAACAGAGAAAGGGATCCTCCCATTTGTGCCCACAGAGGACCAAAAATAGGGATAAAGAAGTTTCAGGAAATGATTTCCTTTTATTTGCAATAATTAGAGATGGTCTAATGGAGAAGGTGAATAGACAGGTTGGGCTGGCAATGAAGCAATAATAAAACTATTGACTCCTGAGTGAGTGAGTGAGTGAGTGAAGTCACTCAGTTGTGTCTGACTCTTTGCGACCCCATGGACTGTAGCCCACCAGGCTCCTCCGTCCACAGGATTCTCCAGTCAAGAATACTGGAGTGGGTTGCCATTTCCTTCTCCATTTTCGATATTCAATCAAAACTGTGAACTCAGTATATCAAGGTTGAATTCAGTTCTGTCTTTCCTCAACCCTGCCCAGTTGTATTCCCTATTTTCATTTCCCCCACCCATTATCTCTCCTTGTAATCAAGTGGTATCCCCCTACTTCTACTACCTATATTTAGCTGGGTAAAAGTCCGTCTCCTAAATCTCTTGAATCTGTCTCTTTCTGTCTCCATTGTTTCTTAATTCAATATTGAACATCACTCATTCATAGCAACTGAATGAACTAGCTATTTTGCCTCTCCCCTTACTAGTCATCTCATCTTTGAAACTGTCAATTATTATCTTTCTAAAACACAGATCTAATAACGACATTGTCTCGGGTAGAACAATGTATCTTCGTTACTGTAATGGTTCCTCTCTACTTACAAGAGAAGAATTTTGGTTTTCAGCAAGTCCAGTTTCATCTACGTGTGCTCCCAGCACTTCAGTTATGCACCCTACTTGCCTTTCTCTAAACACACCCTGTTCTGTACTTTTTGTCCATGGTGTTTCTCTAGAAAAGCCCTTTACTTTCAGAGGCATCAGTGGAAATCCTTCATCATTCAGATCTCAGTTTCCTTGTCATTTCTGTTGAAAAATGTTTACTCTAAGGCCGTGTTAATCTTGTACTCATTTTTAAATAGTCCTTGCTATATTATTTCATAAGTAATGATTTTCACACCACTACACCACCAAACCTATAAATTCATTAAGCATACAAACATTTCCTTGTGCATCTTTGCTTCTTCCCTGTGTCTGCCACATAAAGTACAGTCAGTAAATACATATTGAAGTAAATGAGTGAATTAGAATCAGTAATTTTTAAGCTTGCACAAACCTCACACTTGCTCAAGAGTTTGACCTACATAATTATCATTTCTAGTAGAGGATTATTTTTTGTATATTATTTTTATATTTTTTTAATTTAATTTAAATTTATATCTATTACATTATAAAGCAGCAAACTATTCTTGTTGGATCATTAGACAAAACATGTAAGGGCCGGATCTCAACAAGCTTAGAACATCAAAAAATAACAGTCCCTTTGAAAAGAAATGAGAGAGTAACAAATATAGGTGATGGGTGAATGGATGAATATAATACCAGATGACTTAAGGTATAAATGAATGATTCTGCTCAAGAAAAGATAACTTCCCTACCTGAGACTTGCCTAGAAAGGTAAACCGTGGGAAATGTGTAGCAGCCCTTCTAACCGCAAATAATCACAGAAAAGAAAAGTGGTCAGTTATTTAGAAATAACCAGTAACATGCTTATCAACAATTTGTTAAAAAACAACCAGTTCCTTATATAACAAAGTGACTGTAGAATTTAGTAATTCTGACTAACAGTGGAACCACTAAAATGTACAGAATTTCCCAGAGCTTAAGCATTAGATTAAAATGCCTTATCATTTTTATCACATGAAATGTGACCAGTTTTTACTGTACCTACTTTTCATGCCACATGAAAAGGTAGCATCTTTAAAGTGGTATACCAAGAAGAATATGGATAGGGTCCCTCAGCTTCCTTCCTGTTATCCAAAAGGAGAAGAAATAAGCATTCACAAATACCAAAGTTTAATAACATGGAAAAAAGTTTTTTGGAGATCTGAGCGGACAGGCATGGCCACTCAAGCTAGAGGGTGAAACAGAACCACTCCTCCATGTACTTCTCATTGCAATACCAATGGAAGGGACCAACTTGGCATCTAAGAGGCAATTTGCTCTTAATTTTCTATTTTTTAATTTTCCTTCCTTCCTTTTCCTTTGAACATCTTTTCCTGTCTTTTCCTCTTTATCTCTTCCATTGTTATTCTTTTCTTCATCCTTTCACTTTCCTCTTTCTTTAAAGTGTCTCCAGCAATTTTCTTTACTCACCTGTCAATTACTGCTCTTAGATGGGGCATTTCTATCTCCATGTGATGTCATAGATTCAAAAAATTACAAATGTGCCAAATAATGGGGTGAAGGAAGCTGACAAGTGCTGATTCCCAATGGAAAAAAGTGAAACTTTCTTTGGGAAAAGATGCACTCAAATCTTCCCCAAGTCGTCACCACCTGTGATGACCTTCAATCAGCGGCAACAATATCTTGCGTGTAGCTGGTGATTGGCATCTCAAAAACATTCAAGTGCATTATAAGGAGCAATGTTGGGTCCATTTTCCCCTACCTTTCAAAATAATGTATAATGACAATTATTGCTTTCCATTAACTGAATGGAAATTTTCATGTTGGAAGATGTTCAAGCAAAAGCAGACAACGACTAATGAAAGATATCAAAAAGGGGATCTTACTGAAGAAATCACAATAAAGTACCCTCTTAAGGCTTCTCTAAATCTAAGACTGAATCATCTCGTGTAACCTACAACGCAATGGGAGTAGAGAAGGCAAAGCAAACACCTGTTAAACTGAAACATAAAGAGGGTATTTGTTCATTGACTTATGGGGCTACATTCCAGATGGCCAAATGCTTTGTCATGTTCTTTTTCTATTACAAAAGGATAATACTTTCGTACAATATTTTCCAAATACTTCAGAGGCTATAAAATAGTAATGGCAAAAAAAAGAAAAAAAAAGTGAACTAGAAGTGCAAATAGAAATCAAAGCCTTCCAGTTCAATAAAGCCAAAGAATTTTACTGCAGGACCTAGTGATCATTTACCCCAGTCAGGAGGAAAACTGTTGGACTGAAACAAACGAAAGAGATTGTGAAATCCTCTGGTGAAATCGATGACATTTCACCCTATCCAAAGATTAACTCAGTTAATGGTGTAACCGAAAGGGTGTGATTTGGAGACATGCCGCGTAAATACTGAAACATAGTGTTTTTCAAAGAGATTAATCTTAATAGTATAAGGGTAAAATATGCTTCTGATTAACAGGAAAAAGCTAACCTGTGAAATCCTCTTGATTAGCTTGGCCATTCCATACAAAATGTCACAAGAGCAATCAGAAAAGGAATCCCTAAAATGCACCATGAAGAGAAGCTGTAAAAACAAAATGGTTTCCCTATGGAGACTAGGGAACAATTCAATCTAGTCCTTTTGTAAAAAGGCTCAGCCGCAGTAAATGATGCAGTGTCTTTGAGGGGTTCCAGAAAATTGAACAAAGAATAAAAAACAGATTCTATTGCTGCTTCATTCAATTTCCACCACCTCAATGGCTACTCATCCTTTTTCCTATTGCTCACAGTCATTGCAATCTGGAACCAATGACAGGAGAGGAAATGGAGTCATCACCCCTGAGATTGCACCAAACAAGTCTGATCTGGCATTAATTTGAGGCATATAAGGGAAGGAAGTGGATATATTTCCATTACATGGAATAATTAGTAGTCATCCTTAAAATAGAAATTCTTTTATCAGCAAAAGTAGAAAGTACTTAATGTACATCAAAGGAAAATAAAATGAAAAAACAATAACAAAAATATTAATAGTAATTATAATATTAAAATTCAAAGACATATTTTGTTTGTATTATAAGTATTATTGATGAATATAAAGGATATTTGATCAAATGGAAATATATAAAACATGATAAAATGTATATTCTATTCTGCACTGGAACTACAGGCAGTTTTCAGATTAAAACTGGATAAGTTCCAGAGGTAATTTGAAAGACACTTATTTGAAGTTCAGAATATATGTTCCCATAGAAACATTGTTGAAAAGTGTGAATTAGGTTCCTAGTTTACCTGTGAATTCTATTAAACCAAATATGTAAAAAATAATTTATATTTTGAATCAGTATAAAACTGTTGTGTTGGAATAAAAATTAATTACAGGAAGATGAAAACATGAGGAAATACTTTTATGAAACTCCTGATAAAGGATTTCTGGGAGATATCAAAGGATTTAGGTGTAAGTTACAGAAGATCATTACTTAGGTTCACTTTCACCTCTTCTCTAAGCTGCATCCTCTCCCTAGTGACCGCAGCTAGTTTGTGGCTTTGAAAATCACCTATGTGCAGAGATTTCACAAATTTCTAAGTCCAGCTCAGACCTCTTTGCTAAACTCCAGTCAGGCAACCCAATGCCTTCTTGTATGATAGGCATCTAAAACTTACCATGTCTCAGACTGTATTTCTTATACAGAAATACAACCCCATGCACCCTCCATCTTCCCTATCTCAGTTAATGGCAACTCTGTTCTTTCATTTCTGACTTCTCCTTCTTCTCACACCCTAAATCCAACCCTTTAGTGCCTCCTGTCAGCTCCACCTTTAACATACATCCAGAACCCTGCTTTTGTTTCTCATTTTCTCTGATCCGACACACCACCACCTCTTCATTATATGATGACAGTGAAAAGTGAAAGTGAAAGTCACGTCCGACTCTCTGCAACCCCATGGACTATACAGTCCATGAAATTCTACAAGCCAGAATACTGGAGTGGGTAATCATTCCCTTCTCCAAGAGATCTTCCCAACCTAGGGATTGAACCCAGGTCTCCCGCATTGCAGGTGGATTCTTTACCAGCTGAGCCACAAGGGAAGCCCCAGAATACTGGAGTGGGTAGCCTATCCCTTCTCCAGCGGATCTTCCCAACCCAGAAACTGAACTGGTATCTCCTGCATTACAGGTGGATTCTTTACCAAGTAAACTATCATTTCCTCCTAAAGGATCTCCCTGACTTACTCTTGCCCTCCAAAATCTATACTCAGCACAGCAGCTAGAAAGACCTTGTGAAATCTTAAGTTAGATCATGTCTCTCCCTCCATTTAAAACCCTCCAACAACTTCCAACTTCCAAAACCCTCCAATAAGCTCATTCAGGGTCATCCCTGGTGGTCCAGTGATTCAGACTCCACCCTCCAAATTCAGGGGTAATGGGTTCGATTCCAGGGCAGGGAGGTTCCACATGAGATGTGGTGTGGCCCAGCAAATATCCAGCTCACTCAGAGTAAAGCCAAAATGCTTCCATTGTTGTGTGCCCCATTCCCATCCTCTCCAAGCTCATCTCCTACTCCTTTCCCCCTTGGTTCTGCAATTAACAGCCTTACTGGCCTCCTTGCTCTTCCTTGAGCACTCCAGAGAGTGCTTGACATTCTCTTGTGGTCTATGATCCTGTTGTTCCCACTGCCTGGAATGACCTTTTGTATATAATCACAAAATCACCTCTTTACACCTCACCTCTACTGGATCTTTGCTGAAATTTTACCTTCTTGAGCTTTTAATAACCATCAGTCAGTTCAGTCGTGTCCAGCTCTGGGACCCCATGAATCTAATCGCAGCACGCCAGGCCTCCCTGTCCATCACCAACTCCCGGAGTTCACTCAGACTCACGTCCATCTAGTCAGTGATGCCATCCAGCCATCTCATCCTCTGTCGTCTCCTTCACCTCCTGCCCCCAATCTTTCCCAGCATCAGGGTCTTTTCAAATGAGTCAGCTCTTGGCATGAGGTGGCCAAAGTATTGGAGTTTCAGCTTTAGGATCAGTCCTTCCAATGAATACCCAGGACTGATCTCCTTTAGGATGGACTGGTTGGATCTCCTTGCAGTCCAAGGGACTCTCAAGAGACTTCTCCAACACCACAGTTCAAAAGCATCCGTTCTTCGGCACTCATCTTTCTTCACAGTCCAACTCTCTCACCCATACATGACCACAGGAAAAACCATAGCCTTGACTAGACGGGCCTTTGTTGGCAAAGTAATGCCTCTGCTTTTTAATATGCTGTCTAGGTTGGTCATAACTTTCCTTCCAAGGAATAAGCTTAACTTATTCATTTATTCTCTGTCTCCTCCAATCTAGAACACAAACTCCCTGAGGTCAATAACTTTTTATCCTAATGCCTAGAAAAATGCCAGACATATAGTAGGCATCAAATATTTGTTGAATAAATAAATTGAATAGCTGAATGAATAAATCGCTTTCTTTCACAAGCACTCTATTGGCACTGTTCTAACATACCCTTACCATCCATCAGAGAGATGACCTTTTTTTTTAATTAAAACTGGAGAAAAAAGAAAAAAGCACTAGTATTATATTTGGTCATTCCGTCTCCATTCTTGCTGCTCTTCAATTAATTTCCCACCCATCAGTCACAATGATCTTCCTAAAACTCAAACCTGCTGAGCATCTATGGAACTTTATAACTTTGAAGATAAGAGTTCATCCTTTTAACCTGCCTTGTAAGATTTCTCATTGTCTACCTCATACATATCTTTCCAGTTCATCGTGAGTTACCCATGTTTTCTGATAGGGAAGAATTGAGGCAGTAAAGAGATTTTGAATCAGAGGTTTCTCCTGTAGATCAATGGCTGATGATCCTGGTCAGGGCTCGGGTGACTGTTAAGAATATTTTACGAGTTGACCACTGGGCCTTCTTACATTTGAGGCAATCCCCAAGTCACCACGTAATACCCACAGAGTCTTACTCACTGTGCAATGCTCACTATAAACGCTGATGGTTATAGTGAAGTCGGTTTATCTACCTTTTTCCTTGAATTAAATGTTAATATAAAATCCTAGCACAATAAAGTATATTTTGAGTGAAACTGAAAACACTGGAAATTTGAAGGGGTAGACATCCAGCCTGGCCGTTCAGCTTCCATACACCTGATATGGCCCCTGAAGCCCTTTTGAATAACCACAGGTGAGAGGCTCCAAGTCATAAGAGGGTCAGGCAACCTCACAACGCAGCGACACAGAGGAAGAAAGCCTTTCAAAACAGCCACATCTTTTGGTTGTTTACAAAATCTGTCCAAGTAGCTGAAATGCACTTGGCTGTCCTCTGCTCCTCTGCTTAGTGTGTGACAAACAGCAATCTCTCCAAATGGCAGGAAACAACAGAAGGAGAAATATGTACACATCTGCTTCATGCAGGAGATGGAACACTCTGCAGGTTTTCACCTTATGACCGGCTCCTGAGGGAGTAATTAGGATTTGGTGCACTGCTCACTGGAGCTACCTCAGCTTCTCTGCCAGAGAATTCTGAGAAAAGGTTTGTTGTTTCAGTTTCAAAATTGCATTTGAGGCCAACTCTTTGACTAGAGTGCATGTAGGGACAAGCAGCGGGAACGATCAGCAAGTGGTGTTCGTGTTCACATTCTCTCTCTCTGCACCTCGGGTCCATGACGGGTTCATTTTTCAGAAGCCTAATAAAAAAAAAATGATCTTAAGAAATGGAAAGTGGAGTTTTTAGCTGCCAGAGGTCTGATTTTTATTTTTAGATATTAAGATGAGGGAGCTTCTAAGGAGGCTGTGAGGGGTTCTTGGTCATGCCTCTTGCAGGTGGACAAGTTTATTTCCAGATTGAGAAATGTGACCCTGGCCAATTTTGAAGGCCCAGTGTAAGCCAAACAAAATCAATCCAAAGTGTTAGTCCACTTGGAAGAAGGGCTATTGCCAGTGCAAATCTAATGCTGTCTCTGACTGGCAATGAAATACATCTTTAAACCAGTGAGTAACTCTATCCTTTTTTTAACATTTCTAAAATGGCCTTCCCTCCCTCAACTTCCTTCCAACATAGACCAGCTCCCTGGAGGAACCCGGCCAAGGAGGCCTATTAGAATGAACTGGTTAGATGTTTCTGCCCAAAACCTTTCATGACTTTGGAAGAGCCAAGAAAGGAGCTGTTATTTCTAGGATACAACCTTATTTACCTCATGTCAAGATAGAACTAATTGCAACAGTGGTTTTGAATAGCACATCAGATCAGATCAGATCAGTCGCTCAGTCGTGTCTGACTCTTTGCGACCCCATGAAGCGCAGCACGCCAGGCCTCCCTGTCCATCACCATCTCCCGGAGTTCACTCAGACTCACGTCCACCGATTCAGTGATGGCATCCAGCCATCTCATCCTCTGTCGTCCCCTTCTCCTCCTGCCCCCAATCCCTCCCAGCATCAGAGCCTTTTCCAATGAGTCAACTCTTGGCATGACGTGGCCAAAGTACTGGAGTTTCAGCTTTAGCATCATTCCTTCCAAAGAAATCCCAGGGCTGATCTCCTTTAGAATGGACTGGTTGGATCTCCTGGCAGTCCAAGGGACTCTCAAGAGTCTTCTCCAACACCACAGTTCAAAAGCATCAATTCTTCAGCACTCAGCCTTCTTCACAGTCCAATTCTCACATCCATACATGACCACTGGAAAAACCATAGCCTTGACTAGACAAAACTTTGTTAGCAAAGTAATGTCTCTGCTTTTGAATATGCTATCTAGGTTGGTCATAACTTTTCTTCCAAGGAGTAAGCATCTTTTAATTTCATGGCTGCAGTCACCATCTGCAGTGATTTTGGAGCCCAGAAAAATAAAGTCTGACACTGTTTCCACTATTTCTCCATCTATTTCCCATGAAGTGATGGGATTAGATGCCATGATCTTCATTTTCTGAATGTTGAGCTTTAAGCCACCTTTTTCACTCTCCACTTTCACTTTCATCAAGAGACTTTTGAGTTCCTCTTCACTTTCTGCCATGAGGGTGGTGTCATCTGCATATCTGAGGTTATTGATATTTCTCCCGGCAATCTTGATTCCAGCTTGTGTTTCTTCCAGTCCAGCGTTTCTCATGATGTAGTCTGCATATAAGTTATCAGTGGACAACTAAAGGATAAAAGTCTACCTGTAGTTGTACCACATACCAACCCCATCTCTCTCACCTATGCACACCTATAATGTGTGCATGCCACCACATACATACACATACATCATACACTCAATGCACACAACACACACACACCACATACAAATATATCATACACACATACACACCAAGAAATACCACATATGTATACAAATACCCACATGTATGCAAACATCCACATACATACCACACACATCATATACACATACCCCCTCACAGGCATACACAGCACATGCATACACAGGTTACACAAACACGTAATGTACGCACATACTATAGACAAATGCATATACATACAAATTACACACACCATCCTTTCCACACACCTGTTCACATAATAAACCTGAACGTGCAACACTTGCAAACACACACCACAGACATACATACACACTGCATATAAATCCACCACACAAACACTTGATCAACTCAGTAGCCAGTCTAGAAGAAACACTAACTTCTTCCCTTTGATCACAGCACAGCTATTTTAATTCTTATGTCTATGTGAAAGGTATGGCTGTCCCATTTGACTCTCTGCTTTGAGGTACCAAAGGGAATGCTTGCCCAATATATGCTGCTGCAGGAGGCAGGGCACCTAATGCTTCAGCATGAGAGTTCTGGAACCAGCCTGCCACAGGTGGGTGTCCTCAACTGAGTTATTTAACCCCTAAAAGTCACAGTTTTTCACCAATCACTTGAAAGTATAGCTAGTTCTTAGACTTGTACTGAGAGTTAAATTAGACAAAATGCTCAGACCAGTGGGGCAAAAAGCATGCCCTTAACATGTAGTAGGTGCAATTAAGAGGGAACATGGATATCCTGCATTGCAGGCAGATTCTTTATCATCTGAACCTCCAGGGGAGCCCAGCTGTTATCCTACCACCTCCTAAATGTCAGGCTAATGATATCAACCCATTTCTAATTATATGGACTGAGTCTTGTAAGGAACCACACAGTTATAGAGTAATCTGGGGAAAAGACCCAAAGCCATCTTGATTGTGGGATTTGAGGCCCATTCTGGAGGAGATCCTTATAGTCAAAGCTGTGGTCTTTCCAGTAGTCATATACAGATGACTGTGAGAGTTGGATCATAAAGAAGGTTGAATACTGAAGAACTGATGCTTTCAATTTGTGGTGCTAGAGAAGACTCTTGAGAGTCCCTTGGACAGTAAAGAGATCAAACCAGTCAATCCTAAAGGAAATCAACCCTGAATATTCACTGGAAAGAAATGAGGCTGAAGCTGAAGCTCCAAAACTTTGGCCACCTGAAGCAAAAAGCTGACTCGTTGGAAAAGACCCTGACGCTGGGAAAGATTCAAGGCAAAAGGAGAAGAGGGCAACAGAGAATGAGATGATTGGATGGCATCGCCAATTCAATAGACATGAACTTTGTTGAACTCTGGGAGATGGTGAGGAACAGGGAGGCCTGCTGTGATGCAGTCCATGGGGTTTCAAAGAGACACAATTTTAGCAAGTGAGCAAAAACAAGAACAGAAGAAGAGAGGGCCTTGCAGTTAGCTGAAGTCCTCGAGTTGCCCCACTCAAACACAGCTTCCCAAGACTGTTTTGAAATGTGAAAGGAACTCAACAAGACAGTCAAGACTTTTTCCCAGTGGCACTTGCAAGAGAAATACAAAGAAAAATCTGTGAAGGAAAAAAAAAAAAAAAACTGCACAGGAAGAGAGGAAGGAAGAAAGAGAGGGAGGGAGGGAGAGAGGAAGAGCATGAGAGAGAGAGAGAATTAATTTCATCCCAAAAGAATTGCAAGGGAAACACAAGACCTCACTTATCTACACGTGCATCCAAAGGATATGGGGAGAGGAGATGGTAGGTTCAGGAAGCCTAGATGAACAAGGCCAGATACCCTGGAAACATAGTAACAAAAATCCCTTCTTTCTCCTGTTTTCTTTATCCAGGCCAGAGGGGAAAGCCTCAGGAAATCAGGCCTATTAGTGAAGGTACTGAGACTCTTTCATAGATGTTCTAAAAGAAAGATCTATAAAGTGCTACCAGAGGCCATTGTAGAGCTTCGCCTCTCTTTCCTTGCCCACAAACGTTCCTCTTCTTCCACAGGCTGCAGAAGCACAGGTCAGGTAGAGCCTTGGAAAGGGGTAGGGCTGGTCTAGGATTGCTAGGAAGGCCAGAAGGTGAGGTGGGGCTACCGGGGCCCCATCTCCCAGGAGAGCCACCCTAATCAATGGGATTCTGGGAATTGAGCATCTTCCCCAGCTCTGCAGATCATCTGATCCTTAATGCTTTCATATCATAGGAGAATGCTTCTTCTCAGTTCTGGAAAAGCCAGTGCTCTTCTTCTGTCCAAAGTCCACGAGTAAATAAAATGAGATGAGATGGTGATGATAGTTCCATGTTTATGGGAGAAAGGCACTGCTTTTTCGGGAGCCAGGAGAAAAATACCCTATAGGAAACGCTATTTACAAATGATTAAAATGTGTGCATACACAGGCAAGCAGAGGAGCAGAGAACAGGCTCAACCTTGCGATCATGGGGTCTTATAACGAACGAGACAGCTGAAAGCCAGGAAGGTGAACTCACCTTTGGAATTGATAAGAGTCATTGTTTGGCTTTGCTTTATCTTTATTTTGATCTGAGGTTGCCTCTCCTATCACTTTCTTCCTGGACACAGTGTCTTATTATCTGTGTGGAGACTGAGGAAAATTGTTCGTTCTGTGTAAGGGCAATACACTCCCCTCCTTTTGTCTTTTTCAGGAAATTAGTAGCTTCTGTTCCATTAACTGGAGTGTTTTGCCTTATCTCATTCCTATAAGTAAAGTGGGAACTTTAAGGCCACAATTTAGAATTATTCTGTGTAATTTATCCTAAATGGATTCTCTTCTCATTGCAACGTTTATCTCTACCTGACTAAAGATTATTTTCAGGCTTACCTAAAGGCCCACGATTGTCCTCTCTTTGAAGCTGAAGTCTTTAGACAAGTAATGAAATGTGACAGGCTTCTGAAGTAAACTCTATCCTTTTATAGCCAAATGGACTTCTTGTCATTTTAGAACCCAGTCTCTACATCCTTTTATACTTTATTTTACAGGTGACCTGGGAAACTCTTTTAATCAGATGATACTTGCTCATTGTTCCAGAACAATCTTAACAGAAATATGTTACTTTTAAAATTTTATTGGAAATTCGAGGCCTAAAAATAACATCCAGTCACTAGGCAGAAATTTCAATATACTCTTCTATCACATAAATACCAAAGGTGAGGATGAATACTAAGGATGCAGGTTAATGTGGCAACTTTCGCAGTGTACCATTCAGTTTCAAGAGAAAATTCATAGAGCTAAAAGCTGGCTGATGCTTTCCTAGAATGCACCAATTTCCCTAATTGAGTTTTTCATGACTGCTATTTGTTCTGATTGGTCAGAACCTGTGTTATGCCAGTGGTCAAGTAATGTACCATCTAGTTCAATTGTAGTCCTGTATTAAGAATAAGTCAGATCTCAAAGACATTAAATGATTTCATCAGAGTCATATAGACAGTAGATAGCCAAGACTAGGTCCTGTCATTGAATTCCACTTCAATACCCTTTTCACTAACTTGTATGGTCATTCAAAGATGTGTAATCATGAACTGTGTTCTAACAAGACTCCACTGTTTCAATAAATGAAAGGAGGCATTACAATTCAATATACTAGCTCAATTATTATACAGCATGCCACAGTTCTCTAAAAATACATACATTCTTACAGCTTATAATAAATACAAATATCTCTTCTCTGACCATGGCATGATAGAAACCAAGCTCACAAAAGGTCCATTCAGGGGCAGTAGAAGAAAATTAAACTTACCAGGTTCTCTAGATTCTAGTCTTGATTGTCACCAGCAATTCTGTGACTTTGGATAAAGTCCTTAGTTTTCACATGTAGTACTGGGCATGTCTAAAAGAGAGGTGCTTCTGTTGAGCTTCTCAGGTGAGTGGTTGGAAACTACGTGGTGATTGAGATTGTTTACAACACTGAAGTTCTATGATTTCCTGATCTGTTTACCAGGAAATCAGATTAATTTACTCTCTTTTATTGACCCTTTCAAGGAGTTTCACTTCCAGCACAGATGGCCACAGTAGAATCCAACCCCATAGGCAGAAAACTAGCCAACAATTCCAAGTAAGCCATTGTAGCAAAGACTGCTATCCATCGATCAGTTCCATTTGCTTCTTCTTTCTTATAGTAAACTCCCCAACTCAAATTTTCAATGGGCTCAAGACCTTACAACTACAAATGACAATTTCTAACCTCCATTGCAACTGGGTGTGGCTTTGTGCCTCAGTTCAGTTCAGTTCAGTCGCTCAGTTGTGTCTGACTCTTTGCAACCCCATGAATCGCAGCACGCCAGGCCTCCCTGTCCATCACCAACTCCCGGAGTTTACTCAAACTCATGTCCATTGAGTCAGTGATGACATCCAGCCATCTCATCCTCTGTCGTCCCCTTCTCCTCCTGCCCCCAATCCCTCCCAGCATCAGGGTCTTTTCCAATGAGTCAACTCTTCGCATGAGGTGGCCAAAGTATTGGAGTTTCAGCTTCAACATCAGTCCTTCCAATGAACACCCAGGACTGATCTTGTTCAGAATGGACTGGTTGGATCTCCTTGCAGTCCAAGGGACTCTCAAGAGTCTTCTCCAACACTGCAGTTAAAAAGCATCAGTTCTTCGGCTCTCAGCTTTTTTTTATAGTCCAACTCTCACATCCATATGTTACCACTGGAAAAACCATAGCCTTGACTAGATGGACTTTTGTTGGCAAAGTAATGTCTCTGCTTTTCAATATGCTATCTAGGTTGGTCATAGCTTTCCTTCCATGGAGTAAGTGTCTTTTAATTTCATGGTTGCAATCACCATTTGCAGTGATTTTGGAGCCCCCCAAAATAAAGTCTGACACTGTTTCCACTGTTTCCCATCTATTTCCCATGAAGTGATGGGACCAGATGCTGTGATCTTAGTTTTCTGAATGTTGAGTTTTAAGCCAACTTTTTCACTCTCCACTTTCACTTTCATCAAGAGGTTTTGTAGGTCTTCTTCACTTTCTGCCATAAGGGTGGTGTCATCTGCATATCTGAGGTTATTGATATTTCTCCCGGAAATCTTGATTCCAGCTTGTGCTTCTTCCAGCCCAGCGTTTCTCATGATGTACTCTGCATATAAGTTAAATAAGCAGGGTGACAATATACAGCCTTGACATACTCCTTTTCCTATTTGGAACCAGTCTGTTGTTCCATGTCCAGTGCCTAAGTTCTCACTATTGACATGTGAGCCATGAGTGATATGTATAATTTGTAGGCTTTATTCTTAACTAGAAGGGAAATGCCTTCCATTTTCTCTTTTTCCCTTCCCCTGTTGGGAGGAGAGTTGTTATAGCCAACGTGGACACAGAAATGGAAGCTATATGTTAACTATAACAGAGTTAATATACCAGCTCTGTATTACCTGCTTCTAGACATAAGAGAAAAATAAACTCTCACTGCATTGTGAGTCTTTGTTTAGCAGCTTAGATGGTTCATCCAATGGTACAGCCATCAGTGAATGCTGCCACTGAACAAAATGCAGAATCCAAGCAGGATGCTTCAGCCTTGAATTATATTTAGCAGTGACCTAGCCCACAGCATTAAGGTTCCATTTACAAAGAAATCATTTTAGTTATACACTGTTGTTGTTCAGTAGCTAAGGCATGTCTGACTCTTTGCAACCCCATGGACTGTAACACACCAGGCTTCCCTGTCCTTCTCTATCTCCTGGATTTTGCTCAAACTCATGTCCATTGAGTCAGTGATGCTTTCTAATCAACTCCTCCGCTGCCGCACTCCTCCTTTTGCCACCAATCTTTCCCAGCATTAGGGTTTTCTCCAATGAGTTGGCTCTTTGCATCAGGTGGCCAAGGTAATGGAGCTTCAATTTCAGCATCAGTCCTTCCAGTGAATATTCCGGGTGGATTTCCTTTAGGATTGACTGGTTTGATCTCCTTGCTGTCCAAGGGACTCTCAAGAGTCTTCTCCAGCACCACAGTTCTAAAGCATCTATTCTTTGGAGCTCAGCCTTCTTTATAGTCCAACTCTCACAGCCATCTGTACATGACTACTGGAAAAAACCATAGCTTTGACTATACACACCTTTTCAGTAAAGTGATGTCTCTGCTTTTTAATACGCTTCCTAGGTTGGTTCTTCCTGGTGGCTTAGATGGTAAAGAATCTGCCAGAAATGTAAGAGACTCAGGTTCGATCCCTGAGTCAGGAAGATCCTCTGGAGAAGGGCATGGCAACCCAATCTAATACCCTTGCCTGGAGAAGTCCATGGAGAGAGGAGCCTGATGGGCTACAGTCCATGGGGTCACAAATAGTCAGACATGACTGAGAGACTAACACTTCTATGTTGGTCACAACTTTCCTTCCAAGAAGCAATAGTCTTAATTTCATGGTTGCAGTCACTATCCACAGTGATTGTTGAGCCCCCCAAAATAAAATCTGTCACTGCTTCCACTTTTTCCCCCTCTATTTACCATGAAGTGATGGGACTGGATGGCATGATCTTAGTTTTTTGAATGTTAAGCTTGAAGCCAGCTTTTTCAGTCTCTTTTCTCATCCTCATCAAGAGGCTCTTTAGTTCCTCTTCACTTTCTGCCATTAAGGTGGTATCATCTGCATGTCTGAGGCTGTGGATATTTCTTCTGGCAAGATTTATTGCAGCTTTTGATTCATCCAGCCTTGCATTTCACATGATGTACCCTGCATATGAGTTAAATAAACAGGGTGACAGTATACAGCCCTGTTTTACTCCGTTTCCAATTTTGAACCAGTCAGTTGTTCCATG
This sequence comes from Bos indicus, assembly GCF_029378745.1. Lineage (NCBI taxonomy): Eukaryota > Metazoa > Chordata > Mammalia > Artiodactyla > Bovidae > Bos > Bos indicus. The sequence continues at coordinate 19,077,424 of NC_091764.1, forward strand.
TTTAGCAGTGTCCTAGCCCACAGTATTAAGGTTTAATTTATAAAGGAATTGTCTTAATTATAAACTAAGACATCTCAAATTTCATAGTTCATAACACCTGCTGATTACTAAGGCCAATGATGTTTTTCATCTTATATCCTGTAAAAAAAAATGGTAGAATAAATGCTTATCCCCCTATCCTTAACATACTATATCCAATATGCTTTCAAAAAATGTCAATTTCAATAAATACTCTCCCAGTACAGAAACCTAGTATAAACTATAAACACTGTATAAAATATAAGCCAACAAAGTAGTCAGTATTGGGTTGTAACAGCCACCAGATTGTCTTTTGAAATGTGTTTCTTCAGATAAAAGATCTTTGTGAATCCTGAAATCCCAGGAGCCCAAGGACCAGAAATCCCTAACCTTTCTGCCAGTGTACCAGCAGAATTATCTACAAAAAGTTCACTTTGTCAGTTCCTTACAATCTCTTCTTTAATACTAGGCTAAAACATAAATAATTATGTGAGCATGTAAAAGCAAGATCTGATATTTTATCAGCATCTAACTTTGGTGTTGGAGAAGACTCTTGAGAGTCCCTTGGACTGCAAGGAGATCCAACCAGTCCATCCTAAAGGAGATCAGCCCTGGGATTTCTTTGGAGGGAATGATGCTGAAGCTGAGATTCCAGTACTTTGGCCACCTCATGTGAAGAGTTGACTCATTGGAAAAGACTCTGAGGCTGGGAGGGATTGGGGGCAGAAGGAGAAGGGGACGACAGAGGATGAGATGGCTGGATGGCATCACTGACTCAATGGACGTGAGTCTGAGTGAACTCCGGGAGTTGGTGATGGACAGGGAGGCCTGGCGTGCTGCGATTCATGGGGTCTCGAAGAGTCGGACACGACTGAGCTACTGAACTGGACTGAACTTGAGAATAAAGCTTAGTCATGGTAATTGTGGCAAATGCTGCAGTGTGGCTCACTCAACAACCACCCCAATCTCCTTCTAGCATGCCTTTCTGTGGAGTAAAGACTGGAAAGCTAAACCCCACGTTCCCCTGAGGATTCCTTATGGGACTCGCGTTCTTCTCAACCAAATCACATTCTGTAGGCTACCTGACACCTCTTTCTGTTTATACTGGCTAACCTCAATTCTATTTCTGTAACTAAGAACCCTGACTACTACAGTGCTATTTTAAGTCTCTCCTTCTTTAAGGATTGAAGGTGTAAGGAGGTTCATGGGACATGTTTTTTTACAGATTTCTTTTTATCATCAGCAATTTTAACATTATTTTGTTGAGGGAAAGAAAAGAAAGCACTAGTCAGGAGGCAGGTCTTGGGAGCTCTGAGTGCTAATCGGAAGTGCTAAATAGCTAGTTTCTTATTCCAGACTTACTGCTACTGCTAAGTCAACATCAGTCGTGTCCGACTCTGTGCGACCCCATAGACGACAGCCCACCAGGCTCCCGTCCCTGGGATTCTCCAGGCAACAATACTGGAGTGGGTTGCCATTTTCTTCTCCAGTGCATGAAAGTGAAAAGTGAAAGTGAAGTCGCTCAGTCGAGTCCGACTCTTCGCGACCCCATGGACTGTAGCCTACCAGGCTCCTCCGTCCATGGGATTTCCCAGGCAAGAGTACTGGAGTGGGGTGCCATTGCCTTCTTCTAGACTTACTCACTAGCCATCTTCAAAGACACAGTCATTTTCACACCAATCTTGATATGGAAGCCAATGCTGGGAGACCAGAGAGCAACTAAGCTTTCGGATAGAGTGTTTTAATAATTTATTATACCTTTAGAGGTCAAAGGAGTGATCAACAAGAGTTAGAGACTCTCTAACAATCCTTAGAGGAACTGTCAAGCCTGCTTCATGTAGGTGTATTTTTCCTGAAGTTTGATGCCCAACCAGCAACTTCAGTGTCACCTGGAAACTCCTTAGAAATGCAAATTCTCACACTCCGTACAAACCCAACCTGCTTAATCAGAAGCTCAGGATTGGGACTTCCCTAGTGGTCCAGGGGTTAAGAATATACCTGCCAAGGCAAGGAACACAGGTTCGATCCCTACTCAAGGAAGAGGTCTCAGAGGAACTAAGCCTGTGGGCCACTGCTACTGAGCCTATGCACCCTAAAGCTTGGGCTCTGCAGCAAGAGAAGCCCCAACTCTCTACAACTAAAGAAAGCCCATGCACAGCAGCAAAACCCCAGCACAGCCAAAAGTAAATAAATTAAAAAAAATTTTTTAAAGAACTCAGGGTTGAACCCAGGAATCTGTTTTAACCAGAAGATTCTAATATATGCTCAAGCCTGAGGACCACTCATGTAGATCATACAACCCTAATTGAGGTTAAATGGAGTTTAAGAAAAATAGTGGCAGGTCAGGAAAAGAGAAAAGACAATTGAATAAATAGGTCTTGGATTTAAAAGGAAGTGCATGTGAGAAATAGAATATAAATTTAATCCCTTTTCCACATAAAATGTAAAAAGCTCTATTAGAAAGAATATTGTGCTGGGAATTTGAATCAATGGGCTTGAATTTTGGATTTTTAATTATAGGTAACTTTGAACTAGTTATTTATTTGAGCTTTCTAGAATCCCATTTCCTAATTTGTAAAATGAAATAATGGGATGAGATGTTCTCTAGCACTCACAACTTCTGTCTTCTCTCTGTTCTGGACAAAATTAACACTGTTATCGTTGATTAGCTTCCTATTACTTCCTGAGCATCATGACCTTTCCAATATAAACCTGATGATAGAACGTTCCTAGCATTTTATTCATATTTTTGTCCTTAGGAGCAGTACCAGGAGGAAAATTAACAAAAGATACATGTAGTTCTCCCACCCCATGTCAATAGTCCAGGAGTATACTTCAGCTTAATTCAGGACTGATAAAATCCACTAGATATCTGAAAGACCAATGTAATATTTAAAACATACTGGAAATAACCAATATACTAGAAACGTGTACAAATTACTTGTATGTGCCGTCCATATTATTGATGATTTTGATTGAGGCAGGTAGCAATTACTCTTGCGAAAACCACAAATGACACCTCTTAACAATGTAGAAACATTGCAACATTGACAGGAGGTTGTGTCCACTCAGTAAACGTGGGAACCGTGGAGGGGAAAAGGTCCTATGTGTAGAGAAATAGAGGCTTCCCTGCTGGCTCAGTGGTAAAGAACTCACCTGCCAATGAAGGAGACACAGGTTCAATTCCTGGGTCGGGAAGATCCCCTGGATAAGAAATGGCAACCCACTCTAGTATTCTTGCCTGGAGAATCCCGGGGACAGAGGAGCCTGGTGGGCTACAGTTCATAGGGTCACAAGAGTCGGACTTGACTTAGGGACTAAACTACTACCAAAAATATAGAGACCAAGAATTAACCAGTTAATAAATTTGCTGAAGATGGAAATGCAAACACTTTGCAAAGCTATAAAGTAGTAAATTAATAAACAGGGTACAAAAAAGTATTGCAAAAATATGTGTTCCTTACAGTTGAGACTATCTTCCTCCCCACTACCTTTCTTGGCAGATAATAAGTACTTAGTAAATTTGAGATTAAATGAATGAAGTTTGAGATTGAGAATATTTTTAACTCTTTGTATATAATCACCAAAAAAACTCACACTATTATAACTTTTTTTTCAAGCAGAGCAAGTTACTTTACTTTTAAAAAGCCTAAACTATAGTATTTTCTTTCAAAGTTTTGCGAAGTCGGTGGGATGAGCATGAAAATTTCATGCAAGTTTCATTGTGTTGGGCCTCCTGAAATTACAAATATTCACTGCTTATTATTTTTTAAAATGGCATATTCAAATAATCCATTTTTTTTCTTGTTTAGGACACATTACCTACGTTTAAAAAACTGATTAGTTCTCTTTTTGTAAACACTGAGTAACAAAGAATTAATCATGATACTAGAAGGGGTGGCACCAACACGTGTTATCAAGACAAGACTCCTCTCCCCTTAAAACATGTGACTGCCAATCATCTACAGGGGTAATTTCAGAACACAGATCTTCTTTTAAAAAATAAATGAAACATGATGTTGTTTCAGAGATATTAGAAGAAAATGCTTAGAAGAGAGTCTTAAAAATAGCAAGTTTTAAAATTAGATACTGGTGATGGTTGCATAATTCAGTGAATAGACTAAAAAACAATTGAATTGTACACTCAAAATTGAATTCATGGTATATATATTACACTCCAAAATATTTTTTTTAATAGAAGAGGCTAGGCTACAGAAAATGGAAATACAAATGCACTCTGTGGACCGTTCTGCAGCATAGAAGGAGGAGGAGGAGAACATTATGCCAAACCCCAGACATCTGTCTGGTTGCTAGCCAACTTTCACAGTATCCTCTGTGCAAAGATTGTGTGTCGCAGTTCACACCCTTGCCAAGTCATGAAAATAAATATATATGCAGTATTAATAGCCTCTGGTATTTTCAGCATGATACTTGAATTCTGGAAAGGGATTCCCTGAACAGTCCTAAACTGAAACATGTTGAGGACTGTCATCTTTGCAAAATGCCATCTGAGTCTTTGTGGGAAGGATCTTTCTTAGATCCCCTTGTCCAGTCAGCCTCAGATGGCTGGCTGTAGGACATAGGATAAATGCAGGGTTACTTCGCAGCGGTGATTCTTAACCTGGAGGAAGTAAAGGTCAGGAATCCCAGATGAAAGGTGAGAAAACTCAGAAGAGTGTAAGTGCGCACAGACTCAATTTTATATACAACATCAAGGTCTCCAAGGGCCTTGGAATTCCATCTATGGACTTCACTGAAGAATCCTTGGCCTATACTCTGTATAGCGTGCCTTGCCGTCTATTAGAATATTTCAGTGAAATTTAACATTGAAAACTAAATACTAGGATTTTAGAGATGCTCTAAAGAGTTCATCTTTTACTATCACAAATACAGAGGTCCTTAATTTCTTGACTAGAACCTGCAACAGCTTCTAAAGGGAAGCAAATGCCACTGGACAATGGAGGGAAGACCTCAGCAGACAGAAGTCATAATTACTTGACGTTTTCATTGTCTTTGGCTTCTCTCTGTGGATTTTTTCCCCACTTATCACACACAATATTATTCTCTCCTTGTGTATTTTTGACATTGCATTTCCAACAACATATGTTACTTGCCCTGGACTGTGTTAAGTAAGAATCTCAAGATTAGGTTTTGTATGTATTTTTAAAAACTCATCTATTTATTTAGCTAGTTTTGGTTGTTCTAGGGCTTTTCTCTAGCTGTGGTGAGAGGAGGCTAATCTCTACCTGTGGTGCATGGGATTCCCCTTTGCAGTGGCATCTCCTGTTGTCGAGCACAGGCTCTAGGGTGCACGGACTTCAGAAGTTGCGGCACGTGGGCTCAGCAATTGCAGTTCCCGAGCTGTAGAGCACGGTCTCAGTAGTTGTGGCACATGAGTTTAGTTGCTCCAGGGCACGTGGGATCTTCCCAGATCAGAGATCGAACCCTGTCTCCTGCAATGGCAGGTGGATTTTTTACCACGGAGCCACCATTGAATCCATTTTTAAAAACATTTTGCAAAAAGCGTATCTTTTTTTAAGGGATGAAATCAAAGGTGGCAAGAATTTATTAAGCATATATGTATTCTCAGCTTCATATTTAAATGCCATGGAGAACACAAAGAAAAACTATCTGCTTCATTTAGAGAACTCACTCTCAGCTGATGAACGAAAGGTAATGAAAGGATAATCGTGCCTAAGTATTCACATTCATAAACCATAAAAAATGTTTCAAATAGAGAACTGTTTTATATTTCACCATCTGACTTGCATATACTAAAAATTGAGGACTCTATGAGTATTGCACTGAAATACAAAAATTCCGGGGGTGGGGGAGGCGGTAGGGGAGATATGTCAACATTTACCAAAAAGCATTTGTTTCCTGGCACTCTGCACAATTCCATGCTATAAAGTATGTACTTAAAAAATTAAAAAGTCATGGCCCTGTGCTGAAGTTATCTATAATCCAAGTTTCAGTTCAATTCAGTTCAGTTCAGTCGCTCAGTCATGTCTATTTGCAACCCCATGGACTGCAGCACACCAGCCTTCCTTATCCATCACCAACTCCCAGAGTTTACTCAAACTCATGTCCATGAGTCAGTGATCTCATCCTCTGTTGTCCCCTTTCTCTTCCCACCTTCAATCTTTCCCAGCATTAGGGTCTTTTCCAATGAATCAGTTCTTCACGTCAGGTGGTCAAAGTATTGGAGTTTCAGCTTCAGCATCAGTCCTTCCAATGAATATTCAGGACTGATTTCCTTTAGGGTTGACTGGTTGGATCTTCTTGCAGTCCAAGGGACTCTGAAGGGTCTTCTCCAACACTGCAGTTCAAAAGCATCAATTCTTCAACACTCAGCTTTCTTTATGGTCCAACTCTCACATTCATACATGACTACTGGAAAAACCATAGCTTTGACTAGACGGACCTTTGTCAGTAAAGTAATGTCTCTGCTTTTTAATATGCTGTCTAGGTTAGTCATAGCTTTTCTTCCAAAGGGCAAGCGTCTTTTAATTTCAAGGCTGCAGTCAGCATCTGCAGTGATTTTGGAGCCCAAGAAAATAATTGTCTCTCACTGTTTCCATTGTTTCCCCATCTATTTGCCATGAAGTGATGGGACCGGGTGGAGCAATCCAAGTTTATCTTTCCCAGTTGACGAGAAAGAAAAAGTTGCTTTCTTTTCTGCCTACTGAAGCTCCAGCAGGAAGTGTCAAAGAAGAAATCTGTTCCTGCAAGATTCTCAACCAGAGACAGAAGCATCTCCATCAGAAATATAGCAAATAGGACAGTTTTCCTGAGATTTCTAATCTAATTAGCCAGATGAAACCATCTTTCAGTTATTCCTTTGCTCATGTGTTTGGAGATGATTAAAAAAAAATGTTGAATGTTTTTTCTCCTTTGCTATCTATGGAACACAGGCTGTGTCACTTGAGGCAAAAGGAGACTGACAAAAACAAATTTGCAAGTTGTTTAGAAAGACAATAGAGCTGGAATGGAAATGAAGGAGCCAAGACCAGTTCTCAGATTCCCACCAATTCTCATTTAATTTAAAAGAATGTCTAATTTTTTTATCCCTAAACCAAGTAAAGACTAAGTGGATGGTTATAGGAATGAATGAAGTTAATAGACTCAAACAGGATTTTATTGAAGGATCTTTTTATGTGCTAACAACACAATCCTGAACCATAGTCAGTCAGTGATGTTACATGAAAGAGAGGCATCTTGAATCCAGTGTGCACTTGGTTCTTAGCTGCCAGCCCTGAACTGTCCCTTTAATCAGGCCCATTTTAACGTGTTAGACATCATACAGTCACATTCCACAGACAGTAGTCTTGAATTATGTGTATGAGTTTTACTTTTTATTACAGATATAACGTTAACATAGAAAAATACTTAAAATATACATATACTCTGTGGCAATTATTTAAACAAACAATACAATCCAGGTCAAGAAATAAAATACCATCAGCACCCCAGAAAACCTCTGTGTATCCTTCTCCCCTATAGATAAATACTATCTTATTTGTGTTAATCATTTTCTTGCTTTTCTTTTTAGGGCTATTCTTTATGTGCATACATTCTAAATAAAAGAGTTTGGTTTTGTCTGTTTTTGAATTTCACAGCAATAGAATCATAACATAGGCATTTTTATGCCATTGGAGAAGGAAATGGCAACCCACTCCAGTATTCTTAGCTGGGAATGCTGGCGGGCTACAGTCCATGGAGTTGCAAAGGCTCAGACATGACTTAGTGACTAAACAACAACAACATGTGATAATTTCTTCGTAGAAACTTTCAGTTGTGACAACTTCCATAATTTCTAGGTATTGCCTGTAACTGTCCTTTGTTTATTTACGTTACTGTTTAGTATTCTAGTCTTTTTTTCCATCATGCGTAGATTCTGGGGCACATGTGCAAGCATGTCTTTAAAGTGTATTCCTGGAATTTCTGAGCCATACGGTATACATATTTTCAACTTTTCGTAATAACATTAGTAGCTTCCTTTCAATGTGATTCTTTCCCCCTAATTTTAGCCAATCTGGTCAATAGGTCATCGCCATTTCAATTTTTATTTTTCTAATTGCTAATGAGGGTTTGTTGTTCATTGTTGAGGTTAAGCACCTTTCTCTATGTCCACTGATCTCCAATATTTCTTAATTTAATAATAAACATCTCACCAGCTGAGATTATCTTTGTTTGCCACATTCACATACAGAAAGTAGCTTGACTATTTTCTAGCCAATTTGGAATGATTTCATCTATGTGATTAAGAAAGTGTCATTATCAACTCTGCCTTCTCATCAGTCATTGAAACATCCCGCAATAGATGGAATTTTGTTCAATCTACTGCTTCGTGTTTTAAAGCAGTGTTTAAAATCTCAGCCTATATCTAGTCCTTAAGCCAACCACAGTGAAGTTGTGCAAAATAAAAGATGGAACTTGAGTTTTTTCTGCCACAAAAAGAAGCCTGTTTGGTACAGAAATTGAGGACTTAAGATCCATCAATGCAAGGCATTATAATAGGCTACTGTTTATTGAATTGGTCTATTTCTATTGAGTGGAATTACAGACTTTGATATTTAGGGTAACACAAGGATTCTCTCTTCTAACTGAAAGAGCCCTAGAATTTCAGCATATGAGTAATATGCTATTATATTTCTTATAGAGGCATTCTTTATGCCTCTCACATACCCCAAATGATGAAGGGCAAGCTACAGTCTCAATGATAAAGAGCATTTTCGGACTGAGTCTCTATTTGGCAGAAAGGTAACCTGCTCTGCATAACCTTGCTGTGCAGAACAAAGAAACAACCTCTGCCTGGCATTAATCTTTTAATCCTCTTGGATCATTGGTTTGCTATCTTCTTATATCTGTTTTTGCTGTCTTTCTATTGCAAATAAAAAAGAAAATGTTTTCATAAAAAAATGGAAAATATTTTTATAAAGCACATTTTAACTGCTAATTTTGTTGGATATAAGCTTAAATGAAACTCTTCATCTTTTCTCAAATTCCTTAATGTATATCCAGTTTCTACTTCTTTTCTATTTTGTAAAAAAAAATTCCAAGACTTACTCACAAGATAAGTATACTTCTTAAGTATATAATTACAGAGAATACAAATGAATGGAAAACTATTCAAAATGCATAACTGCACAAACAGCAAAGAAAGCATTCAAAGCATACATCTTCCTGAGCCTTTTTGTTTATTTTGCTTTTTTACTCTCCTTTTCAGAATATATATGAAACTTGCCAGCAAGCACTAAATTCAGAATACAATGGAAAAATAACTTGTGTTAAATGCTATGTATAAACAGCTAACAAATTGTCAATCAGATTAAAACAAAATCAATTGTTTAGCTGAAATGAATAACAAATTCAGTCAGTGCGGTTGCTTTATCTGACCATTGCCTTAATATCTCCACGAACCATATTAGAGAAGTAGAATTGCCTAAGTGTGTTACCACATTGACTCTTTATCAGAGGTGTATGCATGGGGCAATTTTCCTAAATGAGTAACTGTTCCTAGTTTTCTAAAAGATATTTCTAACAAGCAAATTTTACTCAGTTTTATGTCACAATATATTAAAACATTCTATTAAAAAAGCATTTTATGTTTACATGAGATAATGTATTCAATATAATACCCCTAATACCCAGCACAGTGGTAAATGCTGGGTCAGCACTCAAGCGTTTGTTGAATAAGTAATGTGGCCTGCAATTTACCTTGTGTATGTGTGTGTGTGGCCTACAACCGATTTCATTTTGAAGGTTTAATTTGAAAGCAAGGTATGCTTATCCTTTTTAAATACTGACATACAAAATCTCCAGTTTAGGCAGGTTAAAGCTCTGTAGTCAAATGACTCTAAATGCAAAGCAATAGAATCCCTCAAACTCTTTCTCTCCAGCAGCCAGCATGAGCTTCAAAAATCCAACCAGTAAGTTTTAAATTATGAAAACAAAGACTAAACACTTTTGAGAATTTGTTTGAGGGGATAAAAAGTCTTTATGACAACATCAGAGGAGGGCAAATATTGCATCCTACTCAGTTCCAATAGGGTATAATGGAAAGAACATGGCCCTTAGCCCACTCATAGTTGTTCAACAAATATCTTTTGAGAATCTATGTCAGATATTGTGTCCAAAACAGACTTTTTTTAAAATTAGAAAATATAAGAAAAACAAACCCCCCAAACCCCCAAAACAGTCTGTCAATCTTACACTTGTTTAGGGGGGTGAGGAGGGGAGGATGAACACATCTAGTCCTGTGTTCAAATCTCATTTTTACCACGTGTACAAATTATTTAAGATCCCAAAGCCTCAACTTTCTCACCTGTAAAGGTTAGGAACTGTTTGCCCATTTCTTAATAGGTTACTAGAAGCATGAAACATGGCAGTGAACATATAGTAACAATCCCAAAGGAAATCAACCCTGAATATTCAGTGGAAGCACTGATGCTGATGTGAAGCGCCAATACTTTGGCCCCTGACATGAAGAGCCAACTTACTGGAAAAGACCCTGATGCTGGGAAAGATTGAGGGCAGGAGGAGAAGGCAGAGAATGAGATGGCTGGAGGGATCACTGACTCAGTGTACATGAGTTTAAGCAAACTCCAGGAGAGGGTGAAGAATAAGGAAGCCTGGTGTGCTGCAGACCATGGGGTCACAAAGAGCCAGACACAACTTAGTGAATGAACAACAATCCATGGTAGACCATAACATAGATTAGCTCTTGTCAACTATTCCCCCTTCTCCTGCAAACAATAAGTGATTCTCAGTAAGACATGAGAAAGGTCAAGATATTTACATATTTATGACATAATTAATTATTTTGAGATCCCTGAAAATCAGGGAACAGGTATCATAATCTACCCTTTTGGGGTACTTAATTTATAATAACAGATCTATTACCTATGTGTTCAGATTTATCCTTCTATGCTTTGTTTATTAAACTGTTCATAACAACTTCCTTACCACTAAGTGTCACCTTGAGAATGAAACAAAAATGCCCCAAGAGTCCTTTACTGCACAGGAAAAAAAGAAAGAAGATTGACGAAGAATATTTCATCTGATTCGGTATCAAGGTGATGCTGGCTTCATAGAATGAATTCAGAAGTGTTCTTTCCTCAGGAATTCTTTAGAATAGTTTGAGAAGGACAGGTGTTAACTCCTCTCTAAATGTTTGATAGAATTCACCTTTGAAGCCATCTGGTCTTAGACTTTTGTTTGTTGGGAATTTAAAATTACTGATTTGATTTTATTACTGGTAATGGGTCTATTCATATTTTATATTTCTTCCTGGTGCAGTTTTGGCAGATTATACATTTCTAAAAATTTATCCATTTCTTCTAGGTTGTCTATTTTATTGGTATATTATTGTTCATAGTAGTCTCTTACACTCCTTTGTATTTCTGTGGTGTCCTTTTTCATTTCTGATTTTATTGGGCCCTCTCTCTCTTTTTTCCTGATGAGTCTAGCTAAACATTTATTAATTTTACTTATCTTTTCAAAGGACGAGCTTTTAGTTTTATTCATCTTTTTTATTGCTTTTTTATTCTCTATTTCACTTATTTCTGCTCTAATCTTTATGATTTCTTTCATTCTACTAACTTTGGGTTTTGTTTGTTTTCCCTTTTCTAGTCTTTTTAGGTGTGTGGCTTCCCTGGTGGCTCAAATGGTAAATCTGCCTGCAATGCAGGAGACCCAGGTTCAGTACCTGGGTCGGGAAGATACCCTGGAGAAGAGAATGGCAACCCACTCTAGTATTCTTGCCTGGAGAATCCCTGTGGACAGAGAAGCCTGGTGGGCTACAGTCCATGGGGTTGCAAAGAGTTGGACATGACTGAGCAACTACACTACACTTATGTTATTTGAGATTGTTCTTGTTTCCTGTGGTTAAGTTTGAATTACTATAAACTTCCCTCTTATAACTGATTTTGCTGCATCCCATAGGTTTTGGACCATAGAGTTTTTGTTTTCATTTGTCTCTAGGTATTTCATTTTTTATTTCCTGTTTGATTTCTTTAGTGATCCACTTGGTTGTTTACTAGCATATTGTTTAGCCTCCATGTGTTTTTGGTTTTTTGCAGTTTTTTTTTTTTATGTAGTTGACTTATAGTCTCATAGTGTTGAAGTTGAAAAAGATGCTTGATATGATCTCAGTTTTCTTAAATTTACAGAGGCTTGTTTTGTGATCCAGCATGTATTCTATCCTAGAGAATGTTCCATGTGCACTTGAATGAGTTTTCTCTTCCTTTCAAGTGAAATGTTCTTTATATATCAATTACATTTATCTGGCCTAATGTATTATATTTGGGGCTCCAAAATCACTGCAGATGGTGATTGTAGCCATGATATTAAAAGACACTTACTCCTTGGAAGGAAAGTTATGACCACCCTAGATAGCACATTAAAAAGCAGAGACATTACTTTGCCAACAAAGGTTCGTCTAGTCAAGGCTTTGGTTTTCCAGTGGTCATGTATGGATGTGAGAGTTGGACTGTGAAGAAAGCTGAGTGCCAAAGAATTGATGCTTTTGAACTGTGGTGTTGGAGAAGACTCTTGAGAGTCCCTTGGACTGCAAGGAGATCCAACCAGTCCATCCTAAAGGAGATCAGCCCTGGGATTTCTTTGGAAGGAATGATGCTGAAGCTGAAACTCCAATACTTTGACCACCTCATGCGAAGAGTTGATTCATTGGAAAAGACCCTGATGCTGGGAGGGATTGGGGGCAGGAAGAGAAGGGGACGACAGAGGATGAGATGGCTGGATGGCATCACTGACTTGATGGACATGAGTTTGGGTGAACTCCGGGAGTTGGTGATGGACAGGGAGGCCTGGCGTGCTGCGATTCATGGGGTCACAAAGAGTCAGACACAACTGAGCAACTGAACTGAACTGAACTGAATGTGTTATTTAAGACTAGCATTTCCTTATGGGCAGGAGACCTTAATAGATAGTTTTCCATGCAGATGGATGCCCAAGAGGCACAAGAAAAGATGCTCAACATTCCTAATCATCTGGGAATACAGTGTATATCACCTCACACCTGTCAGAGAGGATATCATGAAAAAGAACACAAATGACAAATATTGGCAAGGATGGGAGAAAAGGGAACTCTCATACACTGATGGTGGTAGTGGTAATGTGAATTGGTACAGCCATTTGAAAAACAGTATGGAAGTTTCTCAAAAAAACTAAAAATCGAACTACCATAGGACCCAGGATTCCACCCCTTGGTATATATCCAACAAAAAAAACCCACACAATTATTTAAAAAGATACATGCACACCAATGTTCATGGCAGCATTGTTTACAATTGCCAAAATATGGAAGCAACCTGTGTCCATCAAAAGATGAACACATAAAGAAGATGTAGTGTAGATAGATGTGTGTTGCGCTTAGTCACTCAGTCATGTCCGACTCTTTGCAATCCCATGGACTGTAGCCTGCCAGGTTCCTTTGTCCATGAGGATTCTCCAGGAAAGAATACTGAAGTGGGTTGTCATGCTCTTCTCCAGGGGATCTTCCCAATGCAGGGATTGAACCCAGGTCTCCCGGATTGCAGGTGGATTCTTTACCATCTGAACCACCAGGGAAGCCCAAGAATACCAGAGTGGGTAGCCTATCCCTTATCCAGGGGATCTTCCCTACCTAGGAATCAAATTAGGCTCTCCTGCATTGCAAGTGGATTATTTACCAGCTGAGCTACCTGGGAAGCCCAGTATAGATAGATAAATGGTAGATATACAGTGGAATACTTCTCAACCATAAAAATGAATGAAACTTTGCCATTGGCAACAACATGGATGGGCTTGGAGTATATTATACTAAGTGAGGTAAGTCAGACAGAGAAAGACAAACACTGTATGATATCACAAAAAAATTTTTTTTAAATGTGGAATCCAAAAACTAAAACACACTAGTAAATATAACAAAAAAGAAGCAGACTCACAGAAAAAGAGAACAAATTAGAGGTTATCAGTAGGGAGAGGGGAGGTGGAGAGGCAATGTAGTGGTAAGGATTAAGATGCACAAAGCAAGCTACAAAGGTATAGTGTACAACATGGGAAATACGATGAATATTTTATATTAACTATAAATGAAGTATAACATTTAAAATTGTAAATCACTGTACAGTACACTTGTAACTTACTCAATATTGTACATTAACTGGACTTCAGTTTTGAAAAATACCAAAAATAAATAAAGGGTTGAGAAAGCAGAAATGAAATAGAAATAAGAGAAAGACCAAAAATCTACCCTACCTTGTACCAACCTCATATTACTTATCTGACAGTACAAAAGAATTTAGGTAATCTAAAAATCAGTGGAGTCAATATAAAAGTCAAGGTTTTATAACTTTTCTTTCAATTGACCTCACTTATTTGACTGTGTTTTTATTTTTACTATTAATTTGACACAAATATTGGTGAAAACAACTTCATCTCTGAAGTTTGACATGATCAAAATATGCAGGAGTTTGGGGAATAGTGAAGGGTACTAACAAGTGACACGGTGACAAATTAAATAATGCATTTGCCAAATGTAGAAATATTGACATTCATAATAAATAGAGTTAAAGAAGTAAAAGGAAAACAATTCAAAAGAAAAGCAAAAAAGAGAACACACTGGAACAGGCAATTCATAGCAGAACAATATATCAAAGATGTTCGACTCTCACTAATAATTACTACATTTTAAAGCATGAGGATCAGATTAACAATATACACTTTTGTAAAGTGAAGTGAAATTCACTCAGTCGTGTCTGATTCTTTGTGATCCCATAGACTATGGAGTCAATGGAATTCTCTAGGCAGCATACTGGAGTGGGTAGCCTTTCCCTTCTCCAGGGGATCTTCCCAATCCAGGGATCGAACCCAGGTCTCCTGCATTGCGGGCAGATTCTTTACCAGCTGAGCCACAAGAGAAGCCCAAGAATACTGGAGTGGGTAGCCTATCCTTTGTCCAGCGGATCTTCCCAACCCAGGAATTGAGCCTGGGTCTCCTGCATTGCAGGCATATTCTTTACTAACTGAGCTATCAGGGAAGCCCACATTTTTGTAAGAGTGATGGTAAATTTTAAATTCTCTTATAGTGTACTTGAGAATGTAAATTCATGTAAAATTCATGGAGTCCAATTTGATAATGGTTATAAATACTGAAAATGTGCATACTCTGGCCAAGCACTTCCACTTCTGAGAATTTATTCTATGGATATACATATGCAAATATCAATATATAGCCGATAAGAGTTTCTTTTTAAAATTTTTTTATTAATGTAACATTAGCTTGGGCTTTCCTGGTGGCTCAGTGGTAAAGAACTTGCCTGTCAATGCAGGAGACACAGGTTCAATACCTGGGTCAGGAAGATCCCCTGGAGAAGGAAATGGCAACCCATGGCAGTATCCTTGCCTGTGAAATCCCATGGACATAGGAGCTTGGTGGACTATAGTTCATGGGGTCACAAAGAGCCAGACACAATTTAGCAACTCAACAACAACAACATAAAATGAAATTTAGTAAGAAGTGAACATTTTTGAAATGATATGGATACATATGTCTGACATGAAAATATGCTGCAAAATATATTAAGGATAAAAACTAAATTATAGAATAAAATGTACAAAGAGAAAGGGATTCTATTCTCTCTGTGTCTGTTCACAATTTCCATTCAAAATAAAATAAGATTTAGGCAGAAAGAAATTATTTGGATGATATGAAAATTTTAAAGTTGCTTATTTTTCTTGTTTTTTGGTGATTGCTTTGATCCTTCATGAACAGTCAGTAAAATCCATGCCGTATTGTTCTTCCCATACTGGCTAAATTTGCTGAAATGCAAATTCAGATTTCTCCCAGGAAAGCATCAATTAATTCAGGTTGACGTGATATGGGAGGGATTATCTCCAATAGTCTTCTCTGCCACTGCAATAGAATCTGCCATTCCCTGCCATGGCCCCTCAAGTTGACTTAGTCATTCAGTGCCATAAATTTTTGTTTTATCAAACCGTTTTATGTTTGCTAGTCTGCCCAGGATCTGGTTGGGGTCCTCTGCTGTCTCACAGTGCATAGAACAGAGCAAGGAATTAACTCAGTAAAACCTCAATTTATGAACATTGTAAGCATCTAGACAGTCGCAAGATACATATAGGTGTCTGTGTGATCACTATTTCAAAGAAATGGGAGTAAGAGCATTCGTGTAGCAGCAGTGTAGTGTTAGTTGCTCAGTCATGTCCAACTCTTTGTGAGCCCATGGACTGTATAGCCTGCCAGTCTCCTCTGTCCTTGGGATTCTCCAGGCAAGAATACCGGAGTGGATTCCTTGTCGAAAACCT
Source organism: Bos indicus (assembly GCF_029378745.1). Taxonomy (NCBI): domain Eukaryota; kingdom Metazoa; phylum Chordata; class Mammalia; order Artiodactyla; family Bovidae; genus Bos; species Bos indicus. The sequence goes on from NC_091764.1 coordinate 19,093,771, forward strand.
CAGATTTTGGTCCTTTAAGAGCCTAGACAGTCCCTGTGAGGCTTATTAACTGAATTCCAAAGTCTTGATTTAATTAAAATAATAAGACTCTAGGTCTAAAATTTGATATCTGTTAAGAAAAAAAAAATCTTAAATATGAAAATACAATTATACAGTGCTTAATAAGTCTTCCGTGAGCCAAGCATTCTTTAACAACAGTAACAGGGGAAGGAAAGAACTTGACAATTCAGGCTTCTTAATGCCTAGAAGTAGTATCTGAGAAAGTAACCACAGTGCTGTTTGTTTCATGTCTTTGGCAGACCGATCTGAGTTGAAATCCCGCTGAAAAATAGACCAACTCCCATCACCAGCACTCACTCTACCTGCTTCCCACTCAACGCTCCCCAACACGCACACATAGAAATGAACATAAACAACCCCAAATTAGGAAAGCAGAGCCCAAGTCCCAGAAGCAGGAGTCCTTTGTGTCAGCAAGTACAGAATTATCTAGATAAAGATGGACATGCATACAAAGAGCTAGGGAGCCCCAATCAGTGGGCTCATAAGGAAGAGGGAAAAATGAAAGAACCAGCTTAGTGCATCCTACATCATTATTACTTCATGATTCAGTGCCACAAAATGGGTCCCTGAAATAAAACTTTTTCATTTGGCAAAGTATTACTTTACATTATTTTTGAGTTCCTAAAAGAGACACACAAATATATAAACCCAAGGTAGATCAGTCAGGTAACATTGGTATGGTGGGCCAGGTTCATTCTGACAGACATTTAAACATTTAAGGATAGTCTTTGTATGTGTAAATAATATGCTGACTCCTTCCTCCTTTTCCTGAAACACACACTCTTCTCAATGTACCTGTCATTGGACTGCTTTTTTAAAACTACTGAATTTTTTTTTTTTAATTTCACTTTTTTGTAACTTTAAGAAAATGGCCCTTGGAATTAGCTCTAGTTTCTCAGGGCCACATGGATATTACATATCCAACAATACCAAGTCTTTCCACTTATCAAGACAATCCAGAAATCTATATTTGTGCCTTAGTGTTGAAGATAAATTTTAAGTTTTAAACACTCAGCAGAGGTAAACAAAACTCATCTATGGTCAGACACGTCCTGTGTACTCTTGGTTGAACATCTATGCTAAAATAATTTTGTACACATCTATGCGTGGGAGGGTGGTGGTTGTGGTGAACAGACCAATGCCGTAATGTAATGTGGAGTGGAGAAATAGTAGAAAAGAGAATAATGTTAAAATTTAGCTCGACTAAAGTTTGAGTTTACACTCTTCCTTGCTTCTTTATATGAACCTTTAATTACAAATTAAATGAGATCATGGCTCAGATGGTAAAGAATCTGCCTGTAATGCGGGAGACCAAGGTTTGATCCCTGGATTAGGAAGATCCTCTGGAGAAGGGGATGGCTACCCATCCCAGTATTCTTGCCTGGAGAAAGCCATGGACGGAGGAGCCAGCTGGGCTATATAGTCCACAGAGTTGCAAAGAGTCGGACACGACTGAGCAACTAACACTTCACTTGAAACTATTATAGTAATTTCTCTTTATGAAATCTGCTCTGTGAATTGTATTGATTTATTAAATGATATTTAAGATGGTTTTAAACTTCTCAAAATCACCAGAAGAACCTTCCAAAATCACTTCTATATATTCCAGTTTTGGTGCCAAGCTTAACTGCTTACTTGGTAAAGGGGGCTCTGTGATGGCTAAATTTTAATGTATTCACTTGACCAGGCTAAGGGATGCCCAGACAGCTGGAAAAATATTATTTCTTTTGTGTCTGTGAGGGTGTCTCTAGAAGAGATTAGAATTTGAATAGAAAGATGGAATAAATAAGATCACGCTCACTGATGTGGGTAGGCAACCCCATAAGCCAATTCCTAAAGCAAACAACAAAATAAACAAATCTCCTATCAGTTCTATTTCTTTGGAAAACCCAGACTAGTACAGATTTTGGTATTTTGATGAGGTTAGCGCTAGAATTTGGTGGACTGAGTAAATGCTGCTGCTGCTAAGTCACTTCAGTCGTGTCCGACTCTGTGCGACCCCATAGACAGCAGCCCACCAGGCTTCCCCGTCCCTGGGATTCTCAAGGCAAGAACACTGGAGTGGGTTGCCATTTCCTTCTCCAATGCATGAAAGTGAAAAGTGAAAGTGAAGTCGCTCAGTCGTGTCCAACTCTTCACGACCCCATGGACTGCAGCCCAGCAGTCTCCTCCGTCCATGGGATTTTCCAGGCGAGAGTACTGGAGTGGGGTGCCATTGCCTTCTCCAGGACTGAGTAAATAACCCTCCCCAATATGAGTGGACATCATCCAATTCACTCAGGGCCTGAACAGAACAAAAGAAGGAGGGAGCAGGAATATGTTCCTTTTTTCCCTGCTTCATCCACTGAGCTGAGACATCTGATCTCATCTTCTGCCCTTGGACTCTCATATCTATCATTGGCTCACCTGGTTCTGAGGCCTTCTGATTCAGGCTGAATTTTATCACTAGTTATCCTGGGTCTCCAGCTTACAGAAGGCAGATCATGGGGTTTCTCAGCCTCCATAATCACACAGGCCATAAATAAATAAATAAACAAATATTCTGTTGGTTCAGTTTCTCTGGAGAACCCTGATAATACACTGATATAGGTCCTTCTCTGAACTAAAGTAAAAATGTTGCAGATCAAATTAACTCTGTATGACCAACCCAGGAAGTTTTCTAATTTCCCATCTCCCAGCTTGCCTCCTGTAGTAGATACCAAAATCTCATCTTCATCAAAGTTTCACTCCCACCATAATATTTTTTAAATCTTTAATTTATGTTTTAAAAGGAGTATGCTTATAATTTTTTTTTCCATACAAATACATTTAAGTGAAACCAGGCACTCAGCTTACTCTTGCCTGGAAAATCCCATAGATGGAGGAGCCTGGTAGGCTGCAGTCCATGTGGTCATGAAGAGTCGGACACGACTGAGCGACTTCACTTTCACTTTTCACTTTCATGCATTGGAGAAGGAAATGGCAACCCACTCCAGTGTTCTTGCCTGGAGAAACCCAAGGACAGGGGAGCCTGGTGGGCTGCCGTCTATGGGGTCGCACAGAGTCGGACATGACTGAAGCGACTTAGCAGCAGCAGCAGCAGCAGCAGCAGGCACTCAGCTTATCTTTCTTTTACCTTGTGGTTGGTTCAACTGTTACCTAAACTTGACTACTATAAAAACAACACAATCAAGAATAGCCATTCCAAATATCTGGCCAACTGTTTAAAAAAAATAAATCAAAGTATCTCAAATCAATGGTCTGTAATGAGATATAATAACTAAGATTCCTGATACTTTACACAGAATAAAAAGGTTTCTTTTCTTGATAATTACAGTAAGTCTGTGTGATGGTGAAATGGGAGAGCTTTCAATGACTCAGTTTTGTAAAACACAAAAGGAAGAAAAAATAGACAAGTGAGCACAAGGAAACTAAGTAAGAGTTACACATTTCCTTTATTTCAAAGAAGCAGAAACACTGGGAAATGGAAGCTAAGGTCTATACTATCCAAAGAGGACTTTCAATTCCAATCATCCAAATGAGTGTTAGCATTTTGATACTGATGAAATCATGTATTAATTTCCAGTACAGTCAGTTCCCAGTCATATGCTCTGAAATGAAAAGATTGAGGTCACATGAATAAATCAAATATCAGTAGAATATTTTTTGAAGTACATGTTGGATTTGGCAGGAACTGTCTGCTTTCATGTGTAGCATTATATTTCCTCTCTTCATCAAGTTTGGATTAGTTGAAATCAAAATTAGTTTCTATTTCCTGAGCCACTGAAAATGGGGAGAGATGGATTAGAACATTCTCCTGGCTAAAATGATTGCAGCTTCACCAAAGGCAAGCTGCAAAGTGGAATCCCACTCTCTAATAATCTGGGCCTCAATTTAACACCCATTCTGTGTAAAAGAAATCCAACATTCATGACTAACAGAACTCAACTCCACAGCAGTAGCATCACCTTCCTTCTTTCTCACCAAGTGAAGATAAACTGGAAAATGGCTAAGTTCCAAAACAGTGAACTGTTAATCATCATGGTTTTCATGCCTCTTTTACAGGAAATGAGATGTAATCCAATGCCTGCATAGGCCTTTTCAGGAAATTGCTCATCTTTCCAATTAAGCTCTTCTGTCTTCACAGGTCTGTAGATACACTCAGCAGACATATGGCTTCCAGAAAACCTTTGTGCCCTTTTTCTGTCACTCACTGGGAAGTTTTGATGTAATGGAATCTCCTTAAAATTTCCATTTTAAGGAGATTCCATCACCTTATATAAGCACTGGCTAAATTTCATAGACACGTTATTAAAAAGATTTCATTTCCTATAGGGAAGCACTTCTGAAAGAGTGAAAATTAGAAAAGCTAAGAGACTACACAGACGACTTTATACCTTGTCACTAGCATAGAGAAGCTAACTGTTCACTGACGCCAAGTTTAGAAGTGCAAAAATATTCCAGCTTGTTTATTTGTCTTTTTTTTTTCAGTAAACTAGTCATTGTACTTTGGCCTCTGATCCTTTCATAATAGACCACAGAGAACCTGCCCTCTGCCCTACTTGCCACGTTAACCTTGTTTTATTTCCTGCCCTTGCAAAGTTAGTACAACCCACCTCACTTCCACCACAACATTTTACCATTTCCACCCTAAGTCAGGTTATGAATTTCTAACTTAAAGAACAATGTAAAAGATATTTATGGAGTCCTATGTCAGATCCTGAGCACGTGAAACAAAATAAGACATGGGTTTTGCCCTCAAGAAGTTTGCAATTCAGCAGGAATAAAAATATAGAATTAAGCAAAAATTCCATATCCAACTATAATAGGAGCAAAAAGGAAAAAAAAAAAAAAAAGTCACCTAAGCAGTATATTAAAAAAGCAAAAAGGAAGAGTCATCATTACTCTCCCTACTTATGAAAAAAATAAATTATTACTTTTAAGTGCTTTTATACTTTGCTTTTTATACTTTGATGCTTTTGAACTGTGGTGTTGGAGAAGACTCTTGAGAGCCCCTTGGACTGCAAGGAGATTCAACCACTCCATCCTAAAGGAGATCAGTCCTGAATATTCATTGGAAGGCCTGATGCTGAAGCTGAAACTCCAATACTTTGGCCACCTGATGGGAAGAGACTCATTGGAAAAGATCCTGATGCTGGGAAAGATTGAAGGCAGGACAAGGGGATGACATAGGATGAGATGGTTGGATGGCATCACTGACACGATGGACATGAGTTTGAGTAAGCTCTGGGAGTTGGTGATGGACAGGGAAGCCTGGCATGCTTCAGTCCATGGGGTTGCAAAGAGTTGGACATGACTGAGCAACCGAACTGACTGATACTTTGCAAAGAATACTATTCAAACATGCAGTCATACATATGGAGTTAGAAGAGGGTGGATAGCAAGCATGCTCACCCTCTCCCACTGATCTATTATACCTTAGTACTTAAGGGAAAACATTCTTATTTACTGTTATATCAACATAGAATATAGCTATAAATGAGGTTTAAAGAAGCAAAGAGCACAGTATTGAAGTGTACTGAAGCTGATGTGCCTCCCCCAGTCCCCTACACCTCAAAGAGCACACTATAACAAGGACAGGACAGGTCTGGAAGCTCGGTGCCGTTCTGTTTTACCATCCCCGTAGCCTACCTTGAATCAAAACCACTCAACTTCTTAGCCTTCTTGAAAAGCATCACAATAGAGATAATTATGGGCCTTCAAGCAGGTCTCCAGATTTGAGATTTAACATTCCGGTAGTTATGGAATATGTTCAGCTCCATTATGCACACCGAAAGAGCTGGAAGAGGATTTAGTTCATCTCTGTGCAACCTGAGCCTGAAGGCTTCAAACATCCAGACAAGTTCAGTTCCATTCCATTCAACAATTATTTGGGTGCAGGGAGTCCTAATTATTAAAGCATGCATTATGCCCCATCCAACAATTACACAGCTGCTTAGGGAAGCAAAGGAGCACCATAACACAAAAATATTCATAAAGGGGCTGATCGATCTCTTGAAATACTAAGTCACCACTTATCCCACTCTACTTAACCCCTAGCTTATTCGTCCACTCATTATATCAATACTGACTCTGACTGGTGGTGTAGATGTTATAAACATTTAATCAAACAAGGTAAATGCAACGCAATAGATTGCCAAGCAAATGACAAACATTGCAAAAGTTGTAGGATTTCATAAGACTGGGGAAGTAACATCAGAAAACTTCTTGGATTACACACACACACACACACACAAGAACTGGCAAAGGTGGATCTATTAAAAATTAATGAAGAGGAAATCAACAAGGATACAGATATGATAAGCGTGGTAAAAAAAAAAAAAAAAAGAACTATTTGATTTTAAAAAAATTCAGAGTGGACATTAGGAAAAATGGTAAAGCTCTCACTTAAGGGCAAAATCTCTGTGATAACACTGCAAAAGTCATATATATATATATACACACACACACACACACACACATATTAAGTGAAGATTTCAACATTGCTACCCTACAATTTTATTAGAAAAATTAAGCTGAAAAGAATTATCAGTATTTGATTCATCTTTGTTTTCTTAAAGTGCTAATTATAATTTAAATTTATTTAACTGTGCATAAGAATAAAGAAATTATCACAATGAGATTCAATTTCCCTTTGAAGACACACACCCCCCCAATTCATGGGTTTTTTTAATTATTAAAAAAATGAAGGGTAAGTGGATTCATTTTCAGGAGCATTACACATATTCATTCCTTGGATGTTCACTCCTAGGATAATGAAGACCCATTCACTGTTCCAGCCATGATCTTTGCCCTGAAGAAGCTTCTAGAATCCTGTGAGGCTGCATCAGCCATCAGGTCCCAGGTGAGCACTCCAGCATCAACCTGTGCAGAGGGCTTCATCTGAATGTTGCACACACACTTCCATAGTCAATTAACTTAGTGCTGATGGAAGGGTTTTGCTCTTTATTCTAACCTAAGCATTTTCTTTGATTAAAAAGAAGGGCCTAGTACACTCAATTCATTTTCCTGGGACTAATGAAAGAGCATCCATCAAAGAAAAGGGTCTCTAAATGTTTGACTCCAGGTTATCGACCTCAGATGCCTAAGAATGCTTCCCTGAAGAGGTCAGGAGAAATGCTAGGAAGCACAGATAAGGATGAGAAGATCCTGCCCAGAGAGAAAGCATAGCCTCCTCCACTGCAAGTGCCCTGGTCCTCTGACCATGGCAAATTTGCTGGGGCGCTGTAGGAAAATCACTGGTCTCTGTGTAGGGTAAGCTACAAAGCCTTCAATGGGAAACAAGTTTATACCATCCCTCTCCTTCATAGGAGGTAACTTTGAACGATCCAAGAAACCCAGATGTTTTGAAGTCTAACAAGCTGACTGTTAAATTTCACATTTGTATATACAAGCTGTAGAATCTGGACAAGCTTCCTCTCCTTTCAAAGCCTCAGCTTCAACCTCTCTGCTATAAAATTCATAACAGCGACTTTGTGGCGTTGCCAAGAGACTGCAAACGAAACAAGGACGCTGACTGCCCAGTTATGCGCAAGCTTCGGAGTAGGCACACTTTCAGAAAACTGTTGGTTCCCACCACTTCCCCCATGACAAAGAAGATCACGGGGAAGCATAAGCCCTCGGGCACCTGGTGGGAAATGAGGAACTGAAAGGCATGGAGGGAGCGTAAGAGGAAATGGAGAGGGTGACGCGGACCCTCTGGGCCAGCACCATCCCCACCCCCTCCCGTTTCACCAGGCCCGGCCCAATCTCACGTGGAAATAAAGGATAAGATATCAGCCTGTCAGACAGAAAGTACAAATTCAGTGCATCTGACTCAGAAGCTGAACAAAGCTGCCCAGAGCAGATAATAAATATAATCATCCTGATCTAATCCAGAAACCTCCGGCTTCAATCGCTCCGGGCTGAGAGGTTCTCTTGCGGTTGGAAGGAAACCCACTCTGGCCAACATGTGACTGTTGCTAATCTTTTTCTAATCTTCGTGTCAGACATGATCTTTTCATGAGTGAGGTTTTGGGGGTATTGTTTTATTTCTGAAGATGGCTTATGAAGGGAGGTCTCTTCTAGCCTTTGGAAAAACAGAAATATTCAGCAAAAACTGGTCAATGTGCTGTGTTCCTCTTCATCCTCAACGTCTGAGCTCTTTCTATAAATATTTGTTGATCTGTAATTGGTCAACAAATATTTATTAAACCCTGAGAATATTTGCTGTGTCAGGCACTGTGAGACAGAGAAGTGGAGGGTGTGGATTTCACTCTCAAGGAACTTGTAACCAGCTCAGGCACAGGAGACCTACTCCCACCCTACCCCACCCCCAAGTGATAACTGGCCAATGGGACAAAACAAAAATATCTCTCAAGTGACAGCATGCAAGAGTGCCTCCTGCCCCAGACAGTTGTCATGAAGCTCAAATATAGTGATGCATAGGAAGCACCTAGGAGGAACGTGTGTGTTTAACAAATTAATTTTTCCCTCCCCCTAGAAGAAAATCTAGGAAAGAAAAAATGCCAAAGACAAGGCAACAGAGTGTCACAAAGAGGAGGTCATCAACATCAAATGCTGCTGAGATATTCTGACAAAAAGGAAGTCACAGCTGACCTTTTGGAGAACTGTTTTTGGAGTGCGATGAAGATCAAAGTCAGTTAACTGCAAGCAGTTAGGAAATGAAGGCATATCTCAAAAGTGTAGCCAATAGGCATAAACAACACCTTTGAGAGATTTGGGTGGGAAAAGGAAGAGAGAAAACCATAGGATCTAATGATGGGCGTTCTGTTTCTTTTTTACAACACAAAGTTCTGTTCAAAAGATTTCGCCATGAAAGGGGAAAAAAAATTAAAAATTCTAGAATCTCCTGCAGCCCTAATATGAAGCCAGCAAGATAACCCCATGGCCCTGTGCCTCCAAGGAACTCAAAGGCAGGTAGAATCACTTTCTTTTTCTTTTTTCCTTTTTAATCAAAAGATTTTAAAATAAACATAGCGTTTCCAAAATTTTTTTCCAAAAATAAATAACCTTGTCTCTTCCATTAGCATTCTACACAGCAAAGCAAAAGAAGATAGAGGTTGGGAATTCCTTGAGGTTAGGACTCCATGAGCTTCCACTGCCAAGGACACAGGTTCGCTCTCTAGTTGGGGAACTGAAATCCTACAAATTGTGCAGCCAAAAAAAAAGATGATAGAGGTTAATTAAATTTAACTTTAAGAAAATTACAGAAATTTTGTCTAGGATCTTGTATCTCTGTTAAAGTTATTAACAGTTAGTTTATACTTTGTAATAAACATTGACATATTATATTGGCTTTTTATATTGCTCATATCACTGAGTAAATATTATAGGAAATATAAGGTTGTTCATGGCAAGCCTTTTGCCCTCTGGAGACTTCGATTCAATAAAGACAACAGAAAATATATAAGTAACTCATGTAAAAAAGGACACTGTGACCAGTTTAATAAAGGGCTAACGATATTTGGAGGAGAAAGGAGAAAAAAGTGGAAGTTGGACTGGGATAGCTGAGTTTTCTTGGAAGAAAGATGGATTTAAGTTGGATTTTAAAGAAAGCATAGGAATCTGAGAGCGGATTTGACAGGGACAAAGAAGCAGGAGGAGGTGCAATTCCACTGGATTCTAGGCAAGAAGAAGGAATGAACAAAACCGAAGATAGCTATAAACAAAAGACCATATGAAACAGCCTAAAGAGACAGGCAAAGTATCCACTGCACCAGAATGGACCTGACTAAATTCAAGCCTCTAGATGGAAGATCCATACCTCCAGGTCCAATTCATTATTTTGTTATTACTCATGGTACTATTTCCTAACCTCAGTCTTTCAGCTCTAGGGTCTATTTTTTTCCCATTGTACTCCTACAGCAGAAAGAGGAAATAACTCATCCAGCGGTGGGGATTTCTTAGCAGGGTTTGAAGAGAGATGCTGAGGATGGCTGACTCTGCCAAAATGTTTCCTTTTTCTCTTGCTGTTTGTCAGATATTACTGTTGAGCAACCCTGGTGAGTGTCATCAACATGCAATCTCAACTGGTTTATCTTCCTTCACTCACTCAAACTCAGCCCTTTGCCTCTTTTTTTTTTTTTCCCCTAGCTCATTTAGAGTTTCACAACCTCTTACCTTTAACTGCTGAGTAAGTGCAAAACATTTGTGTGTCTGGCATCAGATACGACAGTCTCCAAGAAAAAGGATTCACAGTCACAGAGATAGCCAAGGCTACCCTATTATGCCTTAATATTTTGCTTTGCCATCATTTCATTTTAAAAGTTCATTTCTATTTTTCTCACAGAGTCAGTTTCCAAATAACAAATTTCCATGGCTGTCTTTTCCTCCATGTCCCTTCCTTTAGAAATGTGCATGACTGTAGAAACCTTACGAGCGCCACTCCTGCTGTCAGTTTCTGCTGAGACGCATAAAAAATGTCCACACCAATAAACCATTGATGTGAGTACAGGTGATGGAATATTTGGGACTAATGAAATCCTAAAATGGAATTTCAGTCCCACAGATAGAGGAAATTAACTTCATTTGTAGGTCAAAAGTTTATACAAGCGTCCTTGAGGTAGGGACACCATGGTTCCTGGCTCTCCCCCAGCTAACACAGGACTGGAGTCTTTATAATCTATCCCCAAGTCAACCTGACTTTCCTTGGATGAGCCAAGAAAATTTTGTTTCCTCCTGTCCCAGTTTCTCTCCTCTACCTCCATCTAGACAGGAAGAAAAAGGGTTTGGGTTTTGACAGAGGTTTCTGGAGCGGAATTGTAGATCTAATTGTTAAACAAATATATATGGTCTGAGCCTAATGAAAGAAATGACTGTGCTTACAATGGCTAAATAAAACAGGTAAGAAAAAGGAGGTGGTGTGTTAATACATTCAACAGTCCATAGCTTCTATTGACCCTGCCACTCCACACCTGTACCTGGAATCCTAAACTTGGGGGGCAACAAGCATTCTTTAAAGCATTCAGTTAAACTAGGAAGGACCATAAATGAAGCATGAAAAAGTTTCTAAGGGCCTGCCTCCTATCCCTGAATACAGGCTCCATTCAACCTATCTTTTAAAATAAATATTTAATATAAATATCTTCTCCTGCCCGCAAATCCCCAAAGGGTCAAATCCTAGGAAGTCACTTGTTGTCTCTGTCAACATACAAAGGAAGCACCTGCTGGAAGATGTTTCCTGCTCGAGGCCATCCTTGCTTCCAAGTTTGCTGCTATATCCACAAAGCCTTAGCACCTGGAGCTTAGTAGGAATTCACTATTTGTTGAGTATCAAATGAATTAACGAATCAAAAGCTCTCATTGTTGTCCTTTTAACTGCCTGCTGCTGATGCTGCTGTTCAGTCACTAAGTTGTGTCCTAGTCTTTGCGACTCCATGGACTGTAGCCCGCCAGGCTCCTCTGTCCATGGGATTTCCCAGGCAAGAATACTGGAGGGGGTTGCCATTTCTTTATCCAATGGAACCTTCTGGACCCAGGGATTGAACCCACATCTCCTGCTTAGCAGGCGTCTCCTGCTTGGCAGGCGGATTCTTTACCACTGAGCCACCACACAGAAACTTTTAACCTTGCCGCAAATCAATCTTGTCATAATCACCAGTCTCTGTACTCTGAATCTCTGCCATTTGCTTCCTTTTAGGCTCCCATGTATTTCAAACCTTTGGAGTTTTAGCCTGGATTTGGCCCACAGGCACCAAGCAGACCAGAAACTTTACAGTTGTCTTGGAATAAGAATTACAATGACTTCAACACTTCACTACCTGGCTTATCTTGGCTCTTGCAGTCCTAAATTCCAGAGCTACGTTGACAGAAATCCATGCATAGCACAATGAGGTAAATGAGTGAAAATGTGAAGGGTTACCAAATGTCATAGCACGCCTCCAAAGATCTCCCAGTGTCCTCTGCCCTTAGTGCATGCTTCTAACAAGTTGAATACTATAGAACTGATATATCACTTTCAAGATTTAGTTATAAAAGACTGCTGATTTCTCTCTCTCTCTCTCTCTCTCTCTCTCTCTCTCTCTCTCTCTCTGTTAAATCACCTGCTCTGGGGGAAGCCAGCTTCATGTGGACCAGCTCAGTGAAGAAGCCCATGTGGCAAAGAACTAAGGCCTCCAAATCAAAAGCCGCTAAAAAATACTAAGAAACTCAGTCTGCCAGCAACCCCCTGGGTGAGCTTCGAAGTAGATTCTGTAGATGACTGTGGTCCTGGTCAATAGTTTGACTGCAATCTTTACAGGAGACGTTAAGCTAAAATCACCCAGCTATGGCAGCCAGATCTCTGACCCACAGTGTATATGTTTACTGTTTTAAGCTCCCAGGTTTTGAGCTTATCTGTTCATAGAACAGATTACTAATACATTGAATGTGGGTCAGTACACACTTTCTTGGTTTCTTTGTTCTTTGACCACCCCATTTGGCATGTAGGATCCTAATTCCCTGACCAGGGATCAAACCTGCACCCCCTGCAGTGGAAGCCTAGAGTCTTAACTGCTGGACTGCCTGCAAAGAACCAATAAATACTATCTTAAGGGGCAGATAGAAAACATTTGGGAATGTGCAGGCCATACAATGCTGCCATTGTAGCCCAAAAGGAGTCATAGACAATGTATAAAGCACTATGGCTTCCTAAGTGGCACAGTTGGTAAAGAATCCACCTGCCAATGCAGGAGACACAAGAGATGTGGGTTTGATCCCTGTGTCAGGAAGATCTGCTGGAGAAAGGAATGGCAACCCACTCCAGTATCCTGGTCTGGAAAATTCCATGGATAGAGGACCCCCATGGGCTACAATATATGGGGTAGCAAAGACTCAGACATGACTGAGCTACTCTGATACTCTCCAATACAGTGCTATACTCCTATAAAAAGCCATCAGCCAGCTAGTAGGCTCTAATGTGCCAACCTCTGCAAAAAATCAATGGATTTTCGATCTTTCTGACTTCAAATATCTCATTGTCCTGTAGCTACCCTATCAGGAGACAAGCATGGCCAGTCTAGATCAGAGTTTCTTCTATGGTGTGAAGGGAATACCCTTCCCCATTATTTTTTTAATTACCTTTTTTTAAAAACTGAGGTTGGTGCTTTGGGGAAAGGAAATTAAGATGTACGGAAAGTCCCTTCTGGAGTTGAAAAGAAAGAAAAATCCAGATCCTTTTGTCCAAGGAAAATTTATCCAAGGAAGAATAAATTTGTCCAAGGAAGAATAAAGGGAGGCAGTGTGACATTAGATGACCCAATTCCACAACGCTTAGACAAACACGGTACATAGAGATGGGGGAAAATACATCCAGATAAGCACAAGAATCCCAAGAACTTCAGAACTGGTCACCCAACTGCCTGGAGGTTTCAGAAAGCCTCTGAAAGAAGCCTCAAAGTCTCTGAAAGAAACTTTGAGCCATTTTGACCAAAATGGTCCAAGATTGCTCGCACAACACTGATTAAAGGAGCCTGAAATATGGTTTATAGCCTCCCATGTATTAAGCACAGTTTACAGAAGACACAAAAGTTCTCACATGGCCCCCAGAAGTTGCAGAACTGCTAAGAAGATCACTTGGTCAGCAGAGTCCAGGGCTGATTAAGGATGAGATCTCAATGACTGGAGCCAATGGCAGTGTCTAGAGTAGGCAGCAAAGGAAGAAACTATATTTTTACTTCTTTTTCCTCTCTGAAAAGGAGTCTCTCTGAATCTAATTTTTCTTCCCCCAAATCACCATTCCCCTAGGGAATGCCCAAAGTTCGGGAGGGCCAGCAACAACACCAGCACATTTAGCAGAGGCCAACAAGCAACTGCCGTCTATGGGGTCGCACAGAGTCGGACACGACTGAAGCGACTTAGCAGCAGCAGCAGCAAGCAGAGATTAGTGGGGACTGATCCATAATGAAAGGCTTCTCCTGGGGAAACCACCTGTCCCCCATTCCCAAGAAGATACATGAGCCCCCTTCTACTCCACTGGCCTAGAGTCACCTTGGGAAGAACAGAGAAAAGAAGAGGAAATCTGGGAGAGCAATCATTTACCCAGAAGAGAGTAAGTGACCTCAACATACAACTGTTTTTAAATCAGAAGTGGTTGAGATACTTATACTTAAAAAGGTTACATTGTTTTCTCCCCATCCAAAGAGATAAGCTGTTCATGAGAAAGTTTGTCTCAACTATTAGGTGACTCTTTTATTGTTGCCGTAACAAATTACAATGAACATGTTGTGGCTTAAACCCACACAAGCTTGTTACCTTGTATTTCTGTGGGTCAGAAATTCATCATGGCTCTCACTGGGCTAAAATCAAGGTATTAGAGGCTATTTCTTTTCTGGAGACTCTGAGGAAGAATCTCTTTGCTTTCATTTTCCAGCTTCTAGAAATGGCTTGCATTCTTTGACTCCTGGCTCCCTTTTCCCATCTTCAAAGCCAGCAATCTAGCATCTCCTTGACCATGTGTCCATCATCACTTCCCATCCAACCTGGAAATGTCCTTCACTTTTATGAATTCATATGATTAACTGGACCCACCTACCATGTAAGGTAACATATGCAAAGATTCTAGTCTACCAGGATAATATTTACTATTAAGAATAACACTTGCTATAAATTATGCATACTCTAAATGCCTTAATAACACCATTATTATAAACATTAATGTGTATATTGCTTGAGTTTTGTGCTTTTTTTTGCTAGAGTACTTGTTTTTTGTCTTGGGGCCTTTTTGTTTGTTTGTTTAGTTTTCAAGAAGATTATTATCTAAATTTGAATCCCTATAATAAGGATTATTATTATTATTCTTTTTGCTGCTGCTGCTAAGTCACTTCAGTCGTATCCGACTCTGTGCGACCCCATAGATGGAAGCCCACTAGGCTCCCCTGTCCCTGGGATTCTCCAGGCAAGAACACTGGAGTGGGTTGCCATTTCCTTCTCCAATTATTCTTTTTAGCCATCTCTTATTACTAGAATTTTCAGAAAAGGTGTTCAATGATCAACTATAATTCAAAGAAAACACATCCATGTTGCCTATGATTGCCTTATCTCAAATAAGTTTTTCAATATAGGATTTCCCAGAAGTTAGATCACTCTACAAAACAAT
This sequence comes from Bos indicus, assembly GCF_029378745.1. NCBI lineage: Eukaryota > Metazoa > Chordata > Mammalia > Artiodactyla > Bovidae > Bos > Bos indicus. The sequence goes on from NC_091764.1 coordinate 19,108,907, forward strand.
GTTCCAGATATACCAAAAGAAGCAACATATCTGGCAGTGAGCATGTCTAGGAATTATTTTGGAGAAATTAAGTGTTTGGGGTTTAGGATAGTTGTGGTTATCACTGATGTCATGTATATTGATAGAGCTATACTTTTTTGAGATCTTACAGCCACTGAAAATAAGCCCACTTTATAAAACATTCAGCTTATGTTTCATGCCTTTTTGAGCACTGAAAGGATACTTTTGAGTCTTCTTCCAAAGCTTTCTTTCCAGGCAACCTTTCATCCATTCCACAGAAACTATTAATTCTATAGAAACTTCCCTCAGAAGGAGGGAAAGGACTAAAACATTACACTTTTTAATTCTCAACTATATTTCCACAACTTTTCATCTTCTCTTCTGTCTGGTCACCTGAAGACATAGAGAAAACAGCACAGTCTGATCATTTGACAAAACTAGCCACTACAATGAATGAGTATGTGGACTTTTATCCTATATAAAATACCTTCAAGTAGCTAAACTAAACATGGACATAATAAAAGAGGAAGATTATAAAAGAGCATGTAAAATGTAAAATTAAATGCTGTGGAAATGTCAAGGAAGGAGACACGGTCCACCTGGGTAGAAATAGGAAAGTTTAATACAAGGATGTGGCATTGGACCTGAGCCATAACCAGTCAGGAGGCTGTGATGATTGAGAAGAAGGGTATACTAGTCATTAGCATCAGCGATATTAATTCTCAATTTTGTGGAGAATCAGAAACAACACACCAGCCCTTATTTGTAGCAAAGTTAGCAGATACAGATTGTAATGAGCACATAGAGTAGTAGGAAGAGCACAAGGTTTGGACATAAAAAGACAAGGAAATTGAGGCGTAAAGTCCAGTCACCACGTGGGCACTTACAATTTTATTACCTTAGAGATATCACTTAACCTTCTGGAGCTTCACTGAAACACTCTATAAACATTCAAAGAAGAAAAATAAGTTGGCAGCATTGTTTGTATTTGTAACCAAGAAGCTTAGCTCCTAAGAGAACATCTCACATTTGAAATGAAATGTTAATTATTTTATTATTATAAAGTTTCTCCACGGCAAAGATACCACAAATGTAAGATGTAAGTACTTCCTTATATGTAGATAAATTTCCTCTTCTAAGATTACTCTGCATTTAACTTCTAAATTCTCTTTCTAAAATTAACTCTGGGATCTGGAGACTAGAATAATAGAAATCTCACATGACATTTTTCCAGGAGCAAGCTACTGAAAAACTGCTAAATATAGAAAATATAAAGAGGAGGGATGTGGAAAATTATGGACATATAGGAAATTATGGCCATAAAATTTCAATGTCACATTGCAAAATGCAAAATGCCAGAATTTCCTATAAAGCTTAATTTTATTTGTTTCATGGAGAGAGATTTTGGAAAGCTGGATTTTAGAAAATCCTCATATTCTGGCCAACTATCTCCAATTATGCTGGAACTTCAGTATCTGTCCCCACACTGGAGATGTATCATTATCTAAACAATCATTTCCATTTCACAGAAATCCCAGCACTGTTTTTCTAACAATTGAGCCATAACAGTGCTGTTCCCATGGTTACCAAGAGTTCTAATTTCAGTTCCTCAATATGCATTTTATCATGTAAGATTGTACAATGCTTCAGAATAGGCCACTCTTAGTTCCACGTGCTTTGTCTGTTATTTTTCTCCAAGTTTCTCACACCCAATCCCCATTTAAGCTTCCTGTTTTGCTCATTTTTTGACTAGATAAAGTTTATGTAGCCAACTATAGAGTGATCATGTTTCTAGCCAATAAATTCAAAGCAATGGAGCAAAGTTCAGGGACAGGCATTGGACAAAGATTAGAAAACTCTGCTTCTCATCACTCTCCATGGCCCTAGATTTGAGCACCATAATTATGATGGTTAGGAAAAGAGCAACACAAACCCCTAACTAGTGTCCTCAGTGATTCTGTGATTCCAAGCAGATTTTATCTGCTTGAATTTCTCAACAGCAAAAGAATTTGGTGCTCAGAGCTTTGAAAAGTACTTTCCCTGGAGATTGGTATCTTGCACAAGAGCCATAGAATGATCTTCAGAGGTCCTCATCAAGTGCCTGAAATTCTGTGTGTGGCAGAGGGGGTGGGGGTGCGGCTGGGATGCATGCCCTTATCACTTCACTTGGCTGAAGGAATTCACTTTAATGAAGAAAAGATCCATAGCCTTCATCAGATTCTCAGAAACATATGTACAGCAAAGATGTTTAAAGAGCACCTCTCTTGGACAAGATGTCTGTTTTAGTGAAGAGTTCTGAAGGAGCTCTTTACTCCCTCAGGGAGTAAAGTTGTTAATAAAAATAGTTGTGGCAAAATAATCTTCAGTCACTGTGAGGGTTTTAAAATTTGGCAGAAAATTTTTGGAAAACCAATATGGAAATGTGTACCAAGACCCACAAAGATATCATTCCTCTTAGATTCAGTTATTGAGCTGTGAGGAATATATTTTCTAGGAAAAAAATCAAGAAAGGCAAAAAAAGTAAGTAAATGTTTATTTTGATATTATGAACGACAGAAAAAAATTAGAATCCAACATTAGAGACTGAGTCAATAATGTGACATCAACACAATGATACATTATAAAGCCATAACTACAGCTATCCTATAGGAAAAACTAAAATATTTATGATGAAACATTAAATGAAATCAGAAAGAAACTTTATGTATAATATGGATAAAATTATGACAAAATATATACAATTTTCAAGTTAGTTGTACTAAAGTAATGTAATTTTGAGTGATTTTGTTATTTTAAAATCCTCCCAAATTTTAATATCCTATTAAGTAAATGTTGAATTAAAAATAAAACAGAGATTTATGTTTAAACACAGCAATTTGGACATACATCTTGATTTTCATTCATTTCCCACACTTGACTAAAAAGACTGAAGATATGAAAAAAAGATATAAATCTACAAGGAAAATGAAAACAGAAGGAAATGACAGCATCAAAATTTTGGAATCTATAAAACCAACAAATGAGGATATCTATCAAAAAGGGGAAAAAGTAAACATACACCGACAATGTAGTAAGATCAGGGATAAGGTTATTTAAATCAGAGAGCTCTGGAATGTTTCAAAATTGAAGACATCATTTACCTCTAAAAGAGATGTGATATCCCTTACATCTATCTAAAAGAATGTGCCTGAAACAGGTTCATACTTGAAAGCAATTCTGAGATCAAAAGCCAGAAGCAATTAGACCCACTCTTTGCCCAGATTCAAGGGCTTTGCATGTGTCATGGTGGTAAAGCATCTGCCTGCCAATGCAGGAGACTTGGGTTCAATCCTTGGGTTGCAAAGATCCCCTGGAGAAGGAAATGGCAACCCATTCCAGTATTCTTGCCTGGAAAATTCCATGAACAGAGGAATCTGGCAGGCTACAGTCCATCAGGCTGCAAAGAGCTGGACACAGCTGAGCACACATGCATCTTGCCCAGATTCACCACTTCCAACATACTCGGCCAGAGAACTTTCTCTTCCTCACCCAAAAAGGGGGGGAAAAAGGCATTTTTCTCCCCTGAAACAGGGGGATCTCATATCCTGAACACTGAAGGCAAAAATAATGCACTGAAAATAAAACATTTAAGTCACAACAGACATACTAAATAATGAGATCCCTCCCTTTTTCCTCACTCAGCTCCCAGAATGCACTGAAAGTCAGCCTAGACCCGTGGGAGGAAATCTGAAGATCACCAGTCTATGAGAAAAGACCTACAGATACTGATGGTTGTGGATGCCCCAGTGAAACAACCTCATGCAATCATGCTGGAATAAAGCCCTTAGGAGCTCACAGACAGTCATTTAATGCATCAAATTTAAGTATGAGTGGATGTCCGGAGGACATAAGACATTTGAGGAAAACCTTGAGTAAGAGGGGCAATAACTAAAACAACAGTAAAAGAAACTGGGAGGGATGAGACAGGGTAGAAACAGAAAAATTCTTCTCCAAATAAATTGCTATCTCCAGAGAGATGGGAGAAGATAATCCAGCTAGGGAACAAAATCCAGCTAGGGAACAAAATCCAGCTAGGGAACAAAATCCAGCTACGGAACAAAATCCAAATTTAAATACATGTTATCTTTAGTGGAACATTAAGAATACAAGAAAGAGTCTTTGAAAATAAAAATGTTATATCAGAAATTTAAATGCAATAGGAAGAGTAGAGAGTAAACTGGAGATTGCAATCTGCAAGTAAAACAAAAGTCAGAGTTAGAAAACAGGAAAAACCAAATAGAAGGTCCAACATTTAACCAACAGAAGCTCTAGATAAAAAGAGTAGAAAAAAACAAACAGCAAGATTTTATCTTAGAAATAATCCAAGAAAAGTTTCCGAGAACTGAACTTGAAAGTGCCTACCAGATTCTTAATATAATGAATGAAGAAAAATACACATCAAGGTGTAAGATCATGAACTTTCAAAATACCAAAAATGAAAATATCTTAGATCTTCTCAGATCATAAAAAAAGTAGATCAGAAGCCAAGAATCAAAATTATGTCATACTTAATTTCCCAGTGGCAATCCTGGTGGTAAAGTAATGCTTTGAAAATTCTGAGAAAAATGGCACCCAATATTACAGTCTGTATCCAGACAAATTATCCATCAAGAGTGGGAATAGATTAAAAATATTTCGGACATGAAAAGTCTCAAAAAAAAAATTGTGCTCCTGGGACTTCCCTGGTGGTTCAGTGGTTGAAAATTGTCTTCTAATGCAGGGGACATGTGTTGACTCCCTGGTCAGGGAACTGGGATCTCACATGTTACACAGAAACTAAGCATATTACATTACTTTGCCAACAAAGGTCCATCTAGTCCAGGAGTTGGTGATGGACAGGGAGGCCTGGCGTGCTGCGATTCATGGGGTCGCAAAGAGTCGGACACGACTGAGCGACTGATCTGATCTGATGGTTTTTCCAGTAGTCATGTATGGATGTGAGAGTTGGACTATAAAGAAAGCTGAGCGCCAAAGAATTGATGCTTTTGACCTGTGGTGTTGGAGAAGACTCTTGAGAGTCCCTTGGACTGCAAGGAGGTCCAACCCGTCCATCCTAAAGGAGATCAGGAGTTCACTGGAAGGTCTGATGTTGAAGCTGAAACTCCAATATTTTGGCCACCTGATTCAAAGAACTGACTCATTTGAAAAGACCCTGGTGCTGGGAAAGATTGAAGGTGGGAGGAGAAGGGAACAACAGAGGATGAGATGGTTGGATGGCATCACCGACTCAGTGGACATGAGTTTGGGTAAACTCCGGGAGTTGGTGATGGAGAAGGAGGCCTGGCGTGCTGCAGTCCATGGGGTCACAAAGAGTTGGACACGATGGAGCAACTAAACTGAACTGAAGCCCATGCATTGCAACTACTGACCACCCACACCAAATTGGAAGATCCCATGAGCCACAATGAGGGTCCTGTGTGCTGCAAAGAAGACCTGATGCAGCCAAAAATAAGTAAATAAAAAAATATTTTTTAATGTTCTCCCATGATCCTTTTCCCTGGAACTAGTAGAGAAGGGTAAACCAGAAAGAGAAATCAGGAGATGGAAACCAGGAAGCAGTCTTTAACACAGGACAGAATTAAAGGGAATTTCCATCATGATGATGAAGGGAGGGCCCAAAAAACACCACCATAGCTGGACTAGAGAGCATCAAGTCTACCCATCCAGGAGGGATAACTCCAATGCTATGTTTTTAATGGAAATATAGTTGATTTGCAGTATTATATTAGTTTCAAGTGTACAGCCAAGTGATAATTTAATAAATCATTTGATATGTTTGAATGCATTGGAGGAGATTCCTGCCAAAAGTTTTGCATTGAGCTGTGATAGGTATTTAGAAAATTAAACAAAAGAAAAAGAGCTAGACAAGGATACTCCAAGGGCGGGGGGGGGGGGGGCGGAAATATATATATATATATGAAAATTAGAGTATGCTAAATAGTTCATCTGCAAATAAAATCTGTATAGTTATAAACACTGAATTTTGAATTAATCAAATGGAATGATAAGAGTATATCTGGGAAATGGGAAAGGAAAAGTGTTTTGGTAAAGAGGAAAGAGAGGCATGTATTACAAAATTAAATCCTTGGCTTCAGAGTAAGAAATTAATACATATTATAGTATCCAAAGTGGAAAAAAAAGTCAGAGTAAGCATGTTATTTAGAAATGTGGAAGCAACACTAGCAGAAACAAGAAGAATTTAAAATAGAAATAAAAACTGAGGATAGAGAAGAGTTGGGGAGGTTTCTGCTCTTTTTTAAAAGTAAATTTTATTACTGTTTGCTTTTAAGTCAGTTTACATGTATAACTTGCACAGAATGAAAAAAATAAAGTTAAAAGAAGAAAACGATTATGAAAAAGTAAACCTGAGTGCTTTCCTAGACTCAATTTTATAAAAGTTGAGCACTCTAACTGACATTCAAAATTGCAGCTTCCATTAATACTATAAGATGAAACCATAAAAAAATAAAAGAGAGGATAAAATGATTTCCTAGAAAAGGCTCAAAAAGAATTTTCTGAGACTAAAGAACATTGATATTTTGATCAAAAAGTACTGCTAAGTGCCTTGGAAAATGAAGAAAAAACACGCCAGCTTAGACCCTTGTGTTATAAAATTTTATAACACAAAATATAAGGAAAAATCTTAAAAGTTTCTAGATAGAGAAAAATGCAAATGGAAGTAGGCCTGCTATCAGATTTCACATGATCGACTCGAACTTTATTTCTTTCACTCTGTCCTCCCTAGATTGTCTTTGATTTTCCTCCTAACGTTAATGTAAATGTTAATTTTTATTTTTCTACTTAAACAATAATTGCGAAGTCACACATGTAAATATATTAAAAAGTCAACAGTTAAAAAGAGGCTTTAGAAAACAGTAGTCACAATGAAAAAAATGGCTTTAATATTACGGAAAATAATTTTAAGCCTATATAGTTCTATATCTGGCCAAATTAACAGTCAAATATATTAGAGAATAAAAGCATTTCAGATATACAAAGACTCAGAATGTTTATTCACCTCCTCCCGCCCCCCGACCCACCACCATCATCTCTTAGAAACTTACTTAAGGATATTTTCCAGGAAAACAAGGGAGGAAACAAAGAAGAGAGAACTTCAAGCCAGAAATGGGGGACTCATCAACCCCCACCCCCAAAATCAGTCCCTGAATAAAAACTGCAAAACCTTCAATCTAGATAGAGCATAGGGAAGACACCCAGGAAAAATAAGAACATCTTAAATTTGTCACTTTCCTTATTAAGTTGAAAGACCTTGAGGATTTAAGAAAGAGAGACAAAGTAAATTAAAAACTAAGCTCAAAAGGGAGTGAATATATGTACATTTATACCGATTCATATTGTTGTATAGCAGAAACAAACACAACATTGCAAAGCAATTCTCTTTCAATTAAAATTAAAAATAAAAATAAAATAAAACTAAGATGAGTGGAAAATAGTTTTATTTAAGAATGGAAATTAGCATACTGTTTGATACTCTATGAAAAGCTTTTAAAACTATAAAAATGTAAATATCTATTTACAAACTTCAGACACAGCATATACACAGGAAGTGCTGACTTGAAAGAAGCTGAGAGTCAGCAGACATTTAATCCTGTTCAAAATGTCCATATGATGTTAGGTCCATAATGCATTTGGTCCACACCAAAATGTCCTTGACATTTGGTCCTGTTTAGAACATCCATGGCTGTATTTGGTCCATGCCAAATAGTTTTGGACAGGCCAAATATCAAGGCCCTATTGGCATGGACCAAAGGTCTCCACGAACATGTTGCACAGGATCAAATGTCTGAAAGGGAAGCAGAAGATTGAGGCTAAGTCAGAAACAGCCAGTTGAAGGGCCTTGCCTAAATCAACAGAAATGGAGTTGACTTTCCCAGCAGTAGACCACTGAAGAAACCATAGCGACCCACAAAAGAAATGCTATCTCTAAGATATTTTTCATATAATATTTTTCTCAGCATTTTTATATGCCAAGCACTGAACTGAGCACATTACATATACCCATCAATTTAATCTTCACAACAACCCAGTGCTGGCAAGCTAAGTCACTTCAGCTGTGTCCGATTCTTTGCAACGCTATGGACTACAGCCCATCAGGCTCCTCTGTCCATGGGATTCTCTAGGCAAGAATACTGGAGTAGGTTGCCATTTCCTCCTCCAGGGAATCTTCCCAACCCAGGGATCAAACCCACATCTCTTATGTCTCCTGCATTGGCAGGAAGATTCTTTACCACTAGCACCGCCTGGAAAGCCCTAACAACCCAGTGGGAGAGTCTGTTAATATCCCCACATTACAGATTATACAACTAAAGCACAGAGAGGTTAAGTAACTTGGCCAAGGACACACAGTTAGCAACTAGCAGAACTATTTGAATCCACGGACTGTTGTCAAGGTCTTGGCTTTCAATAAGCACACTAAAAAGTCCCCTTAAAAAAGAGGGGACTTTTTTTTATTCATCAACCATACAAAGTCTTCAATACCAAGTTACAACTATCCCAGCCACCAAAGTTCTTGTGAAGGTCCACTTATTTTCTCTACATGTTCCATACAATGCAAACAGACCTGGGATAGCCGGCTAGAGAATGAAACTAGTCCAGATGCCCAGTTGCCCCCAGCTAATACCCAACTGATACAAATTTTACAGAGACCAGAATAATTATACATTTTAAATGACTGCCCCTATTAACTCATGAGTTAAATATATGCTTGTTGTTTCAAGCCACTGAGTTGTTAGGTAACTGATAACAATAGATAATCGATACTCTCTTAATTCCAGATTTCCTCCTGCAGTCACCAAGGGAATAATCAAGAGCTCAATGGAAGTGATAGTAGAGAGGAGGTGTCCAGAGAGTGGTCAATGGTACCTAGAAGCCAGAGCCCCGCCTTCATGATAGATATAGGATCCACAGATTAGCCAAAAACCCACATGGGCAGAGGGCTACCCCAGGGAAGAAAGTCTCCCACTCTACTGTGGGTTTTAGACTGGATCATCCATGAGGGTATTCACCATGCATTTTCATCCAGACTTAGCAGATGACCAGTTAAATAATCAGTCTCAAATTCAAGAGACTCTTTAGTTCCTCTTTGCTTTCTGCCATTAGGGTGGCTCAGTTCAGTTCAGTCACTCAGTCATGTCCAATTCTTTGCGACCCCATGGACTGCAGCATGCCAGGCTTCCCTGTCCATCACCAACCTCCAGAGCTTGTTCAGACTCATATCCATCAAGTCGGTGATGCCATTCAACCATCTCATCCTCTGTCGTCCTCTTCTCCTTCTGCCTTCAATCTTTCCTAGCATTAGGGTCTTTTCCAATGAGTCAGTTCTTCGAATCAGATGGCCAAAGTATTGGATCTTCAGCTTCAGCATAAGTCCTTCCAATGAATATTCAGGATTGATTTACTTTAAGATTGACTGGTTTGATCTCCATGCTATCCAAGGGGCTCCTTAAGAGTCTTCCCCAATACCACAGCTCAAAAGCATCAATTCAAATAAATTAGGGTGGTATCACCTGCCTATATGAGATTATTGATATTTGTCTGGCAATCTTGGATTCCAACTTGTGATTCATCCAGCCTGGCCTTTCATATGGTATACTCTGCATATAAGTTAAATAAGCAGGGTGACAATATAAAGCCTTGTACTCTTCTCTAAATTTGGAACCAGTTCATTGTTCAATGTTCAGTTCTAAATGTTGCTTTTTGACTCGCATACAGGTTTCTCAGGAGACAGGTAAAGTGGTCTGGTACTCCCATCTGTTTAAGAATTTTCCAGTTTGTTGTGATCCACACAGTCAAAGGCTTTAGCATAGTCAATGAAGCAGATGTTTTTCTGGAATCCCCTTGCTTTCTCTTTGATCCAGCAGAGTTGGCAATTTGATCTCTGGCTCCTCTGTCTTTTCTAAACCCAGCTTGTACATCTGGAAGTTCTCAGTTCACATACTGCTGAAGCCTAGCTTGAAGGATTTTGAGCATAACCTTACTAGCATGTGAAATGAGTGCAATTGTGTGGTAGTTTGAGCATTCTTTGGCATTGGAATGAAAACTGACCTTTTCCAGTCCTGTGGCCACTGCTGAGTTTTCCAAATTTGCTGGCATATTGAGTGTAGCACTTTCACAGCATCATTTTTTAGGATTTGAAATAGCTCAACTGGAATTCCATCACTTCCACTAGCTTTGTTAATAGTGATGCTTCCTAAAGCCCACTTGACTTCACATTCCAGGATGTCTTGCTCTAGGTTAGTGACAATATGATCATGCTTATCTGGGTCAATAAGAACTTTCTTGTATCGTTCTGTGAATTCTTGCCACACTTCTTAATTTCTTCTGCTTCTGTTAAGTCCTGAGCTTTCCTGTCCTTTATTGGCCCATTCTCACATGAAATGTTCCCTTGAGGTCTCCAGTTTTCTTGAAGAGATCTCTAGTCTTTCCCATTCTATTGTTTTCGTCTATTTCTTTACATTGTTCACTCAAGAAGGCCTTCTTATCTCTCCTTGCTTTTCTCTGGAACTCTGCATTCAGTTGAATATATCTTTCCCTTTCTCCCTTGCCTTTTGCTTCTCTTCTTTCCTCAGCTATTTGTAAAGCTTCCTCAGACAACCACTTTGCATCCTTGCATTTCTTTTTCTTTGGGATGGTTTTGGTCACTGGCTCCTGTACAATGTTATGAACCTCCATCCATAGTTCTCAGGCACTCTGTCTACCAGATCTAATCCCTTGAATCTATTCATCACCACCACTGTATAATCATAAGGGATTTGATTTAGGTCATACCTGAATGGCCTAGTGATTTCCTTTACTTTCTTCAATTTCAGCTGTTATTTTGCTGTAAGAAGCTGATGATCTGAGCCACAGCCAGCTCCAGGTCTTGTTTTTGCTAACTCTATAGAGCTTTTCCATTTTTGGCTGCAAAGAACATAACCAGTCTGACTTTGGCATCGACCACCTGATGATGTCCATGTGTAGAGTTGTCTCTTGTGTTGTTGGAAGAGAGTATTTGCTATGACCAGAGTGTTTTCTTGACAGAACTCTGCTAAGTTTTGCCCTGCTTCATTTTGTACTCCAAGACCAAACTTGCCTATTACTTCAGGCATCTCTTTTGCATTCCAATTCCATGTGATGAAGGACATCTCTTTTTGGTGTTAGTTCTAAAAGGTCTGATAGGTCTTTATAGAACCAGTCAACTTCAGCTTCCTCGACATTAGTGGTTGGGGCATAGACTTGGATTTCTGTGACACTGAATGGTTTACCTTGGAAACCAACCAAGATTATTCTGTTCTTCTTGAGATTGCACCCAAGTACTGCATTTTGGACTCTTTTGTTGACTATGAGGGCTATTTCATTTCTCCTAAGGGATTCTTGCCCGCATTAGTAGATACAATGATTATCTGAATAAAAATCACCAATTCCTGTTCATTTTAGTTCATTGATTCCTAAGATGTGGATGTTCAGTCTTGCCATCTCCTGCTTGACCACATCCAATTTACCTTGATGCATGGACCTAACATACAAGGTTCCTATGCAATAGTGTTCTGTACAACATCAGACTTTCATCAGCAGACACATCCATAACTGAGCATCATTTCTGCTTTGGTCCAGCCACTTCATTCTTTCTGGTGCTATTAGTAATTGCTCTCCACAAGGAGCTGTGGCTGCGTGGGCACAGGAGGGCCTAGAGGAGCTATCCCACGTTGAAGGTCAGGAAGGGTGGCAGTGAGGAGATACCCCTCGTCCAAGGTAAGGAGCAATGGCTGCGCTTTGCTGGAGCAACCGTGAAGAGATACCCCACGCCCAAGGTAAGAGAAACCCAAGTAAGACGGTAGGTGTTGCAAGAGGGCATCAGAGGGCAAACACACTGAAACCATACTCACAGAAAACTAGTTAATCTAATCACACTAGGACCACAGCCTTGTCTAATTCAATGAAACTAAGCCATGCCCGTGGGGCAACCCAAGACGGGCGGGTCATGGTGGAGAGATTTGACAGAATGTGGTCCACTAGAGAAGGGAATGGCAAACCACTTCAGTATTCTTGCCTTGAGAACCCCATGAACAGTATGAAAAGGCAAAATGATAGGATACTGAAAGAGGAACTCCCCAGGTCAGTAGGTGCCCAGTATGCTACTGGAGATCAGTGGAGAAATAACTCCAGAAAGAATGAAGGGATGGAGCCAAAGCAGGATGTGACTGGTGATAGAAGCAAGGTCCAATGCTATAAAGAGCAATATTGCATAGGAACCTGGAATGTCAGGTCCATGAATCAAGGCAAATTGGAAGTGGTCAAACAAGAGATGGCAAGAGTGAATGTCAACATTCTAGGAATCAGGGAACTGAAATGGACTGGAATGGCTGAATTTAACTCAGATGACCATTATATCTACTACTGCGGGCAGGAATCCCTCAGAAGAAATGGAGTGGCCATCATGGTCAACAAAAGAGTCCGAAATGCAATACTTGGATGCAATCTCAAAAATGACAGAACGATCTCTGTTCGTTTCCAAGGCAAACCATTCAATATCACAGTAATCCAAGTCTATGCCCCAACCAGTAATGCTGAAGAAGCTGAAGTTGAACGGTTCTATGAAGACCTACAAGACCTTTTAGAACTAACACCCAAAAAAGATGTCCTTTTCATTATAGGGGACTGGAATGCAAAAGTAGGAAGTCAAGAAACACCTGGAGTAACAGGCAAATTTGGCCTTGGAATATGGAATGAAGCAGGGCAAAGACTGATAGAGTTTTGCCAAGAAAATGCACTGGTCATAACAAACACCCTCTTCCAACAACACAAGAGAAGACTCTATACATGGACATCACCAGATAGTCAACACTGAAATCAGATTGATTATATTCTTTGCAGCCATAGATGGAGAAGCTCTATACAGTCAGCAAAAACAAGACCAGGATCTGACTGTGGCTCAGACCATAAACTCCTTATTGCCAAATTCAGACTTAAACTGAAGAAAGTAGGGAAAACCACTAGACCATTCAGGTATGAACTAAATCAAATCCCTTATGATTATACAGTGGAAGTGAGAAATAGATTTAAGGGCGTAGATCTGATAGATAGAGTGCCTGATGAGCTATGGAATGAGGTTCGTGACATTGTACAGGAGACAGGGATCAAGACCATTCCCATAGAAAAGAAATGCAAAAAAGCAAACTGGCTGTCTGGGGAGGCCTTACAAATAGCTGTGAAAAGAAGAGAAGCGAAAAGCAAAGGAGAAAAGGAAAGATATAAACATCTGAATGCAGAGTTCCAAAGAATAGCAAGAAGAGATAAGAAAGCCTTCTTCAGCGATCAATGCAAAGAAATAGAAGAAAACAACAAAATGGGAAAGACTAGGGATCTCTTCAAGAAAATCAGAGATACCAAAGGAACATTTATGCAAAAATGAGCTCGATAAAGGACAGAAATGGTATGGACCTAACAGAAGCACAAGATATTAAGAAGAGATGGCAAGAATACACGGAAGAACCGTCAAAAAAGATCTTAATGATACAGATAACCATGATGGTGTGATCACTCACCTAGAGCCAGACATCCTGGAATGAGAGGTCAAGTGGGCCTTAGGAAGCATCACTATGAACAAAGCTAGTGGAGGTGATGGAATTCCAGTGGAGCTATTTCAAATCCTGAAAGATGATGCTGTGAAGTGCTGCACTCAATATGCCAGCAAATTTGGAAAACTCAGCAGTGGCCACAGGACTGGAAAAGGTCAGTTTTCATTCCAATCCCAAAGAAAGGCAATGCCAAAGAATGCTCAAACTACCACACAATTGCACTCATCTCACATGCTAGTAAAGTAATGCAAAATTCTCCAAGCCAGGCTTCAGCAATACGTGAACCGTGAACTTCCAGATGTTCAAGCTGGTTTTAGAAAAGGCAGAGGAATCAGAGATCAAATTGCCAACATCCGCTGGATCATGGAAAAAGCAAGAGAGTTCCAGAAAAACATCTATTTCTGCTTTATTGACTATGCCAAAGCCTTTGACTGTGTGGATCACAATAAAGTGTGGAAAATTCTTCAAGAGATGGGAATACCAGACCACCTGATCTGCCTCTTGAGAAATTTGTATGCAGGTCAGGAAGCAACAGTTAGAACTGGACGTGGAACAACAGACTGGTTCCGAATAGGAAAAGGAGTTCGTCAAGGCTGTATATTGTCACCCTGTTTATTTAACTTATATGCAGAGTACATCATGAGAAACGCTGGACTGGAAGAAACACAAGCTGGAATCAAGATTGCAAGGAGAAATATCAATAACCTCAGATATGCAGATGACACCACCCTTATGACAGAAAGTGAGGAGGAACTCAAAAGCCTCTTGATGAAAGTGAAAGTGGAGAGTGAAAAAGTTGGCTTAAAGCTCAACATTCAGAAAACGAAGATCATGGCATCCGGTCCCATCACTTCATGGCAAATAGATGGGAAACAGTGGAAACAGTGTCAGACTTTATTTTTCTGGGCTCCAAAATCACTACAGATGGTGACTGCAGCCATGAAATTAAAAGACGCTTACTCCTTGGAAGGAAAGTTTTGACCAACCTAGATAGCATATTGAAAAGCAGAGACATTACTTTGCCAACAAAGGTTCGTCTAGTCAAGGCTATGGTTTTTCCAGTGGTCGTGTATGGATGTGAGAGTTGGACTGTGAAGAAGGCTGAGTTCCGAAGAATTGATGCTTTTGAACTGTGGTGTTGGAGAAGACTCTTGAGAGTCCCTTGGACTGCCAGGAGATCCAACCAGTCCATTCTGAAGGAGATCAGCCCTGGGATTTCTTTGGAAGGAATGATGCTAAAGCTGAAACTCCAGTACTTTGGCCACCTCATGTGAAGATTTGACTCATTGGAAAAGACCCTGATGCTGGGAGGGATTGGGGTCAGGAGGAGAAGGGGATGACAGAGGATGAGATGGCTGGATGGCATCACTGACTCGATGGACATGAGTCTCAGTGAACTCCGGGAGTTGGTGATGGACAGGGAGGCCTGGCGTGCTGTGATTCATGGGGTCGCAAGGAGTTTGGACACGACTGAGCGACTGATCTGATCTGATCTGATCTTCCCCAGTAGTATATTGGACATCTATAAGCTATGTACATATTGGTTCATCTTTCAGTGTCATATTTTTTGCTTTTTCATACTGCTTACCAGGTCCTCACAGCAAGAATACTGGAGTGGGTTGCCATTTCCTCCTCTCGTAGACAATGTTTTTTCAGAACTCTTCACTGTTATCATCTTAAGTGGCCATGCATGGCATGGCTCATAGCTTCATTGAGTTACAAAAGCCTCTTTGCCACGATAAGGCTGTGATTATGAAGGGGAATCACCATTTAAATATATCTTGTTAAGAATTTGTCTCTATGTTTATCATCTGTCTTCTCCCATCAAAATGTGGCTTCTATGAGGTCAAGGACTATATACATCTTGTTCACTGCAGTATCTCTTATATATGGACAGAACATGTCACATAATAGGTGCTCAATAAATATTTGCTGAGTGAATAAATTTCAGATATTAAAAATTATAAATGTAAAAACACATAGCTTGATGAAAAAAATCTTGTGTTATAATTGCTTAAACATAATATGAACTATGATTATTATTGTTAAAATATTTTGCATATTAATTAAATGAGTACTAGAGCTTAAATTACTGAGGAAGAATAATTATGATTAACATTTTTCCTTATATTATCATTTATTTTAATATCATTAAAATAGTGGCTATGAATTTTTAATCATTTAGCCTAATCTTGCTCACATGCATTACATAACATGAAAGGACAGCTTGGTTTTTCTGGTGAAAAAGCTAGTGGACTCTAACATAAACTCTTGAGATGCTCAGACTAACTTAGACATAAGGCTAAAACTGATGACCTTAACAATTAGATAATAAATCTCAGTCGAAATTAGCATGTTTTTCCAAAATGTAGATTTTTTTTAAAAAAGGTTTATCTATTTGGCTGTACTGGGTGTTCATTGTGATATGTGGGATCTTCAATCTTTGTTGTGGCATGAGGGATCTTCAGTTGCATGTAGTCCCCAGAACGTAGATCTTAAGGTATGAATTGATCTCTTAGGAGAGTATCTGAGCCTTAACATAGAGGAACCATAGCATCATCTAGCTTACATGCCTTCAAGCTTTTCCGTAGAGGGTAATGACTATTAACAAAAGATTTGCTTCTGTATAGTTGATCTCATCATGCTAATGAGGATGATGATACAACAGCATCATTCCTCAAAAAGGTCCAGGCTTAATGGGGTAGGTACCCCCAGTATAACAGTTACCTACATGGGGTAGGTACCTCCAGTATAACAATTACATTGTCGTTTTGCCATTACTTGTTTATGTGTCTATATCCCCTGTCAGACTATAAACTCTTTGAGGGCAGGAAAATGGATAAGTTATTTGTTGAACTAAAATTAGTTAATAGTCTATACCTGAGATTAAAGCATCATAGAGACTGACATTTGCAAAAAACTGTATTTTCAGATGTAAAAATATATCATCTATTTATTTTGTATATTTACTTTCAAACATGATCCGTAAGAATTTCAGTTAGTTTACAATAAGGAGTCACAAAATAGAATAGTGAATTCCAATTCAAAATGTTTGAAGCAAGGGAAAATTTAATTTGAATGTACGGTCATAGCAAGGATAATTATAAGAAAGAAGGGAATTAAATGGCTACATACTTGCTGTGAAGCTCAGATTTGGTGTTGATATTCTCACAAGCAAAAGTAAAAAAAAAAAGGACACAGTTATAGTTTTTATTATCATAAAAATCAATTAGGCAGGAGAAGAAACAAATACTTACCTAGATCTTAGCTCTGGAAGAAATACTTTAAATAGAATACTGATTAATCATATGAATAATTTTCCTGAGTAGTGTTCCCAGAGAAAACGTAATAAAAAAATTTATGAAGTTATTTCTCAACTTCTGCCCCATGAAAGTCCAGAGCTAAACATCACAAGGTATTCACAAAGTAATTGCAAAGGCAATTAATTAACGGTTCATACCAAGACAGTGTAGTTCCAGGAAATATTTCTCTATCTTTCAAGCCAAAGGTGAGCAAACTATGGACCTCAAGCCAAATTCAGTCCATTGGCTATTCTTGTTAATAAAGTTTTATTGGAACACAAACATGACCATTCATATCCTTAGTGTCTATGGCTATTTTCCTGCTACAGGAGAGTTGAATACTTGTTACAGACAGTATGGCCCACAGAGCCTAAAGTATTTACTATCCAGCCCTTTTATTAAAAGTTTGTGGACTTTTGCTTTAAACCATATCTCCATTATTATCACTTTTATCCATGGAGCATTTAATAAGAGTTAGATAGAAAATGACTTGTTGATTTGAATTGGATTCATACACTAGGCAGAACCATATGAAACTGTTAATTTTCAATTTTTATCTACAAAACATCAATTTTATATAGTTCAATCTAACATTTTAGGGAAAAAGTAAGATTAAAATCTTGTTATCAAAGTGAAAGAGCTATACAAGTCTTTTATTTGGATGGGTAATAACTCTTGCATATAGAAGTGGGACATGAAATATGGTTAAGCAAAGCCAGGATATTTCTGAAGAAGGAATTTTAATCTCGCCACATCACAAAGCAGACCTAACAGTATTTTATTTTAGAATGCTACCATTCTAAATAAAGGAAGGAGAAAATATGAACCATCCCAGTTAAAAGCCCAGCTTAATGACAAACTCAGCAATGATGCCTTCCCATTTTGACATGATTGTTTCTACTGAATAACTACTTGTATTAATATTTATAATACATGCAATGGTCACACAAAAGGCTTACCAGTGTATCCATGGAGTTATACCTGTGTCGGGGACATGGTGGATGGTCAATATACATCTTTTTCATTAAAACTTTTTATGAAATTTTAAACAGAGTGGATAGAATCATCTCCACCCTGAAAATGTAGTTGGAAGCATCAACAGAACACTTTATACTAAGTTAACTATCAATAATGTATGTTTATATGAGAATAAGTTCATACATTTTTAAAAGTATAATCAGTATGTTATTAATATAGTATCCATAGTATCCTACTGTGTGCACACTGTACTAGAAGCTATAGAAAAATGTATTGCTCTGTTCCTTGAGATAAGAGACTTTAAATCTAGCTGGTGAAACACATATTAAAAAGAATGGGAGCCCACAAGGCATGTCCTTTTATTAGGACATGCTAAAAGAATTAAACTGACAGCAAGTGAACCATTACCATATTGTGTTGAAGTCATTACCCATGAAAATCAAACAGGAAAGAAGTCAAGAGGCCCAGAATCCTGTCCCGACTGTGACTTTCCCAGCTAGAATGTAAATTATTTTATTTAACAGTGTTAAGCTTGTTTATTTTGCTGGATTGCACATACTTCAATTCTCGAGAAGCCTGAAATAGTTATTATACCACCACTAGAAAACTAAATTTTGGTGAAAGAGCTTCTGGGGAAAGGATTTAACAGATAATGGACTCAATTTGCATTTTCAGGGTTTTGGAAACATTTAAAATAGCATAATATTTAAAACGCTCCATGGAGTTATATGCCAGATGTTAGCACATACGAAACCACCAGTGCATGAACTCCCGCTTCTGGTTTGACTCATTTTCAAATGGGCCTTGGAATAAAGACTACAAGAATATCATGAAATTACAAGGTGAGCTGCTAAAGACCTCTTATTTGCAACTACTTTTTGGTGTAATCAGGATTTTTTTGATAATGTGCCAACATACAAAAATACCAAAATAAATGAGCGGCTAAGGATTATATGAGATCACAAGTATCACGTAGTAGCTCTGATTCTAAGTGTTTGTAGTAATCAAAACAACTCCGTGAGTTTCATTTACTTACTGTATAAAGAGTAAATGTGTTCGTTTTGAACTTATAAAGTTATTTTTACTAATAAAATATCATGATTTTTTATAGCAGAGTTCCATTTAAGATTTTATTTAAAGGGAATTCTTTCTGCTGAAAAAAATATTCATTAGAAGAGATGACCTGAAAAATCTTTTCTACATCAAATAATGCATGGTTTTCAGAGTATACTTCTGTTTTACAACAGAAATAAATACAAACAAATAAAAACAAGTAAATGCAAACTCTTGTGTCCTAAGAGTTTATAATATCACACACCATACACATCCTATAAAAGGCAACTGCCAGAATCTGCTTACTAGTTATAAATTATTTGCTCTTCCCACTTGCTTCTTTTGCACAACACCTGCAATTTAGCCAGGATGTTTTTGGGTGTGCCCACACTTCCCTGTCAACATTACAGTTTTGGGTAAACGCCAACCTGTAAGAGATTTTCATCTTGAGACTGTTTCCCTTCTTGCAACATCGGTTGTACTGTTGCCAAAAACATCAACCTTCTGAGGGAACGTCCCCTTTAACTCACTCCCATCCATTTCTGGACTCAAATGATAAACGTTTAGCACTTACATCTGAAATAAACATTTTCCGTCCTCTTCCTTAGTAACTCGCATAGAACAATCCTCACCAAACTAATGGGTCAATTTTTTTTCATGTGTTCTTAATACCTTAAGTACTAAGTTACTTGCTATTTTTTAATAATCAGTATTTTTTATTGAAGCATGGTTAATTTACAATGTTGTGTTAATTTCTGCTGTAGAGCAAAGTGATTCTGTTTTAGATATATATACACTCTTGTAGTAATATTCTTTTCCATTATGGTTTATCATAGGATATGGAACATAGTTCTCTGTGCTGTACAATAGGACCTTGTTGTTTATTCATTCTCTATATAAAAGCTTACATCTGTTAACCCCAGCCACCCATCCATCTCTCCCCTACCTCCCTCCACCGTGGCAACCACTCGTCTGTTCTCTGTGTCTGTGAATCTGTTTGTGTTTCATAGGTTCATTCATGTCATATTTTAGATTCCACATATACATGATACCATATGATATTTGTCTTTCTCTTTTTGACTTACTTCACTTTGTATGATAATCAATAGTTGCAAGTTACTCCCTATTTTTGTATTTTTGCTTTAGTTTTATTCTATAGGAAAGATTTTCATAACATTTGGAACTTCTGATACATTTACTCCATCATCTTGAGAGCTCTGTCTCTAATTCTATACAGGAGTAGAAAAGTCATTCTGTCATTTCTACCCACTGTGGTATTTTAGGACGTTAACTTCCTTTGCACCAACTAAGTACTTGGTCTTTGCTAACACAGAAGACATTACTTCTTAACAGTGATCAAACCCTGGAGCCAATTTCCTAGGGAGATTAAACATGTTAAAAAGACAAATCCAAGCTGAAACAATGCTGTAGAGGATAGACATGGTTTCCTGAAAGAAGTTTACAGACAAGAAAGTTTTATTTATCTATATCTAAGTCTGTATTCTGTTAGAAAGATATTTTTTCCATCGCTACTGCATTTTTAATATCAGAGCAAACTACAATCGCTCAGATTGCTCAAAGATGTTAAATATTTATACTTTCTTGGAAGTCGAAAGAGGAAAATGCGGCTAATAGAACAATCTGCCAGAGTAGTCAATAGACCTGGTTTCGACTACAGCGGATGATATTATTCAATCTTGTGAATTATTTAGACTTGGATGTTTCAAGAAGTGGAAATATTTGGTGGCTAAATTCTGTCACACTCAATAATTATCCGTATAGTATTGAGGATAAAACACTGCATATTTTTAGAAAAACTGTCCTATGTCTGTTCACCAGCTATTCTCAAGTTCATTGCATAGACAGAGCACAGATTAGAAGTAAGTTTCCCCTCGAGTGTGTAAAACATTGTAGCAAGCTAGATAACAAGTCCTAAGGCAAGAATAAAATCAAAACTTTCCTGTGGCCTCCAACACACTTCTTCACACTTAAAACCTTTTCTCCCTCGCTCATTCCACACAAGCCACTCTGGACTTCTTGATCTTCAACATACTTGACTTTGTGCCTGCTCAGAGACTCTCTACCTGCCGTTCCCTTTTTGAAAATGGTTTCCCCCCAATTCTTCATCGGACTTAACCACAAAAGCAGGGACATTTTAAAGTGGAGAGTTGGGAGCCTGAATCCCAGGACACAGTGAATTCATGTATGTAAATGACTAGAATATAATTAAGTGCTCAATCATTAGAGACTGTTGTTTGGGTTGTCACTCTACCCTTTTTTCTCAGCTCAAGAATCGCTTCCCCACACAGACAGACTTCCTCTCAACACTGAGTTCTTCTGCCTCCCTTCTCCAAATGCTCATTCACTGTCATATCATCCATTTTCCTCCATGCACGGGAAGATTGCCTAATGAGTACCATTTTATAGAAAAATCTAAACTTGGGGTGGATGGCTGTATTTTTAACGTTCAGAAATGCTTTTTCTAATTTCTACAGGTAGGAACTATGTTAAACCTCTCATAGTGATAGGGACAAAAAGTCAGTGCCTATTTTTAAAGGAGTGGAATAGCGGTGCAGGTGGCATTACAGCACCACGGTTTGTTGTTTATGAGAAAAGAGGCCAGTGTAAGGAAACCTGAGGTTATTTATGATATCCTCTTCTTCTTCTGGGTGTCAAGGCAGTACTGTCTCCTGGAGACAGTGATTGGAAAGGTACAAGGAAGAGTCTTCATTCTTATTTTCAAGTCTAAGATACGTATGCTGAGTAATTTATATTACATTTGGGTGGGAAGGATGTATTGAGAAGAAGAGCATCTTCAGATGATATTTACCTCCTCTCAGAGACATATGTTCTCTATCCTGTCTTGAAATTTATAAAATTCCTACTTTATGAAAATTATCACTAAAAATATATTAGTAGAAAACTTAAGTCTGTCTGAAAATATGGTTAGTTAAACTCTTTCACAGTAAATCTAGTGAATCACTAAATAAATGCTTTTCCCTTTGGAAAGTTGTTCTTCTTGGAGACAAACTAGGAAAACAATGTCCTTTGGTGCCCATATGAGAACAGTCCTTAGGTGGAATTAATGGTGACTCTGACCACTCCATCCCCAACATGAACACCCCAATATTCTATATTCATTCTTCCCACTTTTCTCTCAGGTCATCATTTTATTCTTCCTCATCTTCAGACCAAATGAGAGAGAAGAGAAAACATCACCAGTATAAGGTAGCATTAGGTCAAGATATTTTGGAAGAATCTGTTCTTCCACTTCTCACAGTTTAATCTCCAATCCAAAACCACTCAGTTGGAGAGGTCAAGAGTCCAGATGTCTTGATTTCTCTGACAGCGATCTTTCCAAAAAACACTTGCCCAGTGATGCTTCACCATAACACAGCTCCAGTTATCAAAGGCAACCCAACATTCTCATTTCACAATCGTCTGTTTTACAAACAAGAAAGCTGAAGCCAAGAAACAGGGAACAACTCGTCAGGTTTATTTCAAACCAGTAAAGAAGATATCAAAAGTCATTGCTCATACGTTTCTTGACTCATGAATGAAGTGAGAGACAAGTTGCCTCATTTCACGCTTTGAAATAACCAAGTATTTATTCTCAAGTTTGCTTTTATAAGTCTATCGTCTTAAGAGCAACCTGACTCTTGCATAATCCTTTGGAGTAGGAGAAAGGGAAAGTCCTGCGAGGGCGGGTGGGAGAGGGAAGGGTGGAGTGGGTGGGAGGCTAAACCCTGGAAGGACGCTCCATGGACTGAAAAAACAGTGGGTCCTTGGGCCAACTGGTCTGATTCAGCCCCAGGAAACAGATCATTATCATCAACTTTGTCTTTGCAAAGGAAAAGTCGGAGCCATAAATGAATATGCAAGCACTTGTTGGACAAGTGGAACAGATCTTGAGGTTTACATATATGCATATAATTTATGAAATACTCATAATATATAATATATATACTAGAGCTTTGTATATATTTTCTCATTTAGTTTTAACAACAACCCTAGAATAAAGGTATCATTATCTTTGTGCTGTGTTTAGTCACTCAGTTGTGTCCAACTCTTTGTGACCCCATGGACTGCAGCCCCCCAGGCTCCTCTATCCATGGGGATTTTCCAGGCAAGAATACTGGAGTGGGTTGTCATGCCTTCCTCCAGAGGGTCTTCCCAACCCAGGGATTGAACCCAGGTCTCTCGCATTGCAGGTGGATTCTTCACCATCTGAGCTACTGAAAGTGAAAGTGAAGTCGCTTAGTCGTGTCCAACTCTGCGACCCCATGGACTGTAGCCTACCAGGTTCCTCGGTCCATGGGATTTTCCAGGCAAGAGTACTGGAGTGGGTTGCCATTTCCTTCTCCAGGGGATCTTTCCGACCCAGGGATCGAACCCGGGTCTCCCGCATTGTAGGCAGACGCTTTACCGTCTGAGCTACCGGGAAAGATCTAAGCTACTAGGGATCATTATATTTAGTTTAGTATTAATGCAAATAAGGCTTGGAGAAATTAAATATCTTGCCCAAGATCATGTAGCTATAATGTGGAGAAGTCAAACTGCTAATCCAGATCTTCCTGATTCTAAAGGCTTAACCACAGGTAGTTAACCCTTCCTTAGGAAAAAAAAAAAATCTCTATTTTCATAGTGAAAAGTTCTGTGCCTATATACACAACCAACTTTGACACTGCATGTTCCTCAGAAACATAGATTTTGTTTGTTTGTTTTCATATCTGTCTTCAAAGCAGCCTAGTCCAGATCCTGCCATACATTAAGTGAAAGTGAAAGTTGCTCAGTCGTGTCTGACTCTTTGTGACCCCATGGACTATACAGTCCATGGAATTCTCCAGGCCAGAATACTGGAGTGGGTAGCCTTTCCCTTCCCCAGGGGATCTTCCCAACCCAGGGATCAAACCCAGCTCTCCTGCATTACAGGCATATTCTTTACCAGCTGAGCAGAGGGCAGGGACTGCTGGGTGCCAGCAGACACTGCAGGTGCCCATGCCCCAGCTATGCTCTGCTCCCTGTGGCACTTGGGTGGCAGCTGAATAAATAAGTCTTTTATTTCTATATAAATGCTCACATTAGCAAGCAGCTAAGTGCAATTAATAATAGCAGCAGAAACTTACAGATAAGTGATAGCAGTGAAATCTCTTGTTCCAACCCTCACTTAAACCTTTCCAAAGGGTGGTGGGCAAATGAATCTGTAACGTGCTACTTGGAGAACCATCCAAAAGGAAAGAACAGTTGGAAAGAGTCCATCAAAAAGACACAGGATTAGCGTGCCCTGTCCTGCTTTCACCATTATCCATGTGGCCTAAAGGCGGAGACTATGGGTTGTGCTATTATGGACATCATTTGAGGAGGGCTTTTTGGCCCCTGAGGTTGCAGCACTTTCCATATCCCCCCTGCAACCACATTGTATGTGTATTTTCACAAGTTCTCTCTCAGCCCCCTCCATCACCATGCTCTTCCAAATGCAACAATCATCACTAATTCATGTGAGGGGCAGTGAATTCAGGGACTTAGAAACAAATATTTTGAATGTTCTTCATCTTTGCTTATTAAAACTGTTTTTTAGTTGCTCGGTCCTGTCTGACTCTTTGTGACCCTATGGACTGCAGCATGCCAGGCCTCCCTGTCCTTCACCATCACCCAGAGCTTGCTCAATTTGTGTCCATTGAGTCAGTGATGCCATCCAGCCATCTCATCCTCTGTCATCCCCTTCTCCTCCTGCCTTCAATCTTACCCAGCATCAGGGTCTTTTCTAATGAGTCAGCTCTTCACATAAAGTGGCCAAAGTATTGGTGCTTCAGCATCAGTTCTTCCAATGAATATTCAGGGTTGATTTCCTTTATGGTTGACTGGTTTGATCTCCTTGCAGTCAGAGACTCTTGAGTCTTCTCCAACACCACAGTTCAAAAATACTACAATAAATTATAACCACCATAAATTATTTTAGAGTTCTTTATAAACTGTCTTCATGAAGACATCTCAGAAATTAGATTACATACATGATCGGGGTTTTTGGTTTTGTTTTTTGTCTCTATGATCAGAATTTGGGAGAAGAAATCACCACCAGTAACATTTCCTTTTCAAATTTTCCCTCAAAATGATAATATTTCCAGTTAAGTAGTGAAAAATTCTTTATTGAGAACTTGCTGAGTATCAAGTTGTACATAATGAATAGGGATTTCAAAGGAGTATAAGAAAAAGTCTCCTGCCACTGAGTTGAAAATCTAGGTGTAGAGAGAAGAAGCATCTTATATCAAGGTAAGCAGAGTGGGCAGCATGTGCAGACTGCAGATAAGTAACAAGTACTGCAGAAATCAGAGGAGAGCCTCAGGTGATCAGAGATGTTTTAATGAAGACAAGGTATGATCTAGAACTTGAAGGATTAACAGGAAAAAAGTAATTGTGTATTATTCTCTCTTAATATTTATACGATGCCATGTTCTTCCCTTGTCTTGATACTTTTCTCAAATCTTGGTTCTCTTGGTGTTCCTCTAGGAGTCATCTGTATCACCTCCTTCACCATTGTCATCATCATTGTTCAGTCACTCAGTCGTGTCTGACTCTTTGTGACCCCATAGACTGAAACACGCCAGGCTTCCCTGTCCTTTACCATCTCCCAGAGTTTGCTCAAACTCATGTCCATTGAGTCGGCGATGCCATTCAATCATCTCATCCTCTGTCGTCCCTTCTCCTCCTGCCTTCAGTCTTTCCCAGCATCAAGGTCTTTTCTAATGAGTTGGCTCCTTGCATCAGTTGGCCAAAGTATTGGAGCTTCAGCATCAGTCTTTCCAATGAATATTCAGGGTTGATTTCCTTTAGGATTGACTGTTTTGATCTCCTTGCAGTCCAAGGGACTTTCAGTAGTCTTCTCCAGGACCACAGTTTGAAAGCATCAATTCTTTGGTGCACAGCCTTCTTCATGGTCCAACTCTCACATTCACACATGACTACTGGAAAAACCATAGCTTTGATTATGCAGACCTTCGTAGCAAAGTAATGTCTCTGATTTTTAATATGCTGCTTAGGTTTGTCATAGCTTTTCTTCCAAGGGGCAAACATATTTTAATTTCATGGCTGCAGTCACTGTCCATAGTGATTTTGCAGCCCAAGAAAATAAAGTCTGTCACTGTTTCCATTGTTTCCTCATCTAGTTGCCATGAAGTGATGGTACTGGATGCCATGATCTTAGTTTTTTGAATGTTGAGTTTTAAGCCAACTTTTTCATTCTTCTCTTTCACCTTCATTAAGAGGCTCTTTAGTTCCTCTTCGCTTTCTTCCATAAGGGTGGTGTTATCTGCATATCTGAGGTTATTGATATTTCTCCCATCAATCTTGATTCCAGCTTGTGCTTCATCCAGCCCAGCATTTTGCACCTCCCTTTTAACTGATCAAGGAGTCTTGGGAATAGCCATCCCACTTCGGAGGTTGATTCTGGCCTCCAGAGTGGCCCTTATTCCCAAGGCTGCAAATGTAAGCTCTTCCCTCTCCCAGCCTAATTCAATATTTTATCAAATATCGACAGGTTATAACAATTCTGTGGGACAAATAAACAAGAAAATCCTTGTACTTTCTCTAAAACTGTACCCCAAAATTATTTTTTAATTAAAATAATAGTAATGAATTGAGTGCTTAAAATGAACTAGTCATTTGGCTAAGTGCTTAACATATATTAAAGAATTCACTTCTTCATCATAAGCCCTAAGTGGTAGCCATTATTACTCTCATGTGCTCAGTCAGTCATTGCGTCCAGCCCTTTGTGACCCTATAGACAGTAGTCTGCCAGGGTCCTCTGTCCAGGAGATTCTCTAGGCAAGAATGCTGGAGTGGGTTGCCATTTCCTCCTCAAAGGGTTGATCCCTGGAATCAACCCAGGGACCAAACCCTTATTTCCTGCGTCACCTGCATTGCAGGTAAATTCTTTACCACTGAGCCACCAGGGATTCCCACTCTAATGAGTCCGAGGAAATGAAGCCCAAAAAAGGTAAAGAGCTTGCTTAGCCTCATAGAAGTATCAATAAATACAGCTACTTTTCCATAATAAAATTTTACTTACCTACTCTTGTACCATGTTGCCCTTGTAATCCACATCAGATGTTTTCAGGAAGACTAATTGGGTACATTTTGGAAATATTCCTTCATTCAACACTATGCTGGGCTTTGGCTATTCAAGGATGAGTAAATCATTGTCCTTGCCAACTTAGAGCTTATAGTATTTAAAAAAAAAAAAAAAAAGCAATAGATAACATATAGCAGACTTATTCTGAGTTGGATCAGAGCTCCAAGGAGAAATTCGCCCTCAGTTTGGGGACATCTTTTCAGGGAGAGTCACATGTGAATGGTGAGTAATGTAGTGATTAATAAGTGACATCATAGGTAAATATGAAGCATTCATATTTGACTATACATATTCATCACTGAGTAACCCTTTTAATATTACATAAAGTAAATATTTAGCTCCCAAATTTGAAACCCACAGTACAAAGAGAACTGGTAAGGAAATGAGAGGTAGAAATAAAGCTGCAGAGGTGATGAGCAGAGGGAAGAAGGCTGAAGTCTATAGCAGGGGTACACCAGTGTGAGTTGGGAGGATCTGCTCCAGACAACACCAAAAAGGCTCAGATACTGGAACCACCATGCACCTCTCAGAGCCAATGGACAGACTAGAGAGGAGAGCAGGGCTGGTTAAACGCCTATAGTGGGAAGTACAAACTACTGGTGTAAGGTAAGTTACAAGAATCTATTGTAGAACACAGAGAATATAGCCAATATTTTATAGTAACTATAAATAGAGTGCAACCTTTAAAAATTCTGTGAAAATATATATGGAGAAAAAAACAAAAGTTTTAAATGAAAAAAAAAAATCTATATGGAGCTTTTAGACACCTCCTACCAGTCTGGAGAGCCAGTGAACTATTCCTTCCCAACTCTAAGCAAAATAGAGGAAGTTTACTGCCAGAAAAAGTTGAACCTGATTGGCTCTTCTGTCAAGCCCCAAGCACAGCTAATGGCAGTGACAAGGTACCATATAGGAAATGGGAGGTTAAGTGAAAAATCTACGTACTGCGTGGTGAGGCTTTTGAGCCCTTTTCCTAAGTCTAGAGTTACCAATCACAGGCTGGAAACTGGAAGATTTTTCATGAGGAAAGCAGGATGGTCCAAGAGAAGAGATATATAGACGTTGTCTACAAAGGAAGGTCTGCAAAGGAAGAGAGAGTTTCTAGACGAAGGAAGGCCAGTGTTGCTCCGGCACACCAAGCTTCTAAGGAGCTTCTATGGCCCCCACTCTTCACTACACATGCAGTCAAGGATCTCCCAAGTATTTCTTGCAGACTTCTAACATGAAAAACAAACCAAAGAAGACAAAAAAAAAAAATGTGGGAGAATGGGTTAAACTTAGGAAAAATAGAGATCAATGCAGTGAGCAGGAAAAAACTTCAGGGGGAAAAAAAAAAACTTAAATTTTAGAAAAACGGAAAGATAATATAAAACAAAACTGAAAAACTAAAAAAATTTGTACTTTAAGCACAAAGATTTTGTTGTAGTATACTTTCTATCATATTTCAGTTCAGTTTAGTTCAGTCACTTAGTCGTGTCCGACTCTCTGCGACCCCATGAATCACAGCATGCCAGGCCTCCCTGTTCATCACCAACTCCTGGAGTTCACCCAAACTCATGTCCATCGAGTCGGTGATGCCATCCAGCCATCTCATCCTCTGTCGTCCCCTTCTCCTCCTGCCCCCAATCCCTCCCAGCATCAGGGTCTTTTCCAATGAGTCAACTCTTCACATGAGGTGGCCAAAGTACTGGAGTTTCAGCTTTAGCATCAGTCCTTCCAAAGAACACCCAGGACTGATCTCCTTTAGAATGGACTGGTTGGATCTCCTTGCAGTCCAAGGGACTCCCAAGAGTCTTCTCAAACACCACAGTTCAAAAGCATCAATTCTTCGGCGCTCAGCCTTCTTCAGAGTCCAACTCTCACATCCATACATGACCACAGGAAAAACAATAGTCTTGACTAGAAGGACCTTTGTTGGCCAAGTAATGTCTTTGCTTTTGAATATGCTTTCTAGGTTGGTCATGACTTTCCTTCCAAGAAGTAAGCATCTCTTTATTTCATGGCTGCAATCACCATCTGCAGTGATTTTGGAGCCCCAAAAAATAAAGTCTGACACTGTTTCCACTGTTTCCCCATCTATTTCCCATGAAGTGATGGGACTGGATGCGATGATCTTCATTTTCTGAATGTTGAGCTTTAAGCCAACTTTTTCACTCTCCACTTTCACTTTCATCAAGAGGCTTTTAGTTCCTCCTCACTTTCTGCCATAAGGGTGGTATCATCTGCATATCTGAGGTTATTGATATTTCTCCCGGCAATCTTGATTCCAGCTTGTGTTTCTTCCAGTCCAGCGTTTCTCATTATGTACTCTGCATATAAGTTAAAAAAGCAGGGTGACAATATACAGCCTTGATGTACTCCTTTCCCAATTTGGAACCAGTCTGTTCCATGTCCACTTCTAACTGTTGCTTCCTGACCTGCATATAGGTTTCTCGAGAGGCAGGTCAGGTGGTCTGGTATTCCCATCTCTTTCAGAATTTTCCACAGTTTACTGTGATCCACACAGTCAAAGGTTTTGGCATAGTCAATAAAGCAGAAATAGATGTTTTCTGGAACTTTCTTCCTTTTTTTATGATCCAGCGGATGTTGGCAATTTTACATACCCTTTAATTTAAAAAAAAAAAAAAGAGAGCAAGAAAAGCAAATGACTAACTTGAAAACTTTACTATTAGTAAAATAGATATTATTTTTTTATATTCTTCAACAGAACTTATGATAAATTAAGAATGAGGATAAGCTAAGTTCACAATTCAAATGAAAAAATGAACCATCAGAAAATACAGAAGAGTTCCTCAAATTAAAATGTTAATAGAAAAAAGTCAACAGAAGAGTTTTAAGACAAAATCAAAGACTCTCCCTGTAGGTAGAACAAGAAAACGAAGAATTGGAAAATGGAAAAGAAAAGAATCAACAATATTCAACACCTGAATGAGTTTCCAAAATACAGAATAAAGTTCCAGCTGGAACTATAGTGCTGGAGAAGACTCTTGAGAGTCCGTTGGACTGCAAGGAGATCAAACCAGTCAATACTAAAGGAAACCAACCCTGAATATTCATTGGAAGGACTGATGCTGAAGCTGAAACTCCAATACTTTGACCACCTGAGCCAACTCATTGAAAAAGACCCTGATGCTGGGAAAGATTGAAGGCAGGAGGAGAAGGGGATGACAGATGGTTGGATGGCATCACTGACTGACTCAATGGACATGAGTTTGAGCAAACTCCGGGAGATGGTGAACAACAAAGAAGCCTGGCTTGCTGCAGTCCACGGGATCACAAAGAGTCGGACATGACTTAGCAGCTAAACCACAGCAATATTATTGTTCTTCTTTCCTTTTAAGCAAAACTCCTTAAAGCAGAGCATTCCTGTGAAACCTTTTGTAAGCTGAAATGACATAAAGTGAAGAAGCAATTATCTTAGATATATCTTACTAACGGATGTACAAAATAAACTGAGATGGAGCACAGACGCTTACAGACCCAGGTCAAAGCTACTGCAGCTTGATGCCGAGATACTGAGTGCAATTCCTGGGAAAAAATTTGGTGATGCCATTGTCTGCTTAGGGTGAACTGCCTCTAACACTGCTCACTGCAAAACAGATGCCAAGCTCTGTTTTCCACTTTTCACCTTTTTTCTGGTAAAAGCAAAAATTCCCTTCTGATTTCTTTCCATTGGTAAAAACATGTACTAATGCATGTCTTTCATGGAAGCCAAGTAGCAAAAAAGTGAAACTTTCAAACAGCGAGGAATCCTGTATTATTAATTCCTTTTCTCTCCTCTGTCTTAACCTACTCTGAAATTATTTCACTCCAACCGCTAACTAAAACTGTTCTTCACAAGATCACCCCCAAAGAAGGTCATTTTTCAGTCTGCATAGGATTTCCTTAGCAACAGCAAGTGACCAGAGAGCATCCTGTCCTCGGAAAACTGTCTTTGCTTGGCTTGTGGAACTCCACGGACACCTGCTTTTCCTCCAATGTTTCTGGCCCCTTCTTCTCAATCTCTGCTGCTGTTTTTCACTTGTCTTGCTGATCTCTAAACATGGGCAGTGCCTTGACACTCAATCCTTTGATCTCTTCTCTTTATAATCTATACTCATCCCCTAGTCTGTCCAATCTCACAGCCACAGGGACCATCAAGATGCTGCTGGCATCTACATCTGTACCTCCAGCCCATGGACCTCACCTCAACATGAAGACCTAAATATCAAATTGCCAGTTTACATCTCGACTTGGATGTGTAATAGGCATCTCATAGTGTCCATGCTCAGTCCAGACTTCTAACTTACACTCTCCTCTCTCTCCCAAAATACAAAGATAAAAACGAACTTCTCCTCCTGTACTTTTTCCCCTTTTCAGTTCTTGGCAACTTCTTTTTTTAGGCTCATGCCAAAACCCTGAGTCATCTTCCTTCCTTTTTATCTCACACCTCAGATATGGTCTGTCAGCAGATCATGACACCTCTACCTTCAAAACATAGAAAGAATCAGCCACCTCTCATGATCCTCACTGCCCCTACTCCAGCAGAAGCCACTATTTCTTCTCTCCTGATTTGTTAATCAGCCTCCTAAATGATACGCTCACTTCTGCCTTTGCCCTCCTTCAGATTATCTCATTATGCCAAAGTGATCCTGTGAAGACCTATGTCAGATCATATTACTCCTCTGCTTCAAACCCTTCAGTGACCCTCTTTCTACCCACAAGGTTCTGCCAGGTTTTAAGCCCCAGTTTCTTTAACTTTAACACCTTCCCTACTTTTCCTATTTGCTTCCTTCACATAGTCACTCTGGCTTTCTCACTGTTCTTTAAATGCATCTGAACTTTAAACCTGAAATGTTGTCCTGCTAGAGATCTACTGGGTTAATTTGTTTAAGTCCTATAGTCCTTACTCAAAGCTCACTCTCAATGAAGTCTTTTCTGGTCACTACATCTAAAATTACATCTCTCTCTTTCCCTCTCTCTCTCACACACACACATGCCTGAAATCATAGCTCTCTTCCCTGACAATTTACATCTCAATTTGGATGTGTAACAGGCATCTTATTTTTCCAGTGCTCAGTCCAGACTTCTAAATTAACACTATTCTTTCTTCCCCAAAAAAGAAAAGGTAAAAAGAAACTTAATTTTTTCCTCTAGCATTTATCACTACCTAACATAATTTTTTGGAGACGGCAATGGCACCCCACTCCAGTACTCTTGCATGGAAAATCCCATGGACGGAGGAGCCTGGTAGGCTGTAGTCCATGGGGTCTCGAAGAGTCAGACAAGACTGAGTGACTTCACTTTCACTTTTCACTTTCATGCTTTGGAGAAGGAAATGGCAACCCACTCCAGTGGTCTTGCCTGAGAATCCCAGGGACAGGGAGCCTGGTGGGCTTCCGTCTATGGGGTCGCACAGAGTCGGACATGACTGAAGCGACTTAGCAGCAACATAATTTTTATTTCACTTATTTAACTTATCTATTTCCATCATTATAATGTACAATCCATAAAGATAGGGTTTTTAGTCATTGTGTATACCGCTATAGCCCCCAAACTTAGAAAAACTCACAAACAACAAAGATGTTTATTGATGAATGAAATAATGAAAAAAAATAGTAAGCATGAAGTGGTCAAAGAAATAATTCAAGAAAATTTCTTAGAACTTAAGAACCTCAATTTACAAATTGACACCTGATATCTTGTTGATAAATAGAATAAGACCCAAACCAGGACAAATTTTGAAATCCAAAATGTTAAGGACTTAGACATAAAAGCTTTGTGTGAGAAAATAGCTGTGCCTATGTTATGATGATTCAACTGACAATTTTTTGACTTTACAATGGTGCAAAAGCAAATACACTCAGTATAATTCATACTTCAAATTTTGAATTTTTATCTTTTCCTGGGCTAAGGATGTGGTGTACAATTTTTTCTTGTGATGCTGGGCAACAGAAGTAAAACACAGCTCCCAGTCAGCCATGTGGTTCTGAAGGTAAACAAGCAATACACTTATAACCATACTGTATCCGTACAAATAGTCAGTTTTTCACTGTCAGTCAGTCAGTTCAGTCAGTTCAGTTGCTCAGTCATGTTCGACTCTTTGTGATCCCATGAATTGCAGCACACCAGGCCTCCCTGTCCATCACCAACTCCCGGAGTTCACTCAGACTCATGTCCATAGAGTCAGTGATGCCATCCAGTCATCTCATCCTCTGTCTTCCCCTTCTCCTGCCCCCAATCCCTCCCAGCATCAGAGTCTTTTCCAATGAGTCAACTCTTTGCATGAGGTGGCCAAAGTACTGGAGTTTCAGCTTTAGCATCAGTCCTTCCAAAGAACACCCAGGACTGATCTCCTTTAGAACGGACTGGTGGGATCTCCTTGCAGTCCAAGGGATTCTCAAGAGTCTTCTCCAACACCACACTGTCAGTGTAGTAGTCAATTAATTACATAAGATATCAACACTTTATTATAAAATAAACTTTGAGTTAGATGATTTTGCCTGACCATAAGCTAATGCAAGTTATTCTGAGTATGTTTAAGGCAGGCTAGGCTAAACTATAATGTTCAGTAGGTTAGGCTTATTAAATGCATGTTTTGACTTAAGTTATTTTTTATTTACATCACTATATAATCCCATTGTGATCCAAAAAATTCTGTACAAAGAACTTGGAATTAGATTGCTGTTACACTTCTCAATAACAATGCAATATACTAGAAATAAAAAAGGTGGAATGCTTTTAAAATTCTGATAAAATATTGTTTCAAATCAAAAATTCCATAACCAAATAAGTTATTCTTTAAACATGAAGTTTAAATAAAAAACCTCTCAGACATTTAAGGTTTAAAAATAAAGTACCTTCCTGTACTTTTTCTCAGGAAGCTACTGGAGAATGTGCTTTACCAACATCAGCTTTTGCAGCAAGAGAAAGGAAGGAATTGGTTCCAGGATATGGAGAATGTAAATAGGAAACACACAGAGAGAATTTAGAGAATAGTGTTGAAAATCAGCTCTAAGGGACAGCTAGTTCACATTGGAAAAAGAGAACAGAAGGCTGCACTAGGAATCTCAAAGGAAAAGGAGAATTGTTAGATTACTTAACATTTTTTTCTCATATTATGAGAACTTCTCATACTCGGAGAAGATTTCTGTCTTGGCATTGGAAATTAAGTGAACAACAACAAATTCATCCAATTTTAAATTCCAGGAAAAACAAAAAGCTTTCAGAGGGAGAAGAGAAAATCATTCTTAGTAATTTTGCTGGGACATGTAACATTTATAGAATCATGGTCATTTAAATTCTGATTATTGAATTAACCAAAATTTGTCACATATACACTAGAGAGGGAAAGTATCTAGCCTTAAACACTGTAGAAAAATAGGGTCTGATAAAAAAGATTAAAATACTGAGGCTTTATTGGGAAGGTATAAATCCAGGTCAATGAGAGACATAAATAAAGGAAAACAGTAAGAATAACAATAAACATTATGTTACATGCTCTCTCATCATTGATCAAAGTCACCCATAGATATTATTCTTCTTTATTTCTTTCTTCCTTTCTTTCTTTCTTTCTTTTTGGTTGCACTGAGTCTTCCTTGCTGTGCAGACTTTCTCTAGTTGCAGTGCATGAGTGCTACTCTTCATTGCAGGGCACGGGCTTACCATTGTGGTGGCTTCTTTCGTTGTGGAGCAGAATCTAGGCACACTTCAGTCTCTCACTCGTGTCCAACTCTGTGACCCCAGGGACTGCAGCACGCCAGGCCTCCCTGTCCATCACCAACTCCCGGAGTTTACTCAAACTCATGTCCATTGACTCGGTGATGCCATCCAACCATCTTATCCTCTGTCATCCCCTTCTCCTCCCACCCCCAACCCCTCCCAGCATCAGGGTCTTTTCCAATGAGTCAGCTCTTTGCATCATGTGGCCAAAATATTGGAGTTTAAGCTTCAGCATCAGTTCTTCCAATGAATTTTCAGGACTGATCCCCTTTAGAATGAACTGGTTAGATCTCCTTACAGTCCAAGGGACTCTCAAGAGTCTTCTCCAACACCACAGTTCAAAAGCATCAATTCTTCTGTGCTCAGCTTTCTTTATAGTCCAACTCTTACATCCATACCTGCCCACTGGAAAAATCATAGCCTTGACTAGACGGACCTTTTTTGGCAAAGTAATGTCTCTGCTTTTGAATATGCTATCTAGGTTGGTCATAACTTTCCTTCCAGGGAACAAGCATCTTTTAATTTTATGGCTGCACTTACCATCTGCAGTGATTTTGGAGCCCCCCCCAAAAAAGTCTGACACTGTTTCCACTGTTTCCCCATCTATTTCCCATGAAATGATGGAACTGGATGCCATGATCTTCGTTTTCTGAATGTTGAGCTTTAAGCCAACTTTTTCACTCTCCTCTTTCACTTTTATCAAGAGGCTCTTTAGTTCTTCACCACTTTCTGCCATATGGGTGGTGTTATCTGCATATCTGAGGTTATTGATATTTCTGCTGGAAATCTTGTGCACAAATTCCAGCTTGTGCTTCATCCAGCCCAGCATTTCTCATGATATACTCTGCATATAAGTTAAATAAGCAGGGTGACAATATACAGCCTTGACATACTCCTTTCCCTATTTGGAACCAGTCTGTTGTTCCATGTCCACTTCTAACTGTTGCTTCCTGACCTGCATATAGATTTCTCAAAAGGCAGGTCAGGTGGTCTGGTATTCCCATCTCTTTCAGAATTTCCACAGCTTGTAGTGATCCACACAGTCAAAGGCTTCAGCATAGTCAATTAAGCAGAAATAGATATTTTCCTGGAACTTTCTTGCTTTTTTGATAATCCAACAGATGTTGCAATTTGATCTCTTGTTCCTCTGCCTTTTCTAAAACCAGCTTGAACATCTGGAAGTTCATGGTTCATATACTGTTGAAGACTGGCTTGGAGAATTTTGAGCATTACTTTACTAGCATGTGAGATGAGTACAATCATGTGGTAGTTTGAGCATAGGCACACTGGCTTCAGTAATTGCAGCACTCAGGCTCAGTTGCTCCCTGCAGCATGTGGGATCTTCCCAGACCAGGGATCAAACCCATGTCCCCTGCATTGGCAGGCAGATTCTAAACCCCTGAACCTCCAGGGAAGTCCTCTCCTTCATTTCACAATTGAATCATCTGGCCCCTCCAGCAGCTGGTAGAGATACTGAATCTCATATTGGATCTCAAGCTCTAGATTGGAGCTGCATCGAAATCCATATGTGCTAACAAGAGCTAGCAATGTTGAGCATTAGTTAGTTAGCCCAGCTGTGCTGCTGGCAGCCAAGAGGAACATCCCAAGATTCCCAGAGCAAATGACTGGTTATCTCCCGGGAGCAGCACTGCAGTTTGGGAGGTGGACAGCATCAGGGGGAACTGAGGACCCAAATAAGACCTATACCCAATACAGAGGATAAATCAACACCGGAGAAAGAGAGGCCAAGGGCATGAAATTTGAACTTTCAACAGTAGTACTTCTAGATAATATCTAAATTTTTTAAATCAGAAAAGTTATACCTTACTAGCTAGCTATAGATAAATAAGCAAAGAGGAGCACCAGAGATACTAAAAGTTGAATCTGGTGGTCTTTGGAGTTTGCCATGAGAGGCAAAGCAGAAATGAACTTGTAATATGGTTTGCATGATTAACCTATGTTCATGTATAGGTTATAATACATATAATATACATTGAGTGAAAATCTTATATGCAAAGAAAAAGAGCAACGGCCTCGCAGCAGAGATGCCAGCCTCTGGGACAGCCAGGTGTGTAAAGGTTGAGGGTGTGGATGGAAATGATTGAAGATAAGTCTGGGGATGTAGGTTGGAGGTGATTATAAGGCATGCTAAAGACTCTGAAACAGATCCTGCAGGACTTAAGGAGTTAGTGAAGAGTTAATAGGAAAGAAGCATGATTCTTGAATTTTAGAGAGCATTCTGGCTGTACCACAAAAGATACATTGAACAGAGACCATCCTTGAGGCAGAGTCCTTTTAAGAAGCTGATGGAAGTCATGTAGGAAGATAGAAGATTATCTGAAATAATACAGTAGAAACAGGGAGAAGATGGGCCCTTGAGCTGTATAGGATGTGTAGTCCAATGGGAACTCACCTTCCCTATGAGCCATAAGGGAGACGAACAGTAAGAAGCCAGTTGCTCTGCATAGAAATCAAACATATGGTGTTACCCTTGGGAACGTCATCCCAACTCCCCTTTCTACATAATCTACTGTGAAACTCTCCAAAACAGGTTTCTGTTACCTCAACAAATTTATCATGCTGTCTACCCACTGCAGTCACAGCTACTTCTTGACTATTTTAAGTGAACATTTATGATGAATGCAATCACACATTTCCAAATTACTAAGTGGGAGTAAGTTCCTGTGAAAAGTGACCTCTTAAAAGAAGAAATATTTTTAAATGCTAACTCCTCCTCGTGCGACACTTCTTTCCTATAAAAAATAGTCTTGCTCTCACCCATACTGTGTGTGCTGGTTATGCTCTAATCTCAGGGCTGTACGTCCCTATTCCCCCCGCTCTTCTGCATTCAACAGTTAAAGTTTCTTTTCCTTTTCCTTCCGTCGTTCCTGCTGCCAAGTTTCTCTTCTAAAATCCCATTTTGCTTGTACTATTCATTAATCAAAACCCTCCAGCCAATTTTTCTTCCTTGTGAAATAAATACATGCATGCTGTGTAGTCTACTTCCTACGTCATTATCCCCACTAATTATCTCAACAACCTAGAGAGTTTAATCATTGTCCCTGTTCTGTAGGGAAAAAGAGCAAAGGGGAAAAAATTTCTGAATCAAAACTGAGTGTCTTTCCACATTTCCCCCTTACTTCTGTTTAGGTTGTTATCAAAGGGACTTTAAAAACTACACACTCCAAAGCTGTCTTCCCATTCATCTCTCTGGAAATGTGGTTCTTAAGTGGAGGGGTTTATGAAATCCGCTGGAACCTCTGCTGGTATCCATAGGTAGCTTGCTTGTACATAAACCTCTAAACACATATATAAAACGTTATATTTTTATATGGTCATTTGGGGATGGGGGAGAATTCCAATTATTTATCAAATTCTTAAAAGAACACTACTCTGTAGGAAAACCCAGCTCTAGAATCAGACTACTTACTCTCTCCCACTCTGCTCCTTCTCTGCCTCTGAAATTTCACTCACACAAAGTTAAACTTTCTTTCAATAGCAGCTCCCAATCTCTCTTCCTCTACACAGTTTTTGTAGATCACTAAAAACCAAATTCTCCTCTAAACTGTTAGCACTCATGTCCTATGTAACAAATTTAGTAATTAATGGTATATCACCTTGGTGGCATTGCTTGGATTTTTGTGTAGCTGGTTATTAGGTAACTCTATCTCATTGGAAAAGACCCTGATGATGGGAGGGATTGGGGGCAGGAGGAGAGGGGGACGACAGAGGATGAGATGGCTGGATGGCATCACCGACTCGATGGATGTGAGTTTGAGTGAACTCTGGGAGATGGTAATGGATAGGGAGGCCTGGCGTGCTGCGATTCATGGGGTCGCAAAGAGTCAGACATGACTGAGAGACTGAATTGAACTGAACTGATCTCATTGTTAACTTGCTTCATCGTTTACATTTTAAGAATCTCTAGTGTCTAAGACCTCCTCATAGTACCCATAACATCTTGCCCAGAACTCCACACAGCATAAATGTTCAATAAATATTTGTCAATATGGTTTGAGGCTAGTATCTCACTTTTCATAAAAGTGCAAGCATTACTCAGTTGCTTATTACATGGGCTTCCCTGGTGGCTCAGATGGTAAGGAGTCTGCCTGCAATGCAGGAGACCCGGGTTCAATCCCTGAGTTGGGAAGATCCCTTGGAGAAGGGAATGGCTACCCACTCCAGTATTCTTTCCTGAAGAATTCCATGGACAGAGGAGCCAGGCAGGCTACAGTCCACAGGGTCACAAAGAACCAGACAAGACTGAGCAACTAACATCTTCACTTTTCACTTTCAATGCACCAGGACCTATCACAGAGACAGGCAGATGGGGAGACTCCCCACCTAAGGCAGCGAGAGAACCACTTGACTAGGGCTCCATTCTCATGGTGGACTTTGCCATGAACTGAGGGTAAAGGTCACGTGAGAGGGGTTATGCCCCATGAGATATTTAAGAGGTATGAAAGACAGAACTTAGTGACTCATTGGTTGGGAACAGTAAGGAAAAAGATTTAAGGATACAAGAAACAGAGAGAAGCAGTTTGAGAAGCTTTGAGAAGGATGAGCTTCTCATCCTTTGAGAAGCTCCTCCAAAGGATGAAATATAGAGAGGAAGTGAAGCCAGTTTTCCCTTTATTACAGAGACAAAGCTAAAAATATGCATTGGCATATGACCACTCAACAAATATCCATGTGAGGTTTATTGTGAGACACAGGGACACACTGAGAGGAGTGAAATGTTAAAATATATCTCAGTTTTAACATGCTGGTGAACAAAGGGACTTTTAAGAGCTTCACTTCTATCTCTGTGAGGGCCACATCCACTTACTGAGTACATTCCCACTAGCAGCAGTGATGAAGAGTGTGGTCCTGCTTACCATCAAGATACTTCAAATGCAGTTGGTGAAAACAGACACACAAATAGGGACCAACAAGTAAGCAGATAACAGAATGCTAAACAAAAATACAGAAAGACACGAAGTGAATTTGCTATTTTTTTAATTGTTAAAATTCTGATGTATGTAATGATGTTATGAAAATTCTATTGCCAAAACAAACTCCAAAATATTTATTTGGCAATAGTATGACACATTCTCTTCCAGGTTACACCTGAGAAGAAATTCCTCAGAAGCATTTAGACTATTGATTAGCACCGCTGTCATCAAAATGGGTTTAAGATGAAAAACAAAGTCAAATCAGCAAAAGCCATAACACAGACTATCAGTATTGAAGTTCAGAGAGAATGGTAATATTCAAAAAGCTAATTTACAATTCCGAGTATATGAACTTTTAAAAAGTCTGCTGTAGCAACGCTTTCATTGTCTAAGAACAAGGAAAATATAATTAGATAACCTCAGATATGCAGATGACACTACCCTAACAGCAGAAAGCAAAGAGGAACTAAAGACCCTCTTGATGAGGGTGAAAGAGGAGAGTGAAAAAGCTGGCTTAAAACTCAATATTTAAAAAATTAAAATCATGGCATCCAGTCCCATCACTTCATGGCAACTGATGGGGAGAGATATGGAAACAGTGACTTCCTTTATTTTCTTGGACTCCAAAATCCCTGCAGATGGTGACTACAGCCATAAAATTAAAAGACACTTGCTCCTTGGAAGAAAAGTTATGACAAACCTCGTTGTTATTGTTCAGTCGCTCAGTCACATCTGACTCCTTGCAACCCATGGACTGCAGCATGCCAGGCTTCCCTGCCCTCCACCATCTCCTGGAGCTTGTTCAAACTCATGTCCCTTGAATCAGTGATGTTATCCAACCATCTCATCCTCTGTCATCCCCTTCTCCTGCCCTCTGTCTTTCCCAGAATCAGGATCTTTTCCAATGTGTCAGCTCTTCACCTCAGGTGGCAAAAGTATTGGAGCTTCAGCTTCAGCATCAGTCCTTCCAATGAATATTCAGGACTGATTTCCTTTAGGATGGACTGATTGGATCTCCTTGCAGTCCAAGGGACTCTCAAGAGTCTTCTCCAACACCACAGTTCAAACACATCAATTCTTCGGTGCTCAGCTTTCTTTGTGGTCCAACTCTCACATCCATACATGACCACTGGAAAAACCATAGCTCTGACTAGATGGACTACACTATCTAAGTTTGTCATAGCTTTTCTTCCAAGGAGCAAGCGTCTTTTAATTTCATGGCTGCAGTCAACATCTGCAGTGATTGGAGCCCAAGAAAATAAAGTCTGTCACTGTTTCCATTGTTTCCCCATCTAGTTGTCATGAAGTGATGGGACCTGATGCCATGATCTTGGTTTTTTGAATGTTGAGTTTTCAGCCATCTTTTTCACTCTCTTCCACCTTCATCAAGAGGCTCTTTAGTTTCTCTTCACTTTCTTCCTTAAGGGTAGTGTCATCTGCATATCTGAGGTTATTGAGATTTCTCCTGGAAATTTTCATTCCAGCTTGTGATTCATCCAGCCTGGCACTTTGCATGTTGTACTCTGCATGTAAGTTAAATAAGCAGGGTGACATATATAATCTGGACATACTCCTTTCCCAATTTGGAACCAGTCCATTGTTCCATGTCCAGTTCTAACTGTTGCTTCTTTACCTGCATACAGATTTCTCAGGAGGCAGGTACGGTGGTCTGGTATTCCCAGCTCTTTAAGAATCTTCCACAGTTTGTTATAATACACAAAGGCAAAGGCTTCAGCTTAGTCAATGAAGCAGAAGTAGGTGTTTTTCTGGAATTCTTTTGCTTTTTCTATGATCCAACAAATGTTGGCAATTTGATCTCTGGTTCCTCTGCCTTTTCTAAATCCAGTTTGTACACCTGGAAGTTCTTGGTTCATGTACTAGTGAAGCCTAGCTTGGAGGATTTTAAACATGACCTTCCTAGCACGTGAAATGAGTGCAATTTTTCGGTAGTTTGAACATTCTTTAGCATTGCCCTTCTTAGGGATTGGAATGAAAATTTACCTTTTCCAGTCCTGTGGCCACTGCTGAGTTTTCCAAGTTTCCAAACAACAAAGCTTAACAGCATATTAAAAAGCAGAGGCATCATTTTACCAACAAAAGTCCATCTAGTCAAAGTTATGGATTTTCTAGTAGTCATGTATGGATGGCTGTGAGAGTTGGACCATAACGAAGGCTGAACTCCAAAGAATTGATGCTTTCAAACTGTGGTGTTGGAGAAGACTATTGAGAGTCCCTTGGACTGCAAGATCAAACCAGTCAATCCTAAAGAAAATCAACCCTTAATATTCATTGGAAGGACTGATGCTGAAGCTGAAGCTCCAACCATATGGCCACCTAATGCAAAGAGCCAACTCATTGGAAAAGACTATGATGCTGGGAATGATTGAGAGCAAGAGAAGAAGGGAGTAACAAAGAATGAGATGGTAGGATGGAATCATCGACTCAGTGGACATGAGTTTGAGCAAACTCTGGGAGACAGTGAGGACAGGGAAGCAATTCTGGGACATAGTGAAGGACAGCTGGAGTGCTGCAGTCCATGGGGTCATATGGACTGTTGGACATGACTGAGTGACTGAACAACAAGATGTATATATAAATATATGTGCAATCATGTATGTGTATATAAATGTATATGTCTTTATTTGTATATATGTATATACACATCTCTTTTCAACATCATGGGATGAAAAGAATCAGTGCCATGGAGGCAAACCAACCCAGCACTGAATTCCAGCTTCCTCACTTCCTGGCTGACACTCCAGTTCTTAAGTGATAAAATGGCTATTCAACGCAATGTCTGTTGTTGTTGTGTCTAACTCTTTGTGACCCCATGGACTGTAGTCCACCAGGCTCCTCTGTCCATGGAATTCTCCAGTCAAGAGTACTGGAGTGCAGAGCCATTCCCTTCTCCAGGGGACCTTACTGACCTAGGAATTAAACCCGTGCCTCTTGCATTGGCAGGCATATTCTTAATCACTGAGCCATCAGAGAAGCCCCATATAATGTCTATCTAGTAATTTTTCCATAAGGATTAAAAGTAATAAAGTAAATAAATGCCCTAACAAA
The DNA here is from genome assembly GCF_029378745.1 of Bos indicus. Classification (NCBI taxonomy): domain Eukaryota; kingdom Metazoa; phylum Chordata; class Mammalia; order Artiodactyla; family Bovidae; genus Bos; species Bos indicus. The sequence goes on from NC_091764.1 coordinate 19,151,685, forward strand.
AGGGTTAGCAGATAGTTTGGTGGTCAATGAATTTTAGCTTCCTCCTTGTATATTCTTATGACTCTGTTACTAAACTGTGAATTCCTTGAATCCAGGATTAGGGTACATTTATTTCTGTGTTTTTAGTACCTGTCACATACTAAGTCCTCAGTAAGTATCTTTTGAATACAGTAGAAATGTGATGAGAGCTATTAACAAATAAAGTACTAGTCACTAAAAGATTTTGAAGAGTTTCCTGATTTCTTTCCCATTACATCTAAAGTCACTGTAGGAACCTCATTTTAAGACTGTCTGAAACTTTTTCAAGAAGATATCGCAGAGTTATATTTTCCTTTTCTTGAGCTTTTCAATTTTATTTTCTATCTGACAGCTTTTTAAGTAAAAGTTACTGCTCTTTATGGCAATTTTATTTAGTAGTGGCAGTTTCTTTTTTTTTTTTTTTTAATTTTTTCATTGTTTTTTTTTTTTTTTTAATTTAAAAAAATTTAAACCTTTATTTCTCATGTGTTCCCCATCCTGAACCCTCCTCCCTCCTCCCTCCCCATCTCCCTCCCCACGAGATGCCAGTCCAGGTTCAATGCACGATGCTGGATGCTTGGGGCTGGTGCACTGGGACGACCCAGAGGGATGGTATGGGGAGGGAGTAGTGGCAGTTTCTATATCCCTTGAGAGAGAATGATCTGTTTTGCATTTCTATAGGAATAGAATAAAATCAAAAAAATTAAATGCATACTAGGTCTTGGAATTAAATAAAAATTTTCTGATTTAATCATTCACCTTTGCAATATACTTATAGGGGGAAAAAAAAAGTTTTATTATCTATACTCTAAAGTTTATCTTACACATTTTCACCATTATTATTTGGGGGTTTTGTTTGTTTTTTTATTATTTGTTTTTTCAAAAAATTAGACCTTTTATTTTTTTCCTATTTATTATCCTTTGCATCTGGCTTCCCACTTGTTAAGAAATGGACAGAAGATGCTATTGAACTATCATATGTTTCCCAAACATAAGCCTTAATTTCAATTATACCCATGCAAGGACAAAATATAACCCTAGTAAATGTGAAACATCTGATCATTATAGCTTTGAGATTGGCCAGATTGCAATCAACTGAAACTTCCTTCCACCTAATTTTAATTCCATTTGAGAATTACCCATGATAATTTAACCCAGGTCTCTTCACAAAGTAACATTATCTTTGAGTTTACAATTTTGTTAACCACTTGTGATTAGAAAAGGGAGTATTTCAAAACTCCCACTTAATTACCCTGAGCTGTGACGGTTTCCTTTGCATGGGTTAAACTTGTCTTACTCTCATTTAACATGGCAAATTCAGTGTGACCAAACCAACCCGATGCAGTGCCTTCACAGAAAATATACCATGAAAGAGTTTTATTGAAATCATACTCTGCAGCAGACTGGCAGAATGGCAATTTTTAAAATCAAAACTACTAAATAACCGAGAGACTATTTTAACTAAATTCAAATTAAAGAATGAATTAATTAGGAATCGTCTAAAAACCTACATGATACTGACTTATATGATTGAATAAACCTTAATAGCTTACTTCCTCATAATCAAAAAATGAAAAAATATTAAAACTAAATATGGTAATAACTTTCAAAATCTGGACTAGAGCTCAGAGTGATGCAATGGAAAGATTGAAATATCATGAAAGGTGACCAAAACAGCAAACTCTAAGATAATGTTTCTTTGTGAAGAGACTTACATCAAACTATCATGAAATTAAAATTAGTAGAAGCTTAAGTAACATTTTACTAAGTTTTCGTGCATTGCAGTATATCTAAAAGTTATAATTAGGATTAAGAGAAATATTTAAAACATGAAGTCCAATTAACTGGAGGATGTTTAGAACTCTTTCACAGGTTTAGGAAAAGTTAGAATATAATTTCCTATTAATAATTTTACCTTAAGTACTGTCTGAAAATAACAATGATAAATAAATAAAATATTTTTACAAAATTTTATGATACACGTGTGGGGGTTATGTAAACTTTAATTAAAGTTCATACTTAAGTTACTATGAAAAAAAAAAAAACTGTAACTTTTCCACAATTGGAAATATCTACTCAGTGTAATTCTTACAGCCCTAAGACCATAAGCTCCAGGAGGACAGGGCCATGTCTGTTTCGTTCCTGGCTCCATTGCCAGCAACAAATGTACTGCTGGATCATACTATGTGCGTAATCAATATTTGCTGAATGGAAGAATAATCATGTACATGTACTTATACGAAGTATGCGTGTGTGCTCTCTGCAATCCCATACCTGCAACCAAGTACCCTGCAACCCAGTACCCTGCAAACCCAGTATCCATCCTCTGTCCATGGGATTTCCCAAACAAGAATACTGGAATGGGTTGGTTGCCATTTCTTCCTCCAGGGGATCTTCCCCACCCAGACATCAAACCTGCGTCTCCTGCATTGGCAGGCAGGTTCTTTACCGTTCATACACCTTGGAAGTCCCACTAACATGAAGGGATCCCATTAGTCCACTGAAAATGACTCCCATTTGTTTAGTCATTCAAAATGAACTGAACAAATATTTGTTGAGAGCTTTCAGAAAATTAAGATCGTGGCATCCAGTCCCATCACATCATGGGAAATAGATGGGGAAATAGTGGAAACAGTGTCAGATTTTATTTTTCGGGGCTCCAAAATCACTGCAGATGGTGACTGCAGCCATGAAATTAAAAGACGCTTACTCATTGGAAGGAAAGTTATGACCAACCTAGATAGCATATTCAAAAGCAGAGACATTACTTTGCCAACAAAGGTTCGTCTAGTCAAGGCTATGGTTTTTCCTGTGGTCATGTATGGATGTGAGAGTTGGACTGTGAAGAAGGCTGAGCACAGAAGAATTGATGCTTTTGAACTGTGGTGTTGGAGAAGACTCTTGAGAGTCCCTTGGACTGCAAGGAGATCCAACCAGTCCATTCTGAAGGAGATCAGCCCTGGGATTTCTTTGGAGGGAATGATGCTAAAGCTGAAACTCCAGTACTTTGGCCACCTCATGCAAAGAGTTGACTCATTGGAAAAGACTCTGATGCTGGGAGGAATTGGGGCAGGAGGAGAAGGGGATAACAGAGGATGAGATGGCTGGATGGCATCACTGACTCGATGGACGTGAGTCTGGGTGAACTCCGGGAGTTGGTGATGGACAGGGAGACCTGGCGTGCTGCAATTCATGGGGTTGCAAAGAGTCAGACACGACTGAGCAACTGAACTGAACTGAACTCTACGTACCAGGGTCTGCACTAAGGCATTAGGGATGCAGCTATGAACGGAGCAAATAAAAAGAACTCTTTTTTCCATTGGTGCTTACCTTCTAGCAGGAGGAGACTATGAATCAATGTTATAGCCAAGGAAAATATAAAGAGGATTAGTTGGTGATGCATATTTAGTAGAAAGCCAGACAGGGAAGACAGATAAGTGTATCAGGTGGTGGGGAGAGCTTTCTGGAATGTTTACAAGGGGAGGCCGGGGAGGCCAGGGAGGCTGCGGCAGAGAGTCAAAGGGGGAAGGAGAAGGAGGTACAAGAAAAATGCCCCCCCAACAGGAGGCTTTTATTTTTGAATGAGATGGGGAGCCATTGGCGAGCTTTGAGCAGAGAAGGGAAGCCATCCAGCTTCTATGACAACAGGCTCAGTCTGGCTGCTGCGTTGAGAACAGAATGAGGCAGAAGCAGGAGGCCAGGGAGGAGGCGAGGTCTGGCGAGATGGTGATGCTTTAATTTATTGCTCCTTATGTGACAGGCTGTGTGAGAGCTGGAGTTATGGATTTAATATTTACATATTCTATTACTTAATCCCCACAAACTTCTGAGGTGGATTATTATTTTGCCATTTTCTGGATCAGGAAACTGAGGTTAACAATGTTGGATTCACCCAAAGTCACTCAGGGAGCAGGTGGAAGATGCAGGATTCAAACATATTCTAATGACCCCACTGCAGTGCCACACTGCTTTCATACGTTTTCTTCAAATGTTTTGTAATAAATAGAATCAGTATACCTAGAGATTTTTAGAGTACCCAGTTTAGGGATGAGGTGGCATTAAAAAGAAACTGACCCATCCTGTCAGCTCTGTCCTCAATTTCTCTCTGCAGCAAACCCTCTAGGCCAGCCAAACCAACCGATTTATTATTTCCCACATATTTCTTGAATTCTCCCAATCTTAAAATTTTAGTATTTGGGGAAAAGTTAGCCAACCTGACACTCACAACAGAAGCCATGTCTATGCCAAGTCTGACCTTAGGTCATTAGCCTCTGAAAATTTCCATGTGACAGACAAGGTATTCATTGCCGGTTTATCTACTGGTGTATTTGTGTCAGACAGCACCTGGGGAACCCCAGAGTTCTTGCAGTTGATCTCGTAAAGAGTTGGGCACATTAAAAATTTGGTTATAGGGCAATATCATTCATACTAAAGTATTTTTCTCATCAGTCAGGTCTCTTATTATTTAAAAAAAAAAAAGTGGTGCTAATGAAAACTGGGACTCTGGGTAAAAACGAAACAAAAATCTTGCTTCTTTTGATATTAGTATGCTAAGCTTTGTTGGCTTGAGGTCCCAAATTTGATATATAACTCAGGTCAATTTTCACTTTTGTCTAAAATTCATAAAGGAAGTCACTGTTTGAGGGACAGAAAATAGAACCATGAGTTATACTATAAGAGTCTCAGTCCTGCATTTACTACCACCCAGATGTGGGTTTTAGGAAGTGGCAGAGAACTCTGTTACCACAGTAGACAACTTGTCTATTCTATGGCCTGACACTTTGCATTCAAGCCCAGGCAATGGATGAGGCTGGAGGGGAAAAGAAAATCATAGTTCAGGACACTTTGAGAACCCTGCTTATTGACCTGCACTGTGGGTCCCTGGGTGGAGATAAACAAACCCTCAGCTATCAAAAGTATTATCTCAGAGTCTGGTAAAAACACAAGAGTCAAGAGTCAGGAGATATGAAGAGACTGCTTCCAGCTCTTCTACATTTTATAATGCTTCAGACAGTGACAGTGGACTTACGGTTATAAAAACCCCCTCGTTTCTCGAAAAGTTCATCTGTACCATTCAGACGCTACAATGCCAATGCCTGAATGTTTGAAAACAGGAAGAACGGGATCAGAGCATAATTAACAGGTAACATTTAACACAAAAACTTAGAACTATTGTCTCCATCTAAGCCACATAGGTGAATTTAGAAAAAGCAAGTCAACTATTCATTGCCTTAATCCCTACACATATGAGGTACAGGAATTAAACCATAAAATATATCTGTTTACATATAAGGATCTTTTTAAAAATCAACTGGGGGGGTGGGAGGGAGGCTCAAGAAGGATATATATATCCTTAATCTGATTCACGTTGTATAGCAAAAACTAACACAACATTGTAAAGCAATTGTACTACAATTAAAGACAAATTTTTTTAACATATAAAAAATATTTTTTTTTTAATTCAGATTTACACTTTCCCTATGTATTAGCACGAAACGTTTCAGGCATACTGAACTCAACTGAGTCCTCACTAGGAGTGGAAGGTACTAAAATAAAGAGCTGTGTACGGTAGATTCTCACATTATTACAACAGTGTCGTCTAACAACTCTTCCCTTAAAACTTCGTCCCGGGCTACTGCCTGAGTCATAAGTCAACATACAGTATGGTCTTCAGTCTGTTAGGCAACTTCTCCAGAACAGGATGTGGTTCTTCCTTGAGGTGACAGGTTACGTACTGCAAGTTTTTTCATCTCTATTGAAAACATCTCATTTGCTGCCAAGCTATATGTAAGGGAAAGAAGCCCAGTCTGCCCTCGGAGGCTCCTTGGAGACTGAAACCAGAGAATGGCCGGACATACATGCACTATGAAAAGTCTAAATTAAACAATGGCTTTACAAGAGCACCTTCCCATGTGACTCTGAATCAGAGTAAAGGGAAGTTCACAAAATCAAAGCAGTAAAATGGATCTTTATTTGGAAAGTACTCATTAACTCAGCAAACCCTAGCTGTAAGAATTAGATCTGTGAGGAAAATCCTCCTGGCAATGAAACCAGGGCTTTGATTGCTACTGGCTCATAAAATAAATAATAATGTCCACTTACAATTCTATATTACCTTTCAATTTACAAAGTGCTTTCTCATACATTATTTTATCTTCGCAACATTCTTGTGAGGTATTGAGACATGGTTATTCTTTCACGGGTTAAGAAATTGAGGCTCAGTGAGCAGACAGGATTTCCTCAAGGCCACAGAGTTATTAAGAAGCAGAGTCCAAACTGAGATGTTGGTCTCCAGACACCCACTTCAGAGCTCTTGCTCTATCGCCTCTAAAGGTAGGAAGCCATAATTCCAAATTATCATAGCTACTTAAATATTAATTGGGTAAATTCTAAAATTGCACTGGTTAACCCAATTGTTTTTTTTTAAAAAGAAAATTGGCCAGATTTGGAAGAAAGCAGACTTACAAACTGCTTTATGTATGTTCCATATGATAATGGCAAGAATCCAAATTACATTTCAAGGTCAAACAAAAGTAAAATAAAGTTTATTTCTGAATTTCATAATAATGATATCAAAAACTGAAACTACTGCATATATTAGAAACTCTGCCAGTTGAAAAAGAAAAAGAAAACTTTCCTGACTAATTTACAAACTTAAAAAAGTTTCTCTAAGGTTCTCTCTTAAATGAGTCATACTCTAATTTGATAGTGAAAATACTTGAAACTAATTTTTGGTACCTGGAGTTGGTTTTTTTCCTTCTTCTCTTTCTTCCCTTCTTTCTTTAAATTTTATTCATTTATTTCTTATTTTTGGCTGCACGTGGGCTATTCTATAGCTGCAGTGCTCGGGCTTCTCATTATGTGGCTACACTCTTGCTGCGGAGCATGAAGTCTAGAGCGTGGGCTCTGTAGTTGTGATCCCGAGGTTTGTTGCCCCACAGCGTGTGGGATCTTCCTGGACCAGCGATCGAACCCATGTCCCCTGCACTGGCAGGCAGATTCTCAAACAGTGGACCACCAAGCTAGTCTCTTTCTTTCTTTCTACAAATATACGACAGCATAAAGCAGAGAACTATGGTGAAAGGGCAATGTTTTGGTGACCAGGGAAGCTGGGCTTTGAAACCTGGCTCCAGCTGAGTGGCCTTACAAGTCTATTTAACTAATGAGGATTTTATCTATAAAGCGGAACCAAAATTATTATTATTTGTTGGCTTAGTCAACTAGGGCTATGCTAGGACAGAATAGCACAGAGTGAGTGGCCTAAACAGCAGACATTTGTGTTCTTCCTGTTCTGGAAGCTGGGAAGTCTAAGATGAAGGTGCCAGCAGGGCTGGTTCCTGGTGAGGACCCTCCTCCTAGCTTGTAGATGGTCACCTTCCAGCTGTGTGCTCACAGGGCCTTTCCTTGGCACATCTGCACAGAGAGAGGGAGGAAGTAAACTCTCTGGTGTCCCTTTGTATAAAGGTGCTAATCTTACCAAGCAACCCCACCCTCATGACCCCATCTAACCCTGTTTATCTTCCAAACTCCTCACTTTCTAATACCATCACTTTGAGGATTAAGGATTCAACATATTAATTTGGGGGAAAGCAACCATTCAGTCTATAGCACTTGATTCCCACCCTAATATCAAAGCAAACTGGGGTAAAAAGGCATTTAGGAAGAAAGAGGATGAGATGGTTGGATGGCATCACCGACTTGATGGACATGAGTTTGAGCAAGCTCCAGGAGTTGGTGATGGACAGGGAAGCCTGGCGTGCTGCAATCCGTGGGGTCACAAAGAGTCGGAAACTACTGAGCAACTGAACTGAACTGAACTGAACTGACTAGGAAGAAAGAAGTAGCATTTTTAATTAAGGAAGGGCACAAAATAATGAAAACCACTGAAGTCCAAAACTCCTGGTTCACTACCTTTGATCACAATCTCTCAGGTACCCTTCCTGAAACAATCAAGAACATGGATGAGGATGCTAAGAGAGAATGCTGTACTTGAGATCCCAGTCATGGCTGGCTACCCACAGAACCTATTTTCAGAGAATCTGTCCTGTTCGTACCAAAGGATGTTCACCACCTTACCTGATGTGTGAACTGTGGCCCTAAGGAAAAACCACCCTAGACAGATTCTCTGTCCAGGGAATGAAGCATTAGCTTAACAATTGAGATGGTGAGATAACAGTTGCATGGGGAGTGGGTGGAGAGACGCATGGACGGGTATAGAACCGAAGCCAGATCTGGATCCATTTAAGCAAAGGCTGTGTCCAAACAGAAGTGAATGGGGAAGGTTCCCTTATGGCCTAGTGGTTAAGATTCTGCCCTGCAATGCAGGGGACGTGGGTTCTATCCCTAGTTAGGGAAATAAGACTGCACATGCCAAGGAGCAACAAAGCCTGCACATCACAACGACTGAGCCCCAGTGCAGCCAGGAGCATCCCACATGCAGCAACTAAGCCCCAGTGCAGCCAAAGACACGAAAGAAAGAAGTAAGGGGGTAGCAGAGCAGCCATGATGGAGGTGGCAAATCTGGAGAGCAGGTTTGAGCAGGAAGCGAAAGAAAAGTACAATAAGCAGGTCAGTCATTCAGTCAGAGAAGGTAAAGGACTCGGGTACCAATGTCACACAGGGCCTCCTGTGACCTGATAACTTTTTCCCTGCCTCCAAATATTTCTGAGATTCTCCAGTATCCTTTCAATAAACTCTCTATTTGCTCTAGAAATAGCCTGAATGGCTTTGTATCTCTTGCAACCAAAAAGCCTTGAACATCATAAATACAATCAATCACCTGTCAAGGAGGAGATTAATTCAATACAAATTAATTTAATACAAATCCACGTGAAAACGCCAAAGAGCAATTTAAGAGCAATACAGGTGGGGACTGGGAAAAAGCAGAGTGAATGTGAAATCAGAGTTGGGTGAGGTTAACAAGAGCCCTCTCCCAAAAGACATGAACAGAATCAAGTTTGCAAAGTAGGGAGATACTGTGTTTGCAGTGAGAAAGGCATTTATCTAAGAAAGACTTGCAAGGAAACATAAACAGCAAGCCACTGACGGTGAGTTCAAAAGCAAGCTAATACAATAGTTGGCTTTTTCAAAGAAATAATACTTTAAAAATTAATTTCACTTTGAATATGTGTGTGTTAGTCGCTCAGTCGTGTCCAACTCTGCGATCCCATGGACCGAAGCCCACCAGGCTCCTCTGTCCATGGAATTCTCCAGTCCAGAATACTGGCGTGGGTTGCCATTTCCTTCTCCAGGGGATCTTCTCAACCCAGGGATCGAATCCAGATGTTCTGCATTGCAGGGAGATTCTTCACCGTCTGAGCCACCAGGGTAGTATCTTTTAATCTAATGAACATTTTCAAATTATTCGGTTGTTTTGAAACTCACTTACATCAATTCAGTAAAAATGATGTTTTATTAGTTTTGCTATTTTAAGGTCCAAAATCAAGTGTGTCATTTAGTTTATGGTCAGCTGATAACTTATCAATTTTCAGTGAATCTTTACAAGTTCAAGTTCTGTTCATGAGACTTACACAGATCTCCTAGTTCTTGGCTTAATTATGAAACAGAAGAACTTCCCTTAGGTTAAATATTCAACGGGTTTTAGTGCTATGACTTAACAATTTAACTTAATATTGATCATCAGTTTTAACATTTGTAAGTGTTAAAACCCTTTGACATAAAAAGATATCTATATTATTTGCTTTAAATTCTAGTGTTCGCTTTGTCTCAAAAAATTTTCAGCACCTCTAATTAGGAGACTGTCACAATGGATTATGTGAAAAAGCACATGAGAGTTGTAAAGCCCTGACCGTGTTTGACACAAATGTTATGCGTCACCAGCATGACCAGAGAGTCATCAAATCGATCGATAATTGCTGACAAGGTAAGGACAAGTGACTCTAAAGAGAATGACAGAAAATGGATGGGAACAGCTGTTCAATGGCAGAGTCTTTCCCTCTAGGGACAGCATACTAAAAAATCATAAAAGTGTTAAGAAAGGTACAACTGTAGATATAAGCTACAACTGCTTATATCTTGCTGTCATATTCTGAGAAGAAAAGTTCAGACTTATTAACTTAATCCTTGAGGCTATTCATCTGTTGCACAAATATTTATTGAACTCCTATTATGTGCCACACTCTGGCCTAATAAAACAGTTCCTCTGTGTGGCCTTAACAGTCTAAGGAGGACCCATTACACACGATTGCTTCAGTGTGTGGTCCTTACTCACATCCCCTACCTTTTGCTATGTGGTCACTTCTCCAGGAGAATGTTCCCAATACACAAACCACATACACACACATGTGAGAGCCCCCATACAAGTACACATCTTGGTATAGCTATTTCATACTCCCCAAACTTCAAATATCACCTACACTGGAAAGTGTGTTCCTAATTTCCCTTTCTTTCTTGATGGAAATGTCCTACTCACTGTGCTCCCATATATCCTGTTCATGGGCTTATCAAAGCATTCACTATAACACGTAATCTGCTATCTTTGCTGATTTATTGTGGGTCTCCCCTATAAAGATGAGGGCCTAGATCTAGCATGATACTTAATACACAATGAAAGTAAAAGTGAAAGTCGCTCAGTCGTGTCCAAATCTTTGTGACCCCATGGGCTACACAGACCATGGAATTCTCCAGACCAGAATACTGGAGTGGGTAGCCTTTCCCTTTTCCAGGGGATCTTCCTAACCCAGGGATCGAATCCAGGTCTCCCGCATTGCAGGCTGATTCTTTACCAGCTGAGCCACCAGGGAAGCCCAAGAATACTGGAGTGGGTAGCCTATCCTTTTTCCAGCTGATCTTCCCAACCCAGGGGTCGAACCAGGGTCTCCTCCATTGCAGGCGGATTCTTTACCAACTGAGCTATCAGGGAAGCCCCCATACACAATGGGTGTCCTGTAAATGTTTCTTTTTTATAATTAAAAAAATACTTTTTTATTTATGGGTCATAGTTGTGGCACATGAATCTTTGTCCCGGCACATAGACCTCACTCTAATTGTGGAGCATGGGCTCTTGTGCGCCTGGGCTTTATTAGTGGTAGTGCAATGGGCTTAGTCGTCCTGAGTCATGTGAGATCTTAGTTCCCTGACCAAGGACTGAACCCACGTCTCCTGGATTGGAAGGCAGATTCTTAACCACTGGACCACCATGTAAGTCCCTAAATGTTTCTTAAATGAATAAATAAATGAACCAGTGGTCTCAGATAGGCTAAGAAAGGAATCAATCTTGGACATTGAAAACAATAGTTTTAGTCAAAATTAAAAGGATTTCCATATGTGAACAGGAAGAAAAGACTGTTCATCTTACATTATCTTAAAAGATTGGGAACAGAATTCTATTTAATACCAGAATCTCTTAAGAATATTACAGCCTTCCTCTGCCAATTCAGCACTTCAATTTAACCAAAGTCTGTGACTGTAGTCAGTATTCTTTGATACTGATTAGTCTAACACACATGGCGAGTACACACACACACACACACACACGCACACGCACACACACACGCAATACAAATCTTCTCCTTAAGTTGAATTCATCAGCTTACTGGTTGAGGCACAGCACAGACAGGATATCACATAACAGATGTTCTACTGGGGAATCAAAAAATAGATAATTAATTTCAGGGGGAAAAAAATCCATTTTTATAGTTCCAAAAGCGTGAAATTTTAGCAGATGGTGCTAAATAACTTATCACATCTCTGGAACCTGGCTTATGCCACATCATGTTGGGCCACAGCTAGACAGCCTGGCCTCCTGATTGAAACGCAACCCAGGGATATATGTGGCATTTCTGTGGCATTTCTGTGACATTGAGTGAAAAGCTTTAATTCATGCTCAAGTCACCGTTATACAACCTGAACCAGAAGTGAGCTAGAGAAGACATGTAACATTCTGCCATTTTCAGTGGAGCAACTGGGTGAAGAAAACTCTGCTTCACCCTCTTAATGGGTCCTTTGCAGACTCCCAGCTTTTTGGATTTGGATCTTGGGCCATTATCACGGAAGGGGCAAAGGAGACTGAGAACGTGTCTCTGTACAATTGAAAGTGAGCACAGAAGAGTCCACAGATTACAAAGCCTCCAGCAGAGGTTAGCAGGTAGAGAAAGAAACCCGGGCTTCTTAACCAAAACCTAGTCAAAAGATTAGGACATGACTAGCGCACACAGGTCAGGCATCTCTGGTGGCACAGACAGTAAAGAATTTGCCTGCAATGTGGGAGACCTGGGTTCGAGCCTTGGGTCAGGAAGATACCATGGAGAAGGAAATGGCAACCCACTCCAGTATTCTTGCCTGGAAATTCCATGCATAGAGGAGCCTGGCAGGCTCCAGTCCATAGGGTCACAAAGAGTAGGACACGACTAAGGGATGAACACACACACACACAGGGCACAGGTCATGGAACATGCCACTCACCACCAGAAGCCAACAATATCCAACCAGACCATCTATGTTCAATGCCCACTGACCACACACTTGGAATCAGAACAATGTCAAATGGCTTTTCTGAATGCTTGCTCTCAGTTTCCATACTCGCTTTATTGCAGACAAATAATGAATAGTCCAATGCTAGTCTAATGTCAGTACAAAGGCCACACTTCCGGCAGCATTGGTCTGAAACTCTTGGAGGTTTTCTTTGTTTTTTAGGTTCACTGCAAGGACCAAGGAAGGTGGTTGAAGATGAATGGTGGTGAGTTGCTGGTCATTTGCTGGCAAAAGTCAGCTTACAGAATTTAGTCTAATAGATGCTGAAAGCAAAAGGTAATTCAACAGGAGATTGACTTTTAAGATGAACTGCTTAGAACCCCCAAATAAGCAGGGAAGCAGACCTGCCTGATTGAATCCCTTTTAAAGGATGTTATCTAGATAGAAATGTATTAAAGTGGACAAAAAAAAAAAGAAAAAGATATACAAGTCCAGGTGAGAATGCATCTTTACCAGGATGTGAAAACTTCAGAGATAATGTCAGAGAGAACAGGAAGTTTGCCTTTTTCTCTGTTGTTTACCCTCCTCCTGCTCTGAGCCTTCAGGCTCCTGAATTCAAATGCTAAACATAATATTAATAATTACTGATTCCCAAGACTTGAAGGAACACTATGGGGGAAACAGACTTAACATGGCTTTTTCAGCCTATCCTAACTCCCTGCTAAAATACCTAAGATGATACAGAAAATGACCAAAGACAGAAGTTATTGTATTTCCAAAAACTAAGGCTGGAAGCCTATCATAAGAATCTACTGGGGATTTCTATCAGGCCAAACTATGGAGCTGAATTCTAAGAAATTAAAAAACCTACTCATATTTCATCTGTTGCAAGAGAACATCTCAGCCACCTAAAAATATAAAGAAGATATAATAGGAGTCCTTAGAAGTCCTCTTTGTTCCTTTTCCAATCTCTTCACTCTGACTTAGAGATACAGAGGCTATAATCCTGCTACTGTATGGCATTTAGAGGCAGCCAGAATCCATCAGCTGTTCCCTCAGCATCATCTGAAACCCATTTGGAGACTAATTCTAAGAGAAAAATAGGTTAAGGACCCTAAAAGTTAACAGGTACAGAAAATATTCTAGCCATTGTTCTTGGCATTGTAGATTTCCAAGTACTCTGTCACAAAAAGTTCTCATAAAAGGTTCACAGAAGAGTAGCTCCGTGAAATGGTTTTCCTTGAAGGAGCTTTTGTGAATAAAGAATTTGAGGCAAGAATGCATAGCCCCTCCCTGAATATTCACAGTACATCTAACAGTTTCGAGATACCCTGCAGGAAATAATCATGTTTAAATTTGTATCCATCGTTGGCTAAATTATTTTGCCTGAATAAAAATTTACCAACATTACTCTTGATATTCTAATGAGTATTTTGCAGAAACCACCGAGAAAGCTTGTTCAAATAGGAAGGGCAGAAAGTAGAAATTAAAACCAGATCCCTTTTCTGTACACAGAGATGCCTTGGATGAATGTCTGGCTGATCCAAAAAAGTGGACAAGAAGACTTGCCCATCAATACCCAGTATAATCAAATTTTCTCTGATTTTGATCCTAGGAGAAAATTCATCCAGCCCCAGAAGTGTCAGTGAGGAAAGACAATCTACAAACCCTGAATGATCACAAACACTGAGTTGAAAAAGAGATTTCTCTTTATTTCAGGATGAATAAAGAAAAAAACTAAGGCTACAAATTAGTGCAGAAATAGGAAAAAGGAACATCATCTGGAAGACTTCAAAAGAGATCATTCTCTAGAAATAATTCTATGTTTCACTCAATGTTTAACTTTTAAAATATCAGTGAAATCACAATTTCAATCAAATGGCGGTGTGAAACTTACAAACAAGCCTAAATAGACTTAAAAGACCAGAAATAAAAAGAAAATTTTATTTTAAAAACTAGTCATTAAAAATAATTCTCCAGAGTTAACGTATTGTATGGTGCATTCTTTTAAGAAATAGATATTTGCCACACTATATAAACAATTCCAGGATGCATAAAAGACACAAATCCTCTTCATTTATTGATCTTTTACAAAGCTGACGTAATCTGACACTAAACCACACAAACCACACACACACACAACCACTGATACTGATACACTTACTGACAATTATCAGAATAAGCTTGAATGGAAAACTCCTAAAGGAAATTCACAGACATATATATTAAAACAATAATCCAGCATGAAAGAGTGGGGTTTACTCCAGGCACACAAGAACTGTTGTAATACTAATATCCGGCGATTGGCAAAGAGCAGTAAAATTAGAACTCTAGTGCCGTGTGTGAAGACTGAGATCAAAAGTTCCCTTCCTGCCCTGTTTCAAAGAAGTACTTAGGGCCTTGTGACTCATTTCCAAAGTTTTCTTCAAAGAAGACAGAAGCTCCTTGAAGACGAAGCTGTTTCTTGGTGTAGGGGAAAGCCCACATTCACTCAAGTAAATACTTCTGAGAGAGAGACGTACCCTTAAAGACACAGCTAGTAGAAACTTGATTGCTTTACAATGGAAAGAGGCAAGTGTCAATAAGTCAGAGGCAGTAGGGACTAGTAGACCCCTCAATGTGGTTTCCTGGTAAGACAGCAGATTGGGGTTGTAGGCAACATGAAGGGAGCTGGGCCACCAGCAAGGGGCTCTAACCACATCCGGGACTCCTGCACATGAAAACTGAGAGTGTAGCACTGACATATATATATATGTATATATCACATCAGACCAGATCAGTCGCTCAGTCATGTCCAACTCCTTGCGACCTCATGAATCGCAGCACGCCAGGCCTCCCTGTCCATCACCAACTCCCGGAGTTCACTCAGACTCACATCCATCAAGTCAGTGATGCCATCCAGCCATCTCATCCTCCGTCGTCCCCTTCTCCTCCTGCCCCCATCCCTCCCAGCATCAGAGTCTTTTCCAATGAGTCAACTCTTCGCATGAGGTGGCCAAAGTACTGGAGTTTCAGCTTTAGCATCATTCCTTCCAAAGAAATCCCAGGGCTGATCTCCTTCAGAATGGACTGGTTGGATCTCCTTGCAGTCCAAGGGACTCTCAAGAGTCTTCTCCAACACCACAGTTGAAAAGCATCAATTCTTCGGCGCTCAGCCTTCTTCACAGTCCAATTCTCACATCCGTACATGACCACAGGAAAAACCATAGCCTTGACTAGACGAACCTTTGTTGGCAAAGTAATGTCTCTGCTTTTCAATATGCTATCTAGGTTGGTCATAACTTTCCTTCCAAGGAGTAAGCGTCTTTTAATTTCATGGCTGCAGTCACCATCTGTAGTGATTTTGGAGCCCAGAAAAATAAAGTCTGACACTGTTTCCACTGTTTCCCCAACTATTTCCCTTGAAGTGGTGGGAGCAGATGCCATGATCTTCGTTTTCTGAATGTTGAGCTTTAAGCCAACTTTTTCACTCTCCACTTTCACTTTCATCAAGAGGCTTTTGAGTTCCTCTTCCCTTTCTGCCATAAGGGTGGTGTCATCTGCATAGATATTTCTCCTGGCAATCTTGATTCCAGCTTGTGTTTCTTTCAGTCCAGCGTTTCTCATGAGGTACTCTG
This sequence comes from Bos indicus, assembly GCF_029378745.1. Classification (NCBI taxonomy): domain Eukaryota; kingdom Metazoa; phylum Chordata; class Mammalia; order Artiodactyla; family Bovidae; genus Bos; species Bos indicus. Next base: position 19,167,752 of record NC_091764.1, read on the forward strand.
CATAGAAGTTAAATAAACAGGGTGACAATATACAGCCTTGACGAACTCCTTTTCCTATTCGGAACCAGTCTGTTGTTCCATGTCCAGTTCTAACTGTTGCTTCCTGACCTGCATACAAATTTCTCAAGAGGCAGATCAGGTGGTCTGGTATTCCCATCTCTTCCAGAATTTTCCACACTTTATTGTGATCCACACAGTCAAAGGCTTTGGCATAGTCAATAAAGCAGAAATAGATGTTTTTCTGGAACTCTCTTGCTTTTTCCATGATCCAGCGGATGTTGGCAATTTGATCTCTGGTTCCTCTGCCTTTTCTAAAACCAGCTTGAACATCTGGAAGTTCACGGTTCACATATTGCTGAAGTCTGGCTTGGAGAATTTTGAGCATTACTTTACTAGCGTGTGAGATGAGTGCAATTGTGTGGTAGTTTGAGCATTCTTTGGCATTACCTTTCTTTGGGATTGGAATGAAAATTGACCTTTTCCAGTCCCGTGGCCACTGCTGAGTTTTCCAAATTTGCTGGCATATTGAGTGCAGCACTTTCACAGCATCATCTTTCAGGATTTGGAATAGCTCAACTGGAATTCCATCACCTCCACTAGCTTTGTTCGTAGTGATGCTTTCTAAGGCCCACTTGACTTCACATTCCAGGATGTCTGGCTCTAGGTCAATGATCACACCATCGTGATTATCTGGGTCGTGAAGATCTTTTTTGTACAGTAGTTCTTCTGTGTATTCTTGCCACCTCTTCTTAATATCTTCTGCTTCTGTTAGGTCCATACCATTTCTGTCCTTTATCGAGCTCATCTTTGCATGAAATGTTCCTTCGGTATCTCTGATTTTCTTGAAGAGATCCCTAGTCTTTCCCATTCTGTTGTTTTCCTCTATTTCTTTGCATTGATCGCTGAAGAAGGCTTTCTTATCTCTTCTTGTATGTAAAATAAGTAGCTGCAGAAAGCAGCTACTTAGCCCAGGGAACTTGGCTCGGTGCTCTGTGATGACCTAGAGAGGTAGGATAGGAAGGAGGAGGGAAGCTCAAGGAGGGGACATATATATAATTAAGGCTGATTCACACTGTTATACAGTAGAAATCAGTACAATATTGTAAAGCAATTATCCTCCAATTAAAAAAAATTTTTTTTTAAAGGAAGAAAATTGAAACAAAATCGGCAGAGTCATGAAGAAGCCATGCTACCTGGGATACTCTAAAGGTAGATAGAGGACAAAACAAGACTGTTCTCTGATGCACCATCATAGCCTAAGAGTTGCTGCAGAACTTCCCCGAGATGTGTAGTGGGAAAGCAAGATCCACAAGAGACATGGTCATTCCAGTGAGTCAAAATCATTAATTTACCTACAAATATGTATTATGCACCATGTGCTAGAGATACAGCAGGGATGAACAGACATATCTAGCCCTTAGGAGCTTGCGTTCTAGATTGAGAAGATAGCAATAAACAAGTAATATAATAAAGTCAGTTAGGGAGTATTTTAGAAGCTGTAAAATGCTGTAGAATAAAGAATAAAGAAGATGGCTTAGAGGCTATTGTAATCTAGTCAAGAAAACATGGTGGTAACAGCAAGATGAGAAGTGGTCAGACTCCAGATACGTTTTGAAGATCAAGCCAACATGACTTCCTGATAGACTGGGTGGTGTGAGGCAAAGAGAGTACTTAAGAATGACTCCAGATTTTTCCATTGGAACAATTACAAGGATAGAATTACCGTCAACCGTTCTGGAAAAGACTATCTTGGGTAGAGCAGAGAGGAAGAGCTGAGGAAATCCAGATCTTCTTTTTCTTAACATACTGTATTTCAGTTTTCTTTTTAACATCCAAGTAGAGATGTTGGGAGAAATATCAACAACCTCAGATATGCAGATGATGCCTCTCTAATTGCAGAAAGCGAAGAGGAACTAAAGAGCCTCTTAATGAGGGTGAAAGAGGAGAGGAACACACTGACTTAAAGTTCAGCATTCAAAAAGCTAAGACCAGACTTCCCTGGTGGCACAGTTGATAAGAACCCACTTGCCAGTGCAGGGGATACAGGTTCAATTCTCGATCAGGGAAGATTCCACATGCTGAGGAGCCCACGTGCCACAACCACTGAGCCCATATGCTACAACTACTGAATCTTGAGTACCCTGGAGTTCAGGCTCCACAAGAGAGACCACTGCACTGAAAAGCCCGTTTACTGAAACTACAGGAAGCTGACAGGCAACAGTGAAGACCCAGCACAATCAGAAATAAATAAAATAATAAATTGTTTAAAAAAAAAAAACTACCATCATGGCATCTGGTCCCATCACTTCATGGCAAATAGATGGGGGGAAAGGGGGAACAATGACTGATTTTATTTCCTGGGCTCCAAAATCACTGCAGATGGTGACTACAGCCATGAAATTAAAAGATGCTTGCTCCTTGGAAGAAAAGCTATGACAAACCTAGACAGTGTATTAAAAAGCAGAGACATCACTTTGTCAACAAAAGTCCATATAGTCAAAGCTATGGTTTTTCCAGTAGTCATGTATGGATGTGAGAGTTGGACCATAAAGAAGGCTGAGCACCAAAGAATCGATGCTTTTGAACTGTGGTGTTGGAGAAGATTCTTTGAGAGTCCCTTGGACAGCAAGGAGATCAAACCAGTCAATCCTAAAGGAAATCAACCCTGAATATTCATTGGAAGGACTGTTGCTGAAGCTGAAACTCCAATCCTTTGGCCATCTGATGAGAAGAGCCAGCTCACTGGAAAGGAACCTGATGATGGGAAAGATTGAAGGCAAAATAAGAAGGGGATGACAGAGGATGAGATGGTTGGATAGCATCACCAACTCAATGGACATGAGTTTGAGAAAGCTCTAGGAGATAGTGAAAGGCAGGGAAGCCTGGTGGACTGCAGTCCATGGAGTCTCAAAGATTCAGATACAACTTAACGACTGAACAATAACAGAGATGTTGAATAGACATTGGACATAAAGGACAGGATTGTGTGGTTTAAGTTAACTTTGAAAAGGAAGGCAGGGTAGGAGGGGAAAAGAGGAAGAAGGAGCTAAGGAGAGAGAGGGAGGAAGGAATAAATATGCTTTCCACATAATGGATTTTGAGGTCAAAATCTTTGGACTGAAAATCAATTCCACCACATTACAATCAGCAATGTAAAATGTGATATTCCAAGGTTTGTACAGAATTTAGCCAGGGGGATATTGGGAGCTCTCAGGGAGATTTCACAGAGAAAAATGGCATTTAAACTGGGCTTAGATGGATATACCTGAGTTTAGAACCTAAGAAGAAGAACAGGAATGTAATGTGAAACCTTGAAGTGTAATGGTAGGTAACCCACTGAAGTGCAATGGTAGGTAACCCAGAGTAGGTAACCTACAGAAGGTTCTGGTAGGTAACAAGAACCTTTGTAGGTGGAATAGAATGATGGCAAACAAAACTGGGAGAGTAGGCTGGGTCAGCTTTGGGAGACCCTTGTATGATGTGCTAAGAAATTCAACTTACTTTGCATAAATTTGTGTAATAGCAACTGAGAGCAGAATAAAAACCATGGTCATGGTCATAAAGCCATGGTCGTGGAAATGTAGTTGTTGAGATTTGAGTAGGTGGAATAGAATGATTCTGTGCTTTAAAGCCTGAGTAATTGCAGACAGACTAAGGAGTTACTGAAAAGTATTACGTATTTACTACTTCCCTGGTGGTCCAGTCGTTTAAGAATCTGCCTACCAATGTAGGGGACATAGGTTCCATCCCTGGTCTGGGAAGATTTCACATGCCTTGAGACAGCTAAGCCCGTGCGACACAACTACTGAGCCTGCTCTCTACAGCCTGCAAGCCACAGCTACTGAAGCCCGAGTTCCCTAGAGCCTGTGCTCCACAAGAGAAGCCACCACAATGAGAAGCCCACACACACCACAGCTAAAGAGGGGCCCTACTCGCCACAACTACAGAAAGCCCTCAAGCAGCAACGAAGACCCAGTGCAGCCGAAAATTAATTAATTAATTAAAAATAAATAAATAAACAGTTTTTAAAATTGAGCAGTCGTATCTAGTGATACCAAAGAAAAAGTATGCCCAGGACAGAAAAGAGACATTATTCTAAGCAAACCTGCCTAATGATTTAATTCTTGTCCAAGGGAAGAACAACGGAGAGATTACCCAAGATCATGATTTAGTCCTACCTATAATTTTTTGTAGTCACTCTATGTGTCTATGCTTAAATTAACTGATAAGAAATTACTAATCTTAATTTTCTTAGTGCACTTTTAGTTCTTCTCAACTAATCCTTTTTTAATCCACAGTATTACCTGGCAGGCTATCCACAGGGGTCGCAAAGAGTTGGACATGACTGAGCATGCACACACACACACACATATACACACATTGCATAAAAAATCTTTTGGTTATCATTGAAGGTGCTTGAACCATAAAAACTCAACTGGTAGCTCCATTCAAAGTAAACTGTTGAATGGCAATTAAACAAGCTCCTAGTACAGAGATAAAGCACATCTAAGATATGCACAACTTTATAGATATTTCCCTTTAATCAGGCTTCTCTGGTGACTCAGTGGTAAAGAATCCACCTGCAGTGCAAGAGACAAAAGAGATGTGGGTTTGATCCCCGGGTTCGTAAGATCCCCTGGAGGAGGGAATTGCCACCCACTCCAGTATTCTTGTCTGGGATCCCTTGGAAAGAAGAGCCTGGCAGGTACAGGCCATGAGGTCACAAAGAGTCAGACATGACTGAAGCGACGGAGCATGCAGCCCTTTAAGTCCTCAGGTCCTATAACTCTAAGTGATACCTCCCAGCTTGTCGACTATTTACTGTGTCCTAAAAGCAAAAAGACTCAGCCAATCAGACTCATTTTCCCTTAAGTTATGAAAACAGGATTAGGATTAATTTGCCCTTTTGTGTTGATGTGCTTTTTAAAAAAAATTTTTATTGGAGTATAGTTGACTTACAATGTTGTGTTAGTTTCTAATGTACAGCAAAGTGAATCAGTTATACATGTACATATATCCACTCTTTTTTAGATTCTTTAGCTGTATAGGTCATTACAGAGTATTGAGTACAGTTGCTTGTGCTATACAGTAGGTCCTTATTAATTATCTGTTTTATACATAGTAGTGTGTATATCTCAATCTCCCAATTTATCCCTCTCCCTCTCCCCTCTGCCCAACCCAGTAACCATAAGTTTGCTTTTTACATCTGTGACTCTACTTCTGTTTTGTAAATAATTTCATTTGTACCATTTTTTTTAGATTCCACATTTAAGCGATATCTACCTGGAAAAGAATTCAGAATAATGATAGTAAAAATGATCCAAAATCTCAGAAGAAAATGGAGGCACAGACCTAGAAAATATAAGAAAGGTTTAACAGAGAGAAGATTTAAAAAACAAAGATAAACCACACAATAGAAGATCACATGTTTCTCAGTGGTACATCTCATGTGGAGCCATTGGCAGGACCACAGAGACCTGAGGGAAGGTTCAGGGGCATACAGGCTCCCTATTATGAGCAGCCTGAACACTCATTGCCTGGACTCGGCAGTGTTCCCTGGGGTTGCTGCATTACTGGTACATTTTGAATATCAACATGCTCTGCATTCCACTTTTTAAATCAAAGGCCAGAAATCTCTTCCAAACAGCATCAAGATTGCTCTCACTCTTGGATGTGGACATCTTCAATAATCAGTTTAGTGCTTCAAATGATCTCCCTCTGTCCTTTGACCTAATCTTCTACTCCCACTTCAAAACCTGGATTGGACAACACAATTTTTTTTCTTAGTGGAACTAATTAGGGAATATTTTTAGACAAAATGGAGAAGGAAATGGTAGCCCACTCCAGTATACTTGCCTGGAGAATACCAGGAACAGAGCAGCCTGATGGGCTACAGTCCATGGGGTCGCACAGAGTCAGACAGGACTGAGTGACTAACACTTTAGACAAAATATACCCAGTGTAAAAGAGATAAGCAGTAAGAATATATTATATGGCACAGGTTATTGTACCATTGTCTTGTAAATAGATTTAATGGCATATAACCTGCAAAAATACTGAATTACTATGCTTGAATACTTGAAACTAATATAATCTTGTAAATCAACTAAACCTCCATTTAAAAAAATCCACTAAAACATATAAAGATTCTATAGATGCAAGCTATAAACATTCAAAGAAAACAATGAAATGAAATGCTGTATTACCCATTTGTAGGTATAGTTTTAAGCAGCCCACAAAGTAATTAAGTTTGGTAAAGTTTTATAAAAACCCTGAGTGATTGACATCTCCAGGAGTAAAGCCATCTTCAGAGAATCCAGAACCATGAAACTAAGAAATTCTCTTTTTCTGGGCACTAAATACTTCTGGATTTAACCCAAAGCTGGCACTGAGTCATAAGTAATCTGCACTTTCAAAAGAAACTAGTTACATTATTTCTACTTTGAAACTCTGGTGTGGGGCATGAATGTAATGGGGAGTAAGTCTTTCTCTTTTGTTTTTCATCTCATCATGAAATGTATTTCCTCCCACAATAAAGGTTAAAATTTTAACCAAAGACCTAGTTATAAATTTATACCATCAACTATAAGTTAATCAATTATAATTATGTAAGTTGACAAGTTTTTCAGATCCAGCCTCGACTAAAATTTCTCTTTTTTATATCTTATACTCCCATTTTATATTCTATAATGAGGATCACTGGAAGGACTGATGCTAAAGCTGAAGCTCCAATATTTTGGCCACCTGATGCAAAGAGCCAATTCATTGGAAAAGACCCTGATCCTGGGAAAGATTGAGAGCAGGAGGAGAAGGGGGTGACAGAGGATGAGATGGTTGGATGGCATCACTGACTCAATGGACATGAGTTTGAGCAAACTCTGGGAGATAGTGAAGGATAAGAAGCCTGGCGTGCTACAGTCCATGGGATCACAAAGAGTCAGACACGACTTAGCGACTGAACAACAACAGCAATGAGAATATATTCTTTCATCCCCCCAGCACCTTTTCTTTTTGGTGAGCTCCACCCTCACTCCTGTCTCTAGTTTCTTTCAGGAAATATTCTTCCCCTGATCCCCTACACGGTCCAGACGACAGCTGCCAGTTACAGCACTGCATCCACTGGTCAGAGACTGTGTATGACCTGACCTGAACCTTCCCCAAACTTCTACAAATTAGGAATTAACCAAAAGGGACAATCTCTGTTTGGTATCAAGGCTTAGGGGCTGAGACTGAGAGCGTGATGACCTCATAGAGGAGGCCTGTAGGAAAACATGTGAAAAGGAGTGCAAATGAAAGCTAGAAGAGAGACTTGAAGAAACCTGAGTACTTGTTTCCAGTGATCCTGGAAACCCAGTTATATCCTTGCCCTTCCCTTTTGCTTAGTTAGTTCAGGTTACATTTCTGTTGTTTGTGTTCTAAGTTGCTTCAGTCATATCTGACTCTTTGCAACCCCTGGACTGTAGCCCACCAGGCTCCTCTGTCCTTGGGATTCTCCAGGCAAGAATACTGGAGTGGGTTGCCATTTCCTTCTCCAGGAGATCTTCCCAATGCAGGGTTGGAAATGGTGTCTCTTACCTCTCCTGCGTTGCCAGCAGATTCTTTACCACTAGTGCCACCTGGAAAGCATTTCTGTTACTTGTTTGCAAAGGTCTTACTTCATATGCACCCTCTCATAATTCCGCCATTAATAAGGGTGGAATAATCTTGTCCATTTATCATGTGACTGGCAAATCTGGTTTAAAAAAAAAAAAAAAGTTTACTTCTGGAAGAATCTGAGCCATCAACTAATTGAAATTGAGGGCCAAGAGGGGGCCAGGGAAAGCATCCATACACTTCTGTGGCATCATTGCAATGACATCATGGCATCCTGTGTTCAGCGTTGTGAGCGCTCATGGGCAGATCCTCACATGCTAAAGCTCTTCCCTGCTCTTCTGGCTTCTGAATCTAGATGAGGTCACCAGTGTGATCTCACTTTGGAGAGCATTCAGATGAAAGGAAGTGTGGCGTAGGTGAGTCAAGAGGGGAGACTCCCTCCTCCCAAGTCAAGTTTCCAGGCAGAGAAAGGCAAAGAGCACAAAAATTCCAAAACCAGCTCACTCTTTAAGCTGGTAGCCAATGATCTTCCTCCCCGTAGAAGGAAGATGAGCCTTGAGGCCCCAAAGCCAGCTCCACAAACAGCTCAGCCACTCCCAACAGTGCTTAGGTTTTCATGCTTCCATAACAGCCACTCCTTTCTCTGGTTTGGGTCCAAAAAACATCCCTCCCTTCTCCTTTAATACCAGCCTCTCTATAGTGAGCTCATGTCCCCGCCTCTCCACCTCCTCTCCCTCTGACTCACAGTGCTCAAAGCTTTAAGAAATAAAAACCTGTTAGATCAGTCAGACTAGAACTCTGCAAGTGCCAGCCCTTCCGTGAAAGGGAATCTCACTTTCATTGTTAGCACTAAAGCTCTGAGTTACTTAACTTGGTCATAAAAAACCCAGAACTCCACTCATTCTTCACCAGCAAAAACAATCCTGTTCCATGTCTTTTAAAGGAAAAGAAAATATACCTGTAATAAACAAAATGTTTGTCATTTTAACATCTCAAAAGAGACATCATCCATGGAGTTTAAACATTAGACAAAGAGGTGATCCCTTTACCTTGATTCCTGTTTTTGAACATAGTTTTTTGACTAAGATGCAAAATGATTTAAGGAAGCAAAATCCAGAAAAGTCTCCTCAATAGGGGACTTGCATGTGACTTGATCACATTCATTTTTATACAAGAAGCACCAAGAACAATGCCTGAATCTTTTAATTTTTCAACAGATATTTATAGAATTTATCTTCAAGTGATTTGAAGTAAGAATCACAAATAAATTTGAGTTATCAAATATTTTGAGAGTAAGGAGTCACCATTGTCCAAATCAGAAAACAATTTGCTAGATCTGAAAATTTTCAGAATTTTTCCTGAAAACTTGTATTTTTAATCACCTTTGCAGAAACAAAGAAAAAGATTTCGTCTTAGGTATAAGACAAATGGAAAATATTTTATAAAGGAGCCTTTCTCCCTCGTCTCTAAGCAGTATTCTTAAAATCAAATTGTTGTTTTACAGCCTGCCTCTCCCAGACCAGAGCTGATAAAATCAATCAATTCTCAACAAAGACCAAGGTCAAGCTCATTTTCTTTCCAACTCAACTATGTTCTTTCTCTGAGCCTTGGTACATTCCTCTTGTGCTAAATACCCTTAGATTTGAGCAAGAGAGCAAACGAAAAGAATTTGTTGGGAAAAAATAAACCCTGGCCCTGCATTTGAACCTGAACTAACCACAGGCAGTCTATAAAACAAGGTGTAATCAAATAAATTCAGGATAGCAGTATTTTTAGCATTATTATCCTAACTGGCCAGTGAGCTTCGTGGATGGTTTTAAGTGGTTTGGCTGGTTTTTTTCTGGGGAGTAGTTATCCATGAAAAGATGATTAGCTTTCAATTACATGTAATGAATATTCTCTTGGGTTTCTTTGCCCTACCCCTTTGTCTCTTTGGGGCGAAACATACTCAACCTTTCAGACAATTAACTCTCTATGAACTACTCCAGTATTCCACCAAAAGAATAATGACCAGGAAACACAATCATAGGGCCGGTTCTATTGGTCTTTTGCTGAGTTCCTGGGAAAATGATTCGTACTATGATAGATCTTTTTATTGAAATTGCCCTGGAAACTGTCAGCCAAAGAAAGATCCAGAGAAATTTTATGGTTCACATCATAACCTGAGCCCCCAAATAAAGACACTGTAGAAACATGCTCAGTGAGTTTGCTGAGGGCTCGGTTTTCTTGCCTGTGAAATGAGAAGCTCTTGAATCATCTTTAGCTCTTACTTTAAAATTCACTGGCATAGTTCTGTCTGAGATGGTTCGCTTTTGATGATGCTGCTTATAAAGACAAAACAAGCAAGATCAAAACTGAGAATCAGAGATGTTAGTGTTCCTAAGATTGCACAGTTAGCAATGACAGAGATTGGATTTTAAATCGACATTATTTTGCTGTCTCACCTCTCAAGAGAAAATGTGAATAAAATGCATATATAAATTTTCTAAATATTTGTTGCCCGCGATACATTTTTAAAAAAAGATTAATGAGTATTTCCACACCCAGTGCTCCATGTTTAAATCAAGATCACAGGGCAACCCTTTAGAAGGACCCAAGCAAATGAGTTCCTAACTTGTCCTGGGTCATTCAACTCTCAATTCTCCATAACAAGCTAAAGTGGCAAAAGTCTGGGAGTTTTTTCTTTTTGCTTCTGGAATGTGTTATTGTATTTAGGGAACAAGTACTTCTCAGGTTCCAGTAATTCACACCATCTCAAATGTTTTCAATGAAGCCAAGCTGTGAAGGAACTCAAGAGGAAGTTAAAAACACAAAAACTGCCCGTGATCGCTCCCAGCTCATCCCTGTCACTCCATCTCACAAAGATCTGGCCTGAACATGAAACACTATTTCAAACTTAGTATAAAATTCATTTTAAAGAGCCTTCCCTGACTTCTAATCTGGCTGTATAACAATACAGGCTCTAATTTCCGTTTCTGAAGTTTGACACCATCCAAAAATTAAATCAAAATGTTGCTTCAGAATCTCCCTGGTCTCTTTTTTCATTTGATGAAGCTAGCAGCTTGTGTCCACTCACCAAAGTGGCTAAAACAAGACAGGAAATGATTCTAATGACTATGGATACATAGCATCTCAACATGAGTTATGTCTTCTAGGTCAACTGAAAAGGGTGCAATCTTGATAAAGCATTTACAAGTGTCAGCTGCTTTCAGACTTCCCAATAAAAGTTTTCTGTATGTGATTGTCTTTTGAAGAGAAAGAAAGGGAGCAATTCAATCCCAAGAAAGCATTAAAACATTTGCATACAACATTCTAAGAGGTTCTATTAACAAAAGTTGACGCTAGAATAGTATGCAACAATAAAAGGAACAAACTGTGGATAAAGCAATCACATGTAAGAATCATACAGTCATTTTGCTAAGGGAAAGAAGCCGGAGACAATAAAGTATATGTTACGAGATTCCATGTATACGTATTCACACATGGAACTCAAGACAATGATTATCTGGGAGGAGGATTAACTAGGAAAGGACAGAAAAAACTTCTGGGTGCCAAAAGTGTTCAGTGTTCAATCTGGGTGGTGGATAAGCAGGTACACGTGTACCTGTGAAAAACCACTGGGCTCTGTGCTTAAAAGCAGTGTTTGTCAAGTCCTTCCTCGATGTACGTTAAATTTATTCTTCAATAAAAAAAATTTTTTTTAAGTTTAGCCCAGTTGTATAGATGAGAGAAAAGTTATATAATTCATCCCTTGAATATTACTGATAATTCTGTTTCTGTAGTTCACAAACATTTTTTAATGCTACTTATACCACACAATTCCTTATCTGCAGTGATGAAATGCAAAAAAACTATGAAAACTGAAGTTTTTCAACTGACTTGAACTGAAGTGAAGCTATTTACACCTTTATTCATTTCACCTTCTACCTAGTGTAAAAATATTCACCCGCGTTTCTGTGGATGTGTTTTTTGATTACGGGATGTCACCCACACCCCTCTGTGATGGTTAGAGAACATGCAGTACGCGCCTTATGACCTTTGTGAAACCTACAAATGTTCGACATTTCTAAACACTGCTGGACCCAGCAGTTTCAGGTAAGATACTGTTAAGCTTTATTTATTTGAGGATACATTTGAAGAGTTTTAACCAGCACCCTAGACCTGTGATGTCAGAGATACTTTATTGCTTAAGATGAAAGTGTTAGTCACTCAGTCATGTCCGACTCTTTGCAACCCCATGGATGGTAGCCCACCAGGCTCCTCTGTCAATGGGATTCTCCAGGCAAGAATACTGGAGAGGGTAGCCATTCCCTTCTCCAGGGCATCTTCCCGACCTAGGGATCGAACCTGGGTCTCCCGCATTGCAGGCAGATTTTTCACTATCTGAGCCACCTGGGAAACAAGTTTAAGATGAGGCTGAATTTATTTAAGTAAACTGTGGGCTGAATTATTTTAGTAAATATAAGGTAAATAATAAGGTGGCTCACAACCAAAATTGTAAAAGTGGCATGGAAATGACTTAAATTTAAGGAACATCTTTCCGGCATGCTCAGAAAGATGTTAATATGTCCATACAGAACACCAAGTTGCCTACATAAGACAAAGGGTGGGGAGAGGGGCTTTCTTTACATCTTCCCCAGCCAGCACCCAGCAGGAACTTGCATTCGCTATCCCTCAACAAAAGCTTGTTAGATTGAACCGAATCTCCAGCATTCCTCATCCTTTGATTTCTGTTACCCACCATCCCTGAAAAGAAAAACTAAATGCATTTTTTTAATAAAATAAAGTTTAAGGCCTTAGGGAAATAGTGCTTTGGTTCCTTTTGGTTGATTGGAAGAATTGATTGAACCGCACCTTGGTTTGTACCTTTTAACTTTAGGATGTGTCTCTACTGGAAGCCCTCAAAGACTCAAATCAATCACTAAGTCCCCGCTCTTTATTCTGTGCATCCAAGGACAGAAATCTCACAACCCAAACCACATGAAATTCATCACTGACTGCAGGAAAAGATTTACTCTTTCTGTGCTGACTCGCCTTGGTACCATTGCTCCTGAACAGCTGCTTTCACATTTCTTCACTTTATTCCTCTATATTTTCCCCAAGGAAAAGAACTCATCATAAGGATCCTGCCCAAATATATTCCGGAAGCACTGTAAGTGTTTGCCTCATGCTTCTGTATCAGTTTCAGGACCATCGTAAATCAACAGTTGGCGGATGGAGGTGCTCAGACCAGAAATCATGGCTTTGAAAACACAGCATCATTCTCCTCGAGCAGCTGCAGCCTTTTATTAATGGCTCAGGAGGCTTTCACACCTCCTTTTAAATCCAGTGCATTTGAAGTAATAAAACAGGGAGCAGTTTATAGGCAGGAAATATTAAAATGTTTAATTGCTTTTTTTCCCCTTGGCACAAGGCAGACCGCCTCAAGCATTCTCTAACACATGAAGAAAAAGACACCTGTCCATGCTTGAATGGACATGAAACAGGGGATTGGCAAATTGAACACATCTGTGACCAAACCGCCTTTAAACCCACATCAAGCCTTTTTTTTTTTTTTTTTTTTGCTAGTTCTAACCATTTCCTTCCAACTACTTTTCATTTTCTTCCTTCTCCTTGTCTAATTACAATAAAACACAGAGGAGAATAAACTGATATCAAGTCCAAAATGATTCCCTAATGTATCTCAAAGAGAGACTGAGCACCAATTGAACCTGAACATCTTTCCAACTGTCCAGTCCTATACTTTATCATCAAAACCCTTGAACCCTTCTCAGAGAAAATGGGATCTGAAAGTGTGAGTACGAATGGGATCACTAAACTTTTGACAAGTCTATCTATATGATGGACTAAGGCAACCCGAGATCAAGCTCCAGCTCAGCCAACTGCTGGTTGAATGACTTTGGACAGGCTGGTACCTTCTCTGAGTTTCAGTTGGCTCATGTGTAAAATAAGGATGATCAATAGTGCCACTCACTTGAGGTGGTTGTGGGCATTAAATGAGATGTCCATTGTTATTTATTATAATTCATTCTAAAGAGAATTGTTTCTAACACAAAAGAAGATATGGCTAACACTCTTCCATGAACAACTGACCTTAGTACAAGAGTATCTTGCTGAGATTTGTATTGGTTATCTACTGTATAACAAATTTTCACAAACTTAACTGTTTAAAACATCCCTTTATTAGTGCACAGCTGTGCCATCAGAGGGGCTTCCCAGGTAGTGGTAAAGAATCTGCCTGCCAATGCAGGAGACACTAAAGACATGGGTTTGATCCCTGGGTGGGGAAGATCCCCTGGAGGAGGGCATGGCAACCCACTCCAGTATTCTTGCCTGGAGAGTCCCCACGGACAGAGGAGCCTGGCGGGCTACAGTCCATGGAGTCGCACAGGGCTGGAGAGGACTGAAGCCCCTTGGCACGCATGAAATCAGAAGTCCCTCACGGCACGATTGGGTCCACTTCTTCTGTATCACAGACTGAAATCCAAGGGTAGACCAGGTTGAGTTCTTATTTAGAAATTCTAAGGAGCAACCACGTCCATGCTTGCACGGGCGCTGACCGAGTTATTTTCTTGTAGTTGTAGTTCTGAGATCCTGTTTCCTTGCTGGCTCTCAGCAAGGAACCTCTCTTAGCATTTAGAGCGTGCACTCAGCTCAGACAGTTCCTCCATCTCTAAAGTCAACAGCAGAGGGTTTCCTTCACACCAAATCCCTCTAAATGCTTCAATTCACTCTGACTTCTGCAACCAGCCAGGGAAAAGTCCGCTTTTAAAGAGGTCATCCAATTGAGTTACTCCAGCCCACATATTTCCCTATTCTAAGGGAAACTGATAAGCTTAATTTCACTAACAAAAATCCTTTTTTGTCATGCATTGCTACATAATCATGAAGTATTGTAACACCAGGGAGCTGAGGACCTGGGGGCCATGGAAGGATTCTACCGTAAAAATTTAAGATTAGTAGTTGGGATGAAAACCATGTGTTATATTTTAAAGCAGAACCAGAAAGCAATGTGCAGCCTCCTAACCACTTTTTCTGCTCTCCATTTATATATATATATATATATATATATATATATATATATATATATGTATGTATTTGGCTGTGCCAGGTCTTAGCAACATGTGGGAAACCTGGTTCCCTGACCAGGGATTGAACTTGGGGCCCCTGCATTAGAAACACAGAGCCCTAGCCATGGGACCACCAGGGAAGTCTCTGGTCTCCATTCCTGCTACCTTCAAATTCAATCTTCATAGAGCTGCCTGGACTAAATATCCAAAGGCAAAACTTGTAAGCTCCTCATTGCCTACAAGAGCAAATCTAAACCTCTTAACTAGGCCCACAAACCCTCCATAATTTTTTTGGTATCTCAAAACTACCTCTGAAACTCCATGCTGCTGCTGGCTGCTAAGTCGCTTCAGTTGTGTCCGACTCTGCAACCCCATAGATGGCAGCCCACTAGGCTCCCCCATCCCTGGGATTCTCCAGGCAAGAACACTGGAGTAGGTTGCCATTTCTTTCTCCAATGCATGAAAGTGAAAAGTGAAAGTGAAGTCGCTCAGTCGTGCCCGACTCTTAGTGACCCCATGGACTGCAGCCTACCAGGCTCCTCCATCCATGGGATTCTCCAGGCAAGAGTACTGGAGTGGGGTGCCATCGTCTTTTCCTCTGAAGCTCCATACTAATTCCATAATCATGTAATGAAATACCGAACTGCTTAGTTTCCTTTATCCACCATGATGTTGCTCACTTGCGTCTTTATTCAAGCTGTCCTCTCAGCCCAGAACAATCTCTCTGTTTTCACCACCCCTTTGTGGTGGTGAAATTAAAGAATGAATAGCTCTTATTCATCCTTTAATTTTGCTTATCACTTACCTTATTCATTCATCCAATAAATAACTTCCAAATATCTACTCTATGACAGAGATAAGGCTATAGTGATAAAATAGACTCATGCAGTCTCTACTTCACAGAACAGACACTGTCTTTGGGGAAAAAGCACTTAAACAAGTACAGCCCAGTGACTGGAGGAGGGCTGATGCACCCAACAAAGACACTTGACCAAAGTCAGAAGTTTCTGGAGGAAGTGACATCCAAGTCAAGACTCTGAGTATGAGTAGGAGTTAAATGGGAGTAAGCAATGGGAGTGTGGAAGGGGAAAAAGCTCCAAAGGCAATAGCATGAAAACATACAGGTATATACACATTAGAAAGAACACGGTTCCTTTGAGAGACCAAAATATCTCCATTTCACTGAAGTATGGAGTTCTGGGGCCAGTACAGGAGTTGTGCTAGGGTAATGAGGAAGCATTGAAGCTTAAGACTAGATTTCTGTTTAGTGACATCTCCCTAGCTGGCCCTACAGATAGAGGATGGGCTAACAAGAGAGAGGAAACTGGAAGGGAGTTCAGAGCAGTCATCCAGACCAAACATGACCGGAAGTGATTTTATGTAGAGGCAGAAGGGATCAAGGGAAATGGAGAGACCTGAGAGATGATGCCACCTACAGAAACTTGGTGATGAATCTGCTACTGGGGATGAGGGAGGGTGATGCCCTTGTCTCTGGCCTGGGAAACAGGGTGGATGTGAGAGCCTGTCACAGTCAGCGGGAAGATGGGTGGAGAAGCGGTTTTGTGGGGGAAGATAATTGTTTCCAAATGGCTTCTGGGATAGCCAGCAATTTACAGAGACTATTTTAATTCTTCCTAGCCCACCTGTATGATTCAGCTACATTAAGCAAGAAAAGGTCATCTGTTGAGTATAAGGGGAAGAAGGGAAAATATAGAAGTGACACTAAGTCACTTGTTCCCCCCAATTATCCCCCTCTAGTCCCAGGGTAGAAGAGTCTCATCATCTGGGATTTCTTACTCATTCTAGGTAAAGATGATGGAGAATGATTGTAATGATCTTCCCTCTGATGTTGAGCTCTTCCCCAAATATCTGCGTGGCTCACCCTTGCCCTCTCTTAATCTGAATCTCTACTTCACTGTCATCTGATTAAAGGGGGCTTGCTGATCGCCCTTCATAAAGAGCAAAATCTCCTATTCACACTCCAGCACTTGCTAGCTTGCTTTTACTCTATAGCACTTTTGACAGAATGTGTGCGTTTGTGTATAAGTGAATCGTCTCTTTTAGTAGAGTATAAGTACCACAAAGGCAAAGACTTTGGTCCATTTGTTTGCTGTTGAATCTCTCTTTCTAGAACAGTGTTTGGACACAGTGGGCACCAGTAAATAATTGTTGGGTAGATGAATAAATGTAGGAATGAAAGTCTTTGTTCAGAAGACTAACCTTGGCTGGAGAAAATCACATGGGAATCTTCAGGATAGAAACAGTATTAGAACCATATGAGTAGATAAATTTTCTCAAGAAGAGAATACAGAGTTAGGAAAGATCTCTGAGAAATTCCAACATTTACCAACCTTTAAACAATAACCTGTAAGAAGAGGCAGTCAGGAAAGCCAAAGAAAAACCAGGATTTGGGGATTGAGAGATGCCGAGGAGGAGGAGGATCATAAAAGAGGTGTCAATCGTGTGGCAAATGCAACCAAGAAGATAAATAAGAGTTCTAGAACATCTACATTGGGTTCTTCAACCCAGATGCCATTTGTGGCCCTTACTGAGAACAACTTGAGAGAAAGGTGAAGAGGAGGGCCAGAATTCAGTCAGCTTGGAAGTAAAAGATAAGAGAGAAAGGATAAAAGTAGTTGAGAGAAGAACTAGAGGGATGCTGGAGAGATGCCCAGGAGAGTTGCTTTTCAAGATTAAACAAGATTCAAGGTTGGTGGGAAAGAGACAGCAAAGAGGAAGAGGTTTAAGATAAGAGAGAACAAGATAATAATAATAATAGTCAATACCTGGAGATCTCTGCAGTACAGGAAGTGAGGCTTCCTTCTTCTGGAACCCTCCTCTGACCTCTCCCTGCCCCTCCTCTCCCTCCCTGCTACAGCCTGTGTCAACTGTGCTGTTATTAATAACAGCCTGTGTCTGTTATTAAGCTTATCCAGTGAAATTGTAACTCTGCTTATGTTACTGTTGGGTCACTAGTTTATGAGCTTCATTAGGGAAGGGACAACTTCTGATTCATCTTTTTATCCTCATGAACTGGCACAGAATCTGCTACATAACAAATACTCAGTAAGGTATCCAATGAGAAAATGAACAAAGGAATTGATGGAGTAGACTTCTGACCCGATGGACTCAACAAGTATATGTTGAATCCTCACTCTGCTCCAGGCTCCACTGTGGGCTCTGGTCTTTGAGCAGGAACAAAGCAAAGCCCACGAGCAAGAGAACTGAAGAAAAAATACAAACATGTGGCGAGAGAAATAAAAGTAGACTTGAGGTAAATGAAACATCATGAACCAGCACTTCATATATTCAATAATGTTGATACTTTAGAAGGAACATCATGCCTCTTCACAGCCAATTTTTTCCATGTGTGAGGGGAGGATTTACTTACCATTTATTAGGATTGATTATAGTCTTGCTTCCTCATTTCCTGTTTTTCATGATACTTTTAATCTATGAATCACTTGCCTGAATTTGTCTTTCTCCATAATCTCTCAAAAGTGGATTGAACTGGTTTTCCAACTCTTTACTAAGAGAAAGACCAAGATCCAAGATCACAGAGTACCGTGGGTTAAAGCCTTCACCATGCCTTCTTCCAAAGTACCTTCTCACTCAGGACCACAGTCATCATTATGTTCTTCTACAGGAATTAAATGGAAAACATGAGAAAGAAAGAAAGAAAAAAAAAAGCAGGGCTTTAGGAGATGTTACTCAAACATTCCCAAATGGGAGTGCCTATGTTTGAGTCATTACTGCACTTTTAGGAACACCCTAAGCCTCATAGATAGGAGGAATTGAGGCATGAATACACAACAACATTACTGTGATGCCAACAAGCCATTCTAGATCACTTATGCAAATGATGCAAAAGTTATCCAAACAAACATAAGGGAACATGGCAGTCACTGTGGAACATTTAAGAATCCACAGCCTCAAGGTTCTTGGATATTGGTGTTAATCAAACACTCGTGGCCATATTTTCAAAAGTAAGATTAAAATCCTCCGTTGACTCTTTCTATTCTGAAAACCAGTTTCTAGTCATGGTTGACCCTTTCACCTATTCGCCCAATGATATCATCCAATTGAACAATCACTTCCCCATGGATTGCACCCAATTCTTAAGAAAAGGGCTCAGACTTCCGTTGTAATCTTCTAGCCGGATATCTGGATGTCCCTCCAATATCACAAAACAAACATCTTTAAAACCAAACTCACTCTCTTCCTCTGCAAAACTAGTTCTTCCACCCAACTTCCCAGCTTCCATTAACGATGCCACTGTTCCACTAAATGAAAACCTTCCCTTTATTAACCTTTCCTTCTCTCCCGTTCTTCATTTCTGTTGAGAGATTTTCTAATACCCATTTCCAACATATTATTCCAACCCATCCTCCTTAACATTCAATTCCTTTTATTTTCACTGCATCCAACCTCGTTCAAACTCTTTATCTTCTCACCTGGACTTAGCAAGCACTGTTAGTGGGGCAAGAAACTTTTACCACCAGAAGATTTGTATTCAAATCCTGGTTTCATCTCTTCCTAGTTGTGTGATTTTCAGGATTTTCCCAAACTCTCTAATCCTCAATTTGCTCCCTTAAATTATGGCTCATTTCATGAGAATATAAACAATGTCTGTTAAAGTGCCTGGCACATCACTGCTCAAAGATCAATGACTCTTTTCCTCACTCCCAAAGTGTTCTTGTCGTATTTTTTCCATACTCATAAACTTCAAATGATTTCCCTTTTTCTACAAAACCAAGATCCAGCTACTTATTTGCCCTCCACAATAGCACCCAAGCTACTTTCCCAGCTTCCATTTCCCAAAGTCAGTCTCTCCATCAACCTCAAACATGCTCACACTTTCACAATGCTGATCTTTCCACTGTATTTGACTTTCCCGTTACTCCCCACCAGTCAAAAACCTACCTATCCTTTAAGAAACAACATAAATGCCATCTCCTCCAAAAGGTCTAATTCTGATATTCAAGTATGTGTTCTGGGGGACTTCCCTGGTGGTCCACTGATTAAGAATCTTCCCTTCAATGCAGGAGACATGAATTCAATCCCTGGTTGGAGAACTAAGATCCCGCGTGCCTTGGAGCAACTAAGCCCATGCACCTCAGCTACTGAGACTGCAAGCCATGACTAGAGAGGCTTTGTGCCACAACAAAAGCTCCCGCGTGACTCCACAAAGGTGCTAGATGCCAAAACCCGACACAGCCAAAAATAAATAAATAGATATTTTAAAAACATATGTGTTCTACCTTTGAATGCCCACTTTACTTACTTAATATCTACATTATGGGATTTATCATATTCTGCTTCATACTATGATCTCAAGCATCCATATGTTTGGAAATGTGAAGTAACTTCTTATTCATCTCCAAAGCTACTGCTTTTCACTTATTTGAGACTCAGGAAATGAGCAGAATTGATTGTAAGTACACATCCCTAGAAGAGTTGCTTTTTCAAATTTGATGCAGGCAATCATTTTTGTCTATTTTAACCAATGATATATTCTGATGCCTAGAAGAGTGCTTAAAATAGAGTCAGTGCTCCCAAACTATCTCCTGAATGACTTTAAAATCCAAGATTAGTTTTTGAGCCCCCACAAAAAAAAAAAAAAAATCCCATATAATCCAATTTTTTAAATCATGCCAATGATGAATAGCAACACCTAAGTTCTGCACAGTCTCCTCGTCTCCCACCAAGGACATCCTGTCCTGTGTGATTGACATGAAATGGGTGCCAGCTGTCCACCCAGGGAGAACACACAGAGGAAGAGAGCCTGGTCTCCATGCCCTCAGGTGCCCTTCACTAACCAGGCCTCTAGACAGCTGCCTGGTGACATGCCATTGCTCCACACGCACCTTTCTCTCTGGCCGAGACACCCAGCCTGCCTTTTAGCAGGGCCCATAAATTAAAGCCTGAGAGAACAATCACAGGAACGCTGGCCTCTGAAGTCAAGGCCAGCCAGCAGTATGATTCAGGCGCTGAATGTCGCCACCCTCTGCTTTGGTCAGAATCCCGAGAGAAATCACTTGCCAGCCCAGCCAGTGTCAGAAAAACACCACTGAGCTGCTGGCCAAGCTCCCCCACACACAGGCTGTGGACCCCATCTTGCTAACTGACAAAGCTTTTAGCTGTGCCTGCGGAATCAGCCTGTTTGCTCCCTGCGGTGGAAGGTGGAGGAGGGAGGGAGCGAGGAGACAAAAGCTTTTCAAGTCAGAGAGACCAGGAGGTTCTGAATACTGGCTCCCCCACTGACCCGAAGCACAGCTGTGGGCATTTTATCAGCCTCCTGGACTGCAGATTTCTTATATCTAAAATAACATCTACCTGACAGCACTATTGCAGAAATGAATGGGGATCTATGTAAAGCACCAGGCTCTAGGATTGCTGGTGGTATTATTGCTATTAATAGATTAGAGCATCAGAGAAACAAACCACAGGAGATGAAGCCAACCTTCCTAACACAATCCCAGAAATTCACCTTTACTAATTCACTAGAATATGGCCCATTTTGTCCCTTGGAAGGATAATGACAGATTTCTGAGAAAAATAAGCAAGTATTAATCCTAAGCATTCTGAAACCCAACTGACAAAAACTTGCAGATGGAATTTTGGAACTTAACCTCTGGCAGAAAGTTCACTGGCTTGACCTCATTTTCCCTCAGCCCTGAACCTTAAAACCCAGCGAACAGTGCCCCCGTGCCTCGAAGTCCTGCCACCCACAAAGATCGCCCGCTTCTCAGCAGTTTGCCTGCTCTACTCCCACCCTCTGATCACCCTTTCCTCTCAACCAACACACACACACCAGACCTCCTGGGTCATCCTGACCCATCCTCAGAACTCACATTCACTCTCACCTTCATTCACAGGACTTCGAGGCTCCAGAGAGAGGAAGTGCAGGAGAAGGGACTTTTTTCCACAGCAGCCATAATCTGAGAAACTACCAGCACGTTTGGCAATCACAGGAACTTACTCAACTGTCACTTGTTGTTCTTACTCGTTAGGTAAGTAAAGTCCCTAGGCTGATTGCATCAGGAATACATCCTTTCTAAGGTTTATCTTGTATCCTGCATCTTATACAGGTCTTCAGTGCATGAATCACACAGACTGCTAATGTTTTAAGTCCCTTCTTGTGAGCCATCCTGGGTGATGGAGACATCATGTGCTGCACTGTATGATTTTCTGCTGAGCTCCTTATCTGATTCTGTGATACCCAAACTGACACTAATTCTGGAACTTTCTCCCCACTAGCTAAGGAAGACAACATCTTTACTTTTCAATTGTGGAGCTGGCTCCTGTATCTAAAACTGAAACGGAGGAGTCTTTTGAGAATTACCTTAGGCCCCATGTTCTATGCGCTGTGCTCAGTCTCTGTCGTGTCCAACTCTTTGAGACCCCATGGACTGTAGCCCACTCGGCTCCCCTCTGTGGGGATTCT
Source organism: Bos indicus (assembly GCF_029378745.1). Classification (NCBI taxonomy): domain Eukaryota; kingdom Metazoa; phylum Chordata; class Mammalia; order Artiodactyla; family Bovidae; genus Bos; species Bos indicus. Next base: position 19,189,862 of record NC_091764.1, read on the forward strand.
CCAGGCAAGAATACTGGAGTGGGTTGCTATGCCCTCCTCCAGGGGACCTACCCAACCCAGGGATCAAACCCAGATCTCCTACATTGCAGGCAGATTCTTTACCAACTGAGCCACCAGGGAAGCCCAAGAGTCCTGGAGTGGGTAGCCTATCCCATACTCTATAGCACCCACCTTATTTGCTTATTCTCAACTTTCATGGGGGGTCTTCAAAGTTGCCTAGCTTCATTCAATCATCTCTTCTTCTCCTAGCCTCAGCCCACATCATTTCTCATCTATCTGTTGCAATCATCTATTAACTCTTGTATCTGCCTCCAGGCCAACTCACTTTAGCCCTAGTCTCCTCCTATATCTTCACAGCAGAGTGATCATTCTGGATGGCAGGTCTTCCTAAATTACTACATTGCTCTACGCAGACACTTAAAGGTTCTCATTGCCACAAACAATCCAAACTCCTATGAGTAGCAGGTGAAGCTCTTTATGATCTCATCCCCGCCATCTTATCTCTTGCCACAGGCTTGTTCTGTCCTATGCTAACTACCAAACACATTGCACTGTTTTCCACCTCCATGCCTCCTACTAGGCAGTCCTCTGTGCCAGGGAAAGGAACATCCTTTCCCACCTACCTTCCAAACCTGGAAAGCTCTGAGTCCTCTTTCAAGAATCTGCTGGAAGCAGACCTCACCAGTTAGAGATGCTATCTTCCTCCTTTTCATCCGCACTCTTCCTCATGATCTTATTTGTGCTCCTGTATCTCTCTGGGGCTTCCCAGGTGGCACACTGGTAAAGAAACAGCCTGCAGTGCAGTAGATGCAAAAGACACGGGTTTGATCCCTGGATTGGGAAGATCCACAGGGGTAGGAAATGGCAACCCACTCCAGTATTCTTGCCTGGAGAATTCCATGGACAGAGAATCCTGGCAGGCTACACTCCATGGGATCTCCAAAAGTCAGACACAACTGAGCACACACACAGCAGCTCTCACTCTGAATGAACTTCTTGGTTTGTGCCTCAACTACTAGCCTGCTGCTGCTGCTGCTAAGTCACTTCAGTCGTGTCTGACTCTGTGCAACCCCATAGACGGCAGCCCGCCAGGCTCCACCGTCCCTGGGATTCTCCAGGCAAGAACACTGGTGTGGGTTGCCATTTCCTTCTCCAATGCATGAAAGTGAAAAGTGAGAGTGAAGTCACTCAGTCGTGTCCAACTCTTTGGGACCCCATGGACGGAGGAGCCTACCAGGCTCCTCCGTCCATGGGATTTTCCAGGCAAGATTACTGGAGTGGGGCACCATCGCCTTCTCCGAACTACTAGCCTACAAGCTCTTTAACAGTAAGAATTGCATCTCATTTACCTTTGGCTCCTCAGTGCCATGAAATGTCCAGCACATAGTAGGTGTTCTATAATAATTGATTACATTGACCTTTTCTCATTCCTTTAGCAAATCTTTGGGCAAAATCTATCCTAAAATGACATCAGCTAGAAAAGAGCAATACTGAAAGATTTCTTCCCCGCCCCCCCAATTGGTTGGCATATCATTTCATGTTCCAGGAACACCTTAACCATATTTTCTTTTGATTCAAATAGTTTTTCTTAGAAAGTCATCTTATTTTGCCAGTTTGAACAAGCCTGGAAACTTTGGTGTTTGTTTTAAAACTGAAAAATGCCTTAAGAGGTACTTCGTGCACTTGGACAGGGTTGAGAAGAGACCCACAGAGATGATTAAAGGCTGGAAAACAGACTAAGAGAACTGGAAGGAAAAGCTAAAGGCAATTTAGGAGTCGACGTCAAGCATATGAAGGGCTGTTATTACTGCGGAGACTGACAAGCTCATCGTGTCCGTATCCTCTTGAGGGAAAGCAACAGGAAGTGAGGTGAGCTGCAGCAGAGAAAACATGGGTGAGACAGAGAGGAACATTCCTGGCAGAACATTGCTAAACACTGAAGGATCCAACAGGAATGATACTTCTTAGTCTTTTTTTTCTTCAGAGGTAGAGAGACATAGGAAACGTTCCCAACTGTCTGGAATGTTCCACATACACTATTAACTACATGCAGGGATGGAATGACACTGTTTTAAGGAGTTGCCTCCAGATGGCATATAGATTTCTGGCACTTCAGGTACACGTAGCCTGACAGAGTTTATCCCGCTCTAAAATTTTGGAGGAAGTATCTCAAAGGAACTGAACTCAACTGTCACTTTTTTCCCATTGAACATGTACTAATCCCTTCTCTTCACCTAACACACAGCCAGCCCTTGTGTTAGGTACCATCCAATGACAAAAGACACGTTTTTAATCTGATGGACAAAAGAGCTGTGAAATGGAGTATTTCCTGCCATATCAATAAACAAGGATGTCACAGCCATCAGGGATTCCAACCCTCCAAATGGGAATTTCTGAGCCCAGGAAGAACGCCTGCTACATGACTGCCACCACCCCTATGGTGAGCCGAGAACTAAGGATGTGAACAATCAAATCGTGGGATTTCTGGCCCCAGGTAGAAGAGATGCACGTGAAATGAACAATTTCAGTATGCCCAAACTCTTGCGTCTTCCCATACATAGAATAGTGCTAAGTTCTATTACTTGAAATATCTGGTTTTCCGTAGTTAACAATGATGTTCAGACTACCTGCCCTTTGTTGCAAGCATCTGTATAACCTGACTCTCCCCCTCCCACCCCCCACCTTCTCAGAACAGCTCTCTCAGGGCTACTTGAGAAGAGATGTCTCCCGAGCTTGAAGTCCTAAAAATTCCCACTCCATAAAACATAACCCTCAACTTCGAGGTTGTGATACTTCTTTCATAGGATGTCCCGGCCTCAGCTCTCACCTACACACTACTTAGCAATCACCAAAGCTGCCTGCATTTCTCCAAGTACCAGGTGCCACCAGGTCTCTCAGCCCCAGCCTCGCATATGCCGTTTCCTCTTTGTGTACCTCCCTTCCTCCTCCCGTCCAGCGGAAACCCCTTCTTGTTCTTACGGCACAGCTCAGCTGTTAATTCCCTCCAAGATGTCATTTTGTCAAAGCCACTGTTCCTTTCACTACCATTTTAGATTATGACAATATTTCTTCATTCCTGACTGCATGTATTAGAAACTGGCTCAAATGAATGCTAATAAAGCAGAATTTACTGGAAGTCTATCGGGAGCTCAATAATAGCTGGAGGAACAGGCTTGGAAATGCCCCAATCCAAGGGAGTGAACAGAAAGAAGCAGGGAGTACATTTGATTCTTATCCAAGAATTAAAAAATAATCTTTCCATCCTAGAGTCAAAGTCCTAGAAGAAGGTCTAATTGGCCAAGCCTGAGTCCCAGCTATAGGCCTGAACAGTCTATAGCTGCCCTAGAGTAGGGCAACTACAGAATGGAGAAGGAAATGGCAACCCACTCCAGTGTTCTTGCCTGGAGAATCCTAGGGACAGGGGAGCCTGGTGGGCTTCCGTCTATGGGGTCACACAGAGTTGGACATGACTGAAGTGACTTAGCAGCAGCATAGGAGAATAAAAAACAAGAAAAGTAGTACCATATGGTTGGAAACAAGTTCTAAGTATAATAAAGAACTATCATGAAATAGCATTTGAGTATGTCTATGGTTCACTGGAAGGACTGATGCTGAAGCTGAGACTCCAATACTTTGGCCACCTCATGCAAAGAGTTGACTCATTGGAAAAAACCCTGATGCTGGGAGGGATTGGGGGCAGGAGGAGAAGGGGACGACAGAGGATGAGATGGCTGGATGGCATCACCGACTTGATGGACATGAGTTTGAGTGAACTCCAGGAGTTGGTGATGGACAGGGAGGCCTGGCATGCTGCTATTCATGGGGTCGCAAAGAGTCGGACACAACTGAGAGACTGAACTGAACTGAACTGAACTGATGGTTATCATCAGGCAGGTAAGCGTGACTGGCCTGGTAAATTCATTTCAACACCATTGGAAGTGTCTATGGCCATTCAAGCCTGTGACTTTGCATGACTTGCTTAATCCAATTTCAGTTTCATTTTGAACCATATTTGGCCCTGTACTAAGTTTTGCTTTCATTGAGAAGAATAACTGTATACCTTGCTAAGAAGAAAATAGCCTTTGGGAATTCACTTGCAGGATTTCAAAAGTTTAGGATTAAGATTTTGTAGATGACCAAGAGGTAAGTTTATCTTCCCTTGAAGATACATTGTTATGAACATTGAGAATAATAGTCAGGAGCTTGGCTATGAATCAACAATACATTTTGCCCTTATGTGGTATCTATTGCTTTAGGTTCCAAGTCATCAAGATCATATCAAAGAAAGAAGCTAGTTTTGGACACCAAACTTATATATCTCTACAGAATTGGCTCAGGAATCAGGCATAGGTCCTTCTTCAATAAACCTTTCACACGAAGCTAGCTTATTATTCACATTTTCCACATCACTAAAAAAGGCAAGTCATGTAATAAGAATTCTGCTTAATTCAGTTGGCTGGATTACGTTTAGGTGTCTGGAGAAACAATATCTTCTAATATTAAGCCTTAAGACATTAGCAAGAATGTTACACCAATTCTCATTTTGAAGGGCTTGTCAATTCAGATATATTTTAAATTCAAGTATAAGACTAAACTGGTGTGTGTGTGCAACGTGTGCCTCTTTATAACCGTGATTGCCCCCATCCCACTCCATAGGATTCTGCTTAAAAATCACTGAACACCAAGAGAGTTAGTACTCATTGGTCCAGATCTGGATTTTATGGGTTAGCTGCACTCTGGATATGAAGGACTTGAAAGAAACTACAAACTACCCCCAAAGAACCTTGAAGCTGCCTTTGCTGATGGGAATCTGTGATGGTGGACCAGTACAGCAATCCTGAATTGTTTCTAGTGCAGCTGTGGATTACCTGTGGTTTCAGTGGACTACTGTGTACCCTTTGTTTATTTTATCCCTCCTTCCTGTTGGAAAAACAGCTGGAGAACAGACATCCTGCTGTTCAGAGCCTCAGGTTTTGGAATATTAACAGGAAGCCACAATAAGCATCTTCATTACTTCACCTGTGGCAAAAAGAGCAGAAAGAATGGAGCCCATCAGGAGGAACTGATTTAAAACAGAATGAAGCAGTTTGTGGACCATATGTCTGAACATCCAAGTAACTGCCACTGGCCCAGTAAATCGGCTTCCTTCATGTAGAGTTCAACCAAAAGGAAGAGGAAAAGTCAGTTTCCTATAGAAAGAATAAAGGCAATCCTCGTAGCCTGTAGCAAGAGATGGGGAAAAAAAGTATTTGGTGGTTTAGACCAAGAAGTTGTATCACATAATTTATATCAGTTGCTTTTAACTTTGAACAAAAGGCATGGGAATGGATGGTAGGGGTATGTGGATGGGAGAGGAGGGAGCTAATGACCTTATAAGATACTTTCATGTGTTTTCCATCATGCATAATTACTCATCCTAAGGCAAGAAGGATATTGCTTAAGCATCACTTCAAATATCTTCCAGAGTTTTTTTTTTTTTTTCCAGGATGGGGGAGAGGTACAGAGTTGCACAAAAAGGAGAAGCAAGTATAAAGTGTCTATGACCCTGTTCTCCAAATGAAGAGACAGGGCAGAGAGGTTATATGAGCTAGAGGTCTGTGTAAGGTTTACATCATAATGGGTCAGAAATACTTACTCCTGGAAGTGGAATTCCTGGAGGTGGATTCATCTTCTCCACTGTAGGCTGAGGCTGTGGGGGAAAAAATCATTCCAGAAAAAACCTTTACCCTTTAAGTATAAAAAGGAGCTACTGAACAGAAGGACCAAAGAGGGAATGATAATCTTAACATTGATTACTGAGGACACACTGGAACCCTCCCTCATTACTGTACCTAATAAACATTTATAGGCCTATGGGGCATTAAATTTCTTAGAGCCTTGATATATTCCATCTACCAACTTTGGTAAAAATACAAATAAGAAAGAAAATTTAGAAGCACAAATAGACAGACAACAATCCTCAGAATCAGTTCAGATCAGTTCAGTTGCTCAGTCATCTCCAACTCTTTGCATCCCCATGGACTGCAGCATGCCAGGCTTCTCTGTCCATCACCAACTCCCAGAGCCTGCTCACACTCATGTCCATCTGGTCTATCTCATCCTCTGTCGTCCCCTTCTCCTCCTGCCTTCAATCTTTACAGCATCAGGGTCTTTTCCAATGAGTTGATTCTTTGCATTAGGTGGCTGAAATATTGGAGTTTCAGCTTCAGCATCAGTCCTTCCAATGAATATTCAGGATTGATTTCCTTTAGGATTCACAGGTTTGATCTTCTTGCAGTCCAAGGGACTCTCCAACACCACAGTTTAAAAGCACCAATTCTTCAGTGCTCAGCTTTCTTTACGGTCCAACTCTCACATCCATACATGACTACTGAAAAAACCATAGCTTTGACTAGACAGACCTTTGGCACTAAAGTAATGTCTCTGCTTTTTAATATGCTGTCTAGGTTGGTCATAGCTTTTCTTCCAAGGAGCAAGCATCTTTTAATTTCATGGCTGAAGTCACCATATGCAGTGATTTTGGAGCCCCCAAAAATAAAGTCTGTCACCATTTCCACTGTTTCCCCATCTATTTGCCATGAAGTGATGGGACCAGATCCCATGATCTTAGTTTTTTGAATGCTGAGTTTAAGCCAACTTTTTCACTTTCATCAAGAAGGTCTTTCATTCCTCTCTGCTTTCTGCCATAATGGTCATGTCATCTGCATATCTGAGGTTATTGATATTTCTCCCAGTAATCTTGGTTCCAGCTTTTGCTTCATCCAGCCCAGCAAATTACATGACATACTCTGCATAGAAGTTAAATAAGCAGGGTGACAATATACAGCCTTGATGTACTCCTTTCCCAATTAGAACCAGTCCATTATTCCATATCCGGTTTTACCTGTTGCTTCTTCACCTGCATATGGGTTTATCAGGAGGCAAATAAGGTGGTCTGGTATTCCCATCTCTTGAAGACTTTTCCACAGTTTGTTGTGATCCACACAGCAAAGGCTTTAGCGTAGTCAGTGAAGCAGAAGTAGATGTTTTTCTGGGATTCTTTCTTTTTCTATGATCCAATGGATGATGGCAATTTGATCTCAGGTTCCTCTACCTTTTCTAAATCCAACTTGAACTTCTGGAAGTTCTCAGTTCACGTACTGTTGAAGCCTGGCTTGGAGAATTTTGAGCATTACTTTACTAGCATGTGAGATGAGTGCAATCGTGCAGTAGTTTGAGCATTCTTTGACATTGCCTTTCTTTGGGATTGGAATGAAAATTGACCTTTTCCAGTCCAGTGGCCACTACTCAGTTTTCCAAATTTGCTGGTATATTGAGTGCAGCACTTTCACAGCACCATCTTTTAGGATTTGAAATAGCTCAAGTGAAGTTCCATCACCTCCACTAGCTTTGTTCATAGTGATGCTTCCTAAGGCCCACTGGACTTCAAACTCCAGGATATCTGGCTCTAGGCAAGTTATCACACCATCACAGCTATCTGAGTCATTAAGATCTTTTTTGTATAGTTCTTCTATGTATTCTTGCCACCTCTTCTTAATATCTTCTGCTTCTGTTAGGTCCATACTATCATCAGAGGACAGACAGATTGAAAGCCACAATCACAGAAAACTAACCAAACTGATCACATGGATCACAGCCTTGTCTAACTGCATGAAATGATGAGCCATGCTGAATAGGGCCACCCAAGATGGATGGGTCATGCTGGAGCTGCTGCTGCTGCTGCTACTGTTGCTGCTAAGTCACTTCAGTCATACCCAACTCTGTGCAACCCTGTAGACAGCAACCCACCAGGCTCCCCCATCCCCAGGATTCTCCAGGCAAGAACACTGGAGTGGGTTACCATTTCCTTCTCCAATGCATGAAAGTGAAAAGTGAAAGTGAAGTCACTCAGTCATATCCAACTCTTAGAAACCCCATGGACTGCAGCCTACCTGGGTCCTCCATCCATGGGGATTTTCCAGGGAAGAGTACTGGAGTGGGGTGCCATTGCCTTCCCTGGTCATGTTGGAGAGTTCTGACAAAATGTGGTCCACTGCAGAAGGAAATGGCAAACCACTTCAGTATTCTTGCATTGAGAACCCCATGAACAGTATGAAAAAGCAAAAGGATATGACACTGAAAGATGAATTCCCCAGGTCAGTAAGTGCCCAATATGCTACTGGGGAAGAGTGGAGAAATAGATCCAGAAAGAATGAAGAGGCTGAACCAAAGCAAAAACAATGCCCTGTTGTGGATGTGACTGGTGATGGAAGTAAGGTCTGATGCTATAAAGAACAAGGTTGCATAGGAACCTGGAATGTTATACCCATGAATCAAGATAAATTAGAAATGGTCAAACAGGAGATGGCAAGAGTGAATGTTGACATTTTAGGAATCATGGAACTAAATTGGACTGGAATGGGAGAATTTATTTCAGATGACTGTTATATCTACTACTGTGGGCAAGAATCCCTTAAAAGAAATGGAGTAGCCCTCATACTCGACAAAAGAGTCCAAAATGCAGTATTTGGGTGCAATCTCAAAACCAACTTCCCTGGTGGCTCAGATGGTAAACCATCTGCCTACAATGTGGAAGACCCAGATTCAATCCCTGAGTTGGGAAGATCCTCTGGAGAAGGAAATGGCAACCCACTCCAGTACTCTTGCCTGGAAAATCCGATGGATGGAGGAGCGTGGTAGGCTACAGTCCATGGGGTCACAAAGAGTCGGACATGACTGAATGACTTCACTTTAACTTCAAAAATGACAGAATGATCTCTGTTCGTTTCCAAGGCAAACCATTCAATATCATGGTAATCCAAGTCTATGCCCCGACCAGTAAGGCTGAAGAAGCTGAAGTTGAACAGTTCTACGAAGACCTACAAGACCTTCTAGGACTAACACCCAAAAAAAGATGTCCTTTTCATCATAGGGGACTAGAATGCAAAAGTAGGAAGTCAAGAGATACCTGGAGTAACAGGCAGGTTTGGCCTTGGAGTACAAAATGAAGCAGGGCAAAGGCTAACAGAGTTTTACCAAGAGAACACACTGGTCATAGCAAACACCCTCTTCCAACAACACAAGAGAAGACATGGACATCAGTCTACACATGGACATCACCAGATGGTCAACACCAAAAGATTGATTATATTCTTGCAGCCAAAGATGGAGAAGCTCTATACAGCCAGCAAAAACAAGACTGGGAGCTAATTGTGGCTCAGATCATGAACTCCTTATTGCCAACTTCAGACTTAAATTGAAGAAAGTAGGGGAAACCACTAGACCATTCAGGTATGACCTAAATCAAATCCCTTACGATTATACAGTGGAAGTAAGAAATAGATTGAAGGGATTAACTCTGATAGACAGGTGCTTGATGAACTATGGATGGACAGAGGTTCATAACACGTAGGCCGTGATCAAAAACGTGCCCAAGAAAAAAAACTGCAAAAAGCCAAAATGGTCATCTAAGGCAGCCTTACAAGTAGTTGAGAAAAGAAGAGAGGCGAAAGGCAAGGAAAAAAGGAAAGATATATCCATCTGAATGCAGAGTTTCAAAGAAAAGCAAGGGGAGAAAAGAAAGCCTTCCTCAGTGATCAATCCTCAGAATAGGATTCAGGAAATCCATTATACCACGTAATCACTCTGAGTCCATGAATCAGATTCAAGCACAAACTTTAGCCATTCTACCTTTAGTTACAAGAACTAGGATAATGTACTGTACATTCCTGATTATTAGGCATCCTCCATTCTTCTGAGGAGAAGGTTAAGATATGATGATCTTTTACCTTTACCTGGTTTGTTTCACTTTTTCTATTTCACATTCAATGCTCCCATTTCATTTAGTTTGTGTTTTCCAGTTTCTCCATCTCGTCTTTATTTTTTTTGATGTTCTTTCTCAAGCATTGATCAAACATAGTAGAAAAACTTTTGTATACATATATATAAATAATATGTATAATACATATATTTTAGAAAACTTATGAATTTTTGCCTAACTAAAAAATTTATGACATTTGAGTCTATTTGCTTGACTTAATAGAATGCTAAATTTCTAATAAAAGAAAAAAGATATGCATCAAGCAACAAAGGTTACTGTATAGTACAGGAAACTATAGTCAATATAGTATAATAACGTATAATGGAAAATAATTTCAAATATAATTTATGTGTATATGTATAGCTGAATCACCTTGCTGTGTACCTGAAACATTGTAAGTCAACTATATTTCGATTATATATATATATATATATATATATATATATTAAGGGGAAAAAAGTTTTCTCCCTCTCAGGAGTGTGTAAACTTTTAGAAATATAGATGAAATAATCAAATGTCTGCTTATAATATTTAATGTATTAATTTAGTCATGTTAGTGCTTAAAATCATAGAAACCTCAATTTAGGATTTTTTTTTCCATTCTCATTTTACAAAACAGTTTTCTTCAACTTCTTGATGTACAGGATCAGCATCTGCATCACCACCATTTTTATTTTCTGATGGGCTGTTGGATGCTGTCTTGGAAGAGGAAGTGGCAACCCACTCCAGTATTCTTGCCTGGAGAATCCTATGAGCAGAGGAGTCTGCTGGGCCACAGTCCATGGGGTCACAAACAGTGGGATAACTGAGTGACTGAACATACACACGTGTCATCAGAAATCTTATCCCAAAACACAAATACCCGTGCACATGACATGAAGACAGTTGCTTTGTTCATTCATCCTGCAGGTGAACATGTGTGCTGTTGTGTTCACTTAATGTAGTCTAATACCTGATTTCTTGCTTTTGAAAAGCCTCTTTTTTTTTTTTGAAAGGCCTCTGTTTAAAGGCTGCTTATGATGACATTCAATCCTTGCAATAATGAGGTCACCACTCCACCCACGCCCATCACAAAAAACTGATTAAATCTCTGTTGAATTTCTTTGCCTCCTTTTTTAAGTGTTCTGCAGGTAAGATCTATAAGTTTTGAGACCAAAATTTTCTGAAGTCATGTTAGGCCTATGTGACTTAATTTTGTTCTCATTTATTCTATTATTTTCATTTTTATTATTTTGTATTAATTTTTTGAAGTATAATTGCTTTACAATGTTGTATGAATTCCTTGCTGTACAGCAAAGCGAATCAGTCATATGCATACATGTATCCACTCTTGTCAATTGCCTTCCCATTGAGGTCAACACAGAGCACTGAGTCAAGTTCCCTGTGCTATACAGTAGATTCTCATTGGTTATCTATTTTGTACACAGTGGTGTATATATGTCAGTCCCAACCTCTCAATTCATCCCACATCCTGCTGTCCTCCCTTAAATTTGTTTACCTGTAAATTTGTTCTCTACATCTGTGACAATATTTCTGTTTTGAAAATAACTTCATTTCTACCATAAAATTTTTCTGGATTCCATATAAAAATGATATTTGTTTTCCTCTTTCTGACTGATTTCACTCTGTATGACAGTCTCTAGGTCCAGCATGTCTTTGCAAATGTTACTTTTTAATTCCTTTATATGGCTGAGTAATATTCCATTGTATATATGTGCCACATTTTCTGTATTTCTCTGTTGATGGACATTTAGGCTGCTTCCGTGTCCTGGCTATTGTAAATAGTGCTGCAGTGAGCATCAGCATACATGCATCCTTTCAAATTATGAATTTTCCCTGGATATATGCCTTGGAGTGGGATTGCTGGGTCATATGGTAGTTCTATTTTGTTTTTTTAGGAACTTCTATACTGTTCTCCTGGAGAAGGCAATGGCACCCCACTCCAGTACTCTTGCCTGGAAAATCCCATGGACAGAGGAGCCTGGTGGGCTGCAGTCCATGGGGTCACGAAGAGTCGGACACAACTGATCGACTTCCCTTTCACTTTTCACTTTCATGCATTGGAGAAGGAAATGGCAACCCACTCCAGTGTTCTTGCCTGGAGAATCCCAGGGACGGGGAAGCCTGGTGGGCTGCCATCTATGGGGTCACACAGAGTAGGACACGACTGAAGTGACTTAGCTGCAGAATACTCTTCTCCATAGTGGGTGTGGTAATTTACACAGTGAAGAAGTGTTCCCTTTCCTCCATACTCTTTCCATCACTTATTGTTTGCAGAGTTTTTGGTGATGACCAACTGGCCAGTGTGAGGTGATACCTCATTGTAGTTTTCATTTGCATTTCTCTAATGAGTGAAGTTGAGCATCTTTTCATGTGTTTGTTGCTCATCCATATATCTTCTTTAGAGAAATGTCTATTTAGGTCTTCTGTCCATTTTTTGATTGGGTTTTTTGTGGGGTTTTTTTGTTTTTCTTCTTAGCTGCATGAGCTGTTTGTATGCGTTAGAGATTAGTTCCTTGTCACTTGCTTCATTTGCAAATATTGTCTCCCAATCCAAGTGTTGTCTTTTCATTTTGTTTGTGATTTCCTTTGTCGTGTAAAAGCTTTTAAGTTTAATTAGGTCTTATTTGTTTATTTTTTTTTAATTTTTGTAAAAATAAACAAATGGAACCTAATTAATTTTCATTACTCTAGGCAGTGGCTTGAAAATGAGCTTGCTCTGATTCATGTCAGGCAATATTTTCCTCTAAGAGTTTTATAATGTCCAGCCTTGCATTTAAGTCTTTAATCCATGTCGAGCTTATTTTTGTGTATGGTGTTAGGTATTGTTCTGATTTCTTTCTTCTACATGTAGTTGTCCAGTTTTCCCAGCACCACTTATTATAGAGACTGTCTTTGCTCAGGCCTATGTTACTTTATTTATTTTTTAAAATTTATTTGGCTGCATCGGGTCTTTGTTGCAGTATGTCGGTTTAGTTGTCCCATGGGCACGTGAGATCAGTTTGCTGACCAGGGATGGAACCAGTGTCTCCGGCATTGGAAGGTAGATTCTTAATCACTGGACCACCGCGGAAGTCCCAGGTCTGTGCGACTTTAGAAGCTGAAGAAAAACCACATAATTCAAGAGACTTTTTGAAGACTGAACTAAAGGTGGTCCCCTCCTTTCTGAGGGGTACATTTGCAGATGATCTCCTCTCATATTTTAGCAGATACAGTACTAATATCTGTAAGTGTCTGTTTCCTCCATTATAGAATAGAGCTAATAATATGCTTTGCTCACAGAATGGTGGGGAGGGTTAAACAAGATGGCATACTACCACGACACTTTGCACCATGTAAATACCTAGAAAGTAACAGACATTATCAATTGCTACTGCCCCAGTCTTGGGTTCCACAAATAAAAAATGCAAAATTTGAAGAGTTATGTCCAAACAAACCCATAAAGATCCAAGATGAAGAAAATGAGGACAGGTTAAAGGAACTTGGATTATTATGCCAAAAGAGAGGAAAGGGGTGATGTAACAAATAAATTTCTAAAACAGAAAGGACTCTCAAAGAGCAGTAAGTATTTCTGCTCTTCCTTGCTCTGTAATATGGTCACGGGATGCATCCAAATTACATCATAAAGAACTCATGTCACATCGAAGGAAGAATTTCTATTCAGTGAAGTCAGTGAAAGAATTGAATCACTCTGCTAAGGACTGAATCATTTGGTATAGTACTGTCTAAAGGCAGTGTTATTAAAGGAATGATATTGCAACAGCCTAATTAGCCCCATGTTTCTAAAAATCAAGACGAGCTAATCTATGAAAATAAAGTATAGTGGTACTTCCCTGGCAGTTTAGCATTAAAACCCCACGCTTCCATTGCAAGGGGCCATGAGTTCGATCCCTGACTGGGGAACTAAGATCTCACATGACACACAGTGTGACCAAAAAAAAAAGAAAGCATAAGAGTGGGACACCAGTAGGAGAGCATATAAACCAGGCAGCAGTGGAGACCAAAGAAATAACACTTTTTGCTGAGTTCCTGGGGATATGCAAACTTATTTTTTAATATCTCTAATCAGGGGCTTTCTTTCCTTCCATAGACTGCCACTACTATTAGAAAAAGCATTTCCTTGGACCTCTAAAGTCTTGACTTCAAGTCTCAGCTTTTCTTCTTACCATGTAACTTTGAATGAGCTTCTCAATTTTTTGGACAGTATGTTTCATCATCTGCAAACAATGAATGAAAACATCAGTTAGCGGGGATTCAGTGAAACCTTTACGAAATGGCTACTACGCTTGGCATTTGGTACCCCCTGGCTACTTTGTTCTTTAAATGTTCATTTATTCATTGTGGCACACAGACTCTCCAGTTGTGGGCTTAGTTGCTCCAGGGCATGTGGGCTCTTAGTTCCCTGATCAGGGATCAAACCCAGATTGTAAGGCAAATTCGTAACTACTGGACCACCAGGGAAGTTCCTGTGTTGGCTACTTTATTTTTTTTTTTAACTTTTTATTTTGTATTGGGGTGTACCCAATTAACAAAAAATGTTATGATGGTTGAACTCTTCTCAGGTGAACAGTGAAGGGACTCAGCCATATATATATACATGTATCCATTCTCCCCCAAACTCCCATTCCATCCTCTCCCATGGCTACTTTAGATATTGATTTTCCTCACCCCCAAATCACTTCTAAACATATACCAGTTTCAGAAGCCATTACAGTATCATCAGCTGAGAGGCTTACAGCCTGAGGAAATACTTAGGCCTGGTTTACTTTAGGTAACAAATTCCTTGACTTAGTGACTAAAGAGCAAGATCAAATTCCTCAAAGACAGACCTGGAGAGAGGTGAACTTCTGGGAGTGTGTGGAGTTGTTATCCGGTTTCCCATTCAGCAGTTGTGCTGGGAACAACTGTGTCTTGTAGATATCCTCTTCAAGGGTACTTTATTTTTCCTTATTGTTGCTACAAATGTTTCCACAGCCTCCTATTCATTCAGGCATAAATGGTTTGAAATGGTTTTAAACACTCTAACAAGATTTATTTGGAGAAGGCACTGGCAACCCACTCTGGTGTTCTTGCCTGGAGGATCCCATGGATGGGGGAGCCTGGTAGGCTGCAGTCCATGGGGTCGCTAAGGGTTGGACACGACTGAGCGACTTCACTTTCACTTTTCACTTTTATGCATTGGAGAAGGAAATGACAACCCACTCCAGTGTTCTTGCCTGGAGAATCCCAGGGACGGGGGAGCCTGGTGGCTGCTGTCTATGGGGTCGCACAGAGTCGGACACACCTGAAGCGACTTAGCAGCAGCAACAAGGTTTATTAATTCAGTTCAGTTCAGTCGCTCAGTCGTGTCCAACTCTTTGTGACCCCAAGGACTATAGCACGCCAAGCCTCCCTGTTCCATCACCGACTCCCGGAACTTGCTCAAACTCACGTCCATTGAGTCAGTGGTGCCACCCAACCATCTCATTCTCTGTCGTCCCCTTCTCCTCCCGCCTTCAATCATCCCAAGCATCAGGGTCTTTTCCAATGTGTCAGTTCTTTGCATCAGGTGGCCAAAGTATTGGAGTTTCAGCTTCAGCATCAGTCCTTCCAGTAAATATTCAGGACTGATCTCTCTTATGATTGACTGGTTTGATCTCCTTGCAGTCCAAGGGACTCTCAACAGTCTTCTCCAACACCACAGTTCAAAAGCATCAATTCTTCAGCGCTCAGCTTTCTTTATAGTCCAACTCTCACATCCATACATGACTACTGGAAAAACCGTAGCTTTGACTAGATGGACCTTTGTCGGCAAAATAATGTCTGTGCTTTTTAATATGCTGTCTAGGTTTGTCATAGCTCTTCTTCCAAGGAACAAACGTCTTTTAATTTAATGGCTGCAGTCACCGTCTACAGTGATTTGGGAGCCCAAGAAAATAAAGTCTGTCACTGCTTCCATTGTTTGCCCATCTATTTGCCATGATGGGACCAGAAGCCATGTTCTTAGCGATCCCCAGGAACAGTATGAAAAGGTACATTAATTAGGACAAGGCTTAGCTGACATAACAAAAATATACAGTGACTTAAATAAGACAGAAATCATCTCTTTTCTCACTTAGTAGTTTGGAGGGAGATGGGGCAGGGCTGACAGAACAGCTCGGCCTTCATCATCAAGACATAGCTTCTGCCTCTGAGTTCTGGGCAATATCCACGCAGTGAGAAGGGCAGGGCAGGGAACACACCAGACTCCTTTGAGTTGCAAAACTCATCAGTCATACATTCTTCAGATCACAGCTCATTAGCCAAATTTAGTCACATGGTCAGACCAGCTAGAAGGGAGACTGGGAAATGCAGCCTCGTCCTGGAAGCCACGTGTCCAATAAAAGCGTGGGAAGAGAGAAATAGTGAATATAAGGCAGGCCCACTAGCAACGTGTGCTCCACAAAATTGAGGAGGGAAAGCTGTCCAGACAGTTTGCCTCTTTATTCAGAGGCCAGCTAAATTTTTGAAAGTCCAAACAACATAGCTTTTAACATACAGCAGTGTTAAATGGATCACAGTATGGATCAAAATGCCATGAATAAAGACCCTAGCAACACAAATTGAGGCTAAGTACAAACCTTGTTTATACAACAGAAACTTGAGTCATTGACTCTTACTGAGGCCAAGCGATGTCTGGGAAAAGCTGAATATGCTGACCCAGAAAAGAGTTGGAGAAAAGAGCTGTGTTGGAACAGTGACAGCGCTTAGCCTCAATCTTTTAAAAATTCAAAAATTATGGGGGTGGCCCCTGGAGCAAGCCTAGGCTAGCCTGAAGAACTCTAGAAGAAGAAAGAGTCCCACTCCGACGCAGAGTTTATGATTTATGAAACATCAGGTCAGATGAAGTGGCAACACCCCCTATTTGACTGTGAGAAAATACCTCTTGGGCCAAAGGATAGTAATTCCTATTTGTAGTCAAGAATGGGTTTACCACACACTGTTTTGCAAAGTCTTATGGAAATCTTTTCCAAAATATTTAGGAGAATTTAATATGCTATTTTATTTAATTGTCTGCACTTCTTATTTATCTCCCTCCTGCAGGAAATGCAGAATATTTTGTTATTAAACCCTTATTCATGAATTTAAGAGTTTGTCTGATCTCACAAATGTTCTCATTTACAATTGGGTCTTCTCTCTGACTCTAGAGAGATTTCCCCATTTTTCTAACAAGTACAAGAGAATCCACAGGAATTTTTAGATCTTTCAAGAATAAGAAGAAAACCACCAAAACACAAGCAAACCAATGTTTAAAATAGACAAAACTAAGAGGAAGTATATCCTTGAAATACTCAACAGGGGAAATTTGCTATGAAATTGAAATAATCTCTACCAGTTGTTTTAAATTTTTAGATTTAAAAAAATGAAATCCTGGACTAAGGCCAAAAAATTCAGTTCGGGTTCCAGAAAACCCAGTAGCTAATGGTGAACTTGGACAAATCCCACACTGTCTTTGGACTTCCAATTTCTCATTTGTAAAATCAAGAAGCTGAAAAACATTTCTAAGATTTTTTTCTAATTTTAATCATCCATAAGTTTATGCAATGGTTACTGAATTTTTTTAAAATTCCCAAATCACAAATGTCCCAGAATCACATTAAATTTTTTCCTACTTCACACCCAAATTAGCAAATGATAAATTCCCCCTAACAGTTAGGGGGAAATCCAGATTCTGAAGACATCTTGTAAAGTTAATATTTGTAAAGGGAGAACTAAACCATCTTCTCAGGAGCTTTCTAACCCTTAGAGACGTGTGTAGCATTTTATTGATTTCTTTGTGCCAAAAGGGTATTTGGATAATATGGCTGTTCCCTCCAAATCTGGCCTATTTATGATTCATATCCTGCTGCCAGTAAAATGTTTATAGCGAATGATCTCCTCATGAACATTAGTTTCAAAGGATTAAAGCTAATTATGGCATTGGATCCCACGTTGAATTTTCCCCAATGACATTACAGTGAACCCCTGACTTCAGTCTCACCTCCTGAAGCATCAGTCCCTCTATCTTCCATGTAACTACCAGTGCTCTGCCTTAAGTGACGGTGCTTTGACAACTCCTGAAGTCCCACTCTGTGCCTGGTAAGCTATGCCATGACATTTCACTCCGCCATGGCTTTACAAGTGCTGCATTCAACACCTCGAGTGTCATCCTTTTCATGGCTGCAAGGAAACATTAGTGCTAATTCTCAATAGACCTTCCCTCTAGGCAGGCACAGCCCCAGAAGACAGATGTATGTACGTTGTATAAGTCCCTTTCATCGTGTCTGATTCTTTGCGACCTCATTGACTGTAGCCCATCAGGCTCCTCTGTCCATGGGCTTCTCCAGGCAAGAATACTGGAGTGGGTTTCCACGCCCTCCTCCGGGGGATCTTCCCAACCTAGGGATCGAACCCAGGTCTCTTATGTCTCCTGCATTGGCAGGTGGGTTGTTTACCACAAGCGGCACCTGGGAAGCCCTCAAATACAGAAAGAATAATAGAAGAAAATTGTATGCCAAGAAAAAGATGCCACCTTGTCAAGGGGGAAGCAGATGTACCTCAGAGTGTGTGCTGGGTTCCAAGGCAGAAACTAAACAGCTGTGCCACATGCTCTAGTCTTTCTCATTCCCTAAGTCCCCTCCTCCACCTTCTTATTGCCTTCCTTACAGTTCCTGATAATGGGTAAAGAAGATGTGGTACACATACACAATGGGACCCCACTCAGCCATAAAAAAGAATGAAATTATGCCATTTGCAGCAACATAGATGGATCTAGAGATTATCATACTAACCTAGAGATTATCATACTAAGTGAAGTAAATCAGACAGAGAAACACAAGTATCATACCATATTATTCACATGTGGACTCTAATTTTAAAAAATGATACAAATGAATGTGTTCACAAAACAGAAAAAAATTTGACTGATACTGAAAACAAACTCATGGTTATCAAAGGGGAAATGTGGTGGCGGCGTAAATCAGAAGCTTGGGGTGAACATATACACACTACTGTATATAAGACAGATAACCTACTGCATAGCACATGGAACTCTACTCAATATTCTGTGATAACCTATTTGACCAAACAATCTTAAAAGGAATGAATATATATATATTCACATATATGGGCTTCCATGGTAGCTTAGCAGTAAAGAATCCGCCTGCAATGCAGAAGACCTGGGTTCAATCTCTGGGTCGGGAAGATCCCTGGAGGAGGGAATGGCAACCGCCTCTAGTATTCTTGCCTGGAGAATCCCATGGACAGAGGAGCCTGGCGGGCTACAGTCCATAGGGTGGCACAGAGTTGGACACTACTGAGCGACCAAGCAGCAGCAGCAGCATTCACATATACATGCTATGTACTTGAAACTAACACAACATTGTAAATTAACTACACTCCAATAAAATTGTTTAAAAAGAATTGATAAAATCTCACCTTCTCTGGAAAGCCGTCACTGTCTTTTCTACCTGCTCCATAATGACAGATGTTTTCTCCTCTGTACGCCCATGGTCCCCTACACCTAGCTGTACTATATCCCCTTCTGTTGTCACTGATCCCCAGTGTATCCCTTAATGCCCTCCGATTAGGACTACTGCTTTGCTGACTGTTTCTCTCCAGTAAACTGTAGTTCTCTTATGGGTAAAAAAAAGTCATAGTTCATCTCTACCTGGGATGCCTAGGACAAGTTCTGGTCCCTTTAAGTACTCAGTAAATGCCTATTTAAAGAAAGTTTGTCTTACTGATGTTAAAGCAGTTACAACATTTAATATCCACACACCAAACTGCCTAGGAGTAGCATCAAACGTTGACTCACGTTCCAAACATACCTATTATGCATAGCCTTTTCAAAGAAAGACAGCAGATAATAACTTATTTCCTTTTGAATTAGGATGAAAGTTTCATTTTCTGTTAAAAATTTCAGAAGTGCAACCTACAAAATAATTACTTTCTAGATTTCTTTTGCATTCTCTTTCTGTAAATTTCCCTGCTCCCACATCTCCAAAAATTCAATATTTTCCCCCAAACCAGCTACACTCAAAAATGAAGAACTGATCCCTCTTGACGAAGAAAATTTTAGCCCTTTACACAGGAATGGAAATTCCCTGTTTCCAGAGATTAACAATCTAAATGGATAGAAATCATCTGCTATCCTTTAGTAATGACAAAGGCATCTACTAAATGGGAGGTAATGGGGCTTAATTCAGGATTTCTCAACTGCGACACCAAAGACACTTTGGCCAGATAATTCATTACTTAAAGGGCCATCTTGTGCATTGTGGGCTGTTTTGGCATGGTCCCTCTCAATGCCGGCAGCAGTCTCCCAGTTGTAACAATCAAAAATACCTCTAGATATTGCCAAAACAGCCCTGGTGGGAAAAATTGCCTCTTGTTGAAAACCACTGCCCTTAGTATATAGTCTCAGAAGATAGACATATCAGGCTTTAGAGCCACTCATACACGTAACAAATCCCAACTCCATCACTTAAGAGCCATGTGCTCTTATTTGAGCAAGTCACTTAAGCCCTTCAAGCTTTAGTCTCTTCATGTAAACAATGGTGCCAGCAAAACCCATTTTCACAGCTTTTGGAAGACTAAATGGAAAAATGTACATGAAATGCTTAGTATAGTACCTAGTATGTGGTGAATTCTTAATAGATAATATTTATTATTTAGTTATTGCTTACAAAAAGTATCAATTTTAATGGAATTAAAATATCACTAAATGCACCCTTCAATTGAGTCAACCATAACAGATAGTTTTTTGGTCTTGTTTTGCTTGTTTTTAATAGAGGACCATATTTTTTTTTTCATTTTTTAGTAAGATTAGTGATAATAAGGCTTTCCTAGTGGCTCACACAGTAAAGAATCTGCCTGCAGTGCAGGAGACCCAGGTTCCATCCCTGGGTTGGGAAGATCCCCTGGAGAAGAGAATGGCAACCCACCTCAGTATTCTTGCCTGGAGAATTCCATGGACAAATAGCCTGGCAGTCTACCATTCATGGGGTTGCAAAGAGTCAGACACAACTGAGTGACTAACACACACACAAATGTACCCTAATACAAATGTAACCCCAAACACATTTGATTTTTAAAGAGTTCAAAACAGATTCAGGCTCTTACTCTTCCTTCATGGCCTCACTGTGAACATCAAGAGTTACTGCTGTACAGTTAAAGAAAGCACAGAGAAGCATCAGAAAGTAGGATTAGAAAGAGAGAAAACTTTTCCAGTTCTAGGAGAGAATCCAGTTGTGCTCCAATATCTATGCTCCCCCACTTCTCCAGTGATACCAATTTTAAAAAGTTAACAACTTCCAATATAGTCATGTTTCCTAGACTCCTTCCCAAGTAGGAGCAAGCCATGTGACAAAGTTCTGGTGAATGCAATATAAGCAGAACTTGTAGGAACAACTGCTAAGATGTGTCTTTAAAGGAAGAGGACCTGCTCCCTTCTTTATCCATCCTGCTGCTTGGAAGACTGATGCAACAGCAGGAGCACCAGTTAGGACCATGTTTGCAAGAACCACTCCCAACAGATGATCAAGTGGATAATTGGACACAGCTTGGGCCCCAGTATCTGTAGTATGGTCCTGTCATGGATGTGTGCTCAGTCGCTTCAGTTGTGTCCAACTCTGTGACCCCATTGACATAGCCCACCAGGCTCCTCTGTCCAGAGGATTTTCCTGGAAGAATACTGGAGCAGGTGGCCAGGCCCTCCTCCAGGGGATCTTCCCAACCCATGGATGGAACCTGTGTCTCCTGCACTGCAGGCAGATCCTTTACCACTGAGCCACCAGGGAAGCCCTCTATCAACTCTAAGCTAACTACACCTTGACTTTAAAGAGAGAAAGAAAACTTCAATCTTATTTAGGCCACTATTATTTTTGAATTGTTATGAGTCATAGCCAAACAGATCTAATGTTTAGCACTGAATTAAAAGCATGATACCAAGCAGTGAGCAAGTTACTCTACAGTTTGATGTTTGATAAAACTCTTCTTCTGATACCCAGCCAATCCAACCTGTATCCCTTGACCACATGACTGAAAATTCAAAATGCTCGTCCATGACTCTTTTAGTAAAGAATTTTGGATGAAATTAGCTCCAACTAGAACTAACCAGGGCCTTCTCTGGTGGCTCAGATGGTAAAAAAAAAAAAAAAAAAAAATCTGCCTGCAGTGCAGGAGACCCAGATTCAATCCCTGGGTCAGGAAGATCCTCTGGAGAAGGGAATGGCTACCCACTCCAGTATTCTTGCCTGGAGAATTCCATGGAGAATAAGCCTGGTGGGCTACAGTCATGGCTAGAAAAGCCTGGTGGGCTGTAGTCCATGGGGTTGCAAAGAGTCAAACAGGACTAAGTGATTAACACTTTCACTTTCAGAACTAACCAGTTGCAGAAATGCGAGTGAACATAGTTTTACCTAAAGTTTGCAATCTAAGCTTTTTTGTGAAAGCCTATTAAATCTTAAACCTTTTAAGAATGTAAAGGTCAACTGCTTCTGTGCCCAAACTGAACTCTTTTTAAAGGGAATTGTAGATGTAGCAGGAGATAAGTCTGCTTTCAGTTTCCCTCATATGAAAGTTTTCTGACAGGGGAAGTCAGCCTAGTAACAAAGATCACATCCTAGGTGTTGCCTTCCCAACTAGCCCATTTTCTAGGTAAGTAATAGGGATGGTTAGCCAAGAGGCTGAATTTTCTCCCCTACATTTATATGCTGAAGTTCTAAACCCCAGTATGTCAGAATGTGACTAAATTTGGAGATAGGATATTTAAAGAGGTAATTAAGTTAAAATGAAGTCATTAGGATGGTCACAATTTAGTATGGCTGGTGTCTTTATAAGACGAGAAGATTAGGATATAGATATGACCATGGTGCAGGAGGGAGGCTTCCCAGGTGGCACAGTGGGTAAAGAATCCACCTGCCAATGCAGGAGGCGCAAGAGGTGCAAGTTCAATCCCTGGGTGGGGAAGATTCCCTGGAAGAGGAAATGGCAACCCACTCCAGTACTCTTGCCTGGGAAATCTCATGGACAGAGGAACCTGGTGGGTGACAGTCCATAGGGTCGCAAGGAGTCAGACATGACCAAGCACACACACACACATGACCATCGGGAAGACCATGATGGAAGACACAGGGAGGAGACGGCCATCTAGAAGCCAAAGGGAGAGGCTGCAGACACCTTGATCTTAGACTTCTCAACTCGGGAATTTCAGAGAAACAAATTTCTATCGTTTAAGCTGCCCTCTCTGGAGTGCTTCCTAATGGTCACCCAGGCAAATGAATACAGGTAGGCAGAGTGGTAAACAGAACACAGCAGTACGTAAGTAAAAGACAATCTTTAGTTTCAAAAACCGTGAGTACATGAGTCCTTCAGCTCTGCTTCTTCAAAGGGATATTCACCAGAAACAAATAGACCAGATGCTTACTTGTTTGGAGAGGGAATTGTATTGCCAAAGAAACCACGAGCTTGGCCTGACAAAGCTTGTGATCATTTGAGCCCTAAAGCAACCCCTGGAACCCCCATCCTCCACCAGCAGGAAGGAGTCGGAGAAAGAGGGCACACTGCAAGAGTCTTCTTCAGATGTGGTCAGGGAGGATCACGGAAGAAGAGAGCTCCTCCCCGAAAGTCAGAACCCTGAGCCACCAGATGCGCTACGTGGGAGACGGACTCCTCCTCACTCCCTCTTTCCTCTAGTCCAGCAGGATCTGATAACTGCTACAGCCTGATGACTGAGCAGAATTTGCATTCTCTCTTTTTCCAAATCAGAGTTTTTGCTACAGTTATAATGTAACTAACTACTGATGAGCTGAGACCAGAAAAGCAGGGATCTGAAAGAAACCCTATTCTGATCTCATAGAAGGGACCAAGCATCACCCAGAGATTCTGAACCTGGACTTCTATTACAATAGAAGGATGGGACTTTTCAACTGAATCTCTTGGCAGAGGGAGGGGAGAGTGTACTCTGTGTGTGGAAAAGATGCATGTAACATTTTAGATTTCCACCTGGACAAACCACAATAGAAGATTTTTGGATGTCTCTTAATGTGTCCTCCACTTCTTCCTTATTATTCAGTTCAGTTCAGTCGCTCAGTTGTGTCCAACTCTCTCTGACCCCATGAATCGCAGCACACCAGGCCTCCCTGTCCATCACCAACTCCCAGAGTTCACCCAAACTCATGTCCATCAAGTCAGTGATGCCATCCAGCCATCTCATCCTCTGTCGTCCCCTTCTCCTCCTGCCCCCAATCCCTCCCAGCATCAGAGTCTTTTCCAATGAGTCAACTCTTTGCATGAGGTGGCCAAAGTACTGGAGTTTCAGCTTTAGCATCATTCCTTCCAAAGAACACCCAGGACTGATCTCCTTCAGAAAGGACTGGTTGGATCTCCTTGCAGTCCAAGGGACTCTCAAGAGTCTTCTCCAACACCACAGTTCAAAAGCCTCAATTCTTTGGCGCTCAGCTTTCTTCACAGTCCAACTCTCACATCCATACATGACTACTGGAAAAACCATATTATTAGAAGCCCGAAATTTTAGCTAGGTACATGGCTGCCCAAACATCTCTCGGCTTCCGCTGCAAATAAGTGTGACTGTGTGATTAAGTCCCAACTGTGGAGTATAAGCAGACATGATGTTTGTAACTTTGGAGGTGTGTTCTTAGTGGTAGTAAGCATGTCCTTTCCTGTTTGTCTTTCCTATTTCATGGAACCTGAAAATAAGGGCTATGCTTCACCCATGAGGATGAGGGTCACAGACCCAGTTCACCAACTTTGATGAGATGGACAGCAACCTGTGTCCCTGTGTCACTGATGACTGAGAATCCATCATTTTGGCCTCTGTTTCTAAACTTTTATATCAGAGAAAAATTAATATATATCTTCTTTAAGCCAGTGATATTTTGGGGTTCCTATTATTCATGACAGAACCTAAGCTCAAGTAGTACACTGACCTTATGGGTTTCCTTCTAGCTGTAGACCTGAAAAAAAAAGAAAAGAATAAGAACTCAGGCAGAAAACTATTATATGATTCTTAACTTCAATTCCCCTGAGCCCTTGAGGAACTATGTCACTTAGGCTCTGCCTATGTGTATTGCACATGAGTCTGAGAAAAGCAAAGGAGACAGAGTAGGAAAGTGAATCAAAAATGGAAGAGATGTTACAGAGGCTGGGTGATTCATTCAGAAGCAGACCAGTGTGACTCACCTCCCTGAACACCTTCCTCATAAGGAAGTCAAAGGAAAGAGGCTTGAAAAAGATGGAAAAGAAACCCAGAGACGCATCCTGAAATGGGCTGTACCAGTTTGCCGGGTTAGCCAGGTCCGTCTTCATCCACAGGTCATCTCAAAGTGAAACGATGACTTGCCTAAATTTTACATGTGGTTCTGAGGTAAAGGAAAGGGAAATGTCATTTTGTCGGTAAAGTATTCCTTGAAGCACACACGCTCACCCGAGAGGGCTATGGCTCTCGCCCACACGATTCCCGTGGCTACTGATGAGAACTGTGTTGTAAAGCCTTAGCCATCATAGCGCATCTTTTAGTGACTCCACTGGCCTGTACAGTGTTTAGAAACTGTCCTGGGGATCCCACAGCTATGGTTACCACAAATAAAATGTGTCCTCATCTGCATCGGAACTGCATGATCATTTTCATAGACCCCAGTAGCCATAGACACATATTGTTTAGCCCAGCAATTTGGAAATCGTAACTACGTAAATCAGGAACTGTTTGGATCTGGAGTTTTGGAGCTGGAAGTAGACAGACGAGAAGCATGAACTCTTTTTCGAAGAAATTACCTGAATTCAATTACAAGTCACTGCAGTGACCCAAATGAACCCACTTCTCATTCTAGCCTGCTATATTAACCACATTACTTTTTGCCCCTAGCAGCAAGGCTGGTTACAGCCTAATTTAAATTCCTTACACATTATAATTCTCTGCTAAATGGGATAAAGAGCACATGGTCTCAGTCACCTGCTAAACATATGACATGGAGTGTAAATTCATTTATTTAAATCTTAATATTAAAAGACATTCTTGAATTTAAATCATCCGATACCGAGTTATGACTTCAATCCAAAACAGACATGCCCTAGAGAGTTAAGAGACCTTTTCAAAGACAAAGAAGGCTTCTAGCCTGCTCACAATTAGCTATTACATGCTACTAGGGGTTGTTTAATTGGGACTGCCACTCTCAATTAACCAGCGACAAGTGAATAGAAGAGTGAGTAATCAAAATTAGGTACACATGTTACTAATTATGTCCTAAGGAGTGTAATGAAATTGTATGTTTTGCTTTGCTTTTTCTTTCTTCTCTAGCTCCAAGAAGTTACATAAATTAAATTTGTGAGGGAACAGAGCTCAAACATAACGTTTTTCTTCTAAGTGTAAGAAAACCACGTGCATCAAAGCTCCTACAATTCTCCAGCTATATTCCAGCGTTTACTCTGTAGTGAAACTGATCAGGACTCCTGAGGCCACCAAAATGACCCAGTGAAGCTCTTCTGTGATTCATATATAAGGCTCATTGTTCTTTTCTTCACTGAGCAATACCACAGATCATCTAGCCAAAAGACAAAATTCCCCTTCCGTTCACTAAAAAGCAAGAATATTCAGTTTCTCGGCTGTGATTCACTAGGTTTCTGATTGATAGTGTGTTATTGGGGAAGTGGAAGGGAAAGAAAGGAAAGCTACAGTGATGACGCATTGAGCTGAAGAGATCTTCAACTTAAATCTCCATTTGGAGCTGGTTAAAATAGCCATTTCCCTAGAATTGCATTTTATATTTGAATTTCCTGGACTGTACAGCTTTAAAATTTATATTTAAATATACCTACATATTTAAATATAGATCATTTTAGATGAGGGGGTTGTACCAAGCCCTTGATATAATTTAAGCATGAATGAAAGATATAAAGAGAATGGGTCCCGTTAAATATTAATCCTGTGTCATATCTTCATTTGTAGTAAGAAAGAACTACAAGAATCCAGATACATTTGGAAACTATAATTTTTTCCCCTACAAATATCATCCAGCTCTTTCTAGATTCAGTTAAAATAACTGTCTTCCTATGGCTGTGTTTCTGGTTGTTCCACAGATTATGAGACAGTAGGAGAATTTGCATGACTCTAAACTAACCCATGGAGCATGGAGATATCATAAGGTGCAGCTGATCTAAAAGTGAAATGTTTCCATGACTGACCTTTCTTACACTTACCAGGAATGCTGAGAATTTGAGTCTTCCACTTATGGGAGAGGCCAAATCAAGAGTTCCTAACTTTTTCAAGCAGAGACAGGCATGTAGATCAGCAGTAAGGGCCAGAGAGTGAATATAACATCACTGTTGCAACCATCCAACTCTGCCGGTATAGTGGAAGCAGCCATAGATAATATGTAAACCAGAGTGTGACTGTCCCAATAAAACTTTATTAATATTTAAAAAAACAGACTGAAGACAAGATTCAGCCCTTGGGTCTAGTTTGTTAATTCTGTTTTAGATCTAAATCCTCTGATTCTCTCTGATCATTTTTAATTTTCCATTTCATCACCCCAGAAAATAATTAGAGGGACTTTCATGTCGTAGAGTAGAAGTTCAGATTTGAAAGAAGTGTCTAGAATTATTGGGGAGCTTGATTAAAAAAATGTTGATTCACATGCCCTCCCCATAAATTTTAACTTAAAAATTCTTACATGGGTCCCAGAAATGTGAATTTCCTAAAACTCCCCAAGTTGATTTTGATTCAAAGTCAGATTTGTGATTTCTTAATCTAGATAATATTCCCAGCTTTTCCAATAACTTTCTAACGTAAGGAGTATCACATATTCTATTAGGGTAATTAATGCTTGTAGTTCAGTTGGTAAAGAATCTGCCTGCAGTGCAGGAGACCAGCATTCAATTCCTGGGTAGGGAAGATCCTCTGGAGAAGGAAATGGCAACCCACTCCAGCATTCTTGCCTGGAGAATCCCATGGACAGAGGAGCCTGGTGGGCTATAGTCCATTGGGTTGCAAGAGGCGGATACAACTTAGCGACTAAACCAATGCTAGCTACTACAATAGCAAATTCCAAACCTCAGACTCTTTACCCAGTAAAAATGTATTTCTGTCTCACAGTCACTCTCCTCTGTCTTATAGTTATGCAATCTGGAACTGTGTATGTGTGTGGTGGTGGGGTGTAAAAAGAAATGAAGGAAGCAAACCATCTCAATTTCTTAGCCCTAATGTGACACAAGGAACTTCTACTCACATTTCATTGGCCAAAACTAGTCATGTGTCTTTAACCTTAATTGCAACAAAGGCTGGGGAAAGGGCAGGAGTATATTAATACTTGGTGAGCTCTACATGTCTCTGACACACCTGCCATATTTTTATCTGACTCATTATCTGTGATTCTAGGATCCTACCTGCCTTCTCCAGACCACACAGAAAGAGCAGATGCTCAGAAAGCACTGGGCCATCTATTAAAGTCTGAGCAATTCTGAATAGACAATTCATAGTTGTTACTTGCATCTAGCTTTTTGCAAAGGTTAGACTCTTGAAATTCTGGAATGGAGCTTATTTTTATAAATCAACTATTGGTTTTTTGGTGTGTTTTTTTTAATTAGCTGGAAATTCGCTGTGGGAATCCAAGGCTGTTGTGATCTCTGCCTTCTGAGTTAGATACACAGAGATAGGTGTCATGGCAAAAGAAAACAGCAATTAGCAGATTGTCCTCATGTTTGCAGTTACAAAGGTTGGATGTTGGTTTAATTTAAGTAGTACTGTATGTTTCCATGATACTCAGTGTTAGAAAATTAAGAAGAGATGTAGAGATGGCCTTCTCCAACTCAGTAGCCAGAGCAGCTAATTCCCCATTTTCAAAAGTGGGGGTAAATATCTAAATGGGAGGAATCTGCTTGAATATTTAGAGACACAGACATTATTTTTAAAGTTATAGCCCTCTTTAAAAAAACAACAGAAAAAAGAGGCTTCCTGGCTTCCTTATCAAAAAGGAGGGGAAAAAAAAATGCTATCAATCTCTAAGCTCTTAGAAGAGAAAATGGGGATTTCTACTAAAGTGATACAGAGTTCAACTAGATATTTGAAAAAGTCCCAAAATATTTAGGGAAACTAAGTCTTTCCTGCATAGAAACTGAGAGAACATTTGAAACTCTTAGACTAAGGAAGGTTTATGGTTTATGGGTCTCTGTGTTTGAGTGTGTCCTGTGGAGGTACAGGTCAGCAGTGGACTGCCACAGGGGCAGGAGCTCTGGGTGCGGCAGACTCGGGTATGGCATAAGCCCCCCTTGGAGGAGGTCGCCATTAACCCCACCACAGAGCTGTCAGAACTTACACAGGACTGGAAAATAGACTCTTGGAGGGCACAAACAGAACCTTGTGCACCAGGACCCAAGAGAAAGGAGCAGTGACCCCACAAGAGACTGACCCAGACTTGCCTGTGAGTGTCCAGGAGTCTCCAGTGGAGGCGAGGGTCGGTGGTGGCCTGCTGCAGGGTTGGGGGCACTGAGTGTAGCAGTGCACGCATGGGATCGTTTGAAGGAGGTCACCATTATCTTCATTACCTCCATCATAGTTTAGAAAGTGAAGTTGCTTATTTGTGTCTGACTCTTTGCAACCCCATGGACTGTAGCCTACCAGGCTCCTCCGTCCATGGGATTTTCCAGGCAAGAGTACTAGAGTGGGTTGCCATTTCCTTCTCCAGGGGACCTTCCCGATCCAGGGATTGAACCCAGCTCTTCCCCCATTGCAGGCAGATGCTTTACCATCTGAGCCACCAGGGAAGTAAATAGCAGGGAAGGAACACAGCTCCACCCGTTAACAGAAAATTGGATTAAAGATTTGCTGATCATGGCCCCACCCATCAGAACAAGACCCAGTTTCCCCCTTAGACAGTCTCTCCCATCAGGAAGCTTACATAAGCCTCTTATCCTTCTCTATCAGAGGGCAGACAGACTGAAAACCACAATCACAGAAAACTAACCAAACTGATCACATGGACCACAGCTTTGTTTAACTCAATGAAACTATGAGTCACACAGTGCAGTGCCACCCAAGACGGATGGGTCATGGTGGAGAAGTGTGACAAAATGTGGTCCACTGGAGAAGGGACTGGCAAACCACTTCAGTATTCTTGCCTTGAGAACACCATGAACAGTATGAAAATACAAAAAGATAGGACACTGAAATATGAACTCCCCAGGTTGGTAGGTACCCAATATGCTACTGGAGATCAGTGGAGAAATAACTCCAGAAAGAATGAAGAGATGGAACCAAAGCAAAAACAACACCGAGTTGTGGATGTGACTGGTGATTGAAGTAAGATCTGATGCTATAAAGAGCAATATTGCGTAAGAACCTGGAATATTAGGTCCATGCTGCTGCTAAGTCGCTTCAGTCATGTCCAACTCTGTGCGACCCCATAGACAGCAGCCCACCAGGCTCCCCCGTCTCTGGGATTCTCCAGGCAAAAACACTGGAGTGGGTTGCCATTTCCTTGAATCAAGGCAAATTGAAAGTGGTCAAACAGGAGATGGCAAGGGTGAACATTGACATTCTATGAATCAGAGAACTAAAATGGACTGGAATGGGTGAATTTAACTCAGATGACCATTATATCTACTACTGTGGGCAAAAATCCCTTAGAAGAAATGGAGTAGCCCTCATAGTCAACAAAAGAGTCCAAAATGCAGTATTTGGGTGCAATCTCAAAAATGACAGAATGATCTCTGTTCGTTTCCAAGGCAAACCATTCAATATCATGGTAATCTAAGTCTATGCCCAGACCAGTAAGGCTGAGGAAGCTGAAGTTGAATGGTTCTATGAAGACCTACAAGACCTTTTAGAACTAACACCCAAAAAAGATGTCCTTCTCATCATAGGGGACTAGAATGCACAAGTAGGAAGTTAAGAAACACTTGAAGTAACAGACAAATTTGGCCTTGGAGTACAGAATTAAGCAGGGCAAAAGCTAATAGAGTTTTGCCAAGAGAACACATTGGTCATAGCAAACATCCTCTTCCGACAACACAAGAGAAGACTCTACACATGAACATGACCAGATGGTCAGCACCGAAATCAGATTGATTATATTCTCTGCAGCCAAAGATGGGGAAGCTCTATACAGTCAGCAAAAACAAGACTGGGAGCTGACTGTGGCTCAGATCATGAACTCCTTATTGCCAAATTCAGACTTAAATTGAAGAAAGTAGGGAAAACCACTAGATCATTCAGGTATGATCTAAATCAAATCCCTTATGATTATACAGTGGAAGTGAGAAATAGATTTAAAGGACTAGATCTGATACACAGAGTGCCTGATGAACTATGGACGGAGGTTCATGACACTGTACAGGAGGCAGGGATCAAGACCATCCCCATGGAAAAGAAATGCAAAAAAGCAAAATGGCTGTCTGGGGTGGCCTTACAAATAGCTGTGAAAAAAAGAGAAGCAAAAAGAAAGAAGAAAAGGAAAGATATATGCATTTGAGTGCAGCGTTCCAAAGAATAGCAAAAAGAGTAAGAAAGCCTTCCTCAATGATCAGTGCAAAGAAATAGAGAGAAACAATAGAATGGGAAAGACTAGAGATCTCTTCCAGAATACTAGAGATACCAAGGGAACATTTCATGCAAAGATGGGCTCAATAAAGGACAGAAATGGTATGGACCTAACTGAAGCAGAAGATATTCAGAAGAGGTGGCAAAAATACACAGAAGAACTGTACAAAAAAGATCTTACAACCCAGGTTATCACAATGGTGTGATCACTCACCCAGAGCCTGGAATGTGAAGTCAAGTGGCCCTTAGGAAGCATCACTACGAACAAAGCTAGTGGAGGTGATGGAATTCCAGTTAAGCTATTTCAAATCCTAAAAGAGGATGCTGTGAAAGTGCTGCACTCAATATGCCAGCAAATTTGGAAAACTCAGCAGTGGCCACAGGACTGGAAAAGGTCAGTTTTCATTCCAATCCCAAAGAAAGGCAATGCCAAAGAATGCTCAAACTACCACACAATTGTACTCATCTCACACGCTAGTAAAGTAATGATCAAAATTTTCCAATCCAGGCCTCAAAAATACGTGAACCGTGAACTTCCAGATATTCAAGCTGGTTTTAGAAAAGGCAGAGGAACCAGAGATCAAATTGCCAACATCCTTTGGATCATCAGAAAAGCAACAGCATTCCAGAAAAACATCTATTTCTGCTTTATTGACTATGCCAAAGCCTTTGACTGTGTGGATCACAATAAACTGTGGACAATTCTTCAAGAGATGGGAATACCAGACCACCTGATCTGCCTCTTGAGAAACCTACATGCAGGTCAGGAAGCAACAGTTAGAACTGGACATAGAACAACAGACTGGTTCCAAATAGGAAAAGGAGTATGTCAAGGCTATATATTGTCACCATGCTTATTTAACTTATATGCAGAGTACATCATGAGAAACATGGGCTAGATGAAGCACAAGCTGGAATCAAGATGGCCAGGAGAAATATCAATAACCTCAGATATGCAGATGACACCACCCTTATGGCAGAAAGTGAAGAACTAAAGAGCGTCTTGATGAAAGTGAAAGAGGAGAGTAAAAAAGTTGGCTTAAAGCTCAACATTCAGAAAATGAAGATCGTGGCATCTGGTCCCATCACTTCATGGCAAATAGATGGGAAAACAGTGGAAACAATGGCAGACTTTATTTTCTGGGGCTCTGAAATCACTGCAGATGGTGACTGCAACTATGAAATTAAAAGATTCTTACTCCTTGGCAGGAAAGTTATGACCAACCTAGACAGCATATTAAAATGCAGAGACATTACTTTGCCAACAAAGGTCCATCTAGTCAAGGCAATGGTTTTTCCAGTGGTCATGTATGGATGTGAGAGTTGGGCTATAAAGAAAGCTGAGTGCCGAAGAATTGATACTTTTAAACTGAGGTGTTGGAGAAGACTGTTGAGAGTCCCTTGGACTGCAAGGAGATCCAACCAGTCCATCCTAAAGGAGATCAATCCTGGGTGTCCATTGGAAGGACTGATGTTGAAGCTGAAACTCCAATACTTTGGCCACCTGATGCGAAGAGCTGACTCATTGGAAAAGACCCTGATGCTGGAAAAGGTTGAAGGGTGGGAGGAGAAGGGGATGACAGAGGATGAGATGGTTGGATGGCATCACCAACTCGATGGACATGAGTTTGGGTGGACACTGGGAGTTGGTGATGGACAAGGAGGCCTGGCGTCCTGCAGTCCATGGGGTGGCAAAGAGTCAGACACAACTGAGCAACTGAACTGAACTGATCGTGCTTGAAGGAGGAACTAATGTAGCATTTATGAAAATCCAATTTCATTTACCAGTGATGAATTATGGTTTGCAATTGTCCACACACACAATCAGCTTTTTCAAAGTAAAAAGAAATACTAATCAGTAAAAAGATATTGTTTTTCAGCACACAGCCCTTATTCAGTATAAACTGGGATCTTTAGTATGCACAGGATGGTTTTCTGTAACAGATCTGCGAATTGTCACTAAAGTTGGTATTTAAACCTTGTCTGTTAACCTTTCATCTCAGAGCCCGTATCTGAATCCCTCGTTTATTATCCTGATATCTCTCTCACCACAGCTATGTTTCAGTTGATACAGCAGTCTCAGTCTTTCAGAATAATGTCACCTTGGAGAAAGCGAAAAGCGTTATATTTGTTTAGCCAGTGTGATAGTATTTGGCTGTGTCATCATTCCCAAAGGATCTTGGTTTACATACAACTAGAGATCCAACCAGTCCATTCTGAAGGAGATCACCCCTGGGTGTTCTTTGGAAGGAATGATGCTAAAGCTGAAACTCCAGTACTTTGGCCACCTCATGCGAAGAGTTGACTCATTGGAAAAGACTCTGATGCTGGGAGGGATTGGGGGCAGGAGGAGAAGGGGACGACAGAGGATGAGATGGCTGGATGGCATCACTGACTTGATGGACATGAGTCTGAGTGAACTCCAGGAGTTGGTGATGGACAGGGAGGTCTGGTGTGCTGCGATTCATGGGGTCGCAAAGAGTAGGACACAACTGAGCAACTGAACTGAGCAGATATGACAAGATGGTCTGCAATAATTTCAAGTGTTAGACTTTTATCTAAATGCTGAAAACCCTTCCATAATTGTACAAACACATAAAACCTGGCAAATAAACAGCCTTTTAAAATATAATGGAGTTAATTCAATGGCTCCATTCCCCAAGAAACTTCCTGTTGCAAACAACTGTTGCAGCACTATGGTTTAAAATCAGTGTCTCTCTCAGAATCTTCAATCCAACAACTTTTAAAGAAAATAAAACAAGATTTCTAGGCTATTAAGCTGGGAAGAACATCCTTATGTATATGGAAAGAGTGGAGGTTTTTGTGGGGGCTTTTTTTTTCTGTATTTTCTTTAGAATATTTATATGCTTGAAGACTTTATGTCTCACAGTGACAGAAAACTTACATACAAGATTCATTCTCAGTAGAAAATAGATCAATAATCCTTCTATAGATAAGAATTGCAGACAGAACAATTATCTAATAAAAGTACTTAAATCGCCAGCTGAAAATGATTTAACATGCAGAAATCAGGAGTTTATCATTCACACATCACAAAGCCTAGAACAAGTATTCCATAACTACATAGTTTACAGATAGAATTTTTTTTTAATTTATTACAAACAAATGCTCTTTCCCCTGATTTCAAGATCAACAGGAAGATTCTGAGATTTTACCACCTACTTAGGGCCAGTGGGTTCATAAGTCACAGATACTTAGAGCAGACGTGATCTTGAGGGATTATCTAAAATAGCTTCACTTTACAGATGAAGAAAGGGGCTTGTGAAAAGAGTGAAATTCAGCCTGGATTTCCTCCAGTCTGTATCTGGCTCTACTCCCACATCCCCCATTTTCCAGCTGCACATCAGCAGCAGAGGGTCGGTTTCCATCTACTCTTTGGAAAACTAGTAACTAGAAAGTGGTTTGAGTGATAGGCGTTTAGGGCACTCCTAAAGGAAACAAGGTCTGTTAGTTTCAAAATAACCCAACTGTTATTCATAATGTGTGGAATGGCAACTTTTTGCTCATCTGTTGAAATGTAATTGCCTTAAAAATAACAAATATTTTCCATTTGTCCCTAACTCATTCTTGTTAACAGTGAGAAATGACTCATTGAGAAATGACTTTTGACAGCTTCCAGCTGCCTAGTGGATTTTTATCACTGCCTTTTACTGGGTCAAGGAGCAGCCATGTGTAACCCTTCGGGACCATTATTGGCTATAAACTCTGTGGCAACTGCACTTGCTACATCATTCATTTAATTGGTTCAAGCCAAATACCAGGGAGACCAAAGTTAACATGCTCACAGACAGGATGCCTCATCACAAGCAGGAAAGAGAAATATTAATATCATATCTGCCATAGAAGAACATGTAGATGGACTGAATCAAATCCATTACTGACACCACAGCTTAATGCCAAGAGCATGACCTACTGATAAGGAGCCTGTTGCACTTTTATTTCTATATTTAAAAGCCTGCATATATATTTCAACAGAATTATACAAAACTGAATCTTTTGAGTCATAAGATTCTGGAGCTTTAATGTATTATTTCATAAGTGAGAAAAGGGATCAAATTTGAAGTATTTGCTCAAGATCACACAACTGGTTACCAGCAGAACTCAAGGGAGAACTCATTTCTCCTGATACCTGTTCTAGTGGGTTTTTTTGTTACATTTGTGGTTCAGGAGGCTGACGGGCTGCAGTCCATGGGGCCACAAAAAGTCAGACACAGCTGAAGACACACACACACACACACATACACACATAATTCTTTAATACTTCTAACAAGTTCATGCAGTAAAATTATCTTGCATGATAACCACATTTTAATTATATTCTAATCTGGTTGTAATCTATCCCTGATGAGTCTCTTCTGTTGAAAAGTACTGTGATGGCTTATTGCTATAACATCTCTTCCTTTTCTCTTCAATGAAAATCTAGCTTAAAACAGAGTGGCAAATTTATTGTTCTGGTCAATTGTGTTAATAATGCCTGAAATAAATATCATTTTGTCAGGGTGGAAGGAATATAAGAAAAATAGTTTAAATTTCCTTTTGTAAGGTTTTAATGTTGATCCTGCAATGATTACCTTTTGAAGCGTGGCTCATGCTTTCACTTTGAAAATGCTTATTATGGAATCTGAGGAAAAAGAATGACCTGAATTTAAGGTTAAACTTGAGTTAAAAAAGAAAAGCAGAGAGATAAGATCAAAGGCAGAAGCATCCCTCGGGGCCTCAGGATCTCTCAGGAAAAACAGTTCTCTTCCCCTAAAATCTCATCAGGCAGAATGAAGCAAATGTACAGCTCTTTGCTCAGCCAGATACAATCAAAGCATTACATTCTAGTCAATAGAACAGGAATTTCCACAAAATTGATAAGGACAGACTGATGGACAGAGGTCAAAGGAGTCCTTTAGAACTTCTATTAGTACAATTTTCTCCCCCTCTCTCTTTTTTTTATTTCCAGAATATAGTGATTAAGACTATAGTATGAAATAAAAATGTCCCACTGAGTCACAAAGCTAAGAACGTCTGCAGCCACTGTCCTAATGTAAGTTTCTTGTGGAGACTTATAGCTGTGCTGATTCACAGCTTCCCACACACACTGACGGGATAGCAGAAAAGAGCATCTCCCTCTTCCGGTTAATTATAAAAATGTGTGCATCCAAAAAAAAAAAAAAAAAAGAAGAGTCATATGGTTGCTTCAGACAAGTTGGATTTTTTTTATATGTATTTACAGAAATTAAGATTCTCTCAATTAAATATATTTTACAATGAGTCATTTTTGGGTGGAGGAAGATAGCATTGTGGAAAGAAAAGACGACTCCCTCTGGTTTGATATTTTTAAAAATCACGAAAGCAGCTTCAAATTGCACAAAGATTCTTCCAATGGATGAGCTAAACTCACAAGTCGTGAACCAAAGAAATGAATGGCACAGGCAAGGAGACCCTGCTGTGACAGTCAGCCACACAGGGTACTTCCATGGGTGCTATGTTCTTCCCTACACTTTCTCTCAAGGGGAGGGGAGGGAAACGAACATGTATTTAGTTCTCACTACATGTTGTGCCAGAGGCAATCATCTCCTGGATGCCTTTCCACCTCAGTGTGAGTCTGTGGTATATGATGCCCTCCTCTGTATACAGAGAAGAAAGGTCCAGCCAGGGAAAAGTGGACTAAGACATACTAATTACATCATGTACATTCATTCAACAAACATTCATTGATTAATCAAGCCCACCTGGAGCCAGGAGAATTTAAAATATCCTGAGTTTGCTTAAAACTAAAATAAGAAACCCAACACACATGACTCAGAGATATGAGGACTTCAGGAAGTATGAAACACCCATTCCAGTTTGCCAGCTACATCATCAAGGACCAGTGATCATGCCTAGAATATATAAAGGTGAACCAGTTGTTCAGAATTCGTATTTGTGTGTGAAACCGTCTAACATTATGCACTGCGTGTTAGAGCAACCACTAGCAACATGGAGCAACTTGATTGAAACTTAAACTGGTTAAGTGAATACAATTTATAATTAGGTTTTTCAGTTGCAGTAGCTACATGTCAACTGCTTGATGGCCACGTGTGACAAGGAGCGTGTCCTAGGCAGCACAGATATGGAGCACCATCCTCGCATCCCGTTCTTCTGTACAGCACTGCCGGATTGTAAACATTCTAAGTTGCAATAGGGATTTAATACATAACCTTGTTTCAGAGATTTTTTTAAAATACTGCTTTCTTTGTGTAACACTTTATGATTTTTGTTCAAAGCCTGGAAAAGAAGAAATTCCCTGGCTTTTCGGTGGTTAAGATTTGCCTCTTTCACTGCCGTGGCCCAGGTTCCATCCCTGGTCAGGGAACTAAGATCCTGAAAGCCATGTAGCATGGTCAAAAAAAAAAAAAAACAAGAAGAAGCCTGGAAAATATTATCTATTGGGCTTCCCTGGTGGTTCAGTGCTTAAGAA
The DNA here is from genome assembly GCF_029378745.1 of Bos indicus. NCBI lineage: Eukaryota > Metazoa > Chordata > Mammalia > Artiodactyla > Bovidae > Bos > Bos indicus. The sequence goes on from NC_091764.1 coordinate 19,227,680, forward strand.
ACCAGTGTGTAATGCAGGGGATTCCGGTTCAGTCCCTGGTTCGGGTTTGACCTACTGAGCTGACACAGCGCAACTTCTGAAGCCCAAGCACCTGGAGCCTGTGCTCTGCAAGGAGAGAAGCCACCGCACTGAGAAGCCCGCACACCACAACTGGAGAGTAGCCGCAGATCACTGCAACTGGAGAAAGCCTGCACACAGCCATAAAGACCTAGCACCGCCAAAAGTAAAAATAACTTAATAACAGAAATCATCTTTAAAAAAATTGATCTGATCCATTCTGAGATTACTCCCATTCTGTGGTGAAGGCACGTGATACCTCGGGAGACTAGGTGACAAACAGGGTCATATATTAGTATCCAGGAGCAGGCGGCAGGGGAAAGCTGCTAACCCAGGTGTTCAGGGCATGCTGCAGAAGTGCGACACTCAGAAGGCAACTGTGGCGTTGAATCCCAGCTCCAAGACCTACCAGTTGAGTGACATGGAACAAGTATGAAACTCTTCTGGGCTTCGGGTTCCTCATCTGAAAAAATGGGGGTGATAATGACAATCTTCTAGAAAGAAGCATCCATCACCAGATGGTTAACTTGGTATGCTACCCAGTGTGACAGTGGTCCTCCTCCTGCAAGCAGGATTTTTCTTTTTAATCTTAATTTAAATTTTTTTCAATGTTATACTCTACAAATAGGATCAACAGAAGTGGTTCATAATTTAAGAAGCTGATTTTGAGTACGTTGACATTTCCAACTGTTATATATACTCTCCTCCCAGCTGCTATATTTGTGTTATTTCAGAATAGTTATCAAGATTATATGAGAGTTTAAATAGTGCATAAATCTGACATGTCGACATTCAATAAATGCAAGTCCCCTCTTCACCTTCTTCCTCTACCCAAACTTTTTTTAAGGCTTCCTGGTATCCACCTGTCACATAGTTTAAAAGCCTAGATCCTATCCTCCATGGAAAAATGACTCAGCAAGCTTATTTACAATCTGATAATGTAACACATAGTTTCCACAAGAATCTGTGTCACATATGATATCAGAAATCAGCAGTAAAATAGGATTAAACACTCAGAAACTTGTTTTTCAGGAAGTTTTAAGAATGTATCTATTCCTATATTGATTATCCAGCTAATACCTCCAGAGAGGTATATTCTAATTGTTTCTTCTGTTTGGCTTAGAAAAACATCATGGGATGACTCTAAAATGAACTTACCTTTCTAATTATTTTGGGTTCAAGATATTAAATTTAATTTACATATATGAAGTCAATGATTTATAATTCTAGATCAGCTCTGAATTTTTCAAGCTACTCTATATTTTAATTCATTTTAATTTTTCAAAAATATACCTGTACGGTATTCTCCACCAAGGTCTTCCCTCGTAACTCAGTTGGTAAAGAATCTGCCCGCAATGCAGGAAACCAGGGTTCAATTTCTGGATCAGGAAGAGCCCCTGGAGAAAGAAATGGCAACCCACTCCAATATGCTTGCCAGGAGAATCCCACGGACAGAGGAGCCTGGCAGGCCACAGTCCATGGGGTCTCAAGAGTAGGACACGACTTAGCAACTAAACCACAATTCTCCACCAAAGAGTCCTGAAACAAAGAAGTGAAAGGAAGTCTCAAGTAGGTGGATGCTTTAAGTATCTTCTGGCTGGTACTGGTGCTGGGACCACTTGGCCTGAGAATAGGCCGACATATGTGAACTTTAAAGGTGCCTGCTAACACCCTGTCGTGGGTAGCTAACATTTTGCCTTTATAGAGGCTCCATGTAAACCTTTTCTGGAATCCGAAACCAAGTCTGTGAAACCGGAAGTAAGGAAGGCATTATCCCATTTTCCCAGGTGAGAAGCTTGAGAAAGCAGATACTGTACTGACATGGCACAGACCACTGTAAAACCAGTACTAGAACTCAAGTCATTTGACTCCTCCTCTGATGTTTTTTGTATTATCCCAGGGGGCTCAGTGGTAAAGAATCTGCTTGCAGTGCAGGAGATGTGGGAAATGCAGGTTCCTGGGTTGGGAAGATCTTCTGGAGAAGGAAAAGACAACCCACTCCAGTATTCTCTTGCCTGGAGAAGTCCATGGACAGAGGAGCCTGGTGGGCTATCGTACATAGCATTGCAAAGAGTCAGCTGAGCAACTGCGTGCACACACACTAGTATCAAAACCATTGAATCAAAAGAAGCTCTCTTTCAAATAGACCTGAACATAGCACCTTTATTTCATCCAATAAATCAAAATTAGTATGCAGAGAATGGCCACATGATCAAACCAGAGAGCCAGCCAGTGACGACCAGGAAAACCAGGGTCAGACAGGCAACAAGAGGAAAGGAAATTGGATGAGCTCGTCTAGCTAGGTTTGTCATGGCTTTTCTTCCAAGAAGCAAGTGTCTTAACTTCATGGCTGCGGTCACCATCCTTAGTGATTTTGGAGCCCAAAAAAATAAAATCTGCCACTGCTTTCACTTTTTCCCCATCTACTAGCTCTGAAGTGATGGGACTGGATGCCGTGATCTTAGTTTTTTGAATGTTGAGGGTTTTTTTTGAATGTTTTTTGAACGTTGAGCCAGCTTTTTCACTCTCGTTTTTAACCCTCATCAAGAGGCTCTTTAGTTCCTCTTCATTTTCTGCCATTAGAGTGGTATCATCTGCATATCTGAGCCTGCCATGGAGAAAACAGGAAATGAAGGTCACTGCCCTTTGTCTTACTATCATCCTCAGCATCACTGTCAGAGGATGAGGGTCTTAACTGTTTGGTGATGATCAGATCACATTTAGTATCAGTTTTGGCTCTTCAAGATCTGCTCAGAAAACATGGTGATAATAAAAAACAACAGCAAGTATCATTTATTTGAGTGTCTGCTCTGTGTCAAATGTTGTCTTTCAGCTTTGAATTTAATCCTCACAACTCCTCTTTAAACTATATGTCATTATCAACATTTTAAATAAAGAAACCAAAACTGAAACACATCAAGTCCCTAAGTGGTGCAGGCAGGATTCCAAGCTGGGTGTGTCTGACTTCACATGATTTTCTATTCCCCTTCCTGTATGCTCAGAGCAGGGACACTTGAAACAATAACTAATACGATAAACGACTTGGGGATGAATATGAAGAGCACGCCTGAGAACACAGCATTGTGTTTAAATATTGAAACTCTGTTATTGAAAAGAGGAATTGGGTTTCACATAATCAGTAGAACCAAAACTAGGCATGGAAGTTATAGAGGCAAGAGGGCACCTTGACATAGAGTTTTCTAGTAGAATAGTCAAAAGATGGAATAGATTTTTCAAGAACATTCACATCACCATTTGACAAGGAAACTGCAAAAGTTATTTCAAGTATCAGCCAAGTAGTTGAAATCAGTGTCTTCTGGGTCCCTCCCAGACTGGAAACAATCTATGAATTTATATCTAGTCATCATTGATGTGTAGGTGAAAAGAAAAGAGAAGAAGAGATCTAACAACATGTAATTACTGAGAGTCCAAGAAAACAGTACTAGACACTCAACCACAGGGACTAAAATGTGTGAGCCCGATCCCAAAAGAATTAGAGAGCCAGGCAGGGAAAGAAGGACTGCCACAAGAAGAAGAAGCATGGTCCATTGTTTTGACTATTGAACTACAAATCGTGAGCAGAGGAAACAAAGCAAGGTCCTGTCCGAAGCATGATAGTTTTGCAAGAGATTTAAATTCTCGTATCACTGGCAAGATGTGTATCTGTGGCCAAGTTTCACAGTGAATTCTCATTAAATGTTGGTTTGGTGGTGGTTCAGTTGCTAAGTTGTGTCCAACTCTTTGCAACCCCATGGACCATAGCCTACCAGGCTCCTCTCCATGAGATTTCCCAGGACAAGAATACTGGAATGGGTTGTTGTGTTCTTCTCCAGGGGATCTTCCCAATCCAGGGATCGAATCTGGGTCTCCTGCATTGCATGTGAATGCTTTACAGACTGAGGCACCAGGGAAGCCCAAATTTTGGTTTACATTATTGTTATTCCTAAGTATAGATTTTTTTTTTCCCCCAGGATATGGGGCAAAGCCAAAGCTAATCAAAGCTACCCTTTCTCAGAAGACTGCTCCGATACAGAAGGACTTCAGTAAACCATGTCATCCTCTACTTTTAAACTAGAAAATATGAAAAAGCTCTACTTTTGAGAACCAATACCTACCCAAGGAAGTTTCTAAACTTAACAGAGGATTAAACTTAAATTGTGGTTAAAGTTTCCTGTTATGGTTCTCCTGCTATTGTGAACTAGTTTACGCAAAGTTCCGTTCAAAATGCATTTACCAGTAGCTTCTGTGGGTGTATGTTTGCAGGCTCCACAATCGTGTTTTCTGTGTTCAAATTCCACCTGGATCCACTGAGCTGTGAAATCCTGACAAGTTATTTGAGCTCTCTGGGCCTCAGTTTCCTCATTTGTAAAATGGAGCTAATCAGAGTCCCAACTTCAGATGATCATTAAAAAGAATTTGTAAAGCAGTTACAACATTGCCCACCTGCATAGCAAGGTTACCTATTATAATTTCGGTTATTTCTCAGGCATCATGATGGGAAGGAGAAATACAATGATAAATAAGGCAAGGTTTCTGATCATAGAGGAATTTCTCAGCCCGTGAAGAAAGATTCAAAAGCAGAATCCCCTAAAATGTGCCAAGTACAGAGAGGAAGGTACAATGGAAGCAGAGGGGAGATGTAGCTAACTGAACCTGGGAAGACTTCCAGGAGGAGGGAATACTCCAACTAATTCTTCAAGGAAGAGTAGATGGCAAAGTTCTAATGGAATCCTTGGAATCTTTTGGCCAAAAAATATTTCACCCAAAAGCTTAGCAGATGAAAAACCTTTCCAGATGTCCTAACTGATTTAAAACAATAATAATAATCAACCAACATATTAAGAACTTGGTCATATCAATTGAAATATGACAATTTTGGGGTCTAATTTCCAACTATGTGCTTAATCGCTCAGTCATGTCCTACTCTTTGCCACCCTTTGGATCGTAGTCTACCAGACTCCTCCGTCCATAGGATTTTTCAGGCAAGAATACTGGAGTGGGTGGCCATGCCCTCCTCCAGGGGTTATTCTTGACCCACGGATTGAACCCAAGTCTGTTGCATCTTCTGCACTGGCAGGTGGTTTCTTTACCACTAGGGCCACCTGGGAAGCCCCTATAATATAATATAATATAATATAATACACATGTCTCTTATTGGATTCCTTGGGAATCTAGACTGTAGACCGCGAGGGGAGCGAAAGAAGAAAAACTCAGCAGCGGGAGAAGCTGGGCTGTGATTCAAGCTGGAAAAAGTCCTCAGCCAGTCCCTGCAGGGAGCTCTCAAACTGGGATGACCTTAGGTCTCTGGGCATCTGGGCCTTTTTACCTCCATAGTGACCAATCTTCAGACGCAGGCTGACTGAGATGAGTCCATGACCTTTTATGAGGCCAAGGCCAATTCCCAAAGAGGGCTGACAACTGAGGACTGAGCTGGCAACACTCCCAATAGCTGGAGATAAGTCCCTCAGTCTTAAGTACGATGTTCTTGATTTAATGTCAGACTCTTGCCCACTAGAATGTAAGCTCACAAAGGCAAGGATCTGATATTTTTTCTGAGGGGTCTCAGGAGCCCCAGAGTATCTGCACATGACAGGTACTTCATAATGTTTGTTAAATTAATGAATTAATGGTAGAAAATTATTATATCATACAGCATAAACCTAAACCCAAAGTTTCTAAAGGATGAAGTCCACTTGGCACACAGAATACTTTCAAATAACTTGTACTGGGACTTCCCTGGTGATCCAATGGTTAAGAATCTGCCTGCCAAATTATATGTAACTTTGTTCTGTATTTTCCAAGTCTCCTGTAAATGTGTTATCATACTTTCATAATTTGAAAAAAAGCTTTAAAAATATTTAAAAATAAAAAGAATCTGCCTGCCAATGCAGGGGACAGGGGTTCCATCCCTGGTTGGGGAAGATCCCACATGCCGAGGAGCAACTAGGCCAGTGGGCCACAAAACTGAGCCCACATGCCTAGAGCCACTGAAGAACAAGAGAAGCCACTGAAATGAGAGGCCCTTTCACCACAACAGAGTAGCCTCTGCTCGAGGCAGCTAGAAAAAGCCCATATACAGCAAGAAGACCCAGTGCAGCCAAAGAGAAATTTAATTTTTTTTATTTATTATTGGTACAAAAGTTTGAAAAGTATGCTTCTTTTTAAAATCTTGGTTTAATGTATATTATCATATGTGAAACAGATCGCCAGTCAAGGTTCAATGCATGAGACAGGGTGCTCGGGGCTGGTGCACTGGGATGACCCTGAGGGATGCAATGGGGAGGGAGGTGGGAGAGGGGTTCAGGATAGGGAGCACATGTACACCCATGGCTGATTCATGTCAATGTATGGCAAAAACCACTACAATATTATAAAGTAATTAGCCTCCAATTAAAATAAATTAATTTTTAAAAATAAAATAAAATCTTGGTTTAAAATCTGTGATCAGCGATTTGAAAATCTGTTTATAAGTTCAGTTTAATACTTTTTAATGGCTGGTGTTATGGGCTGAATTATGTCTCCCCAAAATTCATATGTTAAAGTCCTAACCTTCAGCCATTCATAATGTAATCACATTTGGAAATAATATATTTAAATGGGTGATTAAGTTAAATAACGTCATCAGGTTGAACCCTAATCTTATATTACTGGTGTCTCTGTAAGAAGAGGATATTTGGACAAAGACATATATGCTCACAGAAAAAAGCCATGTTCGCACAGAGGAAGAAAATAGCCATCTGCAAGCCAAGGAAAGAGACCTCATAAAAAACCAAGCCTACAGGCACCTTGATGCCATACTATTCAACCACTAAAAAAGAAGGACATTTTGTAATTTGTGAAAACATGGATGAAGGTGGAGGGCACCAAGTTAAGGGAAACAAGCCAAAGAGAGACAGACAAATACCATACTTGTATGGTATCACTTGTATGTGGAATCTGAAAAAAAAAAAAAGATTGAACTCGTGAAAACAGACTAGAAAAGTGGTTACTAGGTGCTGGGGAGTGGGGAGGATCGGGAGAGGTTGGCAAAATGTACAACCTTTCAGTTATAAGATGAGTCAGTTCAGAGGATCTAATGTATAAATAATATGGTAACTAAAGTTTTCGACACTGTATTGTAGGATTGAAATTTGCTAAAAAGTTAGAACGTAAATGTTCCCATCTAAAAAAAAGGTAAATATGTAAGATAACGATGACTCGGTTAACATTTATTCAATCATCACATTTTACATCTTAAATATCTTACCATTTTATTGGTCAATCATATTTCAATAAAGCTGAAAAATAGTGGATGTGGGTCCATATTTTAAATAATACTATTGATGAATGAAAAGAAAGGTTCTTAATTTTTAATAGACCAGGTTCAGTCATTGCTTTTCCCTGGTCAGGTGTCTCATGTAAGGAGTAAGCAGAAAGCCATCTCCACAACATTAGAGATGTGCCTACATTATGAGTATCTTTTTAATCTGCAGTTTCTCTGCAAGGGGCATTTACAAGCCACGTGTCTATTTGGTAAGTACGCATTTGGTGAAAACAATGTAATCTGAAAAGCCACTTACTAAATGCTGCTTTGAAAGATACAAAAAGCAAACAAAAGAGTGAGACTAACAGCCCTTTCTCATCTCTATTCCTCACTCAGGGAAAGCTCCACACTGTTCAGGATACAAGGTTACACAACGAACTCACCCAGAAAGGCTGCCGGGGACTGTTGGCACCAGCCATTCTACACGTGCTAGTAAGCTAAATCCCTTTCTTACATTTTTAGACAGAAACAAGTAACAGTTCCAGTATTTTCTTCCCAGACCCCGTTGCTGCCTTTAGCCAACCTCTGGGATGCATGAACCTCCACCTTGGAGACCAGACTACTTGAATAAACAAAGAGAACAGCTGGTTTTTGAATTACTCCTTAGACAAAAGCCGTCTCTGCCCTGGTTCTATTATGTGTAGAATTATTGGGGCCCAGAGTGACCTGCCATTCTCTGAAATGCCTCTCTAACAACAAATGCCAGCCCTCACACTTTTCATTCAAGGGCATTCACTCTTCTGTCTGATCTGCCACCTGATTGCCCTGCAGTGTGTCCCTCTAAAAGCAGAGACAAAATCATGAAATCACTCGGCATTCCCTAAAGGAAATCTAGGGTCGAGTGTTATTCTTTGGTATTTCAATCTCTGAGTTCAACCCAGAGGATGCACAGTTCAGAAGCAATATAATTGAATTTCCTTTCACCAGCCTGCCTGGGCTTGTTGTCTGTCACTCACCAGAGCCAACGTCTTTGTAAAGGGCTTTAGGAGCCGCATCTTAATGTCACTGAGCAGATAACATATTAACTGTTAATTGACACATGGAAATGCTCCATAATTGTGTTCCTGTCTTTGTTAGAGGATGAAAAGTGGCATGATTTACCACTGCTGTTTTTTCTTCCAGTTTTCAGAGAGGTTATAATCTGAACACCCCTCATCCCCTAAGGTCAAGTCACAGTGTCTCTGTTTCTGTGGCAAGATTGGTCTTCTTATTAAATTATTCTAATATCTTTCAGAGTTTAAGCGATTGTTAAACTAATTTTCCCTCGTAGTAATGATGTTTTATTTTGGTGGGTTTTTTTTTTTTTTTAAATCATACTGACAAAATTCCCCTCAAGGGTGTCATTTTCTTCTAGAAGTTGTGAAAGGTATTATGATATTAAAATGTTTAAATATTTAGTTCTAAGCCATTTCTATTTCTTCAAATTGCCTTCCATTCTTTATAAATCCTCATAGACAATCTTATGCAATGTTAAGTAAAGTGTATATATACAGTCTTTTTTTCCAGCTTTTTTCAATTAAATATATTTCTTATGTCAGCCTACTAAATGAACTTAGGCATTCGTTTTCCCATGTTTAAAATATGAAAAATAATGTCTACCTCTTGAGACTGTTTTGTGGATTAAATTATGCTAACGTGGTAGAATCAACCAACAAGATGAGGGAAGCACGATTAAATCTGAATTTAATGTGAATATATTGATATAGCCCACAAAATTATAATTTTAATAGTAATCAATTCCCTCATATTATTTGAGACAGTTTATTTCGTCAGGTCACTGACAATGTCTAAAAGTGAAAATGCTAAATGCATTTAGCATAAATTTATCCTACTTGCCCCTGAAATGAATGCAAAGTAACTGGAATCTGTCACCTTTCTTATTAATCTGTTAATAAAAACAGGAATAAAAACTTATATTTATGCAATGCTTTACCATTTGAAAATTTCTCCCACTCACTTACTTGAATCAGTTAGAAACCTTATAAGGTTGATAGATATTATTATTCTCACTTTACAGATGAGAAAAGAAAATAAGCTTCAGAGGTAAATAACTTATCCATCATTGGGGTTAGATTGAAGTCTCCATATTCCAAATGCAATATTCTTTTCACCACAGCACACAGCCAAGACTCACTGCTCCCCGGAAAGAATCGAATTTCAGGGTTTTCTCATTTTTTTAATGTGGGTTTAATCAGTTTTCAAATATGTCACAGCTTCTTTTAATTTGTATTTTGTTATTTGCAAACAAAGCTATATGATTTGCTGCAATGTGAGCCTACCAAATGTTCTGTTATGTAAACACTTTGAATAGACAGGAAGTAGATCTTTTACCACATCCTCCTGAGCCTGCATCTTTGGCCTTACAATAAATTAAAAATCTTTTGCATTCCCTATCATCCTCAGTTAGTTGACAATAATCCCCCAGTTAAATAAGCTTGTTGGAAAAGACCTTGCTTTGTGAACATAAAGCCTGCAACAGAAGTTATGGGAATCAATGTAACTCAGTAACCTTTCCTGTACACTAAATTTAACTGATCAGTGCCCCTTGGGGGTTGGCTCCTTTGGAAGCAGAATGTTTTTGTCTGTACAGACCCAGCACACCAAGTCAGTCCCACTTCTTACTATTTCAGCATCCAAACTTTAGATACCCAACCAGGTTAACCACGAGTCTTTCAGAGGGGGAATTTCCTAGCACCACAGCTGACCTCCACTAACCCAGACTGCCTGCTGTCTCAGGGTTTGTCTGGAGCCCATTTGGCCTTTGAGACTGGGGAGGTCAGTCAGTTCCCCAGGGCATTCATTCCTTGCTGTCTGTCTCAGGAGGGACTTTTCTTTGTTTGTTCCGGACTTGTAACCCTGAGGCTGCCCCATTGGTTCAGTGGTAAAGAGTCTGTCTGCAATGCAGGAGACACAGGTTTGATCCCTGAATCAGGAAGATCCCCTGGAGAAGGAAATGGCAACCCACTCCAGTATTCTTGCCTGAAAAAAAAAAAAATCCCATGAACAGAGGAGCCTGGCGGGCTACAGTCCATGGGGTCACAAAGAATCGGACATGACTGAGCACAGCACAAGCCCTGCCAACTTCAACATGAAGGCAGTGAAGCAAAATGATGTTTCCCAAAGGGAAATGAAGGAAAGACTGTATCAAGAAAATCTCTTTTAAACTCCTGACCTTATGAAACATTTGAGTGAACAAAAACTGTTGACAGTCTTAAATATGTTGAGTATGAGATGCCAAAATTTATTCTCAGAGCTATATCTTGGCTGTCTAACTTAAATGATTTGGTCATTACCTTTTGGGAAGGCCAGAATGAATGGCAGAGTTTCAGTTGTTCAGGAAGGCCTGGAAAGAAACAAGGAATTGTTCTAGCAGTAGAAACCAGCAGTGTAGAGCAACATATTTCTGCCAATCATTGTAAACTTCTAGCACAGAAATAATGATTGTTGTTGTTCAGTCACTCAGTCGTGTCTCTTTGCGACCCCATGGACTGCAGCACACCAGGCTTCCCTGTCTTTTACTATTTCCCAGAGTTTGTTCAAACTTATGTCCACTGAGTCAATGATGCCATTCAACCATCTCATCCTCTGTCGTCCCCTTCTCCTCCGGCCCTTAATCTTTCCCAGCATCAGGGTCTTTTCCAATGAGTTGACTCTTTGCATCAAGTGGACAAAGTATTGGAACTTCAGCTTCAGCAACAGTCCTTCCATTGAATATTCAACGTTGGTTTCCTTAGGACTGACTGATTTGATGACAAATGTCCCTCTAGTCAAAGTTATGGTTTTTCCAATATTCATGTATAGATGTGAGAGTTGGGCTATAAAGCTGAGTGCCAAAGAACTGATGCTTTGTGTGGTGTTGGAGAAGACTCTTGAGAGTTCCTTGGACTGCAAAGAGATCAAACCAGTCCATCCTAAAGGAAATCAGTCCTGAATATTCATTGGAAGGACTGATGCTAAAGCTGAAACTTTGGCCACCTGATGTGAAGAACTGACTCACTGGAAAAGACCCTAATGCTGGGAAATATTAAAGGTAGAAGGAGAAGGGGAAGACCTACATGAGTTTGAGCAAGCTCAGGGAGTTGGTGATGGACAGTGAAGCCTGGCATGCTGCAGTCCATGGGGTTACAAACAGTCAGACACGACTGAGCAACTAAACTAAACTGGACTGGTTTGATCTTGCTGTCCAAGGTTCTCTCAAGAGTAATCTCTAGAACCACAGTTCAAAAGCATCAATTCTTTGACACTCAGCCTTTTTTATGGTCCAAATCTCACATCCGTACATGACTACTGGGAAAACCATAGCTTTGACTAGATGGACCTTTGTTGGCAAGGTGATGTCTCTGCTTTTTAATATGCTGTCTAGATTGGTCTAGCTTTTCTTCCAAGGAAGAGGTGTCTTTTAATTTCATGTCTGTAGTCACCATCTGCAGTGATTTTGGAGCCCAAGAAAATAAGTCTGTCACCATTTCCATTTTTTCCCCATCTATTTACCATGAAATGATGAGACTGGATGCCATGATCTTAGTTTTTTGAATGTTGAGTTTTAAGCCAGCTTTTTCCTAATTGATATTGGTGCAATACCAATACATTCACCATGTGCTGATAGGCATCATCTTATCTGAAGCCCATAAGAAGTGTCAGAGGAAGTATTATGATTCCTCTCCATTCTGTTAAGTGAAAAAACAGTGGTTTAGAAAGTTAAGGTGGTTTGCCCAGGGTCACCAGCTAGGCAGGTACAGGAACAGAAATGAATGCTATGACTCCCCTGTGGTATTCTACTTCATTTTCCACCTACGAAAGGGAAAAATGGCACATATGCGTATGAAGAAAAAGTGAAAGTGTTGATCGCTCAGCCGTTTCCGATTCTTTGCAACCTCATGGACTGTAGCCTGCCAGGCTCCTCTGTCCATGGAATTCTCCAGGCAAGAATACTGGAGCGGGTAGCCATTCCTTTCACCAGGGAATCTTCTCGATCCAGAGATTGAACCCAGGTCTCCTGAATTGGCAGACAGATTCTTTACCATCTGAGCTACCAGGGAAAGTTATACCTATGAAGATGTGTCCTTAAACCTATAAAGGCTCCATTTTAATAGCAGCTTATTTCTGTACAGGTAGTGCTCTTGTCAACTTAATGCTCTGCTTTTGCTATTCCTCTTAGGAGCTCTTTTTTAAGAAAATTTCTTTGCTGCACCAGGTCTGTTAATACCATTTTGCAATGCTAAGAGCCCCCAGTGAAAAGCACCCTTATTAGTTAAATAAACAAACAATTTGATTCTAAATCTAAGAGCAAAGTCATAATTGATGAATACGTAGTGACCCAAGGGTTTTAGCTGGTTACTGTACACTAAGCACACACATTCATCATCTCTATTTGAGTTAAGCATGAATTACTAAGTGTATAAGTTCAGGAGCCACTTTTCCCCTTTTCACTGTCATAGGTCTGCTTTTACAGTCCTCCATGTTTTATTTTAAATGCAGTCATTTCAGCTGCACTTTTCTGTTTTTCTCCATTTCCATATGAAAAACTTACAGAAAGTTACAAAGCCATCTGAGTCCTTCCACCTTGGAAATTAGAGAACTTTGTTCCATCCTCTAGCATTCAAGTTTTGCTCCTTCCTGTTTAGGTTGGATGACTTTTCCCGTAGAGGAACTGAATGTATTCCACCGAGTTCCCTTCACAATCTCCGCCATGTGTGGTCAATTAAATCCCAGCAGAACGTAGGAGTTTCCATTGAAACTACTGCACTTCCTGGGAAGCAGCAGGGTTTACTTCTAGTTTCTAAATATCACTGGATCTTCACAGGGACGATTTCTTCTCTATAGCCTCGACACAGCACACATGGAGTTAGACATGACCCCACCTACATCTAATTTGGCAGCAAACCACTCTTTGAAGAAACCATACTGTTTACATTAAAGATCTTGGTCATTCCTACTCTTCATAGGTTTATCTTTATTTTCTCTAAGTGCTTTAGTGCAAATGTGCACCTGGATTTTAAAGTGGATGCACCATTCAGAAAAGCCTATATAAAATTATCTCTAGCAAAATAAAATTGGAACACAAAACAGATGCCTGGAAGACAATTATGGAAAAAATGATGAGAGTCAAATGGTGAAAATATATTTTGAGCTTATTTTAGTAGAGGTTTTGTTGGTGGTGGTGCTGATGGTGGTGTAAAAATACCAGGATCAATTTTTTAAATGTGATAAAGTAATACAATACTTTGTGGTTCTTTTGGGGGAAATGTTCCTTAAATCTGATAGTTGAAAAGTGTTTTCCTCTGGTTTTAGATACCTATGTAAATGTGCCTGAGATAAACTAATCGTTGTTACACTATACCTAGAGGAAGACCATATGTAGTTCATATTGGAGAGGATTCAAAAATCTTTTTACAATAAAATTACATTAACATGGATTTACTCTTTGGTTACTGTTAGCCATTCATCTTGGAGATATGAGCAGTTAACAATAGGTAGTTTCAGTATAAATCAGGTTTCCGGGGCTATGTTTCCCTACTTAAAAGAATGAACTGTGTTTTAGACTCTAGGGTAATTTTTATATTTACATTTACTTATATTTAATCTTATTTGTTAATTTTGTTTTTATGCAGAGGAGTTTTGCTCTTTATAGCTGAGGCTCTGTGAATTGCAACCTCCACAACACCACCAGCACATTGTATACACATACATGTCATATACGCATGCAATTTCAGGCAAAATTATTTTCTCTTAAAAATCACATAATTTCAATAATCCTTCCCCTAAAGTATTTCAATTAAAAAAGATACATCATACGTGTTTTAAAATGGCAAGTTATCAAAGAAGTATAAAGCCAAAACAGGAGAAACATTACCTTGTAACATAATTCCCAAAAAAAGGCCAAATTACTTGGCTCAATTACGATTGTATATGTGCCCAATGCTTAGGTTAAAAACATTCAAATAAAAAAGGTTAAATTTGGACTGATTTTCCCAAGCAGTGGCAGAGCCTCTGAAAGCCCCTGCTCCCTCATACAATGCCTGAAACACAAAGGAACTGCCTTCAATACAGCCGATCTGAAAAAGGTCTTTCCAAAATAAACGTTTGCAAGAAGCTGAAAGAATCAGGGGTTTTGAAAGGCCCTATTGCTCGCTATGGTCCAGCAGCACTGGCCTTCATCTGTTCCGCAGACAGGCCCGGCTCTGCCCAGCTGGGAGCTCACAGGCCTATTCTCTCGTCCTAGGACCCTGCTGTCCTCTCCGCTCACCCAAGCAGGTTCTCCTCCTTCCCAAAGCTCAATCATCAGCTTGTCCAGAGGTCTTCCCACACCAAACAACCCAAAGTAGTTTCCCAGCTGGTCTCCCTCAGAATAGCTTTGCTTCATAATTCTTCACAAAACACATATACATACATACACACATATATATGTATATATACATACACACATACATACAATACCTCATCAGATTTTGAATTCCAGCAATTGTTAGACATGCCACTGTATTCCATATCACAAAGAGAAAGAGAAGGGTATGATACTCTGTCAATCTTAGGATGTGTCCTGATGTCAGATATATTGAAATATAGGGGAGGACGCGTGTACCTTAGAACCAGTGGGATATACATATGTTTTTCTATATAGATCAGTGTCCCCAGCTGCTCTCAAGGGTCACACTCGAAGATAAGGACTACATCTGCATTGTTTACCCTGAAGGCCTAGCAACCAGCGCCTTGTCTACATTTGGTATATGTATACTGAATATGTAAACAAGTTGATGGCCAGATGGTCAAGAAGATATTTCGTTGTTAAATACCACGCTGTGTGAGAAGGTCTGAGTCTTATTCGTGCGTGTGTGTGCTCAGTTGCTTCAGTCGCGTCCGACTCTCTGTGACCCTATGGACTGTAGCCTGCCAGGGTCCTCTGTCCATGGGATTCTCCAGGCAAGAATACTGGAGCGGGTTGCTATGCCCTCCTCTAGGGCGTACCTTTTGGACTCTGGGTGGTGCAGAAGTTAACATCATACAGAGAGCAGGTTTGTTATCTATTCCACACTGTCTGCATTGTCTTGAAAAATAAAAAAGGGAGAAAAAGATTATTCAGCCAGTCAATATTCAAACCCACTCTGGCCTGGATTTAAGCCATTTTTCATAGATTAGATACATTTCCTTACTTGGATGGCTGGAGAAGAAAATGACAACCCACTCCACTATTCTTGCCTGGAAAATTCCATGGACAGAGAAGACTGGCGGGCTACAGTCCGTGGGGTCACAAAGACTCAGACACAACTGAGAGTGCACTCCATTTATGTTTTCCCTGAGAACTGAGTATCCAGTATTACTGTAGCCATAGAAGAATTCTCCGTGAGAGCCGAAAAGAAATACGGCTACCGATTTAGCTCCTACCGTTATTGCTTGTGCAAAATAAAAATGCTCTTGGTGAAATCCAGCTCTCATCAACACTATCATTAGTGTTCTTGAGCCTTCAGTACTATTCAGGTATAAAAATACGTATTAATAGGAGATTAAGTCATAGTAACAGCAGAAGGTGTTTGTTTTGGCATTCTCTGCAATGATGTAGTAATTAATTCGTGGCAGTGTGCTTCTCTTTCTCCTTATTTTCAGTCTATAAACTATGACCTCAGCTGATCTAGGATAGTAACAGAGGCAATGCCTTGCTAACATAATGAGAACAACACCAGTGAAGTTGCTTAGAAAAGACTCCAATTTACTGGACTGGTTCAACTTAACGCTGATTTAGGCATATGATTATTTTAAAGTTCTTTGGTATTTTTAGCTGAAAAGAAAGATGACAAGTACAGCAAGTGTTATTGCTCCATTGCTTTTTTGCTAGGTGTGAGACAACGTTTTGCCCCATTAAATCAAAGCAAATAATGTTACAAAGTCGTTTCCAGATTTCTAGCTCAACCCAGAAGGTTGATGCTTACTGTGAAGTCTCCGGAATTGGATCAAATTTTCAATTCAAATGAATAGAGCAACCATGCATCCGATGCCTCATAGATCTCCAAATTTAGCTTGAAACCTGTTCCCTTCTTCCAGATGACTGGCAGGGAGGCAAGGGGGAATTCACAGAATTAGCGAGCAAAGCCATGGAGACATGATATCTGTATATTCAATGCTGTCTCTCTTTCACCAGTTTGTATTGAAGCTGGCATTACTAATAGGAATTACCCAGGTAAGGAATAGATTTTAGGTATGTGGAAGTTAACCCTTTAGGGATTTCCCTTTATAAGGTCATGAAACTTGATTTTTTTTTTTTCAAAGCTAGAAGACTAGATGGGCAGAGCAACAATAAGAAATCATTTTCCTAGAAGTTATCTAGTCTCACCTTACCTCCATTATAAGCCAATAATATCCTTTAGCATCTCAGGGATGGCTTGTGTCACCTCCCATCAGGGACTTAGTTCAGATCTTTGAGATTTTACAGGTGGTGAACCACTTCTACCATTCTACCTTCACGCCCCAGAGGAAAATTGTGTTAGGTAAAGTGGAAGAAAGTATGAAGGGAAAGAGCAAGGAAAGAAGAGGAAGAAATCAGAGATTACCCTTTTACCCCTTCATCTCCAAAATTTTTAATATCGAAAATATTCATAAATGGGACTCCCCTGGTGGTCCAGTGGTTAAGAATCTGCCTTGCCATGCAGGGGATGCAGGTTCGATCCCTAGTCAAGGAACTAAGATCCCACATTCTGCAGAGGACCTAAACTTGCGCACCACAAATTCTGAGCCAGAGCGCCACAGCTAGAGTCCATGCACAGCAACGAAAAATATCCCACATGATGCAGTAAAGATCTCCCTGCTGCAACTAAGACCCAGTACAGCCAAGTAAAAGAATATTCCATAAAGGTATAGGGTATATGTATTAGATGGAAGTAGTAAACATGGAAAATATGCAAGACCATAGACCACAAAGTATTTAATGATAACTTATTATTTGCTTTCTAGACTCTTCCAGTGATTGATATTTAGGTCTCACTTGGAGAAGCTCTATTGATTTTTTTCCCTACATTTGCTTACTGTATCTATTTTTACTTTTCCCTTCATATCTTCATAAGCCAAGAAAGCAGAGCTTCAAGTCAGATGGAAGAAATTTTCTTCCAAAAGAACTGAATTTCACTGTTTTTTTTTTCTTCTCAAGCCATCAAAATGCATAAGAATTCCCTCTTTCTCCGTAGTTCCCTCTGTCATTTGGTCATTAGCTGGGGCCAATCAGAAAGGGGCCAGTGGGATGGATTCTAAAGGAGGGCAGCTGAGGGTCTCCATCAACTTTTCTCCACCAACAGGTCCTCTTGAAGGAGATGTCAATGGCAAATTTCCACAGCCATCACAGTACTATACTGACAAATACACAGGAAAGTATTCACAGGTATATACATCTCCGTCATTTCAAAGCTGTCATAGTAATCCTATTCAAACAAATTATTTCTCAAAACCTAACATTCTGTTGCTTTCAGGTTTATAACAGATCAGAATCACACATCGGGATTTCTAGTGGCTGAAACATGGTAAATGAACCTCCTTAGCAACAGACCAAAAACTGCAGGCTGTGGAACCGTGCCTTCCTGACACCTGGGATATTGGATTTGCTACAGCACATAATTGTTCTCAGCTATTTCCACTGTGGTTATTTTTCATTGTGCCACCCGGCAAGATAAAAAGGAAGGGAATATCAGGTTTTGCTTTCCCTTCTGTTTCCATGGACACGGGTTTATAATTTTATATGAAAGTCAAAATCTGTCACTCTTACAAAGTCTGTTCTTGGAGCGACTTTGCTAACAGCTTCGACTAATGCAGTAAAATAATTAGGAATCGGCAAAGAAAACACACAAAGGAAGGGAAATGAGCCCCTTCTTAAGGATGAACAAGGCAGGGTAAGGAGATGACTGTGGAGTGAGCCCGTGGTTTAGGAAAGGGATGAAATGAATAGAAGGCAATAAAGTACTTAATGAATGCGGATGTTTTGGAGCACTGGATGGAATCTCAGCATGCAACGTGAATATAAGTTCACTTTTAAGCCAGAAACAATTGAATTAATGTTCCTTTTAAACATAATAGAACCTAATGGTTAGTACTACATCCGCCTCCTGCTGTCTCTTATGCAAATATGTGAGTTTGTCAGCAGAACAGTTTCAAGACTCTTTGCCATCAAGACATTATTCATTCCAAAAAAAAATTCATGCTGATCTTCAGCCTACTTGATTTTGGCCTAGTCTACTCTCTTGCAGGCCCCAGGTCTGTGGAGTTGTCATGTGGTTCTTACCACATAAAGTTTAAAGAGGCCTTACAGTGTGTGAAGGACACTGGCAGACTGTAATTGGTATAAAAAAACCTGAGGGATCTTTGTTTTGAGGGAATAGTATATACAAAAATATACATTTTAAACAGGAAAATTAGGGATGAATTATCAAATTATAAAGAATTCTTCATTTTTCTGGGAGGATTTATTGCACTAATACTGTGAAATTAAAATAGATCAATTTGTGTACTACTCACGTTCGTTCCTGAAGTGTTTGATGTGGCTGTGGTCCTTGTTCATATCAGGCTCTGAATATGGAGCTGCCCGTCTGATCAGGTCAGACCCACCCAGGATAATCTTATCGAGTAACTCAAAGTCAATTAATGTGGAACTTTCATTGCATTTGCGAATCCCTTCAATTTTGTTATAATACATAATGTAACCTAATGACAGGAATGAAATCCATCACATTCACAGGCAAGAGTCAGGCATGATACAGGAGATGCTCAGAGGCCATGTTATTGAATTCTGTCTGATGCAAGTGAAGAGTAAATCTTCATTTGATAGATAGTGGTAGATTTTTAATATAACTGGATTTAATTATTAGTCAAATTCTATGCCAGATGAATATCATTACACATTTTTAGCTAGATGTAGGAACTCCCATACATATATAGACTCTGATTAAATGTAGCCATGGTAACTAGAAATTTCATTATCATCTTAGCACCAGTATTTTTTCCTCTGAGTACCATCCCAATCCTGAGAGAATGTGCTTATGTGTATGTGCAGTACTCGGAGATGAGGGTTGGGGGTGCCTTTTACCTCAGTAGAAATGTTACTATTTAAAATTAATCAGAAATACATCATCAGCTACTTGACAGAGGGCAAACACTGCTCAGAAAATATTTTTAATGAGATTCACTTCCAAATTTCTTCTTCAGAGTATGTATGATCTCATTCTTCCATATGAATATATATGTCTCCTAAATGTCATATACAAAATAGATAGATAGATAGACGGAAATAGATGAATAGATGGATAGATCAACCTTCTAGGCAAATTTGAACACTGAGGAATGATCTTCATTTTTAAGTTAGACATTTAATACCCTTTAGGCCAGACTTTTTTAGACTAGAATTTTTCAGACATAAAATTTGCTGACCCAGGAAATGAAATGTTCTATTAAAATAACTGACATATTCTTCAACAACCTTTCAAATATCACGTTTGAAAGCTCATCAAAAATTATTTTCAAGACCCACTGTGCGAAAGGCACTGTTCTAGACTCCTGGAAATGGGCAGAGGCCTATTTTCTAAAGAGGACATAGAACATCAAGAAAACAAAAAGACAGGATGATTGCAGATAATAACACATGCTTTGAGGAAAAGGAAACAAGCTGATTGAATGGGATTGAACCAGAGGCAGCAGAGATGAGGGGAGGTTAATCTAGACCATTTGTGAGATACATTCTCATTGAGGAATTTACACTGTAACCTGGACAACAAAAACAAGGCAGGCTAAGACGAAAGCTAAGCTTCTAGGTAAAGGGGCCAACATCAGCAAAAATTTACAGTAGAAACCATCTTGGTGTATTCAAGGAATACAATAAGAGTCAGGCAATAAAAGAGTCCAGTGAAGGAGGGGAGAGAGAGTGTGGAGGTCAAATCACAGAATTTAGATAATTTCTTGTAAGTCATATGGTGTTTGAGTTTTTGTTTCTAGGTGCAATTGATAACCATTTTAAGGTTGATTTGAATTGCGTTGTTTAAAAAAAAATCACTCTGGCAGATACATCTTGAATGGTATTTGATAGAACCTCATCTATATCCATTTTTCATAACTGGAAACAAAAATATATTACTAGTTCAAATGAAGAAATCAGTCAATTATTTTCACTTTCAGTATTTATATCTGAATTTAATGTATCTCTCACTTAACCAGATACCTTTCTATCTGGCATAAATCTTGTCCATATTTATTTCTGATAAAAACCTTAAAAAGTAACTTTTGAAGAAATGTTATAAATATTTTTTCTCCACTCACTGTTATTTTAAAGAATCCAAAGGAACTGTGAAGCCCAAGTTCAGTTCAGTTGCTCAGTCGTGTCCAACTCTCTGTGACCCCATGGACTGCAGTACGCCAGGCTTCCCTGTCCATCACCAACTCCCAGAGTTTGCTCAGACTCATGTCCATTGAGTCAGTGATGCCATCCAACCACCTCATCCTCTGTCGTCCCCTTCTCCTCCTGCCCTCAATCTTTCCCAGCATCAGGGTCTTTTCCAATGAGTCAGCTCTTCACATCAGGTGGACAAAGTATTGGAGTTGCAGCCTCAGCATCAGTCCTTCCAATGAATATTCAGGGCTGGTTTCCTTTAGGATTGACTGGTTTGATCTCCTTGCTGTCCAAGGGACTTTCAAGAGTCTTCTCCAGCACCACAGTTTGAAAGTATCAATTCTTTGGCACTCAGCCATCTTGGTCCAACTCTCACATCCATACATAACTGCTGGAAAAACCATGTCTTTGACTGTGTGGACCTTCGTTGGCAAAGTGATATCTCTGCTTTTTAATATGCTGTCTAGGTTGGTCATAGCTTTCCTTCCAAGGAGCAAGCATCTTTTAATTTCATGGCTGCAGTCACCATATCAGTGATTTTGGAGCCCAAGAAAATAAAGTCTGTCACTGTTTCCATTGTTTCCCCATCTATTTGCCATGAAGTGATGGGATCAGATGCCATGATCTTAGTTTTCTTAATGTTGAGTTTTAAGCCAGCTTTTTCACTCTCCTCTTTCACTTTCGAGAGACTCTTGAGTTCCACTTCACTTTCTGCCATTAGGATGGTGTTATCTGCATATCTGAGGTTATTGATATTTCTCCCTGCAATCTTGATTCCAGCTTGTGCTTCATCCAGTACATTCGCATGATGTACTCTGCATATAAGTTAAATAAGCATGGTGACAATATACAGCCTTGACGTACTCCTTTTCCAATTTGGAAGCACTCCGTTGTTCCATGTCTGGTTCTAACTGTTGCTTCTTGACCTGTATACAGATTTCTCCAGAGGCAGGTAATCAGTTCAGTTCAGTCGCTCAGCTGTGTCCAACTCTTTGCAACCCCATGAATTGCAGCACGCCAGGCCTCCCTGTCCATCACCAACTCCCGGAGTTCACTCAAACTCACGTCCATCGAGTCGGTGATACCATCCAGCCATCTCATCCTCTGTCGTCCCCTTCTCCTCCTGCCCCCAATCCCTCCCAGCATCAGTGCCTTTTCCAATGAGTCAACTCTTCACATGAGGTGGCCAAAGTACAGGAGTTTCAGCTTTAGCATCATTCCTTCCAAAGAAATCCCAGGGCTGATCTCCTTTAGGATGGACTGGTTGGATCTCCTTGCAGTCCAAGGGACTCTCAAGAGTCTTCTCCAACACCACAGTTCAAAAGCATCAATTCTTCAGTGCTCAGTCTTCTTCACAGTCCAACTCTCACATCCATACATGACCATTGGAAAAACCATAAGGTGGTCTGGTATTCCCATCTCTTTAAGAATTTCCCACAGTTTGTGGCGATCCACATAGTCAAAGGCTTTAGTTGTAGTCAAGGTAGAAGATGTTTTTCTGGAATTCTCTTGCTTTTTCTATGATCCAATGGATGTTGCCAATTTGATCTCTGGTTCCTCTGCCTTTTCTAAAACCAGCTTGAACATCTGGAAGTTCATGGTTCATGTATTGCTAAAGCCTGGCTTGGAGAATTTTGAGCATTACTTTACTAGCATGTGAGATGAGTGCAATTGTGCAGTAGTTTGAGCATTCTTTGGCATTGCCTTTCTTTGGGATTGGAATGAAAACTGACCTTTTCCAGTCCTGTGGCCACTGCTGAGTTTTCCAAATTTGCTGGCATATTGAGTGCAGCACTTTCATAGCATCCTCTTTTAGGATTTGAAATAGCTCAACTGGAATTCTATTACCTCCACTAGCTTTGTTCATAGTAATGCTTTCTAAGGCCCACTTGACTTCACAATCCAAGATGTTTGGCTCTAAGTTAGTGAGCACACCACCGTGGTAATCTGGGTCATTAAGATCTTTTTGGTATAGTTCTGTGTATGCTTGCCACCTCTTCTTAAATATGTTTTGCTTCTGTTAAGTCCATACCATTTCTGTCCTTTATTTTGCCCATCTTTGCATGAAATGTTCCTTTGGTATCTCTAATGCCCAGATAGCTCAGTCAGTAGAGCATCAGACTTTTAATCTGAGGGTCCAGGGTTCAAGTCCCTGTTCGGACCTCTCTGTTTGCTTCTCTGGTGGCTCAGATGGTAAAAAATCTGCCTGCAGTGCAGGAGACCTGGGTTTAATACCTGAGTTTGGAAGATCCCCTGGAGGAGGGCATGGCAACTGACTCCAGTATTGTTGCTGGAGAATCCCCATGGACAGAGGAGCCTGGCGGGCTACAGTCCATGGGGTCACAAAGAGTGAAACCCAAATTTGTCTCTAAATCAATTTGCTCTTTTTCTTTCTTTAATTAGCTATGATTTGTTATTTCAGAGTTGCTGAGGAATAGAAATATCTTGATAGTATGGTCTTTTTCTAAGCAGAAAAACCAACATTGATATACCTATTTTGGAATGAAAAGGAACAAAATATTTTCATGATACAGAAAAATCAAATATGACAGACACTTTTCTTTTTAATAGCCTGTTTTCAACACTTGTCTTATAACTAGTTTTTCCAGCTATATTTTTGGTACATGTGAACATGTCCAGTCACCTCTACAGCAAGCCCTCAACATTTTGTCCACTTTAGGTAGCCAGGGTTTTAGATATCCAAGCAACTTACTTCACAGTGCTAAAAAAAAAAAAAAAAAAAAAAAAAGGAATATGCATAAATTTCAAAGGATTCACTCCTTCAAACAGTATAGAGAGCTGAGCACAAAAAATTTACAATCAAAAGTCAAGAACACAGAGACATCCTGATTCCAGTAATAGCAGACTACATAATGAGGGCAAGTTCTATGGTATAAATACTTCTATTTGAAAGCATTGAAGAGCCAAAGGAGCATTGAAAAAAAGGACAAAGATCCAGGAAAAGGCAGAAACCCAGAAAGAAAACTTTTCTATTTGGGGCCACTTTTCCCCTTGGAGACTTGTGCCAATTCCAGTTAAAGTGGCTGGGAAGCTGAGAAACTGAGCCAGAGTACTTTTGACAATCTGCCAGAGTTAGGGGGACACAGTTTGGGGCCAGGGTCTACCAAGAAGGAGCGCTCACTCTTTGATCTCTGTTGAGACCTGAACATCACATCTTAAGGATGAACTCAGAATAGACAGGCTTTTTAAAGATTGCAGGACACCTTTACAACATCTCTACATGTGAAAATTAGCATATCACAAACACAGTCAGAAGCTTTGCAGAGCAAATATTAATTCTCTTTTAAAAAAGGTAAGATTATCCTAGACCTCAGATTATTTCTAAAAACAGTTGTGCACAATGTACTAAACACAACAAAAAATAACCAGGCACAAGAGAAATAAAATTATATAAACTGGAAACAGCAGAAAAAATAGACAATAAGCTAACAACAGTTACTTTAAGGTATTAGATTTATCAGATACAGACTTTAAAGTGTAATATTTTACTATTTTACATTGTTGATGAAGAAAAAAGCCAAGATTGAGAAATTCAACAGGGAACTGGAACACTAGTAATAAACAGCCACATAGAAGCTCCAAAAACTTTGTTGAAAAACACAATAATTGAAATTAAGAATACAATGGATGGTTTAACAACAGATTAAATGAGTTGAAGAGGAAATTTGTGAAGTGAGGGTTAGATCAAAAGAAACATTCAGAATAAAATGAGACATAAAAGGATGGAAAGACACTCAGCTGATGCAGTGAGAAACTCTACCATATAATAGGGTTCATGAAAAATAGAGACCAGTTGGGACAGAAGCAACATATAAAGGATAATGATTATAAACACCAAACCAAGGATTCGGGAATTCCTCCTTAATGATGCAGTATGAAAGCTTTCCATCTGAGGCAAGGCATAAGACAATGATACCTCCTCTAACCACTTTTATGGAAACTTTAAGAATAAAAAGGAAGAAATATAGTTGTCATTATTCTCAGACAATATGATTACATGAATAGGAAATCCAAAAGAATCTATAGTTCAATTATTAAAATTAATAGTTAAAATGAAGAAAATTACTTAATTTTGCTAACCCTGAAAATAATGATTCATTCAAAACAATTCCTTAGTAAGTATTCTTAACAGGCAAATAGGAAATATAAATAAATAAGAAAGTACAACTAATAAAAGGGCAAAATAAGTCTTAATCTCTGAAACCAATGAGGCAAAGTGATAGTCAAAAAAAAAAAAAGTTCACATCTTTTCCATCATGTACGTACTCGGCGCTGAGCTGCAACAAATACAGCACATGTTGTGTCAGGCACTTGGGGAATGGAGAAATGGTCAAAGTTGATTCTTCTTTGCCTTTTTTTCAATCTGTGTCTGATACGTTTAATACTTTGAAGTAACTGTTACTCGATTTCTACTGTATTTTTTCTGCTGTTTCCAATTTATGCGATTTTATTTCCTTAGTGCTTAGTTATAGCTTATAGTCTATTTACAGAGCTAAGACTACTGCAGTTGGCAATCAGTTGCAAAGGAGTATGCTATGCTATGCTATGCTGAGTCACTTCAGTCGTGTCCGACTCTGTGTGACCCCACAGACGATAGCCTAACAGGCTCCCCGTCCCTGGGATTCTCCAGGCAAGAACACTGGAGCGGGTTGCCATTTCCTTCTCCAAAGCATGAAAGTGAAAAGTGAAAGTGAAGTCGCTCAGTCCTGTCCGACTCTTAGCGACCCCACGGACTGCAGCCTACCAGGCTCCTCCATCCATGGGATTTTCTAGGCAAGAGTACTGGAGTGGGGTGCCATTGCCTTCTCCAGCAAAGGAGTATAAGTCTTATTTATTCATTTGGGCATATCCTCACTCAACAAAAGAATATTGACTTCCTATCCTCCATGAATCAAGCATTTTTCCCGAGACATTAAGAAAGATAAACAGAAATAAGACAAAATTTTAGCATTAGAGAAAAGACCAAAGAAGAGAGATCGGAAGCAAGGTCTGAAGATACAGGAAATGTTTTGTGGAGGACCCAAGAACTAAGCTAACCTTGCAATAGTGGAGAGAATTTGGGAATAGCCAGGATTTGGCTACCCAAAAACGAGGGACTTATCTGGTGGTCCAGTGGTTAACAATTCATCTGCCAATGCAGGGGACACAGGTTTGAGTGGAAAGATTCCACACGCCATGGAGCAGCTAAGCCCTGCACAACAACTATTGAGCCCTCTCTCCTAAAGCCTGTGCTCTAGAACAAGCGAAGCCACAGCAATGAGAAGCCCGCTCACCGCAGCGAAGAGTAGCCCCTACTCTCTTCAACTAAAGAAAGCCCGCGCCCAGTAATGAAGACTCAGCACAGCCCGAAATAAATAAAACTTATTTATTTAAGTTTAGAAAAAATAAAATAAAAAGTGGGAATAGACATGGGATGGTCATGCATTCCATCTCATAGACCAAAAGTTCAAATAGAAATTGGGAGAAATAAGGATGGATTTTTCTTAGTTTAAAAAGCCTACCAGAAGAATCCAGAATTCAGGCAGTTCACCAATCAGGATGAACTCTGGGCTTTTTGTACACGAGAAATGTCAAGACATACCCCTAATTACCTTTACTCTCTGTTTCCTAGAGTTAACAAGTATTTATTGCGTGTCTGTTTTAGGTAGATGAGCATGGTGTTTAGAAGCATGGATTTCAGAGTCAGATTGGCCATGTTTGAACCTGCCTCCACCACTTACTAACCCTAAGTGACCTAGACACTCTCATCATATGGAAAAGGGATCCTGATAATATTACTTCACAGATCTTTTACAAACGCTAAACGAATTAATCCACGTTACAACTTGCCCGATGCCTAGCACAAAATAGACACAGCTGTAATAATTATTGTTACCTCTTTTATGTCAAATGTTACCCCAAACACTGTGATAGATTTATTTTTTTTAAGTCTCTCCCAGCAAAGACCTTTAAAATTTACTTGGAGTTTTCGTGGGGGAAGTTGCCACTGAAGTGTATAGTGAAGGATACTTAATATCATGAAGAAATATTCAAATATATTGTGAAAAGAAAAAAACAAAGGAAACTGCAGTAGGGAACTGAAAGTATAGTCTCAAGTATCTTTTTTTGAACTCAGATTGGGTTTCTAAAATTCCAGAAAATAGGAGCAACTCTCTCTGGGTACTAGAAGTATGAGTGCTTTTTTTTTTTTTTTTTTCAGTTATTTTGTTTTTTGAAAATTTTTATTTTGTGTTGGGATATAGACGATTAACAATGTAGTGATAGTTTCAGATGAACAATACAGGGATTCAGCCATACATATACACGCACCTATTCTGCCCCAAACTCCCCTCCCATCCAGGCTGCCGCATAACATTGAACAGAGTTCCATGTGCTGTACACAGTAGGTCCTTGATGGTTACCCATTTTAAACATAGTAGTAGGTACAGCCAACAGTCTGTGAGTCTCTTTCTGTTTTGTAAGTTCATTTGTATCATTTCTTCTTTGATTCCACATTTAAGGGATGTCATATGACATCTCTTCTCTGATTGACTTCACTCAGCATGACAATTTCTAGGTCCATCCATCTTTCTGCAGGAGTGTTTTTAAGAAACATTATTGGATTATAAACTTGAGGGAGAGACAGTGGGTGTAGTGGGGTTCACAGGCTTTGGGATCATAAAGAAGTGGGTAGATATCTCAGCTAAATCTCTGCCTGTGCAACCTCGAAAGAGTTTTTATTCCTTTTATCTGTTCATTTTAACTTTCTCAGCCTCTGCTTCTTTCATCTACAAAATGAGAGTGCCTAGCACTTGTAGATGATTTACACACAGTGATTATTTCAGCAAGGCAAACTAACTTCCCCACAGCATTCATTCACAGCCTTCATCACCAGCCGCACAACTTCACCACAAGCCCAAGTCCATGCCATTGGCCACTCAGTGTAACCAGAGCTACAAGGTGATCATATTGGTCTCAGACCCTTTTTAAATACTCAGTGATGTCCAAGGCAATAGAAGTGTGTATTTGTTTCTTCATTCATCTGGCAAGAATTGATGTTGAATACCAGAATTTGCAGTAGTATATGCTAGGTGCTAGACTTTGTAAATATCTTGCTGGTCACAAAGTATGAAATTAAAATCCATTTTCATTAACATTCATTCAACGACTATTCATGAATTGTATTTACTATGCTAAGCAATGAGTAAGAAATTAGTTTATCCCCAATCCATTTCTTCTAGCCTCTTAGAGAAACTACAGTTGGTTCTGCTTGTGGTTTCAAAAAGAGAACTAAAATTATATTTACCTTTGACTATAAATAGCATTGGAATAAGCACAAGTCAAATAATTTCTGACTGATCGAATCCTAGCAGCTCCTATATGACATTTCAATCTTTTCATGCTGTTTTTGAGCCATTTGAGTTGAGATATTTTGAATTTACTTGTTTCAAAAGTCAAGATCAGATGCTTTCTCATATTCTATCACAGTTTCAGGCAACACTGGAAGTTTAAAAGGTTTAATTTAATCTGAAAGTCTCTTATTTCATAATCGTCAATGCCAGGTAACCAAAACTTGAATGAAGGAAAAAAGAAAGAGCAGCAGAGCCTCTTCCTTCACAGCAGTTTTTCATGCAAATCTATCTCTGAAATCCATGCAGAATTAGATTCAAGAAATGGTACTCTTATGAAAAGTGTGCCACCCATCCCTATTGTTCACAATAGTTGTCACAGCAAAAAGTTTAAAGCAATCTATAGTAATAGAAGACTAGTTAAATAAAGTATTGTATTTTCACAGAATGGAATATACAGTCATTGAGATATCATAGACAAACGAGACATGGAAAATTCTACAAAATAAATTGCTATATAAAAATCAGATTACAAAATAATAGTTATAGGACATTTCAACCTCACAATTTTGACCCAGCTATTTTTGTCTCTAAAGAAATTTTGACCCTGAGGATATTTTACAGTACAAACATTTTGATAAGATTAGGCTAATATTGAACAAATTTTCAAGAAATTGGGTCCCAGAGAGTTCTTGAGTGGTCCAGTGGTTAAGGCTCCATGCTCCCATTGCAGGGGGCATGGGTTCAATCCCTGGTTGGGGAACTAAGATCCCACATGCTGTGAAGTCCAGCAAAAAAAAAGAAAGAAATTATGTCCCAGACAAACACCACTGAGCAATTTATTTCTTGATCAAAATAGTACTGTAACCATTTTTAATTTTTTTTTAAATTTTCTTCTTTATTTAACTGAGCTCATTTCATTGACATTAGTTGTTTTCCACCTAAATTATAAAATCATAATTTCATTCATCAACAAGGTTTTTGTCACATCAATTTTTTTTTATTTCTTTCAATCTTTGTGAGTTTTTCTTTTGTCACCATTATATCTACCAAGTTCAACATTTCTGGGTGCGAGTTTGCAAATCTAAATATTGTTAAGATCTTATTCTTCTATTAATTTTAATCAATGACAATTTTTACCACGTGCAGTTTAAGACATTGTCAATTTTATCCCATGGAGATTATTTGTACCAGTAACATTTAATGCAAATGTTATTATTTCTCAATTAACCCATATGAAAACTGAAAGCAAATAATAAAAAAAAAAGGGGGAAGGGAAAGAGGCCAAGAAAGGAAAAGAAAATGAGTGAATGAAAGAGAGAACAGGTGAATGAGGAAGGCAAGAAAGAATAAAGAAAAGGGAGACAAAAAGAAACATGTGAAGAAAGAAACAGGTCAACACATAAGAGTAGTCAAAGCAGAGGGATCAAAATGGTGGGATAGAATATGACTAAAATATAACATAATAATGCTATCTTTTCAAGCTTAATCTGGAGAAGGCCATGGCACCCCACTCCAGTACTCTTGCCTGGGAAATCCCATGGATGGAGGAGGCTGGTAGGCTGCAGTCCATGGGGTTGCTAAGAGTCGGACAGGACTGAGCGACTTCACTTCACTTTTCACTTTCATGCATTGGAGAAGGCAATGGCAACCCACTCCAGTGTTCTTGCCTGGAGAATCCCAGGGACAGAGGAGCCTGGTGGGCTGCTGTCTATGTGGTCGCACAGAGTCAGACACGACTGAAGCGACTTAGCAGCAGCAGCAGCAAGCTTACTCAGACCAGTGCTTGCCCTTGATAAGACAAATTCCTGAAAAACTCCTCCAGAACATTTCTGTAATTCTTGGTTTTGGTCTCCCTACCTATTGATCTGCATGAGAGAAAGGATGAATTCACCACATCAGTGAAGGATGTTTTTCTGTTCAGTTCAGTTCAGTCACTCCATCGTGTCCAACTCTTTGCGACCCCATGGACTGCAGCACGCCAGGCCTCCCTGTCCATCACCAACTCCCAGAGTTCACCCAAACTCATGTCCATTGAGTTGGCAATGCCATCCAACCATCTCATCTTTTTACATGACCATATAACAACCAGTTAAAACATGTAACATTTTATTAATATTTTGTTTGTTCTACATGCTAAACAGTTAACCTAAGGTTGTTCATCAACATGAACACTAGGTATTTGGACATCAATCTGGTTGGGGTACACAGAGGTTGTGATATTTATAGCACAAAATAAAATATATTGA
The DNA here is from genome assembly GCF_029378745.1 of Bos indicus. Lineage (NCBI taxonomy): Eukaryota > Metazoa > Chordata > Mammalia > Artiodactyla > Bovidae > Bos > Bos indicus. The sequence goes on from NC_091764.1 coordinate 19,257,989, forward strand.
TCTCCCTGGTATCAAAGATAAGGCTAAGATCAAGGTAATGAATGTATCAAATGCTTGGTGTTGGTCAAATGCTGGGTAAGGGGCATGAGGGAAAGCACAAAGTAGAGCAGATGAGAACAATGCTGGCATCTTCCCAAATGATGTATTTGCATCCTGGGGCCACCCTTAGAGCCAAGCGAGGTCTTTATTTCTGCCCTTCTTCATCTCCAGCTCCCAAGCAATTAACTTTACTGCCCCAGACCAATAGTGTTCAAACCTCTCACTTCTTTTTTGGAGGCACAGACTCCAAAAATGTTATGCAAAAGCCTAACTTTTTAAATCAGGAAAAGTTACTCTTCTGGAGCCAGAAAGAGCAAGAAAAAAAGCAGGGCTGGTAGAGGGGTAAATCTCACACACTTGGTTTCTTGCTCCTCCCCACTCCAATCACCCCACAGCAGGAACCCTACAGAACCCAGTTTGAACCCCACCGACTTAGACTTCATAAACTATATTCTAGAATCTCTGAAGATAAATTTTACTAGTAAGCTTGCAAGGGTAGAGATGCCACAGCTTTGACAGAGCCTTGAAGGTTGAACCAAAGCATTACTTTTTTTTAGCTGCACCCCAACCAGTCCATTCTAAAGGAGATTAGCCCTGGGATTTCTTCGGAAGGAATGATGCTAAAGCTGAAACTCCAATGCTTTGGCCACCTCATGCGAAGAATTGACTCATTGGAAAAGACTCTGATGCTGGGAGGGATTGGGGGCAGAAGGAGAAGGGGATGACAGAGGATGAGATGGTTGGATGGCATCACTGACTCGATGGACGTGAGTCTGAGTGAACTCCAGGAGTTGGTGATGGACAGGGAGGCCTGGCGTGCTGCGATTCATGGGTTTGCAAAGAGTCGGACACAACTGAGCGACTAAACTGAGGGATTTTAGTTCACCAACCAAAGATCAAACCTGTGCCCCTAGCCTGCATTGGGAGATTGGAGACTTAACCACTGGACCACTGGGGAAGTCCAACCTATTAAAAACTTAAAATTTAAACATCTCTTAGAAGTTCACTGCTGATTTTAAATTAGATTATTAAAAAGAATAATAATGATAGCCCACAATGATATAGCACCTTCTTCTTTCCTGAAAATATTTTAGGTGTTCACACATATTAATATATTTAATTCTCTTAACTCTGAGAGATCAATATTATTATCTCCTACCTAGAGATGAAGAAGTCAAGCCATGGAGAAGTCACTAACTTGTCTGAGGTCATATACCTTGTTAGTGAAGTGGAAAGGTATTAAAATCAAAATCTGATGCATGTTTCATTTGCAAGAGCAAGAAATTATATTTGAACACAATCATGGAAAAATCTTCAATGATTCCAAACCATATGGCAGTATCTTAATAGTTCATTTCAAACAATTTCCATGGAGTCACGGAAATTAATTCTCTAGGCTTAAGTCATAAAAGGTCATGAAAATTTGGCCTGAGTGATTGAAGATCTTTTAGGAGTCTTTGACTCGATAAATTCACTTTTGATGTGAGTAATCTATGACAATAATACCACTGATAAGATAAAATCTACCCAAAAATATACTTTTTCCAAATTTTTGTTGTGTCAAAGGGGGAATTAAAGTAAAAGATACTGTTATCATCAGGGGCATAACATATACCAATAGAAAGAAAATGAGAGAGATCATAACCAGATTCAAAAATTCTAAGTATTATGAAAGACTGATAATGTGAGTGGAAATTATCAATGCAGGATGAGATTTCAAATGGATTTTGGAGATCTCTGGAGTTTTACTAATTTATTTTAAGATTATTAAATATGTATTGAATGCTTAACAACAATAAAAGCTTTAATTTTGATTCTTGAAGGACTACTGCTGCTGCTGCTGCTAAGTCACTTCAGTCGTGTCCGACTCTGTGTGACCCCAGTCATCCAAGCCTATGCCCCAGCCAGTAATGCTGAAGAAGCTGAAGTTGAACGGTTCTATGAAGACCCTCAGTAGCCTTATAGTTCAGTTGGTAAAGAATCTGCCTGCAATGCAGGAGACCTGGGTTCGATTCCTGGGTTGGGAAGATCCCCTGGAGAAGGAAATGGCAATCCACTCCAGTATTCTTGCCTGGAAAATCCCATGGACAGAGGAGCCTGGTGGGCTATAGTCCATGGGGTCGCAAGAGTCGGACACAACTTAGCGACTAAACCACCACCACCACCATGAAGACCTTCAAGATCTTTTAGAACTAACACCCAAAAAAGATGTCCTTTTCATTATAGGGGTGGTGGTTTAGTCGTTAAGTCGTGTCCGACTCTTGCAACCCCATGGACTATAGCCCACCAGGCTCCTTTGTCCATGGGATTTTCCAGGCAAGAATACTGGAGTGGATTGCCATTTCCTTCTCCAGGGGATCTTCCCAACCCAGGAATCGAACCCAGGTCTCCTGCACTGCAGGCAGGTTCTTTACCAACTGACCTATGAGGCTACTGAGGGTCATTATAGGAGACTGGAATGCAAAAGTAGGAAGTCAGGAAACACCTGGGGTAACAGGCAAATTTGGCCTTGGAATACGGAATGAAGCAGGGCAAAGGCTAGAGTTTTGCCAAGAGAACGCACTGGTCATAGCAAACACCCTCTTCCAACAACACAAGAGAAGACTCTACACATGGACATCATCAGATGGTCAACACAGAAATCAGATTGATTATATCCTTTGCAGCCAAAGATGGAGAAGCCCTACACAGTCAGCAAAAACAAGACCAGGAGCTGATTGTGGCTCAGACCATGAACTCCTTATTGCCAAATTCAGACTTAAATTGAAAAAAGTGGGGAAAACCACTAGACCATTCAGGTATGACCTAAATCAAATTCCTTATGATTATACAGTGGAAGTGAGAAATAGATTTAAGGGACTAGATCTGATAGACAGACTGCCTGATGAACTATGGACGGAGGTTCATGACCTTGTACAGGAGACAGGGATCAAGACCATCCCCATGGAAAAGAAATGCAAAAAAGCAAAATGGCTGTCTGGGGAGGCCTAACAAATAACTGTGAAAAGAAGAGAAGTGAAAAGCAAAGGAGAAAAGGAAAGATATAAACATTTGAATGCAGAGTTCCAAAGAATAGCAAGAAGAGACAAGAAAGCCTTCCTCAGTGACCAGTGCAAAGAAATAGAGGAAAACAACAGAATGGGAAAGACTAGAGATCTCTTCAAGAAAATCAGAGATACCAAGGGAATCTTTCATGCAAAGATGGGCTTGATAAAGGACAGAAATGGTATAGACCTAATGGAAGCAGAAGATATTAAGAAGAGATGGCAAGAATACACAGAAGAACTGTACAAGAAAGATCTTCATGACCCAGATAATCACGATGGTGTGATCACTGACCTAAAGCCAGACATCCTGGAATGTGAAGTCAAGTGGGCCTTAGAAAGCATCACTACGAACAAAGCTAGTGGAGGTGATGGAATTCCATTTGAGCTATTTCAAATCCTGGAAGATAATGCTGTGAAAGTGCTGCACTCAATATGCCAGCAAATTTGGAAAACTCAGCAGTGGCCACAGGACTGGAAAAGGTCAGTTTTCATTCCAATCCCAAAGAAAGGCAATGTCAAAGAATGCTCAAACTACTGCACAATTGCACTCATTTCACATGCTAGCAAAGTAATGCTCAAAATTCTCCAAGCTAGGCTTCAGCAATATGTGAACCATGAACTTCCAGATGTTCAAGCTCGTTTTAGAAAAGGCAAAGGAACCAGAGATCAAATTGCCAACATCCGCTGGATCATGGAAAAAGCAAGAGAGTTCCAGAAAAACATCTATTTCTGCTTTATTGACTATGCCAAAGCCTTTGACTGTGTGGATCACAATAAACTGTGGAAAATTCTGAAAGAGATGGGAATACCAGACCACTTGACCTACCTCTTGAGAAACCTATATGCAGGTCAGGAAGCAACAGTTAGAATTGGGCATGGAACAACAGACTGGTTCCAAATAGGAAAAGGAGTAAGTCAAGGCTGTATATTGTAACCCTGCTTATTTAACTTCTATGCAGAGCACATCATGAGAAACGCTGGGCTGGAAGAAGCACAGCTGGAATCAAGATTGCTGGGAGAAATATCAATAACCTCAGATATGCAGATGACACCATCCTTATGGCAGAAAGTGAAGAGGAACTAAAAAGCCTCTTGATGAAAGTGAAAGAGTTGGCTTAAAGCTCAACATTCAGAAAATGAAGATCATGACATCTGGTCCCATCACTTCATGGCAAATAGATGGGGAAGGAGTGGAAATAGTGTCAGACTTTATTTTGGGGGGCTCCAAAATGTCTGCAGATGGTGATTGCAGCCATGAAATTAAAAGATGCTTACTCCTTGGAAGAAAAGTTATGACCAACCTAGATAGCATATTGAAAAGCAGAGACATTACTTTGCCAATAAAGGTCCGTCTAGTCAAGGCTATGGTTTTTCCAGAGGTCATGTATGGGTGTGAAAGTTGATGCTTTTGAACTGTGGTATTGGAGAAGACTCTTGAGAGTCCCTTGGACTGCAAGGAGATCCAACCAGTCCATTCTAAAGGAGATCAGTCCTGGGTGTTCTTTGGAAGGACTGATGCTAAAGCTGAAACTCCAATACTTTGGCCACCTCATGTGAAGAGTTGACTCATTGGAAAAGACCCTGATTCTGGGAGGGATTGGGGGCAGGAGGAGAAGAGGATGACAGAGGATGAGATGGCTGGATGGCATCACCGACTTGATGGACTTGAGTTTGGGTGAACTCCAGGAGTTGGTGATGGACAGGGAGGCCTGGCATGCTGCCATTCATGGGGTCACCTAGAGTTGGACATGGCTGAGCAACTGAACTGAACTGAACTAGCAGTAATATGGATTTCTCTGGTGGCTCAGACGGTAAAGCGTCTGCCTACAATGTGGGAGACCCAGGTTTGACCCCTGGGTCAGGAAGATCCTCTGGAGAAGGAAATGGCAACAGTCCAGTTCTCTTGCCTGGAAAACCCCACAGACGGAGGAGCCTGGTAGGCTACAGTCCATGGGGTCGCAAAGAGTCAGACACGACTGAGCGAATTCACTCACTCACTAGTAGTAATACTGACACTATTCTCAGTAACACATTTATAAACAGAACTGAAAGTTTCTGCTCTCTTGGAGTATATTCTAATGGAGGGAGGCAGGTGACAAACAAATGGAAGACTAAGAAAAGTCCTGGACAGTGATAAGGAGCATGCAAAGACAGCATGATATGATAGTCAAAGTCTGGGTGGATACTATAGATTCAGTACTTGAGAAAGTCATCTCTAAGGAAGTGATATTTAAGCTGAAACCAGAATGATAAAAATGAACCAGTATTTGAAGATAAGAGAGAACAGGCAACAGGAATGGATAGTGAGAAGGCACTAAAGGTGCCTGAAAGAAAGGTGACCAGTGTGGTTAGAGCATCAGGGTCAATGGAGGACAGTGATGGGTATTGAGGCTGCAGTTGTGGGCCTCCCAAGACAATGACGAATTACATATAATGAGAAAACTGACGAACAATACATACTTCCATAGGATAAATGTTATGGAAACAATAAATATGGGCAACCTTCTATTAGAGCAAAGAGGCACCTAACCAAGATAGGAAATGTGATACTGACTTTAAGCCCTACAGGATGAGAGGAGTGAGCCAGACAAGACAAGGCTAAAGGTATTTCAAAGAAAGTTCTAGAATAGCAAATAGTTCATTGCAGCCAGAGCCTAGAGTCCAAAGCAGGAGTGTGGTGAAAGATGAACCTGAAGATAATAGGCAAGGACAAAATGATAGTCATAAAAATGCCACAGTTTGAAGTTATTTTTTTAACTGAGTAAATCAAACAATAAGCACAATGAATATAGATACAACATATATGTTAATACATTAGAAAGTGACCTTCAAGAGCCTAGTGTTCTAAGCAATGAGGACTTCTATCTTATTTCTAGCACCCCAAAAAAAATAAAAGTTAAAAAAAAAAGATACTAGTTCTTTGCCAAGCTCAACCTCAAGATTCAGTCCTCACCTGGAAAGTTCTTACTTTCTATTGACTACTGTCAAACGAAAGTCAGTGACTCCCCACTGCGATAGTTCATTCACCAAATATTCTGGGGCCCTCTCTACAGCATCCGTCCCTGAAGGAAGATTACATATCGCTGCTCTGATGGACTCAGAAGCGCTCATGTGACCTGTTTTAACCAATGGAATGTAAACAGAAATGACGGGTGTCACACAGAGGCTTTCAGAACCGGCAAACTGTTCATGTTTCTTTTCCCTCTGCTACAACCACCAAGGGGTCCAAGTACAGCCTGCTCCATCAGATGACAGGACGTGGCGCAATGGCCAACATGGAAAGGCATGGTGAAGATGGGTTTTGTTTTGTTTTGGTGCTCAGGCATGTCCTACTCTCCTGTGACCCCATGGTCTATAGCCCACCAGGCTCTTCTGTCCACTGAATTTTCCAGGCAAGAATACTGGAGTGAATTGCCGTTTCCTTCTCCAGGGGATGTTTCCAACCTAGGGATCAAACCTGCATATCCTCCGTTGCAGGGGAATTCTTTACTACTGAGCCAATAAGATAATAAATCAGCCTATAAATCCCTGAGGTTGGGGGTGGGGCAAGGCTTGTTTGTTACTGCAACATAAACTGGCCTATCCTGACTAACAAATTCACAAATACAGACTTCCAGAGCAGAAGAGAAGAGACAAGAGACACTGAGTAAACCACGTACCTGCAACCCTTTGGTCTGGTTACTCCACTCAGGGATTTCCCCCATAGATTTCACACCAGAACCATGAAAATGAAAGGTATTTAATTTTACATTTTCACTCTCTCCCTGCTCGTGACCAAACAATTCAGTACTAATGACTAACTACTCTAACCAAAAAAAAAAAGTGTGACAGGGGATGTAGGCAGCGTGTCTGTGCTTCGTTTTCACAGCCCACAGCTATAAATAATACCATTTAGGAAAGCACACATTGCCTTAGATGGAAGGCAGAAAGAAAAGCACTTTCTCTGATAGTTTAGCAACACATTCAGATTTCATGTCTCAAGGTAAAAATAGGCCTAACAAATGAATTAAATTTGGAAGCTGAGCTGAAGTGAAGAGCACTGGCATTATAAAACATGCCGTAGGAGGAAAGAAAGACTTATAAGGTGCTGTTTTCTCTCTGCTGGTGAGCAGGATAGAAGGGTGGATAAAAGAATTGTCCTGAGAAATAAAAATAATCACCAAGAGTTTGAAGTTAAAAATATCACTCTTATAACATGGGTAACTGAAAGGAACTCTGAAAACCATGTGGGCTTCAGCAAAGGATAAAACTTGAGAGATAGGGTTTTCTTCTGAGTACTTTCAATATTAAGGGGAAAAGAGATTCACAGAAAATGGATGTCAAAGAATGTTTAAAAAACACATAAAATTCCAATTCAACAAAACTCATATGTTTGATCTGTTTCAGTAAAACCCACCCATTTCTATCATGCAAATTTTAGTGCTATATTTAATGGCTTTGGTACTTGAGCAAAGGAAGAGTAAGGAGATGCTATAGGTTCCAAAAGATAAGAAAAATAATCATTCATCAACCTTTCTTAATGCTGCAGTCTAAGGCAATTAAACGTCAATCCTATACCACATGCAAACAAAAAACACTGAATTGTCTTCCTATGTTAAAATATGCACTATTTGTCTAAAAGCATAAATGTATCTAACATTAGATATATTCATGAGGGTAAGAATTGTTTCTTGCTCTTCTTTTTACCTCTCTCAGGGCCTACTAAGTGCAATGGCTAATACCCAATAAGTGCTTGATACTCATTTTGTAATTGAATTTGTTGTTGTTGTTCAGTCTCTCAGTCGTGTCTCACTCTTTGCAATCCCATGAACTTTATCACATCAGGCTTCCCTGTCCTTCACCATCTTCTGGAGTTTTCTCAAACTCATGTCCATCAGGTAGGTGATGACATCCAACCATCTCATCCTCTGTCGTCCCCTTCTCCTCCTGCCTTCAATCTTTCCCATCATCAGGGTCTTTTCCAATGAGTCAGCTCTTCTCATCAAGTGGGCCAAAGTATTGGAACTTCAGCTTCAGCATCAGTCCTTCAGTGAATATTCAGGGTTGGTTTCCCTTAAGATTAACTGGTTTGATCTCCTTGCTGTCCAAGGAACTCTCAAGAGTCTTCTCCAACACCACAGTACGAAGTATCAATTCTTTGGGGCAAAGCCTTCATTATGGTCCAACTCTCATATCCATACATAACTGCTGGAAAAACCATAGCTTTGACTGTATGAACCTTTGCTGGCAAAGTGGTATCTCTGCTTTTTAATATGCTGTCTAGGTTGATCATAGCTTTCCTTCCAAGGAGCACATATCTTTTAATTTCATGGCTGCAGTCACTGTCCCCAGTGATTTGGAGCCCAAGAAAATAAAGTCTGTCACTGTTTCCATTGTTTCCCCATCTATTTGCCATGAAGTGATGGGATGCCATGATTTTAGCTTTTTGAATGCTGAGTTTTAAGTCAGATTTTTCACTCTCCTCTATCACCTTCATCAAGAAGCTCTTAAATTCTTCTTTGCTTTCTGCCATACAGGTGGTATCATCTGGGTATCTGAGGTTATTGATATTTCTCCTGGCAATCTTGATTCCAGCTTGAGGTTCATCCAGCCTGGCATTTCACATGATGTACTCTGCATAAGCAGTGTGTATAATTGAATAGAGTGACTTTTCTCCATCAGCCCCTCTTTGCTTTAAGTGGCTTACCAGGTATGAATCATATACTATATTGATGGAAAACTCATGTGACTTTTATGCCAGCAAAACATCAGCAGACAATAACAGCACCATCTGACTCTATGTCTAAATCTGTGTTCCCCAAACTGCACTACTGACATCATAAAAGTGAGTTAGGATAACTCAATTTAATCATTTCACTGAACTACTAGAGAACTGGCTGAATATGCCGGCAGTCCTGTGGCCATGGTGATTTGGCCAGCTCTCGGTTCCCCAAGCCTGGGCCCTAAACACAGGTGAGGCCTTTCCAAGAGATCCAAATGGCTTGGGGTTGCAGCTGAGATGACTCATAGCCATGAGTACTAGAAAGCAGAGGGCTCGTGTGTTCATTGTAGAAACAGGCTTGGAACAACTTATTCTTGAATTTCTGGACAGTTCTTGTAGTCAACCCCTTCAAGTGTAGGAGATCTAACTAATCTGTCATCTCAAGCGCTGAGCAATGATTGTGCAAATCCTCAACCTCCATAACAAGTGTTTCTTGATTAATTTGTGAAAAATTGTGTTCTGCTGCTTTAAGATCAGCTAGTGTGCTCGAACCAAGCACAGTGGAACTGTTGGGACTAACGTGTCAATGGTAAAGAACTTACTGATAGTGACTTTTTCCAGCTGGCTGTGAAGTATCTCAATAGCAGGACCTAAATTAAGACAAAATGAAGCAAACTAAATTTACTATCAATTTACAATAGAATGTACAATATTTGTGTTTTAGAGTAAACATATCTTGAATGGTATTGTTTTATCTGGGGTTTAGGGACTTCAGGGTAATTTATGCAGACTTAAAACACAATTGGAAGATTTGAACTCACATTTCATACTGAACCAATTCAACATACATTAATGAATGTTTACTATGTGTCAAGTAGTGGGGTTTGGTCCCAAAATATAATGATGAAAAATAAATAGAGTGTTATCAAGAGTTTATAGCATTTGTTGACTGTTGCATAAATTTATCTTCCATTGATTTCCGCAGTCAGAATACTACTTCTCCAATTCCAGAAAACACTCCCCATGGACCAATGAAATTTTCAGGCTCAAAACATTTTGCAATAAAAACACAGCTCAGAATTAACTTCAGTGAATATGATTGCTTAGTCATCTATAGTAATGTCATTGGCAATCAGCCATCATTAATGGGCATATGCAGAGTCCTTGAACCTAGAAGGAAAAGCAAAGTCAACTGACTGTAGAATTTGGTTATAGATTCATTCATTCATTTGTAAATTTGTTCTTTCAACATATGTTTATTGAGTCCCTAATATGAGTACATCCTATTCTAGGCAATGGAATACCATAGTGAACAAAAAAGATAAAGCCTTCCTCTCTTTGAGCTTATATTGTAGAGAAAGAGAGAGAAAATAAGCAGGCAAGCAAATAAAAATGTCAATATATATTAATAATTTCACTGTGACTAAGTGCTTTAAGGGAAAAGAAGGATAAGTTAATAGAAACTAATTGATGGGCTGGGAGATGAAATAGATGGTGAACATCTCAGAAGGCTATATTTTGGCAGAAAGAAAATACATACATTATAAGGATGCATTTAGTTTCCATTTAAATTAGCAAAATATCAAGAATATTGCTGAAGAAAGGAGCTGCAGAAAAAAAAAGAACTAACCCAACATAGCTCAACTCCCCAAGACTCTCCAAAATCCTCAAAATCGCAGCTGCCTATGATACAGTCCATGCAAGGTAAACACTTATTTTTTGCAGAGCAAATTCATGGTGTAGTAAACTTATAAGTAGATTCTGAGATGCAAAAGTACCAAGACAACAGCCGTGCCAGACATATCGTTGCATAGAGAGAGGATTCCGGGTCACTTCAATATTTCCGTTAGGATACCAAGAATTTAGATCCTAGAGTTCTATTGCAGTGTGGAAGGGATGCCTGTCCTCTCACAGCTAAGCCATCGCTATGGCAGACAGAGGATTCGACTTAAAGGAAGTAGAAGGAAGATTGTCCTTTTATGTATATAGATGGTGAAAAGGAGAGAGAAGAGAAGACAAAAGACCAAAGGCAAGTAAATGCAAGCTTTCAACTTTTTCCCATCTTGGCTTCCACCAAGAAAGGCAGTAATATGTCACACAGGCAGTGCCAGTGAGATTCTCTACTCGCAATTTAGAGTCTGAAATAGGACCACTTAGTAGAGCCTCCAGTCTAAGATACAGCCACTAAAAGAAACCTTAGTGTGGTTAGGTAAAGAAGGCTTGAGATTTCGTGTTCCCAGCCCACCTGCATTTCCTGTTTCTTGGATTCACAGTGAAATCCAAGAGCCAACCATGGAGCCCATCACAGCAAAGCATAAGGTCTCCACAGCTATGGAGGACCCCCAGAACAGAAGGCCATAGGGAGGAACTGCCAGAGACTTGGTGGTTGATTCTAAGCAGCCATAGTCTACACCGGTAGCATTTCCTGAGCCAAAAGAATAGCCCATAGCTTATCTTTTGCAGATCTCAGCTCTGAAAGCTGGGAGAGAATTCAGGAACCAGTGGCCATGACCTTGGGGCTCAGAAGACATCACACCTTAAAGACCCTGAATCTTGTTCACTTCAGTTGCACAAGTTTGAGCAACACTCCCCTTTCTACTCACACCAACTCAATGTTAGAAACAGGGAGGGAGGAAACAGAAATTCTCTGAGACTGAATATTTTTATTCATAGGAGAGACTGAGGACAGCCTAAAGGCGTGATTTAAATTGTCAGACTGAACTAATTTTAAAACATACTGGAAATTTAATTCATGTTTCCTACAAACCAGCAGGTGGGAACTGAGGAAGGGGACAGACTCTAGACAAAATAAAGAAGCTGTGTTTCTCTACACATCTCAATCATCGTGAGTTAAGTCCTGAACCCTGCCACACAGGTCACACATTTCATCCAGCCTCTTTCTGACTACCTGTGGGACCCACATCTTTGGGTTGGAGAAAGAGCTGCTGCCAGACACTTGGGTTCAAAATATATAGAACTGACATAATTCTTTTGCAGGCTAGTCAATCACTGTATTCAGAATTAAATTAAGAAATTCTTTCTGAAGAGATAAGGCCAGAACTACTTTCTCAGGCTTTTTGTTTAATGGGTGTTGAAAATTTTCTCCAGAGATCAGAAACTTGCCAATGCAAAGAGACAATGCCTTCTAGAATATGATAGATTCAGATGTGCTTGCTTATGAGGAAAAAAAGATGGGATTAATCACAACTCCCATAACAAATATCTCGTTATAAATTTGTACCTCAAATTAATTTAGTTTCAAAAGATCACAAATGAGTCCAAATTGTAAGCAAAAAATTTACACATAAATATCAAACCTTTTTTTCTCCCTTGAGAAATTCAAATGTAGTAATGAATAGGAATTAGAGATGTAGGAGTAATTTTAGGAAATCTCCTGACTTTATAAAAGTCCAAATATTGAGATAAAATAAGATGAAAGTACCTATATGGAAATAATATAAAACAAAATTTTTTCTAAATGAAGATATTCTTCTTCTGAAGAGGAGAGATAAAAAATAAAAAAACAGATTCATTGAAAACATTAAAAAATACTTATTTCCATTTATACTGTTTTCTAGGGCTTCCCAGGTGAAAAAGAACCCACCTGCCAACACAGGAGACATAATGAGATTTTGAAGGTTTCATCCCCGGGTGGGGACGATTCCCTGGAAAAGGGCAGGACAACCCACTCCAGTATTCTTGCCTGGAGAAACCCATGGACAGAGGAACCTGGGGGGCTATCCATAGGGTCACAAAGAATGGGGCCCGACTGAAGCAACTTAGCTATCCTGCATACTATTTTCTAATTTGTTTAAAATATATTGCTGCTAAAATAATTGAAAATTAGTTTGCTGACAAGAAATTCAGCTTAGAAAGGAAAGGAAACATTATTCTGCTACAATTTCTGCCTAGTTTAAAAACAAATTCTGTCTCCATTGTTCTTCTGGCATCTTTTTATAACCAGCTTTAATGTGCTATTCTCTTACATCTTCTTAAGTGAAATCATATTTTGATCTTTTATTCCACAAATCAATCTGGTATAACATGTAGTTTAAACTTTTCCTTTGTAAAGATACCCAGAGTTTTCCTAAGAATCCTATGGAGAGTGAGAAGGCACGATTTGTTGTTAAGAAAGCCACTTGAAAGAGCTTCCCGATGACGTCTTTTGAAACGCCCTCTCACCCAGCAAAACTTTCCACACTTGTTAAATCTTATAACCTCCGGTAACCCGTAGTGCTTGGAGGTGAGGAGGTGACTGATCCCTCACACTTTCCCAAAAGAGCCCCCTGCTCCTACTTGCCTGTAATCACGGTTTCATATTGAACTTAATCTTCTTGCTCACAAATTGCAAGCCTGTAACCATTAGCTCAAGAGTGGCACCAGGAAACAAGAGTACATTATTACTGCACCATCATCCCTTAATATTTCCAATTTACTCCTTTCATGCCGGGCATTTGCAAGAGGCCTCATTTATTCTTAAATTCCAGGAACACAGGAGGTAAGAAAAGATTTGTTGTGCAGCAGAGTGCTCTAGATCGGGCATTCATGAGGAAGGGGAAATCAAATGGGGCCATCTATGAACAGCTCAGTCCAAATCCTTATGAAACCCCCCACCTCTTCAAATGATCCATGGTCCCCTTGTCCTTTCTTGGCCTGGGCCTCTCAGACTGCAGGCTGTTTGCATTCAGTCAACACTTCGATTTTATAGGCCTGTGGAGCCAAAGATTACAAGACTTTTGAACTCCAGGCTTCCTTCTGTCTGGCTCTGTTTCTGGAGCCCAAATCTTTTTTAACACTCTACAAAAACAAGCAATTAGGGTAAGGTCTGTTAATCTTCGCCTTTGGACCTAGAGGTAATTACAGATTTGGAATCAAGCAGTGAGGAAGCAGAGTGACCGCTACCAAAGCTGGGAGCTATTTACGAAGGATCAAACTGTACATCAAAGGCAGTGATAAGGAATGAAAATGTCCAACTGTTATTTCATAGGACGTTCCATACAACACTAGGCTAGATTTTTTAAGGAAAAGAAGAAATGTATAAATTAACATGAATGAAAAGTGGGAAGATATTGGCTATACTCCCTGCACCATATATCTTTGTATCTTACTTCTTTTATACATGATAATCTGTACCTCTTAATCCTCTCCCCAATCTTCCCCTCCCCTCCTCTCTTCTCTCCCCACAAGTAACCACTAATTTGTTCCCTATACCTGTGAATCTGTTTATTCTTTTTTGTTGTTGTTGTTGTAGTCACTCATTTGTTTTAATTTTTAGATTCCACATTTAAGTGATTTTACACAGTATTTGTCTTTCTCTGTCTGACTTACTTCACTAAACATAATACCCTTTAAATTCACCCATGTTGTTGCAAATGGCAAAATCTCATTCTTTCTTATGACTGAATAGTAAATCAACTATACCTCAATTAAAAAAAAAAAAACTAAAAAAGCAAATGTAAGGACTTCTCTAAAAAATGAAAATAAAGAGATATTTTTAAAGGCTCAAAACATGCTACAGCACCCACTGCTTTTTCTGTTACCAGATGGGTAACTGCATATCTGCTCTCTCCACACACAATAGCAGGCACCTCTTCTTTCTTCCTTAACTCACACTATTAATGTACTTCAATCTATTAACAGCTTTGAGATTTAGTCTAGGTAATTGATGTTACATTAAGAGCAGGATGGTCTTTTTAGTTACTCAAAATAAAATGCTAAACACTTGATACAGGAAAAATCATAGCATTTCTTCCAAAATCTGACTTTTAAAACTGCATTTTACCACTCATCTAAATGATGACAGGCGTCCTTAGGGAGAGATAAGGAATTCATTTCATTCCTATCAACAAATATTTTGCTATAAAATGTGTCAATGGTCAACTCAGCTGTGCTAACCTGGCATCTTTTCAAACAAGTCTGGAGTTTTTCTATAAAGATTTTACATGGATGTGCCAACTATATACTTCTTGAAACATAAACCTCATAAATGGTAGTAGGGCTATGACTCAAGAGAACAGAGAGTTTCCAATTTACTAATGGGTTGAGTTTCAAAACTTCTTTTTTTTTAATTATTGAATACTTGGAATGCAGATTGAATTTTCCCATATAAACATTGTTGTGATTATTCCATCCAAATGGACCTGCCTAAGAGCATTTCACTCCTCCAAGCCCTGCTCATCTGACTTGCCTCTGCAGTTCTCTCCTCCTAGACTGCCCTTTACTGTTCCTCTCCTCCATATCCAAAGCCAACTCATGCCCTTGACAACCATCAGAAAAGCTACTCCACCGAGATTCTCAACAGATGAACCAGTGACTGGATTCACAGAACTAACGTGTTCTTCCTGACCCCTCTGCAGTGGACACTGTGGTCATTCCCCCCGTGCACACACATCCATTCTATGCCCCACAATCTATGGTAACAGCCATAGGATTTGGGTGAGATTGAGCCCATCCCTATTTCCTGAGTGGGGTCTATGTCAATGGGGATAATCTCATCTCTCTTGATCTTTGATCCAGGTAATCTAGTTGTAAACCAATAGGTATTTGACAATTTCCTGGCCCCATGGACTGGTTCACAGTCAGCACAAGTCTTAGAACTTTTGGCCAGTGACTATGGAAGTCACTTGAAGTCATTCTCTTCTTGAACTTGAAAGTTAGAGATAATATGGCTCATGTTGCTAGGAGAATAACTGTTGATCCCATCAAGCAAGCCAGGGTGAAGTTGACTCCCAGAGAAAGGCAAGAGAAACAGAGCTGGGATCCTGATAGAACAAGCTCCCCAAGCCTGACCTACTTCTGAACTTTCCAATTACATAAGCCAATCATTCCCTCAAGCCACTTTGAGCTGGGTTTTGTTACCTCCAGTGAAAGCTATTACTAATCCAACCCTTATCTCCTTCTATGTCATATAATATTTTTGTGTACCAGTTTCGTATTTCCTAGTATACATATTAATTTTCTGAGACCAATACTGCAGAGAACACATCTTTGTATCTGTCAGTCCTAAAAGAAATCAATCCTGAATATTCACTGGAAGGAGTGATGCTGAAGCTGAAGCTCCAGTCCTTTGGCTCTCTGATGCGAAGAGCCAACTCTTTGGAAAAGACCCTGATGCTGGAAAAGATTGAGGTCAGGAGGAGAAGGGGATGACAGAGGATGAGATGGTTGGATGGCATCACCAACTCAATGAACATGAGTTTGAGCAAGCTCTGGGAGTTGGTGATGGACACGGATGCCTGGAATGCTGCAATTCATGAGGTTGCAAAGAGTGGGTCACATCTTAGCGACTGAACAACCACCACAAAGGTGTATATTCACATATACATAACTATAGATTGAGTTGAGTCAGTTAAGTTTAATTTTCTCAAGTGAAAGACAGCTATGTGTGTTGCTAAAACAGTTTATAGAAGAAAATAATTCTATCTTTAAATAAGATTGACAAGCACTGGACTTTTAAAAGAAGGAATAACTTCTTTACTACAGTTATTTTTTTTTTTTAACTTTTTGGCCTCCTGGCACATAGTTCCCCAACCAGAAATTGAACCACACTCCTTGCAGTGGAAGCACACTGTTTAATCACTGGACCACCAAGGAAGTCCCTGCTGTAATGTTTCTCAAAGTCCTCAAAATACTATCAGATCAGATCAGATCAGATCAGTCGCTCAGTCGTGTCCGACTCTTTGTGACCCCATGGCGCAGCACGCCAGGCCTCCCTGTCCATCACCAACTCCCGGAGTTCACTGAGACTCACGTCCATGGAGTCAGTGATGCCATCCAGCCATCTCATCCTCTGTCGTCCCCTTCTCCTCCTGCCTCCAATCCCTCCCAGCATCAGAGTCTTTTCCAATGAGTCAACTCTTCACTATGTGCATTGACAAAAAGTAGGCTTTAATATATTTGTCAGACTTATTTATCTTCTTATCCCTTTTATGCTGACCATCTTGAGGAACTAATAAAACAAAGAAAATATTGGGGGAAATGCTATTATATGTCATAATGTAGCTTAACTATGCTAAGAACTCCAAACTTGATGAACTTTGATGAATAGGAAAGAAGGGGATAAGGAAGTGTTCTTCTTAATTCCTGAAGTCAAGACCTCCATACACTTTTGACACAACTCTTATACATCTTTTTGCCAGGAACTTGTCACCTTTATGCTGATCTCTTAGATGTGCCCACTATGTTCTGATCTCTTAAAATGCTCCCTCTCTTTGTTCTTATGTACGATAAAAATCCTTTCTCCCTTCAAATAGTTGAGCCATCCAGGGGAAAGCAATCTGATTAAATTGTGAAAAGTCAACCAGTTCTCCATATGTCCAATTCCTATAGATACTACACTTTATTATATTTCTACTAACACTATCCCCTCAAAAATATCTTCAGGAAACATAAGAATATATGCCAATATTACAAATGGAAGTATAGAGCAAACATTTTTTAACAGAGTGTACACCTTTAAATGAGATCATTCTATGAAAGAACTTTGACCTTTACTATATTTCCTTATTATAGCAAATGAGATATTTCCATTGTCAGGATGATCATCATCATTGTTAGTTTTAATAATACAACTTTTAATACCTCTGGAGATTACTGGAAGTGGAAGTTGGGGGTAGGTACGATGAGTGAAGATGGTCAAAAAGTACCATGTTTTAGTTATAAGTTAAATAAGTCCTGGGGATGTAAGTTACAGCATGCTGACTATAGTTAAGACTACTGTGTAGTGTGTAAATCTTAATAGTTCTCATCATAAGAAAAAAAAAGTAACTATGTGTGGTGGTGAATGTTAACTAAATGTATTCCAGTAATTACCTCACACAATGTGCATATATCAAATCATTACATTGTACACCTAAAATTAATGAAATATATGTCAATTATGTATCAGTGAAAAACAGTAATTTTTATGCTGTCCTTATTTGGTAGACACTGGCATTGTTTCCATAATTAGTGATATTTTCTAAGGGTGTTGTGTTCCAAACAATTCTTCTGAAGTTCTATAGTTTTCATTGCCAGACAAACCACTCCAAAACTGAAAGGCTTTAGCTTTTCATGACCCGGGAGTCTTCTGACCCACCAGTCCCAGTGCTGTCCCTGTGGTAGTCCTAATCTTTACGGGCTCCTGTCCCGTAAGTCCAGCCCCACTGTGTCCCGGGAGCTCCCTCAATCCCCAGCCACGGGTGGTACTGGGGGGCAATGCCCCCACTTAGTGCTGGCCTTGATCCTGAAGCCAGGCAGCCACCAGCGCTGTCTCAAGGGGCATGGGAGCAGACCGGCTCTAAGTCAGGCAACAGTATCAGTGACACCATTTTGTAGGACAAAATTTATTAAAACTGCCTTAGATTGCTAGGTACTCATTCAGGCTCTTTAAGCATGCAAACATAGATTTTTTTTTAAATCACTGTAGTCGGGACTTCCCTGATGGCCCAGCAGTTAAGGATACGCCAGGCACTGCAGGGGACGTGGATTCAATCCTGTCGGGGAAGTAAGATCCCACATTCCTTGGAGCAACTAAGCCCATGAACCACAGCTACTGAGTCTGCACTCTGGAGCCTGTGTGCCAGTGAAAGACCCCACATGCTAATACTCGACACAGCCAAATAAATAAATAACTTTTTAAAATTACTATAGTCTGTAAGACTTTTGATATGGGCAGTAAATGTGATATTTTAAACAGACCAACCAAAAAGTGAATAATAAGTGGATTATAAAACCAATGATTTATCTCTCCCAGTTCTTTTGTTCTGGGGCAGCTTGAGAGAGATTGAAAGGTCTAAGACAGCCTCACTCACATCTGAGGCCTCAGTCACAACAGAAGAGATGGTTGAGTCTGTCTCTCCCTGAGGTTTCTCCTCCAGGAAGTTCATTTACGCTTCTTCAGAAAGTGGTCTTTCAGTTTGCAGCAGGAAAAGTGCAAGCCCCCAAATGCAAGTCCTCTTTAAATGTGTGCTGCCTCATGTTTGCTAATATCCTCTCTGGCAAAAAAGTCACCGTTAAATTCAGATTCAAGGGGCTAGAGAAATACAGTCAGTCTCCTGTGTACAAACCTTCGCGTTTCGAACTTTCAAAGACGTGAGCGTGCCGTCATGTAAGTTCACGGGTCAAGTCAAGTGGACATTGGTCCTTGCGTGCTCCTCTACAAGTGGCTGTGCTTTTGTATACTTTACTGTCAGCTTCTGTATAGGGCACAGGAGGACAGTTCCTTTATTTCAAGCCCTGGAGGCCTGGAAGCAAGTGTAAAAGTGGCAGGGACATGGCTGGCACTGCTAAGAAGTGCCAGCTGCTGTACTGTAATGTACTTTTCAAGATACAGTACTATCAGACTGAAAACGTTTTATTTCTTGTGTTTGTTTTTTATATATTTTTCATGTGGAAAGTATTATAAACCTATTACAGGAGAGTACTTCCAGACGATTGTGTTATTTGAATACCGCGGCTTACTTTGTTGGAGTCATGAATACGAACAAATTGGGCTTATGAATGTACTCACTGCATGGAACTCATTCATACGTAGGGGCTTACTTTAGACTCCCCTATTTGATGAGAAGAGTGGCAAAGTCATGTTGCCAAGGGACCTTTGTGTAGGAATGAAAGGAACTGTCATGAACACCTTTGCAAACCGTCTGTTTCATCCCCACTCTGGCCACAGTGAAACCTGAGATGAGCAGTCACCACCGAGCCCTGCACAGACTGCTACCCAAACGACTGTGAACAAATAAATGCGTTTTGGGAACACTGGTTCTACTGCCAAAGCTGACAGAAACAACTTCTGAATCCATACGGCAGGTTAAAGTTCCAACAGTTTTTGTTTCCTTTTTTAAACTCATTTTACTTTCCTGTGCAGAGGCATTTAAAAGTAAGTTAGAGACATCGTGTGACTTTTCCCCACAATTTCTATCCAGCTGGATGGAGAACAAAAGTTGTTCACACATGAAAGTCAAGTATAAATTAGGTACTTGAAAATGGGGGCATGTTTCTCCTGACTTCTACATCCTGCTCACCTAGGAAGAGAAGGAAGCAGTTTTGATGAAACAGCCACAAAAACAAAATGCACGTTTGGCATAGAAACATGCAAGAGAAGCTATCATGTACCTTTATCCCTGGGCTTCCCAGGTGGCACTAGTGGTAAAGAACGTGTCTGCCAATGCAGGAGACAACAGTTCAACAGGGGTTGGGAAGATCCCCTGGAGAAGAGCTTGGCAACCCACTCCAGTATTCTTGTCTGGAGAATCCCATGCAGAGGAGCCTCTGGAGGGCTACGGTCCAAGGGGTTGCAGAGTTGGACAAGACTGAAGCAACTTAGGACACACACACCTTCATCCTTAATATGACATATTAAGGTTCAGCCATAAGCAATGCCTTTCCGTGTGAAAGCTCTCAGAATTCATAGCACAGATTGTAAGGCAGAGAAAAAGCAGGGGATATAAGAGAGCCTGGCAACTCTGCTCCAAGTTTGAATTTTAAAAAGAAACATTTCCACTTTCCTCACCTACTATTACTCAAACTGTGTTTTCAAATGAGTCCCTCATCAGAATGTAGCAGAATAATTGCCAATACAGAATTTCTGACACCTGAATTTTGTTTTTGGCACTAACAAGCTGATTGATCTCAAGTACGTCATTTGACCTCTCTGGATCTGTGCTTTCACAACTATTCACTGAAAAGGTCAGACTAGGTGACATGTCGAAATGTTGCTCTTCTAGAAATTAAGTGAAATAATTGACCCAATCTCATATCACATATTGGAACGCTGGGCAGTGTAACATCAAGGTCAAGGAGATGAATTTTGTTGTCAAAAAGAACCAGTTTCAGGCCCGGTCAGTAACCGACTAGCTCTAAAGTCTTGAGCAGGTATCTTAAATTCTCCATTTCCTCATCTGTAAAATGAGAAGCAGTAATTGTATTAGAATCTTCTAATTATGAGATGATGCTTATCATATGTTCAGCATATGTCTGGCATCTTAAGTGCTCAGAATATGTTGTCTTCATGTTGTCAACAGGAATCTGTCTGTTAAAATCTTGTCCGTACTGTTATAAAATATACTGGCCATGTCACATGTTCCACAAAAGAATCTTAAAGTTCCCCCCATCACAACCGAGTCAGCCCTGCTGACTCCATGTCCTGGAGCCAAAGCAGAAGTTGAACATTCAAAATCAACAGAACATTCTGGGCCTACTGCTCTCCTTGCCCAAGCTGTTTTACTTCCCTGTTTTTAAACTCTTAATTTTAAGTCTTAGAAAGAACAAGAGAGTCAGGATCTGAGTTTAAAAGAGAGAAAGAAAAGCAGGCTGTACAGACTCACTCTGGCTTCCTCCCTGACTCGTGGAGGAACTCCTAAACCTGGTTCCCTGGAGGAAAGAATGTCTTGCAGTCATCTGCTTGAAATAAGATACTCAGTTTAACCAGTAATTCTGGTCTCTCCATTTTTTCCCCTCATGTTCAAGGTATCAAAGGAACAAGTGATGCCTACAACATCAAAATGTTTTTACTCTTCACCTTAAAACAGCTATATCCATTCACAAAATGAGAAGTAACTCAGAGTAAATTTAGGCAGGAAGGATCTGCTAGTCCACCTTGAAAGGTCTCCATCTTAATTGCTAATGATAATAACAAGACAACAACAATGCGGGGGAAACGGAATTTTATCACCCTTCACCTTCACCTAAGCCTCTATACCCCCACAAAGGATTCACAGGGAGGCAGGGCGAGGGCTGGAGAACAAACAGATGCCCACAAACCAAGTGAATAAATAATTAAAAGTTATAAAAAGAAGAGAATAAATGGGCAAATAAAATATATTCTATCCTCCTGGTTGGACAATTCTACTTCTTAATAGCAAGGAACCCCAGGTTCAAATTCAGTATTTTTGGGTTCCTCGGAGTTCCACACTGAAACAGAGACGTGGGGAGAGAGCCCTGTCCACGCCGCTCCACCCCCCAGGTCCAGCCAGCACCCATTCCAACCTCAAAGGCAAGGTGGGAGCCAATCCAGCACGTACATCCAAGCAATCCAAACCCTGCCTGGCAGCTAGCCCTTGGCAACCCCACCTGCCTACAAATGCACAAGAGTCTGCAGCTAGGAGGATAAGCTCAGGGCAAACGCCCACATAGGCATTGAAATCAGGCCTGGAGAGTTCACAGAACCTAGGCACTCGGACATGGTCTTGAAAAAGAGAGCTTGAACTTCAGACGAGTCTGTCCCCTTGGCCTTGAAGACTCCTTGTCCAGTATATTCCCAAGACAGGATCCCTTTAGGCTGGGGGCTCAGGACTCTAACACCTCTTGCCTGGCTCTAAGGGCAACACCAACTAGACCACAGCCTTCTCTTCAGGATCTTCTCTTCAGGACCTTCGCCCCAGGGAAATTCCACCTGGTATCTTCTCCCACAGACAGACGGCTTCTCGAGAAGTTTTCTGAGCTTCAGCTTCTTTTAAGTGACACCTACGCTCCCACAACCTTCTCTGTAAATCACAAACAAATGTCAGGCAACCAGCTCCTTCCTAATGTCTCATTCCTGACATTATTCTTTAGTCTGAAACTGAAGCCCACGGTTCTCATTTTCTCCAAATTCAGAAAGCTTGTCTTTTCTTGACATTTTATCCTGTCTGAGTAGTTCTACTCATTCATCCTTCCTCCAAGGGAGAGGGAAAAAAAGACATATGCATATGTGTGTAAAGGATATATATGCAATGAAAAGATATATATATATATGTATGTATGTATAAATATAGCTCATATACACACAATGACTATCTTAAAGTCATTGCTTCTCTCTCACTTCCTGTAAAAAATCAGGAGACTAATGCCCAGTCTCTTTTTAAAATTTAAAATTAATAGTTACTTATATCCAAACTTTGCCTCTTTATTCCTTGGCCCTGATTATGTCCTGATTTTATTAGTGTGAACTTCTCTTTGAGGTTATCCTATCAATAGTTACTGGCCTGGTGCCCCTCTCTCTGGGGCTTCCCTTGTGGCTCAGCTGGTAAAGAATCCGCCTGCAATGCGGCAGACCTGGGTTCATCCCTGGGCTTGGAAGATCCCCTGGAGAAGCGAATGGCTACCCACTCCAGTATCCTTGGGCTTACTTGTGGCTCAGCTGGTAAAGAATCTGCCTGCAGTGCAGGAGACCTGGGTTCGATCCCTGGGCTGGGAAGATCCCCTGGAGAAGGGAATGGCAACCCACTGCAGTATTCTGGCCTGGAGAATTCCATGGACTGTATAAGTCCACGGAGTTGCAAAGAGTTGGACACGACTGAGCCACCCTCTCTCTGAGCCCCGTGTCCTCACTCTTCCACACGAAAGGCTGTCAGAGAGCCTCCCTGGCTTTCCCTTCTCCACCTGCTGTCTCTCTTTCAGCCATCTTAAGTTGCCTCTCCCTTGTTCATTTTTCTCAGATTCCTCTGTGCTTTCTGGAAGAATTCTCTCTGTTCCAAGCAGGCACCATCTTCTCAGGCAGGACTGGTTACATGCCCTCCTCACGAGCAGTGTGGATTGCCACGAAGGCACGGGGAAGGCACTCAGGCAACCCCTTACTCTCTCCTACGCAAAGACTAGCCAAGTTCTAGAAAGATTGGGATGAAAACCAGGGCCGGTTTCATGTGCCATGCTCTTGGTTTAATGTCCTGATGTCACCATCCTAAAACTCTTAATAACGTCTTTGAATGTCTTACATCAGGTCCAATGGTATGATGGGGAAAGAAGTACACACACTATATCTGGCCAGCACTTCCCGCCACCCCATTCACACCGAGCGTTTTTGAGGCCCCGTGAGCACAGAATCACGTGACCTGCAACATTTGAGAGTTCAGTGAGACTCAAACCAAGTAGAAAGTGTGTTACATCTGTGGCTGCAAAAGTAGGGGTGTCCCACCTAGGGACCACGTCTTCTACTCCGTTCAAAGCTTGCTCCAAATGCACAAAGACCACGGCATTCTAAAAACTTAAATAGCCAAAGAACTCTATCTTATCTTTGGTTATTCCTAGTACTTCCCTGCACTGGTGGTGGTGGTTTCGTCGCTAAGTAGTGTCAACTTTTGTGGCCTCATGGACGGTAGCCCCCCAGACTCCTCTGTCTATGGAATTTTCCAGGCAAGAATACTGGAGTGGGTTGCCATTTCCTTCTCCAGGAGATCTTCTTGACACAGGGATCAAACCCAGGTCTCCTGCATTGCAGGCAGAATCTTTACCTGCCAAGCCACCGGGGAAGCCCTGTATTAGCCAACTACTTATCCTGAAAGCTCTGACATAAAATAAAGGGAGGAGAAGAGGAAAACCAGTAGTTCCTTTTGCTTTTAGTCTTTCCTTACCCATCAGCAAGCAAAGGGTGGACTGTTGGTAGATGTTACATATCAAAGAATAAAAATAGTTGAATTAGTTTTGTATAGCATTTCCTTCACTTTGGCAGAAACAAAATAATATACATGCATCAACTATAAAACCTGAAATGTATAATTTTAGTGATTTCACATACAAGTAAAATGCTCTTACATTTGCATTTAAAACTGGCATTTATATTGGCATTGCACAATATGAAGATGAGCGGTAAA
This sequence comes from Bos indicus, assembly GCF_029378745.1. Lineage (NCBI taxonomy): Eukaryota > Metazoa > Chordata > Mammalia > Artiodactyla > Bovidae > Bos > Bos indicus. The sequence continues at coordinate 19,282,321 of NC_091764.1, forward strand.
ATTAATGCTGATAATTTTAAATGTTAATGTCCCTTTACTTAGAACTACATTAAATGGCAAATTTAAACCACTATGACAAGTTGAAAGAGGGGCTGCAGAAGGAAGGAAAAGGCTGTATATTTTAGCACCTTTAACTATACCTTTTTTTCCTTACTGTTTGAACACATGTCCCCACATTTTTTTTTTTTTAATGAGGCCATGCAAGTTCTGTAGTCACCTCTGGTGAATAACAAAAAGAGATTGAGTGGGACAGAGGCTAGGCTGGGAGAGGTCAGAGCTGGGCCATCGCCCAGCAGGATGCAGACATTTGTCGAAATGCCCTCTTTGACACCAGAATTCCATCCTCAAACCCCTCCAGTGGTGACCCATCTCATTCAGAGTTAAAGCCAAAATTCTCACTATGACTCTATCCCACTGCCACTTCCCCTGCCCACCTCCCTGACCTCATTTCCCACCACTCACCTCCCCTCTCAGCTGCTGTCAGCTACCTCATTGCATTCTCCCACACCAATGGCACCCCACTCCAGTACTCTCGCCTGGAAAATCCCATGGATGGAGGAGCCTGGTGGGCTGCAGTCCATGGGGTAGCTAAGAGTCGGACATGACTGAGCGACTTCACTTTCACTTTTCACTTTCATGCATTGGAGAAGGAAATGGCAACCCACTCCAGTGTTCTTGCCTGGAGAATCCCAGGGACGGGGGAGCCTGGTGGGCTGCCGTCTATGGGGTCGCACAGAGTGGGACACAACTGAAGTGACTTAGCAGTAGCAGGGCCTCTGCACATGCCATCATCTTCCCTACAATGCTTCCTCCTCATCCAAATATCTGGAGCTCCCACTTCCTTAGATCTTCAGATATCTCATCAAATATCTCTGTAACAAAAAACCTTCCCTGACCATCTCATATAAATGCACAATACTTCATTGACCTTGCTTTTCTTTCTTTTCACTTCTTACCACCAGACCTATCATATATATACTTATTTCTTTATTTAAATTCTTGGTCTCCTCCACTGAAACATAAGCACCAGGAGGGTAAAGAATTTGTTTGTTTTTCACTGCTATATGCTCAAACTAAGTCTGTGTAAGTATTTGTTGAATGAATGAAACTAATACACCTCCGAAAGCATGAAGTCATTCAGATTGAGACAAGAAAAGCCTCTTTAATATGGAGGCATAAACCTGGAAGAGCTTTCACATTACAAAATAATATCTAACTTGGATCCACAAATAGCGTCTAATGTCCAAAGTCAGGAAGCATTCTGTTTAGGGAAAACCACCCAGCAAAGGCGCCAAGGAGCCTGGGACTGAAGAGGGGAAATGGACTCTGCCGTTAATGAGCTGTGCGATCATAAGCCGTAACCAGAACCTACGAAAGCCTCAGGTCTCTATGAAGCAAACATGATTTAAAAATTCCTGCCCTCCTTATCTCACAGGGTTTTGTGTGTAATCAGTGAGATAATAAACATCTTTTTGCAAAGCTACAATGTTGAAGAAATGCTAGGGAATCACACTTATCCTGCTAATTAAAGAAACAGTGGCTGAAAAGAGGGGTCTCAGGGAGGGGATAATGGGCTGTTAGGCCATTTAACTAAGCCTGGTATTTAGAGAGACTGGGATGAAAGAGGGATGCAGAATAGCAGATGCCGGGAGTGTTGATCTTTCACGGGATGACACCCATACATCTCCCATTTGACAGGAATGTCCCTGAGCCCAGTTAGAATTAGCCTTTCACATAACACTCAAATTCCTGGACTTCCGAGAACAGCCATATAAGGGAGGAACAGACAGTACAGATAGGAGGAGAGGCAAAAGGTTGGGGGAGAAAACAGAGATTTTTGTATTCCCGCACACACAGGACAAGATGTTTCAACCAGTCCTATCATTTTGAAAAGATTTTGACTAGAGAATATTTACCCAAGTCGGAAGCCCCTGTTCTCTTTCCCAGCATTTCTATGTGGGGTGGTTTTGGGGTTTGTTTTTTCTTTTTTTTTCCAGTTAATCTGTTTTTACTTCCAAACCTTATTTTTATTTGCTTTGTTTTTATTTGTTTTGTCTTAGGGCTATTTGTTTAACTTTTTATCTCCCTTTGCTGCACTCAGGATGCAAGCTGATCTATTCTCAGCAACAAAGCTACTTCATGCTCCCAGCCGAGTCTCCTTCCACACAGAACAGAACTCTTCATGTCAGGATGCCCGCCTCCGCTAGAATGTATTTTTAAAATTCATTTTCATGCTAACAATGCCCCTGTAAAGATGGCGAGGCGTAGAAAATCAAATTGTGCATAATTCTTAATCAGGAAACTCAAGCATTTTTTTAAGACACCCTTAGATGCTTCGGATGAACCTTTTTGGTAATTTTAGGGCTCCAGTTTACTTAAGCACAACACTTTCCTTTTTTTTCAAGATAAAAATGCTCTGACATGTACCAAAGAAGGGAGGTAGAAGTGGCTGTCAAAAGTGGGCAGCCTGACAGCATTCCCTGCCGAGGGAAACCCTGCCATCTATTTTTAAACCAACCTGTGTAATTTCAGAGAGAAGTCACATCTCCTGATAAATGTTTTGGGGGCGGCTGGAGGATAAGTCTGCAGCGCTGGAAATGGCAGGCCCGCCCACACTGAGAAAGAAGAGCCTTGAGATTCTGCCTTTTCGCAGGACCCCCAAAAAAAAGAATAATAATGAAAGTTTCCCAAAAGTGTGCATTTCTTCAATAAAAAGGAAGCAGCCTCTAACAGAGAAAAACAGAAGGCCCAGAGCTTCAAAAACTGGTATGAAATTCGCCTTATTGGTGTTAATAACAGATAAGGGATGTGAGTGACATAGAGTTTGTGTGACACGGGAGAAAAGAGGCCATAAATAAATGTGGTTGTTTAATGTGATGACAGTGAGAAGGATGGAGTAAATACGACAGAGTTTGAGCGTGAGTGCTTCCAATACTTCAATAACTGGTCCTCAGAGAAGCGTAAGGATGGAGATTCATCCCCACAAAGGGGACACGAAATGATTCAGCAGTGAGGGTATAGAGTCTACCTCCGTGCTTTCTGGTTGCATGCAGTCTGCCTTCTCTGAGACTCGGTTTTCCTCATCTGCAATATGGGACTGCTGACACTGTACCATGTAAGACTGTCGTTAAGATTAGGTAACAGCACAGAGTAAGTGGCGCTGAACAAGACCACAGTGAACAGCACACCCTAAGCCTCTAATCTGTTGAAAGGGCCCTTAGTATGAAGAACCAAAAGGGGTTTCCTGGGGGGCTGCATATTTATTCTTCTTGGAAATTCTAAATGGCCAGCTATCTCCTCCAGTTTCTGCTAAGACCAGTGCTTGGTCCTCACTTAAGATCTAAGACCAATCAGTAACCCCATCCCAACTCCTACTCCCCCTCTACACTCACACACACACACACACACACACACACACACACACACACACACGTACTCCCCAGGCCACAGTCAAGAGCACGTCCTGTGCCAGTGCCCAGCCCTGGGCAACTGACCCTGACGCAGCCCTGCAGGGCAGTTGTTTGCCTGAATGGAACCTCTTATTAAAAATTAATTCCTGTCAAACCCGATTACATATGAACATAGCCTCATTGTGATGGTGACTGAGATTTCTGGAAACAAACATAGGCCCTACTGTCGCCAAAAGCAAAGGGCGTCTTAGGACAATCCTGAGCCTTGATCTGTGAACACAGAGACACAGCCAGCGGATTCCCCGAGGCTCACAAAGGCATTTGTCCTCCAGGGACAGCCATTGTCCCCACCCTCTTCCCCATGCTCCTCCCTGCCCCACACCCAGGCCCCCACTCCCTGAGGCCTGTGTGTCAGATGACAAAACTGATCCTTAAGGCAGATACCTCGCCACCACCACCTAATCCAGATTCTATGCTTCTGATAGCGTGGATTTACCCTCTGAGAGCTTAGGGTCCCTGCTCTGTAAATACAAATTAAAGGTGATAACAGCACTACCCACTGGGGTTGTTGTGGGGGATTAAATGAGACGATATATGTAGAGCACCTGGAATATAGAGGGCTGGCCCTCAATAAATTTCCCAACACATCTCCACCCTACCCTATGCATTCCTGTACTGAGATACTGTCTTCTGCAATGTTTCTCCTATTTAGGGAACAAAACTGGGGGGCTCTTGTTTTTCCTGAGAAAAGTTGAAGAGTACAGAGATCTGAGGTAAAAATACCCTAGACCAGATTTACACATTTCTCTTGTGCATTAATTTCTTCTTCCACTTCCAGCTCTTGAAATCAAGGAGAAACCAAAGTTGGAAGTAGAAAATTCATTGCGTCCTCCTCTTTCTCCCTACTTTTCATATCTTTAGTATTTTTGCCATCAGAAAGTTTGATCTGACATTGTATGATCTTCTAACTGTGGTGGAGAGAACCCCAGCTTCTAAAATAGGTGCCACCTTACTGACTGAGTCAGGGTAAAAAGAGTAACAATGTCCAGTGAGATAACGGCACAAGTCTGAGGAGGCAGAGGGCAAGCAGGCAATATGAATCAGATATAAAATGTGTGAGGTCACTGACCCAGTCATTCCACTTCCAGGAATTTATCCAAAGGAAACAATTAAGCCAGAATAAACCAATGATTTTCATTATAGTACTGCTGATCATAGTGAAAAATTGTAAACAAGCTAATGTTCCTCAATAACAGGTCAATCACACAAATTATTGCACATTTGTATCATTGAATACAATGTAATAAAAAAGTCTTTTTTAATGAAACAAAGCTATACTTAGGGAAGATGAAAGAAGTTCTTAATAAATTATTGAAGTTGGAAAAGCTGGTTGTGGAAAAATATGTGACGATAATCCTGTTTATGTAAAAATGCAAAAATCCATTATGCATACTTTTAACACCCAAAGTATGTTTTGTCAAACTTTTGACTGGTTTATAATGTTTCACTATAGTTATACTAAAAAACAAGGGCTAATCTAGGACGACAATTCAGAGGATTGCTAGCTGAGATCCAAAGTAATAAGAAAAACAACGTTTGGCTTTTAACCCCCGTGAGAAGAAAACAAAACAACCAAACCAGCCAAACAAAACAAGGAAAACTGTAAATCAATCAATCACCCTTAATCCCAAAGAGCCTGCCTGCTGGGGAGGGGGATGTGGGCTATTACCCTTAAAGATTAGAAAAACAAGAAAGGTAGTGGGTAGGATTGCCAAATGAGTAAGGTTCGGAGGAGCCATTAAAGCAAAACGAAAACCAGGTCCCACCAACGTGTAGATTTGAGCCCTGGAGAGAACTTAAACAAAGTGGGTGGAACTCTTCAGTCATCAGAAAGTCGCAAAAAGACAGAAGAAACAGCTCAGGCAGCCTCAAGTCCCATTCCCAAGAGAAACTAAAGTTGGGCCGCTTGTTTTACTTCATTGAAAAACGTGAATGAATCAACTTGTAGGGAAGATAGGAGGAGAAGTGTGGTTTAAGGAAAGAGATTTTGAGGTTTGGGTTTTTTTTGTTTTTTTTTTTAATGCTTTGAACCCTATTCCTTAATCTGAACTGATAAGCATTTTATTAGGATTTTATTATTTTATTTTAGGTGGGCTTGCCGGTGGGTACACCTGTGATTTATTTCGGTGGGAAGAACAAACTTCTTGACAGGTGCCTAAATAAATGGATTTTCTCTTTTTCTTTTCTAAAGTGAGCCTTGTCTTTAGAAGCCAAGTCTTATGTTTTGTTTGGTTGGCTTGGTTGTTTGGGTTTTGGTTTTGTGGTTTTTTTTTCATCTCACATGGGATTAAAAAAAGCCAATTTTTTTTTTCTTTTAGTATCTTACAACTTCGGGTCTCAGCTAGTAATCCTTTGCCTTCTCTTCCTACATTAGCTTATTTTTTGGTTTAATTATAAGCTTCACTGCATCAGACAATCAAACTTTAGATCAGTCCCATCCTGAGGCTGGAGAAATCATCTTGAAAAATTAGACTCAATATAAGAATCCTGCTACTGGGTGCCCCAAACCACTGCTCTGGGACAACCCAGAGGGATAGAGTATGGAGGGAGGTGGGAGGGGGTGTTCAGGATTGGGGGACACATGTATACCTGAGGCCAATTCATGTTGATGTATGGCAAAAACCATCACAATATTATAAAGTATTTATCCTCCAATTAAAACAAATTCATTTTTTAAAAAAAGAATCCTGCTACTAAATTAACATCACTAAGGCCCATCATCTGGTGTTGGAGAAGACTCTTGAGAGTCCCTTGGACTGCAAGGAGATCCAACCAGTCCATTCTGAAGGAGATCAGCCCTGGGTGTTCTTGGAAGGAATGATGCTAAAGCTGAAACTCCAATACTTTGGCCACCTCATGCGAAGAGTTGACTCACTGGAAAAGACTCTGATGCTGGGAGGGATTGGGGGCAGGAGGAGAAGGGGACGACAGAGGATGAGATGGCTGGATGGCATCACTGACTCCATGGACGGGAGTCTGAGTGAACTCCAGGAGTTGGTGATGGACAGGGAGGTCTGGCGTGCTGCGATTCATGGGGTCGCAAAGAGTAGGACACGACTGAGTGACTGAACTGAACTGAACTGAACTGAAGGCTCATCATCAGAAAAGGAAATATAAAGAAAGAAGAGATATTTTTTAAAAAGAGAAAGAAGAGGGAAAATTTTTTTAAACTGTTTGACTCAGCTGGCTCTGGCTCAAGCATCCAGCCTTCCAATCTGTTCTCAAAGTGGGGAGGAAAAAGCCTTTGGTTAGAATAACCAGCAGCAGAACCTTGCGATGTTGAAATGCAACCACACAAAATGCAAAGTGTATTTAGAACAATGGAAACTGCACACGTAGAAAATTGTGTGGTGGTGCAAGGAATTATACAGATTTAAACTACAAAGAATACATTTAACAAATTTTACTGCAAGCTTTCAAAAGCCACTCACACAAGGGGCTTCCCTGGCAGTCCAGTGGTTAAGACTCTGTGCTTCCATTGCAAGGGCTGAGGTTCAATCCCTGCTTGGAAAACAAATAACCTACATGCCTCGAGAACTGGCCAAAAAATTTAAAAAAAAAAAAAAATGAAAACAAAAACCTCGCACAGGTCTCAGCAGTCTCCAATGTAAACACATCACCCAGGCAGTAGCATCTTTTCCTATAGATTTGAGTTACTGCTCTGAAATTATGTAATCTCCCATCTGGAGCAGTTTCCAAAAGCCTTTCCCAAACGATACAGAGACAGAATTCAATCTCTTCTTTCTTCCACTCCTCAACTGCCATGCAGGGCTGCACGTTAGAGTCCATCAACCAGGAAATATTTAGTAAACAGAATTTGTAGTCCATTTATTCTGAGTTTACTTTAAGAAGCCACTTATCTCTTTCAGAAGGACTTGCCTTGCCCATCACCTTTTGGAAATGACCTTAGAGAGAGACACTCCCTGAGGACGTGCAGAATCCAAGGTCAACAGCATGTGTGATAGAAATAAACAATTCAACTATTGACGTTTTAAGATCTTCCCTTTTCCTTCCAGCGACAGTCATTCTTTTCAGAGCAACTGATGCTGAAAGCTCAGCCTCTGTGCACCAGGTGCCAAACTGAATCTCAGAGACAGAGTTTTGGATGAAGTAGAAAAAATGGCTTTATTGCTTTGCCAGGCAAAGGGGGACACAATGGGCTCTTGCTCTTGAAAACTGTGTCCAAACCCAGGAGGATTTGATGAGGAGTTTTACAGCAGCAGTTCAAAGGGTGGGATTTAGAGATTAAGATAAAATTAGGGTATGTGCAGGGCCTCCAGCCCTCTAATCTAGTCTCAGGTCATCTTCTTGAAAAGTTTCTCTGGTTCCTTTAATGTAGCCTTAAGTGGTCTTTCTCTGATATGAGGAATGTTGCTATCTTAACAAGCTTAAAGATATCCTTATGTGTATCCCTTGAGGTGGAACCAGGACCCTGCCCCAAGGTTGCACTGTGATTTCCTGGCTACCCTTTCCTTGTGTTAGCATCCCTTCCTTTCCTGAATTAGCAAGTGTTCAAATCTGCCCTTTGGAACTCAGGGAAAGTCATGGAGGCTGGGGTCAAGAAAGGTCAGGACAGAAAACTTCTGTGCCCAGAAGCCTCACAGGGTCTTTCCTGCTCAGTTTCACAACTGAACCACATCCGTAGGTGTACCCACACGAGGAGACTACATGAGCTCCCAGCTTGCAAGCTCATGAGCCTGCAAAGTGTCTCCTCTGCTATATACGATGACACATCAAAGTATCTCCTCTGCTATATTCTTAGAAACATGACCATAATTTCTTCTCCAGTGAAAGGTTATGCTACAACACCTAAAATCAATAATAATTTTGAGGTAGGGAGGCCTTGCAAGGTTATATTATTCAAAACCTCATTTTGCAAAAATGATGAAGTTGAAGGCCAGGTATGTCAAATTCATTTGAAAAAAAAAATTTATATTTTCTAAGAATTTTGCCACGAGATTATAGTTTCTCCATCTTTGATCATGCACAGTGGAAAGATCAAAGGTCTTTGATCTTTGATGAAAGATGAGGTCACATCAACCTGAGTTCAAATCCCAATTCCACCCTTTATGGCCTTGGTTGTTGGTGTTCAGCCACTTAGTTGTGTCCAACTGTTTGTGACCCCATGGACTGCAGCACTCCAGGCTTCTCTGTCCTTCATTATCTCCTGGAGTTTGCTCAAATTCATGTCCATTGAGTCAGTGATGCTGTCCAACAGTCTCATCCTATGTCATCTCCTCCTCCTGCTCTCAATCTTTCCCAGCATCAGGACTGTCTTGGTGGTCACAGGTAAGTAAATCTCTCTAAGCCTCCATTTGCCCATCTGTAAAATGGACTCGATAAGAATTAAAGGAATCCAGAATATACCACTGGGAAGAGTCTGTTTCCGAAACTCCCTTTACCTGCCTAAAAGCAGAGCTTCCCAAAAGAATTCAGCTGTCATAAATGCCCTGCCCAGACTTTAACCACCCAGGGAAAATTGACGTCTTTTGCTGGAGAGAAGTCAGCATTAGGACATGACCTTAACAGACATTGTCACGAAATTACCATATCTCCTATTTATTCTCCTAAGGGCCCATTTTTCTTTCTTAAAAGTCTGTTTTCCCATAAGTGCCCTTCTCTCCCTCCTCTTTCACTATTAAGATGGTAAAAAAGCCCTAAATTTTAACCACTTCCTTGAGTCATATTTTTCTGTGAACTACTGCAAACGTAAGTGAATATAAGTTTGTCTTTTCTCTTGCCAGTCTGTCTTTTGTCCATTTGATTCACAAGCTTCCAATCATTAAATTTATGAAATTAGAGGAAAATTTATTTCCTCCTCAAAAGTGCTAACTGCTGCTGCTGCTGCTAAGTCTCTTCAGTTGTGTCCAACTCTGTGCAACCCCATAGACGGCCCACCAGGCTCCCCCGTCCCTGGGATTCTCCAGGCAAGAACACTGGAGTGGGTTGCCATTTCCTTCTCCAATGCATGAAAGTGAAAAGTGAAAGTGAAGTCGCTCAGTCGTGTCCGACTCTTAGCTACCCCATGGACTGCAGCCCACCGGGCTCCTCCGTCCATGGGATTTTCCAGGCAAGAGTACTGGAGTAGGGTGCCATTGCCTTCTCCGAAAGTGCTAACATGTATTAGTTAATTAAAACAACCAAGACACTATCGTGTGTTAATTAGTTCGCTTCCCACCATATCTCTATAGTATTTTTATTTTCCAGGGAAGAAAACAGAGACATGGAGAAGTTAATCAATTTTCTTAAAGTCAGACAGCTGGTAAGTGATGGAGTCAGGATTTGAACCCAGCAATCTAATTTGAGAGCTCTTGTACTTAACAACTGTACATGCGTGCTAAGACTCTTCAGTCCTGTCCAACTTTTTGTGACCTTATGGACTGTAGCCCGCCAGGCTCCTCTTTCCATGGGATTCTCCAGGCAAGCATACCAGAGTGGGTTGCCATGCCCTCCTCCAAGGGATCTTCCTGATGGAACCCATGTCTCCCACAGCTCCTGCATTGCAGGCAGATTCTTTACTGCTGAGCTATCAGGAAGTTGGTACTTAACCACTTCATAAGAGTAATATCTGCCTCACGAAGAAGTTACCAAAGATTAGAGGAGATAGTCTGCAAATAGCACACAGCCTAGCCCAAAGGAAAGGCTCAAAAAATGCAGCTTCTGTTTTTACTATCAGAAAATGGTCTGTCAATGTGCTGTTGCTGAAACTAGAGCTTTTCCTGTCCCCCATCAAGGAATTAGGATAGAACAAGGAATCTAATCTGAAAGTAATATAACTAATTTGTGTTTGAATTAGCTGTAGTTTCTAGCTTGACTGATGCGTGGAGGGTGTTGGAGTTCCTGAAAATAGACAAGGAAAAGGCAGCCAGAGGAGAGGAATTTGTCAGGATCACTCAGCACCATTCAACGGACTTCAAGATTCAAGTGACTGAAAAGGTGTAGGTTTGGTCTGGTTTGGTTTAGTTTGGGTAGGTTTTGTTTCGTTTATCTTACCACGAAGTCGGGATATTTGTCTTGACCCTAATATGACCTGGATAAAATAACCCACAAGCTTCCTTGAGTCTGATTAGCTGCTGGTCAGCAGCCTTGCAGTGACGGATTCAGCTCTCCCAACGTCCTGATCCCTGAGCTGGGAAGGAAGTGGACCAGTGAGACATGCAATATCCACATTGCTGTGGAGGACGAAACAGATGTTAACAACCTGGGCTTCGGAGTCAGACCCATCTGTGAAGAAATACCAGCAAAAGACTCAATTTAAATGCTCTGATTTCTGCTTTCTCATCTGAAAGACGGGAATTTAAAATCTCTATAAAACCTACCTCAAACGATAGTTGGACCAACCTCATGGTAATAGCTCAATATGCATGTCCGTGCTCAGCTGTGTCTGACTCTTTGTGACCCCATGGACTGCAGCCCACCAGGCTCTTCCGTCCATGGAATTTTCCACTCCAGGTGATCTTCCCAACTCAGGGGTTGAAGCCCCATCTCCTGACTCTCCTGCATTGGCAGGAGGGTTCTTTGATCCCTGAACCACCTGGGAAACCTGATGCTGGGAAGCTCAATGTGTATTCTCTGGTAAATTTTTAAATTGACTTTGTGATCCAGCAGCAATTTCAGGAAGTTTTTCATGAAGCTTCCCTTCCCCAAACAGGAAAAAAAAAAAAAAAAAAAACCATTCCCCTCTTCCTCTCAATTGCTGTAGTACTGCTTCTGGATCTCTTTGATGGAAATAAGTGACATCAGTTTCTATGTGCCAGCCAAAGTGCTGAGCACTATCTCCATTTTTTCACAGAAGAGAAGAGGGAAAAACTAATGAAGTGAAGGAACTGGTCTCAGGTTATACATCCAGCTAGTGATGAAGCTAAGATTTGAACCTGCAGGAGTTTAAATTCAGAATCTATGTTCTTAACTTGAGGCTATTTGTTGCTCTGTACCCACAATGACTTAGGTTCCTTTTAGCTTCATTTCAAGGCTAAAAGGTCAAGATTTGTATCTAATTTATCTTTTTATAGCCCCCAAAATATTCTTTGAACAAACACTTTGTCTATTATTAAATGGACTCCCCTGAGGCTTACAATCATAATTCATTTTTACTAAGTGCTCTACATCATTTTCTCATTCAATCTTCACAAGTCCATCAGCTAAGTGTTGGTATTATCCCCATTGTTCCAATGAGGACACCCAAGGCTCAGAGAGACTAAGTAACTTGTTCAAGTTCACAGGGAAAGAAAGTGACAGGTCTGGGGTCTCATCTGGGAAGATGGAATCCATTCATCGAGCTTGTAATCTTCATTTTACAGCTAAGAATCATATCTGATCTGAGATATTCTATGGGTCCACTCAGCCAGCCTCTTTTTTTTTTTTTTTAACTTTTTAACTCTAGATTTCTTTCGTCAAGGTGTTAGGAGAGCCTGAAAAATATGAAGCTTTGTATAAAAGTCAGTGGCAATTCCAAAATGTCCTTCTGAGAAGGATTTGGGAGTAGAAATTTCCAAATTTCAATTTGGAATTGGACAGAGAGCAAGAATTGTTTGAAATTATATATATTTTATGAGGCTATATTTTCATAAAAGACTCACTACTTTTAATCAGATTCTATTATTACCTGTGAATTGCTGATGGATATTATCAGGGCACATTAAAGGGATAATCACTCTTCTGTTTGAGGATATATTAAAAATTCTGTGTTTCATGAAGCTGTATGTGGACAAGTTATCATTTACCAAAAGCAATGTAGACATCAATTAAGTGAAATCTCAAATTTATAAATGATGCCAAGACCCTCTGGCAATTGAAATACCAACTCAACAAGAATAAACACGAGGAAGATCTCACAGAGATGTGTGAGTGGGCAGAGAATATTGACGCTCAGTGGAGGGAGCCACAGGTAGTGCCCGCAGGAAAAGGCAACCCACCTTGTTCTCAGGAGACCAGGGCCTCCGAGTGCAGACGTGATCCAGGAAAAGGATGATGGCATCATCGCAGCCCATTCCCCGAAGAAGGAGGTCCAAAGTATTGTGGCAGTCACAAAAGCAAGCATCATCAGGAAGGATGTTAAAAACAAAATAGAAAGCACAATCTCATAAGTGCTTGCACACACGCACACACACATACACACAGAGATGCCAGAATTCATTTGCTACAGAAATACGGGGTCAAGTTCCAGTCTTTAAACCTCAAAAATGTCATAACAAACCTGGACGTATCCAAAGGGCACTTAAAATTTTTAGAATTTTTAAAGAAATCAGAGAACTTTAAACCAGAAAAGACAAAACACAAGAGTTGATGGCTCATAACATCACAGAAGTTTCTTTTTTTTTCTTCTTTAAGATCAGATGGTTCTGATAAAGTGAGCACAGTCCAGTGAGAACAGCAGACCTATAAGTCTTGGTGAAATTAAAACAAAGTATTTCTAAGATGATTTATATTTTCAAATGCTATTGTATAGGGCAAATAATAAACTAGAAAAAATCATAGTTCTAAGAGAGTCTATCGTCAGGGGCACCTAAAAGCTTACTGTGCAGTTAGAACTAAATTATTAATATATGCCCCATCTTTTGATGCTCATATTATGAAAGATACCTAGCAATCTCCCTTTCACTGTTCTTTGAAGATCCTGAGACAGGAGATACTAGATTAAATTAACTACTGGCTTAATATATATGACATATTAGTAATCCTCAAACTGGTCAATCAAAGAATTACCTGCGGAACTTTTATTAAAAAACAGATTCCCAGGCCTCATATCCAGCAATTCTAATTCAGTAGGTTTGGGGCTTAGCAACCTTAAGGGAAAATCCTTTCCATGGAAAAATCCAGAGAGTAATAGGATTGATTGAATTTGAATCATGTTTTATCCCTGAACCAATCACTGAAATGGGAAAATGCAGCACTCTTGCCCTGGCCTGGGTCACGGACCTGCCGCCTAGAGTGGCGGGTAGGGTTTTCTCCAGGAATGAAGTGAGAACGTAATATTCAGTCTCCTTCCCCAGTAACAGAACCTCAATTACATATTAGGGGACACATGTGCCCAACTAGAGTCTGTATTCTGCAGTCTCTCTAGTTATGGCCATGTGGATAACTCTGGGTGCTGAGTGTGCAGACGACAAGTATGATACAGGATTTCCTGGAAGATTCTTTGAGGGAACAGACTCTGCAAGGGGTGTCCTCTTTTTCCCGTCTCTCCATCCTCCTTCCTACTGACTGGAATGTGAATGTGATGACCAGCATGAGCCTCTGCTTTGTGACTGTGGGAATCAAAGCTAGAAGAAACCTGATTCTTAAACAAGCCTGTGAAGTGGTCCGACGAGGCCAGGATTTTCCACCTCCTGACTTTTATAGGAGAGAATCAATCCTCATGGGTTTTGATAATTTTTAGTTTTTGTTCTCTATTATAGGCCTCTGAAGCTAATTCTCCATCACAGACAGTAGGATTCTGTAATCAAATGTGTGATATTGTGATTTATAATAAGAAATATATATATTGGTCTCTGTCCCCAGTTCCTGACACAGGGCTTTTGAAACCCTGTAATTTCCTGGGGGATAAGACAGTCTTTTGTTTTAATAAGAGGACTCTGTGTGGGCTTTTGGATGAGGACCGGTTATCGGAAGGAATAAGTCATGATTAGATTGGAATTTTCAGCCCTGCCTCCCATTATCTTGAGAAAGGAAAAGGGCTGAAAATGAAGTTAATGATTGATCATGCCTACTCGACAAAACATCCATCAAAATTCCAATAGTATGGAGTTTCAAGAGCCTCCTGTCTGGTGAACACATGCTTACTGAAAAAGACCTAAGACCACAGAGACACAAACTTCTGCTGAAGACCCTAGACCTTGCCCTATGTATCTCTTCCCTGGTGCACAACTGCATGCTTTATCACATCCTTTAAGAAACCAGTGACGGGCTTCCCTGGTAACTCAGTGGTAAGGAATCTGCCCGCCGAGGCAGGAGCCACAGGTTCAATCCCTGGCCTAGGAACATCCCACATGCCGCAGAGAAGCTAGGCCTGTGTGCCACAGCTATTGAGCCTGTGCTCCAGAGCCCTCCAACCTCAGTGATTAAGCCCACGTGCCACAAATACTGAAGCTGTGCCCTCTAGAGCCCATGCTCCCCAACAGGAGAGGCCACTGCAATGAGAAGCCCGCAAACTGAAACGAGTAGCCCCCCACTCTCCCCAACTAGAGAAAAGCCCACCATACAATGAAAACCTAGCACAGCCAAAAATAAATAATAAATAAATAACAAATAAATAATAAATATAATATATATAATAAATAATATAAATAAATAAATTATATATTTGAAAAGAAACTATATATTTAAAAAGAAATTATATATTAAAAAAAAAAACATAATTAATCATTGCCTTGGGTTCTGTGAGCTGCTCTAGCAAACTGATTGAACCTGGGAAGAAGGTCATGGGACCCTCTGATTTGTGGCCATGTGTTGGGCTGAAGTGGTAGGTAGCTGTGACCTTCTACTTGCTATTAGCATCTGAAGTGGGGTAGGAACAGTCTTGAGGGGTTTCACCCTGAAGCTATAGAATCTGCCACTGTCATTAAATAGATAGTGTCAGAATGTGGTTTAATTGTGGGACATCCAGCTGGTATCACAGAAAACTGCTTGGTATGGGGAAATTCCTCTGCACGTTGGATGATCAGAAGTGTCGAAAGAAAAGTGTGTGAGTAGTAAAGGAGACACAAGAAACAATGGCACAGGAGGAGAAAGCTGGAGTTTTTCCAGTTCAAGATGTTACTGGGAAGGCAGACAAGGCCAACCAAAAGTCACTATTTTTTCTACTCTCTGCAAACTCTTTTTAAATTTCACCCCCCATATACCTGGTTTTGTGACTTGAAAAATACTTTTGCTGTGCCTTACAAAGAATTTGTCTTTTACTACTTCCAAGTCTAGACATAATTCATCACCTATAACCGTAGCATCCTTTTCATGTCTGTGAAAAATACAGCACTCTTCAAAACTTGGTACAAGATTTAGTACACCCCAAAATGCTTCTACACCAGCCCCAAGTAATCCAAAGTAGCTATTCTTTCAACTCGATCTCTGTTTCCATGTTTGTTAAAATAGAATCAGTGGTTTTCAAACCTTTTTACCCACAAGTCCCATGATTCCCTAAGGCCTCCATTTAAGGTTACGCAGGTTGGTCACTGCCATTTTTGTCACTGTCTTTCTGGTTAACACCTTTCAGAGCGATACAGTATATAACCTGCCATTAAAGGTGCCTATGCCCTTCCCTGAGAAGCACCAGAGGGACAAAGTTTGAAAATCACTGCACCAATATTTTCAATGCGTATAATCAATAAGGGACTAAGTGCTTAGGACATCAAAGCATTCCTTGTGCTGTGCTTAGTCACTCAGTCGTTTCCAACTCTGTGTGACCCCACGGACTGCAGCCCATCGGACTCCTCTCTCCAGGGAGATTCTCCAGGCAAAAATACTGGAGTGGGTTGCCATGCCCTCCTCTAGGGGATCTTCCCAACCCAGGGATTGAGCCAAGATCTCCCCCATTGCAGGCATATTCTTTACTGACTGAGCCACCAGGGAAGCCCTTAAATCAATAAAAAAAAAAAATAGAGGTTATGCAATCAAAAACTTGGCAAGAGGCTTAAACAGGAACTTTTCAAAATAAAATACATATCCTTTGGCCAATCAACACTGAACAAAGGCTCAACCTTGTGAAGAATCAGAATACTGAAAGTGACTGCTACTGCTAAGTTGCTTCAGTCGTGTCCAACTCTCTGCAACCCCATAGACGGCAGCCCACCAGGCTCCCCCGTCCCTGGGATTCTCCAGGCAAGAACACTGGAGTGGGTTGCCATTTCCTCCTCCAATGCATGAAAGTGAAAAGTGAAAGTGAAGTCCCATGGACTGCAGCCTACCAGGCTCCTCCGTCCATGGAATTTTCCAGGGAAGAGTACTGGAGTGGGGTGCCATTGCCTTCTCCCACTGAAAGTGAAAATCATAGTAAATAACCATTTCACACCTTCTAGATGAATGACAATTAAAACAAGTCTGACAGTATTAACTATTGACAAAAATGTGGAACTACAAAAACTCAAATACTGTGGATGGTATTGTAAACTGGTACAACACTTGGAAAAGAATTTGCCATTACTGGGGATCTACACAGCCTATTCCTATTCCATTCCTTTTCTACTCTCAGAGAAATGTGTGCACATGGGTATCAGGGTCGATGCACAAAACTGTTCTTAGCAGTACTGTTCATAATAGTTAAAACTGGAAAAAATCCAACTGTCTGTCTATGTAAGAGGGTCTGCTACAATGGAACACTATGAAATACAATAGAATACAATTTTTCTTGGAAATAATCAACTATCACTATGTTTAATAACTTGGTTGAATCTATCACAAATATAACACTTTCTCTGGACCAAATGAAAGCGTTAACATTCTTTTGCAAACTGTTTCATATTTTATTTCATGGGTCAATTTTTGTTAGTGTCTCAATGGTATTCCTACACTGGGAACATTGGAGACAGAAGAAAGAAGAGTTGGATTAAAAGAATAGCTGCAGCATTGTGGACAACTATAATCTTTTCAAGATAGGATCATGAGACCAATTTGGGGGCTCATTATTACTTCTTGGAGTCCCGGATTCAAGCAGTTTCCACATAAGATGTGGCAGTCTCTGTTTTTCAAAAATGGTTGTAGCCATATGTTCCACCCCATGGGCTTTTCCAGAATCTTGCCCCTCCTTCATCTCCTCACCTCAAATCCTGTAGACCATTGTGTGACTGTGTGAGCCTGCATCCTAAAAGTCAACACGGTTTCCACCTGACTCTCTCACTTTTTCACCCATGGAACTCAGACTTCATATTGGGAGGAAATTTAGACCATGTGAAAAAGAATCAAAGTCCCTGGCACCAGCCGGTGGCTGAGCGCCCCGCACCAACTTGCCAGCCATGTGAAGGCACCATCTTGGAAACAGCTTCTGGGTTGCAGTCAAACTACCCCAATAATATGGCACTGAGCAGAGACCAGACTTCCCTGCTGAGATCTCTTCTAATGCAGACCTATGAGCAAAATTGATTGTTGTTGTTAAGCCACTAAGTTTGGGGCTAGTTTTTTACATAGCAGTAATAGCCAGAACATAAGAGAAAGGGATATTCCTGCTACAATTGTCCTTGGAGTTATGTGCTGCCAAAGAACGTCTTCTGTACCCTCCCCTCTTTCTTCCTTATCCTGTTAGCATTTTGCAATAGGAAGTAAACTAGACTTAGTGGAAAATCCTTAATGTAATAAATACTTAGTTTGTCTCCAAATGCAGGAAAAGGAGAATTCTAGTTAGAAGAAGCACCTTTTTTTTTTTTCTTTCTTTCGTTTTTTTTTTTTTTTGGCTTAGTGCTTTTGAGGATGTCATTATCAAATCGTGTATATTTTTTCCCTTTGTGTGCCTAAGAGTTCATTTCTGGAGGTATGGTAGGCCAAAACTTCTCATTATTAAAAGCCTGCGAACAGTTTCTAAAGGTATTTTCCATGACAAAATAGGGAAGTGGGTGGGCCAAACTGCAAACATGTGGGCTAATAATCCTTTCCCATATAAAAAATAAAATATCAGATCTAAGGGCTTCCCTGGTGGTTCAGACAGTAAAGAATCTGCCTGCAATGCAGGAGACCTGTGTTCAGTCCCTGGGTTGGGAAGATCCCCTGGAAAAGGGAATGGTTACCTACTCCAGTATTCTTGCCTAGAGAATTCCATGGACAGAGGAGCCTAATGGTGGTAAAAAAAAATATATATATATATATATATATAATTTTGACTGTTGCCTCAGGTAAGGACATACAAGTACTTGCCCAATAGCTCCTTTGGGCTTCCGCTTTGACTTGGAGCACCAGCAGAAAAATTGAGAGGTTACACTTTGAAACATGACTTTGTTTTCATCAGCCTTTGAGGGCCTGTTAAGTCTTCAGTCCGGTTACTTTTTATTTTAAACTTGTTTCAACCAAGCAGTGCAACACAGATCAAGGCCTGGATAAATATTTGTGAATTGTTTGAACTTTGTTCTGTGCCCTTAGATACTCTTAGGAAATCAATTGTGGACTTTAAAGAAGTTTAGAGATTTCATCACCAAAACCAGACTAATTCAGGGACCACTGTAGTAGGAACATGCGAGGAGTATGTGTATTTGAAAGTCTGCGAATCTTGTATGTGAGGAATGACATATAAATTTATACCCAAAATAATCCTTTTGAAGCAGTTTGAAGTCTGAAGATTGAGATTTTAGATGACTTTTCAAGAATATTTAGTTACAGCCAGCTTTCACATGATCTGCCCTTGTATTCTGCTTCTCCATTTGCTTCTAACATGCCTCTCTTATTCTGCAGCTCTCCATGGTTCCCTCTCTCCCCCTCCCCCTCCTTCCCCTCTCCCCTTCCCCTCCTGCCCCATCACCAGGCAAGTTTTCTTCCAACTGGATCACAGGGAGGAAGTGACTCTCTCTGGGGCCAGTTCACTTGTGTAATCCTGAAAGGGGAGTATGGGCAAGGGTCAGGGCCAGCTGGCCTGTTGCTAGCTGCTCTAGAGATTCTTAGGAAAATCAGGTTTGTAATTCTGGGCCCATAGGCCCAAGACAGAGCAACTTCTCCAGTAGAGGGAGGGTGGCATCGTCTAGGCAGGCTGATTTCTCTCCGATGACACATCAGCCAGGGTCCTCTGACTCTGTTGATTTGGGTTTGATTTGGCAGGTCACTTAACCCCTGCTTCCTCCACTTCCTCGGCTGTGAAATGGGGTCACCACTTCCTAGTCAGCATCACAGGACTTTACAAAGAGAAAATTCTGATGACAAGCAGTTTTGCAACAGGAAGAGCTAAAGCTTCAACGCTCAATTGTACCAGTTCCCACGAGCTGACCATAGGCTCTGCTGGCCTCTCCCTGCCTCAGTTTCCTCATTGAAAATCAGGATAATAATAGGACTCATCTCAAAGCTGCTTTGAGGATTAAATGAGATAATATTGTACTTGAAGTACAGTATCTAATAGCCTTAGTAAATGTTATTTGTTTCCCCTGATCTGCAGCTCATTTTACCATTTAGTATGTGTACCAGAGCACTGGAATAGATAAGAGAATCCTACAATGAAAGAGAAAAACTCTCTCACTTTACAGACAAGAAAAAAAAGAGAGAGAGAAAGATGCAGTGAGATTGGGTAACTTGCCCAGGGCTTCTGATTCATTAGTGAGAGTGAAGTTTAGGGCTTCTAATTGTTGGGTCAAGCAAGCCTCCGTTTTCACTCCTTTGAAGGTTGTGCTGGTATTTCTATCCCCAGATAACCCTTTCGAAGTCTGATATTAACCCTTAGACCAATTTTGACCATTAAGCAATACATTTTCTAAGTCTCCAGCAGTCCCAGGAAACCTGCAGAAAACCTCCACGAAAGCCACCGCCTCCCCCAGCTCCCTGCAGAAGGCCAGGAAAGGTAGCTGGCTCAGAGACCTGAGGAAGCCACTAACGGGGACAGCAGGTGAGGGGGGAGGCCGGGGAGCTGCAGCTGCTGGGAAAGGTTGCCCTAGTAACCATGCAGGGCTCCATTCAGGAAGTGAGCCTAACTCCAAGATGCAAAAGGATCGCCTTCACGGGGGCTCCTGCAAGCACAAAGGCACCAAAGGAACGAGGGCCGGCCCGGAGAAAGGAGGCGCGGGGAGAGGTGGGGGCCCACGCTGTCATTTACAACCCTCCACCTTCCAGAGAAGAAAAAGAGAATAGCTCTTTGAATCTTCTGGCCTGTGTGAACCGTAAAAATCCCCATTTAACATGAGGCCCTTTGTGGCAATGGAGAGAAGCTGGCCCCGACTCTGTTCACCAGCCTTATGAAACAATATACCAGGAGAAGGGGGAGAAATCCCTAACATTGCAACTTTATGGGGGCCCTAAACTCTCCTTGCTCCCTCTCTTTTATTTGCACTGATGACAAAGACCATTTGCTACCAATTTATTGGAAACTTTTTTTTTTTTTTTTCACAGCTTGAGCTGCTTAAAGGCAGGGAGCTCCCTCTCCCCCAAATCGATGTCAGACACTTGCTGAATGGGCTGGGCTCAATTATGCTCCCACCGCAAGCTCAGCTCACACTGTGACCCTGCATGGCTTCCTGCTATTCATATGTGTTACTTCCCCTTTGTGGTAATGGCTTGTGGCATTCGGCCAGAAAACATTATTAATTTCAGAAGTGGACTGACAAACAACAAGCCCACAGTGAACCGAGAGGAAGTGCCAGGGAGGCCAGCTGTCGGCCTGAGCAGAGCCGAAGGAACTCAGTGTTTGCAAGTTCTAGAAGGAAAGGAGACGATAATCCACAAAGAGGAAATGCACTAAAATTATCCACCGCCCGTATTAAAGAGAGAAGAAAGAGAAAAGAGAAAAGAAATCAGAGAAAAGAGAAGGGAGGAGAAAAGCACACAGCTACTTGAGCTGCAGCTGGACAGGAAATTGCTAAGGCTGCTCGCAAATCCCTACTTTGAAGAGGCAGTTTAGGGAATGCCAGGAGCGGAAACCGTTCAGAACCGGATTAACACGAGCCAAGTTGAACTGCAACCCACTTCTCCTTTCGGAGCTCCGGCTGACTCAGGGCACCCAAATGGGAGGGACTGACTTGGTATTTTTCTGCACTGTTTCTGCCTTTTGTACATGCTTAGCTGCTAAAAGTCACACGGGACAGCTTGATACAATTGCCATAGAATCAGGGTTATTTGCCTCCTAGCAGATAATCCAACTGACATCTCACATGTACCGTGTGAGTGAAAAGCTCATTTTTCTCTCCACTGCAGACAAAGGGACTAAGCTCATTCAAAAAGGGCTGGAAATTATGTTCTAGTTCTTTTGATTTCATACACTTTTTATTTTGTGTACTTGGTCACTCGAGACAAGGAGAGGGATGTCCTGAGGGAAATGACAGAATATTAAGCTTTTACCTTGAAAATTAATGGTTCAAAATAACCTCAACATAAAAAAAACTTTTTTTCAACAGGGGTTTCTGGCCCACATTCTAAATTAGTTACGCATAAAGCACATTAGGACAAGAGTGGTGATGCTTCAAGCGCTAATGTGAAATTGTGGCCACGTCCAGACTCAGGGAGAACGCTGAGCTGTGGTCTGCCATGAACACCAGAAAGGGGAGACACCATCTGATTCATTTACTATTCCAAGACTAGAATTTGCAGGTAGAAGTGCCAGTTACAAACCAGAGAAATAATTATCTCTACTTTCTTCCTGCTATGTGTATTACTGAGCAGAAGACCCTGTCAGGGAAAATCAAGAGAGGTTAATGCTGTCATTTTGTTATTCTGATGCCTTCTCTTTGTGACTATTCATGAGTATCTAAATACTGTCATTTCAGAAAGCTATGCTCTTAGTACACTATTTTCCTTCAAGAGGATCACGGTTTTCTTAAATAGGCCAGACTTACTATATTTTGTCCATAGGAATGATATGAACTTCCCTGGTGGCTCAGATGGTAAAGAATCTGCCTGCAATGCAAGAGACCCTGGTTCAACCCCTGGGTGGGGAAGATCCTCTGGAGAAAAGAATGGCTGCCCACTCCAGTATTCTCACCTGGAGAATTTCATGGACAGCAGAGCCCCGCGGGCTATAATCCATAGGATCACAAAGAGTCGGACACGACTGAGAATTTCACACTGACACTCATAGGAAATGATATAGTCAATCCCTTCCATTACATCACTTTTACTTGAAGCAAAAGGTTAATTTCATAAACTGTACCTGAAGACTTCTTGGAAATAGTTTGAGATGAGAACTTTGCCCCAGTATTCCTACATGTATTTTAAATAATCCAGTATCAATCCCCAAATGAAAAATCCTAAAATTTATCACTTCACATCCAAGTACAATTAAGGAGAGATTTAGAAAAAATACACATTTGATAGCCAAAATAGTTATTTATTAATAATTTAAGGTTTTACATTCTTATAATAAAATTTCAGCTCAGAACTTTATACCATGAACATATGGAGCCACTTGTCTCCTTCCTTCACAATCATATGCATGTCGCCTATCGAATGAGTAGTACCCATGCTCACACACACACACACACACACACACACACGCTTCCAGTTTCACACAAATTGTTTTTTAAAAAGGAAAGAAACCAACCCAAAATATTGCATTTGAGGTGACACTCCCTGAAGAATTTTGTACAGAGGTAAGATACTGTTTAGCACAGCTGAAGTTTCAACAACAACAAAAAAAGTGAGCCCATGATTTTGGTGTCTTTCCAAGATATCCCCTTTGAGACAATACAAATCAAAATATTTACAGAGATAAGGCAGAATCAAACTACATTAAGGAGAAAAAAAGTCACAAGGAAGATATATGAAAGAGACTGAAGACTGCACCATAACAAGGTCTCCATGATCATTCAGTGTCCATGAAAATGTCATTCAGAATTGGTAACGTTGAGCATGCTGCAAATATATCCTTTGGATTCAAAAAGAGCAAAAGTTTCCATTGTTTTTAAGTGGCAAACTGCTCTTTCTCCCTTTGGATGATTTCTTTTAAACCCATCAAAGGAAAAACACAGTTCAAACAAACACTGTCAAGTGATTTAAGATCAAATATTTACAATAATCAAATGGAATATGAGATTCATTTGATTGATTATTTATTTTTGTTTTTCTTTTTTTTTTTTTTTTGCAAACTGATACTACAAATACAGAGCTGAAACCTCTCTTTGGCTCCTCTATATGCAAAATTGAATCGGTCTTCACTGAAGACAATATAGAATCAGTTCCAGATGCAAAAGAAACAGTCATACAAGGCCCTAAAGAACACATGCTCCTACCCTACCATTTGGTCCTACCCTATGTACCTGGAAGTCCTCGAATCCCAGTCCCTGCAGGGGTAGGCTGTACACAGGGGTGTGGAGCAAACCTACTGCCTCTATCTATACAGCAGGTCCTGTTCTTCCAACAGGAAGGGAGCAAATCTCTCCCTTGGGAATAACCAATGCCATACGTGGTAACCTTGTCTAATACAGACAGCTGGTGTCCTGTTGACACCTGGGGCCACATACAAAGAGAGCAGCCTGGCTGATGCTGCTAAGAGAAACTGCTCAAGATCGGCTGGACACATCCCAGCGGGGGGTGCACTTCACGTGGATTGCAGAGAGTCCACCTGGTAGACATTCTGGTTGGAGGGGGTGGTGAAATAGAGCTGCTGTGTGGGGACGCGGTTGTCACAGGGGCTGCTCAGTCCCAGCGTCCTCTCGAAGTCCAGCAGCTGGCCCATGAAGTTGAAGTTGGGGGAGATGTTGGATTTCTTCATCTTCACAATGTCATAAGCATCGTTCATCGACAGATTGAGCTTCTGCATAAGGTAAGCCACAGTCACAGTGACCGAGCGGCTGATGCCAGCTAAGCAATGCACCAGGACGCCACAGTTTTTGCCCCGGGCTTCATCTGTAAACAGAAAAAGAAAGGGAAAAATATCAGTAGACCGAAAATCCCCCTTTGTGAACGATCAGTCTAAAACCTGAGTAATAATAATACTAAACATTAAAAAATAATTGTGTGTGGCAGCTGAGCCCTGCAGGCAGCAGAAAATGTATCACTGGGCTAAAACATGTACACTGGGCACAATTACATATTTCAGATATTTTCTGAAAAGGGAGCTTTTGTATTAAGTTTCTGCCAACACAAAACCCCTTAATGTGTGCATTCTTTGCCTCAGCATGTGAATACCAGAAACCCTGCAATATGGTCGTGAATGCCTTTTATACAGACAAGCAGACTGCAAGGGTCTATTAAATTATTCTCCAACTGTTGTGCAGCGAACAATGGAGGTATTCAGGCATTTCAGAAAAGAGAGAGGGAAGTCACAGGGGACAGCCCATTAGGAGGAACAGGATGTCGACATGGCCTGAAAATGAGTTCCTTTGTAATAGGAAATGCATTACAATGCCTGGAGATTCGCTTCTCCAGGCTTTCAGCCCACAGTTCTTCCTGCTGGGCTCAGGTTACCCTCACTGTCTCACTGTGAACCGGTATCACAGTAACATTTAGTTGGATTACAGCATCTCGCATTCACAGAGCTTTCCAACAACTAACTTGGTGTCCTAAAACAACTCCCAGGTCGTTCTTTTAAAATTATTAAGTCATGCTAGGATTCCTGTTTACCAAGAGTACTTCTACCGGGCCCTCCTCCAGTCCAAAGATGGTGGGAAAATCCTGCTGTCTACTTACAAATGGCCCCTCTTTCAAACGACTGGAGTCAGTCAAACAACAGACAAAATTTGCAATACACCTGTGGTCTGCAACCTTGTCAAAAGGCACTTTTTTTTTTTTTTTTTAAGGAAGAAGATATACCAGAATCAAGAACGGTCCTGGAACATTTGAGACCTGCAGTCCCACAAATTAGCAAGCAGCGAGAAAGATGAACAGCTTAAACTCTAAGAATGGTGAGGAATTCTGCGTTTAAAAGTCTGAGCAAGAATTGTTCATTAGTCTCACCTATGAAAGAAATGGCCTCAGGGAAAAACTGGGACAGGTTTTGGCTCCAGTGATCCGAGATGGGGATCTGCTTGTATTTGAACTCTCCTGCATTCTCAAAGAGATTCGGCAAGTTGGGGGTGACGTTCAATATGTACTTGATGCCAAACTCCTCCAACACGTCCAGGTTGGTGGAGTCCTTGGCACAGCCCAAATAGAGGAAGGGCAAGATCTCCACAGGGAAAGAAGGCTGACTGTTGGACAGCGGGCTGCCATCCGAGTCCGTTGCACTATTGGGGTCTCGGTCAAGGTCAGACTCAATGTCCGAGGAGGAGTCGGAGCTGATCCGCAGGCCCCCGAGCCCCAGCACTGGCAACGGTGGCGAGCTGCTGCTACACGAGCCGTCTAGATTGGTCTCGCAGTGCAGGGCGAACTCGGCTTGGAACTTACTGAAACCACCTGCCAGGAGGAGAAAAACAATCATGTAACCCGAGATCCCGTAGTAGTTTTCACAGCTTTGAGAGCCACAGCCGCACGCATAAACACACCACAGAACCCTACCAACCCCCCCTACACGCGAAACTAAATGTAAGAGAAAGACACTAAATGTGCACCCTTGGGAACAGAACGAACGGGCCCGCCCACCCTGGGAACCCTCATTCTTTTGAATCCGGAAATGAACAAAATGGCAACTTTTCCGAATATCTTGAAGGGCTAGAAGGTGCCAATCTGCACCACAACCGTCCTGCAAAATCTGAATCAAAAACCGAACGACAGAAAGTAGGGAAAGAACATTTCGGGTAGGAAGCAGAGGTGGTTAGAAAGAAATGGCCCAAGAGTGCGGCCGGAAGCGGGCCGGTTCCTCGCGGGCCAAGCTCGTGGGTGCCGGACGCACGAGGGTTCGCAGCCGGGGGACAGGCAGACAACCCCTGGCGCAGCAATGGGTTCAGAAGCGCCGGCCGAGCGCCCTGCCTGCAGCTCGCAGCTCGGTGTCCTCCGCCTGGCCCCCCTGCGCGGAGCTCCCCGGCTCGTACCTTCCAGGTAGAACGCCCGGCATCCCTCGTCCTTGAGCTTCTTGAGCAGCAGCCCGAGCACCGACTCGCCGCCCGTATTCTCGTTCCAGTCGCTGCTGCTCTCATCGTAGAGCACCACGGTATCGGTGCCGCAGCGCCGGGTGAAGCGGTCCCGGTCCTCGCCGCGCGTGAATAGCGCGCGCACCGGCAGGCTGCCCTTCTGCAGGCGCCGCAGCATGATCCCTGGAATGGCCACGTTGATGGCGGACTCGATGTGGGACGACTCGTACAGCTCCTGCGGCCGGCAGTCCATCAACAGCAGCCGCTCGTTGCCCAGCTCCAGCTGCTCGTTGAGCCACGCCACCGTCTTGCTGATCGCCATTTCCGACGCGAAGGGCACGGGTCTGAGCGTATCTATCATGGGGGTCGAGCTGCCGTAGAGGGCGGGGTGCCTATCAGACGCCCCTCGGGGCAGGCAGAGGCCGAGCGCGCCGCGGGAAGCCGCCGCTCTCGGAGCGGGGTTGGAGTCCACCTCGCCTTTCCCAAGCCGGGATAGCGGTTGGGGCAGGCGAGACCGAAGTAAAGCCGGCGGTTCCCTCTGCACCCGGCTGCAGCCGCTCGTTCTCGGTGTCAATGAATCTCTCTGAATGAAGCTGCCCAGACAGTTTTGTTCCTCTAGGGTGAATGAAATCCAATTAATTCGGACTCCGTGCTACAGAGAAGGGAGGAAAGAAAAGAAAAGTCCAGCGGCTCCTAATCCCTCCCTCCAAGACTGCACCTCAAATCCACCCGGCCGTCTTTCTCCTAGGATTATTCAAACCTCGATTGCTCACTCTCTCTTGGCCTCGGCGCTCGCACACCCCCTGCGCAAGGCAGCTCCTCAATGGATACAAACAGCGAGCGTCTCAATGGATACATTCTCCGGGCCAGCCAATGAGCGCTCTGCGGAAGGGGCTGTTGCCGTGGGGACGGGCCGGCTGGAACAGGTTGTGTTGATGAATTGTTAATGAGTTTGTCATTCACAAAAACGGAAAGGAATTTCCGCTCCGGATAAGCCCCAGTGCAAACAAGCTGCAACAGCGGGCTCCGCGGGAGGAAGGAGAAAGAAGAGGAGGCGGCGGCGGAGGAGGAGCAGGGCACACAAACCAGGGCACTTCAGTTGTCTCATGTTTCCTTCTGTTGAGAGTTCACACTTCGCGTCGGAACTTTTGCGCACAAATGGTGCAATTAGCGGGCACAAAAGCCCTTGTTCGCGACGCCTGTGAGCGCAAGCTAGCTTTAGAGAAACTTGTGCTGACTTTTTCCCTTTTCTTCCTTTTAAACTCATTTGCACTGGAGTTCACCATTGCCCACCCCACCCCGCCTTAGGCAGTGTGTGTGGCGTTTGTTTGCCAGTTTTAAAAGCCCAGCTCTGTTTGCTCTGATGTTCTTTTAGCCGAGGCTCTGTTGGGGCTGGTAAACTGCCTGGGCTTTAGTGACCGATGAGGTGTTAAATGCTAATCCAACATCTTTTGAAACAAACCAGGATTTTGTTCAAACATTTTTAATCAAGCAATCAAATGCTTGGAAGTCCAGATAATAGGAAGCAAGCCTTTTTTTAAAAAAACGGTGTTTTAATTAATTTTTTAAAAACTAGTGGAGACTGCCGGAACAAAGTCGTTGGGCAGTCTGATGCTTTTATTTCTGGGGCGGTGTGGGGCGTTATAAGCCATTGTTCCGGGGATCCAAGCACCCCCTCCCCGGTCCCCGCAGTCACCCACTGCGCGCTGGGTGGTAGTGCTCGTTAATCATTTCTGAGCAGCGAGCTCA
The DNA here is from genome assembly GCF_029378745.1 of Bos indicus. Taxonomy (NCBI): domain Eukaryota; kingdom Metazoa; phylum Chordata; class Mammalia; order Artiodactyla; family Bovidae; genus Bos; species Bos indicus. Next base: position 19,310,090 of record NC_091764.1, read on the forward strand.
GCTTCCAGACACAGGAGCCTCCCTGGAGGGGCTGCCTGGACGCGGTGCACCCGGGCACGCGGAGCCGGGCCGGCTGTCCCCACCATCCGCAAAGCATGGGGAAGTCCTCCCGCAAGGCCTGCAGGCTGCGGGGGCTCAAGTGGGGCTCGCCGATTGGTTTACTGTAGACCGAGGCATGTCAGAATGGAGCCACCCGGACAACCCGCGCCGGGTCAGCCCCTTTCTTCGCGGGGCAGCAACCCCCTCCCTTGCAAGTCGCCGGGCACTGGCAGAACACTGCCCCCTCCTGCGCGTTGCGCTCCCCGTGAGCACCCGCCGCCTCCGCAGCCCAGTTCAGCTGGCGCCGAGCCTCTAGGGACCCTGGGGACCGGTGGGGGACCGAGTGCGGGACTTTGGGCTCCAGTTCTGCCTGGGGCGGGTGTGGGGCGAGGAGTGCGTGCCGGGTCCCCTGCTCCAGAGGCGACCTGGGGATTCTGGGGAACGTCTCGGCCGCGCTGCATAGCCAGCAGGTAACTGGGGAGGTGCTGGCCAGACCAGCGATCCGCGCTCGGCTGGCGTACCACGGGGTGGGGCGGACTGCCGGATAGAGGCGTGACGGGTGGGGGCCGCGGCGGCGGCGGCGGCGGCGGCGGCGGGGAGGAACACTCCCAGCGCGCACAATCATATTGTTATATGAAAGTACCCGAGCCTGCTGCTCCCGAGCGGAAAACCACCTGTGTGCGGCCGGCGCGGCGCGCAGGGGGTGGAGGTGGGGGGTTGCGGCCGGAAGGCGCGGGCCCCAATCCGGCCGCCCCTCCCTAACCCCGGGCGGAAAGAGGCCGCGCATTGTCCCGTCGCCGCCGCCGCCGCCGGGGAGGCGGAAGCGGAGGCAGCGGCTCGGCTGGGAGCGGCTTTTCCGAGCGCCCTCGCGGCGCTCTGCGCCCACCGCGGATATCTCCGGGGGCACCTGAGGTCGCGGGGTCTCCCCAAGCTAGACGCCCTGCACCCACGGGCCTGCCTGCTGACGCCCCCGCTCCAATTTGCATCTTTAGTCACCCGCCTCTTCCCTGGTTTGGAGAATGTAGGCTTAAAAAAAAAAAAAAAAAAAAGGCGGCTGCTAGGCCCAGGTTGCCAATTTTGGAGCTTTGCTGCGGTCGGGCCGCCCCTGGAGGAGCGTGCTGGGAGAAGGTGGGGTTGCAACGCTTTTTGGCTCCCTGCGCCTTTTTTGGGCATCTGGTGGAACAGAACTCGCATGTTTCACTGGATACCATCCGGTTTGAGCTGGAGGAGGCCTGCGCGGGAGGTAACGCCTCCGACCCGCCCCCACCTGTTGCTGATGTCCCTTTCTGTTAATGGGACCTGGAGGCCAGGAGCCGAGAGGCAGGATACCCTGCAGCGGAACTGAGACGTGCAAAATCTTTCAGCCCAAGCCCTCCAACAGTAAAGGCAGGGAGAGAAGTTGATTTCCATTTAGCCATTTTAAAAGTGCAGTTACCTGAGCCTAGGCATCAATTTGGGGTGATGGTCGCAACACTTAAACTTGAAACATTTAGCTTTGCCCATGCGTCTGAACCCTTCAGCTCCTCTCTAGACATTTTATAGAATGGCCTTCTAACCGGTGGGTCTGAAAAAGTGCGGTGTTAAAAAAAAAAAAAAAAAAGGCGAACTCCGGGAGTTGGTGATGGACTGGGAATCATGGCGTGCTGCAGTTCATGGGGTCGCAAAGAGTCAGAGACGACTGAGTGAACTGAAGTGACTTGAAAGAAAGGGCCCCTGGGGTGGCGACGGCCCGAGTTTGAAGGGGTCCGTCCCCACCCCTTCCTAAATGTGCGACGTTGATTATATCCTCTACCTTTTTAAGCTGTAGTCTTCCACGTTGGCATAAGGAAATTGATAGAATCTCTGATGATTGAAAAGGTAAAGCGAGATGCCCTAAGACGTTGTTGGTCTGTCATTAAGCATTGGTATTATTTTGATCTTTCTGAATTTGGAACCTGCAGAATGGACCCAGTCCTTTCCATCCCAACGATGCTGTGTGAGGCCTAAGAACCCGCCTGGAATTCCCTAGTCTCAGGAGAAATCCTCTGAGGAACTGCGCTAAGCAGTGTAATCCATCGCGATTCAGATGTCAAGAAAAGCACGTGCTGTGACAGACCGGCACCAAAATCCTTTAAACCAGTTAGATACAAAATATACCCAGCTACCTTTCTAACTTCTCCCTACTGCTTCCCTCTTAAACACTCTGTACCCTATGCTGATATAATTGAAGTAATAGGGGTAATGGGCATTTACCACACATTGGCTGCTGCTGCTGCTAAGTCGCTTCAGTCGTGTCCAACTCTGTGCGACCCCATAGACCGCAGCCCACCAGGCTCCCCCTTCCCTGGGATTCTCCAGGCAAGAACACTGGAGTGGATTGCCATTTCCTTCTCTAGTGTATGAAAGTTGAAAAGTGAAAGTGAAGTCGCTCAGTCCTGTCAGACTGTTAGCGACCGCATGGACTGCAGCCCACCAGGCTCCTCCATCCATGGGATTTCCCAGGCAAGAGTACTGGAGTGGGGTGCCATTGCCTTCTCCGCCACACATTGGGCATGGTCTTAATTTGTGTGTTTACATACAGTATTTCCATCAGTCTTCAGAAAACCCATGCAAATTATTCCCGTTTACAGAGATTAAGGAGTTTGCCTGAGGTCAGAGGGTAGCAAATGGTGGGGTGGGGATTTGAGGTCTGACTCTTTACAGACCCTTAAGGATTACCATGTATCCGTATTAGAAGGCCTGTGGAGACCGCACCCACCACACTTCCTTATTCCTCCTGAAGTTTGAAAGAATCAAGGTCTGCACTTGTGAACTGAATTTTGGCCACCAGGCTTTTCTGGGCTTCATGTTTTATGTTGCTCCTTCCCCACAGATGTCAAGGATCAAAAGTCAGGCTCATTTCCTTCCTGCTCCTTTTCCATCCGGTGGTTTTCTTTTTCTTCATCAGTCAACCATTCAATAAATGCGCGTCTAGCGTTCTTAGCGTATGTCCTGGATGCTTATCCTCACAGCCACCATTACTGATGGGTGTTGGTGTAGCACCCAGGACCTGAGTTCAAATCTTAGCTCTGTCTCCTAAGTAATAGTTTGACAGAGGAAAGTCATTTAACCACTCTGGGTCTCCATTCATTCATTCACCCATTTATTCATTTACTCTGGATTCCAGGAAGGCAGTCGTGAGTAAAACAGGTAAGAATCCCGTCTTCCTGGAGCACACGTTGTAGTGAGGACAATAAACAAAATAAATAATTATACAGCATATTAAAAAGGGAAAGTGCTACAGTGAAAAATAAAGCGAGGAAAGGAATTCAGCAGTATGTAAAATGGGGAATAGTTAGGCCCGCCCCGAACAACTGTGAGGGTTAGGGACAGCCAAGATGACGCAAAAGGCACAAAGTAGGTACTCAATGGATGATGCTTTTTAAAATCACTGCTACATTTCTGCATAAAGCTGGCTGGCTGTTGCTGATTATCCTGCTTTGAATCTCATTCTGGCCCTGTTGCCAGGGCTCCCAGGAAAAGCTCTCTCAGGAGAATTCCAGTGACTGTGAGAACCACAGGCTTCTTTACTTCCGGAGGCCTCAGTTCCCTGCTTAGGGTATCAGTCACATATAGAAGACTGTGTTTGAAGGTTGCAGAATATGGCCAGTCATCTCTGCTCCGTTTTCACAAGGGCACAGAAACAGTTTCATAGATCCTGCTGTCCCTCTGCGTGTGTGTTTGTGCATGCAATGAGCACCTGTGCTGAATTCTTCCTCGTATTTCCTCCTGGGAAGTTCCTTAAAATCTTGTGGCTATAAACGTTTGCTTGGTTATTGGAGAAGCATTCCAACTTGGCAGGAATTTTCCTGCATTTGCGAACACTTGTGATTTATGAGACCTAAAAGGGTTGGTACGACCTTTAATCTTCTTGGAGTAATCTCTGTGAATACAGTGACATTTATTAACACATCATGTGAAAATAGTTAAACAGATTTTCACCTAATATGGAGAGCGTGTTTTGGAAGATCAAACTTAAAATGGAGCCTTCTGGCATATCCAGGATTTGGTATTTTTAGAGGTCCTGGGGAGGCCCTCAAAGTGACAGTCGAGTGAAGTCAGGCAGAGAAAGACAAATATCATATGATAGTGCTTATTTGGAATCTTAAAAAAAAAACCGGGTACAAATGAATTTATTTACAAAGCAGAAGTAAAGTCACAGTTGTAGAAAACAAACTTACCATGAGGAAAGGGGAGGGGAGGGATAAATTGGGAGATTGGGATTGACATATACACACCACGATATATAAAATATGTAACTAATAAGAACCTGCTTTATAGCACAGGAAACTCTCCTCAATATGCTAATGATTTTTTGAGAAAAGAACCTGAAAAGAGTGGATATATGTATATGTATAACTAATTCACTTTGCGATATATCTGAAATTAACACACCATTATAAATCAATTATACTCCAATAATTTTTTTTTAAGTGACAGTCAGTGACTTTCAGGACAGCTAAACCTCAGAACAGAATTTAACTGCATTTGAAAAATATGTTTGAAATAATCTGACTGTAAATAAAGGGCATATGGGTTCACAAGGGCTTCCCAGGTGGCACAGTGGTAAAGAACCTGCATATTCACAATGGAATATTACTCAGCCATTAAAAAGAATGCATTTGAATCAGTTCTAATGAGATGGATGAAGCTGGAGCCTATTATACGAGTGAAGTAATTCAGAAATAAAAACACCAATACAGTATACTAACGCATATATATGGAATTTAGAAAGATGGTAATGATGACTCTATATGTGAGACAGCAAAAGAGACACAGATGTAAAGAAGTCTTTTGGACTCTGTGGGAGAAGGCGAGGGTGGGATGATTTGAGAGGGTAGTGTTGAAACGTGTATATCATCTTATGTGAAGCGGATCACCAGTCCACGTTCCATGCATGAGACAGGGTGCTCAGGACTGGTGCACTGGGATGACCCTGGGGGATGGGATGGGGAGGGAGGTGGGAGAGGGATTCTGGATGGGGAACACATGTGCTCCCATGGCTGATTCATGTCATTGTATGGCAAAAACCACCACAATATTGTAAAGTAATTAGACTCCAATTAAAATAAATAAATTATATTAAAAAAAGAAAAAAAAAAAAGAACCTGCTTGGCCAATGCAGGAGACATGGGTTCAATTCCTGGTCTGGGAAGATCCCCTGGAGGAGGAAATGGAAACCCACTCCAGTAGTCTTGCCTGGGAAATCCCATGGACAGAGGAGCCTGGCGGGCTGCAGTCCATGAGGTCGCAAAGAGTTGGATGTGACTGAGCACACGCACAGGAGGTTCACAGATGTATGCTGAGCTTTCCTGACAGGTGCCTCAAAAAGACAGCAACTTATGTCAGAACAGCAGGAACTGTACAAGAAGCCCAAATCTCTGACGATAGGAAACCCAGGTAATATACAATGATGGGCTGTGCATGGAGAAAACCAAAGGGAGTTTCAAATACGAGCACCAAATTAAAATACCATGACTGCAAATCCGGGTTTTCCAGCTTACCGCTTCCAGTGTGGCAGCTTCATGCAGCTTGCCCTAGGGTCAGCAGCAGGGAGCTTATTCAAGGGTCTGCAGGATCTTACTGAAGGCAGGTTAACAATTTCCCCAGACAGTGCAGCACTGAAGGGAAAGGCGGAAGAGCTTAGATGGTGACTGACAAACAGCTAGAGTTCCAGAGTCACGGCCACAGTCTCGTGGAGGGGGCAGACGGAGCTTTCCTGTAAAGGATGGCGCTTCCTCACCTTGCCGGAATGATACAGCCTGAAGGAAGATAGGAACTCCTGTGAAGTTCAGACCTTGACCCCAATCGGGCAAAGCTTCTAAACCTTAGGTCTTTATCATCTTTCGCCTGTTTCTGTTTCTCATCATCTGATGGAATGCCCATTAATGTACTTTCTGGATCCCACAGAGATTATATCAAGAATATTGAACATAACTTTGTAAACTTGAACCTAACTTTGGAATTAGTTTCTAGTAAGGAAATTCACGTAAAGCAGTGTTGATTTCTTCCTTCAGAAGCTTTTGTCCTTTTCCTTCCAAGGGGAAAACATTCATTGATTTTTCCCTCTCATCCTTTATCAATTTTTTGAGGGGGGCCCCCCTGTGTCGCATAGCATGTAGGGTCTTAATTCCCAGAGCAGGGATTGAACTTGCGCCCTCCACAGTCAAAGCACTGAGTCTTAACCACTGGATCACCATGGAAGCCTTTCCACTTACCCTTTATTTTCATAAAGTAGGAAATGTAAAAGCGCATGTAAATACATATGGTAGAAATCATCAGGAGTTTGGCGTCTCTACGTCAGCAGTACAGCCAAGTTCATTTTCTGTTGGTTTCTTTTCAGTTTTCTTTTTTGTTTTGTTTTGTTTTGGGAAAGCAACGACGGCACTTTGCTTCCCCTTGTACTATTTCCAAAGCCTCAGCAAGGATCTTTGGTGAGAAATTAGGCCTTCCGGGGAGATGAGGCCTTATATGTACTCATCTTTCCAGAACCTTCCCTGGCCTAGTCATGGGGCCTCATGTGTGAAGGACCCTGCACACTGGCCATGCTGCTTCTACACGCGGAACATTTGCCTTGCACCTCCTTATGTGGGCCGTATTTCCCCGGGAGACTTTTTTCCTCATCTTGCGTTCCTTTATTTATGCAGGTGTGAGCAGTACAAGTAGTTGTTGTATAAGAGAACTGATTATTTTTCTAAGTAGGTACTATTTCCTGCCAGCCTGTTTTTGCCAGCAGTCAATGGAAACGGCTGTGTGTCCACAACGCAAGGACTGCTTTAGCTCCGTTGATCACATGTAAGAACTCACTGATTCCCCAAGAATATATCAGTGGAACTCCAGAGGCCTCCAATCTCCAGTCTGCTCCAGTCCTGCTTTGGGCCATTTGGTGAGCTAATTACAAAAGTTGTATTTGGATAGACCATGAAAATAACAACATAAAGCTACAATTGATGCTACATCAAGCTTTGTACATGTTCAGTCTAACTACCCTGGTAATTCTGCATAACAGGAATACTGTTATCACAGTTTTATAGTGGGGAGGGCTGGCCTCAAATATCAGATCATTACCGTGGAATTCAAATACCTCAGTCCCTTCAAAGCTTCTTTTGTACACCTTACTCCCTGCCTGATAAGAGTGACTTCATACAACCTGTCATAAAAGAGCAGCGTCTACTGTTTTTGTTCAGTTTGATCTTGCAGGTCAAGACTGGAAGTTCTAGAGTCAGACCAACTTGGATTCTAAACCTTTCTAGCATGTGACTCTGAAGGACATCGCATAATTGTCCTATACCTCAGTTTCCTTATCTCTGAAGGGAGGGAAGTTTATCAGAGGACTATTGTGATAAATGAGTTATATTTGTAAAGGGGTTAGAAAAGTCCCGAAGCAATACTAATTCATTGATAGTTACGTGTTTTTATTATTCACACACACACATACAGCTCTTAATAAATGTTGATTGACCTGTCTGAAAAGGGATCATATCATGAGAAACAATACAGTGTCAGTTCTGTTCTTAGGAATAGAAAGAAAAAAAAAATTCATGCAAGATTCTTAAAGAAAAGTGTTAAAGAACAGAGCCCATTGCCTTACCACCCCTCTTAGTGGCTATTGTACGCAGCCTAGATTTCAAGGTGCCTAGAGATAAATAATTAAATTGGGGATAAATAAATTGGGGAGCTTGGGGACATTGGTTGTCTCAGAGGGACTTCCCAGCAGTCTGGGACTGCAGCAGGCACTCTTCCCCTCCATCTCTGATGGCTCACAGCCATTCCCATTGCCTGCACAGTCTTGTTCTTCACTCACTAAGCCGTGTCCAACTCTTTGCAACCCCATGGACTGGAGCCTGCCAGACTCCTCTGTCCATGGGATTTCCCAGGCCAGAATACTGTAGTGGGTTGCCATTTCCTTCTCCAGGGGATCTTCCTGACCCAGGGATCGAATCTGTGTACAGATTCTTTACCACTGCGCTGCCTTGGAATCTCCCTGCACAATCTAAACGAGGCAAATTGGAAATCTACTGGCGGAAGCAATGCAGCCATCCTCCGTGATCTGGATTTGTTGTCGCTGATACTGAAGGTTTTAAGGCCTCCTGCATCTAAGAAGTCTCTGGGAAGTTCCTTCCTTCCTTTGATGTCTCGCCTGGCAGGAGCTTTTCAGGTAGAGGGAGAAGGAGCTGAGTCAGAACTGAGTATGAGAGCCACTCTCCCATGAATGGGAGGAATCTTCCATTTGTGGGTGAAGGGTGCTTTTGCTGAAGGCCGCATGGTAGAACCACACCTCGCCTGCTCAGCACACTTGCTATAGTAATTTTTGCACATGCGTGATTTCAAAGTTATTTTTATTAAATGTCTGACGTATGTGCTTTGTGTGTGTGTGTGTGTGTGTGTGTGTGTGTAAGTTTGTCAAGTTTTTCTGGAGCCATCAGAAATTTTAGATTCTTTTCAAAAGTCTAAACCCTTGCTTGGCCGTGCCCCCCCCCCCCCCCCTCCCTTAATCCACCCCGCTGGCCTGACCAGTTTCCCAGGGACAAAGCCTTTATAATGGGGATTTCTCTGCCCTTTTGTTAGAGTGTCTATATGGTAATTTCCTTTAGGTAATTCAGTATAGCTCCTGTAGTACTCTAATGCTGTAAAGATGGAGAATTAGCTGTGACATTCTCTAGTTAGACTCAGTGACCTGTGAGGTTTTTTTAATTTGTGTAAAAAAGGTTAAAAAATTATTTCTGTTACTGACATTGGTGGCACTTGCGATGTGTCATTGTTAGCAGATGCCCCTCTCTCCATGGTCCCAGAGGGATAGAGAAAGAAAGGCACTCTGGATAAGAGCCAGGTGGCATGAACGAAGGTTTGGAGGCAAGGACAGCTGTGCATGAGAACTGGAGAGCAGGTGAGCAGTTAGAGAGGGTGTGCATGTTCAGTCGCTCAGTCATGTCCCACTCTTTGAGACTCCATGGGCTGTAGCCTGCCAGGCTCTGTCCATGGGATTCTCCAGGCAAGAATACTGGAGTGGGTAGCCTTTCCCTTCTTCAGGGGATCTTCACAACCCAGGGATCGAACCCAGGTCTCCTGCATTGCAGCCGGATTCTTTACCATCTGAGCCACCAGGGAAGCCTCAAAATACCGGACTGGGTAGCCTACCCCTTCTCCAGGGGTCTTCCCGACCCAGAAATTGAACCCGCGTCTCCTGCATTGCAGGCGGATTCTTTACTCACTGAGCCACTTGGGAAGCCCTATAAAGGACACAGAGGCAAAGAAAGAGGAAAGGGAGTTTAAAGCCAGGTGGACCTGGGCTTTGGATATCCTGCTAAGGAGTTTGGAATTTTTATTTAGATAGTGAGAAGTCATCACAGATATTTATATGTGTGATGTGATTTCAGAATATGGTTCTGTTAACAAAAGGAGTGAGTAGACTGGAGGAGAGAGAGAAACTGGGGGCAGGAAAACCAATTAGGAAGCAATTGCAATTGTTCAAGAAAATGATGCTCTTCACCACAATAGTTCTGTTCCTAAAATAATGAACTAATCATCTTGCTTCATTTTATTCTTCTTATTTCTGGGGCTAGAAAAATCACTTAGCCCTTCTGTGACTCAAAATCCTTCCCTATTAATAGAAGATGACAAAATCCTTATCTTACCTCACACCGGGAGGTACTGAGAGATGCTTGTAATTGTAGCCAGGAAAGGGGGGGAAACGTTCTTCTAAATGCCAGTGATGTCATTTCTCTCCAGGAGAGAAATTGCTTTTTGCCTCTAACTTTTTATTATGAAAATTTCAGACCTGCGGAAAAGTTGAAAGTGGAGTAAAAGCATCCTAGTTAAGCTTCTAGAGAAGTTCCACTACTCAAGAAGTGGCGTTTCTAATACATGCAACAAGTGGGATTACAATCACTGTTCCTTAAAGTGAAGTTTTGTTAATAAATAAATGAATACAGCTTCTGTCCCTCATATTTTTCATTAGAAACAAAATTGTAAGGGATCAGTCCTATTGCTGCAATGGAGGTGGAGGGCCGTCCCTTATCTGTAGACAGAGCTAAACATGGTTATTTAAGTGGAGAATTGGGCATATTGCTTTCAGGTATTCTTGTGTTTGGGGCCCCTGGAGGCTGGCCTGGTAGCAGAGGACACCTGGCCGTGCCTTTTCCACCTGCTCCCAGAGTCTCTCTGACAACAAGATGTCCATTTCACTGCCCTGAACCATAGCAGACTTCTCTCCTCTTTTTGGAAAAATATCATCAGTATCTGTCGCAGAAGGCAGTACAGATTGAAAATGTTTTATGCTTTGCCAAAATGACTGTCTTCTACCTTTCAGAGAATCCATGCTCGGTATCTCTGATGAGTTGGGGCAAGGTCTTCTGAGGGGTAAAAGAATAAATCACGTGGGGACACTCCCCTCAAGTAGGTTACAGCTGGGACCATGATCTAAGATAGACTGTTGCAGAGGTAGCCTCAGTGTCGTCTTAGTATCAAGTTCAAGATCCATAAGGATGGTGGTGGTGGTGACAGACAGAGTCCCACCAACACAGGATGGGAAGATTTAGACTTACAATGAGGAACTCCAAAAATCATCATTTTATGTATGAAAACTAAGTGATTATGGAATGATGTAATAAGAAGACATGGCAGGAAGGCATAAGAAGAAGATAACATACAGTACTTTCTAAAGTACACTTACATAAGGAAGAAGTGATTAGTTCTCCAAAATGGAAATATTTGCTCTGGTACAGTAAATTTTTCTGTTTAATTTGTTCTCACTTACCATGCATTTCTTGGAAAACTTAATGGCAAAATTCATCACCAAGCAATTGGGAGATTACAAATTATAGAAGAATAACTTAACTTTTTAAAGCTTGCACAAATTAGGTCTTATTTTAAGGGCAGTTTAAATATCACAATATGAGTTATCAAGATATGAAAAAACATGGAAGGAAATTAAATGCATGTTGCTAAATGAAATAAGCACATCTGAAAAAGGCTACACACTGCATGATTCCCACTATATGACACTCTTGAAAAGACAAAACTACTGAGACAGGAAAAAAATCAGTGATTGCTAGAGGTTGTAGGGAGAGAGGGGTGAATTGGTGGAGTACAGAGGATATTTAGGGCAGTGAAACTATTTTGAACAGTATTAAAATGCTGGATATGTATCAGTATATATTTGTTAAAATTCATAGAATGTACCGAACTGAGAGTGAATCCTTATTTAATTTGTGGACTTTTGGTGATAATGACATCTCATTATGGGTTCATGGTTTATAACAAATGGACTCTGGTGGGGGATGTTGGTAATGGGGGAGGCTGCGCACGTGAGTAGATGGGAAACCTCCTGCTCAATTTTGCCCTAAATGGAAAACTGCCCTGAATAAAGTTTATTTTAAATAAATAAAGCTTATTTTAAAATAAATGAAAAAATAATGTGTATGTTGCTTCCAGTTGACTTGGAACAACAGAACAGAGTTTTCTCGTGAATTAGATGAAAACTCCCTTTCAAATGTCTACATATACAGTTTTTCCTCCTCTTAAAAAATAAATATTAGTGACATATTTGGATAGATAATACTCAGACTTCCCTGGTGGCTCAGACGGTAAAGAATCCACCTGCAATGTGGGAGATCTTGGTTCAATCCCTGAGTTGGGAAGATCCCCTGAAGGAGGGCATGGCAACCCACTCTGGTATTCTTGCCTAGAGAATCTCCATGGACAGAGGAGCCTGGCGGGCTGCAGTCCATGGGGTCACAAAGAGTCGGGCACGACTGAGCGCCTAAGTCACAGCACAGATAATACTCATGCATGGAACAAAATTCAAAAGGAAAGAAGTGGTAGAGAGTTAAAGTAAGCCTCTCCTAGACACCTAGATCCCTTCCCTGGAGACAATAATTGTTAACTAGTCTGGTGCATACCCTCGAAGAGAGAGACTATACATATACAAACATACACATTTACTATTGCTGATGTTATCATTACACAACAGTGCAGACTAAACATACAGGAGTGCAATTTGATTTTTCACTGAACACATTTTGGAAATGGGCTCACATCAGAAAACATAGAGCTTCCTCATTCTTTTTAGTTGCTCTATAGTATTCCATGGGCTCCCCAGGTGCTGCTAGCGGTAAAGAACCTGCCTGCCAATGGAGGTAGACATAAAAGATGTGGGTTTGATCTCTGGGTTGTGAAGATCCCCTGGAGGAGGGCACGGCAACCCACTCCAGTATTCTTGCCTGGAGCAGCCCATGGACAGAGAAGCCTGGCAAGCTACAGTCCATGGAGTCACAAAGAGTCAGACAGGACTGAAGTGACTTCAGTTCAGTTCAGTTCAGTCGCTCAGTCGTGTCCGACTCTTTGCGACCCCATGAATCGAAGCACTCCAGGCCTCCCTGTCCATCACCAACTCCCGGAGTTCACTCAGACTTACATCCATCGAGTGATGCCATCCAGCCATCTCATCCTCTGTCGTCCCCTTCTCCTCCTGCCCCCAATCCCTCCCAGCATCAGCATCATGAGTCAACCCTTTGCATGAGGTGGCCAAAGTACTGGAGTTTCAGCTTTAGCATCATTCCTTCCAAAGAAATCCCAGGGCTGATCTCCTTCAGAATGGACTGGTTGGATCTCCTTGCAGTCCAAGGGACTCTTAAGAGTCTTCTCCAACACCACAGTTCAAAAGCATCAATTCTTAGCACACACAAATAGTTTTCCATTGTGTGAGCACAGCATGGTTTATTTATGAAATCTTCCTGTCAGTGGGCATGGTGGTTCCTCATTATCTTTTTTACCAGTGCAAGCAATGACTGCAGTGAGTATGCTTTTATTCACTTATCCACTTTGTGTATGAGTATGTTTGTGGGATACATTGTTACATGTGGAATTGCTTGGTTAGAGTATGCAAGTATATGATTTTGCTTCTTGTCACCCAAATGCCCCTTTCCGAGACTGTATAGTTTGCATTCCTACCACTAATGTATTTTTTCATACCTTAGCTGACACACTGTGCTGTTAAAGCTATTGCCAATCTGACAGATGAATCTTGATATCTCGTGGCAACTTTAACATCCATTTCTCATACTAAGAGTCAGATCAAGCATCTTGGCACATGTTTAAAGTCTGTTTGAATTTCCTTGTCTTTGAACTATCTACTCATATTCTGGCCCACCCCCCCTTTTTTTTTTGATTGGTAAATAAAATAAAAATCCTATTTTATTTTTATACCTTATTTTTCAGCCATAATATTAAGTTGATAGTAGCCACTGAACTTAAAATACCATAACTCAATCATTAGCTTCAAATTAAAAAAAAAAAAAAATGTAGAGGCCTTTAACAACCCCTGAACACACTTTGATATATAACTCACTGATACCTGACTTTTTCTTTCCATCTCATTCTAAATGCCATCTTATAATGAAAGCTTTTCTCATTCCTCAGGCTTGCTCAGGATCCAAGAGTCCCAATCTTTGTTTGTTTTGTTTTAATCCCAGAAGAGTGTTTGTCTTAAATTCAGCCTCAGATATTATTATCAATGCAAACCTTCTGAAGAATTTTAACTCATTAAAATAAAAGCCTTAATACTCTCTTCCAACATTCATAGACTCTGCTTTTCAGTAGCACTAAAAATCTAAGCGCCTTTATCCTCACCCCCTTTCTCTCCATAAGAAGATACTATCTGGTTCATTAAATATGGAAATGAAATATTTTTCACTTTCTCATTCTGGGTATGGTTTAAAGTGTCTTGTTTACAGTCTTCAAATATCACATTGCTCTTGGTGTCTGATATTCTCAAACTGTCGATTTTACCCAAAACATATTTTACCCAAAACAGAATGTCCTGAATCAAAAAGATTTTGATTTTTCCTTTGAAACAGATTTATCGTACATACATATCAGGAATTTGCTGAGAGTAAAAGGGAAGGTAAGTATACAAGGAAGATGGAGCGTGGCATCAAATACGATAGAGATCTGGAGGTAGGTTTGTAAATACCAGGCTATATGTAAGAAAAACTATTTCTGGGTTGTTCTTTCTGAGCCACAGTGCAAGCTTTCTAACCCGGGGAGGGGTTGGCAGATGCTCCCTCCAACCAGACTGGACAGAAGCAATCAGTTTGAGAAAAGAACTGCTAGTATCCAAGCATCCTGTGGTGAGATGAAACCCACTTACAGAGAAGTTAGATTTAGAGAACATATTCTCCACCCAGAGGCACTTCACTGGAGCAGCTCTAGTTAACCTTGATATAAACTTTAGATCTCTGTTCATTCTTATTAAAAAGAAAATAGACTGTAGGTAGGAGGCTAGACTGAAGATATGATGTGTGGGGTTTTTTTTTTTAATCATTAGCCAAATTCCCTAGAGAATAAAACCTATGGCAGAGATTGCTATGATGGCCCCTGCAATCCCAGGGCTGCAAAAGTGAGACACAGAGATGAGACAGGGGAGAAAGGAATGCAGTTACTAGGCAGGCGTGTTGGGGACTGGCCATAAAGTCATGAAGAATTACGAGCCAGTTGCTCATCCTGCAAGTCACCTTGAAACAATCCATCAGATAGAGGTGGGGGTGGAGAAAGGAAGAAGGATTTATCTTCTCGGCCTCTAGTTCCTTGACTCAAAGTTTTAGTCCCCTGAACATCTGGGTTGTTACTCGGCCATTTCAGGGAGCCATTAGGGAAGCCAGATTCCACATCTTAGCAAGCTGCCTGGAAGAGGCGGGAGGGCAGCAGCCTTCCCTGGGCATGAGTTTTGTCAGGTCAGACCTGGGCCAGGAACCACTGATGAGGTTCCTGTTATGGCAGGTGAGCTGTGATCCCACCAGATCCCCACCCCAATCCCCCACCCTCTCCAGCCCCAGGAGGCTGTCCATTCAGGACCATGCTGGGGCTGGGGGTCAGGTGAAGCTGGGTGGGACATCCCAAGAACCACACAAATTAGTCTGGTATGGCCATGTTTATAAATTATGAAGAGTTATTTTAAAGCTTTTGAGGATCCAAGAATTAGTGCTTTTGTGAAGGTTAATATGAAGGACTTTCAGATAAACAACTCATCACATCATAATGAAGGTGAAAATTCTATTATTTACTAGATTCATGATGACAGATTTTTTTTATGATCATTTAGATTGATTTCTGGGCTGAGTTTACTCATTCTTGATCAGATGACTTTTATGATTAAAGTTAATTCTGAAGGAGTGTTCATTAATTTAAAAAAAATGCATTTTACCACAGTTCTTTGTTTCCAAGTGGTATATAATAATTTCTGTTAAGAAACATGGGCTTCCCTGGTGGCTCAGTGGTAAAGAACCCACCTGTCAATGCAGGAGACTTGGGTTCAATCCCTAGGTTGGGAAGACCCCCTGGAGAAGGGAATGGCAACCCACTCCAGTATTCTTGCCTGGGAAAGCCCATGGACAGAGGAGCCTGATGGGCTACAGACTGTGGGGCTGCAAAAAGTCAGATGTGGCTTAACGAATA
This sequence comes from Bos indicus, assembly GCF_029378745.1. Taxonomy (NCBI): domain Eukaryota; kingdom Metazoa; phylum Chordata; class Mammalia; order Artiodactyla; family Bovidae; genus Bos; species Bos indicus. Next base: position 19,325,600 of record NC_091764.1, read on the forward strand.
AGTAGGCATGCTCACACATTAAGAAACATATCTCAACTTCTAGACATGTATTTTACCAAAAATCCTATTGCACTAAAAACTAACAAGCTCTTACCTCTCTGCACATTCATTCACGTGCTCACACCAGAGTCCCGTCCTGTGCAGCTAGAGGTGGGAGGGCAGATGGTGATGATGGAAGTGGGGGGAAAAATCAGTGGAAGAGTTTATTGATGGAATGAGTTTCGTAATCTAAAAATAAAATAGCCACAATTACTTATCTTAATGTGACATCCAGATAACATTTGGAAATTTACTTAGAAGTAACAGGAGGGTCTACATGAAACCTTCTGGGGAAAAAAGTCAAGCTTTTCCAAAAATGTATGTTCTCTTGGATTCTCGGGATTCTGGAAACTTATTTCAGTTATCCAAGTGAACAGACTGTCTTTGGTATCATCTCCATATATATAGCAAAAAGCTACCTTTGGAGAGCAATACATGGACACTTGTCCCCACAACTGTAGTGTCTTTATGTCCTTTCTGCACCCCCCGGCCCCCGCCAAAAGCCCCACCAAGAACAATTTGTGTTTTCCTGCTTAATGCAGATTTCTATCTATAGGTAGTCTGTCTCCTCTGGCTTCCCTGTACACATCTGCCAACCCCTTCCCGGGTTAGAGAGCTTGCCCTGTGGCACGGAAAGAAAATTCACATCCTGACTTCATATTCTACAGGAGAAAGAAGACCGCACGAGAAATTCTCTTGCTACTAACTGAAAGGAGTTTATCACCTTATTAGAATGTTTAATGTCAAAACTTCAAAGAGAGGACCAATATTTCAATCTGAACCTAGCCTGAGTTTCCCACTCTCCCTGGAATTTCAGTGTCTGAGAGGAATCTGAGCAGATGTGCAATTACATGTTAGTATCTGAAATCGGGCGCAGCCCCCACCCAAAATGAGTGTACACTGACTCCCAAAGGACTCGTGTCCAGAGGGTGGTGGAGGGAAGGAACAACGGAGGCAGCCACATGCCCACACACTCAGCCATCTGCTGTTCCAACCACACTTCTCTCCCCTCCGTTTCCTGCAAATGATTCATCTATTCTTTTTCTCCTTCTTCAAAGATAACTGTGTAGGCATTCAAAGAGGGGAAAGTCATTAAGAAAAGTGGAATCTGGAGTTCTCAGGATGAGGTAGAGCAGATTAAACAGTCTGGAATTTCACAAAGCAAACAGCGTGGGCGAGGGCTCCGGGCTCCTCTCTCCTACTGGTACCCTGTTCCGTAAGAGCCACTTGTCATCCGTCGTGAGCAGGTCAATGAAAACGGCTGCATGTAATCTGTGAGTGACTGAGCTGCTAAAGAGCAGAAGAGGAGAGGACGGGGGAAGTCAGTAGAGGGAGGAGACACCATCATACCTGGCTTCTGTCTCTGACTTTACATGAATGAATGACATCTTTATGACTTTCTTTAGTAAGCAGACCAAAAGGCTGCCATCAAAGTCATGCTTTAAAGGAGACCTTGACCCATAGCCAGAGAAGATGACTATGGCCATGTCCCCACCACCAAAGTATTTTAGTGACAGCATGCTACGTGTTGATAAGCATGCTCAAAAAGAAGGACTTCGTAGACAGTTCCTGAATTGTGTCTCTTGGAGGCGGACGACCCTCGGTTCCAATCCTGGCTCTTCGTTCAGCTTCAGGGACGTTAGGCAAGATTGCCAAACCTCTGGGACTCTCAGTTGCCTCATAAGTGTGTTGGGGGATAAGGATACCTCCCTCCAGGGGTTGGAGTGAGGACTGAAGTGGATGATGTAGGTAAAGTACTTCCTGGGGTCTTCAAAAGGAAGTAGATATACAGATATCAGATGATTAGGGAAATGCCTTATTATTTCATTTCATCTTCTGCCACACCTACACCTTGATGCTAGCAAGGTCAAGAACTCAAAGGAACCAACTCTATAGACTATTTCAGTACATGCATGTGTGCGTGCTAAGTCACTTCATGGCATCCAACTCTTTGCAACCCTATAGACTGTGCCCTCCAGGCTCCTCTGTCCATGAGATTCCCCAAGCAAGAATACTGGAGTGGGTTGCCATGCCCTCCTCCAGAGGATCTTCCCAACCGAGGGATTGGATCTGGGTCTCCTGCACTGTGGGTGGATTCTTTACAATCTGAGCTACCAGGGAAGCCCTTTTTCAGTACAACTCTAGCCTATCCTCATCAGGAGAGAAAGGGGCAGTCATCATGGGGGAACCAGCAATCAAACTGCAGGAGACATACTCTTCTTGTTAATGCAAGACACACCGGAAGGGGAGGAAGAGAAAGGCAGAGAGACAAGGAGGGCCTGATGTCATCTTTTCCCACCCCCAACAGTCACCACATCCTGGGGGCAAGTGAAAGGCCTGAGAAGTGAGTGATCTTATTGCTGAGTAGAATGAACAGATCTCAGATCAGACTGACTTCTTAAAGACTCTAGCATGATGTCTCCATTTTTTCACCTGTAAAATGGGTGTCATAATAGCACTTCCATCTTGAGTTTTATGAAGATGAAGTAAGATAATCTATGTAATGCGCCCAGGACAGTCAGCAGTATATAACTGTTATCTACTGCTATCATTCTGTATCCTTTGTCAATATGTGGAATGTTAACAATTCATTCGTTAACTTGTTTATTGATCAGTTTCCATTTGATAAATACTTGCTCACCCCATTAAGTGAACTGAATCATTCAATTACACCATCCATTTATTTATCATTAAATATGTGTTCAGATCTTAGGCTGTACTGGTGCTGTGCTGGGCTCAGGAGATGCCAAAGCTCATTTGGCAAGAGGCTTGAAGCCTATTCAGGGAGAGATGTGTAAAGAAAAACAGGATAAGACAAGGTATAGAAAGTGTCAGGAGTGAAGAAGGGATTCACTTTTTGAACTTTTTGAAAAGGAGACGCTTTTTGAACTAGATCCTGAGGAGTTGGGACCTGTGAATTTCAAGTAATTAAAACATCTTGTGAAAAGGGATGAAATTGTTAAAAAAAAAAAAAAGTGGGCTGAGAGCCACGAGAACTTTTTTGTGGGTGGTGCTTGGCCATCTGCCTGGTGTCTTTCCCTGAATTCAGGCTCATTCCTGGGCTGAGGCCATGGAGACTCATGTGCAGCTCAGCCCTATCCCAGGAGTTGAACCCAAGTCTACTCTTAGTCAGAGGAAGTGTAAGTAGTTCATCTAATCAGTATCTGGTCAGCTGGGCTCCAGGTTTATCTAATCAGTATCTGGTCAGCTGGGCTCCAGGTTTATCTAATCAGTATTTGGTCAGCTGGGCTCCAGGTTCTGTTCTGAACTCCTGTTTCATCTCCATCTGTGGCAGCTTGATCCACGATGGGTATTGCCTGCCAGATTCCTACTCTTCATCCTCTCAGGTAGGGTACAGACTGATGACCTCTTGTTGAAAATCTCTGATGACCACCATATGGCCAGCCCATCACTGCCTAAACAGGAACTCCCATTTACAATCTGTTTCAACTGCCCAACAGAACTGCCCCTAGAGTCCTCACATAAACAAACCTGGTTTGGTTCCCCACTGATGGAATGTCTAAACTTCAATCCATCTCTTGCTAATGCTCTACCGTGTGTTGGTAGCACCAAACATATGCTGTAGGGGACACAGCTTATGCAGTATGCTTCAGCAAGTTCCCCACAAGCATTTGGACTTAGAGAAGACTCTTGAGAGTACTTTGGAGAGCAAGGAGATCAAACTAGTCAATCCTAAAGGAAATAAACCCTGAATATTCATTGGAAGGACTGATGCTGAAGCTGAAGCTCCAATACTTTGGCCACCTGATGCAAAGAGCCAACTCACTGGAAAAGACCATGATGCTGGGAAAGGTTGAAGGCCAAAGAAGAAGGGGGCAACAGAGGATGAGATGGTTAGATAGCATCAATGGACATGAATCTGAGCAAACTCCAGGAGATAGTGAAGGACAGCGGAGCCTGGCATGCTGCAGTTCTTGGGATTGCAAAGAGATGGATACGACTTAGTGGCTGAACAGTAACAAGGTATCTATTAAAAGCCCCCAGAGATGGGACTTCCCTGGTTGTCCAGTGGTTAAGAATCCACCTTGCGATGCAGGGGGCACAGGTTTGATCCCTAGTTGGGGAAGTAAGATCCCACATGCTGCAGAGTAACTAGAAAGTCTGTTAGCCACAATGAAAGATCATGCTTGATGCAGTGAAAATCCCACAACCCACAGCTGAGACTCCACACAGCCAAATAAATAAATATTTTTTTAAAAAGCTCTGGGAGTATATGAGCCTTGGTGTTGTGGGCCCAGGCCTGTGTGTTCTCATTGGCGTTTGATGGTGTGTGCCTTAACATTGCTCAGAAGATAAGACACCAGTCATATGCTACCAGCTACAACTTTTAAAAAACAAACTTGAGGATAAAGTCACAAGAGGAAATGCAGACCATTTGGAAACTTGAGAACCCACACGTTCTTTATGTGATTTTGTCTTTCAGGAAGGATTTCAGAGTTTCAACCTGTTTTAATTCTAGCCCATCTGGCTGCTTCATTAATGAAAACAGCAACGTCTTCTAATGCTCTCATGTGAGGCAGTACTTCCAAAAGATAACAGAAAGAACTTTTGGATTTGATGTACCATATTTTGTCTTTCCCCCTTCAGGGGGGAAAAAAAAAACCAAACTGGAGCACATTTTAGGGAGAGTATGTGCGTAGAAATAGTGAGTCATTCCTTGTGTTGTAGGTCTACTCTGGTGCCTGGGGTTTCCAGAACAATTACATAAGTGTTCACATAGCCAGGAACTTTTGACATTTGTGGCAGCTTAATGGAGCTCTTTTCTTCATTGAAAATATCCTAATTGTTGTTTCCTGAAATTTAAAATGCATAAAACTAGTGGAGCAGTATAAATTGATTTTGAGGCATTTCTATCAAGTGTGCTTTGCTGGCAAAGAAACTGAGGAAAATGTATTTGAAATGAAATACAGGTGATCAAGTTGTAACACATACAATAATCTAATCACCCAGCAAAAAACTGCCTGGGAGCATCAACTGTAAGTGAGATATGTTGGTTTCTTTGTCTTCTATCATCCTTCAAGATTTCCTTCACAGTCTGAGAGTCTGCAGCCCATTAGTTACTTGGACAGCCTTAAATAGGGGAGTTATTTAATAGCATGGATCTGAAAAGTCTGAGGTTCCTAAAGTCACTAGAACACACCAATATCTTGCTTTTATTTTCTCAGAAGATCACCCAGGAAATAATGTGATATTCTGAATGCCACTAATATGTTCCTTAAAATGTTATTTTTTTTTTAAAGAGCCTCAAGTTCCAAGATATCTTCCAAAAAAAAGAGAGAAACTAGAGAAAGACCCAACTAAAGCCATTGTCAATTCTTTTCCATCTCAACAGTGAGCGCCTCACATCCAAGGTTGAAGGGCTTTCCAGGGAGGGTGGAGTGCTTGGTTCTTGTGGATATTTGTTCAGTGTCTTGCACAACTTCCCTAACTGGCTTATTTTCCTGCAGATAAGAGGTGGTAGTTGTGGGTGTTCCTGTATTTATTGGTTCAAAAGATTGGTGCAAAGGACAGTCAGGCAGAGCGGGCACTGACTCACAAAGGTTGCTGTTTGCTTGTGAGCTGTGTGTTCCTTTTGAGGGGAAAGAGCATAGTCCACCAAGTGCACCTCTGCCCAGCGCTGCCGGATTCTTTCCACATGACCACACCACTCCTTGAACACCTTTCCTCTGTAGCAGAGTTGACGGCACAGGACACCTCAGGAACCCGATAGGGAAGGAGCGCTGAGATGGTGTGAACTGCGTGGGCTGTGGTCATGTAGGTGAGGATATAAATGGAATCACAAATGTAGCGAATATCCATGTGACGTCCAGTCATCATCGGAATGTGCTTGTTGAGGTTGGACAATGACATGCTGTCCAGAGCTATTTCCAAGAATCTACTGTACACGTACCCTAGGGGCTTAGGAGGCAAGGCGAAAGGAGGAATTTGATGTCCCTGCCAACTGGATAATGGAGATGATTTTTTGGGAGGAAGTGATGTGTTCATCCCAGGACTAGGAGGATAGAGGGGGGCGAAGAGGCAGCCTTCACAGGTAAGAAAGCACCACCAGAACCAAGGCCAGGTTAGAGCATACCCTCTAGACCAACAGAAAGGAGTTGACGTGAGCTGCCCTACATGGTTTCATGGAAAAACAATTCTTGTGACTCTTCATATTTCTGCATGGTGGTCATCAAGTCCAGCTAGCTCTATCTCTTTGGATTCTAGAATTCATCTTTCCTTCTTTCACTCTCTACTCAGTGAGTTCAGTCTCTCACCATGTCTCATGTGGATTACTACAGTAGTCTCCTAACTGGTCCTCCTGCTCTCAATCTTGTCCCAGACAACCCATATCACACCCAGGGGATTTTGTCTTTTCACTGTTTAACAATGCGACCTGGACTTTCCTGGTGGCACAGTGTATAAGACTCTGCCTGCCAATACAGGGGATATGGGTTCAATCCCTGGTCTGGGAAGATCCCACATGCTGGGGAGCAACTAAGCCCATGGGTCACAACCTCTGAGCCGGCGCTCTAGAGCCTGTGAGCCAAAACCACTGAAGGCCACGTGCATAGAGCCTGTGCTCTGAAACGAAAGAGACACCACCGCAGTAAGTCCACACACCAGCATGATGCATAGTCCCTGCTAGCTGCAACTGGAGAAAGCCCAAGCAAAGCAAAAAAGACCCAGTGTAGCCAAACATAAATAAATAAAATTATATATATATATAAAAAAAAGGGACTTTATCAGGAGGATTTCTATCAGCTCTCTGGAGGGTCCAGAAGATGCCTAAATTGATAGAAACTGGCAGGGATGGGCCTAGGAACACTCAAGTATTGTCAGTGCCCTGATCCAGAATGAATGATTTTCTGTCATTTCTGGGGATTTTTTTTTTTTTTCCCTTTCTATCCTCCTTTAAGATTTTGATTCCAAGGAATAAACAGTGCTCCGGCTTGGTAAGGAAGCCACTCGTTGGTGAGTAGAGGGTTGTGGGGTCTTCCCAGGTGGCGTTCGTGGTAAAGAACTTGCCTGGAAATGCAGGAGACAAAAGAGACCTGGGTTCGATCCTTGGGTTGGGAGGATCCCCTGGAGGAGGACATGGCAACCCACTCCAGTGTTCTTGGCTGGGAAATCCCCTAGACAGAGGAGCCTGGTGGGCAACAAACAGTCCATGGGGTCACACAGGGTCAGACACGACTGAAGCGACTTAGGATGCGTGTACCCAGAGGGTTGAAAACCCCTAGATTTAACAGTCTCATCAGATTTTCCAGTGGAGAAGATGTAATCCTTCTAGAGAAAGTCAGATTAGAGAGAATAATGTACGAGCAAAAACCAGTGTGTGCCCATGATATGTTGATTATAGAATGGGCATCTAAGGACAGAGAAAATATGTATTATCCCACTCCACTCTGACAGCTTGTTAACTTCTCTCTCTTCCTCAATAGACACTGAATTCCTTGAAGGAAGAGCCATGTCTTACTCATCTTTGCATGCCTGCCCTCTCATAGACACTCAAAGACACACAGCATAAATACTCATTGTATGAAAGAATGAATCAATGTCCACCTAAATGAAAGCTTTGTTTCATCTAGTTTATAAGTTTTCACCATGTCTTTATGGTCCTCCAACCTTTAGCCATCCTTCTCCCTGACCTAAACTGCTCAACACTGAGCTCAGAAGTACTCAATCCACTCGCTCACCCTCTGGGCACCCCCAACAGGAAAGGGAGAGAACCACGAGACTATATGTCAGATACAACATATCTGACATATTTCTGCCTCCATTTAGCCAACTCTTCTAGCGTCATTTTGGTCTTAGGAACTCGTAATATGCATTTTTTCCTGGAATGTGTAGTAGTTCTTGATGAGCTGATAGCCAACTATCTTATTTGACGTAATACAATGGGAGGAATGTGCTTTGAAATCAGACAGATAGAGGTTCCAATGTGAACTTACAATTACTAGCTTTGTGACCCTGAATACTTTTTTTTTTTTAAACCTCTCTGGATCTTGGATTACACATATATTTATGTTTGTCGTGTGACAGATATCTGGTAAACATCAGCTCCATTCTGGGTTGGGGACTTGTCGCCACTGAGAGGGGAGGGAAATTTGCAGTGCTGGGGGAGGTGATTGGAACTGAAAGGGAAAAGAGAAGTGGAATGAATGTACTGATTTGCTCTAACATGAATCAAAGTCAAGGGTTAACTTTTTGCCGAACTGTATGAAACATACCAAAGTTTTAAAAGAAGTAACAAATACGTTTAAGAGAGATACAAGTCTTTATATTTTCTGAAGCAGCAACAGAATTAGATACGTATTCTTCAAACTAAGGCTAGCACAGGTGTAACCCTGGAAGATATTTTCTTCTCTAGGAGGTGTTGTTTTGCTCCACTCCAGGATGCACTGGGATGAAATCCTGGGTGCATTCTAGATTTTTAGGAAGTTTCACCTGAGAGGTCATTTTCATGGAAACCCTCGAGCAAGATACATCACGGACTGGACCATCAAATGAGCAAGCTGCTTTGCAGCAGCTGGAAGTGAGGGTGCTGAATCTGCCCAACAACTTCCCCACTTCTGTGGCACCCTCAGTTTTTGTCATTGTCTATCTCATCAATAAAAGAATATTTTAAATTAATGGTGCATGTTATAATTAATTGTATGATGTAATAAATTTTAGAGAGGTCAGTTCTAGAAAAAGAAATTTAAAAAACATCTTGGATATTACTCTTCGTTTTCTCTTCACATGTTAAAAAAAAGAAATCACAGATAGCAGATTTGAAGGTATTGCTGTAGAAGTATAATTCGAGTTTCTCTCAAATTAAATAAAAAATGTGTTGACCTGAGGAGAACAGAAATCAACAGCTCAGAAGAAGAGCACGATACGCGCACCTCTGCTCTCCCACATCTTTCCTTTAACTCGTTTTTCTCCTTCTCCAAAATTCTAGGCTGCTCACACATCCCAGACTGTTCCTGCAGGGACGGGTGTGTGCTGTCCTGGTGTGCTAACACATGGTTTGGAGGAGAAGGAAGATATGGCGTAGAACTGGAGGCTGGTGAGTTAAAAATACACACCATGTTCTACCCTGCAGTGGGGCAGACACGCGCCACCACAGCCTGAGGAGAGAGAGCTTTGATTTTTCTCTGGAGAATCCCTTTTTCCCTGTAGGAGAAACATTTTTCCATCACGTGCCTTCCCCTATCCTAACCGAACGGAGAGCACATACGTAGCTGAAACTAGGTCTCCCAGATGCTCTTGAGCTGGAATTTTAGTGTGGAGACAAGTGATGCAAAAACTGAGAATGGTTCTAAGTCACTTACTCTGGTAGCAAGGGCCAAAGGGAATTGTATTATTCCTGCCACTTGAATTCCTACAGCTTCTCTCGTACTTTGATAAAGTGGATTCCTGGCTTTTCCTTCTGTTCCGTGAGCTCTTTTGTATCCTTCCAATACATTCATTTCTTTGCTTAAGATACCCGGACTCTGCTTCTGTTATTTTCATCACAGAATTCGGACCAAAATCGATTCTCAGATACTGCATGTTTCAATATGCAATGCTGGAAGGGCAGTATTTGGGAGGTGGAGAGAGTCACTTGGAATCAAACATTTATTCAGGCACCAAACTCAATTTTCCTCAAGCCATTTAGATCGCAATTGTTGGCTTTACAGCATCGCTTGCAAGCCTAGGAAAGAAAAGGAGCCCTTGAACCAATTTTCCCAGGGGTTCATTTGGTTGAAATCACCAGATTCTCTAGCTCTGCCAATGCAATTCTAATCAGCCCCACAGATTCTAGAAAAAGTTCAGTGATGCTGGTCTAGGTGGCTAAGTTTAAATCAGTTTTGTAAGAAGCAGCCTGGAAATTGCTCAGTAATTATGTAACAGATTATGATGGAAAAGCAGCCACTGCAGAGAGGTCAATAGGCATTTAAAAAATCACTGCGTGGGAAACTTTTCAAACCACAACCCTCCATTAGGAGCCTACATTTCCCAGAAGATCGTCATTCCTTCATTTAGGCAGCAATTTTAAAGTCAGCCGGAACCACTGTTTCTGCATGACAGCCACTGAGAAAGAGACAGGCTGTATTTTACTTTCCTGTAAGCAGCATCTCCTGGTCATGGCATTTGATATCCCTAAGATGTCACACTCTTTTGAAGTGTTTTTAGCTTTGGTTTGAAAAGTATCCTAAATCAGCAATGACCAGCCTTCTCCTGATGGAGCTTAGGGAGCAAGAGGGAGCCAGGGAAGGAGTGCAGAGAAGATGAACTTTTGGAAACCTTGTCCAGAGCCCTCCTCAACTTGCTGGAACTTCCCTCCTCCTCTTCTTTCCTTCCCCGCCTCCTCCTCCACTCTTCCTCCACCCCACTTCTTCCCCTTCTGTCCTTTCTCTTCCTTCCCCCACTCTCCCTTCTCCTCCTCCTCCTCTTGTTTGTTTTTGCTGCAGAAGCCGCTCCAGCAGCCTAATGAGGAAAAACCTCTCTCTGTTCTTTCATTCAACAAGGGCCTGTCAAGGACTTATTCCATATACATACAGAATATATTCTCTAATATCCTGTACCAGGCACTGGTAAACTAGGAAGGCAAGGTCTTTGCCTGCCAGGTGCTTCTATTTCAATGGAGAGAGATGATCTGCTTGGCTTATAGGTAGACCCTGGGTCTAACCACTGGGAGAAGGGGAGTCAAATGTCCTCACCTCCCAGCTAGAAATGGTTGTTTGCGCAAAGTAGCAATTAGTTCACCAAACACTTTAGACAATGAAAATCAAAACAGGAAATCATTGACCAGTTAGCTTAAGTGGACCAGAAACCAGGCCTTCCCTTTCCTGGTCAGCACCACAATCCTCACTCTTCCCCTTCCAGCTATCTCATCGTCTATAACCTTGTCATCTACCACAACGTGCTCTGTTGCTGTGGGTTTGATGGCGATTAGCCATAATTTTTGATTAGGATACACAATATTCCCCTGAGATGCACACACAGTCCTAGAAAGCATATACCTCTATAATCTGCTCCCATCATTTGTCAAAAATTATTATTTTTAAACCTTTTCTTCCTTGCTCAGAAATCATTCAGGAAAAGAACCACATTTCCAATGGGGCATTTGCCTTCTTGGTAGACACAGTCATTAGAAACCATGCAGAGAGGACACCACACACCTAATGATTGTTTTGCATCAAAAACACTAGAATCCCTAGAAGGAACATTGATGTCATGTTGATAACAACGCCTCTGAATTTATAACAGAATCTCAGTCTTCCATGACCTGTTTGCCTGATTCATCCACATAAAAGTTGACCAATGTATTGGAATCTGGGATTAATATATACATACTACTATATATAAAATAAACAACAAGGACCTAGTGAATGGCACAGGAAACCATATTCAATATTTTGTAATAACCTATAAGGCAAAAGAATCTGAAAAAAAAAAGTGTATGTGTGTGTGTGTGTATATATATATATATATATATATGGGCTTCCCTGGTAGTCAAGAATCTGCCTGCAATGCAGGAGTCGCAGGAGATGTGGGTTCACTCCCTGATTGGGAAGATTACCTGGAGGAGGGCATGGCAACTCACTCCAGTATTCTTGCCTGGAGAATCCTATGGACAGAGGAACCTGGCAAACTACAGTCCATGGGGTCGCAAAGAGTCAGACACAACTGAAGTGACTTAGCATGCACACATGTGTATCTATTTACATAAAGTGAATCACTTTGCTGTACACCTGAAACTAGCACAGCATTGTAAATCAATTATATTTCAATTAGAAAAAAAGAAAAGCAGATCAGTTTAGTGAAAAGGATGGAAACCACACACAAATAAACCATTTATTATAATAATATGGACTCTACAAATAAAGGTAACATTTCTCCAGCACCTGTAATAGGCCAGGCCCTATGCTAAGTGTTTCATATAGTTATCTCACTTAATCCTTACCCCAACCTTTCAGGCAGGTACTATTACTATAACCATTTTACAGATGAGGAAATGTAGGCTCCAAGGCTAACTGTCTTGCCCATTGATAGGTAACTTCTTTGAGATGGAGACAGCAGTTGAAACCACAGCTACTTGACTGCAGAACCCTCTTTCCTGATCACTGTTCTAATTAGGGGCACAGATTATTAGGGCTAGACCTTAGTCTAGGCACTTCCCTGGTGACTCAGATGGTAAAGAGTCTGCCTATAATTCAGGAGACTCAGGTTCGATCCCTGGGTCAGGAAGATCCCCTGGAGAAGGAAACGGCAACCCATTCCAGTATTTTTGCCTGGGAAATCCCATGGACAGTGGAGCCTGACAGGCTACAGTCCATGGAGTCCCAAAGAGTTGGACACGACTGAGCAACTAACCCTTTAGTCTAGTCATGAGGTAGCAGAGGCCCCAGGTGATGAAGGATCTGCTTAAAGTCACACAATATGTCTTCACCAACAGAAAGAGACTTGCATGTACATTGTGCCTCCCAACTGGAGAAAAGCTAGAATGAGGCTTTCAGTATTTGCCTATATATTTACAGAGGAATATTTTTTTGAGGGTTTGAGCTGAGAATATCCATGCCATGTAAAGTAGAATCTTGACAAATCTGTACTCACAAACCCAATTATGAGGCTATCTATTTAGTCATAAGAAACACTTCTAAGCCATTGGAAACTAGCCATATTCCGGTAGGAGTCTCCAATTCCACCTGGATCTGTTCTGATAAGAGCAAACTTGAAGAATGATAATCTGTATCATAGTAATATATTTATCTCAAGCTTTCAGGGGAGTCATCATTGAAAAACTCATAAGCAGAAAGTTAAACTGTTGTAATAAGCTGATGGTGATGGTACAGATTATTACTTTTGTTGTTTGGGTTGTTTTTCTTTTCTTTTTTTTAAGAACTCGGTAAACCACACTGAATGTTAACAATCCATCAGCTCTACAGGGAACATTTTTCACTCCCAGAAAATTCATTTTACCTCCAGAATCTGAACCTGTAAATGTAAAAGCTTTTTTTGTCTTATAAAAAGGCTTAGTGTTAATTGTTTCCACAAGGTTAGCCCAATTGATCTGAAGCACCTGTGCTTCTGGCAAATGTAGGACATTATCAATTTTAACCATTTGTTCAGCAAGCTCTTTTTGGACTAATGCTATTTATCCAGCTGGGTATACTGACCAGGACAGGGAAGATCAAAGCAGTTGGGGATTGTGTAACATCGAAGATCTGTCCTGGTCGTTAAGCCTGGAGCGTATGGACCTGATTACAAAACTCCTGCTTATATATCCTTTTAGGACCCTGATGAGTGGAAGGCTGTGCTGCCTGTAATGGCCATAACCTACATCAAGGATTCCTAGGACCACTTTTTAGGTCTTTCTGTGGTTCTTAGTTTCCTGCATGGTGAGCTCACGGAAAGCACCAGATGGAAACTCTAAAATGCAATTTGCAGCCTTGAGACCCTTGAGATCGTTAAGAGAATAAGTTCAAAGGGGTGTGGGAGGAGGCCTGGGGAGCTGTGTGTGGCCCTGTCTAGGATGGGCCTGCTTCTGCCCTTGCCAGGGAAGAAGGCTGGGAACCGCACCCCCATCCCCATTCCTGCCCGGCTCCCCCTACCCACCCCCACCCCCCACAATGGCAGGAAGTCAGAGGAGAGCACAGGAAAAGACACTCCTCAGGGGAAACAGCCATGGGTTTCAGTGAAAGCCTGAGGGCTGGGGACCAGAGGACCCAAACAGGAAGAGGAAAAATACAAGACGGTCTGGAGAGAAAGGAAAAATGGAAAGAGCCTATATATATATATATATATATATAGTAGTAATAAAAATGATGGGTTTATATGAAATCATGTGTGTGAAACTTTTGAAAATTTTATAGCACTATAGAATTCAAAGAATCAAGTTTTAAAAATGTGGAAAAAAAAAATGGGATGACCTAGATGACTGGGATGAGGGATGGGTGGGAGAGAGGTCCAAGAGGGAGGGGATATATGTATATATACAGCTGATTCACTTCATTGTATGGTAGAAACTAACACAACATTTTACAGCAATCTTATTCCAATTTTTTAAAATTTTAATTAAATTAACAAAAAAAACAAAAACAAACCCCACTGGCTATATTGACCTGAGAAGCAAGAAACCAAAGGAAGCAACTTGAAAGATGCAAAAGTGGCAGGCAGTGCTGGGTGCTCCCAGCTGCCTTCCCTGGGCAGGGCCAGGCCTCAGAATGAAAGAATCCATTCCCACCAGGCACCTCACAGCCTGGCAAACGATTACTCTCTGAATGATTCTGGCTTCACCCAGCTGCTTGGAAAGGAGCTTGCAGGAAGGTAGGTGGGAAGGGATTGCAGAAAAGCTGCTGGCATGCCTCTTCCCTTTCTGAGTCTGAAAGCTGCTCAGAGAACTTTAAAGGCTGACAGCTAAATTTAATCAGAGTTAAATTACTGAAATGAAGATGATGTTCTTATGCAACACAAATGAAAGGTGGTTCTGCCAGCACTTTCCCTACAAGGTAATGGTACAGACTCCCAGGAGCAGTCTGGCAGTTTGGCAATGTTATGAATTCAGGGGAGGCAGGAAATGTGAAAATCTGGTTCATTGCTAATATTGTCTTCTGGGGACTTGGGGGCCTGTGGGTTCAACAGACAGGGTTCCACAGCTGGTGTTCTGTGATGATGGTGCTCACTCGCTGGCAAGTCTGTGAAATGCTTCAGACATGGCATCTTAACTGTATTCTATATTTAAGACAGCCATTTTTTTCCCCCCTCAGGAACTCCAAATGTTTTCTGCCAAAGGAACTCGCATAAACGTTACAACCTGGGACTTGGACTGAATGGAACATTAGTTTATTTCCAGAGACTCTGACAGTTTGATTTTGTGCCAGTTCTGTCCTTGTTAAAAATGGACAGAGTTGGCTCTAGTTCAGACTAATTTGCCACATGATTTATTTTCTTTAAAAATGTTAAATCAACTGTGATTTAACATTTAATGAACATAATCAGGTTCGATCCCTGGGTCGGGAAGATCTCTGGAGTAGGAAATGGCAACCCACTCCAGTATTCCTGCCTGGAAAATTCCACGAACAGAGGAGCCTGGCAGGCCACACAGTCCATAGGGTTGCAAAGAGTCGGATACGACTGAGTACACATGTATACAATAGACGTAATCTTGATAAGGTGGGACAAGAAGGGCTCTTTACCTCTGAGGCTGTCCTCCCCAAAACCCATCAACCCATCTAATCATGAGGAAAACATCAGATAAAGCCAAATTGAAACACATTCTATACATTACCTGACTCATACTCCTCAAACTTCATCACAGACAAGGAAAGTCTGAGAAACTGTCACAGTCCAGAGGAGTCTGAAGAGATGGAACAACTGAGTGGGAACAGGAAAGGACATTAGGTAAAAACTAGGGAAGTCTGAATGAAGTACGATCTTTAGTGAATAATGTCCTGTTACTTTTGGTTTCTTAGCTGTGACAATGTCCTGTACTTGCTGATGATGTAAGATGTTAAGGGAAACTGGGTGTGCGATATACGAGACCCCTTTCTTTGTACTATCTTTATAACTTTTCTATAAATCTAAAGCTGTTCTAAAATTAAATGTTTATTAAAAACATAAATGTTGGACTTCCTTCGCAGTCCAGAAGCTGAGACTCCGTGCTCCCAATGCAGGGCACCCAGGTTCAATCCCTGGCTGGGGAACTAGATCCCACGTGCACCAGCTAAAGATTCCATATGCCACAACAAAGATTGAAGATCCTGCGTGCTGCAGCCAAGACCCGGTGCAGCCAAAGAAGTAAGTGCTTTAAAAAAACGTAAATGTCAGTTTGGCTGTTGTTCTTAAATGAAACCAATCATTTAAGTCTACTCGTGTTTCCACTTCTGCTTGATTTAAATTCCTGTCCTGTTATTGCTGATAATTTACCAAGAGGAAAATTGAACCATAAAGACAGAACTGAACACATGGTGAGGGACGGTGTGGTAAAGGGAATATTGTGCTTCTAGAACTCCTCTTCTTGCTTCATCATCAGGTACCTGACCTATGGGCCTTGCACAATTATCTCCTGCCAGGATACTGGGTGATAAAGGAGTTTCAGGAGTCACCTTCTTAAGGGTTGATGTATTTTGATAGGATATTTTGGAAAAAGCAAGTCCTAAGGAATGATTTTCATGATGGTGAAATTTCCATAAAAACATACAGTTGGGTAGGAACAGAGACAGGCTCGCTCCATGGGTCCTCAAGCCCTTTCTACTCATGGGGCCAGCCCCTGCTCAAATAACACAGTATTAGGGCTGTGGCCATTAAATCTTATGCCTAAGGTCATGACTTCTCAGAGTCCATCTGGGATAACGTGACTTCTCATTCAGGTCTATGCAACACAGTCAGTGTGGGAGGGAGTCCTGGAGTCCATAATAGCAGGAGGAATCAGCCTTGTCAGGGATGACCTGTACTTTGCCTTTTGGTCTTTAATAACCTGAACATTGTTACCGGCTATCTAACCAAACCCTGCTACTGTTATAACAAAAACATGGCAGACTTTGTGCTCATAAAAACCTGAGTTCAAATCCTCACTTCTAGGTTTGCACTTCTGGCTGGGTGGCCCAAGTCAGGCTGCTTAATCTCACTGACTTCCAGGTTTTCCATCAGCACCAAAGCTGATGGTAATCTTGCTTTGAAAGATTGGTGTGAGGATAAACTACACTGGGTCTGTAAGAGCCCCTTACCCAAAGTCTGGAATACAGTAAGCTCTGAACAAATATTCTTTCCCTCCCCTTTTCCTTCCTTTCTCACAGAGCCAGGTCGGTGGAGACAGGCACCGTCTGGACAGCTCAGACCTTTCACAAATGTTTCTCTCTGTTTTCATGAGATTAGCATTTCTAATAGGATCAGAAATTCTGCTAATTCATTGATCATTAATCCTGAGGTGTACAAATAATCCCTTCTGATTTCTGCAGAACCAAGCAAATGCTCTTTGAGGACATACATTTATTTATTATTATTTTGCTGTTATTTGGGGGAAAGGCCTAATTTTATCCCACCAGAAATTGTCTGGGCAGCTCTCTTGCTCGATGATGATGGTTTGTTGAACCCAGGATCTCTGCAAAGTAGCCCCTAAAAATGATCGTTGGAAGCAAGATGGGAACCGTCTGCCAGCAGGATGCCTTGTTGGGAAAGATGCCAGTACAGTTTTGATAGAATTATGGGAGCAAATACATAACACACAAAGCACCTGAGAAGGCTTAGAGTGGTAGGGGAAAGGATGCAAAGAAACAAAAAAGCTTAATCAGTTAATTAAAATAAAAGGCAAGTGGCCAGGCATGGTGAACTAGAAATGAACACTTAATACAGAGACAATCTGAAGGTGGAAAGGCTGGGGAAAGTTCCGATCTGAAACCCCAATAGGAGATGGAGAAGGAAAGCACTCCCAACACACAGGCCAGTTATACTTCTGATAGCAGCGTCTTCACAGTGACCGTATTTCTGTTATGTTAAGTGTATCAAGTGTGTGTTGTTATATCCAACCTTGCTCATACTGAACTGTTTCCCTATGGTTAGGATATAGTTTGTTTCCAGATCTTTTTATTAGAAAGTATTAGAAAGTAGTATGGCCATAATATGTTTTAAGATTCTTCAAATGCTATGATTTTGTTACCTCAAGTTATTTCTACTTAAATATCAGACATTTATTTAGTGCCCAATGTGTTCAGCGTGCTGGGGTAACAAGATGAGTAAGGTACGGGCTCTGAACCCAGGATACTACAGTGAAGACAGAATGTAGTGGAGACAGATGCTTATTAAGATATTTTACTTCACCTTGAGAAGTATCATAATAGAAGTAAGTGCCAAGTTCTATGATCTAATGTGTAAAATTCGTTTGTACTGTACATGGCATAGTAAATGCTCAATACTAAAATGACAATGGTGATGATGATTGTAGCCATCCCATTTCTGATAGAATCATTTAAATGCTGCTTCCCATGATTCACATTTATAGAAAAAGAAATAAAATCAAGAAAGCCCCAAAACGTGTTCTTTGATCTACAAAAATTGATGATATAAATTCAAAAAAATTGAAATCATCTCAAGTATCTTTTCTGATTACAATGCAGTAAGATTAGATATCAACTACAGGGAAAAAAACTATTAAAAATACAAACATATGGAGGTTAAACAACACACTTCTGAATAACCAACAAATCACAGAAGAAATAAAAAAAGAGATCAAAATATGCATAGAAATGAAGGAAAATGAAAACACAACAACCCAAAACCTATGGGATACAGTAAAAGCAGTGCTAAGAGGAAGGTACATAGCAATACAAGCCTACCTCAAGAAACAGGAGAAAAACCAAATAAATAACCTAACTCTATACCTAAAGCAACTAGAAAAAGAAGAAGCACCCCAGGGTTAGTAGAAGGAAAGAAATCATAAAAATTAGGGCAGAAATAAATGCAAAAGAAACAAAGGAGACCATAGCCAAAATCAACAAAGCTAAAAGCTGGTTCTTTGAGAAGGTAAACAAAATAGACAAACCATTAGCCAGACTCATCAAGAAAAAAAGGGAGAAGAATCAAATCAACAAATGAGAAATGAAAATGGAGAAGTCACAACAGACAACACAGAAATATAAAGGATCATAAGAGACTACTATCAGCAACTATAGACCAATAAAATGGACAACTTGGAAGAAATGGGCAAATTCTTAGAAAAGTATAACTTTCGAAAACTGAACCAGGAAGAAATAGAAAATCTTAACAGACCCATCACAAGCACAGAAATCAAAACTGTAATCAGAAATCTTCCAACAAACAAAAGCCCAGGACCAGATGGCTTCACAGCTGAATTCTACCAAAAATTTAGAGAAGAGCTAACACCTATCCTACTCAAACTCTTCCAGAAAATTGCAGAGGAAAGTAAACTTCCAAACTCATTCTATGAAGCCACCATCACCCTAATACCAAAACCAAAGACGCCACAAAAAAAGAAAACTATAGGCCAATATCACTGATGAACATAGCTGCAAAAATCCTTAATAAAATCATAGCAAACAGAATCCAACAACATATTAAAAAGATCATACATCATGACCAAGTGGGCTTTATCCCAGAGATGCAAGGATTCTTCAATATTCACAAATCAATCTATGTGATACACCACATTAACAAATTGAAAGATAAAAACCATATGATTATCTCAATAGATGCAGAGAAAGCCTTTGACAAAATTCAGTGTCCATTTATGATAAAAACGCTCCAGAATGTAGGCATAGAAGGAACATACCTCAACATAATAAAAGCCATATAAGATAAACCCACAGCAAACATTATCCTCAATGGTGAAAAATTGGAAGCAGTTCCCCTAAAGTCAGGAACAGGACAAGGATGCCCACTCTCACCACTACTATTTAACATAGTTTTGGGAGTTTTAGCCACAGCAGTCAGAGAAGAAAAAGAAATAAAAGGAATCCAAATTGGAAAAGAAGAAGTGAAACTCTCACTGTTTGCAGATGACATGATCCTCTGCATAGAAAACCCTAAAGACTCCACCAGAAAATTACTAGAGCTAATCAATGAATATAGTAAAGTTGCAGGATATAAAATTAACACATAGAAATCCCTTGCATTCCTATACACTAACAATGAGAAAACAGAAAGAGAAATTAAGGAAACAATTCCATTCACCACTGCAATGAAAAGAATAAAATACTTAGGAATAAATCTACCTAAAGAAACAAAAGACCTGTATCAGTTCAGTTCAGTTCAGTTGCTCAGTCGTGTCTGACTCTTTGCGACCCCATGAATCACAGCACGCCAGGCCTCCCTGTCTATCACCGACTCCCGGAGTTCACTCAGACTCACGTCCATCAAGTCAGTGATGCCATCCAGCCATCTCATCCTCTGTCGTCCCCCTTCTCCTCCTGCCCCCAATCCCTCCTAGCATGAGAGTCTTTTCCAATAAGTCAACTCTTCACATGAGGTGGCCAAAGTACTGGAGTTTCAGCTTTAGCATCATTCCTTTCAAAGAAATCCCAGGGCTGATCTCCTTTAGAATGGACTGGTTGGATCTCCTTACAGTCCAAGGGACTCTCAAGAGTCTTCTCCAACACCACAGTTTAAAAGCATCAATTCTTTGGCACTCAGCCTTCTTCACAGTCCAACTCTCACATCCATACATGACCACTGGAAAAACCATAGCCTTGACTAAATGGACCTTCATTGGCAAAGTAATGTCTCTGCTTTTGAATATGCTATCTAGGTTGGTCATAACTTTCCTTCCAAGGAGTGAGCGTCTTTTAATTTCATGGCTGCAGTCACCTATATAGACAACTATAAAACACTGATGAAAGAAATCAAAGATGACACAAATAGATGGAGAAATAAACCATGTTCATGGATCAGAAGAATCAATATAGTGAAAATGAGTATACTACCCAAAGCAATCTATAGATTCAATGCAATCCTTATCAAGCTACCAATGGTATTTTTCAGAGGACTAGAACAAATAATTTCACAATTTGTATGGAAATACAAAAAACCTTAAGTAGCCAAAGCAATCTTGAGAAAGAAGAATGGAACTGGAGCAATCAACTTGCCTGACTGCAGACTATACTACAAAGCTACAGTCATCAAGACAGTATGGTACTGGCACAAAGACAGAAACATAGACCAATGGAACAAATAGAAAGCCCAGAGATAAATCCATGCACCTATGGACACCTTATCTTTGACAAAGGAAGCAAGAATATACATGGAGAAAAGACCATCTCTTTAACAAGTGGTGCTGGGAAAACTGGTCAACCACTTGTAAAAGAATGAAACTAGTAAAAATAAACTAAAAATGGATTAGAGATCTAAATGTAAGACCAGAAACTATAAAACTCTTAGAGGAAAAGATAGGTAAAACACTCTCTGATGTAAATTATAGCAGGATCCTCTATGACCCACCTCCCAGAGGAATGGAAATAAAAGCAAAAATAAACAAATGGGACCTAATTAAGCTGAAAACCTTTTGCACAACGAAGGAAACTGTAAGCAAGGTGAAAAGACAGCCTTCAGAATGGGAGAAAATAATAGCAAATGAAGCAACTGACAAAGAATTAATCTCAAAAATATACAAGCAACTCCTGCAGCTCAATTCCAAAAAAATAAGTGACCCAATCAAAAAATGGGCCAAAGAACTAAACAGACATTTCTCCAAAGAAGACATACAGATCACTAACAAACATCTGTATGTCTCAGATGCTCAACATCTGAAAGATGCTCAGCATCAAAAAGATGCTTGACATCACTCATTATCAGAGAAATACAAATCAAAACCACAATGAGGTACCATCTCACGCCGGTCAGAATGGCTGCTATCAAAAAGTCTACAAACAATAAATACTGGAGAAGGTGTGGAGAAAGAAGAACCCTCTTACACTGTTGGTGGGAATGCAGACTAGTACAGCCACTATGGAGAACAGTATGGAGATTCCTTAAAAAACTGGAAATAGAACTGCCTTATGATCCAGCAATCCCACTGCTGGGCATACACACTGAGGAAACCAGAAGGGAAAGAGACACATGTACCCCAATGTTCATTGCAGCACTGTTTATAATAGCTAGGACATGGAAGCAACCTAGATGCCCATCAGCAGATGAATGGATAAGAAAGCCGTGATACATATACACAATGGAATATTACTCAGCTATTAAAAAGAATGCATTTGAATCAGTTCTAATGAGGTGGATGAAACTGGAGCCTATTATACAGAGGGAAGTAAGTCAGAAAGGAAAACACCAATACAGTATATTAACACATATATATGGAATTTAGAAAGATGGTAACAATGACGCTATATGTGAGACAGCAAAAGAGACACAGATGTAAAGAACAGACTTTTGGACTCTGTGGGAAAAGGCGAGGGTGGGATGATTTGAAAGAATACCGTTGAAACATGTATATTATCATATGTGAAATAGATTGCCTGTCCAGGTTTGATGCATGAGGCAGGGTGCTTAGGGCTGGTGCACTGGGATGACCCTGGGGGATAGGATGGGGAGGGAGGTGGGAGGGAGGTTCAGGATGGGGAACACATGTACACCCATGGCTGATTCATGTGAATGTATGGCAAAAACCACCACAATATTGTAAAGTAATTAGCTTCCAATTAAAAAAGAAAATACAACACTGTAAAAAAAAAAAAAAATTCAGTGATAACCCGTATATGCCTAGGCTATGCCAGCAAATAACAAAGATTATCAAGTTCTATCTAAGTGTAAAAAAAAGTTGCTCATGAAACAAAAACTTCTTTCATAGTGATGTTTTAATGGCATGATGTTATCCTAGCTTAAATGCTGTCAGATGGAATGACTTTGCTCTCTAAAGGTGACATGGGTCAGATAGAGCTATTTTCAGATAAGAGATTGGTCAGTTTAGTTGTAACTTCTATTTCTCTAAAAAATGTGCAATATATAAATATATGCATATTTGGTATCATACTTTTATTGGATCAAGGCAGATATGGGAAACCTAAAATTTTCCGTAAATTGTATTTTTTTGCATGTGATTCTGGATTTCCCACATTGCTTTCGGCAGCCAGGTCTACAGACCTGAACAATGGTTAATGTTTAAAAAGGTACAGAGTGTTCTGGTTAGCAGCCCTGCTCATTTCCTCTTCCTGATGGTGCTGTTGTGATTGTAGGTCTCAATAAAGGGCTTTTCATGACATAAAAATACATGAGAACTGATGCTCAAATCATACTGAATGTGAGATTAAAGTCCCTTGAAGATAAAGAAGTTGCAGCCTTAAAAAAGAAAAAAGAAAAAAGAAAAACCTGAATTAGCTTGGATCTTTATGGGGATAGGTTTATAGTAGTACATGGAAATAATCCACAGGCACCACTGAAATAGGCATAAGGATTTCAGACAGGAAATAAAGGAAATGCTGCATTAAACTGAAAGCACAGTGGGATTTAAATAAGCCAAAGAGAGATTCTCTGGTGAGCATTTGATCAGGAAGCTGGCATTGGCTCACCCTCTCAACTACAGTAGTGGAAAGAGTGATGTGGTCTGCCCATCAAATCCAGAATACAAAGTGCTTTCCATGGTCCTCCGACTATTCTCTTTCCTCAGTTATTAATTCTGTTCTCATGAATCGCCTGCACAATGGTTTCTGAGAGCAGCGCAGTGCAGCTACTGACATTTCCCATAAATGATATGTCCAGTCCTTTTCCTACCAATCCAATTAGTTCCACTTCCTTCAAATGTTACTCAGCACTCCTCTGAGAAGCTCTCCCTGGTTACGCTATGGTCCTTCCTCTGCAAACCATCAGCAGTTATTTGTGGATTGATTTGCTCTGTATTGCTGGGTATTTACTTGCACTGGGCTTGGTCCTGGAGCTACACTGATGAGTAAACCCTAGTCACTGCCTTCATGGAGGTCACAGTCCACATGGAAAAAAATAGTCTAATAAAATGTGATCAAGTTGATGACTGAGATAGGTATGCAGGAGCCCGCACGCACTCATCTTCCAGGGTGTCAGAAGATTTCCTGGAAAATCTGATGCCAGAGTCTTCTAGGATGAGTATAAGCTGAGCAGGTAAAGGAAGGTGGGGAAGCACAGATGGGATGTGCAGTAGGTGGAGGAGGCCAGGAACGATATGACAGGCCATGCATGTGCCATGCCATGCGTGGGTACATCAATAGTCTTCCATTTGTTTTGAGAAGTTCTCTGAATTCAGGTTCTTTTCTTACAATTAAATTTTAAGATCTTGTTTTCTAATTATTTTGCCTTCTTCCCCTTGGGTCTATTACAGGAAAGAGTACGTACGTTCCACCATCCTGGGAAATAGTGCTGACTTACTGGCCACCTCCAATGCTAACAAGACTCTATGTGGCCGTGGAAAGACCATCATGTTTTCACCTGCAAGCCAAGACCCTGGAAAACACGCACATCTATGACTCAAATCAAGTATGTGCTGCCTGAATAGAGAAGCCATCCAAACCACTTACCAGAAGCTCCCCCATTCCCATCAAATACCATCATTCAGCTCTTTCATATTCTTAGATTTTGTGATGGTGCTTTACATTTTAGATTCAAAAAACTCTGTGCCAATATTTTGATTAATATTTCATTGAATAATTAAAAATACCACTGAGCAAGTGTGGAATAGATGTTCTAATCATCCTACAAAAACAGGAATTAGTCATTTTTTAATTAAATTATTGAAAGTCCCCTTTTAATAGGGATAGGATTGCCACCTCAAAAGTACAAATGCCAGGTGAGTCACTGTCTTCCCTTGATCCATCTGACTTTACTTAAAGGGAGAAGTACTTAATGGGCATGCAGGCCAGTATGTTATGAATCTTTGAAAGCTTAGTTGAGTCCCTCTGATTCCCAACAAGAAGGTGGAATCTCACAGACTGAGGTTGAGGCCTGGGATGTGTGCATTTCTGGCCTCACATTTGGCCTCTAGGTAAACAGACCACCACACTTCCAAGGCTGCCAAATTGCCATCTTTCATGGATGGTTTTCATGGATGGTTAAATCTCACCCCCTCTCTCATTGCTTGGGGTCAGGGGTAGAGAAGGAAGGAGAGGTAGAACAACATCACGGTAAACTCATTAAAAAACACACCAAACAAGTTTTACAGGCTTTGCTGTCCCAAAGCTGTTGTTTCAAGGTCATGGCTTTAGAGGTGGTAGGTTTCCCCCTGAGCCCTCCTTCATGGAAACAGCCAGCATGTAGCTTGCCTCTGGAAAGAAGAAAAAAAAAATCATGGAGCATGGAGGCAGGTGGCAAATTTTGGTCACTGAACCCTGAGCTTTGGAACTCCTAAATAATATGTGAGAACCTTTGTGTCTGGTGGCCCACAAGCAAAGCCTAAATAATATTTTAGTGTGAAGAAACTAAGGGCCTGTTCTAATTCCCCAAACCTTGGTGATATGCTAATAAACAAACACTCCATGGATGAGATGATTAGACAAAAGCCACTTTCAAACCCAAGGTCTGCATCACTGAGGGGAAGAGAAGTAACGCAATAATTCCTATCTGGTTAAACTTCACAGTATCTACATCAAGTAATGCATTTCAAACATATTAGCAAAACCTGTTCATGAACACTTTGGGAAAGCAAATTATGCAAACTGATTGGCTTTTGCTGTCAGCCTAGTGTCCTTATTTTTGTATTAGAGATAGTCATTTGTTATTGTTTGGTCACTAAGTCACGTCTGACTCTTTGCAACCCCATAAACTGTAGCCCTCCAGGTTCCTCTGTCCATGGAATTTTCAAGGCAAGAATGCTGGAGTGAGTTGCCATTTCCTTCTCCAGGCAATCTTCTCAACCCAGGGATTGAACCCACATCTCCTGCATTGGCAGGCAGATAGATTCTTTACCATTGAGCCACCAGAGAAGCCCTAGAAGTCCTCAACTCAGTAAGACAGTTATATAGATAAGAACCCGCGGTATAGCACAAGGAACACTACTCAATACTGTAGGGACTTATATGGGGAAACGATCTTAAAAAGAGTGGAAATATATGTATGTATAACTGAACTGCTTTGCTGTACAGCAGAAACTAACACAACACGATAAATCAATTCTACTCCAATAAAAATTAATGTCAAAAAAGACAGTTACAAAGATGGCACAAGATAAGACTTCTAAGTCCTCACACACTAGATATATAAAGATGATCTGCTTCCTTCTTTTCTCCTACTATTCTTTCCAGCTTGGTAGTTGATCACCTAACCAACTCAGGGTGCTTCTGTGTTCATGATTTCTCTCCTGGGAAGATCTGAAAACTCCTTGAGGATGGGACCCATGTCTGAGGTGCTTCCCACAGAAGGCTGTGTGTAGTAGGTTAGACAGTAGGTGCTCCATGGAGACACATTTCTAAACCTGCATGAATGGCTTCACTCTTGTCTTCCTTTTCTTCTCTCTCAATGACGTACAAAAGATGATGGGACAGCATAAAATGCTTTTCAATACTTCTATGGCTTTTCCCAGATTTAAAAACTAGAAACTGACAGGAATGAAACTGAAGGAGAAAAGTATTTCTTAACATACATTGGCCCTGGAGAAGGGAATGGCAACTCACTCCAGCATTCTTGCCTTGAGAATTCGATGGACAGAGGAACCTGGTGGGCTATAGCTCATGGGGTGGCAAAGAGTTGGACACGATTGAGTGACTAACACATGCACAACATACATTGGTCTAATTAAAGGACCATGCCTGAATTTCCCAACAAGGACAGCATTACTGGAGAAATTACCCTCTAAGCAGTTTGAAAATACAGACTCAGCAATGTGTAAGTTTAAAGCAATTATCTGGTCAACAGGGCATTTTACAGATAACTCCATAGCTTTCCTAAATACAACTCTGTACTCCATTGTAAAACACCAGCACGCCTGCAGCTGTTTATTGATACCATCAACCAAGAGGTAAGGAATATTTGGGGAGACTTGGGCTCCTACAGGTTCTACAGGGTACTTTCCAGGTGGCACTAGTGGTAAAGAACCCACTTGCCAATGCAGGAAACATAAGAGACAAGGGTTGGTTTGATCCCTGGGTCGGGAAGATCCCCTGGAGGAGGACATGGCAACCCACTCCAGTATTCTTGCCTGGAGAATCCCATGGACAGAGGAACCTAGTGGGCTATACAGTCCATGAGGTCACAAAAAGTTGGACATGACTGAAGTGACTTAGCACACATGCATGGGCTTCTACAGATAGATGATTTTGATTCACAGATACAGAAGGACATTTAAGATGACCAAGTCTTTCATTTTACAGATGAATAAGCTGAAGCCAGAGAAATGATTGTTTGCCTTCAATCACAGGGCTAGTTAGAAGTTGAGCGAGGTGGAAATACCTATAGCCAATAGTTGCTAGTCCAATCCATTCATTTAAAAGATGTTTATTAAATGCTTACTCCTTGGAAGGAAAGTTATGACCAACCTAGATAGCATATTCAAAAGCAGAGACATTACTTTGCCAACAAAGGTTTGTCTAGTCAAGGCTATGGTTTTTCCTGTGGTCATGTATGGATGTGAGAGTTGGACTGTGAAGAAGGCTGAGTACCGAAGAATTGATGCTTTTGAACTGTGGTGTTGGAGAAGACTCTTGAGAGTCCCTTGGACTGCCAGGAGATCCAACCAGTCCATTCTGAAGGAGATCAGCCTTGGGATTTCTTTGGAAGGAATGATGCTAAAGCTGAAACTCCAGTACTTTGGCCACCTCATGCGAAGGGTTGACTCATTGGAAAAGACTGATGCTAGGAGAGATTGGGGGCAAGAGGAGAAGGGGATGACAGAGGATGAGATGGCTAGATGGCATCACTGACTCAATGGATGTGAGTCTGAGTGAACTCCAGGAGTTGGTGATGGACAGGGAGGCCTGGCGTGCTGCGATTCATGGGGTTGCAAAGAGTCACACGACTGAGCGACTGATCTGATCTGATCTGATGAACTTAATATATTAGAAATATTGACTACTACAACATGATCCTTATATACTCAGGGAATGTATAGTCTAAGAAGGGAAGAGAGACATGAGAAACATTTTTATAGCACAATGTGGAGTAGTAGGTGTAAAGGTTACCAGGAAAGGCAGGTAAGGAGACGTGAGGCACTCACTTTGGGCTCAAAATTTAAAGGGACACCAGAAACTAGGTAATCAAGATAAAGAGTACTATCAAGATTAAGTTCAGTACCACTCATTTTTTCCTTTTGTTTCAAGTTCCAGTGTGGCTCAGCATGGCACCATTGCTAATCCTGTCTTTATCTAACTTTATCTAACATGTGCATATTTTGTTCATTGTTAACTTTTTGCATTAATTAAAAAAATTTTTTTGACATGTACACACTACTTTATTTATGTATTTGGCTGTGCTAGGTCTTCATTGCTTTCTCTAGTTGTGGAGATCGGGGACTACTCTCCAGTTTCAGTCATGAGCTTCTCATTGCAGTGCCTTCTTTTGTTGCAGAGCACAGGCTCTAGAGTGTGCAGTCTTCAGTAACTGAGGCACACAGGCTTAGCTGCTCTGTGGCATGTGCAACCTTCCTGGACCAGAGATCGAACCAGTGTCCCCTGCATTAGCAGACGGATTCTTATCCAATGCACCACCAGGGAAGTTCAACTTTTTGCATTAATTTTGTTTGTTAGAGTAATACATTAAAATGCTCTTTATCTGCATTGCTGAGTGTTTTTGGTGCTCTCCACTAACACTTTGTACCTTAAGCAGGGATCTCTCTGCTCGCCAGGGGAATCTAGGGGACACTGCATAAGAATGGGAGGAAAGAGGATTCTTTGTGCGTGAGTTCCAGCAGAATTGCCAGGTTTTCAGATTTTGCTTCCAAGAGACCTACAGGTGAAGAGGTAGAACCTTTTCAGCCAGAGCAGCTCTGCCTTGATCTATTTTTTTGGCTAACATTTTGGGTAAGCGTTTGTTGGATTCCTGGTTTGGTAGAAAGGGATTCTTAGGTCTAAAACGTGTTTAAAAAGTTCCTGCAGCAACGAGAAAAGACTAGATTCACACGCATAAGACCCATCACATGCAACGTGGGGCTTGAGTTAGGGGTTGAGGGTCAGAATAAATAGATGAAGCGGACAAGGCATCAAGGTCCAAAGAAGCCGGAGGCTGACTGACCCACCAGAGATGTCATGGGTATCGAAGCTCAGCTGTCTGCTTTCGTCCCTCGCTCCCCTTGGAGAGAATGTTAGCACATGTCTGCTCGTTTTACCGGACCAAATGGCTTGCATGCCTTTCTTGTCCACCAGAGAAAGGGCCAAGAAGGATAATTTTTTTTAAAAAATTTGACTATCACACCAGAAAGTGTGCTTTTCTCAGACAAACACTCAATAGATTGTGAGGGGAAGGACAGAGCCAGAGAAAGAAAGCATCTTAGAAATGATTCCTAAAACTGAACTGAGTACAATGTAGTCAGAACTTTAAGGGGGCTGTCACATTGCACAGCTCCGAGGGGGTGCCTTCTCATTGTGGTCTGTGTCTGTAGCACCCTGTGGAGTCACACAGGGCACAGCTGGTTGAGTATACAAGGCAGCAATGGTTTATGAGAGTCTTCAAAATACCACAAGTGAATAACAGCTGTGTTCATACTTGGCCATCCTCATTCAACCTATCAGACTTTCTGTTTATTGACAAGTTAGATTTTGACATTCTGGAAATTTTCTCCATCAAGATGGTTCACTTTTCATTCTCTTGAATCCCTGCAATTATTGGGGAAGGAGGAGGGATGTGTGTATAGTGAGAAGTGATGAAGGGGACAGGAAACTGGGAGGCCACTGAGAGTAAAATCGGTGAAGAAAGATTTCAAGATCAGAGGCAAATTTATTATATTGGTTTGGTTCTATAAAAGCAAATCTGGTAAGGGCAAGTTCAGGGCAGAAGATGCAAAATGGACCCTCATAAACTCCCAGCAAGGCATAACTTGTTGTTTCTGAATGGCTCTGTGGGGGTATGTGTTCAAAGTCTAAATTATATGCATATTTAAAAATTTAAAGCAGGTTTTTAAACTATGTATAGAGTAACATCACTTTGCCAACAAAGGTCCATATAGTCAAACCTATGGTTTTTCTAGTAGTCACGTACGGATGTGAAAGTTGATCCATACAGAAGGCTGAGTGCCAAAGAACTGATGCTTTCAAATTGTGGTGCTGGAGAAGACTCTTGAGAATCCCTTGGACCACAAGGAGATCAAACCAGTCAATCTTTGTTTTTTGAATTTGTTTTTTTTTTCAATTTATTATTTTTTTAATTGAAGGATAATTGCTTAATACAATTGTGTTGGTTTCTGCCAAACATCAACATGAATCAGCCATAGGTATACTTAAGTCCCCTCCCTTTAGAATCTCCCTCCCACTTTCCTCTCCATCCCACCCTTCTAAGTTGTTATAGAACTCCAGTTTGAGTTCCCTGAGTCATACAGCAAATTCCCACTGGCTATCTATTTTACACATGGTTGAAGCAGGTCAGGCAGCAACAGTTAGAACTGGACATGGAACAACAGACTGGTTCCAAATAGGGAAAGGAATACGTCAAGGCTGTATATTGTCACCCTGCTTATATAACTTCTATGCAGAGTACATCATGAGAAACGCTGGGCTGGAAGAAGCACAAGCTGGAATCAAATTGCCAGGAGAAATATCAATAACCTCAGATATGCAGATGACACCACCCTTCTGGCAGAAAGTGAAGAGGAACTCAAAAGCCTCTTGATGAAAGTGAAAGTGGAGAGTGAAAAAGTTGGCTTAAAGCTCAACATTCAGAAAACGAAGATCATGGCATCTGGTCCCATCACTTCATGGAAATAGATAGGGAAACAGTGGAAACAGTGTCAGACTTTATTTTTTTTGGACTCCAAAATCACTGCAGATGGTGACTGCAGCCATGAGATTAAAAGACGCTTACTCCTTGGAAGGACAGTTATGACCGACCTAGATAGCACATTAAAAAGCGGAGATATTCCTTTGCTAACAAATGTCCATCTAGTCAAGGCTATGGTTTTTCCAGTGGTCATGTATGGATGTGAGAGTTGGACTGTGAAGAAAGCTGAGCACCGAAGAATTGATGCTTTTGAACTGTGGTGGTGGAGAAGATTCTTTAGAGTCCCGTGGACTGCAAGGAGATCCAACCAGTCCATTCTAAAGGAGACCAGTCCTGGGTGTTCATTGGAAGGACTGATGCTGAGGCTGAAACTCCAATACTTTGGCCACCTGATATGAAGAGTTGACTCATTGGAAAAGACCCTGATGCTGGGGGGATTGGGGGCAAGAGGAGAACGGGACGACAGAGGAGGAGAAGGGGATGACAGAGGATGACAGAAGCTGGATGGCATCACCGACTCAATGGACACGAGTTTGAGTGAACTCCGGGAGTTGGTGATGGACAGGGAGGCCTAGCGTGCTGCAGTTCATGGGGTCACAAAGAGTCAGACACGACTGAGCGACTGAACTGAACTGAACTGAATGTAAGTTTCCATGTTACTCTCTCCATAAATCCCACCCTCTTCTTCCTCCCCACTCCCGTGTCCATATGTCTGTTCTCATGTCTCTGCCCTGCAAATAATTTCATCAGTACCATCTTTCTAGATTCCATATATATGCATTGCTGCTGCTGCTGCCACTAAGTCACTTCAGTCATGTCCGACTCTGTGTGACCCCATAGATGGCAGCCCACCAGGCTCCACTGTCCCTGGGATTCTCCAGGCAAGAACACTGGAGTGGGTTGGGATTTCCTTCTTCAATGCATGGAAGTGTAAAGTGAAAGAAGTCACTCAGTCGTGTCAGTATTTGTTTTTCTCTTTCTGACTTACTTCACTCTGTATAATAGGCTCTAGGTTCATCCACCTCATTAGAACTGATTCAAATGCATTCTTTTTTATGGCTGAGTAATATTCCATTGTATTTATGTACCACAGATTCTTTATCCATTCATCTTTCGATGGACATCTAGTTTGCTTCCATGTTCTAGCTATTGTTATAGTGCTACAATGAACACTGGGGTACATGTGTCTTTTCCAACTTTGCAAACCAGTCAGTCTTAAAGGAAATCAACTCTGAACAGTCTGGAAGGACTGTTGCTGAAGCTGACACTCATGTACTTTGGCCATCTGATGTAAAGAGCTGACTCACTGGAAAAGACCCTGATGCTGAGAAAGATTGAAGGCAAAAGGAGAAGGGGATGACAGAGAATGAGATGTTTGGATAGCATCACTGACTCAATGGACATGAATCTGAGCAAACTCCAGAAGACAGTGGAGGACAGAGGAGCCTGGCTAGCTACAGTCTAAGTAGTTGCAAAGAATCGGGCATGACTTAGTGACTGAACACACACATATAATGACTCCACCAAAAATACATAGGGATACAGGGGGAGAAATGTGAGTTTATATGTATGTAAGCAATGATCCTCTGGATACTGTGGTTATGGATGTTTCTTTTTCAGCTTTACTGAGATAGAGTTGACTGACATATAGCATTATGTAAGTTTAAGGAGTACTGTGTGTTGATCTGATAATTATATACTGCAAATGATTACCATCATAACTTTAGCTAACACCTCCATCACATTATATAATTACCATTTCTTTTGGGGAATGAAAACATTTAAGGTTTATGGGGCTTCCCAGGTGGGGCTAGTGGTAAGGAACCTGCCTATCAATGCAAACTCAGGATACACAAGTTTGATCCCTGGGTTGGGAAGATCCCCTGGAGTAGGAAATGGCAACCCACTCCAGTATTCTTGCCTGGAAAATTACATGGACAGAGGAACCTGGTGGGCTATAGTCTATGGAGCTATGAAGAGTCAGACATGACAGAGTGCACACACACACATTTAAGATCTACTCTTTTTGCAACTTTGAAGTATATACTGCAGTATTATTAGCTATAATCACCATACTATACATGAGATCCTCAGAACTCATTACTGGAATTTTTTGCCCTTTGTCCAACATCTCCCCATAAACCCCACCCTTGGCCCCTGGTAACTACCATTCTACTCTTTTTTCTAACACCTTTTGTAGTTTCTATTACTTTTAAGTGAGTTCATACATACTGCAAGGAGATCCAACCAGTCCATTCTGAAGGAGATCAGCTCTGGGATTTCTTTGGAAGGAATGATGCTAAAGCTGAAACTCCAGTACTTTGGCCACCTCATGTGAAGAGTTGACTCATTGGAAAAGACTCTGATGCTGAGAGGGATTGGGGGCAAGAGGAGAAGGGGACGACAGAGGATGAGATGGCTGGATGGCATCACTGACTCGATGGATCTGAGTCTCAGTGAACTCCGGGAGTTGGTGATGGACAGGGAGGCCTGGCGTGCTGCGATTCATGGGCTGCAAAGAGTCGGACACAACTGAGTGACTGATCTGATCTGATCTGATACAGTATTTGTTTTTCTCTGTCTGACTTATTTCACTTAGATTAATGTCCATAGGTCCATTCATGTTATTATAAATGGCAAGATTGCTTTTCCTACTGACTAAAATTTCAGTCTGACTGAAATTCCTCATGGCTGACTAAAATTTCCTTTTCAAATATATGGGTGATTTTTTTTCCTAATTCTCTCCTTTTACTTTCCTAATTTTTTGGAAAGATTTATTCACTCAACAGACATGTCTTGAGCACCTGTCACATGCCAGGGGTTTTCCAGGTGCAGGAGATAAAACAACAAATCTCATGGCACTTAGATTCTAATGGGAGGATCTAGGCAACAAAGGAAATAATAAAGTATGTCATGATATGGAGAAAAATCAAGTGGAGAAGCATATCAGGAACAATGGGGTGGAGATTTGTGGTTCTTATTTTACTTTATTTTTTTAATATTTATTTTGGGGACTTCCCTCATGTCCAGTGGCTAAGCTTCCAAGCTCCCAATGCAAAGGGCCCAGGTTTAATCCCTGATCAGGGAACTGGATCCCCCATGCAACAACTAAGAGTTCTCATGCCATAACTAAGACACAAATAAATATATTAATTTATTTGGCTGTGCTGGGTCTTAGTTGCGGCATGCGGAATCTAGTTCTCTGACCAGGGATCTAACCTGGGCCCCCTGCCTTGAGACCCCAGAGTCTTAGCCACTGGACCACAGAGAAACCCCAGATTGTGGTTTTTAAAATAAGTGTCAGGAAAGGCTCAGAGAAAGGTGAGATTTAATCAAAAACTGAGTGTAGGTGAGGGAATAAGTCTTTCAGGAGTCTGTGGAGAAGCATTTCCATGCAGAACAAATAACATGCAAATAATGCATGAGGTGAGGACAGAGCAGGCAAGAGGAGGAAGGTAGCAGGATCTGAGGTTAGAAAGGCAATGAGACTGATCATGTGAAACTAAGGTCTTTACAAGAACTCTACTTCTACTCTGAGTGAGATGGAAAGCCATTGTCTGATTTTGAGCAGCAGAGTTACATGTCCTTGCGCATCCTTTGTTGGTACCCCTCTGGATGTGTTGGGAATAGTTTCTAGGAGAGGAAGGTGGAAGCAAGAAGACCAGTCGTGAGGTTCTTTCAACAGTCCAGGGAAGATGTTCTGGTGGTTCAGACTGTAGTGGTGGTGACGATGGTATGGTACTAGATATATTCTTAAGATGTGACCAACAGGATTTGCTGAAGGTTTGGATGGATAGAGTGAGGGGCCAAGAGAGATCAAGGAAGACTCCAAGGTTTATGGCGCTAGTTAGAGTTGCCATTGACTGACACAGGCACATCAGTAGGAAGAACAGTTGGGAAGGTGAAGACCAGGGGTTCAGTCTTGGACACACTGTATTTGCAAAGTCAAGGAGGGATGGATCTGGAGTTGGGGGTAGGATACAGGTGGGAGAAGGAGCCTAGGCCGGAGTGTTACATTTGGGAGTTTGTTAACACGTCTACGGCCGAGAGACTGAATGAAATGACCAAGAGTGCCTTTAAACAACAAAGAGGTGTCCAAACCCTGGCTTCTGGAACACTCTAGAGTTAAGTTCATGGAGATGATAATGAGCCAGCAAAGGATGCTGAGAAGGAAGAAGTGAAGGCGAAGGATAACCAGGAGCTCATGATATTCTGAGCCTTGTGAAAAGAAAAAGAAATTAAAAAAAAACCTTTTTCAAGGAGAGAGATTCATGATCATTGTCAACTGCTGTGGATTGGTTAGGTAAAATGAGAGGAAAAGTTGTTCATTGACTACAGCAACTTGAAGGTCATGGCTGACCTTGACAAGAACAGTTTTGGTGGAGTGTGTGCATGAAAGCCTGATTGAAGTGAGTTTAAGAAAGAATGGGAGGAACCGGAACCAGTGAACGAAGACAATTCCTGTAGAGTTTGCTGCAAAGGGGAGAAGAGAAATAGATCTGTCGTTAGAAGTGGAAACGGGGCCGAGCGAAGGGTTCTGCTTATTTGTTTAGAGAGATGGGAAAAATAAGAGTTGTTTTATTGATAATAATGATCCACAAGAAGGAGAGGGAAAATTGATGGTGCAGAAAAGTGAAAAGACACTTTCTGGAGCAGTGTCTGTGCATAGGCAAGGGGGAACTGGCATCCAGTCCCGAAGCGAAGGGAAGGCAGGGCTCAGGTCAGATGGTGGCAGAAGTGGTGCGGGAGAGAGTGGAAGCTATCTTCTGGTGGCATTTATTTTCTCACTGAAATAGGAAGCAAGTGTGAAGAAGATGAACACGTATTACTTAAAGACAAGAAAATCAGGAAAAGAAAACTTAAATATGCATGAACTTTCAGTTGGCAACATCACTTCCAGGAATTTTTCTTAAGGAAATGATTAAAGAATTTTGTCAAGATGTTCTCTGGCAGGATTTTTTGTGAAAGCAAAAAGTTAGAAACAATCTCAGAGCCTCACAGTAGCAGCACTGACTTTCAAGTACATGAATTGATATGGAAAGCTATTAACTATAACTTTCCATAGTCCCAGGTGGTGCTAGTGGTAAAGAACACACCTGCCAATGTAAGAGGATGTGAAAGATGCAAGTTCAATCCCTGGGTCTGGAAGATCCCCTGGAGGAGGGCATGGCAACCCACTCCAGTCTTCTTGCCTGGAGAATCTCATGGACAGAGGAGCCATAGGGTCCATAGGGTCGCAAAGAATCGGACACGACTATATATTTAAAAGAAAAACAAAGTTCCCATGTTTGTAAAAAATATATATTTATTTGTAGATACCTATCTATATGTATTTACATGTTTAAAATTGGCAGTCCATGACAAATGGGATCATAGATTTCTGATATTTTTTGTTGACTGTATTTTCTGATCTTTCTATAACAAGCAGAATGAGAAACTTGCAATAAGAAAGCAGCAACACAAGAACCAGCTCGGTGTATCTGTGCTGTGCGGCACCTTTAGATTTTTGGGTGACTCTCAAGAGGTCCAGGGCCTCTTTGCCCTGGGTCCTTCCACATCCTGCAGGACCCTCTTGCTTGATCCAACTCAAATGTTGCCTGTATAGTCCTGTTGTATGTCAGCAAGTCCCCTTCAATCCATGCCTGTTAGATGCTGATTGATATCCACAGAAGCAGCTCCTGCCTGCTTGCTAACACATGTATGTATGTCTGGCCTTCTCTCGGAGACTCGCTTGAATTGTGACATGCTGCCTGGTGTGGATCAAGTAAGGCCCACTGGCCTGTTAGAAGAAACTGCTGAAATTTCTCAGGAAGACCCTCATGATCATCTCTTGGTCAGATTGGTTTAGGCCATTTGTTACGTATAAAAATAATCATATTACTTGATATGTATCATGGACATTGTCTCAGTAGTATGTGAAGTGGGTATAAAGCATATATAGAAAGTTATACTTCCACTGATCTGTTGCGTGCAATCTAAGTTTAAAAAAGCGTGCTGCCTATGGCACACCTTGAAGACAACCCTTAGCCATCCATTTTTTAGACAGATTGCTGCTCCAAGCCTGTACTGTCTAAGAATTCTGGTGCTCCTCCATCCCACGAAGGACTCTGGGTATTTTTTTGATGGCTATCTGCCTTGTTTCTGCAATGTGCCACTTACCTTTGAAAACAGCTGCTCCACACTTAAAATTTCCAGCCCTAAGTTGTCATTTCTCTGAACCATTTGCAACTTATGCACTATTAATGTTTGGACTACACTGGATAACTTTGGAGGTTAAAATTGATTCATGCAAATAGATGACTGAGTAAGCAACAGAAACATGACCTAGAATAATCTCACGGTTTGCTATTGCATAAACATGTTTTATAATCTGTTTAACAGCAAACTTGATACTTCCTGAATGTGCCAACCATAACATGCCCTTTTCTGTTTGACAAGAGAAAAAGAAAAACCAGCTTTTTCTTCTCATTCATAATCAAGGAAATTATTAAACTAAGAAAATCTGATTGCCCTTAGTAAATACACTTTCTTGTGCGCTCCTTTTCATTCTGGGTTCTTTTATTATCTTCTTGTGTGGAGCTGGGACAAAGGCACTTCTCAGAGTTGGAATGGTGGCATTTAACCCCAGGTTTATGATTTTCAATACACCTGCCTGACTCTGACCAGAGACCAAAACAAGCATCACCAATAATGGGAGAGATTGACATTATATGTCACTTGATATGAGTCACTGAGAGAAACACCCCCACTTCCATGATGTGTATGTATGTGTGTTAGTTGCTCAATAGTGTCCAACTCTGCGAACCCACAGATGGCAGCCCGCCAAGTCCTCTGTCCATGCGATTCTCCAGGCAAGAACACTGGTGTGGGTTGCCATGTCCTTCTCCAGGGGATCTTCCCAACCCAGGGATCGAACCCAAGTCTCCTGCGTGGCAGGCAGATTCTTTACCATCTGAGTCACCAGGGAAGCCCCCACTTCCATGATAGTTCTGGCAAAATGCAAATGATCATAAGGAAACACCATACAAACCCAAACTGAGGGAGATTCTACAAAACAACTGGTGGAAATCTTCAAAAACATAGCAGTCATGAAAGACAAGTCCAGATTGAAGATCAAAGAGACATCAAAAGTGAAGGTGACATATTATCCTGGATTGGAACCAGAAACAGGAGAGAAAAATGGGGGGGGGGGTAGTACATACTAGAATAATAAGTGAAATTTGAGTGGCATGAATGGATTACATGGTGATACTGTGTAAGTGTCAACTTTGTGCTTTTGATGGCTGAATTGTGGTTATTATGTGGGAAAATGTCCTTGTCTTTTTAACAAATTCATATGGTCATATCTAGTGAAACTAGGGCATTATGTCTGCAACTTTCAATTATTTCAGGGAAATAGCTCATAAAGATAGATAGAGATAGAAACACACATAGATAACGATAAAACATAAGTATACTTACCATTCCTCTTAAAGTGAGAATGTTCACTATCATCATAAAACAAACATCTGTAGCTACAGACAGTTATTATTGCAGGCAGACACTTTACCCTCTGAGCCACCAGGGCAGCCCTATTATTATATATAAGATATAAATAGATAGTATCCATCAATCTTTTTTATATCTATCTTACAAAAGTATGGACTTCCTTGATGGCTCAGTGGGTAAAGAATCTGCCTGCAATGCAGGAGACACAGGAGACATGGGTTCCAGCTCTGGGTCAGGAAGATCCCCTGGAGGAGGGCATGGCAGCCCACTCCAGTATTCTTGCCTGGGAGATCCCATGGACAGAGGAGGCTGGCAGACTACAGTCCACAGGGTCGAAAAGAGTCAGACACGGCTGAGCATCTGAGCACATGCACATATGTATATGTATATAATTTGCCTGGGACCCTGAGGGTCTGCTGAATTAGAGTACGGGTGGGGATGGAGTGCCCCTAGAAAGCCCAGAGGTAACGATGGCACACAGCCAGCGCAGCGGGTCGCCCTCTAAGCAAGTCCCCTCAGTTTCAGGAGCTCTTGGGTGGGTCTGGGAAGGAAGGCACACTTCTGCTTCTCGTCCTGGCTTCTGTCTCACATTCCAAGCCCAGTACCTACTGTCCGTCTCTCTTTGGCTACTTCCCTAGAGTACAGATGCCTGACGATGACTCAGCAAATCTTCCCAAACCGAGTTTCTCGAAAGCCTAATGTGTTCTCAGAAAACAGATGAAAACAAAAACAAATAATCCGTTTGATTCTAAGTTGAATAAGTCTACATACCCCTTCACAGAAGAGCTCCTTCCTGGACATTTATAAAATGTATTCATTTATAAATGGCTTGCAAACGGCTGCATTTTGCATAATTCAGTATTTCAC
This sequence comes from Bos indicus, assembly GCF_029378745.1. Classification (NCBI taxonomy): domain Eukaryota; kingdom Metazoa; phylum Chordata; class Mammalia; order Artiodactyla; family Bovidae; genus Bos; species Bos indicus. Next base: position 19,364,300 of record NC_091764.1, read on the forward strand.
AGATGCTTTCGGCCATGGAATGCTTTCCCTCCCACTTAACACCGATCACATTTGTGTTTCTTCAGGTGCTTAGTCCCAAAGCCTGGTGAACTATGAAGGACACTGATGGGAAAAGTGTGAAGGTACTCGGCTCTGGGGATGGCTCACTCAGCGCCTGGCGCGGGCTGTTTCTTCTTATTCTCACAGCTCTGCCTTCTTGCCTACGTCAGCTTATATGCGAGGTGACTCCCCTCTTGAGATTTCAAGATGCTGTAAGCAACAACTGGGTCTAATATTCCTGCCTTTGCGGACAAAGAACATATTGTGCTCATCCTGCTCAGATGAACCCTAACCAGTCCCCAGACCCAGGGAAATGGGATTGCCCTGTTAGCCTGGACCAGCCAGTGCTCACTCATCCATACATGGTGGTTACACCGTGGGGCGGGGGGTGGGATCGATGTTGGGGTGGGATTATCCGAATGTCCTCCACAATGTGGATCTTAAGCCAATAGAGGACTGTGGTCTTGTAACTGCTTGCTGTAGCCACACAACACTCCCCAGTCACCCGCTCCTCATGCAGTTCTCGACTAGGTTAACCTGTCCTGGGGTGAGGAAGGGGCCCCCTGAAAGTTGAGGGTAGCGGGCAGAGGCAATGGCTGACCCAGTGGCTGCTCTCTGAAAAACAGATAAGCACGCCAGTGAATTGAGTTGCCTTTTCCATATTTTTCCTTGCTTCCTTTTTTCACGTTCTTTCCCACGATTGGATTTTTCTTTTTCTTTAGCCCCACTGGGCAAGCCTGGTCTCTAGGAATACGGCTATGTTCAGGACACTTCTGAAAAGAGTGCTGAACACAGATTGCTTGCCAGTTCCCCTACTGGAGGCTGAATTCCAAAGGTTATTTTCTTTAAGCCTTAATCTCAACCTTTTGCCTCATAATTTTGAAGTAAAACCCTTCTCAAGACAGGTCCTTACAAAGTGCTTAGAACTGAACAATGTGTCATTGTTACACTTGCAGTAATTCCCAAACAGCATCAGTGAATTCAAATATTTGTAACTTTGCATGGGTCAGTCGGCTGCAGCCAAGGAGACTCCCATGCCGAGGTTAATGATGTAGCTTTAGTTTGATCTAATGCAAACAATGAACAGAAATCAACACAGGTTGGATTTTCCCACCTTTCCTGTGAAATAGTTAATGCCACAAATACAGTGCTTTCAGAAGATTACATCTAGCTTTGAAGACCGGCCATCACTCATTCATCACCCAAGTGATGAAGGATTTTAGGGCTTAGTTGCCTACCCTAGGAAGCCTCAGAAAGTGCCTGAGCCTGTCCCAGAGCAGGTGTCCAAAATATATATACTCTCTCCTTCCTTCTCTTCTGTCCCCCAATCAATGCCCCAAAGGAAAAGACCCAAGAAATTACTGAAAATTAATGTAACTGGTTACTTCTACAGCTACTTTCTGGTTGCCATTCCTGAAATTATCAGCCATTCGTTATTAGATTACTGCCTAATTCATTTGATAAGTCACTAGTGATGAGGTGTGTTATCACACACACACATGCACACATACGTTTCTAAAATTGAAATATTGTTAATTGATAAAATAGGTATAAATATAGTTATTTCATAAAATGAATGCTGTATTAGTTCCTGGTGATTAGCAGGTATTAGCAAAGTGATTTAGTTATGCATCTGTATATATATACACACATATATTCTTTCTCATATTCTTTTCCATTATGGTTTATTACAAGATGTTGAATATAATTCCCCTGTTGCTCATTTTATAAACGATGGTTTGTATCTGCTGATTCTAGACTCCTAATTTATCCCTTCCCTCTCCTTTCCCCTTTAGTAACCATAATATGGCTTTCTATATCTGAGAGTCTGTTTCTGTTTTATAAATAAGTTCGTTTGTGTTGTATTTTAGATTATTCCACATATAAATGATATCATACGATATTTGTCTTTCTCTGACTTACTTCACTTAGTGTGATCATCTCTGGGTCCATCCATGTTGTTGCAGATGTCATTATTTCATTCTTTTTATGGCTGAGTACTACTCCATTCACATATTTTAATGTGAGAACTTCAATGCTTCAATTCAAAATAGTGATGGGAGCTGAGAAACTTAAGCCTTCTCCTCACCATCAAGTACTTGCTACTCAAGTCAACGTTAGCAATGAATTTGGTTTAAATTTTTAGGGTCCCTTTGGGCTACAAGTAACTCCTTAAAACCTGATGCTTATCAAATACCTGCCTCAGAGAAGAGTAGGAGCCAAACAATTATGAGAGTTTCTTGAGGCTCATAACTCCACAAGGCCAACTTAGATGTGTGAATCTCCTTTACGCCCAGAATGACTTCTGCATTGACCAGTTCAGCAGATGTAACACAGGATCATAGAATCTCAAGAGAGGAGCTGGGCTTGAATGTTCCATGGTCTATTATAAGCTACAATTTTCTTGCCAATTGGTAAGCTAACCTCCCTTGAGCTATCTTCTGCCCGGCAGAGTCATCGAGATTCTTACCTTCTTTATGCTGACATATATCCTTCTAAAAATCCCTGTATTACCTGAAACAAATCAAGTGAATGTCTAGTCTTTGAACCCACAATAATTTAGCTCAGAGTTCTCACGTTTTCCAAATCTTCTCTTCTCTGCAAATGTTTAACCATCTGCAAATGTTTAAACCCTCCTTCTGAAATGACTTCCAGTTGCTGCAGCTTCTCTGCCTGCCCCCCTCATCTATCCTCTCTAAAGTTCTCAGTCCTACCTCCTCACCTCCAACAACCAGCATCAAAAAGAAGCACATCAGACAGCTGCCCATTCTAAGCATGTGCTTTGTATCTCCAGCATAAACAGAAGGCTTTTATGAAACCAAACATGTACCTTCTTTTCACTCTTTTGAATGACCAGAGTAGAGATTTTTCTTCCTAATCAGTACCATGGCTCCCAAAGATTGTTAGAACCAAGCTCATGAAGAATGAACGCAAAAGAATGATTATGGTCTTGAAGGGAACATGATGAGTCTTCTTTTGATCTCCTGACCACCCATCTTCACTGGGTAAAATAAACAAAGGTATTGACTCATTTCAATTTACTTAGCTGGTACTTGGAAAATAAGTATCTGAAAGAATATGTCAATGTTTTTATGTATATTCAGTTTTTGACTGCAAGTCCAGATGGCTCAGTGGTAAAGAATCTGCCTGCAATTGCAGGAGATGGTAGTCCAACCCCTGGGTCAGCAAGATCACCTGGAGAAGGAAATGGAAACCCACTCCAGCATTCTTGCCTGGCGGGCCACAGTCCAAGGGGTTGCAAAAGTCGGACGTGACTTATCAGTTAAACCACAACAACAGAAAACCTAATAACTGCATAAACCATAGGATATTACTGAACGCTGGCATCTAAAGCTGGATGCATTAGAAAGGTCTATGCTTTTGTTTTTGTTTTCCACTCAAGGTTAGAATCTGTGATTCTGCCTCCAGAATTCTGCTTGGCATTTTCACATAACTGTGTTCAAGACAGAAAGTTCTGAAAATAATGGAGCCACCAGCAGACTTCCCCTCCCATCTCAGTCAGCATGGAGGCACCAGGCCAGTCTGAGCTATAGAGAAGCAAGGAAGTGAGTTTCTGGCAAGGGAGGTCATGACCAGGGAAAGCGTCTGCTTCATTGTGTTCAGAATATTTTAAAAAATAGAGCTTTATTTTATTCTAAAAGTTAATACATAATTATTTAGAAACTTTGTGGAAAAAAAGTTTTCCCAATGCCATGGCCCAAAGTTGTTTTTCAGTGTACTATTTTAACACTGTTCTAATCGTACTGTACAGAGTGAATTTTTTCCTTTTTTTTTTCATTTAACATGGTTATTTTAAAGCTCTATGGTTTTTGAGAAACAGGTACCATTTTGAAATAAAATATTATAGAAGCCAAAGGAAGCAAGATGGGACAGTGGAAAGAGGGCTGGCTCAGGAGTGAGGAGAACATGCTTGTGGCCGGGGCCCTGGTACTAATCCATCACTGTATTCCTGTTTCCTCGAAATAGAGAACTGTGTTTCCTTAGTTCCCGCATTTCCAAGTCTTCAAGATCATGAGAGCTGTACCTTTGAGACACCCAAGCACGCTGTCCAGATGCTGACTCAACTCAGAAGGTCAGGACCACAGAGACAAGCAGACAGGTGAACTGGAGGTTACCACCGAATGAACTGAATGCCTGATACATAATAACGTAAGATATCATACATAATATGTACTACATGACATTAATGTAATACCAGTCCTTCTCATTTTTCAGTGGAAGTCAGAAAGCTGCATGTTAATGTGAAATTATTCACTTTTTAAACATGGGCTGATGCTGAAGGTCTGATGCTGAAGCTGAATCTGCAGAGTCATTGGAAAAGACCTTGATGCTGGGAAAGATTGAAGCCAAAAGGAGAAGGGGGCAGCAGAGAATGAGATGGTCGGATGACATCACTGACTCAGTGGACATGAATTTAGGCAAAATCCAAGGGATAGTGAAGGTCAGGGAAACCGGGCATGCTGCAGCCCATGGGGTCGCAAAGTCAGATATGACTTAGCAACTGAACAATAACAAAACATGGGCACATAATTTGCAAAACAAAATACTTTAGAAGCCAAACAAAACATGTCTATTAAATGCAGTCTGCAACTCTGGCTAAACTAGTGGCCAACTTGAGCAACACCAGGTAAAAAGATGTACAGGTATATCATAGAGGAGTGCTAAGAACAGCTGCTTATAAGACATTTTGGCTACACCGCTACTGTGTTATTAGAATCCATCTAAAATATCGACTGTTTATATTAATGGTGAATAAATATAGTCTATGATTCTATCATCTCTAGTGTTTTACATTGATGGTAACTGATAATTACTTCCCACCGCTGTTTCCAAAACACCCCGGGGTAGGAGCTGAGCTTTGATGTGCTCTTTTGAATACATGTATGCTCTACGGGAAACATCTGAGACAGGACCCTGCTAGGCCATGTCTCCTTTCATATGTGTGTTTCATGTTCATGATTTTTTGTGGTTCAAAATCAAGTCCTGCGTCTTTTGTCTCAATCATTCCGGGTAAGGACAAAATGAAAATGAAAAAGTCTTATGAAATGAAAAATGATGAAAGTCTTAGACAGGCGTTCCCTTGAGAAAGAACCGCCACCGCAAGTAGTTTGCTCTCTTCTCACACTGATGTTGCATCTTTAATCTCTCCTTTTCAGAGAGACAATGAATGATCAACGTCACCAGTCACCGCGGGCCTTCGCGCTCTGTGGTTTAGACTCCCACTAGCTGAGAGCAGGGCAGAAAGAGGATCTGACAACTTTGAACTTTCTATGTGATTTTTGCCTTCGCCACAGTTGTTATTAGGGTTCTAAAAAGGCAACAGCTCCCTACAAGAACATCGAGTTTCTAAATGATTCATCTTCTCACAGACCTTGATATTTAATCCAGGTGTAGGAATAAACAGTAGCCCTTGGGTCCTCTCCTCGGGGCTTGGAAAGGCTTCAGTGAAATTCTATAGCAAAAGGCCCCCGTGCTTCCCCTGACTTTCTTTGTTCTACCAACTTTTTATCTCTGAAAAGCAGAGGGATTTCCTTTGGGGATTAAGCTGAGGAAACAATTTAAGGTAGCGATAGTGTTTCATTAGCATCATGAGACGCAAAAATATCCTGAAGTCAATTCAACAAGCAGCTCTTTGCCCCGATCTTAGAAGGTTCCCCCTGTATATCGAGCAGAGAGGATCACAATCCCTTGCCTCAGTGAGGCTTCTCATCCTCTGATCTGGCCTCACCAATATCTTGGACAAACCGTAGTGGTTTTTTGAGTAAGGCAGAGAGGTGTCTCACCTGAATGCGATACATGCCTTTTTTTTTTTACTTTTTCATTTTAAACTTTTTACCCATTTTATTTTACTAACATGAACTCATTTTGAAATATGGCTGATTGACGTTGTTGTACAGCAGAAACTGGGCCCTCCCTGGTGGCTTAGTCGGTAAAGAGTCCGTCTGTAATGCACAAGACCTGGGTTTGATCCCTGGGTCAGGAAGATCCCTTGGAGAAGAAAACGGCAACCCACTCCAGTACTCTTGCCTGGAGAATCCCATGGACAGAGGAGCCTGGTAGGCTATACAGTCCGTGGGCTTGCAAAAGAGTCGCACACAACTTAGTGACTAAACCACCACCACACCAGAAACTAAAACAACATTGCAAAGCAAGTTTATTCCAATAAAAAAATAAAAGGAAATGGAACATTCCAAAAAAAAGATAACGTAGAATAAAATTTTAAACACACACATGAAATGAATAGGTCCTATTCTCATCCTGATGTGCCCTGGTTTTGAGTCACTGAACAGAGATAGAAGACCAAGACAGATGATTACTTTTCTTAATGACAGACCTTAGAAGCTTCTGTTCAAAGAATGATGTGCAAGTGAAGAGTTTCCTGTTCACAGAAGGCCAGTGCGTACTCTACAGATTGCTCCTCCTCACACTTCTTATTCCAAACCCGGAGTCTGCAGAAGGATGAGGATAAAACCGTAAAAGAAAAGGATTTGTGTCAAAAGCTACTAATGCTAGCCTGACATATCCATCTCCTGTCAACACAGAGCTAGATAAAAAGTACATACTTAGCTGCTATTCAAAGAGCCACTGAAAAAAAACCTTGAAATAAACAGCATATATCACATTCTATTAGATTTCTCAAAATTTTACATTCTGATTGATGCCTGACATTTACTTTAAAAATGTTCAGTAGTGGTAACCTGAATGAACAGATTTTAAACTAACCATAAAATAACCGCGCTTGTATTAATTACTCTTGAAGCCCTAAAGTAATTTGTTTTTATTAATTACTTTTGAAGTAAAACAAGTTTTATTCTCTTTTGGTTAATGATTAACCTCAACATTTTTCAAAGTGCCAACTATTTTTTTCACATTTCCTTATCTAACTTTGTTATATTTTCCTTTTACTTATTATGATCACTCTTTACATTTTAGGGAGACATTTGGTTCATACTTTCATTATTTTGGCTCAGTTTAGTTCAGTCACTCAGTCATGTCCGACTCTTTGCGACCCCATGAATCGCAGCACACCAGGCCTCCCTGTCCATACAACTCCTGGAGTTCACTCAAACTCACGTCCATGGCGTCGGTGATGCCATCCAGCCATCTCATCCTCTGTCATCCCTTTTTCCTCCTGCCCCCAATCCCTCCCAGCATCAGAGTCTTTTCCAATGAGTCAACTCTTCGCATGAGGTGGCCAAAGTACTGGAGTTTCAGCTTTAGCATCATTCCTTTGAAGGAAATCCCAGGGCTGATCTCCTTTAGAATGGACTGGTTGGATCTCCTTGCAGTCCAAGGGATTCTCAAGAGTCTTCTCCAACACCAAAGTTCAAAAGCATCAATTCTTCGGCGCTCAGCTTTCTTCACAGTCCAACTCTCACATCCATACATGACCACTGGAAAAACCATAGCCTTGACTAGACAGACCTTTGTTGGCAAAGTAATGTCTCTGCTTTTCAATATGCTATCTAGGTTGGTCATAACTTTTCTTCCAAGGAGTAAGCGTCTTTTAATTTCATGGCTGCAGTCACCATCTGCAGTGATTTTGGAGCCCCCCAAAATAAAGTCTGACACTGTTTCCACTGTTTCCCCATCTATTTCCCATGAAGTGATGGGACCAGATGCTGTGATCTTAGTTTTCTGAATGTTGAGCTTTAAGCCAACTTTTTCACTCTCCTTTTTCACTTTCATCAAGAGGCTTTTTAGTTCCTCTTCACTTTCTGCCATAAGGGTGGTTTCATCTGCATATCTGAGGTTATTGATATTTCTCCCGGTAATCTTGATCCAAGCTTGTGCTTCTTCCAGCCCAGTGTTTCTCATGATGTACTCTGCATAGAAGTTGAATAAGCAGGGTGACAATATACAGCCTTGATGTACTCCTTTTCCTATTTGGAACCAGTCTGTTGTTCCATGTCCAGTTCTAACTGTTGCTTCCTGACCTGCATATAGGTTTCTCAAGAGGCAGGTCAGGTGGTCTAGTATTCCCAGCTCTTTAAGAATTTTCCACAATTTATTGTGATCCACACAGTCAAAGGCTTTGGCATAGTCAATAAAGCAGAAATAGATGTTTTTCTGGAACTCTCTTGCTTTTTCCATGATCCAGCGGATGTTGGCAATTTATCTCTGGTTCCTCTGCCTTTTCTAAAACCAGCGTGAACATCTGGAAGGTTTTGTCTCATCTAATTTGACATATCGCATATCTACTTGTATTTAAAAATACTCTTCACTACATTTGGGAGTTTACTGTCTGGCCTGAATGTTATTCAGTTAAGTTTTCTTTTTCATATTTTCTGATTAGTAAATCTGATTTTATGATTTACTCTCTGGATATATGGAATACAGAGTTGTGACTTACTTTTGTGTTACAGTATGTGGTCAATATTTGTATAAAATATACTTGGGCAAAAAACCAAACTTGGTTATATTTCAATATAATTTTCACACATATGTTAAATCTGCTGTATTAATTTTGTATCACTCTGTGTCATGTGGATTAACTAAATTCTACTTATGAACTGTTGATATTCCTTATTACATTATGTATTGTATTTCTGCCAATTTTTTCTATTCATGTACTTTATAAACTTAGAAGTTTAAGGTGATTGAGTTATTTTTCCTACAGCTTTGGGTTGTGAAATCTACCTTATTATGAGAAGAATTTCAAATCAGAGGCTTTATTTTTAATATTAATAGAAACATGCTTGAGATTGGGTCCAAAAGAAACTGCAGCTGATGGACTTTGCAAACAAGAAGTAGTTATACACACCCTTCCCACCCCCATTAACCTCTGCCTCTTGGCAAGCCATTGACCTATTTTCCTAGTAAGGCCAGGCTACCATTGTGTTATCTGGCTGAGTCACAGTTGGGGCTTATAAAGGACAACCTGGTAATTACACTGTGTTCCTAGATTCAATGTACATCCATAAATCCTCTGGTGCATGAAGTCTAAGATCTTGTGACTTGCTAAGGCAGCATACTGTATAAGCCATCAGGGAAAATGAAGCATATAGTGCATTGATGTAATTCCACTTATCTACTACAGACCTGTTTTTATCATTAAATTTGCTCATAAATTGAGCACAATTATTTGTCAGTAAACTCCAAATATTTAAATTTTTTTCTTTAGCAGCCAAATATTTCTACCCGGGGGCAGACGGTTTATCTTCCAATCCTGTTGCATGGTCTGGATACTCAAGATGGCTGTTCTCTTGCTCTCTGTACACCCCCTGTTCCATCAGTCCCTGCCTCCCCTACACCCCACGCACACGAACGTCTTTTCTCTGCCCTAGCTAGTACTTGTTCTAATCCTTAGGCCAGAAAGTCTCCACCCACCAGTTTATTAAAAGGAAACATCAGCCCTCATGATGCTGGTTAAACTGAGGGGGCTGTGAGGGATGTGGCTCAGCTGCTGGTTTCCCTGGTAACTGATAAGCCAATAAGGGGGAATCATCCCCCCTATAAATGGGAGCCTCCTTCTGCTCTGGGTAGCAAAAATGGCTGCCACGTCCTGACTGCTCCAGGACCCCTTGCCTTGGATGTGTAAGCTCCCCTGTCCGATAAACCACTGATGGCTCTGTGGCTGTCTGAACTCTTTCTTTGGTCTCCAGGCTGGGCAAGTACAAGGCTTGCAGGCAGGCAGGGTGCAGTCCCACAACTGCTGAGCCACAGACACTCCTATGAGTGCATGATGCAGGCAAGTAAGGACAGAGAATGGAAAGTTGTGGAGGTAACCCCAGGGTAGCCACCCTCTGGTACCTGGGACCTGATAGTTGAGGGGGTAACCTCGAACCATCTATCCACTAGCATGTGTGGCCGAGTGACAGCTGGGTACCATGAGAGAAGTCTTTCTCTTCCATTGTATTGATATTCCTGCTAACCTCAGTCTCTTCCCAGGTTACAGTAACAGCCCCATGCTCCCGACTGCATGAGGATGACTGGTGAATACAGATGAATGCAAGGACCTGGATTATCTACAGAATACAGGGATACCCACACCCACCACCCCTAGACAATTATAGACACAGGCTTTAGGGATATTCACTCCGCAGCAGGCTGGTGAATCGGGTGTTGCCAGTTACCCGGAAGGGTTTGATAGGGGCCCTAGGCAACAGCAAAATAAAAAGAATACCCTTGGGCCTCTAGTCCCAGCTGTGGAAGGGTGCAGAGCAACAACACAGAGTGAGGAATAGATGGAGCAGCGGCTATGTGCAGTCTATGATGCTTTCCACCAGGTGGAAGACTTTCCAGAAAGCCTGCCTGAGTCCTTGCTGCTGCTGCTAAGTAGCTTCAGTCATGTCCGACTCTGTGCAGCCCCAGAGACGGCATCCCACCAGGCTCCCCCGTCCCTGGGATTCTCCAGGCAAGAACACTGGAGTGGGTTGCCACCTGAGTCCTTGAGCAACACACGAAGAAAACACTTGCTGTGAAGTTCAGGAATTGACGGACAAAAACAACATACACTGGCCTTTCCACCTGCCCTACATCCCTACTACTGCTGGGCTAATTGAAAGGATGAGTGGATGACTTAAACAACAGTTGAGATGGAAACCTGCTTTCTCCACACAGGGACTAACTTAAGGCCTATGCACTATATAACTCAACATCCCAGGAGCAGTCATCTCTAACCCTATGCCATATGAACCCAGAGGCAACTAGTCAACACAACCTGATTTCAACTGTTGACCACTACTGGTCAGGACAATAGCTCACTTTTGCCCTTGTCACAGGATCTACCCCAGGGGAACACACTATAAGATGGGACTGGAAGGTAGGTCCCTGGTGGCTCGAACAGAATTAGAGAAGGACTTGCAGATTTCACTGGCCCCTCCTAAGGCCACTAAGGTAATTAATCTGGGCCTCCCACAGGAGAAAGGCACCATCACATGAACCCTGTGGGCTGTTGTTAAACTGCCTCCCCAGTACTGGGCACCAATGGTGGGGATGGATAGTGGACAGGCAGAATTGTCCTGCAGGCCAGGGGGAAAGTCACAGGCAGGGTTGCTATGATCTCAGAATGCTGTTACTGCTTGCATCTTGCCTAGCGGTCATGATCTTCCCTGTACTGTGCCTGTTCAACATTTTATGTTTCTTCCTTAATCTGAACAGAGGGAATCTGCTTGTGGACTGGGCGACGACAGTGGCCTCACTGAGAAATGGGCTTCATTACTGGGCTGACAGCAAGGTACTGCTATCATCCTTTGGACTTCCATGAAAGGGTGATCCAATAAAGCATCTGGCTCCAGAGTCTACCCACCTGTTGGACTCTTGATCCTCTCGCTGCTGTTGTCTGTACTTCATTTGTGGTATTTGGCTGGAAGGCACCTCTACATACCTGATCCCAGGGCTATCAAGGATGAGGGGCAGACCAAGATCATAAGGGTTATGCAGAGTACAAGTAGGGGTGGATGTGGTCAGGCCACTCAGATGACTGTTGTCTTGACTTTCTACATCATCTGCTCCACCAATCCCTGCCTCACCTGCAAAGCCTTGCGTGCACTGATCAGGTAGGTGGCCCCCCTCGATCATATGCACACCCTCCTTGTTCACCTGTACATCCACTTTTGTTCACGTGCCCCATCTTGGGTCACATGCATGGTTCCCCTTTGATCATGTACACACCCTCTCTTGATCACAGTGTATACCCCCTAAAAATCCTAAGTGTTCACCATGGCTGGCATTCTGTGTGCCCTCAAGGGTACATGTTATAGATTCAGATCTTGGGCCTACAGCTGCTCTGACATCTGGCTCATAGGTGGGATTTATTTCTTGGGATCCAAAGGTGAATTTGAAACCAGAAATCCAAAAATACTCTCAAAGGAGGCTAACCAGGGTCATTCCTCCAGCCCTTGTCCAGTCCACCTCTTATTGGCAGGAAGTACCCAGAGCTGACCTAGCCCTTTTCCCTCCAGATGAAAGAATGATCCAAAGATGAGGGGCTGAACCCAAAGGTTCAACCCACTCCACTTGCCCTCAGGAATTAAAGTCGTGAAGACTTTGGGTTCTCCAATCAGCACAGAGCCTAACTAACGAGCTCTTTCCTGGAGGAATTACTTTCTAGGAACTTGGAGCCTCAACTGTGTCTAGCTGGGGCTCAGCAGGTGAGACTGAATAGAACCCTGGACCCCTACCCTGGGCCTGTGCCCTTTGCCGCCTGGTCTGTTGTGAATGTTTAGGGACCTGGAGCCTGCGCAGAAGGGCACTTCCCCTGCATCTTTTGCCAGTTACCTTTGCCCGCCCTCCTCACGCAGCCTACACCCCAGCCTGCCTAGCAACTTTATCCTGATCCATCAGTGCCTTCTCTGAGGCAGATCTGAAGCCTGTCCTGTCTCCTCGCCTGGCTTTCTCCAAAGAAACCCTCTCCTCAGTTCTACCGTCTGCATCTGGACTGGCTGTGTATCTGGCAAGACGAACTTAGTTGTTTGGTGACCAGTTTGGAAGCCAGTGGGAGGGCATCCAGAGGGACCTTTGCCTGACGATCATGGTCCCCGGGGGCACTAATAACCGGTGTATGAGCACCTGTGGCCTTGGGTCCCTTGCTTCCAGCACCACCCTGGAATCCTCCAGGCACCACCCATCACCTGAGCTTGATTTGGGGTTTGGGTAAGATGACACCTTTTGCTGAGTAACCTCATTATGGAAATGTACCTGGCTCTAGGTTGTTCCATGGAGCTTTCCAGATTGTGCTAGTGGTAAAGAATCTGCCTGCAACTCAGGAGACAGAAGAGACACTGGTTCGATCCCTGGGTTGGGAAGATCCTCTGGAGGAGAGCATGGCAACCCACTCTGGTATTCTTGCCTGGAGACTCTCATGGACAGATGAGCCTGGCAGGCTACACTCCATGGGGTTGCAAAGGATCCGACAGGACTGAAGTGGCTTAGCATGCATGTTGGCTGGGTTTGTTCCATAGTCCTGAGTAGATCGTAGTTGGAAGTCCCACTGGCGGATTTTGGAGGCAATAGGAAAGATCTTGGCTGCTGAGGTTCTCCGTGCCTGGGGGAAAGGTTCAGTTCAGCTATTTGTCCTTTTGTTCTGGTCTTCTGTGTCCAGGACCCTCTACATCTGATTGTCTTGTTAAGGATTAGATATCGGGGACTGAGCTTCTTGCTGAGCACAGTCAGGACCCTGAGATTTTGGTACTGCAAGCACCTGGAAGCAAGCCCCTTCAGAATGGTGGTGGTGGTAGTTTAGTCACATCTGACTCTCAGGACTCCATGGATTGTAGCCCACCAGGCTCCTCTGTCTATGGGATTTCCCAGGCAAGAGTACTAGAATGGGTTACCGTTTCCTTCTCCAGAGGGTCTTCGCCTAGGAATCAAACCTGCATCTCCTGCATTGCAGGAGGATTATTTACTACTGAGCCAGTGGGGATTCCCCTCAGAATGGATGATGTTAATTCAACAACTTGCCATTTCCTCTAACTTGCATTCTCCAAAATTGGGTGACTTTGAGTAAGAACAGAAACGGTATATATCTAACAGAAGCAGAAAATATTAAGAAAAAGTGGCAATAATACACAGAAGAAGTAGACAAAAAAGATCTTAACAACTTAAATGACCATGATGGTGTGATCACTCACCTAGAGCCAGACATCCTGGAATGTGAAGTCAAGTGGGCCTTAGGAAGCATCACTATGAACAGAGCTAATGGAGGTGATGGAATTCCAGCTGAGCTATTTCAAGTCCTACAAGATGATGCTGTAAAAGTGCTGCACTCAATATGCCAGCAAATTTGGAAAACTCAGCGGTGGCTACGGGATTGGAAAAGGTCAGTTTTCAGTCCAATTCCAAAGAAGAGCAATGCCAAAGAATGTTCAAACTCCTGCACAATTGCACTCATCTCACACGTTAGCAAAGTAATGCCCAAAATTCTCCAAGCCAGGCTTCAACAGTACCTGAACCATGAAATTCCAGATGTTCAAGCTGGATTTGGATACAGATCATTGAAAAAGCAAGAGAGTTCCAGAAAAACATCTACTTCTGCTTTACTGACTATGCCAAAGCCTTTGTGACTGTGTGGATGACAAAAAAACTGTGGAAAATCCTTAAAGAGATGGGAATACCAGACCACCTTACCTGCCTCCTGAGAAATCTGTATGCAGGTCAAAAAGCAACAGTTAGAACCAGACATGGAACAATCGATAGGTTCCAAATTGGGAAAGGAGTAGGTCAAGACTGTATGTTGTCACCCTGCTTATATAACTTCTATTTAGAGTACATCATGCGAAATGCTGGGCTGGATGAAGCACAAACTGGAATCAAGATTGCCAGGAGAAATATCAATAACTTCAGATATGCAGAAAACACCACCCTTATGGCAGAAAGTCAAAGAGGAACCAAAGAGCCTCTTGATGAAGGTGAAAAAGGACAGTGAAAAAGCTGACTTAAAACTCAACATTCAAAAAACAAAGATAATGGCATCCAGTCCCATCAGTTCAGTTCAGTTCAGTTCAGTCGCTCAGTCATGTCCGACTCTTTGCAACCCCATGAATTGCAGTACACCAGGCCTCCCTGTCCATCACCAACTCCCAGAGTTCACCCAAACTCATGTCCATCAAGTCAGTGATGCCATCCAGCCATCTCATCCTCTGTCGTCCCCTTCTCCTCCTGCCCCCAATCCCTCCCAGCATCAGAGTCTTTTCCAATGAGTCAACTCTTCGCATGAGGTGGCCAAAGTACTGGAGTTTCAGCTTTAGCATCATTCCTTCTAAAGAACACCCCGGGCTGATCTCCTTTAGAATGAACTGGTTGGATCTCCTTGCAGTTCAAGGGACTCTCAAGAGTCTTCTCTAACACCACAGTTCAAAAGCATCAATTCTTTGGCGCTCAGCTTTCTTCACAGTCCAACTCTCACATCCATACATGACCACTGGAAAAACCATAGCCTTGACTAGACAGACCTTTGTTGGCAAAGTAATATCTCTGCTTTTTAATACGCTGTCTAGGTTGGTCATAACTTTCCTTTCAAGGAGTAAGCATCTTTTAATTTCATGTCTGCAATTGCCATCTGCCCATCACTTCATGGCAAATAGATGGGGAAACAATGGAAATAGTGACAAACTTTATTTTGGGGGGGCTCCAAAATCACTGCAGATGGTGACTGCAGCCATGAAATTAAAAGACTCTTGCTCGTTGGAAGGAAAGCTATGACCAACCTAGACAGTTTATTAAAGAGCAGATACATTACTTTGCCGACAAAGATCTGTCTAGTCAAAGCTATGGTTTTTCCAGTAGTCATGTATGGATGTGAGAGTTGGACTATAAAGAAAGCTGAGCACCGAAGAATTAATGCTCTTGAACTGTGGTATTGCAGAAGACTCTTGAGAGCCCCTTGGACTGCAAGGAGATCCAACCAGTCAATCCTAAAGGAAATCAGTCCTGAATATTCATTGGAAGGACTGATACTGAAGCTGAAGCTCTTAATAATTTGGCCACCTGATGCGAAGAACTGACTCATTTGAAAAGACCCTGATGCTGGGAAACATTGAAGGCAGGAGGAGAAGGGAACGACAGAGTATGAGGTGGTTGGATGGCATCACTGAGTCTATGAACATGAGTTTGAGCAAACTCTGGGAGATGGTGATGGACAGGGAAGCCTGGCATGCTGCAGTCCGTGGGGTCGCAAAGAGTTGAATATGACTGAGCAACTGAACTGAACTGAGTTATGAATCCACGTTGGAGATACTGTTTTAATTCTTGCTGTAAAATGACAGGTTTTAGAATGGGATCGATGTGTTCATAAATGATAAATTGTGCTTTTGGGTTCAAATTTCCCACTTCAGAGTTCAGTTGGGTGACACCACCCATGTGTATCAAAGAGAAGCATGCCTTGGAAGAGTAATTCATTTGAGTATGAGATGGAGACATACTGGATTCTTTTTTTTTTTTGGATGTCTGATCTTATTTATTTGTTACTCTTAGAACATCTCAGTTTTGACTGCACTCAGAAGTAGAAGCTCTCTTCTACAAGAGAGGACAGCCTCCGTCTCTTGGCAATCTGTTCCTGCCGTTTTTCTTTGGCCTCCTTCATTCTCTTGGCCAAAAGTTTAGCATATTCTGCAGCCTCTTCTTTTTCTTAGTACGCTGTTTCTTCAGAGCAATACGCCGGCGTTTGTGCCGCAGAACTCGTGGAGTCAGGAGACGCTGAATCTTGGGTGCTTTAGTCCTAGGTTTCTCACCTAGTCTTTGTTTAGGGGCTTTCACACAACATATTGGCGGACATCATCTTTAGAGAAATTGAAAAGTTTGCGGATTCTGCTAGCTCTTTTGGGACCCAGGCGATGAGGCACTGTAGTATCAGTGAGTCCAGGAATATCCTTCTCCCCTTTTTTCACGATGACCAAATTGAGAACACTCAGATTGGTATCCACAATGCAACCCCATACAGATTTTTACGCTTTCTCTCTCCAGTCCTCCTTGGTCTGTAACAGGAACGCCCCTTACTCAGTAGCAGGCAAACTTGGCCATGGGTCAAGACACCCTGCTTCATGGGGAAACCCTGCTTATTGTTCCCGCCACTGATTCGGACCACATGACCCTTCCATTCTCCACCTAGAGCGTCAGCAGCAACTTCTGTGGCCATACGCTTCTCGAAGAAGGTACGAAGTTTTCATTCATCGTCCACTTCAATGAGCTTCTGGCAGCCAGTGGCCAGGAAAGAGATGTTCAGCTTCATTCTGAAGCGGCCAACAGCCTCCGAGGCACCATGAAAAAGACCATACTGGATTTTTATAGGCATGTGTGGAGCAAAAAAAACACATCATTTCTAAGATGTCTTCTCTTCAATCATGACTGCCTTTCCCTATAGCTCCCCTTCTAGGGTCCTGACCCAGAATGAGAAAGGTGGGTCCCCCTGTGTGTTCCCTTCACTGCAAACCATGAACATGCATATTCATTTTGTCTTGGCGTCCCTGACACCACAGCCCTTTACTCTGCAGGGTTTGGTCTAGTAAAGGTACCAAAAGGCATCCAGCACATGGGTGGTCCTGCCTTTAGCATTCTTGCTGACTGTGTATTTTACCAGGAAATCAAGTGTTGAGTGAATAATGATATCAAGTTTGCCTGCCTCTGTGAGAGTAAGAAGAACATGTATCACTTGAGTGGGCTTACTCCACTTTGGCTTTCCCATGTTTAACATGCTGTTAGCATCTGTGCGTTTCTGTCTCATCTTCTCTCCCCTTTTTTCCTCCCTCCTCATCTCCCAGAAGTCTTTTGAATCAGTTATGAAAGCTACATGGTAGAGATGGTTTCTGTTCAGGTGCTTACGTGTCTAGAACCTTATGTTTATATGTTTCCATTATAGTATATGATGGTATTTTCAATATTTCTTGCACTTAAAAAATTAATACCAGAATTGCAAACAACTTAGGGGCCTTTTTAGATGGTCATCTTTCACTTAGTGATATACATTTAAGATTCCTCCATATCTTTTTATGACTGGATAGCTCATTTCTTTTTAACAGTGAATAATATTCCATTGTCTGGATGGATCACAGTTTTATTAAACAAATCATCCCTGAAAGAGATCTTGTTGGTTTCCAAGTTTTGGCAATTATGAATAAAGATGCTGTAATCATTCATGTGCAGGTTATTGCGTGAGCACATTTTCAATCTATTTAGTTAAACAACCAAAGATAATTGATTGTCGGACTGCACGGTAATTGGTATGTTTATTTTTGTAAGAAACTGTCAAACTGTCTTGCAAAGTGGCTGCCCCATTCTGTATGCTTATCATGGAGCTCCTGTTGCTTCACATGGTTACCAGCTTTGGTTTTCTCAGGGTTTGCATTTTAGTCATTTTAATAGATGTAAAGTCATCTTTCCTTGTTTTAATTTGCAATTTTCTAGTGACCTATGATGTTGAAGATCCTGTTATGTGCTTATTGAGCCTGAATTTACCTTTGGTGTTTTCAATTGGTTTATTTGCTTATTTTTTGTTTCACTGGGTCTTTTTTGCCGCGCGGTCTTCCTCTAGTTGCAGCGAGCAGGGGCTGCTCCCCAGTCGCAGTGCGTGGGCTTCTCCGTGTGGTGGCTTCTCTTGTTGCAGAGCATGGGCACTAGAGCTCAGGCTCAGTGGTTGTGGCTTCATTGCTCTGAGGCATGTGGATCTTTTCGGATCAGGGATCAAACCCATGTCCCCTGCATTGGCAGGCAGATTCTCAACCACTGGACCACCAGGGAAGTCCCAGGTTTTTGTGTTTATATTGTTGGGCTTCAATTGTTTTATGCCTATTTTAGATAGGATTCCTTTATCAGATAAGTGCTTTGAAAGTATTTTCAAAGGTCGGATGGGCCAAAGAGACCCTCCTTTTTGGTTCCCGACATTAAAGCACCCCAACAAGTTTGCTCTGTTTATCCCAGATCAAAGTTTGGGAGAAAATTACACTGAGATACTTGATGAATAATTACTTGGTGCAACAATTAGGACTAGTCAAAATCAAGTTAAAAGGTTGATAAAAGGGCCTGAGTCTCTTGGCTCAACCCGACTGGGGGCCCCAGGACCTTTTATACAAAAACAGATGAATGGTCAGAGATGAAAAGAAAGCTTCTAGGACTCCTTGTAAAATCAAGGCTTTTTAAGGGGCTTCCCTGGTGGTTCAGCAGTAAAGAATCTCCCTGCCAATTAGGAGACAACGGTTCAATTCCTGGCTCAGGAAGATCCCCTGGAGCAGGAAATGGCACTCCAGTCTTCTTGTCTGGGAAATCCCATGGACAGAGGAGCCTGGTGGACTCCATTCCACAGTATCATAAAAGAGTCAGCCATGACTTAGCAACTGAACAACAATGGAGACTAAAATCTAAAGGTGTGAAAGTTGGTAGAACTGAGATGCAATTTTATAAAAATCGGTATATTTAAATAGGTTTTATTGAAGCTGGGTTGCCTAAGTATGTTGTCGAAAAAACACTTGGTCTTGCTGGGGAATGCTTCCTGTGCTGTGCTTAGGCAGTCAGTCATGTCTGACTCTTTGTGACCCCATGGACTATAGCCCACTAGGCTCCTCTGTCCATGGGGATTCTCCAGACACAAATACTGGAGTGGGTTGCCATGCCCTTCTCGAGAATGCTTCCCTTGCTTGGTATTATAAGGCAGGGCATATGAATCTCAGGAAATACACTAATTAGCATACTAAAGGAAATGGATGGGGTTAGCTGAAACTGTGCAATATAAAGTAAAAACTGGGAGCTAATATTTCGGGGATAACTTAAAAAAAAAAAAAACTTTACTCTGGATCTAGCCTTGCACTCTGAAAGAGGGCCTTTGTTGAATGCCTTGTGCAAGCTTTTGAATGCTTGATAAATTAACCCTGAAATTCTAGAACATAGAACTCTTGAATTTCAGTTTAGTTGGAAATCTTCTCACTTATATTAAAAGATCAAATTAAAGAAAATATAGTTGGGCAAAATCAATCTTTTAAAATCATTTGGGAGGCACACGGGTTCTTTGGAGAATTAAAAGCAACTATCTTTCTCTCCCCAGGCAAGAATACTGGAAGTTGCCATGGCCTCCTCCAGATCTTCCCAACCCAGGGATCAAACTCAGGTCTCCCTCATCGAGGGCAGATTCTTTACCATCTGAGCCACCAGGGAAGCCCATCTTTCTCTTGCAAATCTCTACAAATCAGAAACTTAGCTATAGCCCACAATGACCTGAGACTGAGCCTAATTAATCAGATAGAACCTGACAAGGAGAGAAAAAGTGGAAAAATAGCCTTTAAAAACTCCAACAGTTGGAAAGGCTCCTTTGCCTAGAATCTAATTCATAGCCTCCTTAAGGGTTTATCAAGGGCAAGTAAAAATCTTATTTCTTTTCCAAAAGGAGTAAAGCCCTAGTCCCCTGGCAAGCAAATTTAACTTATTCCAGCTATTATTTATAAACTGTTTATGAGCTTCACCGGTGGCTCAGCAGTAAAGAATATGTCTGCAGTGCAGGAGACGCAGGAGACACAGTTTTGATCCGTGGGTTGGGAAGATCCCTTGGAGGAGGGCCTGGCAACCCACTCCAGTATTCTTGCCAGTAGAATCCCACAGACAGAGGAGCCTGGTGGGCTATATGGGGTCGCAAAGAGTCGGACACGACTGAAGACTCAGCACACAGCATGCAAGTTTATATTATAAGTTTATATTGTTTATAAACTTACTTTATTATAAGTTTATATCTAAGTATATTGTAATGCCAGATTCATAACTGTTACAGGGAAGCTATGAGATTTCAGAGTGTCTGTGTAGACTGAATAGCCTATATCACACAGTCTCCAGCCGATCTAGGAGTGAAACTTCCTAGTGCCATGGGACAAAATTGATCACTAAATGCCTTCCAAACGGTTGAATTTATGATTGAGAGACATAGAATACTGGAGACATAGAATGTTGCCAGCATTTCAGTAAACAGAGAATGTTGTGGTCACCGCACCCGCCCTCGACTGGGCACCCTGAATTCAGAATGGAGAAAAAACGGGATACTGGTAGTAGATGGTTAAGGTGCTATCAAAGGAAGATTTTCAATAAGCCCAGACTCTTGCATCTTCTTATACATAGAAAAGTGCTAAAATTCATTAGCTCCAGATATCTGGTTTTCTTCAACAGTAATCTTTTAATGTTCTACCTAGTTTGTATTTGTTTTGTTATGTTGTTTTATTTGCAAAACTTCTATTTATCCTGCTCCTGTCTTACCTCTTTAGAAAAAGTCCATTAGAGTTATCTGAGAGGCTGTATCTTGGACGTAAGTCCTCCGTAAGTGCACTGAATAGAATCTTCTCAACTTTTAGGTTGAGCTTTTTTTTTGGATACCTACCTGTTGAGCTGCTCCTATGAACTGTGCTAGTTTGGGAATCTAAAGATGACCGTGCTTACTTTTTGAAGAGGTCAGTTCACAGTGGAAGAGGCTGTGTGCAATCTTATTGTACCAGGGCTAGGCAGGGAGTGAATGGAGGGTTACTATTTCACATAGGCTGATTAGGAAGGGCACCTCTGAAAAGGCAACATGTGAGCCGGGCTGGAATGTTATGAGGGACGCCTGGGGACAGGGCTCCAGGCAGAGGACATGGCAAGGCCAGTGCTCTCAGGTGGGAGCCGTTTTGCTTCTACAAAGGGAAGCAAAGAAGCCACTGTGACCAAGTGCAGTGAGTAAGTATGGCCCCCAAGGGGAAGATCAGATTAGATCAGATCAGTCGCTCAGTCGTGTCCGACTCTTTGCGACCCCATGAATCGCAGCACGCCAGGCCTCCCTGAACATCACCAACTCCCGGAGTTCACTCAGACTCACGTCCATCGAGTCAGTGATGCCATCCAGCCATCTCATCCTCTGTCATCCCCTTCTCCTCCTGCCCCCAATCCCTCCCAGCATCAGAGCATTTTCCAATGAGTCAACTCTTCGCATGAGGTCGTCAAAGTACTGGAGTTTCAGCTTTAGCATCATTCCTTCCAAAGAAATCCCAGGGCTGATCTCCTTCAGAATGGACTGGTTGGGGAGGTCTAAAATGAAGGGGTGGGGAGCATATCACCACTGTCAGACCCTAGGCTTCTACTCCGAGATAGGAGGCCCTGAAGGGCTTGGAGCCGAAAGAGCCACATGTTTGAACTCCGTCTTTTCAAGAACCACTCTGGCCTGCTGTCCAAAGGTGATGGTGGAGACAGTTAAGAAGTACTGCAGTCATTCTGGGAAGAGACAATGATGCCCTGTTTTGGTGGACGAAGAAGGGGTGAGAAATGATCCGGTCTCTCATATCTTCTCATAAGATTTGCTGAAGGAATGGGAGTGGAGCGTAGGATCAAGGATTCAAGGATAACTCCAACCTGAGTGCCTTGAAGGAGAGTTGGAGGTCCGGAGACTAGGGGAGAGAGGAGCTGGCTGGTGGTTGAGGGTACAGTAGGGGCTGGCTTTGGGCACATTCAGAGACGGCCTGCCAGGTCTTCCAAGTGGAGATGTTGCTCACGCAGCGAATAGGCAGCTAGGACAAATGAGAGGCTGGAATCCGAAGGAAAGAATCCTCAAAAGTATAAACAAAGTTGTGGGGGAGGGAAAGAGGGTTATAAAATATCCCTCCTGAAAACGTTTTAAGGCTTTTAAACTTCTGTCATCACTGTTTTTATATCACTTATAATAAAGGTCTATGGCCATAAAAGTATGTGGTAACACCATGTTGCAGGAAGTGGCTATAGCTGGTCAACAGTTTCTAAACTGTCGGCCTGAGGCCAAGAGCACCAAATCTCCTGTGAGCTTGTCAGAGATGCAAATTATTGGGCCCTGCCAGACCAGACCTAGTGAATCAGAAGCCCGAGGAAAGGCACCGGAACTGTTTTGACAAGTTCTCTAGGAGGTTGTTACGAAGTTTAGAGTTAAGTGAGCTAGATAAGAAATTTACTATTATTTCTAGACTTTAATCACTTAAAAAAAAACAACTTTTTTTAAAGGTAAAATGTCTTTTATTGTTTGAAGAATAAAAAAGTAAACAAAAATTGGTATGACATTTCATTTCTTAGTCTTCTCAACGAGGTTATAAAATATACAGTGCCACTTAGTCTTATAAACGCTTGAAACGGTCTAGAAGTTCCTACTTAGTGTTGTATAAAAAGGCACTTAAAACACAAGGGATGATAAAACAAAACCACCTCATAAATACAATTGAAATGGCTTTGAGAAATTTCTCAATATAGACCCGTACGTAAATAGGACTTTTTTTTTTCCAAAACATAGTATTTTCCCCAGGGTATGCCTGCAGGTATCATAAATGCGGCCCGTCTTCTTCCACCTTCGGTTTTTGATATAGGTTAACAGAAATGCAAGATAAATTCATTTTTTTTCCAATTTAATCTCTTATTTTGTTTAAGATAAAATTCTTAAATTATAACCAAGATCTTTTAGAATGTTTTACTCATTTTCATTTTGTTTCAAATCACAATTAAAAGAAACAGGTAGACAATGATGCCAATAAATGTTCTTTTAAAGTCCTTACATTCAGGTACCAAAATCACCCTAAACATTCCTGAAGCATGTGAACACACATGTGTGTATATTTTTAAGTAATGCTGTTGCATGGTTCTGGGTTTTGAGGATTCTGCACTAATTTAATCTTCATAAACTGATATCACAGGTTTGGATATAACTGAAAACATTTAGTGCCTTCATCTACGGAAGATACGTGCACGTCACATATTTCTAACTCTTCATTTTCTTTCAGGTTGGTCAAAGAATAAGCAATATATGCCGTAAATTAAATCAAAATCCCTGCCATATGTCCTGTATGTGCTGTTGCTAATTAAAATAAGTGTATTCTTGCTGTGGAAATTCTGTGGTTTGAGAGTTTGTGAGATCATCTTTTCATCAAATGGCATAGGTAAGAAAGAGTAAATTTTTTAAACTGGGAAATACAAGTCAGATCATTAATTCATTCTCTGCACATAAAATGCTATTTTAGAGGTAAGTGAATTATTTCACCCTAAGGGTACAGTTCACTAAAGAGTACACTAATTGTTGAAGGAATTGCCTGAACATGGTCAATTTGAAATCAAAATGAAATCCAAAGATTTGGTTATTTTCCTGGCAGGATTTGAACTATTAACAAAAACTAACATTTAAAAAATAATATGGGGGGGAAATATAGAGCCACTTGAATGCTTATCACTTTATTACTGGAACCATAAATAGTAATGATTTGAATTAGTCCTAGACATTGATTGGTATGTTTAAACTGGTCCTTAATTCTGCCTTTTCTGCCTTTTGTTCTGTTGCTCACCCTTTTAAGAAATGCCATGCCAATTCGCACATGGCTGCGTTGCATGAAGCAGCTGGTACTGCCTTCCTGAGTATACGTACATGTGTTCATTTCTCATGCCTCTGCTCATACTTTTCTGTTCAAATTTTCTGTTGAATTGCATTGAAAAGCTTTTGCTGATTTTCAAGGCAGTCTTTCAGCTTATCCTCTGTCAAAGTCAGTCGCTGCTCCAAGATTGAAACAGTCTGCAAAAAAAGGAGGACAAAGTCATCAGGGCCTGGTGACCTGGTGGTGAGAATGATGGTGATAATCTCTGCACTGATCTTTTTCAGAACTGTAATGCCTACCCTCTTGCCAGGAGGTTGGTTCAGAAATGAGCTCCAGAACTTGCTCCGTTTCTGCAACCCACCACAGGACAAAGCACTGCCAAGCCGTTTGAGGAAAAGGGAAAAAGAGGAAGCATTTAAGAAAAAAGGAATAAATGATCAAGCCTCTATGGACAATTCTAAAGTCTGATCTTCTAAAGCATCGATGCCAGAGAAGAGACCACATGAGGCATGTTAAATAGTGTCCCAGGTAATGTGGAATGTGGGAAGTGGGACGGAATGCCACATGCACCACTACTACTTAAATGGCATCACTGGTCATTCTGCCACAATCAATCCATATGGGCCATATCTATATTACCCTAGACAGCTGGATACCTAGCTTACCTTGAAAATATAATGACTGCCACTCATTTCTGCACCCAGAAGATGATAACAGCACCTCACAGAGTTGGTAGGAAGACTGAACGAAATCAGGGATGTAAAATGCTTAAGCTAGTGCCTGGCACAACAAGACTTTACAAATCTTAGCTATTCTAACTCCTTCGGCTAGTAAGTTAGTATATGACTATACACACACACACACACACACACACACACACACACACACACACACACACACACACGGCTACTTTTAAATTGTGATTATCGATTACTTCAATTCTTTTTTTTTAACTTCACTATAAACTTGATTCAGGAAATTGCACACTAAAAAGTATCAATGAATTCTCATGAGAAAAACACCCTTGTGACCAGCACCAGGTCAAGAGCTAGTGCCTTGCATGCACCTTCCCCTTAACAGCCACTATCCTGACCACTATACGAATAATCTGCATGTTTTTATGGCTTTATCTTTCAAGTATGCATCCCTAGAAACTACAACTTTATCTTACCCATTTAATCTGCAGATTACCCACTTCCTTGCTTTATTTTCTTTATAATTTGTCTATTTACAGGCTCAGGCCATCTGACCTGTAGATTCCCTACCAGACTGGATTTTAGGGACTGTGTGCTCCAGATACAGTTAAATCTGTTCTTTTACTTTCTGTATTTTATATAAATTGGAAACGGGATTCAAAGGCTTGATAAGACTCAGGCTAGATCCCTCGGTAAGTCTATTCTTTCTTTACAGGGCAATGACATTCTATTTCCATTTATTAGTTGGGATGGTTTACAAAATACACTTCTCATATATTATTTGGTTGCCTGGAAGTACAGTTCATACAGGAAAAGCAGCATAAATTCATGGTTACTTTAGTCAATAAGTTTCAAGATAATGAATTGATTCCCTATCAGTTTCTGACAGTAATCAGTTGTTCTTTTTTTTTTTTCTATTATTTAATAGTTTTTTTTCTTTCATATTCCATACTATAGATCATGACTTGTTATGATTGGCCTGGGAAATAGGCCAATCAAAACTAAAGCTGGCATGAGGTTGAGAGAAAAACTGCCTTTTAAAGGCAAGAGATGTCTGATAAACACAAAGTCACCTCCAGCACAACACTACACTACTGTTAATGATCAAAATTAACAGCAATGCTCATAATACTTTTTAATATTTCTTGGGTGCCTACTATGCTCCAAGCATTTTGCCTGATATTTACATACATTATCATAATGCAAAAAGCAAAAGCTTTTGATACGTATATTATCAACACCTATAACACTGGTTAACTCCAGTTACCTACTGTCTGAAAAATTATAATGAGAAAGTGATATTGTTGGGTTGGCCCAAATGCTCATTTGAGTTTTTCTGTAACATCTTATAACTTACAGAAAAGCCCAAACGTTTTGGCCAACCCAAAACAATCTGTACTGAATTATAAACATTGCCACAGGGTTAGGAGATACTCAGTCATCTGTAATTGAAGTGAACCAGAATGTGCTTATTTCACTTGATTCACCCACAGATTCACACTGTTCCCATTTTGCAAGTGTGCTGTGCCTGCTTTTCACTTCTTTCGTATTTGAAGGGTAGTCAGTCCTTCAAAGTTAAAAAAGTAGAGACTTTCAATACAGTTTAAAGTGATCCATTTAACCCTGAATCAGGGAAAAAGGTGAAATGGGTCACAAAGCTGATAGAGCAGAGGATGGAAAGACCCGCAAGAGGACCTGCCACTCAATGGGATAGGCAAGTGAGGAAGCCAGCATGTGCGGAGCCAGGGCCCTCGGCAACAGGCCCCAAAACTAAAGCTAGCAGGAGGGTGAGAGAAAAACTGCCTTTTAAAGGCAAGAGACGTCTGATAAACACAAAGTCACCTCCAGCACAATACTGCAAAGCAAAAATTGGTGATTTTCCTATGATTTTTCACTGAACAAATCTTATGACTCCAAGGTCTCACAAGACTTGTTCCCACAACCTGTCACAACTCATATCCATGTCCCTTAACTCCAAGGTTCGGAGAAGTTATCTAAAGGGTAACATTTTTAATTACTGGCTCTAAACCCAGAAGGGAAAGTTAAAAGACCCATGCCAAAACCTTGAATTCTCTGGAGATGAGAACTGGACATCTGGACGATTCTTAATTGCCTGGGCGATTATAATGTACAGCCAGGGTTAACTGTACATTAACTTATATGCAAGATAACTTCTATACAAGAGCTATTTCAACTCAAAATATTTATTCTGGGAAAGTAATCGACATCTCTAGTTCATGTCATAGCTTCTTTCTGTATAACTTGGGACAGCATCTGCTCTGACAAATATTAGTGTCCTCATCCTATTTATCAAAGAATAGTAAGACTTATTCAAAAGAAACACCAAGGAAAGCTGGAAGGACAACCTTTGATGTATCCATTTTAATACACTGCTTCCATTAAATGACATCTAAATTTCCTGACCAAGAGTTGGAAGACCTTTGGTGTGTTAAGATTCATTGTATTCCTTCTTGGCAAAGGTAAATTGGCATTCAGTAAAGCAATTATCCTTCAATAAAAGAAATAAATTTAAAAAATTGCTTAAATGTAATTAAAAGGGATTAAGCCATTACATCTTTCCTTTTCACTGTAAAATTATTCATTATAAGCATGACCATATAATGAAATTTAATAAAAGAATGTATACAGTCTGGTAAAAAATAATGAATGCTGAAAGTCATCCTGTGCAGTAAAAAATAAATTAAAATTTAGCATCAATGAAAAAAAAAAAAAAAAAGACTGGGTAATATTCTAAAAGGGGAATGTGAAAACCTCATCTCCAGAACAAAGTGTCCCGTAAGAAGCTTTGAAATGAGGGAAGTTATACATTGGACAGAGGGAATTATCCTCAGAGTGAAAACTAAAAGCATTGCCAATATTTCATTCTAACTGAAATGATTAATCCCAATACATTTTTTCTTTTGGCCTTAAATATTTCTTTGATAATATCCAAAATCTAAATACACTGCATTAGAAAATTCTTAGGGCAAAACATTACTGTCCAGAATCAGATTTATAGCATGAAGTACCCCAATATTTCGTCACTGTCTCCCCCCCTCCCTTCTGGTCCTCAGATGCCAGATATAGTACAGTCTGCGTATGCACACGTTTACATACGCATGGGCTCAGACCTTGCCTCCACAAGACCTAGAGCACCTCAGCAGAGCACGTGTTGCTCTGTTAACTACCACCTTTGAGCTTGCTAAGAAAGAAAGTATCCCCCCGCTGCTCTGCTAGTTCTGCAGCCTGCTGTAGCCAGGATTTTGTACATCTTACCTCTAAGTGTGAAACATGCCAACCCACCTGTGTCAAAACATTGAGCTGTTCCATAATATGCTCTAACGCATCAGTCACAGCAAGCGGTATGCTTCTTTGACTCTCAGAAGGGAGGTCGCTTATGTCTTCTGTTTTCTTTTTCAAAATTGTAGGTGAACATTCTGATGACATTAAAGAAGGATTCAAGAAATACCCGCAGATCTCTTCACCCTTGTCTGGTAGAGTTCTAACAGTTGTTTCCGTTGTCTTTGACACCATAGAAAAGATGGGGAGAGTTACATTTTCCAAACTTTAAAAATTATATATTAAATATATATATAGTTTCAATATTCCTCTTTTAAAAGCCAAACTTGCATTTAATTTTCATCTTCAACTACTGCAAATTACAAGAGGAAAAAAAGGCTAAAAAAGAGAATGGAGGAAATTCACAGTTTTCCTTGATTTTTTTTCAGTGAAATATAGTTTGTATGTTGTATATATCTGTCTAAAGGATGAGGTGTTATACATGTAAACGGGTTGTTAAATGCTGTCTAATTCTTGATTTTAAAAGTCACATCAGTTAAGATAACTATTATTTGATTTCTGAGGGGAGGAACAAGATGGCAGAATAGAAGGACTTGGGCTTGAGTCCTCTAGTGAAACACCAAAATTACAACAAACTGCTGAAGAACCATTGACAAAAAAGACTGAAACCTATCAAAAAAGATATTCTACACTCAAAGATGAAAAAGAAGACAAAGCAAGATGGTAGAAGGGGGTGCTTTCTCAATATAGTCAAATCCCATAACCACTGGGTGGGCAATAATTAAATAATTAAACCACAGAGGTATTCCCACAGGAGGGAGAGTTCTGAGCCTCACTTGAGGTTCCCGAACCTGGGGGTCTGGCATCAGGAGTAAGGAGGAGCCTCTGACTTTGAAGAGCTTAAGTACAGGAGCTCCACAGGACTGGGTGAAACAGAGACTCCACTCTTGGAGGGCACCCATAAGATTTCAAATGCACTGTGAGCCAGGGTAAGGTAGTGACTCCATAGGAGCCTGGGCCAGGCCTGCCTAAGGGTCTTGGAGGGTCTCCTGGGGAGGTGGGGCTGTGGCTCACTGTAGGGTCAAGGACACTAATGGCAGAGATACTGGGGAATATTCACTGACATGAGCTCTCCCAGAGGTTGCCATTTTCACACTGAGAACACAGCCAACAGGCTCCAGTGTTGGAACACCTCATGACAGACAATCAACAAGGTGGGAACGTCTTGGGAACACCTCCCAAGTATAGGGAGCCCCATCCATCAGTAGACATGCTGCCTAAAGTTGTCCTGAATGTACAGCCACCTCTAAACACACACCATGACACAGCCCTCCCACTGGGAAACCTGCACAAAGCTCTTAGACCAGACACACCCAGCAGGAGGCAGCACCAGAAGCAAGAGGAACTACAATCTTTCAGTTTGTGAAACAGAAATTGCAATCACAGACAGTTAGACAAAGTAAGATGATGGAGAAATATGTTCCAGATGAGGGGACAAAATAAAACCCTAGAAGAACAATTAAGCAGAGTGGAGATAGGCAGAGTACCTAAAAAAGGACTCAGAATAATGATAGTAAAGATGATCCATGATATCAGAAAAAGAATGGGGGCACAGACCAAGAAGATACAAGAAAATATAAAGAGCTAGAAAATAGAAACAACAAACAGTTGAACGATACAATAACTGAAATGAAAAATACACTACATGGAATCAATAGCACAGCAAATGAAGCAAAAGAACAAATGAGTGAGCTGAAAGACAGATGGGTGGAAATCACCGCCGTGGAACAGAAAAACGAATGAAAAGAAATGAGGACACTCTCAGAACCTCTGAAACAACATCAAATGCACCAACATTCCCCTTATAGGGGTCCTAGAAGAAGAGAGAAAGGGTCTGAAAATATTTGAAGAGATAATAGGTGAAAACTTAACTAACTTGGGAACAGAAACAGTCACACAATTTCAGGAAGTGCAGAGAGTTCCATATATTAATAGATAAACCCAAGGAGGAACACGCCAGGACTAATACATATTAATTAAACTGACAAAAATACAATTGACACCACAGAAATACAAAGAACCATAAGAGACTACTACAAACAACTGTATGCCAATAAAGTGGATAACCTAGAAGAAATGGACAAATTCTTAGAAAGGTACAATCTTCCAAGACTGAATTAGGAAGAAATAGAAAGTATGAACAGATAAATCACAAGTACTGAAAGTGAAACTGTGATTTTAAAAAATTCTAACAAAAGTCCAGGACCAGACGGCATCATAGCTGAAGTCTATCAAATATTTGGAAAACAGGAAACATCTATCCTTCTGAAACGATTCCAAAAAACTGCAAAAGAAGAAACACTCTCACACTTGTTCTATGAGGCCACAATCATCCTGATTCCAAAACCAGACAAATTGTTGAAGTGAAAGTCGCTCAGTCGTGTCCGACTCTTTGCGACCCCATGGACTATTCAGTCCATGGAATTCTCCTGGCCAGAATACTGGAGTGGGTAGCTGTTCTCTTCTCCAGGGGATCTTCCCAACCCAGTGATTGAACCCAAGTCTCCCTCATTGCAGGCGGATTCTTTAGCAGCTGAGCCACCAGGGAAGCAATAACCAGACAAAGATACCACAAATAAAGAAAATTACAGGGCAATATCACTGAACACAGATGCAAAAATTCTCAACAAAATGATAGCAAAGCAAATCCAATGATACGTTTAAAGGATCATATACCATGATCAAGTGGGCTTTATCCTAGGGAGGCAAGGACTTTTCCATGTCTGCAAGTCAATCAGTGTGATATACCACATTAAGAAATTGAATAATAAAAACCACATGATCCTCTCAATAGATGTAGAAAAAGCGTTTGCCAAAACCCAAAATCCATTTATGATTTAAAAAAAAACAAAAACAAAAACAAAAACACAATTCTCCAGGATGTGGGCATAGAAGGAACCTACCTCAACATATTAAAGGCCATATATGACAAACCTACAGCTGACATCATTCTCAATGGTGAAAAACTGAAAGCATTTCCTCTAAAATCAAGAACAAGATGAAGATGTCCACTCTTGCCACTCTTATTCAACATAGTTTTGGAAGATCTAGCCATGCCAATCAGGGAAGAAAAAGAAATAAAAGGAATCTAAATTAGAAAAGAAATAAAACAGTCATAGTTTGCAGGTGATATGATAACTGTGTGTGAAGTGTTAGTCACTCAGTCATGTCTGACTTTGTGACCCCATGGGCTGTAGCCCACCAGGCTCCTTTGTCCATGGGATTCTCCAGGCAAGAATACTGGAGTGGGTAGCCATTCCTTTCTCCAGGGGATATTCTCAACCCAGGGATTGAACCCGGGTCTCCTGCATTGCAGGAGGATTCTTTGCTGTCTGAGCCACCAGGGAAGCCCAACATGATTCTATATGTCGATAATCCTAAAGATGCTACCTGAAACCTACTAGAGTTCAACAGTGAATTTGGTAAAGTTTCAGGATAAAAACTTAACACACAGATATCTCTTCCCTTTCTATATACTAACAAGGAAAGATCAGAAAGAGAAATTAAGGTAACAATCCCATTCACCATTACTTCAAAAAGAATAAAATACCTAGGAATAAACCTACCTAATGAGGCAAAAGACCTGTACCACACTCCAAAAACTTTAGGATGCTGATAAAAGAAACTGAAGATGACAGGAACAGATGGAAAGATATGTTTTTGGACTAGAAGAATTGATATTGTTAAAATGGATATACTACCCAAAGGAATCTAAAGATTTAATATAATCCCTATGAAACTACCAATGGCATTTTTCACAGAACTAGAATAAAAAAAAATTTTTTTTTTAATCTGTATGGAAACACATAAGACTCTGAATAGCCAAAGCAATCTTGGGAAAGAAAAATGGAGCTGGAGGAATCAGGCTCCCTGACTTCAGTTTATACTACAAAGCTACAGTAATCAAGACAATATGGTACTGGCACAGACACAGAAATATAGATCAATGGAACAGGACAGATGCCCAGAAATAAACTTATAACCTATGGTCAATTAATCTATGACAAAGAAGGCAAGAATATACAATGGAGAAAGGACAGTCTCTTCAATAAGTGGTGCTGGGGAAACTGGATAGCTACATGTAAAAGAATGAAATTAGAACATTTCTAACACCATACACTCTCATAAGTCTTTGTGCCATCAGTAGAGCACTTATCGCTTCTTGTTCTATTTGTGTTTTCGTGTCTATATCCCCTAGCAGCTTGTGAGGGTTACTCTCTAGGAGACATAACTTGGTCATTTTTCTTCCTAAGGTGCCTAGCATAGAGTGTGAGACACAGACTGGGCTCAACATTTGTTAAACTAAATTCAACTGACTGTCCTGCATCTGTTGAGCCATCAACAAAATGCAAATATTAATAATTTGACAGTATTTGGGGAGAAGTATAAACTTAAAGTTAGGATAATACCATTCTCTACTAAAACTTAGTCTTAAATGCCTCCTAAGGGTGTAGTCTCTTCTCAGGTTGCACAGTTGGTAAAGAATCCACCTGCCAGTGCAGGAGATACAAGAGATGTGGGTTTGATCCCCGGGTTTGGGAGATCTGCTGGAGAAGGAAATAGCGACCCACTCCAGTATTCTTGCCTGGAAAATTCCACAGACACAGGAGCTTGGTGGGCTACAGTTCATGGGGTCATAAGGAGTCGGACATGAGCACGCACACACACACACACACAGGCACAATGAGGGAGCAATATAAGCATTTATCACTTACCTGAAAATCACTGCTTGATTTTTATCCCCTAAAAGTATATTTGATGGTTTCTGGTGAAATAGCATAAGGATTTTCTGACAAGCATGAACGCAAAAGGAGGCACTTCACACGTAAAGTGAAAGTGAAAGACTCTCAGTCGTGTCCGACTCTTTGTAACCCCATGGACTATACAGTCCATGGAATTCTCCAGGCCAGAATACTGGAGTGGGTAGCCTTTCCCTTCTCCAGGGGATCTTCCCAACACAGGGATCGAACCCAAGTCTCCCCATTGCAGGCGGATTCTTTTCCCCTGCACCACCTGGGAAGCCCTAAAATAAGTCAGTTTGGGCTTATAATTCACATTGCTAGTTTTGCTTTAATTCTGTAAGTAGAAAATAAAACAGAAAACAGTCTACCCAAAAGTGGTCTTGACCCCTCCAGCTCAAGTGAGTTTCCCATCACCGAAGGTTCTAAAATAGACTTGGGATGGTCACTTGTCAGGGATATTGTGAGAAATATACAAACATCAGATCAGGAAATTCAAACTGAATGCCCTTTAAAAGTCCTTTCCATTCCTGACATTCTGAGAGTTTTTAAGTCACTACACGCACATTATTCTCTCTCTTATAAAATGCCTGCCTGAAATAGACTAGGATAACAAAAAATATCTTTTGCCTGGACAAAAATAAAAGCAAAGGCTACTTTTCAAAGAAAGAATGGATCATTTATTTTCAATGAGAACATTCAGAATCAAGATTAGAAACTCCAATTATCTTTATATGGTATCTAAAACAATGAAGATATACCATTTATTCAAACAAGATTGTTTTATTTTAGCACTTATGGGTCTGGAAAATTCTAGATGCCAGAGATATAGGAGTATATTAGTTTCCTACCATGACTTAAATTACCCACAAGTTTAGTGGCTTAAAACAACACAGATTTACTCTCTTAAAGTTCTGAAGGTCCAGATCGATTTTATGGGGCTAAAGTCAAGGTGTCAGCAGAGTTCCCCACAGAGTTCCTTCTGGCGGTTCTGGGAGGGAATCTATCCTTGCCTTTTCCAGCTCCTTGAGGATGCTGACATTTGCAGCTCTAGGCTCCATCACTCTGATCTCCACTTCTCTACTTCCCATGCCTCCCTCTTCACCCTCTAAGGACCATTGTGATTGCACTGGACCAGAATCTAGGATAATCTCCCCATCCCAAGATCCTTAACTTGATCATATTTGCAAAGCCCCTTGGCCACGTGCATGCCTGCTTGCGTGCTCAGTGGCTTCAGTTGTGTCTGACTCTTAGTGGCTCCATGGACCACAGGCTGCCAGGTTCCTCTGTCCATGGGATTCTCCACACAAGAATACTGGAGTGGTTGCCATGCCCTCCTCCAGGAGATCTCCCTACCCAGTGATCGAACTGGCATCTCTTCTGTCTCTTGAATTGGCAGGTAGGTTCTTTACCACTAGCGCCACCTGGGAAACACCTTTGCCATGCAAAGAAACATACTGACAGTTGCTGGGGAGGAGGACATGGACACCTTTTGGACCATTACTCTGCCTAATACAAGAAGTGAATAAACAGGAGACCCTGTTGACATGGGGTTATATTCCAGTGGGTAAATACACAGATATGTGATGTAATCTCAGGTAGTAACAAAGGTTATAAAGAAAAATAAAGCTGGGTAAGGTGTTACATTATAATTTAGCACCACTGATGATGCATTTTTTAATGGGAAGAAAGGTAGAGAATAAATTTTGGGCATGTTAAGTTTGAGATGCTTATGTGATTTCCAAAGGGAAAAGTCATGGATATAACTGGAAATACATGAATCTAGATTTCTGTGGAGAGCCTGGGGCTAAAGATATAAATTTGGGAATTATCAGAATATATATGGGCTTCCCAGATGGTGCTAGTCATAAAGAGTCTGCCTATAATACAGGAGACCCAGGTTTGACCCCTGGGCCAGGAAGATTCCCTGAAGAAAGGAACAGCAACCTACTCCAGTATTCTTGCCTGGGAAATCCCATGGACAGAGGAGACTGGCAGGCTACAGTCGATGGGGTTGCAAAGAGTCGGACACAACTGAAGTGGCATAGCACGCAGCATAGAACATACATATATTTACTAGTTTTTACAACGGATATAAATGAACAGCCAGGTGAAGAGGTACATACGGCAAGGTCTGGAAGGGCACCACTTGCAGAAGCTTCTGTTCCCTTGGAGTTGGGCTGTGAGGCATGTGACTCTTTATAGCTATGAGTCTAGGAACCAAACAGAGTAACTGCAAAGACTTTAGAAGGCAGGAAGAAAGGAGCAGTAAAGGTGACTGGCGGCTCATGTGGAAGGAGAGGTGCTGGACCAGCAGCCAAGTAAGGAGAAGGCAGTGGCCACCAAGACCAAGTCCTGTAGAAAGACTGATGTGGCTGACCCACCGGAACCTTGACAGCAGTGGACTGGTGGGGGCAAAAGCTGAACTGGAGTGAATTCAGAAGAGTGAAAAAAGGAAAAGGAAAGCAGAAAGACTGAATGTATGCCTTTCTTTTAAGGAGTTTTGCCAAAAAGGAGAGCAGAGCAATGCGACAGGACTTGGAAATAAATGAGGGGTCAAATGAAGTTTTGCTTTTGAAAGATGAGAACTACATTACAAACGTGTGCTGATGAGAAAGATCAAACAGAAAGAGAGCGCTGATGTCACAGGACAGGGAGGAGGTAACCGCTTAGTAAATGGATTGCTAGGCAGTACTGAGCGCTCCTGGAGTTTTGTATGAATAAATTTAAGGGGAAGTCAGTCAGCATGGCTGGCTAGTCAACTTCAGTTGCTTGGGTGTACAGAGTTGGCAGAAAAATTTAATCAGGCTGAAGTTTTTTGGGGTGACTACAATGGAGATAGATGGGAAAACAGTGGAAACAATGTCAGACTTTATTTTTTTGGGCTCCAAAATCACTGCAGATGGTGACTGCAGCCAGGAAATTAAAAGACGCTTACTCCTTGGAAGGAAAGTTATGACCAACCTAGATAGCATATTGAAAAGCAGAGACATTACTTTGCCAACAAAGGTCCATCTAGTCAAGGCTATGGTTTTTCCTGTAGTCATGTATGGATGTGAGAGTTGGACTGTGAAGAAGGCTGAGCGCCGAAGAATTGATGCTTTTGAACTGTGGTGTTGGAGAAGACTCTTGAGAGTCCCTTGGACTGCAAGGAGATCCAACCAGTCCATTCTGAAGGAGATCAGCCCTGGGATTTCTTTGGAAGGACTGATGCTAAAGCTGAAACTCCAGTACTTTGGCCACCTCATGCGAAGAGTTGACTCATTGGAAAGACTCTGATGCTGGGAGGGATTGGGGGCAGGAGGACAAGGGGACGACAGAGGATGAGATGGCTGGATGGCATCACTGACTCGATGGACGTGAGTCTGAGTGAACTCCGGGAGTTGGTGATGGACAGGGAGGCCTGACGTGCTGCGATTCATGGGGTCGCAAAGAGTCAGACACGACTGAGAGACGGAAATGAACTGAACTGACAATGGAGAGAGAAAGGGGGCAAGGGCGTGGCTATGATGATGACTATAGAATCTAAGCCCATAAAGAGACGTGCACACAGACACGGAACGTGAGCAATGAAAAGGCAGAGGCTCGGTGGACTGGAGCTCCTTCTGGGGCTGATGAATGATCAAAACCAGAAGACTAGAGGAAGTGGTGGCCAGGGAGTGGGAGGCTTTACACTGAGTTTACCGTCAACACAAAGGATTCAGACAGTTACTGAGTTCATCTGAGAATCCTGACCAGGAGAGGACAGAGGTATTTCAGAAGTGAGTCAGAGTGTTGCTCTGTCTTTGGTTCTTGCCTTGAGATTAAAAGCCAGTGTTAACCAAGGTGTGGATGGGTCAATCAGAGAAACAGAACACAGAGCTATGGAGTCACCTGTGTGGGCTTGTCACAGGGCCACAACACAGGCAGGACTCGTTCTCGGTTTCTAATGCCCTTAGGAAGAAAAGGCTGTTCATCCTGAAAGAGAAAACCGCATCTACTTTATATCTGCACAGTGTATTGTACATCCTTGTGAGAACATACTTATCTGATCCAGTCGGATTGATTTAAAAATATTTCTAGGATAGAATCAGAGAATGTCATGTGAAATTTGTGTCTCCCAGACTAAATTCGCTGAGCTGAGAAAGCCTTCTGTTTATCCCTTGGGAAAAATCGTACATCTTTTTTTTCTCAAAGAGAGAAAAAAGAGGCTTTGGGGATAACGTTTTACTGAGGGCTTTGATTTCTCTTCTTCAAACCAAATTGGAAATTTCATTTTTGTCAGAAGACTTGAAAAACACCCCTGCCTCAATGCAGCTATCAACTAGAATATCTGAATGATTAATTCGGTGCCCTTGGAAATGACAGCCAAGGCCATAAATCTGTCTGTCTTTGTTTTTAATCTTTACTATCAACTCCAGAGAAGCTTATTAGTTTTGAAGCCATGAATAGGTAGGATAGAGCTAGGAAAAATAAATCTGTGCAAAAATATCCTTCCACGTTTCATGATTAGGCAAACATAAGCTATGAATCCCTTAAAGGAATATTTGTCTTCAAATGCCCGGTGCTGAGTCTCAAATCGTGCACTGTATCAAATAAATCTTAATTAATGATAAAGCACTACCCAGAATTATCTAGGGGAGGTGGAGAAAGAGAGCAGGTAGTCCATGAACTAGAATTAGAACTCTCTCTTCTGAGTTAATATAAAACTAAAAATGCTATTCCCAGTATTCTAGATGAATATAAAACCAATAAAACTTTCTGTAAATTCCAAACAGAAAACACATAGTTATTACATCTTTGTAAATCCTGCTGTTATACCCCAAAGGCCTACAGAGTAAGGGATTTATTCTTATTATCTCTTTCCTGAAGAATCAACAAGAACATTTTATGCAAACTGCTGAAATGACTAGGGTAGAAATCAACCATTATTTATAGCGATACCTCACTCTGTTCAAAAAAGGTGTGTGTGTGTGTGTGAATCTAAATTCTGAGGCAGGTAGTAGCTTATACTGTACAATGATGTACTGCTTTAAGAGATGTTTTACATTCAGGTAAGGATCACACCTTGCAAAAACTCAAGTTTGATGTGGAAGACCACATTTGGTTTAGTTGCACCCACATCATGTCTCAAAAAAAACCCCATCTGTTCATCTTTCAGAAAGCTGCCCTTCTCTGTATGCACATCAACCATCTGGTGAAATTAATATAGGCACGAATAAGAGATGTAACCTCACTGCAACACTAACATTTCTGAATGAATCTGGAATCCTTCTCTTTTCATCTCATAATAACTGATGTTTTTAAGTTCCAATTTTGCTCTTAAAATTCAATGAAAATACCAAGTGAAGTCAAAAAGAGAAAGACAAATACCATGATATCACTTATATGTGGAATCTAAAATAGGACATAAATGAACTTATCTGTGAAACAGACTCACAAACATTGCGAACAGCCTCGTGGTTGTCAAGAAGGTGGGGGAGGAACGGCTCAGGAGTTTGCGATCAGCAGAAACAAACTCATATATGGAATGGATAAACAAGGTCCTACTGAATACCACAGGGAACTATATTCAGTGTCCTATGATAAACCATAACGGAAACCAATAGGAAAAGGAATGTATCTATATGTATAACTGAACCACTATGCTGTACAGCACAAATTACCATAACATTGCAAATCAACTGTAATCAACTTTTAAAGAAATTCAGTGAAAAGGTGTAAGAATAATAAAGCAACCCTCTCCCCAACCTTAAGAAATAAAGTATACTCTACCTCTCCCTCTTAAAGGATGCCACCATCTTGAATATGGTGTCTGTCACCCCAAGCTATGCCCTTTACTTTTATCACATAAGCTGACATCCCTAAATAGCATATTGCTTTTGCATGTATTCAAGCTTCACATAAAACAGTATTATATTAGGTCTCTTTAGTAGTTTCTGTTAACCGATATCGATGGATTTGCTACAGATAAGTCTGCTTTACTTATTTTCATTGCCAAATAGCATTCCACTGATGGATTATTCCACAATTTATGTATCCTTTGTACTGGTAACTAGCATTGAATTCCATAGTAAGCACTCTTATAAATGTGTCCAGTACACAGGAAGGTGAGTTTCTCTAGACTCATAGTTTTACCAGATATTCTCCCAAATGGTGGGGTCAACCTACTCTTCCCTGAGCAGAAGAAAATCTCCCCTTTTTCTACAGAGTCAAAAATATTTGACAGACATTTTAAACTTTAACAAAATAATGGACAGGAAATGATTTCTCAACGTTTTAATTTTATTCTGCATTTCTTTGATTACCGGTGACTTGAGCATATTTTACGTGTATATTGATCATTCTTCTGCAAATTGCCTATTTAAGTCTTCTGTCCACTGTTTAGTTGGTCTACTTCTCTTTTTTCTAATTAATATTTAAGAGTGCCTCATGTAGAGAAGTGCAAATCAGAACTACAGTGAGGTAGGTACCACTTCACACTGGTCAGAATGGCCATCATTAAAAAAAAAAAAAGAATTACCATGTAACATAGCAACCCCACTCCTGGACATATATCCAGACAAAACTACTATAATTCAAAAAGATACATGCACACTTACATTCATAGCAGCACGATTCACAATAGCTAAGACAAGGAAGCAACCTAAATGTCCTTTCACAGATGAATGGATAAATAAGATGTGGTGCATACACACAATACTATTGAGTCATAAAAGAGAATGGCACAATGCCATTTGCAGCAATATGGATGTGACTAAAGAATATCATACTACGTCAGTCAGAAAGAGAAAGACAAATACCATGGTATCACTTATACGTGGAATCTGAAATATGACACAAACGAACCTACCTATGAAACAGAAACAGAATTAGGAACAGAAAGAACAGACTTCATAACTGAATCACTCTGCTGTACAGCAGTAATTAAGACAACATTTTAATTCAACTAAGCAATGGCACCCCACTCCAGTACTCCTGCCTGGAAAATCCCATGGACGGAGGAGCCTGGTGGGCTGCAGTCCATGGGGTCGCTGAGGGTCGGACATGACTGAGCGACTTCACTTTCACTTTTCACTTTCATGCATTGGAGGAGGAAATGGCAACCCACTCCAGTGTTCTTGCCTGGGGAATCCCAGGGATGGGGGAGCCTGGTGGGCTGCCGTCTATGGGGTCGCACAGAGTTGGACACGACTGAAGTGACTTAGCAGTAGCATACTTCAATAAAATAAACAAAAAAGTGTTCCTGATATGTTATAGATGTAAATACTTTGTTTATATGTGTAATGCATCCCATACTCTGTGGATTGGGTTCACTTTTATTTTATGGGATATATTTTTACAGATGTTTTTGCTTTAAATGTAGTCAAATTTATTAAACTTTTTCTTTTATGACTTGTACATTTTATATTTTGCTTAAGGAATCCTTGCCTACCCAAAATACACATATGTTCCTCTGTTTTCTTTTAGAAGTGTTCAGGTATGGTTTTTCACACTTAAGGCTTTAACCCATCTGTTATTAATTTTGTTTGTGGTTAAAAGTAAGAACATAATTTTATTTTTTTCCAAATAGCTAGCCATCCCAGCAACATTTATTGAACAGTCGCTTTAGTGTCTACGTCATCTTCACGGGTCCAGAGAGTCAGGCCTTTCATATACTAACCATCCGCATTTGTGTGGTTCTGTCTATGTGTTCCCCACTGTGGACTCTGTCTCACCCTGTAACAATACCGTGTGTGCATGTGTGTGTGTGTGTGTGTGTGTGTGTGTGTGTGTGTGTTAGTCGCTCAGTTGTGTCCGATTTTGCAACCCTGTGGACTGGAGCCCATCAGGATCCTCTGTCCAAAAAATTCTTCAGGTAAGAATACTGGAATGGGTAGCCATTCCCTTCTACAGGTGAATCTTCCTGACCCAGGGATCAAGCCTGGGTCTCCGGCATCACAGGCAGAGTCTTTACCATCTGAGCCACCAGGGAAGCTCATTCTTAGAGCTTAATGAGTCCCCAACATTCAAAGAGCTTCAAAATTGCCCTGGGTATTTTTGGCCCTTTGCTCTTCCATATATGCCATGAAATCAACTTTATGGTTTCATTACAAATCTTACTGGGATGTGTATTGGAATTACCTTGAATTTGTACATTTATTTGGGGAAATCTAACATCTTTATGATCTTGAGCTTCCCTATCTACAAATAAAATATTCCAAAACCCATGGCACATTTAATAAATTCATGTTATCCTCTTGTGGAGGCCACTCTAGTATTTTCTGTATCTTTTCAATTTTAGTATATGTGCTGCAAAAGCAAATACACCACCACCACTTTAGTATCACGGTAACGCACACAGAGGACCAACCAACCCAGCAAGCCAAACGTGCTCCTCAAATAACCATCCTCATTGTTTCTGAAACATAAAATTACCACAGAATCAAAAGGATTATTTAGAATAAATTTCTGAAAAATTATTTCCTGGGCTTGCTGACTCCCTGAGATAAATAATGCCATCCCTTGACATTTTTTTACAAGCTTATCTACTATTCCTTAAAACTCTTCAAGTGCCAAGTTCAGGAGAAGTAAGCTGTGTGTGAAAAATCATGTTTTAATTGTACACATAAAATAACTCATGGTTCATGCTTTGCTCACTTGAATAAGACTAGCTTCCTCACTGTGTTTTAATACTATAAAGAAGCAATTTTAAGTCAGGAATTCATCCAATCATTTAACAAAGCTACATTCAGAAAACTGGCAAGCTTTATAGAACATCTTTTAGAGGGCAAATATTATATTTATTTATGGTTCTACTCACCAGCTAGCATAATGTGAACATTCTAGTATGATTAATGACAACTGTGATTGTAACAGGAATATATATTCACAGCTGGGTACTGAGAACCACTGTTTTATTTATTATTCATTATATCATTCAAAAAACAGAGAGTGAGAGCTTTCTGTGTGATCTCGGTATACACAGTGCACTTTATATTAGTTGATTTCAATTTGCATTTGGAAATTAATGAAGTCATTCCTCATCTTCCCCAAAAGGATGCAATTTGTCCCTGTTCTAAATCTCTATAAAAATTCAAATTTTGTTTCTGAAAGGCAATTATCATTTTCCCTTCCATTTCTGCTATTTGTAATACTGTGTAATGATCCATGCTAACATATAATATGGCACTATATGAATGAGGCATCAAGTCACACAAACTTGGGTTTGGTCTTTTCTGTGTACTGACTGTGTGACCTTGGACAAATTCCTTGGCCTCTTTAAGCCTTCGTTTCCTCATCTGTAAAATGAAGAAAATTTTATTGGGCTATATTATATGGTGGCTGTGAGAATACTGGTAAAGAGTTTAATCTGTAGTCTGTAATCAATTACCTATCATTATCAATATTATCATATTGTGTCCTCCCCTGCTTCCGCTAAAATCTGAACTGCACCTTTCTATAAGACAGAAGGCATATCTCGTCTTCTTTTAGATAGTTGACCATTTGGTGAGTACTGTCTGTATAAGGCATACATAAAATAATTAATAAAGTCTGTTGAATTAAAGATAATTTTCTATCCATTATATTCAAAGATTAAAAAATTCTCCTATGTCTGGTTTCTCTAATTAATAGGCTATTTAAGGGCTGGTGGCAGTTGAATAAATAAATGAATGTGTGTGCGCTCAGTCACTCAATCACGTCCAATTTGTGACCCCATGGACTTGTAGCGCACCAGGCTTTTCTGTCCATGGACTTTTCCAGGCAAGAATACTGGAGCGCGTTGCCACTTCCTACTCCAAGGGATCCTCCCGACCCAGGGATCAAACCCATGTCTCTGGCATTCAGGACAGAGAGCTTATAAGTAGAAAATCAGTAACAAACACTTCATTATAAATAACTGAAGATGCCATGTATTACTGTTTGATAGACATACTATATTTTTCTTTCCTACATTTTTATGTTTACAGTGTAGAAAGGTACAGGTGTTTTGCTCCTAATTTTGCTGGTAGAAGAAACTCAGAAACCAAAGGATAACAACCATGATTGCTAACTAAGAAGGACCTACTGTATAGTACAGAGAACTATACTCAGTATTTTAAATAACCTTTAAGGGAAAGGAATCTGAAAAAATATATAATATGTAAATGGATCACTTTGCTGAACATCAGAAACTAACACAATATCATACATAAAATATACCTCAATTTAAAACATTAATTTTGAAAATGACTGTATTTTTAACAAATTACCATGGGGAACATGGTCCAGGAGAATTCATATTCAAAAATATAAAGTTCAAAAATATTTTTCATGCCATCATGAGTCAAAGAGAATATAAACTAGATTCAGTAACTTTATAAAAAGAGTGGTTAAGAATCATGAAAATTTATTTGCACTAAACACATACCCAGAAGAGTAAGCAGAAAGTTACTTAAAGTTACTTCCTTAAAGAGGAAGCCATGACACCACCAGAGCACACTGCTACTTATCGCCATTAAATGCAACCCACTTTACCTGCTTTATGTTTCAGTTACAGTATTTACCAAATAATCAGCATTATTCAAACAGTTGTCTAATGATTCCTTCGGATGAATGAGATGAGATTACTGCCGATCATCTATCAAAATCGTTACCGTATTTGGTATGGAGACCCAG
This sequence comes from Bos indicus, assembly GCF_029378745.1. Lineage (NCBI taxonomy): Eukaryota > Metazoa > Chordata > Mammalia > Artiodactyla > Bovidae > Bos > Bos indicus. Next base: position 19,407,524 of record NC_091764.1, read on the forward strand.
GTTAGGGATCATCCCGTGGGACCTTACATCTTACTCAGTTAGAGATTCTTAGATCTGTGATTCTGCCTGGATGCTGCATATCCAAGCCTGGGCTCTCAGTGCCGTTATCTACCTAGGAGCTTCAGACTGGGAGATATTCTATACTCCTGCCTCTCCTCCTTGTCTAATCAGTAAACAGAATTTTAACTCTTTCTCTTCAGGATCTCATGGTTCAGTCTTCTCTTCTTTATTCCCCTCCACGTTACTGCTGGAGATCAAACACCTCCCACCCTGCATCTGGATCACTATTGCACTTGCCTCCTCATGTTCATGCCTCCAGTCTCACCTCCCTCTAACCTCTCCTTTATCATGTCTCTAGAGTAACTGTCCTAAAATCCAAATTTGCTCTTGCCACTCTCCTGCTTAAAATCTTTCAGTGGTCTGCCAAAAATTATTAGGGTGAATCCAAACACCTTCAAATGGCATTCAAGATCATTCATGATCCACCCTCATCTTTTCTCTCCTGACTCATCTCTTGCTATACCTCAGCCCCAAGAGTCGGCTACTGTTCCCCACAGCCAAGCAGCAATGTTCATGGTTCCCAGAATTTGCCATCCCCTTTCAAGCCTTCTCACCCATACACATACTGAACTGTGTGTTTTCCATAACGGCAGGCAAATCCCTAAAGAATCAGCTCAAATTTCAACCCATTCCGGGAAGTTATCTCTGATTTAAGTTTTCTGTCCCCCACCCTAATTTTCTGGGCTTCTCTGGTATATCAATGGTAAAGAATCCACCTGCCAATGCAGGAGACACGGGTTTGATCCCTGGGTCAGGAAGACCTCCAGAGAAGGAAATGGCAACCCATTCCAATATTCTTGCCTGGGAAATCATATGGACAGAGACTTGCGGGCTACAGTCCATGGGGCTGCAAAAAGTCAGACACAACTGAGCACACACACTCTAATTTTCTAGCACTTACACACATGCTCTGGAGAAGGCAATGACACCCCACTCCAGTACTCTTGCCTGGAAAATCCCATGGACAGAGGAGCCTGGTGGGCTGCAGTCCATGCGGTTGCGAAGAGTCGGACACGACTGAGCGACTTCATTTTCACTTATCACTTTCCTACATTGGAGAAAGAAATGGCAACCCACTCCAGTGTTCTTACCTGGAGAATCCCAGGGATGGGGGAGCCTGGTGGGAGGCCGTCTATGGGGTTGCAGAGTCAGACACGACTGAAGTGACTTAGCAGCAGCACACACATGCACACACTCACACTTCTTATTTAACCACTCTACTGATGTACTCCCATAGCAACTTAGGTATTTATCACTATTACTGGACTGTCTTTCATCTGTGTATTCTCATTGCTTGGTATATAATAGATGCACAACACATATATTGAGTAAAAAATTAATATCTTCTAGCTGTCTCCTCCTGGATGTTTTCTGAACATTCAGAAAACTAAGATCATGGCATCTGGTCCCATCACTTCATGGCAAATAGATGGGGAAACAATTGAAACAGTGACAAACTTTATTTTGGGGGCTCCAAAATCACTGCAGATGGTGACTGCAGCCATGAAATTAAAAGATGCTTGCTCCTTGGAAGAAAAGTTATGACCAACCTAGACAGCTTATTAAAAAGCAGAGACATTACTTTGCCAACAAAGGTCCGTCTAGTCAAAGCTATGGTTTTTCCAGTAGTCATGTATGAATGTGAGATTTGAACTATAAAGAAAGCTGAGTGCCAAAGAATTGATGCTTTTGAACTTTGGTGTTGGAGAAGACTCTTGAGAGTCCCTTGGACAGCAAGGAGATCCAACTAGTCCATGCTAAAGGAAATCAGTCCTGAATATCCAGGAAGGACTGATGCTGAAGCTGAAACTCTAGTACTTTGGCCACCTGATGCAAAGAACTGACTCACTGGAAAAGACCCTGATACTGGGAAAGATTGAAGGTGGGAGGAGAAGGGGACGACAGAGGATGAGATAGTTGGATGGCATCACCGATGCAATGGACATGAGTTTGAGTAAGCTCTGGGAGTTGGTGATGGAAGGGAAGCCTGGCGCGCTGCAGTCCATGGAGTCACAAAGAGTCAGACATGACTGAGCTACTGAACTCAACTGAACTAAACTGTTTCTTTGCTCACCCTGCCCCCTCTACTCATTGTTCAACCCACTTCATACTGGCTTGCACTTGTATTAGTCCACTGAAAGTGTTTTCCAAAACGTAACCAAAGACATCTGCTAAATTCGTCATTTTAAAAATTCTTCTCTTAGTTTTCAGCAATGTTGACACTCCCATCTTCTTGGAAACACCCATCTCTTGGTTGCCCAGGCACCACAGTCTCCCATCCATCCCTTCGCTCCAGCTATCTTTTCAGTCCCTAGAGCATACCAAGGTCCCCAAAAGTCTCTGCATGTACAATACCCTTGGTCTAGAACACGCCTGTAGTGTCCTTAATGTCCTCACATCAACTCTTACTGAAGCTTTAGACCAGCACTTCTCAAATCTCAATGTACACATAAGTCACACCTGGGGATTGTAACGTGCAGAGTCTGACTCAAAAGGCCTGGGATGGAACCCAAGACTCTGCATAGATCTAAGATGCTCCCAGGTGATGATCAAATATACCATGGACACGTTTTGAATAGCAAGGCTTTGTATCTCAGCTCCAACAACTTTTTCAGGGAAACTTTCTCTGATTCTACCTCACTTACACTCCTGACTCAATCAAATGCACAATTCCTACTTTCGCTGTATCATGTAACTTTCCATGATAGCTTTGGCTTATAATAACCTATATCCATCCTCCTCCCCCTCCCCCCCCTATTCCTAGCTAGTTCCTGGCATATTCATTTTTTGAAAAATGAATGAACAGTGTCTGTTGAGCCAGCCCCTGACTTAGTCTGAGTCATTCCCTTCAGGATGCTACACACCACACCACTCTGAGCTCAGCTCCTACAGAAATACAGCTCATCTGTGGTTAGCAGCCTGTAAGATTTTCTATTCCTGCCAAGACTCACTCATCTAGGGTCTGCAGAGCTATGGCAGAAGAGTAATTCCATATGCACTGGTTTTTCTACTCTAACCAGCTGGTTGGCCATATCCTTCATATACACAGGCTACTAGTGCTCCAGATTTTCCTGTGCTAGGTGTATAAGAAGCAGAGGAAAAAAGCAAATCCTGGTTAATGTGGTCCGATCCAAGTCTCCCTCCTCTGTCTTTTGCACTGACAAAAAGTTTCAGTACATTCTGAATTTTTTCCATTCAAAATTCATTGTTAGATTCTCAAAAAATTTATTTTTTTTACATTTAGGAAAATAATTTTGATTAAGAATACTGTAGAAAAATTATATAGGTTAATAGCTGGATACAACAGCTACTAGAACACTTACATGAAATAAGTTTTGAAGTGGAATATAATGGAAAAGTTTAATTGCATAAAACATGACAACCAGAAGCATTGCCACTGTTGCCAAGAGAACTGCCTGGAAAAAGTGCCAAAGCAAAACTAAAAATAAACAAATAAAACATAGTTTGAGATAAATCCCAGGAATGTCATTTCTCTCAACTAATAAGTACATAAAAATAGTCATTGCACATAGTAACAGAAATAATAAGACCTTAATGCTTGATTAAAATATTAATCATGTAATACCTTAGGAAAGACTGTTGTTCTTTAAATAAAATGTTTCAAGTATACTTCAGGGAAGAGATAATTTATCTTTAAATAGAAATTTTTTTTTCTCAATTCTGTTTGATGAACCCAGTGGCACCCCACTCCAGTACTCTTGCCTGGAAAATCCCATGGACAGAGGGGCCTGGTGGGCTGCAGTCCATGGGGTCGCTAAGAGTTGGGCATGACTGAGCGACTTCACTTTCACTTTTCACTTTCATGTATTGGAGAAGGAAATGGCAACCCACTCCAGGGCTCTTGCCTGGAGAGTCCCAGGGACGGGGGAGCCTGGTGGGCTGCCGTCTATGGGGTCGCACAGAGTCGGACACGACTGAAGTGGCCTAGCAGCAGCAGCAGCAGCAGTATACTCAATTTTCTAAATGGTGATTTTTTAAAAACATATTATTTGCTTAAAATTTTTCATGTCATTTAATTGTATGTCAGACAGAGGCTGTTTTCCCTGAGTTGGGAGGAAGAGGGTGTGACTCTCTGATAGATGAGTGGTCAAATGTAAAACAGCTATAGCCTTATGGCATTTATAAATCACAGAATATACATAAACTATTTCTTGAAAAAGAAAGAAGTTTTAAAATAGTTTTAACAGCTTGAATTTTTTCCAGTAATTTTATTGTGTACTGAATTTTATAGAGAGTACACAGAATTTTCTAAAAGTACAAATCTGGAAGACTTAATTTCTTAGTCAAATTCTTCAAAGTTTCAACTGATTTTTCAAAGCACAAAACTGTCTTCACTGTATCTTAAAACAATGCTTAAAATGAGTAGTTATTTTTCATCCTGAAATTTCATTAAATGATTATTATCCCTAAAATGTATTTTTCTGAGTTTAGAATAACATTTACTCTGGTACTTTGTCTAATGCTAAATGTCATTTAACATGAATTTATTTCATATAATATCAACCTTAAAGAATGGGCAAAATAGGGCACAGTTTCACTGTACTGAACCTGTAGCGTCAAATAAGAAATTTCCAAGTGAGTTAGGAGATGTCTTCACATTTCACCTATGGGGACAAGGTTTACCACTAACAGGACATAATTACTCCCTAAGACGAGATGGGAACTGAGTCTAAGGAGCCGTGAGCGTGGTGGGACTGGATCCCTGTAACTGTGGGTAGTTCTGATCTGAGCAATAGCAGCAGCAAGAGAGAAAGGAAGGTTGGAGGAGACAGTCTTGGTTCTACAAATAGGTGCACAGCTGTACAAGTGTCTCAAATCACTAGAAAGAAACCCCAAATATTACGGGTTTGAGCAAGCTTTTGAGACTTGTTCCTAAGATTTCCAGCCCAATGAACAGAATATTTACCAAGAAAACATAGCTCAGTTAAGAAAAAGTCAATGGAAAATGTTATTCACTTTATAAAATTCACACTGTAACCAAATCTGATGGACACTGACATTATCACCTATCCCACACAGGAAATTATATCTGTATGTATCAGAAAGAATAGCAGTAACACCAAAGAAACCTTAAACACACACACAATTCTTGCCACAAAGAATACTCTGCCTTAAAAAAAGAAAGAAAGAAAAAAAAAAAAGAACAAAAAATTTTTTAAAAGTTACAGAGTGAGGTTGAGGACCTTGGAAGGTCCCTGAAGTAAAAGAAAAATAACTACAAAGTCCTGCGAAGGAGGGAAAGCCCAGACTCAATTTTTGTCAACTGTCATAATGATGTTCTATACAGTAATTTTTTCCATCATCCCAGAATCAAATCCAGAGTCATACACACACATTTAATTGCTGTTAAACATGGTATGGATATATAATATTCTATCACTTGACATAATATGCTTTTATTTAACTAATACTCTCTTGAAGGATATTTGATTTGTGTCCATTTTTTGTTGCTGTTGTTTTCAGTACGCCGACATGAATACCCTTTAAGTTTGTTTTCTTTACATCTTATTATTTATTTAGGATCTTTAGTATGATCATTCAGAACCCAGCAGGAAAACAGAAACCACAACAGCTATTTTAACAGAGAGAATTTAATATAGGGAACCCAGTTAGGTTTGGAAGTCTGCAAAGGCTAAAAGGGAGCACAGAGGTGAGAAGAAATAGTAAATGCAAGAAGCAAGGCCCGCTTGGAGCTGAAGGAACAAAGCAAAGAAGCTGGTTTGTTAGAAAGTTAGATACACAGAGGCCCCTTGCTGAGCTGAGATAGTTTGTTCATAAGGAGGGAAGAGGAATGTTCATTAAAAAGACATTCTGAAAGGAACAGGAAATGCCTGGCATTCCTTCTCCATCTCTCCTTCAACTTAAAACAAACAAATAACTCTTCTGTGCTTCAGTAAAACAATCCAAACAAATACATGAAAACTTAAAAGAATTTTGCCACCATAAATGCTGAAACCCACCAAAATTCTGTAGTGATCTGTCTGGAAAGCAGTTTAAAAAGCACATATGATATTAAAGTTGGGCTTTATAGTGACCGTCATTATTTCAACTAAAGGAAAAAGAAAATACTGTAGGAATTAGGAAAAAAAAATAGGGAGTCAAATGATACCAGAACATTCCTCAGTTGTAAAAGTCATTTCAAGTCAATCATAATTTTTAAATTATAGGGGCTGATGGGCTGGCTGGTTTGAAGCAGTTTTCTGTGTGCTTGAGGATGTATGACGGTGCACAGAGAATGGTATCTTCTTCTGAGGCCTGACTGTCTCAGAAAGGAAAACCAAGGACACTGAAAGACACACACAGAGCTAGGCGAGAACCAGCAGTGAGCATCCGTGGCCAGTTCACTCAGGCCATGGGGATTTAATCTCTCTCAAGTCCTAATATATTAATAGTTTACATCACCTGACGTCCTAAAGCACAAAGACCTGCAGAAAAATCAATTTCAGCAGACTTGGGGACTACCTCCACCAAATAATTAGCTGTCAGGTGGCTAAATAAAGAAAGGAGCAAAGGCAACTAGCTTCACCGAATAAGCAGCACCGCATAACTCAAAAGCAGACGGGTGTCCTACATGGAACAGCTGAGAGTGAAGCCTACTATTTCCCACACAACTCTAAGGGACCCCCGTCTGGTGTGTAGCTCCAGCGCAGACCTCCCCCCGGGTCGGCAGGAAGCCGGTTAAGGGCTGGCCGTCCAGGAGACAAGCACTTGGCAGTCGTTTCCTGTGTGAAAAGCCCACTGCTGTCCTGCATTCCTCAGGGCGCCTTTCTCCTCCTCTCAGAGGATGTTGCTCTTCCACAGGAAGAGGAAGGAACCAGTTGTTACTGGATGTGTGGGCTGAGGCTGTCGGGCATTTTCAGCATGCCTCGGTCTCAGCTGTGGGAACTGGGGATGCGGCTTAGATTCCCAGGCCTGGGTCAGCCCCGAGTGCGGCAGTTTAGAAACACAGGAGCTCAAAGGCAGAAATGATACCTGGAATTTTAACAGCTCCAGTTCCCAGCAATGTGCTCAATTTCTAAAGGAAATTCAAAAAGGTATTTACTCTGTTGGGCTCCCAAAGAGCATATTTTATAAAATCCTTCTGTAAATTCTCTGTCCCTCCATTTCATATAGAAAAGTTTAAGTCCTAAACCCCTTTTGTCAACAGGTTATAAAGACCAGTTTTATTGCACAAATTTTAAACTAGGACGAAGCCTAAAATTTTAATTAGTATAAAATTTTTGGTAAAAGGAAACACAATTTAAGCTTTCTTTCTCTGTGACCTTGAAACTTGAAGGGAGTGAAGCTCAAATTAGTTAATCCTTAATGGACAGCTAAGTCAAACACTTAGGGACTTATGATTACTATGATTTTTATCAAAAAGTATATTTGGAGAAAAAAAAGAAAGCCTCTGACCCACACTATTAATCTCCCTTTACAGTGGTACTTAGTAAATCAGCTTTTTTAAAAAGCCATGTTCCTTTAACAGACTAAAAAGTTTTAGTTGGTTGCTTTTTTCCATAATCCCAAAACACATTTTTTAAAAAAAAGTCAGTTATCTCATTTACAACTGTTTGTAGTTCTTATAACATATGGGTCATGATGTACCCAAGCAAGGATGAAACTAATTTGAAAATAGTCTCATTCTCTCTAATGTTTTTTCTAAAATAACTTGTATCTGAAAAAAAAAAAAAATGTTTTCTATTCTAAAGGGTAAGAGATTTATGGAACTGTATTTTTTCTTATTTACTTGTTAGTTACCATGTGTGACTATTTTTTTTTTTTTTTAATGCTTTGACAATTTAATTACTTTATTTCTTTTAGTTTCAAAGAGTGAGGTTTTAAAATTATTTCTCAACTCTGCTAAGAATTCAAGTTTTACTCCTAATATCTAACAGTTACACAACTTTTTGAGACACTGAATTAAAAAAAAAAAGTATTACTGTATCTCACTTGACACATTCACTATCATTTGAAATTAAGACTAAATGTCTTAATAACATGAGGCTAAACTGTGGAAAGCACCTCTGTGTCAAGTCCAGAGCTGGGTTTTACAAATGCCTATGTTCAATTTCTTTCAAACACTTAAGAATGGGGACAGGAGAAAAATATTGAGGGCCACTGAACCAATGCCTAAAGATCCCATAAAAATGCCTTTTCCTAAAGCTTAGTAAGTACCAACAACAAAAATACAAACTTTTTTAGTTTTGGAAATCATATGCACTAAACTAACAAGTCAAATGCTACCTTATAAACTATTGCAAAGTTTAAACACTTAAAAAAGAACTTCACCTACCCCAAATTTTAGAAGCTCTTTATATGATAATCCAGGAATGTTATCATACAGAAAAGCAGTGTAAGCAGAAGCTTTGTGCAACATGATTTTTATTAGTTTTCCTGGAAAGGTAAATGGGGTATCTGAGGACAAAATGCTGTATATTGCCAATTTACACTTTCTAAATTACAAATTTTAGTTTTGAGACTTTTAGGTTTGCATACACTATTCTTTCAAATAAGTCTTTCCAAATCTTTGCTTACACAAGCAGTTAGAACTGGAATAATTCTGAACTAGTTATGTAATGTTGTCTAGTAACCAGGATGAACTGTTGCCACAACATCCATGGAGATATCCTCTCTGCATTGGCAAGTTTATTCTGTCTGTCCTTTCATTTTATCAATACATCAGTATTTCTCAGATAGCATGTACCATATGACAACCTCCATGAGACTGGATTAACTTTTTTCTTCCTAAAAGTAGGCTGATGTGACCATCTTTCCAGAAGGGGAAATCAATGAACTTTGCTAAAAAATGCAAATCTAAAGGACACCTCGGAAGGAAGAGAGTGTTTCACCACTGTCCTTCTCCAAGTCAAAGAAACAGTACAGTATCTCTTGCTTTGATTCAGCTGACCACTTTCTTGATCCCAGAAAAGAAGATAGAAAAATCAAAGGTCTTTTTTCTCTCAGCAACTCCTCTGGTAAAATGATGCTGAACCGGGAGATAATCTCGGCCACCCGGAGATTACTCAGGGCTCCACCTTACTGTCCCTGGAGACAGGAGACAGGGAATCCCACAGCTGACATCCAATCTGTCAGGAAATCCTCTTGGCTCTGCCTTCAAAATATCAATACATTCAGAATCAGATCACTTAAAACCACCTCCTCTGCACCGTGGATCAAGCGACTGCTGCCTCCTGTCTGATTATTTCATTAGCTTCCAAACTGGTCTCTTTGCTCTCCTCCACTTCCTTTTCCCAGTTCTTTGGCCACCTGATGTGAAGAGCTGACTCACTGAAAAAGACCCTGATGCTGGGAAGGATTGAGGGCAAAGAGGAGAAGGGGGCGACAGAGGATGAGATAATTGGATGGCATCACCAACTCAATGGACATGAGTTTAAGCAAACTCCAGGAGACAGGGAAGGACAGGGAAGCCTGGTGTGCTGCAGTCCATGGGGTCGCAAAGAATTGGACCCAACTGAGCTACGAAACACCACCACCACCACCACCACCTTCGCCAGCTGATTTTCAACACAGCGGCCAGAGTGAAGCTATTACAACACTTGCTAATCATGCCTCTTTCTCTGAAGGAAGCCCACCCCCGGGCGGTGGATCCTCCTTACTCTCAGTCTGGCCTTCTATCACTGCGCCCACTGGCCTGGAGTTGCCTCCCCACAGATTCTTCTCATTTGTTCACTTCATTCCTTCAGTTCCTTCCACAAACATCACCTTTCACGTGACTCCTGTCCTGACCACACTATCTAAATGCACCCCTCTTCCTCCCTGAGTTCAGTGCCATCTACACCTTTGCATTGTTTCTACTATACTACATGGTCTATTTCTAAAATCTGTGAATTGCTTGTCTCCCCCTCTACAATATAATGTAGGCTTCCCTGGTACAGGCACCTTTTGTTACTCATGAAGTGTGGATTGAGAGCTAAAACTCTGTGTGGGCAGGTATGCTCCTGGCATTCTCCCACATCTGCTAGCCCATGCGTTAGGCAACGTCAGAGACTCCAGATGAGACAGACGCCCTTACCTTACTAGGGTACGTATCACATTTTCAGTCACTTCTGAGGCATCTACTTATACCTTGCTTTCCCCACCTGGAATGTCCCTATCAAAATTCTACCCATCTCCAGTCAGGTCAAGACCTGGTCAAAGGTTTTTTTTTCCTTTAAGAGACGTCTTATTTCCTCTAGCCCATTCATGACCTTTTTCTGAATCCTTCAGTTAATAATCTTTCATTTGACAATTGTATGCCCTTGGCATCTGGACTTCCCAGGTGGCACTAGTGGTAAAGAACCTGCCTGACAATATAGGAGATGTAAGAGACGTGGGTTCAATCCCTGGGTCGGGAAGATCCTCTGGAGGAGGGCATGGCAACCCAATCCAGTATTCTTGCCCGAAAAATACCCAAGACAGAGGAGCCTAGTGGGCTATAGTCCATAGGTCATAAAGAGTTGGACACAACTAAAGCAACTTATACTCTTGCCTGGAAAATCCCATGGATGGAGGAGCCTGGTGGGCTGCAGTCCATGGGGTCGCTAAGAGTCGGACACAACTGAGCGACTTCACTTTCACTTCTCACTTTCATGCATTGGAGAAGGAAATGGCAACCCACTCCAGTGTTCTTGCCTGGAGAATCCCAGGGACGGGGGAGCCTGGTGGGCTATTGTCTATGGGGTCGCACAGAGTCGGACACGACTGAAGCAACTCAGCAGCAGCAAAGCAACTTAGTATGCACTCTTGGCATCTAGTATTTTGAAATCAACACTTATATTGTGTTTTCTCTCTACCTAGGTTATAAGTTTCTTGAGGTGAGGCAGACACCCTGACATCCTGTCTTCAGGATATCATGTGATGCCTCCATGCAGTGTGGCTTTAAATATTTTGACTGATGGAGCAAAGAAAAGAGACTGTAGACTTTGATTTTCTCCTGTAATGCAATTGTCGATTCTCAGTTATTTAAGTAAATTTAACCCGGAAACTGTCCCTAATTCTAAAGAAAGGCATATATTATGTTCATACTCTACACAGTTCCCAGAGAGAAAACGAGAAATGCAGTTGTCTGAGAAGAGTCCATTGTTTTGATAGTCAATCAATGGAACATGAGCAAGATCGACAATTCCATTGCGGTCATTTGTTGGGAAAAAAAATAATAAAATACATCAAAACCTAGGAATATAGTTTATCTAAAAATAACAATTTTAGTAATCTTAGTATTTTAAGTAAATTTTGCTTAGTCAGTATTTTTAAGAAATGCCACTTTATATAGACAATTGCTCCTTGAAAGAAAAGCTATGACAAACCTAAACAGCATGTTAAAAACCAGAGACATCACGCTTCCCTGGCAGGTCAGTGGCTGGGACTCTGAGCTTCCAATGCAGGGGGTGTGAGTTCAATCCCTGGTTAGGGAACTAGAATCCGTATGTTGCATTGCACAGCCAAATAAGTAAAATAAATATGTAGTTTTCTTTCTTTTTTTTTTTTTTAAAGCGAGACATCACTTTGGCACAATGGTCCATATAGTCAAAGCTATGGTTTTTCCAGTAGTCGTGTACGGATGTGATGTCTAGACCATAAAGAAGGCTGCTGCTACTGCTAAATCATTTTAGTCGTGTCCAACTCTGTGCAACCCCACAGACAGCAGCCCACCAGGCTCCCCCGTCCCTGGGATTCTCCAGGCAAGAACACTGGAGTGGGTTGCCATTTCCTTCTCCAATGCATGAAAGTGAAAAGTGAAAGTGAAGTCGCTCAGTCGTATCTGACTCCTAGCGATCCCATGGACTGCAGCCTACCAGGCTCCTCCGTCCATGGGATTTTCCAGGCAAGAGTACTGGAGTGGGGTGTCATTGCCTTCTCCAAAGAAGGTTGAGCACCAAAGAACTGATGCTTTCAAATTGTGGTGCTAGAAAAGACTCTCGAGAGTCTCTTGGACAGCAAGGAGATCAAACCAGTCAATCTTAAAGGAAATCAACTCTGAATATTCATGCAAGGACTGACTGATGCCGAAGCTCCAATACTTCGGGCACCTGATGCGAAGAGCTGACTCATTGGAAAAGACTCTGATGCTGGGAAAGATTGAAGGCAAGAGGAGAAGAGGGTGACAGGATGAGAGGGATGGCTGGCATCACCAACTCAGTGGACGTAAGTTTGAGCAAACTCCAGGAGACGGTGAAGGACAGGGAAGCCTGGTGTGCTGCAGTCCAAGGGGTCACAGAGTTGGACATAACTGAGTGACTGAACAACAACAGAGAAATTCCTGTCTTGCTTGCCTAGTGAGGGGAGGGGCTGAGGACGTAGCCACACCACATGTCAACCTAATGTTGAATGGCTCTGTATAATTTTGATGACAAAGTCTTGGTCTATTTCTAAAGAATAAATGAAAACATTAAAATACTCAGTGAGAATCTTGAACTAAATAATCTTCAGAAGATCAGAATTTAACAAGTGACAATGTAATTGGAATAAGATTCAGAAGTTTGAGATCATTTTTAAACTATGTCTATGTGACAGCCTTTACAGAAACATTTTTTTTTATCAACAAAGCTTTAAAAATGCAGATTGGGAACAGCTTATTTTGATCCTGAACTATTGTATCAAATTTCCTGCCTGGCATTAGAGACACAAGTGCAAGCCACAAAGATACCAGCTGTTACACTGTATCCCATAATTTCTTCTCTGTTGTAAGAAGGCATCAGAGCACAGATATCAATACACTAAGATCCAGAAATCTGCCTGAATGTAATATTAAATCAAGTCGAAACAGGAACAGAAGCCAATTATTTCTTATATCATAAACAGTCTGCCTTTATCCTATTAATAAATTTCACAAATTAGGTTTTAAAGAGTAATCTTTTTATATCTCATCTTGATGAAAATGAATTTCTAAAGAAATGTTCTTCCAGTCTGCAAAAACCAAACAAATCTCTAAAATAAATAGTAACCACAATAACAAAAACCACCTTTAAATACGGCTTTTTTTTTTTTTTGGCTTCCAACATTTCTCTGGGTTTTTAAATTATAATCACATGCAAAGTTCACACCACACTAGTGCTTTATGCCAGAATAGAAACAAATATCCTTTACAATTATGCTCGACTTGTTGTGCAGAAGCAAAAGAAAAGCAGCCAATATGTAGAGGAGATGACAGATTAAGAAATACTTACCACGAAATTAGTGGGCTTCCCTGGTAACTCAGATTGGTAAAGAATCTGCTTGCAATGCAGAAGACTCAGGTTCAATCCCTGTATTGGGAAGATCCCCTGGAGAAGGGAATGGTAACCCACTCCAGTATTCTTGCCTAGAGAATTACATGGACAGAAGAGCCTGGTGGGCTACAGTCCATGGGATTGTATTGAGTTCATGGGATCGCAAAGAGTCGGATTCGACTGAGCGACTTCACTTTCACTTTTCACTCTCATGCATTGGAGAAGGAAATGGCAACCCACTCCAGTGTTCTTGCCTGGAGAATTCCAGGGACGGGGGAGCCTGATGGGCTGCCGTCTATGAGGTCGCACAGAATCAGACACAACTGAAGTGACTTAGCAGTATAGAGAACAGACTTGTGATGGCCAAGGCAGGGAGATGAATTGGGAGGTTGGGGTTAGCAGATGCAAACTATTGTGTGTAGGGTGGATAAAATAACAAGATAAAAACACAGGTTTCTGTGTAACACAGAAACTGTATTCCCTGTGATAAACCATGATGGAAAAGAATATTTTTAAAATGTATATATGTATATAACAGAATCACTTTGCTGTACAGCAGAAATTAACATAACATCGTAAATCAACTACACTTCAATTTGGAAAAAAAAAAGAATTGTCGTCTTGAGGTCCTACCTACTCTGTATTCCTGAGTCAGTTGCTCAGCGGTGTCTGACTCTGTGATCCCATGGACTGTAGCCCACCAGGCTCCTCTGTCCATGGGATTCTCCAGGCAAGAATACTGGAGTGGGTAGCCATTCTCTTTTTCAGGGCATCTTCCTGATCCAGGGATCAAACCGAGGTCTGCAACGCAGGCAGATTCTTTACCCATCTGAGCCACCAGGAAGCCCTGGCATTCCTGAGTTAAGGTCCCATAATGTAGACACTTGACTCTGATGCTTCTGCAACACCATCCAGGGACAGACAGCCTGCTATCTCTTGCTAGCTGGAATTTATGCGCATCTCCATAGCATACTATCGAGAACACCAGGATTCCTCAGGTCATGAGGCTTTGCAAAGTTTGAAGGGTACTGGCAAGGACAGTGAGTCTCAAAGTTCAGACCAAAGACTTTTGATGATCTCTTGTATCTTCTAGGACAGAAATACCCAATTTTAGTCTACCAACTACCTCACAGGAAGGCAGCACATCTCAAAAGCCACTTACCTTTTGCTCCTCTCACTACTGGGGCAAAAACTCAACTCATCAGAATTTATAAATTTCAACAGCGGGCCTTTTGAGTAATTCATTGAACATTAATGTATTGAGCACCTACTATAAGCTAAGCACTGTGGCAAGAATTTGATGTCTAGTTAATTTTTAATCTCATAAATAACTTATTAATGCAGGAATGCTCACAGGTTTATTTTGTAAACATGAACATTGTAAGAGATAAGATCACAGACCTGCTTGAGGTCCTAGTGCATGCGTGCTAAGTCACTTCAGTCGCGTCCCACTCTTTGTGACCCTATAGACCCTATAGGGCCCATCAAGCTCCTCTGTCCCAAGGAATTCTCCAGGCAAGAGTACTGGAGTGGGCTGTCATTTCCTCCTCCAGGGGATCTTCCCGACCCAGGGACTGAACCCACATCTCTTATGTGTCCTGTACCGGCAGGTGGGCTCTTTACCACTAGCACCACCTGGAAAATTACCAACAATTCTTGGGATTCTCTTTGACAACCAGCCCCTAGGCTGACCCTCCAGCTGATTTCCTGTCTCTGGAACTTCTTATGGCTGATCTGGGAGTCTTTTGTGCATGGAATTCACCCTAAAAGACCCTTTAATAAGCAGACTTCTTTCTGACACAGGATAGACTCAGGATAGACTAGTTCTCTGCAGAATTCCTCGACAATAAATACAATTCTTGAGATCTACTGGAAAGTTTATAATATTGTAATGTCAAGGGTTTGTCTTGCTTGTTTTCTTTTTTTTGGCCACATATGAATAATTTACCCCCAATATTTAACTATACTGACACTATTTCAGTAGTGTTGCCAAAGACTATGCCATTCCTCCCATTTGTTTTTAGGACTAGTTTTGCTCTAACAGAATTGATAGCAGAAATGATCTGCCTTGCAAAGATTAAGCACACTCAAAGTGAAAGGCTAAAACTCTCAATTTTTTAAGACTTCGGATACACTGATAAATTGTATGTATGCAAATACACCTTAATTTTTGGATTATCCATCAAGAGAGATGAACAAAGGAAAATGACTACCTTTCTTACAGCTCTAAGGAGAACAGAAGCAAGTTTAGCACCTCCGAAAGGCAATTAGGAAAAAAGGAAATCTGTTCTCCAACAGCACGTGAAATGTCACGTGGACTACCTTAAGAGGAGGTGAGACAGCATGGATTCTCCTGCCCTCAAGGTCCTCAAACTACTTTTCTGGAATCTGGTACTGCTCCCCCTGGTGGCAATTTAGACACATTGTAAGTTGACTTTTCATACAAGGTTTTTTCTAAACTGTTAGGCTACTTAAGTCAATTTTATAATCTTTTCTCCCACACACTTTTTAAGGAAAATGGATTATGCCAAACAATTAAATACCACTTAAATGCCAAAGGAAACTTACTGTGGTAGAATCAAAAGAAAGGATGTCCACAACAGGGGGAGTAGAGGTCTGCAAATCGGTTACATCAAGCTTTGGATTAATCTGCATATATACATTAAAAAGGCTAATATTAGATTTTTATACCAGAAGAAATTGGATGCCATTTGTAACAATCTAGAGGGTATTTCCTAATATATTCTAAAATTAAATATATTTGTATATTAGCATGGATACAAAATTTTTAAATATTAGCCTATCAAATCTATCAGTATATAAGAAAAGATCACTGTGGCCAAGTTGAATTTATCCCAGGAATAAAAAGTTGCTTTTACATTTGAAAATCAATGGGATTCACCTAGAAAGGGCTATTAAAAATAAAATAAATGACCCACCTTAAAAGATGCAGAAAAAAATCCTAGCCAGTTCAGTAAGACAAGAAAAGGAAATAAAAGCATTAAGATGTAAGAATTGGAACAGAAGAAATAAAAATTGTTATTCATATATAATTATCTATAAAGAAATCACAAAAGAATCTACCACTAAATCATTAAAACTAACAAGAGAGTTTACTAGATCCAAAATTGATACACAAAATCAATTACATGTCTGCACTTTAGTACACAGAAAATGTAAATTTTTAAAAATCATAATTTACAATATTATAAAAATTTAAAAATACATCAGAGAAAAACCAAGATGCATAAGACCTTTATGGAAAAATAAAATCATGTGAAGATATTAGAGAAGTTTATTGCAAGTTATACCATAAAGAGCTCAGAAGCAAAGTCCTGTATAAATGAAAAACAAATACAAAATAAAAATGGTGCCACAAATCAGTAGAGGAAGGATGACTTGTACCTGAGACACAGGCTCACTAAATAGATCCCTAACATGTCATAAAAGATGGGCAGCAGATAAATTATAAACCTAAATGGTATGTTAAAACTATAAAGTTAATAGGAGTAAATGTGTAAAAATGTCTTTCTGACATGGGGTAGAGAAGAATATCTTAAACTAAAGCTGCAAAAGTAAAGCCATAAGGCCGAAAAAGGTAAAAATGGGTCCATCTTATTTACACCAATATTAAGGATTTCTGTTTCACAATGGATACCATAAAGTTAACAATCAGATAATGGAACAGGAGGAGATATTATGTTTGAAACTGGAAAAGGACAAATATCTAAAATATATAGGGAAAAACCTACAAATCAATGTGAAAAGAAGTCCTAAGAAAACATCACAGGAAACCTAACAGTTATCTAGACTATGAAGAGATTTTCAGAAACAGTAGTAGTAATTAGAAAAGGGAAGAGTAAAGTAAAATCCCACTTACTACCTATCAGGTTACAAAAGCTAGAAAGCTCAGTGGTGTGCTGACCCTGTTTATAGAGCATTTTTTGTAATGACAAAAACAAAAACCACAATCTTGGAGAAACTAACACTACATTGTAAATCAACTGTCAATAAAATAAATAAATTCAAGAAACAAACCACAATCAGAAATCCCCAAATGTTTATCTACAGTAGAACAGATACATAATCATGGGAATTTCTGTCTTAAATTCATTGGAATCCTATACAGCGGTGAAAATGAATGAAATACAACTATGCGTAACAACATATGAAAGCATGAATTCAGAATCCATACATACAAATCTCAGGATTTTAATGTTAAATAAAAAAGCAGGTTGTATAAAAATATACATAGTATGATTCCATTATATAAAGTTTAGAACTGTCCAAAATTAAATAATATCTAATTATTGATTCAAACATATATAGTAAAATTTAAAAGAAAAGCAAGAGAATAATAGAGTGGTGACTACTTTGGAGGAAGATTATTTCAGAATTTGGAAAAAAAAAAAAACAAAACAGGAAAGAAACCACAAGGTCACTAATTATTTACACTAAACATTATGAATACAAAGAAATAAACAAAGGGCAACCAAGATAGCAGAACTTGGTATCAAACAAATGCTGCCAACAATGAGAGTACTGGCGAACCTCAGGAAGGGGCTGTTGACTGAGAAAGGCTTCCCATGGGGAAAAGAGAGCTTAAGATGACTTCTTTAGAAAAGTTACGAAAACAAAAGCAGAGAGAGACGGAGATGAGGTTATGGGCCTCCCTGAGCACAGAGGCAGAATGCTGACACAAACTTGCACAAGGTGGCCACGAGAGAGGGTGGCAAGGGTCAAACTGTGACGGGTGAAGGCATTTGGGGAGGCACAGAAAAACTGGAGGCTAAAATGTGCGTTAGAAAGATTATGCTGGCGGGAAACGTAGAGTATCCAGAATAAAGTGGGGATGTAACAGTGAGGAGAACACTGCAGCAGTCAGGGGCTGAACCCGTGGTTAAGAGGAGTGGAATGATTTCAAAAGCAGTATCGTGTTTGCTCCGTACAGCTGTAGCTTTGGAAACATTATGAAGTATTTACATTTATCCAGCCACTTGTGTTACAGGCAGAGGGGTACACACCCAATAATCCCCATACTGCAATAAAGAAGGAATCAGAACCGTACAAGACAATCTGTTTGGCCGCCTCGGTTTTTTCTGGCCATTCCACAGAGCAGAACACACAGCCTCCTTCCCATCAGCTCTGGGTCCAGAGTTGAAGCAAAGATAAGAAACCTGAGGTGACTTGCTTTCCTTTCAGTGGTGAGCTTAGCTGTCCGGAAAGTGCTTGCAGACGCCTTATTTTCTTTTATCTACTGCCACCTAGTGTAGATGTGAAATTGTTTACCAATGAAAAATTCAATCTGCTTTTGCCATCTGAAACAAGAACTGCTCCAAAAGATGAAATCATATGGAAACGATCAGTGTCTCTCATACAGAAATCCTTGAGTTTCTACGAGCTGGGAAATTCTTGCTATAACAATATTTTACTGTATCGTGCTACAAGTTGCTGCCACATTGATTAAGTGAAGCAGGAAAGTCTCACCAAGTAAAAGTTTATATCCTTTTCCACAAAGAAAATATGCTGAGACAGTGACACTTACAGTTATGTTCTTTGCAAGCTAATCTCTGTGAATATTAACAGCACCTTCTAGCTCTTCATTTTTATTAAAGGAAATAACGCTTCAATAACAACAGTTGCCTTGAAATAGGAATCAGCTGCCTCATGAGAGGCTGAGTTTTCCATCATCGTGCAAGGAATTCGTGCATGATGGAGGATTGATATAGGTGCCCTCACAGATTCCATCCCATGCCGAGGTTCTGGACAGTGAGGCGTTCATGAGCTAAAAAATTCTGAAGAGCAAGAAGCATGTCCATCTTGTCCATTGTTGCATAATCTAAAGCTACTATGATGTCCAATATTTGTTAACAGGATGAAATCAAATTTCGATTCTACTGAAGCACTGCATGAAAATAGTTAAAGGTACAGAATGGAACCAGAGTGACTGGTTGCAGTTCTCATGTTGCTGCTTGCTAGCTCTAAGATTTAACTTTCATGGACCTCAATTTTGCATGGAATAGAAATGGTGCTTACTTTATAGTTTTTAGGAAGACTTAATGGGAGAGGGCGATGGCACCCCACTCCAGGACTCTTGTCTGGGGAATCCCATGGATGGAGGAGCCTGGTGGGCTGCAGCCCATGGGGTCACAAAGAGTCAGACATGACTGAGCGACTTCCCTTTCACTTTTCACTTTCATGCATTGGAGAAGGAAATGGCAACCCACTCCAGTGTTCTTGCCTGGAGAATCCCAGGGACAGGGGAGCCTGGTGGGCTGCCATCTATGGGGTCACACAGAGTCAGACACGACTGAAGTAACAGCCCAGCAGCAGCAGCTGGGAGACAGTAGACGACAGAGGAGCCTGGCGTGCTTCAGTCCATAGGGCTGCAAAGAGTTGGATGCAACTTAGAGACTGAACACCACCACTACCAACCCTTCTTATAATATCCTGCAACTCTCCAAGAATAGCTATTTTGAAGCCTTTCTGTCTCCAAGATCTACCATCATACTTTAGAATGGCTCTATGTCTTCCCATCAAAATGTGCAAAAATGTGGGGAAGAAAAGTGTCAGGCACACACTAAGTTCCTCCTTCAAGGAGGAAAGTTTGGTTTCGTCTGGGGGTTTGGACTATGTAGCCCAGCTCGTGACAGTCTGAAAAAGACGAAGTCGGCGTGAATTAGTGATGTGCCATTGCACAATGTGGACAGGGTTAAAATACCTTGTATTAAAAATAAGCTTCTTTCCCACCAAGAAAAGAAAGTTGTTCTTATGTTTTAATTAAGACAGTGTGCCCAGGCCAGGAGCATTAACAAAGGCTCTGCAGTTAGATGAGCAGAAAGGACAGAGGAGGGGTCTGACACAGTGAAGAAGATTTTATGCTTTCTGCCTTCTTTCATGTGACCTTCATCTCTCATTTATTCTAAAAGCAATCTGGCCATCACCCTCTCTATCTGTGTAGGAATTAGTAATTTTTATGTGTAGTCAGCTGGTACCCAAGGTCTAAGACGCCATAAGATTCCACACCTTCAAACAAGTGGTGCCTTTAAAAAGACTGGCAAATGGATGACTTTTGTAAATTGCAAATAATTTCACTCAGAAGATTGAGATTATGTGATTCAAATCAGCCTAATAGAAAACATAATAAAATACAGATCACAGGAATATGGTATTGCTTCAAACTCAGAAATGAAACCCTTCTGTTACTAACAAAAAGAGGAAGCTGGGGAAATTAGATCATTTAGATGCTATTTATTTCACATTTTCTAATAATATATTTTCATTCTTTTAATTAGGAATTTTGACCTCAAAAAAAGGGGGTTACTTGTTTTCAGTTATTTCCAAAGTAACATATTACTTTGCCTAAAGCTTTGAAAAAAAAAGTTTAATCCATCAAAGTTAGTATTTCAAAGTAAAATTTGCTTATCTTAAATAATACACAGTACAACTTCTATTCTGACTCACACTATTCTAAGTGACATTTAAAAATTAACAGCCTTTTAGCTATGAGAGATTCATAGACATTAGTTTGAAGTCTTTAAAAAATAATTTGATATTTAACAATTATTTATTCATAATGTTAAAGATGTTCTCTGTCCAGAAAACTTTATACCCTTGCTTTACTTTAAGAGATTTTACGGGAAAAAAATGAACAGTTGGTTGTTCTTATGCAGAATCCTATATCACAAAGTCTCTGGCATTTTATGTCACAAAATCTGAATTTTGACAAATGTAAGCCATACTGTATACTTAGTTTAAGCAGGTAATAAATGCAAAGTGCTCAGGTAGTAACTGATATTTAGTAAATGTTCAATACTCACTGGGCATCTAGTAAGAATGGAGCCTTTTGTTAAATATAAAAAATAAAAACAAATTGGAGTTGTAAGAATATCTTCTTGTACAATCTATATACTCTCTCAGGAAATGGCTCTCGTCGCTGTCCTATATACAAGCCATACTTAAGAGTGTTAAATCATAATTACTTGTAACACTTAGGGAAACAGAACATTAGTTCCCCCAATCATCTTCCATAACTAAGAAAAGGGAAAGAAATGGATAATGACTCTATGAATTGGTCTCTGATCTGCTAGTATTAGAAACTGAATTATGTATCCAGACATTCACTTTCTCAGAAGTGCCATTTTCAAAAATTTTCTTGGTAAATAAATGATGGATGACAATCGCTACTGAAACTTTATTTCAGTCCATTTAGTAAATATGTATAAGTACGTACAGGCTTCCCAGGTGGCTTAGTGGTAAAGCATCCACCTGCCAAGCGAGAGACATGGGTTTGATCCCTGGGTTGGGAAGACTCCCTGGAGAAGGAAATGGCAACCCACTCCAGTATTCTTGCCTGGGAAATCCCATGGACAGAAGAGCCTGGCGGGCTACAGACCACAGGGTCACAAAAAAGTCGGACATGACTTTGAGACTAAACAAGAGCAACAAGTATTTACAGAAAATTTAAACTATACACAAAGGTTGACTTTCTCAAGGCAACAAACATAATCATTCAGTCCCAATGTTCAAGATTCTGCACCAAGTAACTGAGCTGTAACTCCAAGATGAAAAGCCAGTTTTTAATAGATTTTTAAGTGTCTATGTGAAAAATATGGGTATAGAATGGTTCTGCATGGCCTGGGTCATCCTGACCTAGCCATACAAAGCAACCCAGCTAGTTTTACTGCTTTCTGGCTGGATTGCCAGAGCAAAGCTACTGAGAGAACTTGTTGACATCTTAAAGAAAGTCTAAGCACTCTTAAGTGGGCTACGGGCTAAGAGTAAATCACAGAGAAAATGGCTTGAGTCCCCAGAGCCGAGGCAGTGTGATATCACGCAAGTATCACTAGATTAAGGGTAAGGAGAACTGGGCTCAGCCTGCAGCTCTGTCACCTACCACTCTGGAAAGGCAGGTGGCTGAATGGATAAAAGGACAGCAGCAATGCTGCTGATCAGGCCCAGCCAAGCTACAGAAATACCAGAATGAAAAACACCAAGAGTCCATAAGATCAGCGTGGGTGAAACAAGGAAACTCAAGTTAAAATATATTTCACATATACTTGATGTGAATACATTTGATCACAGGGGATCAACAAATGCATCTATAATTGTAGAAACTGAAACAAAATGTGATAAACCAGAAATTATAATATATTCTTTCTTTCAAAAAAATAAAAGTGGGAGAACCAAGATGGTGGAAAAGTAGGTGGATGTGGAATACATCTCTGTACATAGATGGATCAGGAGTACATCTAGAGATACATCAGTTCTCACAGAACACTGGCTGAATACTAGGAGTCCTTGGCCACAGGAAAGGACCGTACAGATCTGTGTGTGACTGGGTAGGATGGAAGGAAGGGGGAGGAGAGCACACAGGACCAGACCTGCCTCTAGGGGTGGGGGAGCTGAAGCAGGGGAGAGACTCCTGCTGTTGGTTCTGGGTTTCTAGGGTTTTTTCCTTCCTTTTTCTCTGATGTTGTGGTTGTTGTTTTTATTATTAGTATTTATATTCAGGCTTTGGGGATTTTTTTTTTTAACCATACTTATTATTTCTTTTATATATTTCTACTTCTACTTTGGCTTTCTGCTACACTGTCTTTTTAAAATTTTGTGTGGTTTTTTGTTTTCTTTTTGGGGTTTGTTTGGCTCTTTTTGGATCTTTTTTTTGATGTTGTTTTAATATATACAGATTTTTTTTATATATACTTCTATTTCAAATTTGCTTTTCTGAATTTCTTTTTCTTTTACCATTTTTGTCTTTTTTTCCTTTGCTTTATTCCTCAGTTGGCACTCTGCTTTGGTTCTGCTTTGTTTTGTATTTTAGTTTTGTTTTTAATTGGTGGATTTCATTTTTGCTTTCTTTTGTTTGTGGGGTTGCTCTCTTGTAATTTGCTTTCTGTTTTAGTTTCGTGTGTGTGTATGTGTGATCTTTTGTTTTTGTTTCTGCTTGTCTAATTTTGCTTTTACCATTTGTCTGGAGTTCATTTTTTTTTTTTTTAAATCCCCTTTATTGCCATGACAAACGGCTTATGGGGTCTTGGTTCACTAACCAGAAGTTGGGCCTTAGCCTCTGGGTGGGAGTGCTGAGTCCAGGACGCTGGACCACAAAAGTACTCCTGATTTCAAGCAGTATCATCAGTGAGAACTCCCACAAAAGCCTCCATCCAAATCCAAGACCCAGCACCACTCAACTGTTGGCAGCACCCAGTGCTGGGTGCCTCACCCAAGGAATAAGCAAGAGAGGAACACAATCCCAAGCAGCAGCAGGCAGGCTGCCCACAGATACCCCAAAACATACCGCCTTACACAGCCCTGCCCACCAACAGGAAAAAACTCACTTCCACTGACCAGAATGCGGGCACAAGCCCCTCCTAACATGAAGCTTACACAAGCCACTGGACCAACCTCACCCACCAGGGGCAGAGACTGGAAGCAAGAACTATGACCCTATAGCCTGAGGACAGGAGACCTCAAACACAATGACACAAAATGAAAAGACAGAGAAATATTGCAGAGTTGAAGGAACAAGGTAAAAACCCACAAGACCTACAGACGATGGGGCTGCAAAAACAAAGAGGAAATAAGCAAACTACCTGAAAAAGAATTCAGAGTAATGATAGTAAACATGACCCAAAAATCTCAAAAGTGGAAAGGAAAAAATGCAAGATTCTTTTAACACATTTGGCAAGGACCTAGAAGAAATCAAGAATAAACAGTAATGAACAACACAATTACTGAAATTAAAAATACTGTGTATGTTAAGTCACTTCAGTCATGTCAGACTCTTTGCAACCCTATGGATTATAGCCCAGCAGGCTCCTCTGTCAATGAGATTTTTCAGGCAAGACTACTGAAGTGGGTTGCCATGCCCTCCTCCAGGGGCTCTTCCCAACCCAAGGACTGAACTCACATCTCTTTTGTCCCTGCATTAGCAAGCAGGTTCTTTCCCACTAATGCCACCTGGGAAGCCCAAAGTACTCTAGAAGAAATTATTAATAGAATAACTGAGGCAGAAGAACAGATAAGTATGTGAGCTGGAAGATAAAATGGTAGAACTATTGAAGAGCAGACTAAAGGAAAAAGAATGAAAAGAATTGAGAATAGTCTCAAGAGACCTCTGGGACAATATTAAACTCACCAACATTTGCATTATAGGGGGCCTAGTTGAAGAAAAGAAAAAGGGTCTGAGAAAATTTTTGAAGTGATTATAAGTGAAAATTTCCCTGAGAGGAAAAGAAATAATCAAGTCCAAGAAATGCAGAGTCCCATACAGGATAAACCCAAGAACGGTGACAAGACATATTCATCAAACTAACGAAAATTAACCACATATCCCCATAAGGTTAACAGCTGATCTTTCAGCAGAAACTCTGCAGGCCGGAAAGGAGTGGCAGGATATACTTAAAGTGATAAAAGAAGAGCCCTACACCCAAGATTACTCTTCCCAGCAAGGATCTCATTCAGATTCAATGGAAAATCAAATCTTCACAGATAAGCAAACTTAAAAGAATTCAGCACCACCAAACCAGCTCTATAACAACTCTATAACAAATGCTAAAGGAACTTCTCTAGACAGGAAACACAAGAGAAAGAAAAGATCTACAAAAACAAACTCCAAACAATGAATGGTAATAGGATCATGGACTTGGTGGCTCAGTGGTAAAGAATTCGTCTGCCAATACATGAGATGCAGGTTTGATCCCTGGGTTGGGTGATCTGCTGGAGGAGGCTATGGCAATCCACTCCAGTATTCCTACCTGGGAAATCCCATGGATGGGAGCCTGGTGGGCTGGGGGTCCCAAATGAATTGGACATGACTTAGTGACTAAACAACAACAACAGCAGGATCATACATGTCAATAATTACCTTAAATGTAAATGGATTAAACAATCCAACCAAAAGACACAGATTGGCTGAATGGATACAAAAATAAGAACCCTACATATGCTGTCTACAAGAGACCCACTTCAGACCTAGGAACACATACAGACTGAAAGTGATGGGCTGGAAAAAGATATTCCATGCAAACGGAAATCAAAATAAAGCGGGTATAGCAATTCTCATATCAGATAAAATAGACTTTAAAATAAAGACCATTACAAGAGACAAGGAAGGACACTACATAATAATCAAGGGATCAATCCAAGAAGGAAATATAACAATTATAAACATATATACTCCCAACACAGGAGCATCTCAGTACACAAGGCAAATGCTAACTATAATAGTGGAAATAGTAACACAATAATAGTGGGGGACTTAAACACCCCACTCACACCAATGGACATATCATCCAGAAAGAAAATTAATAAGGAAACAAGTCTTAAGTGACACATTGGAGCAGACAGACCTAACTAGGTCTGTCCAGAGGACATTCCATCCCAAAACTGTAGAATATACTTTTTTCTCAAGTGCACATGGAACATTCTCCAGAATAAATCACATCTTGGGTCACAAATTAAGCCTTGGTAGATTTAAGAAAATTGCACTTTTTCTGACCACAATGCTGTAAGATTAGATATCCATTACAGGAAAAAAAAAAAAAACTGTAAAAGACACATGGAGGCTAAACAGTAAGTTTTTAAGTAGCCAATCAGTGAAGAAATCAAAGAGGAAATAAAAAAATACCTAGAAACAAATGACAATGAAAACACAACAACTCAAAACCTATGGGATGCAGTAAAAACAGTGCTAAGAGGGAAGTTCATAGCAATACAAACCTACCTCAAAAATCAAGAAAAATATCAAATCAACAACCTAACCTTACACCTAGAGCAACTAGAAAAAGAAGAACAAAAACTCCAAAGTTAGTAGAAGGACAGAAACACAAAGATCAGAGGAGAAATAAATGAAAGAGACAAATAAAACAAATGCAAAGATCAATAAAACTAAAAGTTCGTCCTTTGAAAAGATAAACATTAAATAAAAAATAAATTGATAAATCTTTAACCAGACTCATCAGGAAAAAAAGATGACTTAATAAAATTAGAAATGAAAATGGAGAAGTTACAACAGACAACCAAAAATACAAAGGATCATAACTGACAAGAGACTGCTGCTGCTGCTGCTGCTAAGTCGCTTCAGTCACGTCTGACTCTGTGCCTTCAGTCACGTCTGACTCTGTGCGACCCCATAGACAGCAGCCCACCAGGCTCCCCCGTCCCTGGGATTCTCCAGGCAAGAACACTGGAGCGGGTTGCCATTTCCTTCTTCAATGCATGAAAGTGGAAAGTGAAAGTGAAGTCGCTCAGTCATGTCTGACTCCTAGTGACCCCATGGACTGCAGTCTACCAGGCTCCTCTGTCCATGGGATTTTCCAGGCAAGAGTGCTGGAGTGGGGTGCCATTGTCTTCTCCGGACAAGAGACTACTATATGCCAATAAAATGGACAACCTGGAAGAAACGGTCAAATTCTTAGAAAAGTAAAACCTTCCAAGACTCAACCAGGAAGAAATAGAAAATATAAACAGACCAATCACAAGTGCTGAAATAGAAACTGTGATAAAAAAAATCTTCCAACAAACAGAAGCCTAGGGCCAAATGTCTTCACAGGCAAATTCTGTCAAATATTAGAGAAGTGCTAAACCTATCCTTCTCAAACTTTTCCAAAAAACTGCAGAGGGAGGAAAACTCCCAAACTCATTCTAAGAAGCCATCATCACCCTGTTATCAATACCGAAGATACCACACAAAAAGAAAATTATGGGCCAATATCTCTGATGAACAACCATCCTCAACAAAATACTAGCAAACAGAATCCAATAACACGTTAAAAGGATCATACACCATGATCAAGTGAGGTTTATCCCAGGGATGCAAGGATTCTTTAACACACACAAATCAATCAATGTGATACACCATATTAACAAATTGAAATATAAAAACCATATGATCATCTCAATAGATGTAGGAAAAGTTCTCAACAAGATTCAATACCCATTTATGATAAAAATTCTCCAGAAAGTAGGCACAGAAGGAACCTACCTCAACAAAATAAAGGCCATATATGACAAACCCAGAGCAAACATTCTTAATGATGAAAAAGTGAAAGCATTTCTTCTAAGATCAAGAACAAGACAAGGATGCCCATTCTTGCCACTGTTATTGAGTATTGTTTTGGAAGTCCTAGCCATGGCAATCAGAGAAAAAAAAAAAAAGAAATAAAAGGAACCCAGACTGGAAAAGAAGTAAAACTCCCACTGTTTGCAAATGACATGATACTATACACAGAACACTTTAAAGATGTCACCAGAAAATTACTAGAGCTAATCAATGAATTTAGTAAAGTCTCAGGATACAAAATTAATACACAGAAACCTCTTGCATTCCTATACATTAACAACAAAAAGTCAGAAAGAGAAATTAAGGAAACAATCCTGAAAAGACAACCCTCAGAAGAGGAGAAAATAATTGCAAACAAAGCAACTGACAAAAGATTAATCTCCAAAATAACAGTTATAGCAGCTCAATATCAGAAAAACAACCCAGTCAAAAAACGAGTGGAACACCTAAACAGACATTTCTCCAAAGAAGCCATTTCTCCAAAGATGGCCAACAAACACATGAAAAGATGCTCAACATTGCCCATTATTAGAGAAATGCAAATCAAAACTACAATGAGGTATCACCTCATGATGGTCATAATGGGCATCATCAAAAAAATCTATAAACAGTAAATGCTAGAGAGGATGTGGAGAAGAGGGAACCCTCCTGCAATGTTGATGGGTATGTAAATTGATACAGCCACTATGGAGAGCAGAATGAAGATTCCTTAAAACACTAAGGAGAAAACTACCATATGACCCAGCAATTCTACTACTGGGCATATACTCTGAGAAAACCATAATTCAAAAAGACACATGTACCCCAGTGTTCATGGCAGTACTATTTACAATAGCCGGGACATGGAAGCAAGCTAGATGTCCATCAACAGATGAATCAATAAAGAAGCTGTGGTACGTATAAAAAATGGAATATTATTCAGCCATAAAAGGAAGGAATTGAGTGAGGTGGATGAACCTAGAGCCTGTTGTACAGAGTAAAATCACTCAGAAAGAGGAAAAACAAATATCATATATTAACATACATAAATGGAATCTAAAAAATGGTACTGAGGAACTTATTTTCAGGGCAAAAATAGAGATGCTGACATAGAGAACAGACTGGTGGGTATGGGTGGGGAAGGAGAAGAGGAGGCGCATAGATAAGCGTAGCATTGACATATATATAGTACCATGTGCAAAACAGCCAGTGGGAAGTTCAGCTTGGTGCTCTGTCACAACCTAGAGGGGTGGGATGAGGGAAGTAGAAGGGAGGCTGATTCACATTGTTGTATACTGGCACCCCACTCCAGTACTCTTGCCTGGAAAATCCCATGGATGGAGGAGCCTGGGGGGCTGCAGTCCATGGGGTCGCTGAGGGTCAGACACGACTGAGCGACTTCACTTTCTCTTTTCACTTTCATGCATTGGAGAAGGAAATGGCAACCCACTCCAGTGTTCTTGCCTGGAGAATCCCAGGGATGGGGAGCCTGGTGGGCTGCCGTCTATGGGGTTGCACAGAGTCGGACACGACTGAAGTGACTTAGCATAGCGGAAACCAACACAACATTGTAAAGCAATTATCCTCCAATTAAAAATGTATAAAATTTATTTTAAAAAATGAATAATGATTTCAATGGAATACAATCTATTGCATAGAATTAAATTCCATGAGCCATCCTCATGTAAATACATAGATGACTACAGTTCATCAAGCATTTGTAGTTGTTTTTAGAGGGAGGTAGCCATTTAATTACACTGGTGAAAATGGAACTTCTTACAACCCATTCTGAAGATCTAAAACATATACCACCATGTATTCACACAGAGTACGAACTTAATAAATATGGGTAGAGTCTAGGAATATATAATAAAAAAAGCGAATGATATTATACTCACTTAATGTTCTGACCTGCCTCCTGAGAAATCTGTATGCAGGTCAGGAAGCAACAGTTAGAACTGGACATGGAACAACAGACTGGGTTCCAAACTGGGAAAGGAGTATGTCAGGGCTGTATACTGTCACCCTGCTTGTTTAACTTATATGCAGAGTACATCATGAGAAACGCTGGACTGGATGAAGCACAAGGTGGAATCAAGAGGCCAGCAGAAATATCAATAACCTCAGATTTGCAGATGACACCACCCTTATGGCAGAAAGTAAAGAAGAACTAAACAGCCTCTTGATGAAAGTGAAAGAGGAGAGTGAAAAAGTTGCCTTAAAACTCAACACTCAGAAAACTAAGATCATGGCATCTGGTCCCATCACTTCATGGCAAATAGATGGGAAAACAATGGAAACAGTGACAGACTTTATTTTGGGGGCCTCTGAAATCACTGCAGATGGTGACTACAGCCATGAAATTAAAAGACACTTGCTTCTTAGAAGAAAAGTTATGATCAACCTAGACAGCATATTAAAAAGCAGAGACATTACCTTGCCAACAAAGGTCCGTCTAGTCAAAGCTATGGTTTTTCCAGTAGTCATGTACAGATGTAAGCTGCTGCTGCTGCTGCTGCTGCTGCTAAGTCGCTTCAGTCGTGTCCGACTCTATGCAACGCCATAGACAGCAGCCCACCAGGCTCCCTCGTCCCTGGGATTCTCCAGGCAAGAACACTGGAGTGGGTTGCCATTTCTTTCTCCAATGCATGAAAGTGAAAAGTGAAAGTGAAGTCACTCAGTCGTGTCTGACTCAGCGACCCCATGGACTGCAGCCCACCAGGCTCCTCCGTCCATGGGATTTTCCAGGCAAGAGTACTGGAGTGAGGTGCCACTGCCTTCTCTGATGGATGTAAGAGTTGGACTATAAAGAAAGCTGAGTGCCAAAGAATTGATGCTTTTGAACTATGGTGTTGGAGAAGACTCTTGAGAGTCCCTTGGATAGCAAGGAGATCCAACCAGTCCATCCTGAAGGAAATCAGTCCTGAATATTCATTGGAAGGACTGATATTGAAGCTGAAACTCCAATCCTTTGGCCACCTGATGTGAAGAACTTACTCATTGGTAAAGACCCTGATGCTGGAAAAGATTGATGGCAGGAGGAAAAGGGGACAACAGAGGATGAGACGGTTGGATGGCATCACTGACTCAATGGACATGACTTTGAGTAAACTCTGGGAGTTGCTGATGGACAGGGAGGCCTGGTGTGCTGCAGTCCCTGGGGTCACAGAGAGTCGGACACAACTAAGTGACTGAACTGAACTGAATGTTCTTATTTTCAACACATTATCCTATTATTAGATTTTACAATAAATGTTGAAATAATTGATTAAAGAAAAAGCGAGGAAATGATAATACAATAAATGGCACAAAGATGAGGTAAAGCTCAATGGTAAATACTTTATTTAGAAGGTCTGGAAAAATGGTTGCAAGTTGAAAAGGACAAAAATTATAGCAAAGAACTGAAAATAAACACTACCATGGAAAAACAAGGAAAGAAATCCCAAAGATGTGGCCAGATTAAACAAAATCTAGAAAACTGTCCAAAGATATTATTGTTTTCTGAAAACTTACACATGAGTGTATACACACACACACACACACACACACAAAAGAAAAAAACCCTGAGACTTACAGAAACAGCTGAGGTAAGAGAAAAGACCAAGACCGACGAAACCTAAGTTAAAGGACTGACAGCGGGTGAGGGACCAGGAACCACGGAAAGGAGTCGAACCACAGCATGAATAATAAGCACGAAGTGGCTGGGAACTGCCATTCAGGAGTAATATCTGAAAAATTCAAAACATCTACTCTAAAAACAAAGAAAGATTCTGCCAATGATTGGGGAAAAAAATTCAGATGAACAGACAATAGTGATTCCTGATTTCAGCTCTTGCTGAGAGAAAAAAGAACTTAAGAAGAATCATGCAAAATCGAAAGAAATAGACTAATCCCAGCTAAGTATCCAGCAAAGACAAATGTACAGCTAAACAGACAATTATATATGTGAAAATATATGTTGGCAAACAGTAAAATGGTCTCAATTACTAGGTGTAATGCTTAAACCTCTTCTTATTGTTCATAAGACTTGCTTCAAGATACCCATTTCAATAATTGCTCTAAAAATTCTTGCCTTTCAGCTGTTCTCTTGACAGCTATCACATGAGTTTCCTAAACACATCTAGAACACCAACTAGCTCAGACTTTACCGTCAGAGGCCTTCGATTTGATTCTTCATTTCCCATTATTATTATCACAGTTTTTAAGTTTTATTTCTAAATCTTCAAGCTGCAAATATGAGGCTTTAGCACTTTATATACTACTCAATTTATAGTTTTATTAGTGAATATAATTGTTTCTTAAAGTGCTGTTGTTTTAAAGGAGGGCTAGGCTTTATATAATTCAGTGTAATTCCAAGCATATAGTTCACCAATAGTCCCAAAGTGTACACTTACAAATGGCAGGGCAAATCCTCAAGTACTCACCTCAACAGTGTCAATTCTTCCCTCATGGGGATGTGGTGTCCTTGGGTAGATATCGAGAAGATGTGGTGGTGAATCAAAGTGCAGTCTTTTGAGGTTTCTTTTACTAACATCTTTATAATTCAGTTCATCAAAGTTAGTCCTCCACAATAAGACCTATAAAAATTAATCAAGTTGGCAGTTGTTGATTTGCAAGTAGTAGAAGGAAATTTTTAAAAAATGAACATATAAAATATCAAGCATTCAAAATAATTAGGAAGGCTAGATACATTTTTCCACAACAGTATATCTCAATACTTTTTAAAAGGGTAATAGGGAGAGATTTCGTATTCTGAATTTTATGTCCACCTTATTCCAGAAATGTGGCTCTGAATGACTTTTGGTCATTTCAAATAAATACAGACGCGTTACAATTTAAATGTACCATACTCAAGAAGTTTAATCAACACTTGAAAAATAAAACACACAGACAATAGATTAGGCAACAATTCAAGTGAAAAGGCCCACACCAATATTAGGCACTCAGTGTTAGTTTTATGTATAAGTATAAAGATGAGCAAAAGAAAACAACTGCTATTTGAGTTCCACAAATGATCAGAACTGGTACCATTTCAGTTATGAGACAGCAGATTCCCTGGCACTAACGAAAACATAAACCCATTCATAATCATCTGAACATAGACAAACTAGCTGGTTGTAAAAATCTTAGCTCAAGTCTCAGATTCCATTTCCCCTAATCAAATCAAAGAGGGAGCAGAGAGCTTTACAAACCTGTGCATCTGCACCTCCTGATGTAAACAGCTCTCCACCTTTTGAAAATGAAACAGTGAAGACAGGCCCCTAAGAAATAAATGGAGATAAAAGGAAAAAAAGCATTTGATAACATGTTTCCGTGGCCAAGAAGGCTGTGAGTACTAATTTTTCATCCTAATTTGTGCAGACTATTTATGCAGTAAGTGTGAGGACACATTCAGCTGCTAGCAACCAAGGCAGGCAAAGAGAATCAAAGCATCAACTCAATTATCTGAAGACATCTATAAACAATACTAACTGAAAAAGAGATACTAATAAAAATGAGAAAATACACTTTTCTTCCCTTTAAAGAAGTTCGTGCATAGGTCAGTGAGTAAGAATTTCTTCTGTTAAGATTTTCTGGCTTTGGAATCTTATTCAACAAATCACTAGCAGAAGCTGAATGATGGGAATGAGGCTGTATGAAGAGAAATCATTCCCTGAACCCCAACATGCTTCACCGAGTTCTTCATGTGGGCAACAGTGAGCCACTTATAGTTCTGAGAGCAGGACACAGGAGAAGAGCTGTGACTGATGACAACTGATACGACGACTGTGAGAATGATGAGCTGGAGTCTGAATGAACGGTTGGAAGCCACTTAGGAAGTTCCTGCAGTTATCAGGGTGGGAGGTAACAGGAAAGCAAGCGTGGTGAGCAATGGCTGCGGTGCTGGACGACACGGCACAGTCACAGCATGACCTCTGGGTCAGTTTTAGTCAAGAAGACTCATTTCTCATCTCAGAAATGCTAGTATACTGTTTGTTTTTTTAATAAGTTGGTAATCTATACAATGGAAACAGTGAGAGACTTTATTTTGGGGGGGCTCCAAAATCACTGCAGATGGTGACTGCAGCCATGAAATTAAAAGACGTTGCTCTTTGGAAGAAAAGCTATGACCAACCTAGACAGCATATTAAAAAGAAGAGACATTACTTTGCCAACAAAGGTCCGTCTAGTTGAGGCTATGGTTTTTCCAGTGGTCATGTATGGATGTGAGAGTTGGACTATAAAGAAAGCTCAGCACCGAAGAATTGATGCTTTTGAACTGTGGTGTTGGAGAAGACTCTTGAGAGTCCGTTGGACTGCAAGGAGATCCAACCAGTCCATTCTAAAGGAGATCAGTCCTGAATATTCACTGGGAAGACTGATGCTGAAGCTGAAACTCCAGTAATTTGGCCACCTGATGTGAAGAGCTGACTCATTTGAAAAGACCCTGATGTTGGGAAAGATTGAGGGCAGGAGGAGAAGGGGATGACAGAGGATGAGAGGGTTGGATGGTATCACTGACTCAATGCACATGAGTTTGAGTAAGCTCTGGGAATTGGTGATGGACAAGGAAACCTGGGGTGTTGCGGTCCATGGGGTCGCAAATAGCCAGACACCACTGAACGAATGAACTGAACTGAATCTATACAAGAAAATCTATGGGGGAAAACCTCTATATCTTTCACGTAGACCAGCCCACAGTCTCAGGTTATTAACACCTCATAAACACCTTCACCTCCAGACTGTGAAGCCAGTCTCCTGGCTTTTCTCCTAAATTATTTTATTTACCTTTTTTTCCAGTACTCAGTCCTTCTTCCATGGATATTTTAATCCATGGCCACTTTTATTGGTTGTTAATCCAGCCCAATTCCATGGGTACACATATATCTGAGCTGGTTAATTGTCTTATTTCTGCTTCCCTCTAACACAGCTGTGAAACAAATGATAAAGCAAGCAGGAAGTCTGGCAGGATACATGAAGGCAGAAAAAGAAAAGTTCTCCCCTAGACCACAAAGCCCATTCTATTTCTGGATATAAATAGCTTATACTTGGTTAAAAGGAAGTACCTAGTACATCTTATTAAAAAAAAAGGAGGGGATGTATTCTAAAAAATTTAGAGAAGTTTGAACATTTACCCAGAAAGGAAGAATAGTTTTTACACTTGAAAAAGTTTTTCTTTGGTATATTATACATCAGTATGTGCGTGTGTGTGTGAGTGAACAGGCTCAATAAATAGCACCCCACTTCCCCACTGGGTTCCTAAACTAATTAAAAAATAAGACAAAGAAATATTATCTTTCTTACTGATGAGGGCTTGTAAAGAGAATATAGCTTCATCTGTGGGTAAACGGGCTTTTTAGAACTGAAATCCAAAGTGAGTCAGACTTGAGTACCCCGTCACAGGCAAGACTGGACAAGGGCTGGCCTCCCACAAGAAATACCAGAGGAAAACCATGAGCACAGGCTCCTAGGAGCTGAAGGTGTTAGGCTCGACTTGCAAATTTCTCCTTCTAAACTCACCCATCAGTTTAGTGGAAAGCGAGAGTGAAAGGGTGTGAGAGGGTCCGAGCTGGCGTGTGGGCGGAAAGAGTAGAAGTCAGAAAAACACGGATCTGTCACCATTTAACCAGTCAGATCCACACTACATACTGGGGAAGACAGCAGTGGAGGATTAAGTTACCAGCCAGTGAAAGATACATATTGATTTTGACAAGAACTACAATAAATAATACTTTGAAGAGTTGCTTCCAGAGGATGAAAACACAGCCTTGCAAGCAAAAGAAAAAAAAAAAAATTGTAATAGCAGCAATGTGTAGTACACTTGGAAAAATGTAATAAATTTTTTACATATATAAAGTTTATATTTTAGTTAGTGCCATATACTAAAGTGGATCAGAACTAAAGCAAATATCTTAGGGTTCACACCGTGTGTCCTTGAAGTGTATATATAAGCCTTCCTTCTAAGAGGTCCAGGATCTTCAGCGTACCATCTGAAGAAGCAGTGATGAGATAGTTACCCGAAGGATGGAACGACACACAATTAACTCCACCGCTGTGAACTGATTTGTAGAAAATAAAAGCAAAAAGTTCAGAGAATAATTCGTAATTCTAAAGACGCCCCTTCACCCTACTAGCACCATTAGGTTGAAAGCAAGAATCCATTAGAGGCAATGTCTCCATAGCACCAAAACTCTACACAGCTCACTAAAACAAGTAAGTAGAGTGGCACCAAACAGCTTAAGCTTCCAGTTCATGAGACAGAAAAACTTTACAAATGAGACTCTGTCATGGAAAGATGATCTTATTAACTATGTAATTATAAAATCTTAGGGTATGTTACCAATATAAACAACCACTGTCTACCACCAGTTCACGTAAGGTATACATCCCAGCCTTAAACTGAATTTAATAACCAATTAGTTGCTTGGGACAAGGGGCGAAGAGTATGGAGATGTCTTTGGAGAAGGGCAGCCTTGCCAGTTTGAGAATTCATTTCTGGACACCATCCTTCCAACAGGAGGCAGTATAACACAGCGATCAAAAGTTTGTTAATCACTGTACTTTGTAAAAAACGTACTTTGTAAACAGAAAGACCTATGTCAGTGGGAGCAAAATTTTAGCAAGTGACATAGGCTCCTTCAGCCTCAATTTCCTTGTCTTTAAAGTGGAGGGAACATACCCTGAATTTAGCACAGTGTCTGCTACATTATGTTTATTAAGGGATGGAAATTTGGATTTAATATAAATCTAATACACATTAAGAAATCAGTTCATTTCTCTTTTAACTTCAATAGACAGGCACAGTAGGATGCTGTTTTCTGCCAGTTATAACACCTATTTGTGCTCATGTATCTCTTTCTGAGTCAACTTCTATCCTGGATTCTTTACAAAGCAGATAACCAAAGTCTGAAAATCTTACAGTAACTTTTTTTCTTTTCTTTTCCCTTTTTTCTCCACAGCTCTCGCATCCACCTCCCTTTGCAGGCTGGCACCTATGCCAGCTCCCTTTGCAGGCTGGCACCTACGCCAGCTTCTTGGACCATGCTGCTGATGGTGGCTATCTTTTCTCTAGTCAGTCCATCACATTTAGTAAGAGGGCCAAGCCACACTGAGAAGAATAGCCTCTGCTAGTGTAAGAGAAGCCCGTTGTACAATTCAATTCTGTTATGGAAGTCGTTACCTTGATAATGCTGGAGTAACTTGTTCACTCTTATATCCCAGATTTTCACAGTATGGTCAGAACCTGCTGAAGCTATGCATGTACCATTAGGGTTAAAAGCCACAAAATTTGCAAACCTGGGAGAAAGGAATAAGATGGTCTAATATTTCAATTTCTCTTTAATTTCTTTATTTGAATTGTAATAATTAAATACCTCCTTAGCAAACTAACCTATATAAATGCAAAAAGAGAAATGGACTTACCCTACGAAATCTGAGAAGTTGTTAACACACTGCTTATTTGTGGTATCCCAGATTTTAATAGTTTTATCCTCACTGCATGATACAATTAGTCTGCCATCGGGTGAAAACCTGGAGAGCATAAGAAAGATCATTCTTGTGGAAGGCTCCTGACAATCACAATCAACTCTACCATGACACAAGTCAGGCTGTATATATTAAATGATACCACAGCATGCAGCAGAACCATGTTCTGCTACCAACATCTTTCCAACTGAAAATAACACAATGAATGACATTAATAAACCATTAAAAAAGATCACAATATATGATATAGACTAACCAAGTTTCTCTTAACCTTTTATTCTTCTATTTAAATAATTTACTTTTATGGTATCTGTTCTAGGTCTGCACTGCTTCCAAGCCAAATATCTTATGCTTTTTTTTAAAGTATTCTTTATTTCTGTCATTTTCTGGTGTTATCCATACGACCCAAGAGAGTCTCTATCACTCATCTTACCAACCCTGCAGTGACGCTCTTTGTAAGAGAACGACTGGTATCTTAAGAATTAAAACTGAATGCTATCAGCAATAGAGGCATCAGTGGCTCCGTCAGTAAAGAATCTGCCTGCAATGTGAGAAACCTGGGTTCAACCCCTGGGTCGGGAAGTCCCCCTGGAGAAGGAAATAACAACCGACTCCAGTATTCTTGCCTGGAGAATTCCATGTACACAGGGGCTACAAAATGTGTCCATGGGGTCACAAAATGTCTAACACAACTGAGTGACTAACTTTATCATTGACAGGCGAACAGATTCCCCAAGCCTGTAACTTCCTGGATGAGGGGAGGCCAGAGAGCTTCAGCGGACTGAAAATAGGACAACTCATTTATACAAAACTGAAGTTCCTTCATGGACTACTATCCACAAACCCCATTAAAAAACAAATGAGAAAATTCTCAGACATCTTGTCTACTGCGTTCATGCTCTCTCTCCCTTTAAGATCCTTTCCAAGGTTGCTTTTCTGCCTTAAGTGCCTTTTTAGAATGGAGACGGAAGAGCAGAAGATCAAAAACAAAGTGAAAACTATTAGGAAACTATGAATACTAATTTTGCTATTAATACTTCAGCAATAGCAAAACCCAAAAAAGACAGATTTAGGTCATAGACCGATTATGTTTCAATTTTATTTGTAGTTTCCCTCTTGGCCCAGATTACTATAAAAGTCATCAACTAAGTAAGGGTGTGGATTATAATTGAAAGCTTTTCTTTTTGTTCTCTGACCATCCCCTCCTCCCAATTCCTGTTCTTAAGGCTGGCCTAAAAATAATTCTTCCTAACAGAAATTTTCAATCTAGAATTTATGAATTCGCCATATTTTAAAAAGGACAGAGATAATTAAATTCTACATGAAATAGTCCTTAAAAATTCAAAGAAATAAACTTGCAAGGAAATATCTTCCACACCGGGCAGTTCAGCTTGATTTTATAATAACATATTAATCTTTTCCTTTAGAAAATATGTAAGGAAGATTCAAATATGAATGGCAGTATTATAGAAATGCTCCAAAGAGATGAAACTTATTTTGTATAGATTCTGGAGAAGAAAATCCTATTCAGTATCCCCATGAAAATAACCTTTGCATAAAATTATAAATAATTAGTGCAAGAAATCAAAGTGTGTTTCTTAATATGATATCTTTTTAAAAAATTACTTAATGTGAACATTTTAAATTTTATTTCTAAGAGATGACTCAGTTATTACATTTTAAGAAAGCAATGATGAAAAATGTAATAAAATGGAAGGATTAGGTGAAAGCAAAGTACGAAGTACAAATTCACACTATGACATTATTGGCCTAATACAACCACTGCCACGGCCACCACTACCACCATTCTCATTTATCCTGCCAATATTAACCGAGCATCTATGTGCTAGAATGGTTCTCAACACTTTACTTATAACTCATTTAATTCTCAAAATAACCCTACCAAACAAGGGCTACTGCTGGCCTCCATTTACAGATGATTAAACCAGGGCATGTAAAGGAAGAAGAGGAACTGCCCGTCACACAGCCGGGAAGACCTGAACTAGGAAGTCTGGCTCCAGAGCCAAACCGCTCAGCCACTCTGTTGAAGACTCTGACAGCAAGGAAAGTTTCTCTTACTGGCCAAAGTAGAGCACAGGAAGTTCTGTGTGGCTTCTTTGTAACCACAGAAAGTTCTAAAGTGGAAGCAAACCACAGGCCATGCTCTTAGGAGGCTAAGTGCCTGGGTTCTGCTTGACAGCCTGACCACCAGACTATCTTTTAATAAAAATCTCTTTGTCTGCTGCCATGCCCCATCAGTGCCCTTGGGGAGTTTGTGGGAAAGACATTCATTCATTAACTCATTCAAATATTTACTGAGCACCTGCAGGAACCAGGCATTGGGCACTGACCTGGGTTATAGGAATATCGTGGTGAATGAGACCGATAAGACCCCTGCTTTCAGGAGGCTTTCATTCTAGGTGGGAGGAAAGGCACACAAATAACATAATTTTAGATAATGGTAAGAAAAAAGTTTTTAACAAAAAGGTCCCCATTAGTCACTAGAAGCGCCCCAGAGAAACTTGTAAATAAGGAAAAGAATGTTACCTTGATTAGCCAAAAATTCATCCTGAGCAGCTGGAATTAAAGCCTGGGAGAAATTTCCCCAGTGATAAAGAAATGAAATGAAGAGAACGTGAACTTCAGATAAGTGGGGAGTGGAGGAGCTGGCTGGGATGAAAGGAGCCAGTGCAGAGAGGATGTTTCTATCTCCAGCTCGGCAGGGCTGAGGCGGGGCTCAGGTACATGCTCTGGACACTGTATTACAACCCCTGCATATACTCTCTGTAGTTTCTTTTTGTCCATGTGTGTATGCTATCCCTCAGCCATGTCCAATGCTTTGCAGCCCCATGGACTACAGCCCACCAGGCTCCTCTGCCCATGGAATTTTCCAGGCAAGAATACTGGAATGGGGTGCCATTTCCTCCTCCAGGGCATCTTCCCAACCTAAGGATCGAACCCGCATCTCTTGCATCATCTGCACTGGCAGGCAGACTCTTTACCACTAGTGCCCCCTGGGAAGCTTTTTTGTCTTTGGAAGGGTTGAAAGTGACAATGGCGATTTGGCCTTCTCCTCCCTTTCAGTTTTAATTAGATACATCAAATAGTTTCGCACCAATAAGAGGCTACTCTTTGCCCTGTCTTTGATCACAAAATGACAGTCCTTTTTTTGTGTGTGAGGGTTTAAACAATACCTAACAGGGTTATTCGGAGAAGGCAATGGCACCCCACTCCAGTACTCTCGCCTGGAAAATCCCATGGATGGAGGAGCCTGGTGGGCTGCAGTCCATGGGGTCACTAAGAGTCGGACACGACTGAGCGACTTCACTTTCACTTTTTCACTTTCATGCATTGGAGAAGGACATGGCAACCCACTCCAGTGTTCTTGCCTGGAGAATCCCAGGGACGGGGGAGCCTGGTGGGCTGCCGTCTATGGGGTCGCACAGCGTCGGACAAGACTGACACGACTTAGCAGCAGCAGCAGCAGCAGCAACAGGGTTATTAATTTTAAGAATATTAAGAGGATATAAAATTTCTACCAAGACATTAACAAATTTCTAACTCTCTAATTCAGTACCACCCAACCACCTTTTAAGACTTCCAGCAAGTGTGTCACCAAGATGGATATTAGTCAGTGGTGACTAATGGATCACCAGATGTGAACTGTCTGTAAGGCATATGAGAAGTTAACTACTTGTTATTCAATCCCTTAAAATATACTTTGGAGAAAAGGAGGAAATTCTCAAGCTTTTTGCTAGAAAAACTGGTTGACATGTCCTTGAGAGTAGCCAAAGTTATATAACAGGAGTTCTTTAACTTTGAATCTATAGAGTTCCTAAAACTATATGTAAAACTGTAGTCCATAAGCACAGTGATTGAGTTACTTCTTCATCAGTGAGCCAAACAGATCCGTGAACCCTGAGAAGTTTTAAAGTGCATTCATAAGAAATCAAAATCCTCATTTGGATAATTCTTATCATTAGACTAAATATTCTATAAAAACCACTATATACATGCATGTATCAAATCACCACACTGTACACCTTACCCTTACACAAGGTTATATGTCATTATATCTTAATAAAGCTGAGGGGAAAAAACACAAAGGCACACAATCTCCACCCCTGCCAGACAATTAGCTGCATGGAGGAAGGGCTAAGCCTTCTGAGATGAGAGCTTGTGACTCAACTATTAGTCCTCCATGCAGGGGAAAGAAATAGTTTAATTTGAGAGTTAGATAAACAACATTTAGGAATTAGTTATGGTCCCTGAGGACCAACCTGGATTTCACAGGCTGAAGGAGATTTACTAAGCATCCAGTATCAGCCAAACCCAAGGCTCCAACTGCATGCTGCTGCTAAGTTGCTTCAGTCCTGTCTGACTCTGTGAGACCCCAGAGATGGCAGCCTACCAGGGTCCTCTGTCCCTAGAATTCTCCAGGCAAGAACACTGGAGTGGGTTGCCATTTCCTTCTCCAATGTATGGGAGTGAAAAGTGAAAGTGAAGTCACTCAGTCATGTCCAACTTTTCGCGACCCCATAGACTGCAGCCCACCAGGCTCCCCTGTCTATGGGATTCTCCAAGCAAGAGCACTGGAGTGGGGTGTCATTGCCTTCTCCATCCAATTGCATAGGGGATTAAAAAAAAAGAATTTAAAATAAGGGAGGATAGAAAGGAAATAGTGGAAGAGAAGGAAAGCATGAAGAAAACATAGAAAGAAATATATTCCCAAAAACCAAACTTACATTTCTGGCCCCCAGGGCTCTGAGACCAAAGTAGGCATTGTTCTATGTCCCTTAAGAAACAAATTGTTAGTAAGTGGTACTCTGAAGCCAGCAGCTATTCAATAGGAGGGAAAAGCAGTGAAAAGCAGTGAAAGTAAGACTGCCCGGTGAGTACAGAGTCTGAATTTTAAGGCCATTTCTGCGGCTGCCCAGATATGTAACCTTATGAAGCTCCTAACTACCCGAGCCACTGTTTTCTGTCTGGATAATAAGAGAGTCTGAACTGCATTCAAGCCTAAAACTTTCATGTGGTGGTTTATTTGCTAAGTCAGGTCCAACTCTTACAAAACTTTCATAGACTCATTAAAAAAAAAAAAAATTGGCAGCCTCAATGTTTGCTTTGATGGGATTTGGGCTTTACATACTGAAGGTGGAGTTCAAGGCAATAAGCAAAACATTCATGTTTTTTTAAGTGTTGGGCAGCATTAGAAGAGAAACCATCTGTTGATTGCAGTGATAGAATTCATTCCTATAAGTGCTGAGAGACAAAAAGCAGATGAAAGAGATGCAAAAAGATTTAGGTGTACTGTGAAACACGCTAATTATTGCTGGATCATTTACCATTTACACGCCCAGACTCCTCTCCTGGGATTTCTAGGAGAACTGCCTAGTAAGCGCTTCCTCTTGCATATGCTTCGGGCACTCTCTGTACTTGTCCCAGTCTGAACTCATCTTCCTCCCCAAACTCCACTGTTCCTTTTCTCAGTAAATGACTTCTCAAGCCAGAAACCCAGGAATCAAGTGCGATTCCTATGTCTTCCACTCACTCTCACTGTCACATTCCAGTCTATCACCAGACCCTGCTTCTTCAGATCCTAACAGGCCCCGCTGACGTTCCATTCTTCACAATCAAAAACGATCTTTTTTTTTTTTAATTAAAACCCTTTGGTGGTTTCACAGTTTTTCATGGGAAAAACTGCCTGCAGGGTCTGCCCTCCTGTCTCTTCATCATCACCTTACACTTCCTGGCACCACACCCCGCTTCTCTCTGTTCTTGCCCCAGGTGTTCCCCCATATGCTGTTCGCTTTGCTTCAAACAAGGCTCCCTACTCTTTATCTTGTTTCAAATACTGACTCTTTGTGACCCCATGGACTATACAATCTATAGAATTCTCCAGGCCAGAATACTGGAGTGGGTAGTCGTTTCCTTCTCCAGGGGATCTTCGCAAACCAGGGATCAAACCCAGGT
Source organism: Bos indicus (assembly GCF_029378745.1). Lineage (NCBI taxonomy): Eukaryota > Metazoa > Chordata > Mammalia > Artiodactyla > Bovidae > Bos > Bos indicus. The sequence goes on from NC_091764.1 coordinate 19,450,274, forward strand.
CTCCCACATTGCAGGTGGATTCTTTACCAGGTGAGCCACAAGGGAAGCCCCTAGTACTGAGTATTCAGTTCCGTTCAGTCTCTCAGTCGTGTCCGACTCTTTGCAACCCCATGAATTGCAGCACTCCAGGCCTCCCTGTCCATCACCAACTCCCAGAGTTCACTCAAACTCATGTCCATGGAGTCGGTGATGCCATCCAGCCATCTCATCCTCTGTCGTCCCCTTCTCATCCTGCTCCCAATCCCTCCCAGCATCAGGGTCTTTTCCAATGAGTCAACTCTTTGCATGAGGTGGCCAAAGTATTGGAGTTTCAGCTTCAGCATCAGTCCTTACAATGAACACCCAAGAGTGATCTCCTTTAGAATGGACTGGGTGGATCTCCTTGCAGTCCAAGGGACTCTCAAGAGTCTTCTCCAACACCACAGTTCAAAAGCATCAGTTCTTCTGTGCTCAGCTTTCCTCACAGTCCAACTCTCACATCCATACACGACCACTGGAAAAACCATAGCCTTGACTAGACGGACCTTTGTTGGCAAAGTAAAGTCTCTGCTTTTTAATATGCTATCTAGGTGGTCATAACTTTCCTTCCAAGGAGTAAGCATCTTTTAATTTCATGGCTGCAATCACCATCTGCACTGATTTTGGACCCCAGAAAAACAAAGTCTGACACTGTTTCCCCATCTATTTCCCATGAAGTGATGAGACCAGATGCCATGATCTTTGTTTTCTGAATGTTGAGCTTTAAGCCAACTTTTTCACTCTCCTCCCTCTTTCACTTTCATCAAGAGGCTCTTTAGTTCCTCTTCACTTTCTGCCAGAAGGGTGGTGTCATCTGCATATCTGAGGTTATTGATATTTCTCCTGGCAATCTTGATTCCAGCTTGTGCTTCTTCCAACCCAGTGTTTCTCATGATGTACTCTGCATATAAGTTAAATAAGCAGGGTGACAATATACAGCCTTGATGAACTCCTTTTCCTATTTGGAACCAGTCTATTGTTCCATGTCCAGTTCTAACTGTTGCTTCCTGATCTGCATATAGGTTTCTCAAGAGGCAGGTCAGGTGGTCTGGTATTCCCAGCTCTTTCAGAATTTTCCACACTTTATTGTGATCCACACAGTCAAAGGCTTTGGCATAGTTAATAAAGCAGAAATAGATGTTTTTCTGTAACTCTCTTGCTTTTTCAATGATCCAGTGGATGTTGGCAATTTGATCTCTGGTTCCTTTGCCTTTTCTAAAACCAGCTTGAACATCTGGAAGTTCACGGTTCACGTATTGCTGAAGCCTGGCTTGGGGAATTTTGAGCATTACTTTACTAGCGTGTGAATTGTGTGGTAGTTTGAGCATTCTTTGGCATTGCCTTTCTTTGGGATTAGAATGAAAACTGACCTTTTCCAGTCCTGTGGCCACCGCTGAGTTTTCCAGATTTGCTGGCATATTGACTGCAGCACTTTCGCAGCATCATCTTCCAGGATTTGAAATAGCTCAACTGGAATTCCATCACCTCCACTAGCTTTGTTCGTAGTGATGCTTCCTAAGGCCCACTTGACTTCACATTCCAGGATGTCTGGCTCTAGGTGAGTGATCATATCATCGTGATTATCTGGGTCATGAAGATCTTTTCTGTACAGTTCTTCTGGTATTCTTGCCACCTCTTCTTAACATCTTCTGCTTCTGTTAGGTCCATACCATTTCTGTCCTTTATCGAGCCCATTTTGCATGAAATGTTCCCTTGGTATCTCTAATTTTCTGGAAGAGATCTCTAGTCTTTCCCATTCTGTTGTTTTCCTCTATTGCTTTGCACTAATTGCTGAGGAAGGCTTTCTTATCTCTCCTTGCTATTCTTTGGAACTCTGCATTCAGATGCTTGTATCTTTCCTTTTCTCCTTTGCTTTTCGCTTCTCTTCTTTTCACAGCTATTTGTAAGGCCTCCCCAGACAGCCAGTTTGCTTTTTTGCATTTCTTTTCCACGGGGATGGTCTTGATCCCTGTCTCCTGTACAATGTCACGAACCTCATTCCATAGTTCATCAGGCACTCTATCTATCAGATCTAGGCCCTTAAATCTATTTCTCACTTCCACTGTATAATCATAAGGGATTTGATTTAGGTCATACCTGAATGGTCTAGTGGTTTTCCCTGCTTTCTTCAATTTCAGTCTGAATTTGTCAGTAAGGAGTTCATGATCTGAACCACAGTCAGCTCCCAGTCTTGTTTTTGCTGACTGTATAGAGCTTCTCCATCTTTGGCTGCAAAGAATATAATCAATCTGATTTTAGTGTTGACCATGTGGTGATGTCCATGTGTAGAGTCTTCTCTTGTGTTGTTGGAAGATAGGTAAAGCATTAAAAAACTTTTCAACAGGATTGGGACTAACTTCATATTATGATCAATGACACGACTGAGCAACTGAGCATGCACACACGCACACAGTCAGTGAAAGCTGATGTGTAAAACTTTTGTTCACTATTTGCACAACATGAATGTACTTAATGTCTCTGAACTATATACTTGAAAATTGGTTAAATGGTAAATTTTATACTATATATAGTTTACCCAAATACAGAAAAGCCTTAGCAATTCAGAGGATCAAAGATCACTTGTAACACGACCAAAAACTGAAAATTAAGGTCAGATTTTCCCTGTGAAAATTAATGCTAGAGAAACAATGTTGGAAAAGTTGTTTCGTTGGCCTCTACTTATTTTTGACTGAGGATACCATGAAAAAGGTAGAAGAAGAAGAAGAAGGCTGAGCACCGAAGAATTGATGCTTTTGAACTGTGGTGTTGGAGAAGACTCTTGAGAGTCCCTTGGACTGCAAGGAGATCCAACCAGTCCATTCTGAAGGAGATCAGCCCTGGGATTTCTTTGGAAGGAATGATGCTAAAGCTGAAACTCCAGTACTTTGTCCACCTCATGCGAAGAGTTGACTCATTGGAAAAGACTCTGATGCTGGGAGGGATTGAGGGCAGAAGGAGAAGGGGACGACAGAGGATTAGACGGCTGGATGGCATCACTGACTCAATGGACGTGAGTCTGGGTGAACTCCGGGAGTTGGTGATGGACAGGGAGGCCTGGCATGCTGCGATTCATGGGGTCGCAAAGAGTCGGACACGACTGAGCGACTGAATTGAACTGAACTGAACCATAAAAAAATACAAGTTAGCCCACACTGCACATTATTTTTAAATATTGAACTTTTAGAAAAATCCTTGTGCTGCTAAAAATAAGTATTTCTCACCTGCATATGTAGATATTTCAAAGAATACATGTTTTCTTCATTACTCCTTAAACAAATTGCATGTTTAAAAAAGCTGGGAAATATAGTAAGTAAAAACAGCCCATAGCACCATCACTCAAACAAAATCATATAATATTGTGTGTATGCAGGAACTTTATCTTTTGTTCATGTATAGATCTTTTATATTATATGTACGAGTTCTGAATATTGCCCCTCTTACCTCAAACACAAACATATTTTCAAGTCACTACTTATGTATCTTCTTTTAATAGCTATATAATCATTTAAGTTTATTTAACCAGCTTTCTCTACTTGGAGAACTTGATTATTTCCAAGTTCTCATCATTATAAATTACACTGAAAGCAGTATCTTTAAATACAGATTTTTTTCTTTGAATAAGAATTTGAATAAATCTATTTAGGATAGATTTCCAGTTGTGAACTCACTGTAACAAGGACTCCTGATACACTTTACAAATGGATTTCTAAAAAGACTGTGCTAATTTCTATTTTTAAAGCATGAATATATCTCCCAACAGATAACATATCTTAAAAAAAATATTTCTGTGAATCAAGATGTATGATTGAAACAATAGGTTAGCCTAGAAAACATAGCTACTCATCTGTTCTTACACTAATGGGCACTACCTCTATGCCACACGGAGTGAGTCTGGGCTCCAGGGACAAACTCATAGTAAGTACGGGGCCCAGAAACAAGGCATTGAATTTAAATTACTTAAGTCAACGACACACTTAAAATTCAAATACTTAAGGGAGAAATAATTGCTCTGTTGACCCTCTACATTCATTTAAATATATTGTCAATGCATTGGAAGGAAAAGCAGTATCACTTAGAGTATTTCTAATGTTAAGCTGTCTAATTTATCTGTAATTTTTGGAAATGTGTGGTGTGCAATACAGATCTAACTTTAAATTTTTCCAAATAGAAATCTAATTATCTGAACTACATACATACATTTTAACATATTAAATAACTACTTAATATTATCTTAATATTTTAACAACTATTCATCTACTTCACCACTGATTGGAAATACCATCTTCATCAGAAAGCATATGTGGATCTGCACCTGAACCTTCCATGACCCATGTTCCTAATCTGGTACCATGACTGTCTTATTTTAATTTCTACAGTTTTATACTGTGTTCTAAAAGCCGGTTACGCAAGCTTCTTTCAATTTTTTCTGGTCATTCTTTTCTTGGTTGTTCTTGGACATTTAATTTATACATATGAATTCTGAAATCAGCTTGTATAAGTTTCCACTAAATTCCTTTGGCAAAACTTCCCGTTCTGAGTAAGGGTAGTAATGATTATCAGACTTACTCCCCTACTATAAAAAAATCATACAACTCAGCAAAATACATGAAGTGATTGTTTTTAGGCACTGGATGAAAGACAGAACAGGGTTGTGAAACTTGAGAGATAGAAAATAAAGGAGATAAGCACCAAATGCATCCCAAATTTCTACCTGGGAGCATTTTTCAGACATGGCTTACGGACACAGAGCCCAAGGAAACAGCTGCAGTCTCACTGGGCAGACAAACAGCAATTAGAATTCAGAACTGCTGAAGGGCTGGAATTTTGAGGGCAGGATTGATAAGAGGACCTGTGAGGAGCAGAAATACCTCCAAATCTGCCCGAGTCTTGAGTCTTTGATTAAATGCAAACCTGATAAGGCTCAGGACAAGAAGGATTCGAAGAAAACAACAGAGACTGTGAGTCAAACAAAGATTCCTGAGGTTACACAGTACCGAGGCATGTCCAAGTTCTCACCAGATCTGGTTGAACATTCCAGGCATTCAATGGAGGCCCTAGAAAGGCCACTAGTACTAAAGTCCAAGAGTAAAGGCCACTCTAGATCCACCCTAAAAAGTCTACATTCAACACAATCTAGCTAGGCCAGCAGAAACGTAACAGCTTACCAAAACAAAACTCAACACTTTTTAGATGATAGAGTAACTCATACTCTCAAACACTTAGCCATGTTTGAGCATACAATAAAACATTTAAATATAAACAAGCAAAAATGTTGACTCGGATATGACATAAATATTGGAATTAACAGACAAGGACTTAAGAACTATTATTATAAATATGTTCAAGAATTTAAAGGAAACGATGAGCATAATGAGCAAACAAATGGAAAATCCCAGAGAAATGGATAAGCTTATAGTACACTGGACACGGCCAGGAAAAAATACCATTGAACTTGAAAAAAGGCCAATAGAAACAATGCAAATTGAAGCACAAAGAGAATATAAGTTTGAGAAAACGAACAAAGCCTCAATAAATGATGGAGGTTTATTGCAAAAGTCTCCATAAGGGATAACGATGCTGAAAACGAAGGCAGTGTTGGGGCTGGAGATACAACAGGTATTATGAGTGCACGTGACTGTATGCAGGGACCACTCCCGCTTTTCCAAACTCTGCTTCACTATCACTTCCTATGGAAAGTGCCTTTTTAAAAAAAGAGTGACAGGAAATGTTTTAAGGCTCATGTCTCTGTCCCCTTCCACCTCTCCTCCCATTCCCTTACTAATAATTCCAAGTATGGCTTTATCCCGAAACCACACCATGTAATTAGACAGCAACTTCTGTCTTCCTCTCACAGCTCCACTCTTCTCTGAAAGAATCAGCATCATTCTCAAATCAGTATTTTGAGCACGGTGTCCCTCAGCAGTACAGGTTCAAATAAGACTTGGACTGTCTCATGCCAGCCCTCTAAATGCAAAGTCATGCCAGTAGCACAGATCAATCAACAAAAAAGAGCTCAGATCACACTTTAAATAAGGAATTTAAAACAAAAGTGCTTCCCTCCAGGCCAATTTCGATAAGGAAAGAAGATAAATATTAAGTATTGTAGCAGTGGGTCTTAGGAATAGAAGGCTCCCTGGCTGTTAGCAGATGCTAATAACACTTATAATAGCACTTTTCCCAATAGACTGTTGCCAAAGGTTATGGAGTCATTCTTGGTTCTCTTTCTCATCCCATCCAATTAGACACACACTTTTGGTGGTAACTTAACCACAGTAGACCATTGAACAACATGGTGATTAGCGGCACCAACCCTCTGCACAGTGAAAACTCCATGTGGAATTCAGTTTACCCTAGGAATCCAAGGTTCCTCCATATTCCCAGTTCTCCATCTGTGGATTTAACCAACCACCCCTGCAGCTCAAACCCATGTTATTCAAGGGTCAACTGAATAAATGATCTAAGATCCAACCACGTCTCAAAATCTCCACAGCCACCACCGTGGACCAAACTGGGGTGAGAACTAGTGCAATAGCCCATACTTCCCAGCTCTGTCCTGACTTTTGATGGTTTACTCTCCACATGGTGGTCAGGGAGATCCCATTAAACTGTAAGTCAGAGAGATGAACAGGCTCCAACGGCTCATCTACTCCGCCTGTCCATCAGAGCTATTCCTCTACTCTCCCACACTCTCCACCACGCCTGCCTTCCAGCTCTTCCTTACATGGCCACCCAGCTCCCGCCCGAGGGCTCTCACTCTTGTTTCTTCTATGCAGGACATTCCTTTCCCAAACATCTTCAACTCTCACTCCCTGCCCTCCCTCGGGTCTCTGCCCAAAGGTCACCCTCTCTGGGAGCAATTGCTGAACACCCTATTTAAACCAGCAACTCTGTTTTTCTCCATAGCACTTACCACCATATCGAGTTTCCTATTTGCTTATTCTCTGTCTCCCCTCCCCAGAACATAAACTTCATGAGAGCAGCAGTTTTTGACCATTTTGTTTATTATTATTCCTGGCACACAATAAACATTTGGTGAATGAATAAATAAATGAATGAATGAATTTGCCCTCAATCCCCTTTTCTGGGATTTGGGGGTAAAATTCAGACTACAGCAGGAAAAAACATATGGAAACGTTACGGTGAAACTCTGCACTTACTTGGCACAGCGAACCCAATGTGTGTGTCGGTACAAGGAATATAAGAAGCGCTGGCGGTACATGTTCCAGACTTTGATAGATTTGTCTTCAGAAGCTGAGGCAAGAAACTGGCCATCGGCTGAAAAGTCCACACTTCGAACTGGGGCTGTGTGAGCTTTAAATTCAGAGGATTTCCCTCTCCTGGAAATAAATAGTTTAATATTTATAACATGTGATTTAATTATAATCACGATCTTATCAGTATACAGACTTTGAAACATATACAATAGTTTAACTCATAAAAACTGACAGAAAGTGTGGAAAGGATGTTTTGAACTGCGCTCCGCATCAGAACCGTTTAAGCCAGTTTTGTTCACTGAAGTCACAGCTGATACTTAACAAGAGAGAACCCTGGTGGTCACGACCCAGAAATTCATTTGCTGAGTTTGTTTTAACGGGAAGCTAGGAAATAATATTTTTTTTTGGAAATAATATTTTGAACCAATCTCTACCATGTATTTTAAGTTCCTGTTGTTCCTCTAGAGACCGCAATATACAGTTTAAATAAACTGCAACCTAGCAAAGCTAAGATTTGTTTAAATAAGGAGCTCTAAGGCAGTGTTTTCAACTTTCACATGCAAGTTGTGTGGGCTGGCAGTCTGGGTTGGGAAGGAGGAAATGTCCTCCGTGTCATATGCCTCGGCAAAGAACGTCCCTGGGTGATTTGACGCTCCTGTTTTGACCCCAGCAAGGGGAACTGAGACCCCTGGGGTGTACCTACGACCCTGCTCACCTCTGAGCCCAATCTTACATTCATAAGCAAAACAAAAGATAAATGGTAATAACATACTTCGATTCTCAACACCTTGAAATTTCAGATACCTTCTTTCTTTTTCTTGGCTAGGGTGCAGAAAAGAAAATAGAAAAAAAAAAAAAGATGAAAATAATGTGTGGCATTTAAGGAGAAGCAGCGGAAAAACAACTGAAATAATTCAGGGCAGGCCAGTAGATGGAACTGGAGTTAAATGGTGACATTCGGGAAATGCTACTTTGTGTCAGCGTCTCCACTTTCCCAAGGTACTTTCACTTTATACCACATTTAGACTTAGCAATTTTTTCCATTCAGAAAGTCACATTTATACAGGTGATGCCTTATGGGAAAAACTGCCACAAGTGTGTTAAAAAGATGAGGCAGCAGAACTGGCAAAAGCCCAGAAGTTACACCCAGCTCCTCCTCTTCTCCAGTATCCAAGGGGTCAGCAGACCTATTTAGTGCCAGTGAGATCGTCATCGCCTCCTAAGTATCTTCTGAATCCCTTCTCTTCTTTGCATCCCAGCTGTGCTCGTATTAAGGTAGATATACACACCCTCTGTATCCTTCACCTAGATTACTGCAAAAGCCTCTTAACTGGTCTCCCCGCTCTAATCTTCTATCCCCCTCCAGTCACCTACATACTGTGTTTATACACTTGCTAAATGTGTGATTCTAAGCATGTAAATCCCAGTGTAAATGTGTCATAGGCTGCTCGCCAAGAAAAAGTACAATGCCAAGGCTCTTTGGCAAGACCTCCTGCCACTGCACTGACCTTTGTACCCTTAAGACAACCACACTGCCTCAGATACTTCTCTGGCTTTGTACTTGCTGCTTTCTTAGCCTGACTGCTTCCTCCTACCCTGCCTTTCACCAACCCGGATAGGCTTACTTGTTCTCTATCTGCTGTGTCTATTTTGCTTATTATACAGTAATTTTTGTTATAAAATAGACCTGCTTATCTCCTATTAGGCAGTAATTTTTCTGAGGACAGGAATCATGACTTACTTATCTCTAAAAGACCACCATCTAGCACAATATCAGGCACGTAAAAAGAGCATATGCTTTGCTGAATTCTGCTGGGAAGAGTTGAAACTTAAATGATTCTTAGATCCATCCTGGCTTTCCCTTCCAGTGGTCTGTAGAAGGCAGAGGCGACTCTGTCATAAATCTCCATCACCTGATATGTGGTATTTCACCACGAATAATGAAAATAATACAGGAGGGAACATTCAGGGACTAGTCCAGTGAGGTTTCAAGGGAATGTTCTATGAGTAGAAGTCAGGAGGCAGCATGGGCTGATTTTCAGCATAAGGCCTAGAGTAAACAAAGTAAAGACTTGGCATCTAATGTGACCAGGAAGCCAAGGGTAGTCAGTGTCATCAAATCTGCCTTGGTCTTTATTGGGCCCTCCACACTGCAGAATGTCTATCCCGTCTGCCTTCTTTGTAACAGCTCCTCCTCTTCACAATCAGTACAGTTCAGTTCAGTTCAGTTGCTCAATCGTGTCTGACTCTTTGCGACCCCATGAATCACAGCACACAGGTCTCCCTGTCCATCACCAACTCCTGGAGTTCACCCAAACTCAGGTCCATCAAATTGGTGATGCCATCCAGCCATCTCATCCTCTGTCATCCCCTTTTCCTCCTGCCCCCAATCCCTCCCAGCATCAGAGTCTTTTCCAATGAGTCAACTCTTCACATGAGGTGGCCAAAGTATTGGAGTTTCAGCTTTAGCATCAGTCCTTCCAAAGAACACCCAGGGCTGATCTCCTTCAGAATGGACTGGTTAGATCTCCTTGCAGTCCAAGGGACTCTCAAGAGTCTTCTCCAACACCACAGTTCAAAAGCATCAATTCTTCGGCACTCAGCTTTCTTCACAGTCCAACTCTCACGTCCATACATGCCCAATGGAAAAACCATAGCCTTGACTAGACGGACCTTTGTTGGCAAAGTAATGTCTCTGCTTTTGAATATGCTGTCTAGGTTGGTCATAACTTTCCTTCCAAGGAGTAAGCATCTTTTAATTTCATGGCTGCAATCACCATCTGCACTGATTTTTTGGAGCCCCCCAAAATAAAGTCTGACACTGTTTCCACTGTTTCCCCATCTATTTCCCATGAAGTGATGGGGCAGATGCCATGATCTTTGTTTTCTGAATGTTGAGCTTTAAGCCAACTTTTTCACTCTCCTCTTTCACTTTCATCAAGAGGCTCTTTAGTTCCTCTTCGCTTTCTGCCAGAAGGGTCGTGTTATCTGCATATCTGAGGTTATTGATATTTCTCCTAGCAATCTTGATTCCAGCTTGTGCTTCTTCCAGCCCAGCATTTCTCATGATGTACTACTCTGCATAGAAGTTAAATAAACAGGGTGACAAGATACAGCCTTGACTTACTCCTTTTCCTATCTGGAACCAGTCTTGTTCCATGTCCAGTTCTAACTGTTGCTTTCTGACCTGCATGTAGGTTTCTCAAGAGGCAGGTCAGGTGGTCTGGTATTCCCATCTCTTTAAGAATTTTCCACAGTTTATTGTGATCCACACAGTCAAAGGCTTTGGCATAGTCAATAAAGCAGAAATAGATGTTTTTCTGGAACTCTCTTGCTTTTTCCATGATCCAGCAAATGTTGGCAATTTGATCTCTGGTTCCTCTGCCTTTTCTAAAACCAGCTTGAACATCTGGAAGTTCACTGTTCACATATTGCTGAAGCCTGGCTTGGAGAATTTTGAGCATTACTTCACTAGCGTGTGAGATGAGTGCAATTGTGCGGTAGTTTGAACATTCTTTGGCATTGCCTTTCTTTGGGATTGGAATGAAAACTGACCTTTTCCAGTCCTTTGGCCACTGTTGAGTTTTCCAAATTTGCTGGCATATTGACTGCAGCACTTTCACAGCATCATCTTCCAGGATTTGAAATAGCTCCACTAGAATTCCATCACCTCCACTAGCTTTGTTCATAGTGATGCTTCCTAAGGCCCACTTGACTTCACATTCCAGGATGTCTGGCTCTAGGTGAGTGATCACACCATCGTGATTATCTGGGTCGTGAAGATCTTTTTTGTACAGTTCTTCTGGTATTCTTGCCACCTCTTCTTAACATCTTCTGCTTCTGTTAGGTCCATACCATTTCTGTCCTTTATTGAGCCCATCTTTGCAGGAAATGTTCCCTTGGTATCTCTAATTTTCTGGAAGAGATCTCTAGTCTTTTCTCATTCTGTTGTTTTCCTCTATTTATTTGCACTGATCGCTGAGGAAGGCTTTCTTATCTCTTCTTGCTATTCTTTGGAACTCTGCATTCAGATGCTTATGTTTCCTTTTCTCCTTTGCTTTTCACTTCTCTTCTTTTCACAGCTATTTGTAAGGCCTCCTCAGACAGCCATTTTGCTTTTTTGCATTTCTTTATGTTGAGGATGGTCTTGATCCCTGTCTCCTGTACAATGTCACGAACCTCCGTCCATAGTTCATCAGGCACTCTATCTATCAGATCTAGTCCCTTAAATTTATTTCTCACTTCCACTGCATAATCATAAGGAATTTGATTTAGGTCATACCTGAATGGTCTTTTCAGGTTTTCCCTACTTTCTTCAATTTAAGCCTGAATTTGGCAATAAGGAGTCCATGACAATAGTTCTTGGCAATAGGCAGGCCCAGCTGATGAATCCAGACCCCGTTCCAACAGGAAGCACGTAAGACCCCGAGACAGGAGTGCCCAGTGCTTGTTGTGCTGGTGCTTGGCTGATTTCTAGCTCCTCTCCAGCCTTAACAGAGTCTGTCCACCTCCCACACAAGTACCTGCCCTTTCTGCCCGAATTTTCTTGACTGCCCACTGTGACTAACGCCAGCCACACCTGCCTCCCAGCTCGCTCCTGCTAGCCTTTTTCAGACTTCCGATCACCAGCTGAGGTGTCCGTCTGCTCACCTGGCTGCCCACAGCTCCCCTCTCCGACAGGCACACACACCACTCTTCCCCACCAGCGGCAGAATCCACCAATTTCTCCTCCTTCAAATCTCAAGTTGCAGTCAGGCTACTGTTGTGACCGACTGACCGACAGGATGTGGCAGAAGGCACAATGGGCAGGTTCCAGGCCCAGCCTTTAAGAAGTCTAGCAGCTTCAGCTTTGATTATCCTAGATTGTCCTACAGCTGCCATGCTGCAAGGAAGTCCTTTTATGCTGCTGCAGAAAGGGCATGTCGAGGACAAAGGTGCCCAGCCAATAGCCAACACCAAGGCCACCGGCATCTGAGGGAGGCACTGGACCTGCCAGCCCAGCTGCCAGTGTAATGAAGCCAACGGCCCACATTAACAGGGCAGTGGGATAAATCGTCCAGACAGCCCCGAAAACTGGGAGAAATAATAGTTACTGTCTTAAGCTACTAAGTTTGGGGACTGTTATGCAGCAAAAGATAACTGGTTCATCAGTTTCCTTCTCATTGCCATGATCCACTATCGCCCTGGCCTGCTGAGATATGATTTAGGAAGAGGAACTACATGTGTCTACACAAGCCTAATTGTGGTGCTTAGATCAGGCAGTGAAAATGAATGATCCGTGTGCTTTTAGCTCACCTACCCAGTGCCTTACTCACAGAGCTTTCCCCAAAATAGCAATTGGAGACGGAGGCTGTGCTGGAAACAGCAAACCACTAGTCCAAAATTCTCAAAGTCAAGGCTTTTAAAAATGCTTTCGCTTTTAGACCCTGAGCCAGTCTCTCTTCCTTACAACTCCCTCTTACACTGCTATCCGTAGTGTCAGAACATGTCAACACGTCACTTCTCCTCAGTAGTGTTTCCTGCCTGGAGATAATCTTCAGATTTCTCCATTTGGTTTCCTTTAGGCAGTGGCAGGGAAAAAAAGTGCCCACTGGCAGGGAAATGCTTCAGGAACTTTCATTTATTGGGGAGTGCCTGGGCCCATTCAGGCACAAACCACAGATCAAATCCTGCCCCCACAGAGTGAAGGAAAACATTTCTTATTATCTGAAGAGAAGTGATCTGATGTGTACATATCCCAGAAAACAAGGGGGTGGAGGACGGATGAAACAAGACTGATGGAACACTGAAGAACCACTGAACCCGGTGGATGGTTATGGTGGGGAGCTGTCACGCTATCTATTCTACTTTCAGATATGTTTGAAATGTATATAATTAAGAGTTTAAAAACTTAAAATAATCAAGGCTCAATAACTGCTTAAAATAGATGGACTATCAGCTAGGGTTTGAAAAGGTAGTAGGTTGAAAGTCAAAGTGTTAATTGCTCCGTCATGTCAGACTCTTTACAACCCTGTGGACTGCAGCCCACCAGGCTCGCCTGTCCATAGAACTCTCCAGGCAAGAATACTGGAGTGGGTAGCCATTCCCTGCTCCAGGGGGTCTTCCCAACCCAGGGATCGAACCTGGGTCTCCTGTATTGCAGGCAGATTCTTTATCATCTGAGTCACCATAAACTGTAAAATCTTGGTTAGGCAGTCCGATGTGTATCTCTCTGGGGAGATGATCTAAAGCTTACATGAGACTGATAAAGGGATTGATAACCATCACCCCCCCAACTGCCTCTTCCACAAAAACACTTAAGACATTATTAAGCATATTTCCATGGTTAGAAATAATTTTCAAATAGAAGACACAATTATGAGTTCAAGATGAGGAAAAAATGGTATGAAATAATTTTACCAGGCCAGTACGCCTCGTTTGTGACTTAGACTAAAGATGTACAGGTAACTGGGGGGTTAGGCAACCCAAGAGGGACACAATGCACAGTTCAACCCCAGTTATCTTTTACATTTCTAAACCCACAGCATAGCAGCTGCTCTTCTCTTACTTATCAGGGATCCAGAGTCTAATGGTCCTGTCTCGTGATGCTGATGCCAGTAAGTTTCCAAGTGGAGAAAACTGCACGCTGGTGATAACGTCTTTGTGACCCACGTATCTGAAAGCTCTAGCTTGAGGCCTGAGACTCCACAGCATGAGAAATGTATCCCAAGAGCCGGTAGCTATTAAGAAATAGAAGAACAAAACCACTGTGTGTTAAAATGCAAACATAGGCATGTCTCATTACAATGGGCAGGGTATCTAATAACAAGACGTCCAGGTAACAGAGAGGTTGGAGGTGGCATGACAGACCAGGTAATGGCAAAATATTTTAAAAAGAAACCCAAAGCCACATCACTAATCTGCAAGCATGGCTGTGTCCTATGTAGCCGTACAGCAGGATTAGTGGCCCCTGTATTTGGTTAGGACTCAATGACTACTAAAAAAAGGCAGCTCAGTACAACAGAGACACAGGACTGGGGGTCAGTTCTCTCTCTCTCGGGGTGACTGGGAAAGTAACTTCATCTCTGTGTCATAAGCACTGCATGCTTCTCCTGAGAGGGCTGGAAGAGATGATTTTTTTCAACTGTTCATATAGAGATAATTTCACAGTTGCAGAACAGTTATATTAACAGTATAACGAACATTAATATACTTTTTACCAGATCCACCTGTTGTTACTATTTTGCCCCTTTTGGTTTATAATTTGCTTGTGGGCCCACTCTTTTTCTGAACACAAGCATGCATGTGCATGCACGTGTGCGCACACACACACACACACACAATTTTTTTCTTAAGCCATTTTGGGGTAAGTAAATTCAACACCATGGTACCTTTATTCCTAAATACTTAAGTGCATATTTCCAAGAATAAAGCTATTCTTCTACATACCAATAACACTGCAATCAACTTCACAAAATTTATCAGTGACAGTACTTTAAACGACCAAATGTTTTCCAGTTTTGTTAACTGACCAGTAATGTCTTTTGTAGCTAGATAAGGTAGGCTTAAAACCCACTTTGTGCTGTTATGACATCCTACAATTAATAAAAGAATCATGTGTTTCAGACATCACCTTAAGGCTTTAAGAAAAGAAAGACAAATGGAATCAATAGTGGAAATAAATGCCTTTGATCAAGAAGTAAACAAATGAAAGACAGATCTAACTCTTGCCACAAAACCAAATGTTATATGCGCATTGAAGTGAAGTGAAGTGAAAGTTGCTCAGTCATATCTGACTGTTTGTGACTCCATGGACTATATAATCCATGGAATTCTCCAGTCCAGAATACTGGAATGGGTAGCCATTCCCTTCTCCAGGGGAATCTTCCCAACTCAGGAATTTAACCCAGGTCTCCTGCATTGCAGGCGGATTCTTTACCAACTGAGCCACCAGGGAAGCCCATTATATATGCCTGTACCCCCAAAATAGCCCCAGGGAGAGAAACCAGGCCAGTGAGAATCATTAAGTTTATATTATAGAATGTTTAGGGAAAAATACCTTGAAACACAATTAGTATTATTGTTAGAAGAGAAAAAGTCTCTGAAGCTCTGAAAAGCTTCTAAGTTCTTTAGCCATAGATAAAATTCATTTGAACTTGGTCTATGCATTGTTTCCACGTAAAACAGTTAAAGTGAGTTTATAAGCTGCATACTATGCCCCTTTTTTTTCTTAAAGTACGAAAACTGATGTTCCATCACAATTCATCAAATTATTAAATAAATCAGGTTCAAATTATTTGCGGCTAATGTGAAAAAACAGGGAAAACAATGAATTATCATATGTGTTATATTTAGGACTCGAGTTCTAAGGTATTATACTACAAACAAGAGCTACAAAAGGGAATAAGACACAATTTCTTGGAACTACAATAGAGTAGGAGATAGCTCATCAGTAATGTCATACATATTCAGAGGACTTTTATATATTATTTATTCTTTTCTTCTTCCAGTTATGAGATATACATCATAAAATGATTATTGCAATAGATTTAGCAAACATCTATCATCTCACAATTCTTATTAAAGAAATAGAAAAAATTTTCCCTTGTGATAAGAACTCTTAGGACTTACTCTCTCAGCAATTTTCATATATAGCATTACAGCAGTGTTAATTAATGTTATACATCACGTCTCTTGTACTTATAATGGAAGCTTATACCTTTTCCCCATTCTTAATGTTATGAGTGGTGAGTGGTTCTGTTTAAGGAAAGGACATCCCCATTTGAGCAGAGACTTGAGTGAAATGAGGAGTGATTCAGGCTAAGACATGAAGAAAGAGCACTCCAGGCAGAAGGACTCCACCTGTAAGGGCCCAAGACAGCAATAAACTTGGCAGCCTAAGAAACAGCAAGGAGGCCAGCATGTCCGCCGGGACAGGGAGAAAAAGACAACCAGGGATGGAAGCCCAGAAGGAAGCAGATGCCAGCAAGGAGCCACGTGAGTGGTGTGTGTTTAGTTCTAAGCCACTGAAGGATTCTGAACAGGGGCATCTTGTGATTTAAGAAAACTGCCATTTTGACAGTGAGAAAAGGATGGGCTAGCTAATGGTGGGTCAACTGGGTATTCACAATGAGAAAGACAATGTCTCCTATATTTTATACTATATATAAAAATAATTCCATATGGATTACAGATCTAAATGCGATAGGTAGAACAATAAGCATTTAGAAGAGAACTTCAGTTCAGTTCAGTTCAGTCACTCAGTCGTGTCCAACTCTTTGCGACCCCATGAATCCCAGCACGCCAGGCCTCCCTGTCCATCACCAACTCCCGGAGTTCACTCAAACTCACGTCCATCGAGTCGGTGATGCCATCCAGCCATCTCATCCTCTGTCATCCCCTTTTCCTCCTGCCCCAAATCCCTCCCAGCATCAGAGTCTCTTCCAATGAGTCAACTCTTCACATGAGGTGGCCAAAGTACTGGAGTTTCAGCTTTAGCATCATTCCTTCCAGAGAAATCCCAGGGCTGATCTCCTTCAGAATGGACTGGTGGGATCTCCTTGCAGTCCAAGGGACTCTCAAGAGTCTTCTCCAGCACCACAGTTCAAAAGTGTCAACTCTTCGGCGCTCAGCTGTCTTCACAGTCCAACTCTCACATCCATACATGACCACTGGAAAAACCATAGCCTGACTAGATGGACCTTTGTTGGCAAAGTAATGTCTCTGCTTTTCAATATGCTGTCTAGTTTGGTCATAACTTTCCTTCCAAGGAGTAAGCGTCTTTTCATTTCATGTCTGCAGTCACCATCTGCAGTGATTTTGGAGCCCAGAAAAATAAACTCTGACACTGTTTCCCCTTAAGGGAATATATTCATGGCCACTGGGGTAGGCATGACTATTTAAATAACACCTGAAAATTACTAAAATACTAAAAGAATGATAATTTATACTACACTAAAATTAAGAAATTTTATTCACTGAAAGACACCACTAAGAGAATAAAATGGCAAGCCACAGAGAGGAAAAAGATGTTCACAATACAGTTATCCAACATATAACAAAGAATATATAAAGAACCTTACAAGTCAATAAGGAAAGTCAAGAAAACACAGTAGGCAAATAGGCAAAGGGCTTAAATAGGCACTTCATAAGGGAAGATATACAAATGGCTAATAAATGTATAAAAAGGTGCTCAAATCCATTAGTCACCAGGAAAGTACAAATTAAAATGACAATGAGATATTACTACACTCTCATTAGAATGGCTACAATAGAAGACATCAGTTCAGTTCAGTCGCTCAGTCGTGTCCGACTTTTTGCGACCCCATGGCCTGCAGATCATCAGGCTTCCCTGTCCATCACCAACTCCCGGAGTTTATTCAAACTGATGTCCATAGAGTTGGTGATGCTATCCAAGCGTCTCATCCTAGGCTGCCCACTTCTCCTGCCTTCAGCATCAGGGTTTTTCTAATGAGTCAGTTCTTCACATCAGGTGGCCAAAGTATAGGAGCTTCAATTTCAGCATCAGTCCTTTTAATGAATATTCAGGACTGATTTCCTCCAGGATTGACCGATTGGCTCTCGTGCAGTCCAAGGGACTCCCAAGAGTCCTCTACAACACCACAATTCAAAATCATCAATTCTTCGGTGCTCAGCTTTCTTTATAATCCAATTCTCACATCCATACATGACTACTGGGAAAAACCATAGCTTTGACTAGACGGACTGTTATCACAAAGTAATGTCTCTGTTTTTTATTATGCTGTCTAGGTTGGTCATAACTTTTCTTCCAAGGAGCAAGCTTCTTTTAATTTCATGGCTGCAGTCACCATCTGCAGTGATTTTGGAGCCCAAGAAATTAAAGTTTCTCACTGTTTCCATTGTTTCCCCATCTATTTGCCATGAAGTGATGGGACCAGATGCCATGATCTTCGTTTTCTGAATGTTGAGCCTTAAGCCAGCTTTTTCACTCTCTTTCACTTTCATCAAGAGGCTCTTTAGTTCTTCTTTGCTTTCTGCCGTAAGGGTGGTGTCATCTGCATATCTGAGGTTATTGATATTTCTCCCGGCAATCTTGATTCCAGTTTGTGCTTCATCCAGCCCAGCGCTACTCATGATGTATTCTGCCTGTAAATTAGATAGGCAGGGTGACAACATACAGCCGTGACATACTCCTTTCCCTATTTGGAACCAGTCGGTTGTTCCATGTCCAGTTCTAACTGATGCTTCTTGCCCTGTATACAGATTTCTCAGGAGGCAGGTAAGGTGGTCTGGTATTCCCATCTCTTTTAAGGATTTTCCACAGTTTGCTGTGATCCACACAGTCAAAGGTTTTGGCATAGTCAATAAAGCAGAAGTTTTTCTGGAACTCTCTTGTTTTTTCGATGATCCAACGGATGTTGGCAATTTGATGTCTGGTTCCTCTGGCTTTTTTAAAACCAGCTTGAACATCTGGAAGTTCTCAGCTCATGTACTGTTGAAGCCTCACTTGGAGAATTTTAAGCATTACTTTGCTAATGTGTGAGATAAGTGCAAATGTGCAGTAGTTTGAACATTCTTTGGCATTGCCTTTCTTTGGGATTGGAATGAAAACTGACCTTTTCCAGTCCTGTGGCCACTGCTGTTTTCCAAATTTGCTGGCATATTGAGTGCAGCACTTTCACAGCATCATCTTTCAGGATTTGAAATAGCTCAACTGGAATTCCATCACCTCCACTAGCTTTGTTCATAGTGATACTTCCTAAGGCCCACTTGACTTTGCATTCCAGAATGTCTAGCTTTAGCTGAGTGATCACACAATTGTGGTTATCTGGGTCATGAAGATCTTTTTTGTACAGTTCTTCCGTGTATTCTTGCCACCTCTTCTTAATATCTTCTGCTTCTGTTAGGTCCATACCATTTCTGTCCTTTATTGAGCCCATCTTTGCATGAAATGTTCCCTTGGTATCTCTAATTTTCTTGAAGAGATCTCTAGTCTTTCTCATTCTATTGTTTTCCTCTAGTTCTTTGCACTGATCACTGAGGAAGGCTTTCTTAACTCTCCTTGCTAGTCTTTGGAATTTTGCATTCAAATGGGTATATCTTTCCTTTTCTCCTTTGCCTTTAGCTTCTCTCCTTTTCTCAGCTATTTGTAAGGCCTCCTCAGACAACCATTTTGCCTTTTTGTGTTTCTTTTTCTTGGGGATGGTCTTGATCACTGCCTCCTGTACAATGTCACAAACTTCCATCTATAGTTCTTGAGGCACTGTATCAGATCCAATCCCTTGAATCTATTTGTCATTTCCATTGTATAATCATAAGGGATTTGATTTAGGTCATCCCTGAATGGTCTAGTGGTTTTTTCTACTTTCTTCAATTTAAGTCTGAATTTGGCAATAAGGAGTTCATGATCTGAGCCACAGTAAACTCCCAGTCTTGTTTTTGCTGACTATATACAGCTTCTCCATCTTCAGCTGCAAAGAATATAATCAATCTGTTTTTGGTATTGACCATCTGGTGATGTCCATGTGTAGAGTCTTCTCTTGTGTTGTTGGAAGAAGGTGTTTGCTATGACCAGTGTATTCTCTTGACAAAACTGTGTTAGCCTTTGCCCTGCTTCATTCTGTACTCTAAGGCCAAATTTGCCTGTTACTCCAGGTATCTCTTGACTTCCTGCTTTTGCATTCCAGTTCCCTATAATGAAAAGGACATCTTTTTTGGGGTGTTAGTTCTAGAAGGTCTTGTAAATCTTCATAGAACCATTCAACTTCAGCATCTTTAGTATTACTGGTTGGGGCATAGACTTGGATTACTGTGATATTGAATGGTTTACCTTGGAAATGAACAGAGATCATTTTGTTATTTTTGAGATTGCATCCAAGTACTGCATTTCAGACTCTTTTGTTAACTATGAGGGTTACTCCATTTCTTCTAAGGGATTCTTGCCCACAGTAGTAGATATAATGGTCATCTGAGTTAAATTCACCCACTCCAGTCCATTTTAGTTCACTGATTCCTAGAATGTCGATGTTCACTCTTAGCATCTCCTGTTTGACCACTTCCAATTTACCGTGATGCATGAACCTAACCTTCCAGGTTCTGATGCAGTATTGTTCTCTACAGCATCAGACTTTACTTCCATTACCAGTCACATCCACAACTGGGTGGTGTTTTTGCTTTGGCTCCGTCTCTTCATTCTTTCTGGAGTTATTTCTCCACTGATCTCCAGTAGCATATTGGGCACCTACTGACCTGGGGGGTTCATCTTTCAGTGTCCTATCTTTTTGCCTTTTCATACTATTCATGGGGTTCTCAAGGCAAGAATACTGAAGTGCTTTGCCATTCCCTTCTCCAGGGGATGGTGTTTTGTCAGAACTCTCCACCATGACCTGTCCTTCTTGGGTGGTCCTATATGGCATAGCTCATAGTTTCATTGAGTTAGATACGGCTGTGCTCCATGTGATCAGAGACTGAGTCAGACCTGCCTTTGAGTGTTTCAGTGTCTCCTGTGGAGGTATGGGTCAGAAATTCTTACACATGTTCAGCAGAAGATATATACAGTAATGTTTACGGAACTACTACTCAAAGAAGACCAAAACTAGAAACCCAATTGCTCATCGAAATAAAACGGATACACAAATTGTGGTATATACATACTGTGTACCTGTGTAATTAAAATGCACTCATGAAGTTCAAGAAGCAAAACTGATCTAAGGAGTTAGAAGTCAGCATAGAGATTATGTGGGTGGCAGGCAGGGAGGACAGTGGCTGGAAGGGAGATCAAGGGTACTGGCAAAACAGGCAAGTCACATTGTGGAGATTCAGCAAGCTGTTCAAAGTTGGTACATATCTTATACTTCAAAAAAATGTTTAGACAAAACAAACAAAAAAATCTCAGTCTGGCTGTTGTTTGGAGTGCATACAGAGGGAAAAAGGAAATCAGTTTGGAGGCTGTTGCAATAGTCCAGCCAGAAGGAGGTGGTCTGGACCAGGCTGAAGGCTGTGGAAACAGGAGAAGTAGTCAAAACCAAGGTATATTGTAAAGACAGAGTCCACAAGGTTTGCAAACGCACTAGATGTGAGGGGGAAAGGCAGAAAAGAAAACAAAGGTGCCTGGCTGCTGGCCTGGGCACCCAGGTGAATGCTAGAGATATTTAATGAGATTAAGGCAATTAAGGTATTAAGTGAAATAATACTCATAAGCCAAGCCTGGCACACAGAAAACACTCAGCTGTAGCTATCATTATGGTAGTTTTAGTTTTTGCTACTGTCAGCAGTAGCAGTGTGGATAATACATTAAAGACTGGAAATTGGATGGGGTCACTCAAGCAGTAAGTCTAGATACAGAAGCGGATGAAGGCACTTAACCTGGAGAGAAGGAAGTGAAAGGAAGGAGCCATTAGTGGAGTAGAAAGGGCCAGGAGACTGTGGTGTCCAGGAATAGAGTGTGTACTCACAGAGGGTGACAGAGCTGCTGTCAAAGGCTTCAAAGAGACTTGGTAAGATCAGGCCTGAACACGACCAGCTACATTTGGGATTCAGTATAAGATATAAACGTGGGGTCTCTTGTAGGAAATCAGTGAAAATGTCAAGACCAGGATGGTAGGGCCTTAAACTAAATGTGGGACTTATGCGACCCCACAGGTCAACTGCCCAAGAAGCCAGCTGTAGGCCCGAGGATCAAAGGCTGGTTTGGCAGCAGAATTGTTTCAGTGGAGTGGTGGGATCAAAGCTGGAACGGTGTGGGTTGAGGACAAAATGGGAGGGAGGCAGTAGAGAGAGTTAAGACACACAACTGACCCACGAACTCACTGAAGCTTCATAGGGTCCCTAATATTCAATATGGCAAGGACCAGGAAAAAATGTTATTATAGGATCAATGTGAAGTGACAATTAATTGGGGCTGGTGGTGGGGGTGGGAGAGACACAGAGCCAGAGACACAGAATATGACACAACCAACATGGTGACCCAGGAATTGAGCTTTTACATATTTCCTCAGAAAAGGAAAAGGGCACCTTAACATTAGAGTTAGTGTTAGCTGCTCAGTCGTGTCCAACTCTGTGATCCCATGGACGGCAGCCCACCATGCTCCTCTGTCCATGGGATTTCTCTAGGCCAGAATATTGGAGTGGGTAGCCATTCCCTTCTCCAGGGGATCTTCCCGACTCAGGGATTGAACCTGGGTCTCCTGCATTGCAGGCAGATTCTTTACTGTCTGAGCCACTATGGAAACCCTTACCCTTAACCAGAGTGGATGCTCAAAAATTGTTAGCTTTAGAGTTGATGGCTACTTACCTGTATTACAGCAATACTTGCTGTTATCAGCATGAGGCCTGCTAAAGAGAAGTGACAGAAAGCAGGATAAACGCTTAGTTTAAAGGATGTGGACAGTTAATCCTGAGAGCCAGGTGGCAGTTTCGAGCCCTATTAATGATGAAACACTAGCAGCAGAGATGTCCCACTTAAAACTCTGTGGCTCAGCACACATGCTACGTTGTCTTCCAATTTTCAAGAAAACAGAAAAAGGACTAACAATCTACAAATCGCTCATGAATGCATTCTTCTTGGAAACTATGAAAACCGACACTGAATTTGCCTCCTTAGTTCCTTAACCGTGACCCACCAAACGCTAACACCATCATAATAAAAGATATTTGATTATTGGTATCTGTGCTGTACTGTGTCAACTTGGAATCTGCGTTCATACATTTCCAGCAAACCACACCCTCTATAAACATTACCCCCATCATTTAAAATGTCAAAGCTTGTACCTAAGCACCATCTGTTTGAGATTAACTATCAGAGGGAGGAAGCTAAAAGTTTAATAAGTCTAGCCACTAAAAAAAAATCTTTAAATTCTATTCTATAACAGTAGTCCATTGTTTCAAGAAATCCTCATTAGGACAAAAGAAAGAACAGAGTCCACATTCACCTGGAGCTGACAACAAAGAATATACTAATGGTTTGCTCTCCATAATGTCCAAAAGGGCATCAGTTGTGTTGAATAGCAATAACTTTCTTTAATCAACCCAAGCGCTCTCACTGATTTAACCAAAATCAACTACGGTTAATTAGAGGCTTGCTTTGTAAGAAATACCTTTTCTGGAAACTATGGTATTGCCTCTGGTTTTTTTACATTTGTTGTTAAATTCCTATATCTATTCTGTTGTGCAAGTGTGTATGATACAGAATTCCAATATTACAGGAGTATTTACTGAATTTCCCTCCAGCCCTTGGCCACCTGGTTCCCCTTCCGGGAGGCATATTTAACATATTTGTTTAAGCATAGAGGAGAGAAGATACTCATTTTCTTGAGTATCCTCCTATGTGCTTAAACAAATATGGGTGTCTAGTCACATTTTTGTCTAGATTATTTATAATTTTTTCCTCCAGTTTTATTGAGACATAACTGACATACTATACTGTATAATTTAAGGTGTACAGCATAATGATTTGACTTACATGCCTCAAATGATTACCACAATAAGTTTAGTGAACACCCATCATCTCATATAGATACAGCAAAGGAATAGGGAAGAAAAGATTTTTCCCCATGATGAGAACTTTTAGGATTTACTCTTAACTTTTATATATAAAGTCAGTTGGTTGCTCTGTTTTGATCAGTTGCTCAGTCATGTCCGTATCTTTGTGACCCTATGCACTATAGTCCGTCAGGCTCTTCTGTCCATGGGATTTTCTCAGCAAGAATACTGGGGTGGGTTGCCATTTCCTCCTCCAGGGGATCTTTCCAATTCAGGGATTGAACCTGCTTCTCCCACACGGGCAGGTGGACTCGTTACCACTGCGCCACTTGGGAAGCCCACATATAATGTACAGCAGTGTTAATTACACTTCTACCCCGCTAGTAGTACGTCTCTTACAGCTGGAGGTTTGTATCTTTTGACCACTTTCATCCAATTCCTCCTTCTCCTACCACTGCCTCTGGTAATCACAAATCTGGTCTTTTTTTTTTTTTTTTTTGAGTTTCTTTTTGCTGATGTTTCCTTGTCATTAGATTTAGGATACATACATTTTGACAAGAATGCCACAAAAAGTTATGCTGTGCCCTTATCAGTGCATTGTATTAGGATACATTTGATATCTGTTTGTCCCAATATTGGTGAGATTAACTTTCATCATTTGGTGTAGGTAATTTTTGCCTTGTAAAGTCAGTGTTTTTTCCCCTTTGTAATTAATAAGTATTTTGTGGGGGAGATAGTTTAAACTATGTAAATATCCTCTTCCTCAATAAACTGTCACCCACTAATTTTAGCATCCTTCAATAATTTTTGAACCCATTATTCTTTAATTTACTAATTAATGTTTAATTAATGAACTAATATTTAATTTGTTGATTTATTATTTTAAGGAAGAATCTTCTCTTTTTCTCCATCTATCTACTTATTCAATTACTCATTTACATCAGTATGGACTCAGATTATTTTACTCAATGGGCTATTGTCCAGATTTATCATTACTTATTCTGATTCTCATACGTTCCAGATTTGGCTAGGAAGAGCCCCTTAAAGCTCGCCTCTGTGTCCTTCTGATATGTGTCCATCATTCTTTGAACGCCTCCTTACTTCCGTAATTACAAGGTATTGCAAGATGTACTTTCCCTGCTCCAGCCCTGGTGCAGGTCTTTTCTTCCCCAAGAAGTTCTGATTCCTTTAGAATCCTTTAGAACTTAGAAACCAAGATCTGGCAACTATGTTTGCTCATCGCTACTGGGCTTACCAGGTGGCGCTAGGGGTAAAGAACCCGCCTGCCAACACAGGAGATTTAAGAGACGTGGGTTTGATCCCTGGGTTGGGAAGATCCCATGGAGGAGGACATGCCAACCCAGTCCAGTATTCTTGCCTGGAGAATCCCATGGACACAGGAGCCTGGAGGGCTACAGTCCACAGGGCTGAAAAGAGTCGGACACCACTGAAGCGACTTAGCACACATGCACAAGCTGCTGTGACAGCTGACAGAACTAAGAAATGAGATACAAACAGGAATCTCGGAACTAAGAAATAAGATATAAATGGAAAGCAGTATCTATCCATATGCAGAAATCAAGATAAAGATATTAAGAACCATGTGTTCATGTACTGGTAACTCCCATTTCAATCTAACAGCACAGAGTACATTTCAGCCCTCTGTCTTCTAACATTTATAACTCTCCTTGCCCATAATAAAAAGAAAAAAAAAAAAAAAAAAAAACTGGCTCACATTACACTCCAATATTTTTGTTCAAGTCTAGAGCATGCAAACAGTTTCAGAATCACTAACCCACACCCCTGCCATAAGCAGTTCTACTAACTAGAGTCAAGGTGCAGTTTTACGTTTTACTCCCTTTGATCTTGTCAGACTTGGTTTTATGCTTTGTTAGAGTGAAACTCCTTCAGTTGTGAACTGAGTTTTCGGGCACATGCTTTATTTCAGATGTGGTCCTGATGCCTACAGCCTGGCCTCCCTGGTGTCTCGGCTGAGGTGCTGGGAAAGATCTCCCCTCTGCCTGAGCTACAGCTTGGTCGAGTTCTACCCGGCATGGTCCCTGGGATCACCAGCCTCTTCCTCATCCTCCTCCGCCTCCTGCCTGGCAGGAAGGGATCTCCTCTAGACCTCACACCCTCTCAAGTGCAGCTCAGCCAAAACTGCAGAGGCCCCACAAAATCTGAGGCCACCCACCTGACTCAGCAGCTTGGCCCTGACACAGCCAGAATTAAGGCCTCTGCTGCCTTGGCTCAGCCAGGCTCACTCTGCTCGGCTCTACCTGCCGTGGGCAGCAGGGAGAATGCCCCTGGGAGAAAGCCAAGGCCGTGTGCGAACGGGAGGGGCTTACCTTGTGTTTCCTTCTTGCAAGGATCACCAGTTTACGTTCCCTGTCACTCAATATCCGAAAATAGCTGCCTTGCATATTCTGTCTCATCTCACAGTTGCTTTCAGCTGGAGGGCAAGTTTGGTTCCTAGTTAACTACCGTGACTGGAGGCAGAAGTCGGCCTCAGTCTTTTTCGTAGCCGAATAGTATTCACGGTGGTGGTGGTTAGTCGCTAAAGTGTGTCTGATTCTGCGACCCTGTGAACTGTAGCCTGCCAGGCTCCTCTGTCCATGGAATTCTCCAGGCAAGAATACTGGAATGGGTTGCCATTTCCTTCTCCAGGGGATCTTCCCAACCCAGAGACTGAACCCACATTTCCTGAATTGCAGACAGATTCTTTATACCACTGAACCACCAGGGAAGCCATTCTATGATGTACCTATGTCTTAAGTTTTTCAACCAGGTGACCATATTTAGGTTGTTTACAAACAACGCTGCAATGAACATGTGTCATTTCTGATATGTACAAAATATCACTGTGATAAATTCCCTGAATAATTATTGATGGGTCAAAAAGTACATATTTTAGCAGGCCCATGTTCACCATCTAGCATCCTTCACAATTTAAAAAATTTGGATTATATTCCTCTCAGGCCTTTTCATTCCATAGTCAAGAGGGTCTGAAAAACTCAATCACCTCCATATAGAAACTCTTGAATTTTTCAATTATTTCAGAAGTTCCTCGATATACTTTGTACCTTCATTATGTCTGCTTTAAAACCCCCTACCAGGATGAAACTCAGCTTTCTGGTTTGAGGGCACCACGATTTTGTACTTTCTGTTGCATTTCTAGGTTCATATTGGTTTGGGGTTACAACAGAAAACATTGGATCACCTTCTTCAGAGAGATATAAACAAGAACATTTTCTAAGGAAATCTAAGAGGAGGAATTCACTGTAAATATTTTTTTTCAAGACAAGAAAAATAAAATGTAATCCCCAGTCAAACACACCACAAACCAAGAGAGAAGTAAGAGAGAGGGTTGCACAATACAAAGACAATATTCTAACCATAACTAGATAAACTTTGCTGGGAGAAATACCAATAACCTCAGATATGCAGATGACACCACCCTTATGACAGAAAGTAAAGAGGAACTAAAAAGCCTCTTGATGAAGGTGAAAGAGGAGAGTGAAAAAGTTGGCTTAAAACTCAACATTCAGAAAACGAAGATCATGGCATCCGACCCCATCACTTCATGGGAAATAGATGGGAAAACAGTGGAAACAGTGTCAGACTTTATTTTGGGGGGGCTCCAAAATCACTGCATATGGTGACTGCAGCCATGAAATTAAGATGCTTACTCCTTGGAAGAAAAGTTATGACCAAACTAGATAGCATATTCAAAAGCAGAGACATTACTTTGCCAACAAAGATCCATCTAGTCAAGGCTATGGTTTTTCCAGTGGTCATGTATGGATGTGAGAGTTGGACTGTGAAGAAAGCTGAGAGCCAAAGAATTGATGCTTTTGAACTGTGGTGTTGGAGAAGACTCTTGAGAGTCCCTTGGACTGCAAAGAGATCCCACTAGTCCATTCTGAAGGAGATCAGCCCTGGGTGTTCTTTGGAAGGAATGATGCTAAAGCTGAAACTCCACTACTTTGGCCGCCTCATGCAAAGAGTTGACTCATTGGAAAAAACTCTGATGCTGGGAGGGATTGGGGGCAGGAGGAGAAGGGGACGACAGAGGATGAGATGGCTGGATGGCATCACTGACTCGATGGACGTGAGTCTGAGTAAACTCCGGGAGTTGGTGATGGACAGGGAGGCCTGGCGTGCTTCGATTCATGGGGTCGCAAAGAGTCGGACATGACTGAGTGACTGAACTGAACTGAATTCTTTCAGAATCAGCTTGTCCAATCCAAGCACTATTAAGTGATGGCACTAACTCAAAATTCCTCTTCCATGAATAGGGAATAATTTTCCTGCTAGCTGACACGAAGTAATTAGCCTGTTAGTAGTGTAAACAGAGTCTCATAGAAACTGTGGCTGCTTTAAAAATAATCTTTAGTAATGACAATGTGGAGAAATTTAATTTATTCAAGCTCTGCATGAGGGCTGAGGAGCTTAACAACACAAACCTTTCAGGAGTTGTCACTAAGGGCCAAATCCTTTTAAGAACTTGGTAAACATTCTTTTACTTAATCCTCACAAGGAGGTAGGTGACTATCATTATCCCTTTATGGATGAGGAAATGAGGCTTGGTGAGGTGAAGTAACTTGCCCAGGGTCATAAACATAGAAAGGAGTAGAGTTTAACCCAGGTCTATCAGACTCCAAGGGCTTCCCTGGTGGCTAGGTGGTAGAGAATCTGCCTGCTGATGCATGAGACGTGGGTTCGATCCCTGGGGTGAGAAGATCTCCTGGAAAAGGAAAGGACAAACCACTCCAGTATTCTTGTCTTGGAAATTCCATGGACAGAGGAGCCTGGTGGTCTACAGTCCACCCACTGGGGTCTCAAAAGAGTCGGACACAACTTAGAGACTAAACAACAACAACCAGACTCCACATCCACATCCGTTTAACCAAGAACCCAAGCCCTGGGGATTCATGTATTATCCCCGCTGGAATTCCTGGGGACCCTGTTAAAAACGTGTGTTTCTAGTAAGCTACATTCTCCAGAGTGAAACCCAGGAACCTGGACTTTTGACCACTTTCTCCGTTAATTCTGACGAACACGGAAATCTGAGAAAGACGGCACTCTACTTCTGCCTCTCAGTGCACACCTGAGGTCACTTTGGCACTTGGGAGCAATATTTAAAAACTGTAACAGGAGGAGAAGCTTCAATAAAAGCTGCTACACAGGTTGCCATCAAGAACCAGAATAACAGGCTTCCCTGGGGGCTCAGGGGTAGAAAAAGTGCCTGCAGATGCAGGAGATACGGTTTGATCCCTGGGTCAGGAATATACCCTGGAGTGGGAAGTGGCAACCTGCTCCAGTATTCTTGCCTGGAGAATTCCATGGACAGAGGAGCCTGGTGGGCTTGAGTTCATGAGGTCTCAAAAGAGTCGGACACAACTCAGCAACTAAGAACCAGAAGAGAAAAAGAATTTCTGGCAAACTTCAATTATGGTTTCACTGTCAGGAAAATAACTTTAAAAATTCACAGTTTCATTCTGCCTCTATTCAGTAAGAAAAGGGGTAAATAAAATTGTTCTACACCATCATTTATTCTACAAACAACCCAGAGATTAAACAGGGAATGAGTCGACGACAGAGCAACCCTGAACACAAAAAGAGGAAAGGCTGATAACGTCAATGCTAAAATACATCATTTTAATTGGAAACTTCTAACATGCAGCTTAGATTGTGCACATCATATGAAAATGCTCTTAAACTCATCTAATGTTTGTATAAACTTGAGTGCGGCCCTCTGGGAAACTAAGCTAAGGGGAAAGAGTGTGGCTCCAGAAGCTGACAGGAGATCGGACTCAGCTAGGCTCTGCTGCTTACCAGCTACACCGCTTCCGCTAACTTACTCAGCTTCCAGTTTCCGCCTCCATAAAGAGGGATGACATTCACAAGTTATCATCTGCTCCTATTCTCTCCCCTCTGATTGCCTCCCATCCTGTGAAACCCAAGAGCCCACTGCCTTCTGAGAGGCTACTGCATATACATAAATCCACCACACCTCCCGTTCTGTTTCCTCCAGTCATGCCTTCAGCCCCACTGCGTCAATCACACTGCACTCTCACTCTGATGACGCTCGAGATGCTCCCTGGGCTGACCCTGGTACCACACTTGCTCTCCTTCCCCGAAGCTACCACCTGGCCAGAGAAACAGCACTTACAGGATCTCTCTTGTACACACATCCTCCTCTCTGAAAGTCCCCCCTCCTACTTACCTACTTACACATTGACTCTGCTTGGGGACATCAAGCTCCCTGAAACCCTCCCAAGCGACAAGCATTTTCACACTTCACCTACCTGAGGTCACAGTCTTTCTCTCTGTTCCAAGTCTTGGTATTATTAGTTCACTCAACAGATATCTCAGCCCTACCACATGTAAGGGCAGGGTGGCTGGGGTGGGGGGAGTCCTGAGTCACAAAATAGGCAAAAATCTCTAAACATGGAGCTTCAATTTAAGCAGAAAAGAGGGCAACAAATCAACAAGCAGGCTAACGTATCAATTTAAATTGTGTTAAGAGGCATGAAAGATAAAAGCAGGATGTCATATGAGAATTTTTCATGGGCACAGAATACTTAATTCAGGTGAAGTGAGCAGTGGCATTTTAAGCGGAGGTATGAAGGACACAAAGGAACCAGCCAAGCAGAGTGAGGTAGTGAAGACCATTTCTGACGAAGGGGACAACCAGGCCTCTCTGAAGCCTTTTTCTTCCATGTGTCCTCAGCATCCTGTTCCAGTGGCCACACCATGGATGTTACCACAAGCAGTGCCAACACTCCTCTGATTACTGACTGAAACCCACTATCCTTAACGACACGCTTTCCTTATAGCTTGCTCGTTCACAGCTTCTATCTCATCCAGGACTCCAATGCACCGACCTACGTTCTCCACCGAGGCTCTCTTTCACTATCTTCATTTCACTATCCAATCTGTAGTCTTCAATTCTTTCCTTGCCCAGTTTATAAACCCTTTCTTGCACATACATTCAGTCCTTTGACTTGTCTTCCTCCCTTCAAATTCCTCTGGCAAAATCCCAGTCACTTGGCCTTTTCTGAGACTGTATTTGTGACAGAATTGCTAGACACACTCCAAGGAAGACCAGGAACAATACAAATTCAAGACTGCTCGCTTCACAGGGACCTGTCTACACTGCTCAGTGGCGCTCAATTCTGCAATAATTCCCTCCCCCACTCTAATGACTAACATATTCTCTCTTTTCAACGTTTTTACTCTACTCTATCTACACCTTGGCTTTCATAATACCCTGCTATAGAGGCATTCCCTCCTATTCTTCTAACCATTCCTTCTTGGATTCTTTTGTTATTTCCCCTTCTCACCCAAAGGCTGGAGATCTTTGCATGTGTGCATACTCAGTCGCTAAATCGTGGCTGACTCTTTGCGACTCCATGGACTATAACCTGGCAGGCTCCTCTGTCCGTCGGATTTCCCAGACAAGAATACTGAGGTGAGCTGCCATTTCCTTCTCCAGGGGATCTTCCTGGACTAGGGAATTAACCAAGTCCTGCACTGGCAGGCAGACTCTGCCACTGAGCCACCCAGAAACGGGCCATTGGCACTCATTGTTCTGTTTTTCCCAGGTGACTTTGTCTATTCCATGACTTTAAACACCATTCAGATGCTAGTAACCCTAGTTTGAAGACCACCATCTTAGTTTGAATCACCACCATCTGCTGATATTACTATAATGGCTCCTAACTGATTTTTCTACTCACAGTAGTTCAATCCACATAGAAACTTGAGTGACTGTTTTGAGGTGTGAATCAGATTGTGTCGTTCTCTCCCTTAAAATCCTTCAACAGATTTCCACGACTCTCAGAACAAAAGCCTAAAACCTGGCTTCTGTCTTAGTTTCCTGCGGCTCCTGTAACCAAGTACCATAACTTTGGAGCCTTAAAACAACAGAAATTGATTCTCTCACAGGTTTGGAGGCCGGAAGTCCAAAATCCAGGGGGAATGCTGGCAGGACCACACTCCCTCTAAAGGCTCTAGAGGTTTCATTCCTTGCCTTTTCCAGACTCTGGTGCCTCCAGGATCTCGTTGGCTGCTGGCTCTATCATTGCAATTTCTGCCTCTGGTTTCCTGTGACTTCTCCTCTTATCTCTCTGTATGTCTCATTTAGGGCCCACCCAGATAGCTCAGGAGGAGCTCTGCTCAAATCCTGCAAAAACCTTTTCTTTCCAATGGAGTCACACTTAGGGGTTCCAGGCATTAAGACAGGGACACATCTTCGGGAGGGTCGCCATTTAACCCGCTGCAGCCTCCAAAGACTCAGTGAGCTGTTTCTGCCTCCCCTGCAACCACACCTCCTGAAGCTTTCTTCACCTCCCAAAGCCATTGTTTATAGGCTTTACCCATCCGGGCCTTCTTTTATCTCCTTGATCAAGGACAAGCTCTTTCCCACTTGGAATTTTTGCTTATGCTAATCCCTCTCCAGGCTTCGTTGGTGGCTCAGCGGTAAAGAGTCTGCCTGCCAATGCAGGAGATGCCGGTTTGATAGCTGGGTTGGGAAGATTCCCTGGAGAAGGAAATGGCAACCCACTCCAGTATTCTTGCCTGGGAAATCCTATGGACAGAGGGCAGGCTACAGTCCACAGGGTCGCAGAAGAGTTGGACACAACTTAGTGACTAAACAACAAATTCTGCCTCTCGTCTTTGCTTAGCTAGCTCCTCCTTCAGGTCTTGAATTGAATCTAACACACAGAGAAGTGTTCTTTGACCCCCATAAACTTAAGTATATTGCCCCAGTTATCATCCTTCAAAGAACCCTGTTCCTTTTCTTCACCATAAGTTGTATCTGCACATGATCTGTGCTTATGTGTTAATATCTGTGTCTATCACTGGACCATTAATTCTTCGTACCATTGTAAGAAGCACATCTGTTTTGTACACTTCTGTATGAACACCCAAGCATAGGATAGCACCTGGCAAACAGCAGAACTAAATTAAGAAGAAAGAAAGAAGTAAGTAGAATACCTCCTATTCCTTTTTGAAAGAGGATCAGATAAGTATAAATAAATGAGTTAGAATGATGATCAGGCAGTGGAGGACACTGCTGGCCCTCAGGAGACATCCTTGCCCAGCCAGCCTAGAAATGATAGAGCTGGGCAAAAAAAGGAAAAGCAGTACCCGACTACCAGAGTTAGGACTTCTCTAATCTCCAGTTCTGCCACAGACAGCTATATACTCTGTCTGGAACTCATTTCACTTTTTATAATAATCTCTACTTCCTGTTCAAAAGGATTGACTGAGGTTTTTCTGAACTTTTAGGGAAAAAACTCCAATACAAACTAAGTTCTACCTGTAGCCTAATTCTAAGCTAGGAGGTGCACAGATTTATCTAACTTCCTTAATTATGCTGAATTACAGCATGACTCAAGCATTAACAACAAATACTGCTGGGCTGGTTTAAAGTCTAGTATGCACGGAGGGGCTTCCCTGATAGCTCAGTGGGTAAAGAATCTGCCTGCAATGCAGGAGACCCAGATTTGATTCCTGGGTCAGGAAGATCCTCTGGAGAAGGAAAATGGCAACCCACTCCAGTATTCTTGCCTGGAGAATCCCACAGACAGAGGAGCCTGGCAGGCTATAGGCCATGCGGTTGCAAGAATCAGACACGAATTAGCAACTAAACCATCACGCACTGAAGGACAGAGAAGACAGCGGTCTTTTCTGAGACACGTTAAATTCCCCAGCCACTTTTTCTCCCCTAAAGTTTTGTTTTTTTCTAACTGAGATACAATTCACACACCACAAATTCATCCTTTTAAAGTATACAATTCAGTGTTTTGTTCAAAGTTATACAACCACGGTCACCATCTAATTTCAGAATATTCTCACCACCACCATCACACTCTCCAAAAAATCTACCTTCATGAGCAATCAGTCTCTATTCCTGCCTCCTCCAGGCCCTGGCAACCACTTATGTTCTGACTCTAAGGATTTTCCGGTCTTTTTTTTTTAAATGTTAATGAAACTGAAACACAGAGAGATGAAATGATTTGCATAGGGTTGCAGCCACTTAGAAACTTACCAGCAAGATTAGTATTACTCCTTATTAGGAAGATCACAACACACATGTTTAGGATAAGTTTTTAAACTGTATATAAAAGAAAAAAACAAAAGATCAGTGAAAATATATTTAGCTTGACTATGTGCATGCATGCTTAGTCGTGTCTGACTCTTTGTGACCCTATGGACTGTAGTCCTCCAAGCTCTTCTGTCCATGGAATACTGGCAAGAATTCATGTCCAGGCAAGAATACTGGAGCGAGTTGCCATTTCCTCCTCCAGGGGATCTTTCCGACCCAGGGATCGAACTTTGTATACTGCGTCTCCTGTGCTGATGGGCGAATTCTTTACCATGAGCCACCTGGGAAGCCAACTTGACAACACATACCTTAAATAAGGCTGCAAGACACCTGAAATATAAGGCAGAGTCCTGAGACTGGTGATGCTCAGGCAGTGTGTCATGCCAGGGATTAGCAGGAGTGGAGGGTGTTTGGCAAGGATTACTAAAAGAGGAAGAAAGATACTACTGGTGGACAGGAATTGTGCTTAGGGACAGGGTAATACAGATAGAAGGTTTAGGGAAGTGTGACGCTATGCAGTTTACAGGACAGACATATTTCTTTTTGGCCCAGGGTTTTGAATGTTGTGTTAGTGTGCCCACATGTCCACTTGCCTCCTTTTATAGTGCTCCCAATTTGTCCCAGAGATTTCTGACCATTTCTAGTTTGTTTATGAGTAGTTAATGCATACGACTTCCCTGGTGGCTCAGAAGTAAAGCGTCTGCCTACAATGTGGGAGACCCGAGTTCAATCCCTGGGTAGCGAAGATCCTTTGGAGAAGGCAATGGCACCAGTATTCTTGTCTGGAAAATCCCACTGTCAGAGGAGCCTGGGAGGCTACAGTCCACCGGGTCACAAAGAGTTGGACATGACTGAGCGACTTCACTTTAGTGCATGAGCAGTGTTAGAACCACTACAGAATCCTTGCTAGTTAGTGACACTTTGCAAAATAATACATGGAATCCAACTTTTTAAATATTCTACTGTCTGCATTTGTCAAATAAGTAAAATGATAACAAGTTTACCTTACTCCTATTACCAGCCGTAAATGTGTACGTAGAAAGAGTGACCCCAGAGACTAAAACCATCAGAATCCATTTGCAAAAATAATTAGGCATATGTTTTATTTTACATGTCTTAATCAATATTGCAAATATCATTAACAAAAGGAAAAAAGGGTAGAAATCGCTCATCATACACCAAAAAATTCATTGTTCAAAAGAGATTAATCTGAATCTCAACATTCTTTGTGCTCATTTAATAATATTATTAAAACATCAATTCAAAAGGACAAATAAGTCAAAACTAAGTATTTTATTAACTAAAATTGAGACCCTAAATCAACTACACAACTGAAAAATAACCTACCATCAACCTAGAAAAGTTTTATTTGCTGACATATAATGAATACTCAAGAGCCTACTATAGGGTGCATAGACAAATTTTCTTTTACAAACAAGTTATTTTGAGTTATAGAGACTCTGTAGATGACTAGATCATTGTTTTTAAATGGCTGCTAAAAATGACTATTTAGAGTCAACCTATTCACAGAATTGAACACTAAATAACATTAGTTTAGTTCAGTTCAGTCGCCAGTGATCATTTAAAGTTGAAATTCTTGTCTACCAAATTTTCATAACACTTTTTAAGCAGGTAAATTAACTTAAAAGATCTGTTAATTATATACAGCAAAAGAGCTTTGGTACCAATAAATTAGGAGTAGGAAATAAAAAATACCTTGTAGTTTTACAGTGTGTTTTAGAAATTAAATTGGAAATGGCTACATATGAAAATGTAGAAGTCTTTTTCTATTAACTACATTATTGTGAAGAATGAACCACTCGCTTATTCTGAATTACTGATATAAATAAAACACGAGCCTAAAATTTCTTCCAAAAAGATGAATGGGTCACACCCTGCAATTTAGGCAAAAGGTAAACAAAGAATTCAGTGCTTTACTTTTCAATGCTCCCTTTTTCTTTTGATGAGAGCAGAAAGATTCTAGGATAAAAATAATTCCAATAAATACATCTAGAATATATCAATCTTAGCACTCCCATCTGATAAGGGGCTAAGAAGAACAACCACCTACCAATGCAGGAGACACAGGTTCAATCCCTGGATTGGGAAGATCCCCTGGAGAAAGAAATGGCAACCCACTCCAGTATTCTTGCCTGGGAAATCCCATGGGCAGAGGAGCCTGAAGAGCTACAGTCCATCGGGTCACAAAGAGTAGGATATGACT
Organism: Bos indicus; assembly: GCF_029378745.1. NCBI lineage: Eukaryota > Metazoa > Chordata > Mammalia > Artiodactyla > Bovidae > Bos > Bos indicus. Next base: position 19,486,290 of record NC_091764.1, read on the forward strand.
AAGCGACTGAGCATGCATGAAGAACAACAAAAATAAATAAAAAGAGAAAAGTGATTTTTAAAAACCAAAAGGCAGATTGAGTAAGAGGTGAGGGTGGGTTTAGTAGAATATCTGCTGCCAATGAACGAATTCAGAGGACTATTACAAATTCTTCCTAAATTATACCCAAGGTCATGCACATTGTACATAGAATCTAAACAATTCTTTGCTACATAACATACAGAAAATTATGAACACATTTTTATTTTAAGAAAAAGAGAAACAAAATATACAAAGCAATATTACTGTTTGAAAAGGTTATTCTAAAAACTTTTGTTGAATTTAGATTTTGCCAAGTTCCTACTCTCCAAGTAGTCAAGCAGACACCAAAAACAACTTCTGAGTACTGTGGACTGATCGTTCATGGAGCATGCATTTTTCACAAATCTACAGCAAAATGAACTAGTTAAGATTTAATTCTGAATTCAGCCTGTGATTGATTTCTGGATATAACATTGGAATAAAAACAGTAAAAGTAACTTTGTAAAAGTATGTTTACTTCTCACATAAATTAGTTTGGAAAATATTAATATTCTTAACCCAAAAGATTCCTTTCAGAATTTGAAAGATCAAAGAATAAAAAACAAAATTGATTCAGCAATTCTCAAAATAAAATGAATACAAACACTGGCCACAACTTTCCACTCAATCCAAAATAAACCACTTCAGTTGAGCTCAGCTGACTTAATTTTCAAAAACCATTTCTTTTTTCCAGCTTCATACCTGGAATAACCATTTCTCAACAACATTATCCGCGTTAGCAGGGAGGAGATAAAAGTGTTCTAGAGATTGCACAGTCACTGAATGTACAAGCAGGACATTCCAGTGCTGGAGGGAATCTTCAAGACCTGCTCCAGCACCCACATTTTACAGATGAGGAAACTAAGGCCCAAAATGAGTCATTTAATCAAATGACTTGACCAAAGCCACATTGTTTGGCTGAGCCATTCATTCAGCCAGTCATTCATTCACCCACAATTACTGACAGCTATCTAGGCACCAGGCCTGGGACTCCGTGCAGAAAAGAAGCTGGAAGGCCCCATCTACCATTGCAGAGGCTATCCTTCCACTTGGAAAATCTTAAGATCAACCCTTAAAAGTCCTCATCAGCAAGAACTCTGTAGGAGAGTTTCACTGACTTTGTCCAACAGGGCTCACTTTCAGTTTCACACGTTTCAGTAAACACAGTTGGCCTCTACTGTGTTTATTTTAAGCGATTATTAAGCGTTTACTTTAAGTGATTAAGCATTAACAAAGAGAAGCACAGTATTCTGAATGAGTCCCTCTCTGATACATTCAAAGTTTAAGGAAGTGCAATCAGAAAATATCCCATACACACAAACAAGTTCACAGAGAGGACAGCTTACAAAACCAGAGCAATCTGAGGTATCAACATAGAGCAGTTAAGTCTAATAGCTCAATCCCCTCAATTCCACAAAGTGTGGAATGTAAATGGTTCCCATTTCATTCAGATGTGGGTATATTTTTCTGAGATGTCTGTATGTTAGGAAGAACTCTAAACTCAATTCCAATTCACATCCAGTGACAATATAACTAAACCAGGCCTTTTTCCTGAAGAGTAACCTTCCTTGATTTCTATTTGAGTAACAGAAAATTAGAATAAAAAAACTAAGTAAAACCTAAAATTTCATTTGGGGACTAAAGAAAATTAAAATTCTATGTACAACAAAAATAGCAACAGCTTGAACTGCACATTTCTGAGTTTTTTGTTTTTTCTTTTTAATGAGATGTGCAGTGAACTTACCCATCAACATAAATCATCCCTCATTTTGCTTGGACTTTTATATTCTTTTAATATTAAGTCTGGCACTTAAATGTTTTGTGTATCTCAAGTCACAGTCGAGTCGACTTCTTTAAGAAGTAAGAGAACATATTGACAAAGCTCTTAAATAAAACAACCCCAAAATAAGGCACTTTGAAATATTAAACAACAGCTGTCTGTGTACCCAGTTTCAGTGTTTTGTTTTCTTTTTTTTAACCAAAATGCTCCACCGCTTTTACAGAGCTGTTGCAGATGACCACTGGGTGAATGCTGATGAAATAAATCTTCACTGAGGCTCTCTGAAGGCTGACTCCCCTGAAGCTATTGTCAGTTCAGGACCAAAGTGCTGTTATGCTCCTCTATGTCTCAAACTTCCAGATTTGATTTTTATCCAGAGCATTACAAGTTCTCATCTGAACATCGGGCCCGCCCTCCTGTGTCCGGAAAGCGCTAAGACACAGTCCTGAGTGGGGATGAAAAACGGTTCCATCTTCTTTAAAATGCCAAATAATGTTTGCTGGGATAGGAAACCCATCTTTGGGACAATTTTGCATTCCCACATGCTTTTTTAGCTCGGGAACTTCTGCACATAACTCCGTCACCGAATTAAACCTTATTTCTTTGTTGGAGGTATATTCAAAGAATTGATTGCCTCCTTGACCATGGCATCCAAACAGGGAAAGGTTAGCACTTGTGGGGTTGTTGTCAGGAGCATTATAATCTAAACATTCAGAAGAGATCCCAATACTGCGAATAGCTCCGTGCCAGCCTGGCCTATCCTCTGGAACATGCAAAGTAGAAAACACATTTTTCAAATACCAGTCAAAGCTCTTGCACCTCAGCCTTTCCCGTAGTAATTTTCTTTCAGAAATATCGCCATAAGCTTCTTTCCTTGCTGGAGGGTTTCGGTTGTAGAAATGCTCTTTGTACTCGTCCATCCAGACTTCCGCTGCCCGAGCAGTATTCTGCAGGAAATTGGGCCGAGCATATGGTGCCCGCTTAGGGAATACGTGGCCCACGTGGGAACATGGGTGGATCTCCAGTTTACCTCCACACTGCCACACCCTGAAAGACAGCTCCAGGTTTTCACCTCCCCACACTTCCATCCCAGTATCGTAAGTTCCAAGGTACTGAAAATACTTCTTGCTGACTGCAAACAGTCCTCCGGCCATGGTGGGCGATCTGAATGGTTCAATTCTCGATTTACGCCTGTCCCTTTCATGTTTGGGAACAGAATGCCACTGGAATGTCAGACGCCAGTCGAACCCACCAATCATGGGCTCCCCAGTCTGCATATAGAATTCAAAAGTATTCCAGTCGATGGTGTCTATAACAGGACAAATGACCACTGTTTCATCCTTACGAATCCTTTCCAAAAGTGGCTCCAGCCAACCAGTATTACACTCACAGTGACAATCCAGGAAAGTGAGGACATCGCCAGTGGCAAAAGTGGCCCCAATCAGACGGGCCCTCACCAGCCCTTCCCGCTTGTTTGTTCTAATCAGGCGGACTCGATCCAGATTGCTGACGTAAGTTTCAAGCTGTGTCTTCAAATATACTCTGTCGCTCAAGTCATCGACTAAGATGATCTCCTTCAGAAGGACTGCGGGAGAAGTTTCTAAAACACTGTGGATGGTGCGAAGTAAAGTCGACCAGGCTTCGTTATAGAAAGCGATGATGACAGAAGTGGTCGGAAGTCGCCTGTAGTTAAACTTCTTGGACTTACACTCATACATTCTTTTATCCTCTATGTGGCGGTGCAGGGAAATCCTGTCACTGAGGTAAATGTTAATGGCATATCTCTCAATGAGTTCCTCTTGCTGCTTCAGTTCACTCTCGCTGAGCTGGAGTTTGCTGGCTTTCCCCCACTCCCCAAGGGCATGGGAATCTGCAGGGGGCTTCTCATACAGCGGTCGAGACAAATCCACTGCTTTCTTCCCCGGCTCTGAGAGCTGTCTTGACCCCGGCTCCCGGGCACCGCCGGCTCGTAAGGAGGCATGCAAAGTGGAGACGGAGAGTTCCACCAGGAGGTAGGCCACTGTTAGGAGCGCCAGCAGCAGACAGCTTCTGCGTGCCCACGTCCACCTTACGGCCATCCGGATCTTCATGGCTGGGGCGCGGACGCGGCCACCAGAGTCACCGCGCGCAGGGGAAGGGCTGCGGGACCCGCCACTTGAGCTCCGGGCTCAGGTAGGAGCGAACTTCCGAGCGGGTCCCTCCTTTCATGCAGGCGTTCGGCTCCTCGGCAGCCGCGGGGGCTTCCTGGGGGTCACCTGGGACCTCCGCGGGGCTCGGCCTCCGGTGCAGCCCCAACTCCTCTCTCCCCACTTCCTCCTGCCTGCCTCACAACTTTTCACAAACTCCGCAGCCAACAACACCCCACCCTCCCCGGGCCGAGGACAAACCCCTCCCCTTCCCACTTCCTCCCCCTGGTGGCGAGTTCGCGCCAGTGGTCGGCCAGGCCCGGGCCCAGGCCTGTGGGCGACTCTGCGGGGCCGGGGGGCGGGCGCACCAAGGTGACCCCGGACTCGGGTCCACTCCGGCTCCAACTGCATCTCGACCGCTCTCCACACGATTCCACCCATATAGGTCCTCAGTCGTGATGCTCCCGGGGACCCAGTGTGGATGGGCGGCAATCCTACCGATTGAGCGTCTCATCACAAAAAAAGAAAAAAAAAAAAAAAAGAAAGAAAACTTACCAAGTTGTTTGCCATTGGGGCTAAAGTCCACAGAGGTGATCGCAGCTTTGTGGCCCTTAAAGTAACGCTCCAGAACCGGATCCTCCTGGGAAGGAAAGTTGTCAAGTTTTGAAAGCAGGTGCAGACCTCGAATGTGGGGGGTCGGAGAGGAGCGCGGTCCCCTCCTGCGGGAGCCGGCCCGGGAACGGCCATATCGGTGGAGGGTTGTGGGGGAGCAGCAGCACCCCGAACGAGCACGCGCGGCCGCAGCTAATTGGGGTGTACGCCGAGCACCAGTGTCCCCCCGCAGAGCCGGCGGAATCCCCGCTCGCGCTGCCCAGAAGCGGGCGCCCGCCGGAGACCACCTGGGCAGAGCGATTGAAATGCACGTTCCGGGGCCCCGCCCGCAGGCTCGCGGTCACAGGTGCGAGGCGGAGCCCCCCGGCTTCGGTACGTTTCAAAAACCTCCCAGGTGATTCTGACGCAGGCGCTCCACGGAAACCCTAAGAGAATTCTCGGGGGCCATGGGGCCGCCGGAGCTCGGGGAGGAGCACCCGGGGCTCCGCCAGGGCTCGGCGCTCCCGGTGCCCCGGGGGCAAGGGATGAGTCACGGGCGCCCCGGGACGAGGGGCGCGGAGCTCGCAGCTCAGGATTCGGCTGAGGACTCCTGCCTCCATGTCCCGCCAGGTGCGGGTGTAGCCCCGACCTGGCTCCCCAACCCGCGGGACCGGCTCCAGGGAGGCGCACCGCAGCCCGTCCTTACCGGGGAGGAGGCCATGGGGGAGCGCTCAGCTCCCGGCTCCTGCCCGCAGGGGGAACCGGGGGGAGGGAGGGGGCGGGGTAGGAAGGGGGACCGTGCGGTGCCCGGAACCGTCTGCCCGGAGCGGCAGCGCCTCCCGGTCACTACAACAACGGCGCCCCAGTCAAACCCCGCGCTCCAGGCGTGGCCAGCCGAGCCCCGAGGCTGCGCCCGCGCCAAGAAAAGCCGGACCTCCGCCACGTGGCAAGCCGGACGCCCGGGGATCGGGTGTCGCCACACATCAAAGCCAACGTTTGCTAACACCTGAGCTCCCCCCCCCGCTTGATACCAGAAGAAGGGTAGTAACCAAGATAGGTAGGAGACCGATGCTTGGGAGAGGGTAAGGAACCTGTGATCGATGCAATCAGAATTCTATTACGCGTTAAAGAGACAGCGCGCGCGAATTTGAAGCGGGTCCCGCACAGCTTATTTTTTGATGCTGAAGAGAGTTTGATCTGAAATGAGGCGGCTTGCTATTTATTATTATACACAAAAGAACTAAATCTCTGGAGGATAGACTTGAATTTATTTAACCACTATTTTTCACGCACGCCCAGCATGTTATAAATGTAGATGCTGGATAAACGTGATGAATGAATGAATGGATGTTTTCCATCCACTTAAGGTTTTTCTGCTGCGTTTCTGTTTCAATCTCATTTGCCTGTGCTTTAGAGCTGCAAATTGATACAGTAGCATATTTGAGGTCTTTAGGAAGAGTTAGAAACATATTTTTTGTTCTGTTTAAATTATCTGGCCACATGGTAACTATAGCCATTGCTACAGTAGACTTTCCTACATAGAATATCATTTGAGCTTCAGCAACACTGCGAAGTTGATAAGAATTGTTGCCGACCTTTAGAGATTATAAACTTGATTCTTAGACATTTTGATTTAATAATCAAAGGTTACACAAAGGCAGCTCTTTCAGTTCCAAGTCCGTATCCTTTTTTACCTTGTTACAAAACTTGAAGGACTCAGCTGAAAATTACATATAGCATAAAGATTCTTGGCAGCATAAGATGGCATAATAGACCACAGCTGGTAAGATACACGGTCTATACAAATGAAAGGCATACTACACTATTACAGATTTTCTAACTCATTGTTTAGTAATAGAATTTAGTTGTAATGAATACTGTACATAGCAATCAAGCAAATTTAGACTGAAATATTAGTTCAAGTGTATGTTTGTTGAATATCTCCAGGATGTTTGGCAGTGAGGGATACAAAAGTAACTGAGATATTTTCCCCGCCTTTGAGAACTCAACAATCTAGGTTTCTGAGTTTCATGTTTTAGCATGCATAATGATGATTTTAGGGGACCTCAGTCTCAAAGATGCTGATTCAGCGTATATAAAGTGGACTCAAGGAGTCTACAGATGTATTAATAATAAGCCTCTTAGGTGATTGCCTTGGGAGTCTCAGCTGTGTACATTGAGAAACATCACTCTAGGAGGTGATGTGTCAAGATTGTTGATACTAGCAACTTATCAGCAAACTGTGGCAGGACTCTAAGCTTTGCTACTTATTCCCAGTCCAGGTTTGACTTTAAAAGAAAAAAAAAAAGACCAACATATTAAAAAAAATAATGCTGGATGCTTGTGGGTACGTAAAAGGATATACAGCACTGTGAAAACAGTTGACAGTTCCTAAAAATTTAACCCTGAGGTATATACCCAAGTGTATTAAAAACAGGGACTGGAACAGATACTTGTACACCAATATTCATAGCAGTATTATTCACAATAACAAATAAGTGGAAGCAATTCATGTATCCCACAGATAAATCAGTAAGTAAAATGTGATACATACTTACAATGCACTGTTACTCAGTCATAAAAAGGAATGAAATTCTGATACATACTGCAACATGCTATATGGTGCTTAGTCGATCAATCGTGTCAGGCTTTTTTCGACCCCATGGACTGTAGCCCGCCAGGCTCCTTTGTCCATGGGGATTCTCCAGGCAAGAATACTCGAGTGGGTTGCCATGCCTTTCCTCCAGGGGATCTTCCCCACCCAGGGATCGAACACAGGTCTCCCACATTGCAGGCGGATTCTTTACCATCTGAGCCACCAGGGAAGCCTGCTGCAGCATGGGTGAACCTTAAAACATTATGGTTTTGTTTTTGTTTTTTTAATTTAATTTTATTTTTTAACTTTACAATATTGTATTGGTTTTGCCATATATCGAAATGAATCCGCCACAAGTATACATGTGTTCCCCATCCTGAACCCTCCTCCCTCCTCCCTTTAAGTGAATAGACCAAACACAGAAGAACATATATAGTATGATTCCACCTATTGAGGTACCTCAAATATGTGGATTCATAGAGACAGACAGTAGAATGGAGGTTAATAGAATGGACTGGAGATAAGGAAGAATGGAAAGTTATTGTTTAACAGATGTGGAGTTTCTGTGTGAAATGAAGTTCTGGAAAGAGTGGTGATTGTTACAAAACATTGTGAATATACTTAATGCCATTGAACTGTACACTTACAATAGTTAAAATGGCAAAACTTATGTATATCTGACTACAATAAAAATAAATAATCAAATACATAATAATTCTGAAAACTCTGAGGACCTCAGAATTTCTCACGGTCAAGATATATCTAATATTGGGTTTAGCAGATTAACAGAAAAAGTTGGAGATGTATAAACTAGCTCAAAAAAAGAGAGAGAAATTTTTTAAGTATGGATTTTTCTCTAAGTCTCTTAGTTAAAAGAGATTCCCTGGCGGCTGAGGGGTAAAGAATCCATCTGCGAATGCCAGAGACATGAGTTTGAGCCTTGATCCGGGAAGATCCCTCATGCTGTGGAGCAACTAAGCCCATGTGGCACAACTACTGAGCTTGTGCCCTGGAGCCTGGGAGTCACGTCTACTGAACTCACGTGCGCCCTAGAGCCCATGCTCCGAAACAAGAGAAGCCACCGCAATGACAAGCCCCGCGCACCCAACTAGAGAGTAGCCCCTGCTTGCCGCAACTACAGAAAAGCCCATGCAGCAACGAAGACCCAGCATAGCCAAAAATAAATTTAAAAAAAAGTTTCCCAGGTGATGCAGTTGGTAAAGAATCCACCTGCCAGTGCAGGAGACCGAAGAGATGCATGTTCAATCCCTGGATCAGGAATATCCACTGGATGAGAAAAAGTCAACCCACTCTAGTATTATCACCTGGAAAATCCCATGGACAGAGGAACCTGGTGGGCTACCGTCCATAGGGTGGCAAAGAGTCAGTCATGACTGAGCATACACACTTGGTTAAAAATAAATTTAACTTTTTTCCAATTATCAGAAAATAAATATGAATAGGAAAAAAAATGATTGTCCCATCACTTAAAAGCTGCTTTAAAAATTTTTATTCAAGTACCTATGATAGGCTCACCACATGCCAGGTACTCTTCTAAGTACCTTAAAATTTTTGACAAATCTCATAAGAATCTGATTCAGTTCAGTTCAGTTCAGTCACTTAGTGGTGTCCGACTCTTTGCGACTCCATGAATTGCAGCACGCCAGGCCTCCCTGTCCATCACCAACTCCCGGACTCTACCCAGACTCATGTCCATCGAGTTGGTGATGCCATCCAGCAATCTCATCCTCTGTCATCCCCTTCTCCTCCTGCCCCCAATCCCTCCCAGCATCAGAGTCTTTTCCAATGAGTCAACTCTTCGCATGAGGTGGCCAAAGTACTGGAGTTTCAGCTTTAGCATCATTCCTTCCAAAGAACACCCAGGACTGGTCTCCTTTAGAATGGACTGGTTAGATAATATTAATTTTTTTCTTCCGGTTTTGTTGAGATATAACTGAATCAGCACTGTATAAGATTAGGGCATACAACATAATGAGTTGACTTTCATACATGATGAAATGATTACCACAGTAAGTTTAGTGAACATCCGTCATCTCATATAGATACAACATTTTAAAAAAATTTATTTTCCTTGTGATTCTTAGGATTTACTGTCTTAACTTTCATATAATACATCAGCGTTAATTATACTAGTCATGTTGTACATTATAGAGAGATGATATTTTTCCTATTTCCCTTGTATAGATGAGGAAATTGACATGCAGAGACATTAAGTTGCTTAGTCACAGGCACACAGCTAGGATGTGGAAGAATTTTAGATTTTAGTGGGGTGCTTCCAGACTCCACCTCTTAATCACTAAGTCATGATGCCATTTTTTGTGATTGTAAGCACATTAAAAATATGTAAAATTCTGTATCCTACCTAACACTTTTCCCAGGAAGTTTTACAAAAAGCAAGAAATATAACACCTCCTTTATTTCCATTCCACTGGCCTCATTTATTACTCCAAACTGCCCTGCCCATTATTTTCCATATTTAATTTTATTTCTTTTTTTGCTATTTCTAAACTTTGCAAACAGAAAAAGCTCAAAGGTCAGTTCAGTTCAGTCACTCAGTCGTGTCCGACTCTTTGCGACCCCATGGACTGCAGCACACCAGGCCTCCTTGTCCATCACCAATTCCCAGAGTTTACTCAAACTCATGTCCATTGAGTCAGTGATGCCATCCAACCATTTCATCCTGTGTCATCCCCTTCTCCTCCCGCCCTTCAATCTTTCCCAGCATCAGCGTCTTTTCAAATGAGTCAGCTCTTTGCATCAGGTGGCCAAAGTATTGGAGTTTCAGCTTCAGCATCAGTCCTTCCAATGAACATTCAGGACTGATTTCCTTTAGGATGGACTGGTTGGATCTCCTTGCCATCCAAGGGACTCTCAAGAGTCTTCTCCAACACCACAGTTCAAAAGCATCAATTCTTTGGCACTCAGCTTTCTTTATAGTCCAACTCTCACATCTATACATGACTACCGGGAAAACCATAGTCTTGACAGGGCCTTTGTGGGCAAAGTAATGTCTCTGCTTTTTAATATGCTGTCTAGGTTGGTCATAACTTTTCTTCCAAGGAGCAAGTGTCTTTTAATTTCATGGCTGCAGTCACCATCTGCAGTGATTTTGGAGCTCAAGGGTGGACATCTGGAAAAGTGGCCCAAGTTGGGGATTTTTTCCCCTTAAACTCAAGCCTGCTTGAGTTCATGTAATTCTACTTGCTACAGTGATCATTTGGGACCTTCTTGGATTACAAATTTATTAATCTGAATAGGAGCCACAATATTTAAAAATTTACAAGGTATCATTAGAAGCCAGGTACAAAGGTAGGACAAAATGGATTCTTTATTTAGCCCTCCTTTGCTAGATCCCCCTCAAATCAGAAATTGAGTTGATCCACGTTGACACTCTGAAGGGTTGTTATTTTAGCACCAGTCATTCCGAGGTCTGCTGCTGCTGCTGCTGCTGCTGCTAAGTCGATTCAGTCGTGTCTGACTCTCTGGGACCCCATTGACAGCAGCCCACGAGGCTCCCCCGTCCCTGGGATTCTCCAGGCAAGAATACTGGAGTGGGTTGCCATTTCCTTCTCCAATGCATGAAAGTGAAAAGTGAAAGTGAAGTCGCTCAGTCGTGTCCAACTCTTCTCGACCCCGTGGACTGCAGCCCACCAGGCTCCTCCATCCATGGGATTTTCCAGGCACCGCAGTTCCCTTCAAAGGTTGAGAATTCAGGCATAGCACAGAGGTGCCATCTGCTGTTCATTTCCCTTTATGGCACCTGGACTGAAAAACTGAGCTAGAGGCGGACACGACTGAGCAACTGAACTGAACTGAACCCTTGAACAACATGGGTTTGAACTGCACAGGTCCACTTACAAGTGGTATTTTTTTTTCAGTAAATATATTGGAATTGTTTTTTTGAAAATTTGCAACAATTTGAAAAAACTTTTAGACAAACTATGTAGCCTAGAAGTATTAAAAAATTAATAAATTTAGGTATGTCATGAATGCATAAAAATATGTAAGGTTCTGTCTATCCTTACATAGGCATAAGGTAAGTGATATTTCATATTAAATGAGTAGTGTGTTAGCCTTCTTTTGTTTTATAATTTTTCTTTCAAAGAATTACATCATAGAGTATGCCTCTCCCTTGTAATCAGAGAAACTGCATATCAGCCTAGCATCACAGGTAAGTTTTTTTTAATGTAATAATGTTTCCAATACTGTACTGTGAATAAGACTGTGATACTGTATGCTATAATAGTTTCCCTGGTGGCTCAGTCGGTAGAGTCTGCCCACAGTGTGGAAGACCCTGGGGTTCAATCCCCAGGTCAGGAGGATCCCCTGGAGAAGGAAGTGGCAACCCCTGGAGTATTCTTGCCTGGAAGATTCCATGGACAGAGGAACTTGGTGGGCTACCGTCCATGGGGTCACAAAGAGTCAGACATGACTGAGTGACTTACACTGTATGCTATAAAAATTTTATATTGATCATTCGTGAGTGTATAGGCTAAGCTATCATGAAGCATTTGTATTGATTACACCAGGCTACAATAAAGCGATCATATTGCTGCTACTTCATTATCAATGCAGAAACTGTTATACCTATAAACAAGTATGGATTTCTTTTACATGTTACCTTTCATTTTTGATGTCTAGTGTTAGTAATTTGTATAACACCTACAGTGTTTTGTATTATACAAGACAATATTGATGTAGATAGAGGCAGATGATTCACTTTGTAAACAGATGACGTAAACTTATGATATGGATAATACAGTACAGTACTGTACGTGTATTTTCTCTCCCTTATGATTTTCTTGATAACATTTTCTCTAGTTTATTGTAAGAATTCAGAATATATCAAGTATAACATACAAAATAGATGTTAATCAACTGTGTGTGTTATCAGTAAGGCTTCCAATCAACAGTAGGCCATCAGTAAAAGTTTTCCAGGAGTCAAAAGTTGTACATGGATTTTCAACTGCCTAGCATTGTTCAAAGGTCCCTGATGCTGGGAAAGATTGAGGGCAAAGGAGAAGGGGGCAGCAGAGGATGAGATGGTTACTTAGCATCACCAACTCAATAGACATGAGTTCGAGCAAATTCCAGGAGATAGTGAGGGACAGGGAAGCCTGGCCTGCTGCAGTCCATGGGGTCCAAAGAGTTGGATACAACTTAGCAACTGAACAACCACCTGTAGCCTGTTGCCAGGCAGTTTAACTCTTCTGGATACAGTTGCTTCATAGTAGCCGAGAATACATAGAAAGCGAAGTACCAGATCCTTCTGAACCATTAAAGCATTAACCTTTTTTCTTTTAAAGACTGTGAATGATTTATATCAATTAACATTAAGTCACCAAGTCCTATCAACTACATTCTCACAACTGATTTTCCCATCTTTCTGTTCTTTTGGCTCCAGCCCTTCTATAGATCCTCTGCTTCTGCCTCCTGGAGTATTTCTGTAATCCCAACTTACTTTCCGATTTCCAAACTTACCTGTGTCTGTCTGTCCTTCATGGTGCTAACAAATAGGTAAGAATCATCAGAGCAGCCAAAGTACCAATTCCCACCCCAGAGATTTTGATTTAGAAAGTCTGATGTGAATATAAGAAATCTATAGGTTCTCAAATAAGCTTTCCAGGTGATTATAATGTGCATCAATATTTGGGAGCCACTGGGCAAATCATGCCACAGGACTTCTTTAAAATGAATTTTGTGGCTACCTGGTCTAAGCCTCAAACCAAGTCTTATTTTATATTCAACCATCACTTCAAGGGATTCCCTGATAGCTCAGTTAGTAAAGAATCTGACTGCAATGCAGGAGACCCCAATTTGATTCCTGGGTTGGGAAGATCCGCTGGAGAAGAGATAGGCTACCCATTCTAGTATTCTTATGCTTGCTCTGGCTCGGCTGGTAAAGAACTAGCCTGCAATGCGGGAAACCTGGGAATGACCCTGGGTTGGGAAGATCCCCTGGAGAAGGGAAAGGCTATCCACTCTAGTATTCTGGACTGGAGAATTCTATGGACTGTATATTCCATGTGGTCACAAAGAATTGGACAGGACTGAGTGACTTTCACTTTCACCTAGCTCCCCCAAGCCAACAGTTAAGCTATTGCAGAAAATTCCTGCAGGAAATGAGCATTAGGATCACCTGAAGGACTTGTTAAACTGCAGAGAGCTGAGTCCACTTGAGAATTTCTGGTTCAGTAGATCAAGAGTCTGAGAATTTGCATTTATAATTACTAGGGTCGATGCTTATGCTATCAATGAACTATTTTGTGGAAGTCCGCAGAATAAAAAATAAAAAGTGGTGGTAGCAGGGTTAGGGAAAGAGACAGGAAGTAGAATCTGGTGTTTGCCAGGGGCTGAGGGGGAGAAGGAGATGTGGAGTTACTATTTTATGGGTGTAGAGATTCAGTTTGAGAAGATAAAGTATGTCTAGGTGGATGTACTTAGTGTCACTGAGCTATATACTGAAAAGTGGCTAAATAGTAAGTTTTACATTGGGTGTATCTTACCAAAATTGAAAACAAAAGTAAGAGAGAAGTATTGAAGGGAAAGAAAGCACATAAGTAATGGCATCCTATTTGGAGGGTGAACTTCGGTAGAACAGAGGGCACTGTAGGCATGGAGCATTCTGGCACTCTTGGGGTGCTGGCAGTAGGGATGTAAAAAAAAAAAATTAAAGTTGACATAAATAGAGCTTCCCAGGTGGCACTAGCAGTAAGAATCCATCTGCCAATGAAGGAGACATAAGAGACACATTTGATCCCTGGGTTGGGAAGAGGCCCTGGAGGAGGGCATGGCAACCCACTCCAGTATTCTTGCCTGGATCCCATGAACAGAGGAGCCTCGCTGGTCCCAGTCCATGGGGTCTCACAGACTCGGACATGACTGAAGTGACTTAGTACACGCGCACGTGACATAAATAAAATGAAGGGAGGGGGCAGAAAAAACTGAAGTGCTGTCCTTGGTCCTGAACCAATACTACCTGTTGGCAAAAGTTATCGGGCCTGCCTTCAGACACTAATAACTCTTTTTTTAAGACATATAGTTTAATATTTAATTTTCTAAAGAAAGAATGTAGCTTTTACTGTCTAAGAGTAAATAAAATCATGATAATAATTCACAATTTACCTAGCTTCTTTCATGTATATTGACAGTTGTATCAGGTTTCCACTTGTAAGAATTTTCTCCTTTTTCCCATTATGAAGAAAAGGCAATACACGCCTCCCTTCCCCTCTCCATCCTAATCATGAACTTATGCGTTAGAAGGTCATTTAAGGTAAACCATCACTATGACTTGTCAAGTAAGTATGTAAGAGGGATGAAGGGGAAGACAGAATTGAAGATGGCTGACAGGTCTTTGCTTAAATGACACTCCTCAAAGAGGCTTCAGAGACTACCCTATTTAGTGTGGCTCCTCTTTGCAGTCATTCCCTATCCCATATCCCTAACCATCCTTGATTTTCTTCATAGCCTTAGCTATTCCCTCTGCCGTTACTTCCATAAAATCTTTGCATGACCCCCTTCATTTCCTTCACTTAAGTCTCAGAAGCTTTTCAAAAATTCATGCCTCATCTCATTCTATACCACACCAGAATTTTATTTTTCTTCAAGCATGTATGCCTCACAACTTAAAAATAGTCAAATGATTTTAAAAGACATTTCACTAAAGAAGATATATAAATGGTCAGTAAGCATGAAGAGATTCCCAACATCATTAATTGGTTCAGTTCAGTCACTCAGTCGTGTCCGACTCTTTGCAACCCCATGGACTGTAGCAGGCCAGGCCTCCCTGTCCGTCACCAACTCCCAGAGTTTACTCAAACTCATGTCCATTGAGTCAGTGATGCCATCCAACCATCTCATCCTCTGTTATCTCCTTCTCCTCCTGCCTTTCAATCTTTCCCAGCATCAGGGTCTTTTCAAATGAGTCAGCTCTTTGCATCAGGTGGCCAAAGTATTGGAGTTTCAGCTTCAGCATCAGTCCTTCCAATGAACATTCAGGACTGATTTCCTTTAGGATGGACTGGTTGGATCTCCTTGCCATCCAAGGGACTCTCAAGAGTCTTCTCCAACACCACAGTTCAAAAGCATCAATTCTTTGGTGCTCAGCTTTCTTTATAGTCCAACCCTCACATACATACATGACTACTGGAAAAACCATAGCCTTGACTAGACAAACCTTTGTTGACAAAGTAAAGTCTCTGCTTTTTAATATGCTGTCTAGGTTAGTCATAACTTTCCTTCCAAGGAGTAAGTAAGTGTCTTTTAATATCATGGCTGCAGTCACCATCTGCAGTGATTTTGGAGCCCTCCAAAATAAAGTCTGTCACTGTTTCCACTGTTTCCCCATCTATTTCCCATGAAGTGATGGGACCAGATGCCATGATCTTTTTTTTGTTTGTTTTGTTTTCTGAATGTTGAGCTTTAAGCCAACTTTTTCACTCTTCTCTTTCACTTTCATCAAGAGGCTCTTTAGTTCTTCTTCACTTTCTGCCATAAGGGTGGTGTCATCTGCATATCTGAGGTTATTGATATTTCTCCTGGCAATCTTGATTCCAGCTTGTGCTTCATCCAGCCCACGTTTCTCATGATGTACTCTGCATATAAGTTAAATAAGTAGGGTGACAATATACAGCCTTGATGTACTCCTTTCCCTATTGGGAACCAGTCTGTTGTTCCATGTCCAGTTCTAACTGTTGCTTCCTGACCTGTATATAGGTTTCTCAAGAGGCATGTCAGGTGGTCTGGTATTCCCATCTCTTTCAAAATTTTCCAAAGTTTGTGGTGATCCACACAGTCAAAAGCTTTGGCATAGTCAATAGAGCAGAAATAGATGTTTTTCTGGAACTCTGTTGCCTTTTTGATAATCCAGTGGATATTGGCAATTTGATGTCTGGTTCCTCTGCCTTTTCTAAAACCAGCTTAAACATCTGGAAGTTCACGGTTCACGTACTGTTGAAATCTGGCTTGGAGAATTTTGAGCATTACTTTACTAGCATGTGAGATGAGTGCAATTGTACGATAGTTTGACAATTCTTTGGCATTGCCTTTCTTTGGGACTGGAATGAAAACACCTTTTCCAGTCCTGTGGCCACTGTTGAGTTTTCCAAATTTGCTGGCATATTGAGTGCAGCACTTTCACAGCATCATCTTTCAGGATTTGAAATAGCACAACTGGAATTCCATCACCTCCACTAGCTTTGTTCGTAGTGATGCTAATCATTAGAGAACTATAAATCAAAACCACAATGAGATACTACTTCACAGCCACCAGGATGGCTATAGTCAAAAAGATGAACAACCTTAGGTTGCAAGGATGTTTCAACATATGCAAATCAATAAATATGATGCTGCTAAGTCACTTCAATCGTGTCCGACTCTGTGCGACCCCATAGACGGCAGCCCACCAGGCTCCCCTGTCCCTGGGATTCTCCAGGCAAGAACACTGGAGTGGGTTGCCAGTTCCTTCTCCAATGCATGAAAGTGAAAAGTGAAAGTGAAGTCGCTCAGTCGTGTCCGACTCTGTGCGACCCCATAGATGGCAGCACACCAGGCTCCTCCGTCCATGGGATTTTCCAGGCAAGAGTACTGGAGTGGGGTGCCATTGTCTTCTTCAAATAAATATGATACATCACATTAAAGGATGAAAGACAAAAATCATATAATCATCATATGCCTAACCAATTTAAAAGGATGAAAGACAAAAGTCATATAATCATCATGTGCCTAGCCAATATGTCTCAGCATGATATGTGATCATTTATGTGTTTTCTCCCTCAGTAGCTCTAACCAAATCATGGTGGATATCAGTTAATGGCATCTTAAACTCCCCAAAAAAGTCTACTGTGTCCTCTTCTAGGCATCTACATCCTGTGTTGGATCAGGAGTTCCCGAAATAGTGCCTGAAGACATGAAAAAGTAATCTATTCATACGTGCCCTGATTTATTATCACTGATGCAGAGTCACTAATTGACTTTTCTCCTGCTGCTGCTGCTGACAAATTCTACTGTCAAATTACGCACATGCTAATCTTTTTCTGATGACTACTCAGAACAACAAAAAACTGCAGAACATTAGGTAGGGGTCTTGGAAAGTCTTTCAATTTCTTTCTGTTACAGGTGAGAAACCAAAGATCCCTGAAGGCTCACTGACTCCCACACTGTTCAGCTAGACCATCATGGAGCCAATCCTACAAGTTAACACTCCAGAATTCCAGGTCAGGGCTGGCCCTTGACTATGAATGTGTCCTCTATGTTCCAGATGACCTCAGCCAGAGGTTATGACTTTTTAATCTATCTTTTTATCCAGATTTAGTGGAAGTCTTATAGTCTCTATGGAATATACTTATGGTCCTCAGACTACTGATATATTTATGATATAAACATTATTAAGCATACTACTATGAACCACACAATATTTTAAATAAAAATATAAGTAAAAATGAGAACAAAGGTAGAAAACTCACTTACCTTCTAGGCCCAAGCAGATAACAGAAATGAGTGAGACAGGCTAGACTGTAGGGTTACCAATACAATACAGAGTGTCCTAAGTGAACTGCACGAGTTACACAAGACATACACTGAAAACAGTACAATAAAATCACTGTATATCTGAACTTCAGGAATTTGCAGAGAACTGGAAAGACCCTGCCCCTCTCACCTGAAGAGGGCAGCTGCCACTCAAGTCTCAGAGGTTGTTGCCATGGGAAACACAGCTCTGGTGTCACCAAATTATTTAAACTTGATAAGCTGGAAATCCAGGCTTTTAGTCAAACTCCCCCACACTGTAAAAGTTGTAAACTGACTTGGAAAATTTTACAGACTACTTGGGGGGAAAAAACATCACGTCTGTAGATTCTGATGGTGTTTAAGGGAGCCCCCAAATAAGACTTCTCTTTCCCACCCAAATGGGGAAGCAGTTGAGCCCTACAGGTTTCAGACACATGGAGGTCGAAATGCCAGCATTGCTATCACCAGTGCTGTAACAATAGTGGATTTGGCTTAAGTATTAAGGATATGGGCTTCCCAAGAGAAGCTAGTGGTAAAGAATCTGCCTGCCAATGCTGGAGACAGATGGGGGTGGTGTGGGGGGTTGGGTTCAATCCCTGATTGGGAAGCTCCCCTGGAGGAGGGCATAGCAACCCACTACAGTATTCTTGCCTGGAGAATTTCATGGGCAGAGAAAGCTGGGGGGCCACCATCCATGGGGTCACAAAGAGTGGGACACGACTGAGCGACTGAGTGTGCATGTAAGCATTAAGGATATAACCAAACAGACTCCTAGCAGGCTCCTAAATTGAAATAACCGTGTTCTACCTGATCCAGCCGTTCACTCCAGCAAAGCAGAGTTTACCCTTCAATGAAAAAAGCAAACTGGAACACTCCCTCTTCGCAGACATAAGAGGCAGGACATGGAGAAAGGCGGAGCTGGGTGTGCTCTGCCCCTTCTTCCCGACTCTTCGGGCAACTCTGCAACAGGGAAAGCCAAAGGGGAGAGGAGGTGGATGCTTTAATTTCTGAAATAAAACTGTTTTGAATTAAGGGTGTACTGGAAGGCATTTTATTATCAGTGAAAAAACAGATGAGGCATGGGGCTTCCTCCTCCCCCTTGCAGATTTCACACAGAGAGGAAGAAGTAGGCCTTTGCGTAAGTTTGAATGGGCAGAAGAAGAAAAGAATTAAATTGTTTTCTAATTGCACCTGATGAATCCCGCTTTTTTATTAACATGAATGTTGCAGATATTTTTAGTTTGAATAACTGAAAACGCATCTCAAACTGGCTGGTGTAACAGATGTGGGCACAGTGTGGTTGAGACCACAGATCTGTTTCCTGTGGTTCTCTTAGATCTGCCTCTCTCCATGCTGGCTTCTTCCTCAGACCCAGCACCCTGCTTGGTTACAAAAAGGCAACTGGCAGCAGATGTAACTTCATGTTCCCGGTTCACTTCTGAAGGGGAGAACATTACTTCCTGAAAGGGAGGATCAGAGATTCTCAGTTCCCTGCTGAGTAGAACACCTGCGAAGAAATCCCTGTGGCTAGGGAAATGCCACATTCTGGCTGGATTAGGCTTGTATAAATTAATCCAGTCAATGGAACATAATTAAACTACCCAGGATCCTTCCACAAACGCTAGTGAAAAGGTAGACACAATCAAAATGCAAGGCTGCTACCAAGTAGGATGGAAATGATGTGGGTGTGAGATGGGGAAAATGTACACCATGAGAGATGAGGCCGGACTGAATAGAAGACACGGCTGTTGACCCATGACCTCTGAAGAGGAAAAGGGGTTGGGTAGAGGCCAGGAAGAGACTGGACTATAAAGGGGTTGGACACAGAGTGTGAAAGGGCTCTGCAGACCGGTGAATTAATCGAAGAATCCTGGAGCTCTAAACAGCACATTATATTATGGAAACTGTAAAGAGTTGATTTGTTGGCGTACGAGGTCCCAGGGAGATGAGGGAGAGGTAAGAGTGTCAACCCGAGGAATCTGGACACAGGATGAGTAGAACTGTTAGGAGCTAGAAGCCACTCTCAAATAGGGCAATTGAGAGCTTGTGGGAAGGATTAAGGGAAATAACAGAGATATGCTGTGTTGCTGTTGTTCCGTTGCCAAGTTGTCTGATTCTTTGCGACCCCATGGACTGCAGCATGCCAGGATTCCCTGTCCCTCTTTATAAAGGCATAAAGAGACTTGCTGTATTATGAGGTAATAACAACACAAAGTCATTGCCATCCCTAGGTCTGAAGGGGTACAGGGAGAGCCAACACCAATGGACCAGAAATCTCAGAGTCTAATGACAGGAGCTGTGGGCTTTGCTGGAAGGGTGGTGTTGTCTGCTCTTAGAAACCTGGCTGGGAGGAGCCTGGAGAAATAATACTCTAGACCTCAGCGCTGGTGACTTCCATGGGTTAGGATAAACTAGAAGTTGGTGGGTGAGGGACATTATGAAGGCAGTCTATTACAAGTCAGCATCTGGGGTCCGGAGCAGAGTGGAAAGTGGTGGAGTGTAGAGCTAAAGGGACAAACAGGAAACAATCAGCACAGAAGGAGGGTGAACCCCTGGAGGAATAAACAAAATCTCATAAAGCATCCTGGGGGGCCCAGGACGTTATTGAAAATTTCAAAGTTGGAGCAACACTGGCCTCTAGAGGGAGCTCAAGGATTTCTCTCCTTGCACTCACTGGCTCTAGAGGCAAAACATCAATAGAGGCTTAAAGAAGAAATATATAGATTCCACGGAAAAAGCCCTCAGCTGGGAGAGGAAAGGAATTGCTCCCAGAAATGGAAAATTTCCCTTCGCACTTAGATTTGCTACATTTGGGTTGATTTGTAATAATACCAATTAAATAAAACTGCCACTAAGCATTATTCACTGGATGCCAAGTTTTAGTACAGCGTTTAGTACAATTCTTCAAGGTATACACCACTTAAATTCCCATTTTACAGATTAGGGGACTGGGAGAGCCTGGATTTGGACCCACATAAGGCTAAGCCACTCTGCTCCTTTTTGCTTCCAGGTTGCTGGTTTAGTCCACTAAAGGTTGCCCTTCCTTAGAAGCCGAATAAAGCCATATAGCCTAATAAAGCCAGGGCAGGGTCCAGGGAAAAGGAGCCTGAAAGTGGAAGAAGCTTTCTATGTTAGGGTTTATCGTCATTGAACAATTTTAAGCACATATTTAATGACTGACACTGACTACCTGCCAGGCTCTGGACCAGGCGCCAAGGTTCCCCAGATGAGAGCACGACCTGCAGCACCTAAGGGAGTTCAGAGTCTGCTTAAGCAGAGGCGCATCCCGAGTCTACGACATGCCACCTGGCTGAGCGGGGCCAGGCACTTAAGTCACTCAATACTCTGTTTCCTCATCCATAAAACATACAGAGTAGATAAATACTACTTAAGAGCAATGCCATGGGAGCTTCCCTGATGGCTCAGTGGTAGAGAGTCCACCTGTCAATGCGGGATACATGGGTTTGATCCCTGATCTGGGAAGACTCCACGTGCCGTGGAGCAGCTAGGCCCGTGAGCAACAACTATCGAGCCTGTGCTCTCCAGCCTGGGAACCACAACTACGGAAGCCCGTGCACCCTACGGCCCTCTGCAGCAAGAGAAGCTATCGCAATGAGAAGCCCACACACCACAGCTAGAGAGCAGCCCCGCTCTCTGCAGCTGGAGAAAAACCTGATCAGCAATGAAGACCCAGCAGAGCCAGAATGAAAGAAAGAACAGCACCGTGCATGTTGTTAATGTTACAAAAGTATGAGCTGCTGTCTTTACGACATGCTGTCAGCCTCTGAAGCTTCTACAGTAGGTGGAGAGATAGAAAGACAAGGTCAGGTTTTTGGCCTGAGGAGCCAAAGGAATCAAAAAGACCACACTGTCTGCCACAGTGGCAAAGTCCAAGGTTATGTGGGGGGAAAAAAAAGTCTTCTGGAGGCTCTAAGGAAACCCAGTTCAGCTGTTGGTCTGGGGGTCAGAGCTCTAAGTTCCAAGGCAGCAGACAGCGCTTGTCTGGCATTCCAATTCTGATCAGTTGATATTGGCTGCCTAGACCAATAGTCAGAGGGCTTCTCAGACTATATGTAGGATTAATGGAAAGAATGCCACGAGCCAGAGAAGATGTCTGCCATTGATTCAGGATTGAGAGGGGAGAGCACGTGATTCTAGAAATGTGTTCTTTTGCCTGGAATATTCCTTGAGCAGAGTCCTCTGGGGAGGACTCGGAGGTCCTGACCAAAGTCTGAGATGAAGGTAATCCCCTGGTTTCCCAGTCTGTCCAGGACCGTCCTTGACTCAGCGCTGAAGGAATCCCCTCAATCTCAGGCACAACCCAATTCATGTCACAGGCTTTTTATACCTGACAACGCTTAACAAAACAAACAGCAACAAAAAACTATGAACTCAGACCAGCTGAGATGACTGGGTGTTTTTTTTTTTTTTCAGTCTGAGGAGAGGCATGGATTCTGGCCTGCTGTAATGTGTTGGCCTGTATGTCCCCTAAATTTCCTTTCTCCTCACAGCAGCCAATCGTATCTCAATTTCTCAGCGATTTTCCCTGCTCTATGCACTGGAAGTCTTAGCAGGAAACAGATGGCACCCTCAATGGGGTTTAACTGAAAAGCATTGCGCTCAGGGATTATTTACAGAGGCGTGGGCAGGGTTAGTGGGGCTGACAAGATCTAGGGAGACCCCCAGGGATTAGCCCTCAGCCCCAGAGGGGTGCAGCTCCTGGTGTGCTGAGAGCTGAGCTGCCCAGGGAGACCCACGGCTGGGAGCTGGAGCCTCGGCCAGCAGGAGCCCAGGGAAGGCGGATGCCTCCCTGACCTCGCCCGCCTCCTGCCCTCTGGCCTCCTGCCAGTGCCTCCGGTCAGAGGGCAGGGAAACCATGCCAGGCGCCTGTGCAGTAGCAGTCAGAGTCCAGGCCCCAGAGCCTGGCCAAAAAGGACAGAGAAAAGACCTAAGAAGAACCGGGCTAGGCCGCCCTGCTGTCACTCAGCTTCCATTCTAGTCCTTTCCTCCCCTGGAGAAAGCAGCTCAGGTCCACAGTCATGAGAACACTCGAAGTTTCATCACTGAGGGATGACGGAGTTCGTTCCTGCTGCTTGCTGGACACTAGACCCGGCAGGCCGCAAGGTGGGCAGGAGAGGGAGATGAGGAGCAAGCAGGGACAACAGAGTCCGGCTGCTGCAGCCCCAGGCCTGAGCAGATCTAATGTGACCATCCTGACTGCCTTCTCCCGCCCCCTCTCCTCATGATGCCCCAACTCTCAGCTAGCACCCTGGCAGTGAAGGCAGTGCTGACCTGAAGGAATGAGCCCACCCTTCAATTCCTCAGGACCCAGCTATCATACTTAGCGCTCTGTCATTATGGAGTTGTTCTGGTCTCCCCTTGACCATGTCAGCTGCACAGGGAGTACGTCACAGCACTGTCCCCATTTGGTAGCAATCCAATTTCTCCCTGTTAAACAGAATCAATCACACTGGCCCATAGAAACACCCAATGCTTTGCCCTTAATTATGGTAGGCACAGCCTGAGATGGCCATGGGGCATTTTCAGTGCTGTGCAGTGGAAATATGCCTCCCTGTTTGGCACAAGGACTGCAAACTCACTAGATACAAAATGTTTCAGGGACAGGAAGATAACCTTCTTGAAGAGGGTTATTCAGGGTAGCAGTGAGAGAAGTCACTTCCGCCTCTGCCCTGGGTGCCTACAGACATGTACTCAGCACCTTGTATGTATTGACCACTGATCTGACCACTTGATGAACAACACTCCAACCTCACACGAGGTCGTCTCCCTTGCTGCCCCTTCCATAAACCAGACCTTCAATAAGTCAGACAAAGACAAGTACCATATGATATCCCTTATACCTGGAATCTAAAAATAATGATACAAATGAATCTTAAAAATGAACAGATTTAGAAAACTAACTTGATCCACTAAAGGGGGAAGTTGGGGGGGGGATAAATCAGGAGTTTGGGATTAACATACACACACTACTATAAATAAAACAGATAATCAACAAGGACCTAGGGCTTCCCTGGTGGCTCAGCTGGTAAAGAGTCTGCCTGCAGTGCAGGAGACCTGGGTTTGATCCCTGGGTTGGGAGGATCCCCTGGAGAAGGGAAAGGCTTCTGGAGTATTCTGGCCTGGAGAATTCCATGGACTGTATAGTCCATGGGGTCACAAAGAGTCAGACATGACTGAGTGACTTTCACTTTCACTTTTCACTGTAAAGTACAGGGAGCTCTACTCAATATCCTGAAATAACCTATGCGGGAAAGGAATCTAGAAGAGAATGGATATACGGGTACGGATCACAGTGACTTTGCTGTCCACTTGAAACTAGCACAACATTGTAAATCGACGATACTCAAATATAAAGTACAAATTAAAATTAAGGAAACTGAGACTTCAGTATGACACTCCAGCATTCCATCAAGCCAGGTGCTTCTAGGTGATGCAAGAAACAATGGATTTCTTGATGTCAGCTCTCAGTACCACAGTTATTTCATGGTAACTGAGTTCCGCAGTCAAAGGCAGTGACGTGCCTGATACCATGGGGATGAAGAAGGCAGTCTATCAACCACCTATGGTAACGCTGGCGGAAGCACAACAAGCAGTAAGGGGGGATCACTCTCCAGAATACGCAACTATCCCCATAAAGATGCAGTATAGCACTGCCTCTTCCAAACTGGAGTGCGCCAAAATAATTGACCTGAGTGGCTGATGCTCCTAGGAAACGGTGCCACACAGGGACTCAGGGTTGGATTCTGGTTTAGAAAGTTGGACGCTCTGCGGCGGCACGGGCTAGATCAACTGTGGGGAGAGGAAACACACATTTTTGTCTCCATGTATTGCGTCTATCTCGGTTCCCACAGCCACTTGGAACTTGAGCCATTTATGTAAGTGCACAGATGGCCAGGGGAGGGGGTTCACTGACAAACAAGGCGTAGGCCATCTTGGCTGCCTCCTTACTTAGCCTTCCATGCAATGAATGTCCTCTGGGGGCCATTTACGTGAGACTCAAGTCGCTTCAAACACCGTGGCCATTCTTAGGGGTCCATGACATAATTTCCCTGCAGATGATCTTGGCATCAGTCTTCCAAGATGTTTAAAAGTTACTGAGTCCCTGATTAGTCCATCCACCTGTTAGCTATTGCCCATGAAACAGTATATTTCAGGAAAACTCATCTTACCTTTTTTTTCATGTCAAGTGACCAACCAGATCACTTCAGTGCCTGAAGTTCTATCAGAGGGAGATTTCCCTCCGAATTGCAGAGCCACCCTAGACAGATACATCCTTAAATCAGGCCAGAGTCCCCCTGTCTTCTGATTATTTGGTCAGAGGGAGTTCCCTGAGGCCAGAGGTAGGGTTTGAGGGAGAGGTGGGAAACAGCAAGAAATCTGAGTCATCTGCTTCTGCAGCAAAGAGAAGTGCTGAGAATAGAACTGGGGATGTGAAGGGATAACAGCTCACCCACATGCGTGCAAGTTCTTTACCCTTAAATGTAAATGGGATTTAAATGGAACTTCAGGAAGCTTCTTCTTACTTTATGTGAGAAATTCTTATAGACCTAACAGCATCGATATTCAAGCCAAGAAGACAATAAAGGAATAACAACTTAGCACTTGACATATATTTCTGACACACAATGTATTTCTTAGTCCATCTTAAATGTACCTGAGGTAAAAGTAGATGCTTCTTACAACTGAGCTTAATTGATTTTTGCCAGAAAGTCTGTTTGGAAATGTGAGCTTCTGATACATTTCTTTTGTGTGTGCTTTGTAAAACATTTCATTTTTCTGTTTGCTTTCCCAGTGAGGGGAAAAAAATCACATCAGTTCTATAAGATCAGTTATATATAAGCAATCTTAAAACTGCTGGAGCCCCAGTATGGAGTCTTTAAAATAAATGTGCTTAAGCTAAGCCATGATGTCAGAAGCCATGAAAGGTAGCACAAGGGGGCATCTAGTGGCTGATAATGTGTGTTTCTTCTTCTGGGCATTGATTACACAGGAAACTTCATTTTGTGAAATTACAACAAGCTATGTGCTTATGATAGATGTACTCTTGTACATGTCTGTTATACTTCAATAGGAAGGGGAAAATAAAATGCGTTTTATATAATCATGACATTCTTGCAAAAGTTTTCCTGAGCTAGAAATTAGATTAGACAATTTTGCAAAATGCTGCACAATTAGTGCCTTTTTCCAACTAACCAACCCACCAGAATCATGTATTGGAAGGTCTAGGATGCACAGCATTGCATTAAATATTGTCCATAGCTTTGTGGGGAGAGCAACATATCTACATTAAAAGCAATTAATTCACAACAGAAATATTTATTGAGTACCTACTAAGTAGCAGACATTATTCTAGATTCGTGAGCTTACACAAGTGAGCAAAACAGGCAGAATTCTTGTCCTTGTGGAACTGATGGCTTAGTGAGAGAACACAGCCAGTTAGCAACAGATAATAAGTAAACTGCGTGATGTATCAGATGGTGACATGGGATGTTCAAGAAAGTCGAGCAGTGTAAGAGGGACTGGGAGTGTTGTGAGGGAAGTTGCAATTTTAAATAAGATGTTCAGGGAGGTGTTACTAAGAAGGTGATAGTTAAGTAAAAATGCCCAACTCTTTGTGACCCCAGGGACTGTAGCCCACCAGGCTCCTCTGTCCATGGAATTCTCCAGGCAAGAATACTGGAGTAGGTAACCATTCCCTTCTCCAGGGGATCTTCCCAACCCAGGGATTGAACCTGTGCCTTCTGCACTGCACACAGATCTTTTCACCATCTGAGCCACTTTGGAAGCCCCAAAAGAAGATGCTACCTATGTGTAAAGGTGGAGGAAAGGAATCTAGGCAGAGGAAACAATGAGCCAGGAAAGGACCTGATGAGTTCCAGCCAAGGAAACCAGTGTATTAGGATAAGGTGAGTCAAGGGAAAAGGAGTAGTTGTGAGGTCAGGGAATTAATGGAAGGAAAGATAACTGTAAGCTGCTCTATGATTTTGGTATTTACTTTCAATGAAATGGGGCAAAAATCTGAGTAAGGGAGTGTCATGAGCTGACATACATTTTGAAAGTATCTAGTTGCTTTTTGTAAATAGACAACAAAGGAGGAAGAGTAGTAGGAAAGGAAAGCCTCCTACACTGTTGGTGGGAATGTAAATTGGGCAGCCACTATGGAGAATGGTATGGCGTTTCCTTTAAAAACTAAAACTCAAGTTACCATATAATCAAGCAGTCTCACTCCTGGGCATATATCAAAAAAAACCCCTGAAAACTCTAATCTGAAAAGATACATACACCCTAATGTTCATAGCAGCACTGTTTACAATAGCTAAGACATGGAAGCAACCTAAATGTCCATTAACAGATAAATAGATAAAGAAGATATATATAATATATATGCTATATACATACATAACATATATATATATATATATATACACGCACACACACAACAGGATACTATTTAGCTGTAAAAAGAATGAAATAGTGCCATTTATAGCAACATCAGTGGACCTAAGGGATGATCATACTAAGTGAAGTAAGTCAGACAAAGATAAATATCGTAGGATATCACCTATATATGAAATCTTAAAAAATGATTAGAATGAACTTATTTAAAAAACAGAATAGTGTCAAAGACATAGAAGGAGTGGGGATAAATTAGGGATTGGAGATTAATGGCTATACACTGCTATATATAAAATAGGTAACTAATAAGGACCTACTGTACTGTATAGCACAGGGAACTCTTTGCAATACTTTGTAATGACTATATGGGGAAAAAAATCTGAAAAAGAGTAGATATATGTATAACTGATTCACTTTGCTGTACAGCAGAAACTAACACAACATTTTAAATCAACTATACTACAATAAAAATATTTTTAAATAATGAGGACCTACTGTATAGCACAGGGCTTTTCATATCTTGTAATAATCTGATAGAAAAGAATCTGAAAAATAATATATTTATATATATGTATTAATATATACATGTGTGCCATGCATGCTTAGTCATAACCAACTCTTTCTGACCCCATGGACTGTACCCCCGCCAGCCTCCTTTGTCCATGGAATTTTCCAGGCAAGAATACTGGAGTGGGTTGCTATTTCCTCCTCGAGTGGATCTTTCTGACCCAAGGGTTGAACCCATGACTCCTGCATCTACTACATTGGCAGGTGGATTCTTTACCACTGCTGCCACCTTTGAAGACCCATATGTGTGTGTGTTTATAAATCACTTTGCTGTATACTTGAAACATTGTAAATCAACTATACTTCAATTTTTTTTTTTTAATTGACAAACAGAAAAAGAGTAGCAGCAGGAAGACCCATCAGGAAACTTTTGCAATAACACAGGGGAAAAACGATGGCGATGATGGTGCCTGGGCCAGGCTGGTAGCAGCAGACATGCATATCATTGTCAGGGTTTGTGTATATTTTGAAGATTGAACCGACAGGATTTGTTGAAAGATTGGGCATGAGACTTGAGTAGTCAAGCATGGTTTTGAGGTTTCAGGACTGAGCAAGGTGAAGTTGTCATCAACTCAGCTGAGGAAGACTGTGGGTAGGGCAGGGCTGGGGAGGAACATGGCAAGTTCGGTTGGGGGCACCATGAGTTTGGGACATCTGTCAGACATCCTAATAGAGAGGTCAAGTAGGTCGTGAAGCATCTATGAGTTTAGAGTTCAAAATAAATGTGTGAATGCAAATGTAAATTACAGATTAATAGGCACAGAGGCTATATAAGATTATATGAGATAACCAGGAAAAAAAAACACAAAATAGAGAAGCGAACCAAAGAGAAGGACCAAGCAATAGAGAAAGAACAGCCAGTTCTGTTCTAAGGCATCCTAAGCCCGCAACAGAACTGGTTGACTTTCCACTGTTATAACTACCTTCCAGGAAAAGAAGTCCAAGGGCATTTTACTAGTTTCTATGCCAAGCCATGATCATGAATAATCGCACAGTACCTGGAACATAGTAATAAGAGCTTCTGAATTATTACAAATTGTTGAATGAGTTATTTCAGGGCTCTGGGGACAGGCTAAAATCTCCTGAGGTTTGAGCTCTTTTTATTAGAGAGATTTGATATTCTAAATACATTTAGACTGCCTCCCCTTCATACCCTCCGGGCACAGTGGGGATCAGATGGGCCAAGGTGCTTCCTCCTTGGGACTGAGCTGAAAGGCTGAAGGTGGCTTCACTCAAAACAAGCTGCTCTTTCTCCCTAATCAACTCTATCTGATCAATTCTTTTTTATTTTGAAACATCTACCTGCTGTGACCAAGCATTCTTCTTGGTATCCCCGGAGAGGGGAGAGTCTCTGGGCCATCTCCCCTCTCAGCAGCTTGCTTCCTCTCCTCACTGAAGCCTCTGTTAATGTCATCTCCTCAGAGAAGCCTATTAGCATCATTTGATCTCAAGCTGTCCTAGTCTCTTCCACTTTCTTTTTATACCACTCATTACTATCTGCCACTTTATTAATTTGTTGGACGGTTGGTGATATGAACTGAGATGTATCCCCTTAAACTTTGTATGTTGAAGCCCTACTTCTCAGCATACTATATGTAGATTGAGAACCAATTAAGGTTAAATGAGGTTCTTAGAGTGGCTCCTTGATCCAACAGGATTAGTGTCCTTATAAGAAGAGACACCAGAGATTCGTCTCTCTCTTTGTGTGAGGACACAGAGATAAGGTGGCCATGAGCAAGCCAGAAAGAGCTCTCGCTAGAAACCAAATTAGCCAATACTTTGATGTTGGACTTCTAGCTTCTGGAACCATGAGAAATAAATTTCTGTTGCTTGAAGCCTCCCAGTCTACAGTATTTTGTGAGGGCAGGCCGAGCTGACTGAGACCATTGGTTACCTCCTGCCTCTTCCACTAAAAGAGTCTTTTTAAAGCAGGATTTGGGGGGTTTATTTTTCTTATGTCAGTGTATGCAACTAGAACAAAGTCTCACTCATAGCAGGCCACTCACTAAATGTGGATGCACGAATCAACTCTCAGATCTTGTCGAGATGTCACTTAGGGGATGACCTAAGGGGATGTGGAAGGATCACGCTGAGCAAGAGCTAAAGTCAAGAACACGTGGTCCCTGGCTCACGAGAAGCCTGCAATCTGATCACTCTGGGTTAGGTTGCTCTGTTAGGCTGATAGCAATTCACTTCCCCAAACTCTAAATTCCGTTTCCTGCTAGGCTGCAGAGAGGAGGGACAGTGCTTCGGGTAATAACAACCCTCATTTTAGCAGAGGCTCCAGGCTGTTTTCCATGAGAGTCATCTCCGGGCAAACACAGCAGGTTTTCAAAATAAATTTAGTGTCTCATTTGGGATGAATAGTCTGCATTTTCATCTTGTAAATCATACCCAGCAATCCTTTTCTCAACTTTGACCCTTGAAGAGTGGAGGAAATGGTATTTCTGAGCAAACCTGTCACTGGATGGGAGTCTAGTACACTTGTAGGAAAGGGTATGGAGAAAATCCTTATCTCTTTTGTCAGGAGTCTCCCAGTGCAGGATGTTTTATCCTTGACTAAGCTCTGACTCAAAGTTTCCCAAAACACACACACATACACACACGCACGCACCAGAATTAATATATTCAGACTGAAACCAGCAAACACAGTGGCTCGTTGTGTAGAAGTTGACCTTTACTGTGACCTGACTCCATGAACTCCATAGACATGAGAGTCAAAACTAGACAGTTGTGTGGGGGAAAGGTAATGGTATTATGGATCCACAAGGCTGTAAAAGAATAACAAAGAAGATAAGCAATAAGAAAAGCTTTCAAGGTCTCACAGCTCAGTCCCCTGTTTGGAGGGAAAAGGGTTTTATTTCTGTCTCAAACGTAGGCTTCGGCAAACCCAAGCCTTGCTCTTTGTGGTGGGCTTATAAGCAGGCTAAATGGAAAAAGGGAAATTCCTGGCAAGTACTGGTTTGGAGATGGTACAAAAAAACCTCAGTAAGTATAGTGTATTTCCTCCTTTCCTGAATCCATACTAACTTGCCCAGTGAAACTTTCTTTAGTCCTTTGCTGATTCCAAAACTTATTTTAATTCGTGTGTTTCGTTTCTTATTTCCTTTCCCACAGATGGTGGGTAAAATATAAGCCTGTAAAAGTGAAGCTTAAAAGACTTTCTTTTCTTTTTTTGGGTTTCAAATATTTCACATGACTATACGGTAGTCCCACCTCATCCGCCCACACTTACATTTTTCCTCTTCCTAGCATTAATAGGTCTAAACATTTGGTTAGGCAGGAAATTTAGAATAGAAATTCCATCCACCATTCTCTTGTCTCTTGTAGGAGTTTTTAAAAACGATTGAAGAGGTTCAATTCTAGGTGCAATAGAGTGAGCACACTGAGTCATTCCACCCTCTTCATCCCACTGACTGTAGCTACGAAACCTGCATACAATAAATGAAGCATCTGAGAGCTCTGAAGGTAAATAGTAGCAGTCAGATTGGAGAAGATGACCAATATGGTGAGTTTATTACTTTTTCCCCTCTAGTATCACTTAAAATGAACTCAAGTCTGCCCCCTAATATGCAAAAACAATAATATACAATGCCAAGTGAAATTTATTCTGAGAATGCAAGACTGGTTCAGAGTTGAATATCAGTCAAGGCAATTTCATCATATCGACATTCTGAAGAGTAAACTAACAAATACCAAAAGTATGAAGTATAAAAGAAGAAATTGATAAATTGGACTTCATCAAAATTAAAAATTGTTGATATGCAAAAGACAGTAAGAGCATGAAAAGACAAGCTATTTGCAAAAGAAAATATTTGCAAATAGTATCTCTAAAAAAGGAATTTAACCAGAATACCTAAAGAACCATCAAATATCAATGAAAAGAAAACAATCCAACTCTGACATAAATCATAACAATGTTTACTTAGGTCAGTCTCCCAAGGCAATAGAAAGAAAAGCAAAAATAAATAAATGGGATGTACTTAAACCTATAAGCTTTTACACATCAGAGTCTCATTTCCTAAATGAGATGAAAAGATAGCCTACATATTAGGAAAAAATATTTGCAAACGATGTGGCCAACAAGGGCTTAATTTCCAGAATATACAAACAGCTCAGACAACTCAGTAACAAAAAATAAAAAAAACTCAATCAAAAAATGGGCAGAAGACCTAAATAGTCTTCTAGTATAGAAAGTTAAAAGTGAAAGTGAAGTCTCTCAGTCGTGTCCGACTCTTTGCGACCCCATGAACACCAGGCTCCTCCATCCATGGGATTTTCTAAGCAAGAATACTGGAGTGGGTTGCCATTTCCTTCTCCATCTACTATATAGAATAATAATAATTTCTCCAAAGAAAACATACATATTCTAAGAGGCATGTGCAAAGATGCTCAACATCACTAATTATTAGAAAAAAGCAAATCAAAACTGCAACAAGGTACCACCAAATACCAGTCAGAATGGCCATCATCACAGTCTACAGGTAACAAATACTGGAGAGAGTGTGGAGAAAAAAGAACTCTTTTGTACTGTTGGTGTAAATATAAATTGGTGTAGCCACTATGGAGATCTTAAAAAACTAAAAATAGAGTTGCCATATGATTCAGCAATCCCACTTCTGGGCATGTAACCAGAAAATGTAAAAACTCTAATTCAAAAAGAAACATGCACCCCAATGTGCACAACAACACTATTTATAATAGCCAAGACACGGAAACAAATGTCCATTGACAGACGAATGAATAAAGATGAGGTGGTACCTATGTACAATGGAATACTACTCAGCCATAAAATGAATGAAATAATGCCATTTGCTACGACATGAATGGACATAGAATTTATTGTAGCAAATGAACTAAGACAGAGAAAGATATCGTATGTTACCTTTGTGCTTAGTCGCTCAGCCGTGTCCAACTCTTTGCGATCCGATGGACTGTAGCCTGCCAGGCTCCTCTGTCCATGGGATTCTCCAGGCAGTGGGTTGCCATTTGCTTCTCCAGATGATTCCATTATGTGGAATCTAAAGTATGACACAAGTGATCTTACTTATGAAACAGAAAGAGACTCACAGACGTAGAAAACAAATGGGTTGTTACCGAAGGGGAGAGAGGGTAGAGGAAGAATAAATTAGAAGTTTGGGATTAGCAAATACAAGCTGTTAATACTATATACAAAATAGGTAACAAAATCCTATCTAATAGCACAGGGAACTATGTTCAGTGTCCTGTAGTAAACCATAATAGAAAAGAATATGAAAAAGAATATGTTTATATATGTATAACTGAACCACTTTGCCATACATCAGAAACTAATACAATGTTGTAAATCAATTATATTTCAATTAAAAAAAATAAAAGAAGCTAATATTAAAACGGGTAAAAGACTTGAGTAGATACTTTACCAAGGAGAATGCAAAGATTGCAATAAGGCCCATGAAAAGATGTTCAACGTTATTAGCCATTAAGGAAATACAACTTATAACCATGACGCATTTTTAGAATGGGTAAAATAAAAATTACCAAAATACAAAGTGGCAGCTAGGATGCAGAGCCACTGTAACTCTCGTACTTTGTTAGTGGGGATGTAAAATGGTATATGCCCTCTGGAAAAATTTTGAAAAAAATTTTTATTAGCATAGAGTTGATTTACAATGTCACATCGGTTTCTGCTATATAGCAAAGTGTATCAGGTAAAAATAAACATATATTTATTCTTTTGGGGGGCTTCCCAGATAGCTCAGTGGTAAAGAACCCATCTTTACCAATTCAGGAGATGTGAGTTCAATCCATGGGTCTGGAAGATTCCCTGCAGAAGGAAATAGCAATCCACTTCGATAGTCTTGCCTGGGAAATCCCATGGAAAAAGAAGCCTGGTGGGCTACAGTCTGTGGGGTCCCAAATGAGTTGGATACAACTTGGCAACTCAACAACAACAAACAGCAGCACATTCTCTCTCAGATTCTTTTCCCATATAGGTCACTAAAAAGTGCTGAGAAGAGGTCCTGTGTTACACCGTAGGTCCTTATTAGTTGTCTATTTTACATATAGTGGTGTGTATTTGTCAATCCCAGTTTCCCAGTTTGTCCCCCCTTACCCCCCACAACCGTACGCTTGTTTCTACATCTGTGAGGCTATTTCTGCTTTATAAATAAGTTCATTTGTACCACATGTAAGCGATATCGTATGATACTCGTCTTTCCCTGTCTGACTGACTTTGCACACTCACCACATCCAGCAATCCTATTCTCGGGTATTTACCATACAGAGATAAACACATTTACAAAAGCAAACAAGCTTTGTACAGAAGTGTTTACATAGCGGCTCTAGTCATAATCACCAAAAATTGGAAACAAGCCAAATGTCCTTTGATTAGTGAATGGATAAACAACCCATGGTGCATCAACATAATGGAACACTACTCAACAATATCATGAAACCAACTTTGAATCATTCAACAACTTTGATAAATCTCAAAGGCATTAAGCTGAGCAGAAGGAACCAGTCTGTAAAGGTTACCTATTCAATGATTCCATTTATATGAAAGTCTCTAAAGGACAAAGTCATAGTGATGAACAACAGATTAGAGCTGGAGAGAGAGTGTGATGGCAAAGGGACAACACGAGGGTGTTTGGGGCAGGATTGAGCTGTTCTGAATCTTGATTTTGGTGATGGTTCTATGAATTTATGTACATGTTAAAACTTACAGGACAGACAGTACATACAAAAAAGTCAACTTTACTGTATGTTAACTTTAAAAATAAAACTGGAGAAAACCCAGAAGATTGCACAGACACAAAGCAGGCAGAAAATCATCATTTTACTCAGTTTTCCATTTCTACTTATCTAGGGTAGAAAACTGTTCAGGCCAAGTACTTTCAGGTTTAATATTCTACATGTGTATTCATTCCCAATTTCCATCAAAGCATCCATGCAGCTTGAGTGACCCAGTGAAGATCTGGAACAGATAGCCGGGGGAAAGGACTGGCTGTCAGAAAGTTAATGACTTGGCTTGATGCCATGTTTAAAGGAACAAGCATGACATTCAAACCTTAATGGAAGTATTAAGGTTCAGTATAAAGTATTCAGTCCAGGAGACAAGGAGACAGGCTTTAGTTTTAATCAGCTTTTCCAGCAATAATCAGCAATATGTTCCAAGAGTTTGCTGGGTCAGCAAATGACCAACTTCAAGTTCTTAAGCCCACAAGAAGGATAAGCCATTGCTCTTCTATGATCCTCAAAACAAAGCTCTATATACAACAGTACTATGCCACCTGGCCTAAAATAAGACTACAAATTTGTTATTTTTTTTTTTAGACTGAAGCTGCCTGAGGACTTACCTGCCTTATGCACAGTTGCTCCCAATACCCAACATATAATAGATATTCACCTAGTGTTTACTGGATTGTGTTGAATAGTAGAAAGTAGCTTTAACTTGGGGCTTCCCAGGTGGCTCAGTGGTAAAAAAATCCACCGGCCAACGCAGGAGCCACAGGAGACTTGGGTTTGATCCCTGGGTCAGGAACATCCCTTGGAGTAGGACATGACAACCCACTCCAGTGTTCTTGCCTGGAAAACGCCAAGGACAGAGGAGCCTGGCAGGCTACAGTCCATGGGGTTGCAGAGAGTCGGACACGACTGAGCATATGCCTCTACACAGAGCTTTAACTACCAGGATTATTTTAGAGTCTTAGTTCCAGATGAGGTTAGCAGTCATAGTAAAAATAAAATGAGAATGTCTGGTAGGAAAGAGGGCTAAATGTTTTTCAAGGTCTGAACCACGAGCAGAAAAAGGAGGCATCATCTAGAATCCTAATGACGGAAGTCAGGAGACGTGAACTTGGCCCAGCCTGGGCTCTAGCTCTGCAGCACTCACAGAGCAGAAGCACAGGGAGTGCATAGCAGGGGGGCCACACCCCTTGAGCCCTGGGGAGCAGAGCTGGTATTTTTTTGAAAATATCAAGAATGAACTGAGAACACGCTTTAGCTTGGCTTGGGTCAGTTTTCAAGTCACCTCAGGAAAAGTGAGAGCTACTTGCAGGAATCGCCACGCATTATTTCTGTCAACAGCTCAGGAACGCAGGCAGCCTCGTTCCTGGACCAGCACTCTCTCAGTCTGTCTGCGATCCTTTATTGGCTCCATTTTCCTCTCTCCACCCGCCGAGTCCTCTGCTTCTGCACTGACTCCTGTTGCCACTACTAACAGGGAGATCTCTTAGAATTTTCTAGTTCTGATAGGTTACAGGATGTCACTGGGCCACGATAATGTCACAGCCTAGACAACGGACGGGCTGCCCTTGGGTGATAAACGCCTGCACACATGAGGCCACAAAAAGTCGGGGCCAGGGGTGGGGCAGTTCTCTTCACAAGTGCTAGGAGGGGATGGGACCTGACATTCAAGCACAGTGCTTCCTTGGGGTTTGGGGTTGCGGCTCATGGTATTTGGGTGACTCTCTTCTTACTGAGATGACACAACAGGTGGAGGGGTGAGTGAAGGCAGTGACTCTGCAGGCCGGAAGGACAAACTCACAGAGACTGGAGGACACAGCTCCTATTGCTGCCAGGCACTCTCAGGCCAGACACAGAGTTGGAACTTTGCTCTCTGGACCGGGAGGTGCCCTCTGCTGCAGATTTCTTTTGAGGCTCCTGCAACTCCTGCATTGACAGGCGGGTTCTTGATGACTGAGCCACCTGGGAAGCCCAGATCCTGTTACTCTACTACCTAAAACCCTGCATGTCTCCCACTCCTCAGAATCACAGCCCAGATTCTTACAATATCTGACAACGCCCAGAACAACATTGGCACCCTACTCATCCCCAGGCGCCCCCGCACCCCCACCTTGTTCTGCTGCGGGCACACCGGCCTACTGGCTATTACTTGGACACTCCAGACCTGCTCCTACCTTCGGCCCCTTGCACTAGCTGTACCTTCTGCCTAGAAAAACCGTCACCCAGGCAGCTCCAAGATTCTCTGTGATCAACTTCCAGTCTGTCCCGCCCTCTGGCCTGTGTTCTAGATTCCCCTTGTCCTGCTTCACTTTTCCATAGCTCGGATCCCTTTCGAACACAGCACATAATTAATTATTGATCAGGCTTATTTTCTCTCTCCGGTAGTAGAACATAAACTCCAGAGAACAGGAATTGTATCTATTTTCTCCACTGATCGGTCTTTAGCACCAAAAACAGCGTAGGTACAGAACAAGAGCACAAGAAAGAGCTTTGAATGAATGAGCAAGTGGGTATCAGCTACCGCGGGCGGCGTTTCCCTCCCTGGCAACCTCAACTTCTGATGATGACCTGAATCACTCCCTCACCTTTCATTCACTCATTTATTCATTTGTTTGCTCAACAATTATTTATGTGTCTGTTCTGTACCAGGCATTAGAGATAGCGAACAAAACTAAGTCACCACCTCTTTCCTTGCCAGGGAGATAGGCGATAAATACATAAACAGATTGAATGTGCTCTAATGTTACATGCTATGAGATACCAGGATATGCTGCCCCCAAATATGCTTCTTTTGCATAAGGATTATTGTAAGCTGATTATTTTGAGAAAGAAATCAGAGTAGAAATTACCCTTTTGTAAGGAAAATTTCCATTCATAAAAGAAATCTCCATTTGTAAAAAGCGTCTCTCACTCTGTACCAGGGAGAAGAGGACTCTAAATCACAGAAACCTCTTCTCCATAGAGAAGGAAGGCGCAGATGTCACTCTGCAAAGCAAGACTTACTCTTGTTTATTATATTTTCCTAGTCACCTTCCCTTAACTTGCCACCTCCCCTCCCACCTTTCTTCTTTTGTTGTAGCGGAAGATAATGTTTAAGTCCAAATTCTAAACCACTTCTGAGTCACTCTTCCCAGAGTTTCTCTCTGTATATGAGGCACGCTGCTGCTGCAGCTATTTAATCGCTCATTCATGTCCAACTCTTTGTGACCCCATGGACTGTAGCCCCCAGGCTCCTCTGTCTGTGGAATTTCCCAGGCAAGAATACTGGAGTGGGTTGCCATTTCTTTCTCCAGGGGATCTTCCCAAGCCAGGGATAGAACCTGCATCTCTCGCTTCTCCTGCATTGGCAAATGGATTCTTTACCACTGTGCCACCTGGAAGCCCAGGTATACACATGTTAATAAACTTCTGTTTGTTTTTGTCTTTTAAACTGTCTTTTGTTACAGGCTTCCCTGGTGGCTCAGACAGTAAAGCATCTGCCTCCAATGTGGGAGACCTGGGTTCAATCCCTGGGTTGGGAAGATCCCCTGAAGAAAGAAAATCCGCTCAGTACTCTTGCCTGGAAAATTCCATGGATGGAGGAGTCTGGTAGACTACAGTCCATGGGATCACAAAGAGTCGGGCACACTGAGAAACTTCACTTGGTTACAAGGACCCCAGCTGAGAACCTCAAAGAGAGGAAGTAGGATTTTTTCCTCCCCTAAAGGCCATCGTATGCTAAAGCTGGAATTTTCCTGGCAGTCCAGCAGTTGAGATTTTGCCTTCCAATGCAGGGGTACAGGTTCGAGTCCTAGTTGAGGAGATAAGATTCCACATTCCTCGTGGCCAAAAAACCAAAACATAAAACAGAAGCAATATTGTAACAAATTCAGTAAAGACCTTAAAAGTGGTCCAATTCAGTTCAGTCACTCAGTCATGTCTGACTCTTTATGACCCCATGGACTGCAGCATACCAGGCCTCCCTGTCCATCATCAACCTCTGGAGCTTGCTCAAACTCATGTCCATTGAGTTGATGATGCCATCCAACCATCTCACCCTCTGTCATCCCACTTTCCTCCCACCTTCTATCTTTGCCAGCATCAGGGTCTTTTCAAATGAGTCAACTCTTCGAATGAGGTGGCCAAATTATTGGAGCTTCAGCTTCAGCATCAGTCCTTCCAATGATATTCAAGACTGATTTCCTTTAGGATTGACTGGTTGGATCTCCTTGCAGTCCAAGGGACTCTCAAGAGTCTTCTCCAACACCACAGTTCAAAAGCATCAATTCTTCAGTGCTCAGCTTTCTTTATAGTCCAACTCTCACATTCATACATGACCACTGGAAAAACCATAGCTTTGACTAGATGGACCTTGGTTGGCAAAGTAATACCTTTCCTTTTTAATATGCTGTCTAGGTTGGTCATAACTTTCCTTCCAAGGAACAAGCGTCTTTTAATTTCATGGCTGCAGTCACTATCTGCAGTGATTCTGGAGCCCAAGAAAAGAAAGTCTGTCACTGTTTCCATTGTTTTCCCATCTATTTGTTGTGAAGTGATGGGACCGGATGCCATGATCTTAGTTTTTTGAATGTTGAGTTTTAAGGCAGGTTTTTCACTCTCTTCTTTAATTTTCATCAAGAGGATCTTTAGTTCCTCTTCACTTCCTGGTCCACATAAAAGAAATAAAAAGGAAAACAACCAATCAGGATGAGGTAGAGTGTTAGTCTCAGGAGGGTGACTAGGGAGGCATCACTGTAGAAATAACATTGGTGGAAGAGTCTGAGTGAAGTGAGGCAGGAGCTGCACGGCTTTTGGGAGAGGTGCTCTCAGCAAGAGAACGGTAAGCAAAGGACCAGCAGCAGTGGCGACATGGGTGGCATGTTGCTGCCCTCACTCAGCCAACCTCAGGTGGTACAGCCTGCCATCACCACCCGACACCTGATCAGTGGGAGGTACTGATAGCACTGGGCAAACAGCGATGCTGTTGATGTACTGTTTCAACTCTCAGATGGTTCCCCTCTTGTTCTTAGTTCTCTCTCCTGAGACAGGAAGGAAGTGGGCAGGGAACAACCATAAAAAGACAGACAGAGCTACTGAGGATACAACATAAACTGCTTAGAATCTACTAGGCCCACGATGGCAGATTTGATTTCCAGTAGGCCCTGAGTCTCGTTACATGCTCACTGTAACACACCAGCGTGCTAAATGACACACCTACAGATGCCATGAAAGTTCCAAGGCCAACACTAGAAGGCCAAAAAGTAGGTGGTGATCCAATTCCTGCAAATTCTCACCCCTTCCCCCAAATAGCTGGAACAATTCTCCCACTCATTAGCCTAGGAAATAACCCAGCCGGTAAAAATTAACCACCCCCACACTAGGGGGTTGCTCTTGCCTTTTGAAATGGACCTGTGTTCTGCCTATGGAGTGTGCATCTCTGTTTTCACTTTACTATGGCTCATTCTTGAATTCTTTCCTGCAGGAAGCCAAGGAACTTTGTGAGACCTGGGACATGACCATTCTCTCAAGCCCCATTTCCTGCAACCTCTTTACAAAGGATATAAATAAACCTACTTTTACCTAGCACTTTGCCTCTCACGGAATGCCTTCTGCACTTAAACATAAAGAAGTTGAGTTTCATTAAGTCTGGAGATGAGTCATGCAGCTTCAGTTGGAAGATGCAAGTCCCATCTGAGGTGTGCAGTTTCACTCCCACTTGCCATGGCAGCCCTTCCCAGCATGCACACATCTCCAAACCAAAACTAAAATTAAAACACGGCAATGAAACACAGCCCTTCCAAACATGCACACATCTTCCACACCAAAGATAAAATTAAAAACACAGCAACAAACTTTTACTCGAAGCCTCTATGCTGCAGGCAACATGTTAAATTTTTTCCCACACATTTAATTCATTTAGTCTCCAAATATACAGGTTCAGTTCAGTTCAGTCGCTCAGTTGTGTCCAGCTTTTTGTGACTCCATGAACCGCAGCACGCCAGGCCTCCCTGTCCATCACCAACTCCTGGAGTTCACCCAAACCCATGTCCATTGAGTCGGTGATGCCATCCAAACCACCTCATCCTCTGTTGTCCCCTTCTCCTCCTGCCCTCAATCTTTCCCAGCATCAGGGTCTTTTCAAATGAGTCAGCTCTTCACATCAGGTGGCCAAAGTATTGGAGTTTCAGCCTCAGCATCAGTCCTTCCAGTGAACACCCAGGACTGATCTCCTTTAGGATGGACTGGTTGGATCTCCTTGCAGTTCAAGGGGACTCTCAAGAGTCTTCTCCAACACCACAGTTCAAAAGCATCAATTATTCGGTGCTCAGTTTCCAATGGCACCCCACTCCAGTATTCTTGCCTGGAAAATCCCATGGATGGAGGAGCCTGGTAGGCTGAAGTCCATGGGGTTGAGAAGAGTCGGACACGACTGAGCAACTTCACTTTCACTTTTCCCTTCCATGCATTGGAGAAGGAAATGGCAACCCACTCCAGCATTCCTGCCTGGAGAATCCCAGGGACTGGGGAGCCTGGTGGGCTGCCGTCTATGGGGTCGCACAGAGTCTAACACGACTGAAGTGACTTAGCAGCAGCAGCAGCTTTCTTTACAGTCCAACTCTCACATCCTTACATGACTACTGGAAAAAGCATAGCCTTGACTAGATGGACCTTTGTTGACAAAGTAATATCTCTGCTTTTTAATATGCTGTCTAGGTTGGTCATAACTTTCATATTTAGGTACTCCTATTTTATAGATGAGAAAATTGAAGCATAGGGATGTAAAACTTGACCAAGGATCTCACTAGTAACTGGTGGAAAGTGAAAGTGAAAGGGTTAGTCACTCAGTTGTGTCTGACTCTACAACCCCATGGACTGTAACCTGCTAGGCTCCTCTGTCCATGAAATTCTACAGGCAAGAATACAGGAATAGGTAGCCATTTCCTTCTCCAGGGGATCTTCCCAACCCAGGGACTGAACCTGGGTCTCCTGCATTGCAGGCAGATTCTCTACCATCTGAGCCACCAGGGAAGCACAGTAACTGGTGGAGCCAAGAGTCATTTTTTTAAAGACAATTTACTTCTTGAATCTTTAAATAGGAATTGTCAACATTTTTGTCCATAATTGAAGCATTTTTTAGTGTTATATGAAATAATGGTGCTTCTGATAATCAGTAATCACTTAGATGTGATGAAATTTGGTAGGTAATTGTATCAGTAATTGTTTGACCATCCCCATTCTCTTCGTACTCAGAGCAGATGAAGTAAGAGATATAGAGAGGTTGTTTGACACTGTAAGATGATGGAGTAGAAGGATGTGTGCTTATCTTCTGGGAGAACTTCAAAATTGCAGCTCGCTGCTGAGCAACCATAGAGAGGAGAATGTTGAATCCCACCAAAAAAAGATACTCCATATTCAAGGGTAAAGGAGAGGCCCCAACCAGACAGTAGGAAGGCAAAATCGCATTTAGAATCAAACTCCATACCCGTCGGAGACACTCGGAAGGGTTGAAATAGAGATGAGATCAGTTCAGCCCTGACTCTGAAGTAACTGATGGAACCGATAGTCAATTCAGAGCCAGGGCTGAACTGACCTTATCTAAATTTCAACCCCATCCCTGCTGGCAAACAATGTCTCTGCATCTCTTACTTCATCTGCTCAGAATACGAAGAGCATGCTGCTAAGTCGCTTCAGTCGTGTCCAACTCTGTGTGACCCCATAGACGGCAGCCCACCAGGCTCCTCTGTCCCTGGGATTCTCCAGCCAGGACACTGGAGTGGGTTGCCATTTCCTTCTCCAATGCATAAAAGTGAAAAGTGAAAGTGAAGTCGCTCAGTTGTGTCTGACTCTTAGCGACCCCATGGACTGCAGCCCACCAGGCTCCTCTGTCCATGGGATTTTAGAGGCAAGAGTACTGGAGTGGGGTGCCATTGCCTTCTCCAACGAAGAGCATGGGGATGATCAATTACTGATACAATTACCCACCAAATTTCATCAAATCTAAGTGAGTATTGAGTATAAGAAGCACCATTATTTCGTATAACACTAAAAAGTGCTTCAAGTAAATTACGGAAAAAATGTTAAGATGACTCCTATATAAGAGATGGATGGTTCAAGCAGTAAATTTTCTTTAAAAAATAGATGATTTTTAAGTATGGTACATCCATAGCCATCAAAACCTTTTTCTTTCCTGTGTCAAAAGCTGAGATATCCCTCCTCCAATCTAAAATTCTCTCATTATGTTCTCTATTTTTTTCTCCTCCTTGACCTTTTCCCACTGATTTTTTCCCTTTCTCTCCAGTGTGTTTCAGTCCAACTTCCTCAGACTAAAAACATCTCCAGCTCTCTTTTATCTGGAAAGTCATCAGCCTGGCTCTCATAATGTCATCCTCTAGCTATTATTATTCCATTTTGCTCTTTCTCTTATTTTCCTTACTTCCTCTCTACTATTTATGTTGAGGCTCATAAAGGCTATCAGACATCAGATATTCAGATCCTAATTATTAATCCTAGTGTGTGTCTGCAACATCTTTGTTGTGAACTTGTTGCTGTGGTTGTTCTTTGCCCAGAAACCTCCCACTAGGGAACCCATCTTCCCTCACACCAACCCTTAGAAACATTGCTCAGGAGAACTGATTCACCCAATTACTTCCACCAGGAATGCGCATGTGATCCAGGCCCTGAGAGAATGCTACCTCAAGACCAACACCATGGGCAGGCACATGATCTAAACCAGACGCAATCAGATTTCTGCCCTGAACTTTCCTCTTAGGGCTCTCATGAGAGATGGAGTCTTTCTCTCGAGACTGTCCTTTCACTGCTGGTGGCCATTTGGTCCGTGATGTGGAAACAGCCTAAGTGATGGAGAAAGATATGGATCCCTCAGGTCATTCTTTGATGTCATAGATACAATTATGCATCAGACTAGGATACTCCTAGACTGTCCCCTACGTGAGTTAAAAAATTTCCTGTTTTTCATGGTGCTTGATTTGTGTTTTAGTTACTTGCAATCAAAAGTGTTAATGCAGTCTTCTACGTGCTTTTATGTGATGGTCAGTCAAGGGCAGCCACAGGAGATCACAAGAAAACCAAATTTATTATACTCATGGGTCTAGACTGGAGTCACTGTTGCCATACAGGGTCACAGGAAAAGCACCAGAATGGGGGTTTTATCTTCAAGCAGAAGACAGG
Source organism: Bos indicus (assembly GCF_029378745.1). Taxonomy (NCBI): domain Eukaryota; kingdom Metazoa; phylum Chordata; class Mammalia; order Artiodactyla; family Bovidae; genus Bos; species Bos indicus. The sequence continues at coordinate 19,529,848 of NC_091764.1, forward strand.
AAAAAGGAGGAAGGCTGAGGCTAGAAATTTTTTGCAGTTTCTAGGGGAAAGTCAAGGCATCCCAGGGTAAACAGTCTTGTTTCTGTGGGCTCTAAAGTATAGTGTCAGTCACTCAGTCATGTCCGACTCTTTGCAACCCCGAGAACTGTAGCCCAGCAGGCTCCTCTGTCTGTGGGAATTCTCCAGGAAAGAACATTGGAGTGGGTTGCCATTTCCTTCTCCAGGAGATCTTCCCAACCCAGGGGTTTAACCCTCATCTCCTGCATTGCAGGCAGATTCTTTACCATCTGAACCACCAGAGAAGTCCTAGTCACCTGACACCTGGCCTAGGATGATTAAGGCAGAGGGATATTGTCTGCTGGGGTGTGAGGCCTGATAGAGGATGGCTCTAATTGGTTTGTTGGCATATCAAAGGTGTGCTCCCAGACAGGTTCTTGGAGCTGCTCAGTCACTAAGTTGTGTTCAACTCTTTGTGACCCCATGGACTGCAGCCTGCAGTGGTTCTTTACCACTTGAGTCACCTGGGAAGCCCTTGGCTATCTCTTAAGTTTGCTAGCTCCAGGCGGAACAGTCTATCTCCAGAAAGGCTTTTTAATTTTTTTTAATTCATTTACTTTTTATTGAAGCATAATCGCTTTACAGAAGTTTGCTGTTTTCTGTCAAACCTCAGGTGTCAAAATAGCAAATAAACAGAAAATAAAAATATATATGATACCTAAAGTTTCACAGTTTTCAAAGAGCTTTGATATGCTTTGTTTCACTTGATCTGATGGCTTTGCAGGGCAGGATATGTTTGTCTTGTCTTGCTTTTGCTCATGAGTAAATTTCTGGGACTTAGCACATGTTGGACATATGACAGTTGCTCAAAAGTATTTGTTGAGTTAAACGAGAAGTATATATGTTATTATTTCTCCCATTTTATAGAACAGGATATGGAAATCAGAGAACTAGTTAGGTCCTAGAGTTGATTTAGAATGGTCTAGATTAGGAACTTCTCTGGCAGTCCAGTGCATAAGACTCTGCCTTCCAATGCAGGGGGCACAGGTTCAATACCTAGTCTCAGGAAGCTAAGATCTCACATGCCAGCGTGGTTCAGCCAAAAAAGGAGAATGGTCTAAGTTAGACTAGGGTAGCAGGCTATGGTGAAAAGCTAAACTGGGAGTGTAGGACGGACTTGGATTACTATACAGGTGGCAAATTCCATCTTAGCTTTTTTTTTTTTTTGAGTTCTACAGCAGTTCTTAACTATGTCTCATTAACTTTTGCTCTCTACAATCACTCCATCCACCCAGCAGCCAGAGTGAGCTTTTTAAAGTGTCAAATCAGATCCTATCACTCTTCTGCTGTAAGGTCTTCAGTTGTGGCCCTTTTCTTTCAGAAATAAGAGCTCCAGTCTTCAATACATAGTGTGGGGTCCTTATGACCTGGCTGGTTCTGCCCATCCTTTGGACTTTTCCTCCTACCCTTCATTTCCTCCTATCCTTCTTGCTGCTCCAGCCCCTGTAGACTTCTTTCCATTCTAGAAAAATACAGTCCTCTCCCAATTCAACGCCTTTGCCTGGAACACTCTCCCTCCTTCGCTCTGTCTTTTTTTTTTTTTAAGTATAATTTCCATTTTATTGTCATTTCAGAGAACCCAGTATTTCTTTAATCTTTAAGGACTTGGATTCTTACTTGGGCTTTGGAGGAGGACATGGGGTAGCACCTGGACGTCTAAATCGAGGATAGAGGTGTTCAGTCTTTCGGGGCTTCCGAGAGATTCCTGACTACCTTACGATGCATTGCACAATGGGCATCAAAAACACTCGCTTCAAAAATGTCCCCGAAGGCTGCGAGCGCTACGATGTTCTACATAAAGACTTCTTAGTAAACTTATCCTCGGGCAGGCACCAAGCACAGTTGGTGCAGCGAATAGGCTGCACGTGGCCGAGGCCCTTCTTGGTCCGACCATTATTCTTGTTTTTGGTCATTATTCTTTTCTTGATCATCTTGGAAGCGCAGAGGCAAGAGAGGTCCTCCTTCACTCTTTATCTAGTTAATTCCTCCTCGGTGTTGAATTTTCAGTTCCAACATCGTTTACTCTAGAGGTTTCTGAGCTCTCCTTCCCCACTCTCATTCTAGACCAGGTCTCTTGCTACCCACTCTTTTCCCCGTGTTTTGATTTCATAGCCTCTATCAGCTTGTCATGATTTATTGAGTATAGCCTCTCCAAAAGACCACCAGCATAACCTGTCACTCAAGTAAAACTTAGAAATGTCTCAGAAAGGGGAAGTCAGGAGCTGATATGATAGAGTTTTGAGGTCTTGACTCAAGTGGTTTTAAGGGGATCCAGTTGAGATCAGGCAAAGTTCTTTTTTTAATCATTTAGAGGTAGTGAATTGAGAGTGAGCTGGGGGTCTTGAAGCAAGGAGTTATACAGTGAAGAGTTTGTTATCCTGAGACATTGACTGTTTGAGCAGCTAAAGTTCAGATAAATTGATTTTTTAAGGAAGTTCCTAAAGCAAACAATAAAGATATTTACCAGTGTATAGTCTTAGCTCCCTGGGCAGGAATCACTGGAATAAATCATGCAGTCTTGCTGATGTCGGTGGCCTTAGTTCTGAGTCCCAAGTTACAATGATATATGTGCAAGCAGTCTCAGTCCTTTTGACATGCCTGTGTCTGTTATCTGTGGCAGTTGTAACTTTACACCAGATTGATATCCATCTCTACCACGGAGTCTATGCTTTGTGAGGGGAGATTGCATATCTGCTTTGCTTACCATTTTATTCCCTATACCAATCAGAAAACCTGGAGCATACAAGGTATTCACCTAATATTTGCTTAATGACTGAGACCTTTGACAAGAGCCTATGGGAGGATGGGATAGAAATCAGAACCTGCATTTGTCTTCACTCCTACATTTGAGTGGCTCTAGTAATGCCAAGTTGGGTGCTGGAAGAACTCATGTAAAGATGAGAAGTTCCACTTTGGGAAATGGAATTTCATCTCTGACAGCAAACACATATCTAGAATTCAGGAAAGGTAAAAGTCGGGGCAATATATGAAAATGTAATGAATTTTGTTGATTCAGAATGGCTTAAAAAGCAAAGTAATGTGGAGCTGTTAGATAACTATCGTTGCTATAAATCTGATTTTATCAGAAAAAAAATCCTTAAAAATCCATTTAGATTGAAAGTCCTCCTCAATCTGGCACGGGCAAGACTAATTAAAATGTACTAGGTTGGAAAGATGATGATAAATAGATACATAACACCTTCTGCGTGCCAGGTACTTTTTCTAAGTGCTTAACCTCCATTAACTCATTAAACCTTATAATAACTCCATGAGGTAAGTGCTAGAATCATCTCCATTTACAGATAAGAGACATAAAGAACTGAGAAAATCTTCTTACAACTATACAAAATAGGACTCCATTAACATAGCTTTCTACACTGGGAAGTTCTTGCCCAAGAAGATAGAGCTTGTAAAATATTTGTCTCAAAAACATCCAGAAAATGCATTCCTGTGAAGGCTAGACAGCTCAACTGGGAAAACCAGAGTGCTTATCAAAGAGTTGTTTACTTACCAAGAGTCATTTCAAAACCTACACCTTGCTGAATTCACCAGTCTTAAATTGTGCGTCACACACTTGGTCCAGCCACAAGCAAGTTCCCACACTGGAAATCTCATCTTCACCTTATAAATACCCATCCTTGAAGTTCCACTCTGAGACACCCTAAGATGATGCCAATACAGGGCTCTCCTTCATTGTAATGAGCAGCAAACTCGGCTTTGCTTGAGCAATATATTAATTTGGTGTTCTTTTCAGAGGCCCAGCAGTTAATAGAACAACAAGACTAATGCCTCGTGTCCAGGGCTTTACTAATGTGTTCACTAATTTTGTGTGGAGATGGAAGAAAAACCAGGATTTATTATCCAAATAGATGCCCACTTCATTTGGGTAAAGACAGTTAAGTTTTGAGAAAATTAAGGGCAAAATTCTTTGTATCTGAACCAGAGTTGAGTAGAGCTTTAAACTGCATTAAATAAAATCATAGGGAACTCGGTGCTTTCACTGCCATGGGCCCTGGTTCAATCCCTGGTCAGGGAACAAAGATCCTGCAAGCCATGTGGCCAAAAAAAAAAAAAAAAAAAAATTAAAAACAGATATATATATAGTCATAGACTAACAGACAAAAGCAAGATACTTAAGTGAATATAGCCAAAAATATCATCAAAACCAGCCAGGTGAGAAGGAAGGTTAGGATGCAGAAGGTCCTATCAGGCACAGAGATGAAAAGCACTGGCTTTGCATTCAGAAATGAATTTAACTTCTGGCTTCAACACGTAACAGCAATTTGACTTCGGGCAATTAACTTCCCAAACCTCGGCAGCTCACCTATAAAACAGAAATAATGTTCATACCTACATCACAGAGTTAATATGAGAACTGAAAGGGATAGCATATGCCAAGAGTTGGCCATGGTGTAATTGGTGTACGTGCTGCAGTTCATGGGGTCACAAAGAGTCGGACGCGACTGAGCGACCGAACTGAACTGAACTGAACTGATTGTTATTATTACCATTCACTGCAGGATTTTAGGGCTTGGGAAGAGGGAAGATAAGATCAGTGGTAGACTTGAAGGAAACTGGAGAATTCAAAGAGAAGAAGAAAACTGTCTTGCTGGCTAGGAATTCAGTGTTGGGCTTTTCTGTCATAATCTGGTATTTTTCCGGGAAGACTAGTTACCAAGGCCAGAGGGGTAGTTCCCCAGCGGAACTTTTTCTCTCTTTTTGACATGAAAGCATTGTTTACCTCCCAAGAGGCAGAGTGTAGGACTGTAGCTGAAGTTTGATCTTAAAAGTTGAAGAATTCAGAACCCTGAGAGAGAGAAGGAATCTGTCAATGAGAAACACCTAAACATTTTTGTGTGGCTGGCTGTGCATGAGGTGAGCACTGTGCAAAGGAACAGGAGCTCACTGAGCCAAGACATGTTCTTTTCCAAACTTGCTTTTTCATCAACCATGCAAGTCTTGCCCAGAAGCCCAGATAGGAGGTGTTGGGTGGGTTCAGCGCTTATTGCAGCCACCCCAGCTTTTTGTCTGGCCCCCAAAGATGAATAATCTTGGAAAGGGAGGCCATTTTCTCATGACGAAGAGAACTGTAGAGTCGGTGTTTATTTTGTATTTATCATGAGCCTCTAGGGGCTGCTGCTTTGCCTGCGATACCTTATTGGATCCTTCTCACAAACCTTTGCAGGTATTATCATTCTCATCATTGAACTCCTACTTGATTTACTTGTGTTTTCTTTAGCTTTGCAAAAGAGCCCCAGGGTCGGGAAAATTCAATGCTTTGTAAGCAGGCAGGAGAGACGTGGTGTGGCGTTTCACTGAATGTGGAAACAGAAAACAATAGAGAGGATCAATGATCCCAAGTGCAAAGTAGAAGCAGCAGATGGAAAGACGGTAGGTTGAAAAGATAAGAAAGGCTAATGACCCCTATTTTAACAGCGTGGCCTTGAATCGTAATTTCACATGCAGGAAAAAGCCTCTAAATAAAAAGACGAGTTTCGAGGGTGAACTTGAGAATATGAGATTTGAAAGGGTGAATTTCTTTCTGATGCTAATGTGGCCACTTGGAAAACTGGGTGGTTTTCCAGATCCTAAATGAATTCTTGGAATAAGGTTAAAAGGTATGAAACAGAATATTGTATGTATATTTTCAGTCCCACCTTCAGCTTTATATCGTGTGACTTGATTTTAAGTTAATACCATGTCAAGATACAGCCCACATGGGTTTTAATAATCTAAAGTCCATCTCTTATTGCTGTATAAGAGATAGGAGAGTGTATAAGAGATATCCTATAAGATAGGAGAGTGATTCACTCCTGTGTTAGTTAATTTCAACCCTTTCTCAGATGCAGTCAAAATAAATCAAGCTCTTCAAAAGTAACCTAAGGGCAATAGAGCTGTGCCAGTGTTGTGAGATAGACACAGATCCTTTCACAAATGTTCTAACTTGTTGAACTGTGTATTTCCAAGTTTCAAGCTTAAAGAATCCATTATGTAATCTTAAGAGAGGAAACATCATCCCAGAAGAAATGAGATTTGCCAAACTCTTCAAACCTTCTTCAACAACTTAGCAAACATTCCTGAGCTTCTTTTATGGGTGATGCTCTCTGCATGTTTTCATATATACACGGAAATGAGAGAGCATAAGCTGGACAAAAGTTATAACACAAAGTAGGAAATGAGTTAGCATCAAATCTCACTGAGTTTAGAAAAATCAGAGATGGGATTGTTCAATGGAATACCTTAGGAAGTAGGTGGGGTTTGAATTTTTTCTTGGGTAAGTGGGATGCGGTGGAGGGCAAGCAGTGGGGGTTCAGAATAAGTAGAATGGTTAAAGGGCTTCCCTGGTGGCTCAGATGATAAAGAATCTGCCTGCAATACAGGAAAGTGAAAGTGAAAGTCGCTCAGTCGTGTCCACCTCTTTGCAACCCCATGGACTGTAGCCTACCAGGCTCCTCCATCCATGGGATTTTCCAGGCAAGAGTACTGGAGTGGGTTGCCATTTCCTTCTCCAGGAGATCTTCCCAACCCAGGGATCGAACCCAGGTCTCCCACTTTGCAGGCAGATGCTTTACCGTCTGAGCCACCAGGGAAGCTGGAATATAGGAATACAGGAACCTGGGTTCAATCCCTGGGTCAGGAAGATCCCCAAGAGAAGGAAATGGCAACCCACTCCAGTATTCTTGCCTGGAGAATTCCATGGACAGAGGACCCTGGTGAGTTACAGTCCATGGGGTCACAGAGTTGGACATGACTGAGCGACTAACACACACACACACACAGAATGGTTAATAGCCTACTTTGACTGAAAAGGGGATTATAGTGATTAGGGTCCCATGATAGGTCCGGTGCTGTAAGCTTGCTGGTTTGCTTCCTAGAGAGAGCCATTGAATATTAGGTAGAGGAGTGATTTCCTTTGCTGTTAGTAAATAATGTGAAAAGGATCAGGGCCTAGGATGTCCCTTTGCCCTCCAGACACATCTCTACCTTCTCCTCCTGCTCTTCTCCCCGGTGGGCAGGCCTGTGGAAGCGATAGGCCCTTACCTCCTGGTTCAGCCACTGAATGACTAAGGAAGTTAGTGATGCGAGGGGACCTATTTTCTAGGCTCCATCCTTGCAGGGTCATCTCATGCTGCTGCCTCCCATAGAAGAATTGCACACTTCCCCTTGGGTCCTGATAGCCATTCCTTCTTTTCTGGTTGGGTCCAGAGGTGGGGACAGCCTAGCTTGAGTACTATCTTGTTCCTGCTCCCTACAGCTTGCTCACCTTGTTAGTAGTCTTTTTCTTACACTTTCCTCAAGTTGTCCTAAGATGCGTACACTCTCTCTTCCTCACTGAGACCTCCATCAGTCCTGAGGTAGAGACATGCAGGGTACCTGCTCACCCTGATCCCAGGGGGGGTGCCAAGGATCCGTGTTCATGCAACAGGGTTCCATGCTCCAGGCCATAGTTCACTCAAAGAATATTTGGACACCTCACCCAAATTAGTCCAGTCAGATATTCTTCTGGGGAGAATGCCTGAAGGAGTTCTCCATCTGGACTGAAGAGGAGGGGAATGCACGGGTTGTGCTGTGCCATTTCCACCCACCAAGTGGTGATAAGCTGAGTAAATTGGTCCATAGAGAAATTCACTCATTGAAATCGCGTGAGTTCTGAACGGTTTTGCAGTTCTAGGTTCCAGTCCCTCTTGAGGGCCAGGTAGGTTCTAGTCCTCAGGCCCCATGAGATAACTATTTTTTTTACAATAAACAGCACAGCACCACATCCCACATTCTGTGCGTGCAAACACACACACACACACATGCATGCACACAGTTCTTTGTTGGTTTAAATATGTTGCAGTTATTTTCTGTTCACAGAGATTTAATAGAAGACCCAAAACATGTACCCCTCTTAACCACTTACGGAGCTCTTTGTGTGCACCAGACTTCATACGACTTATCTCGTTTAACCCTTCCAACTCCCTGAGAAGGAGTTCTTGTGACTCAGCTCTCTCTTGGGTTAAAAGTTTCCTCTAATAGCTTCAAGCATCCCCAAATATTTTCTTGTGTCACCCAAAGGGGCCCTGGTCACTAGTTCCTGATGGGAGAGGGATTTCCTCATAACACCAACAAACAACACTCCAGCACCAGCTGGGTGTCAATCTGGACTCTATCCACTCTGAGACCGCATCAGTTTCCGTAGGTAAAGGGCTCAGTCCCACAAGACCATGCTCTATTTCAGATGCCAGTGGCAAATCCAGATTGTTACTTGTACCTCTGATTGATGGAGTATGAGTCAAAGGGTCCCAGGACTCCCTCCTTGGGTTTGATTAATTTGAGGGAGTGGCTCACAAAACTCAGGAAACCCATTTATTCACCAGATAACCAATTTATTACAAAGGATACAACTCAGGACCAGATAGATGAAAGAGATGCCTAGGGCAAGACATGAGGGAAATGTGTGAAGCTATAGTGTCCTCTTCAAGGGCAAAGCTCTCCCCATATCTCCATGTGTTTGCCAGCCCAGAAGCCCTCCCAACCCCACTCTTTTGGGTTTTAGGGAGGCGTCATTACACTGGCATGATGGATTACATCATTCGCCATCGATGACTGAACGCAATCTCCAGCTCCCATGCTCCCCGGAGGTTGGGGGCTGGGGCTAAAAGTTCCAACCCTCCAGTCATGCTCGATCCCCTTGGCAGCCAGCCTCCACATTTAGTGCTTACAAAGTTCACCTCATTAACATAAACGCAGTTGTGGTGGAAAGGGGCTTGTTATAAATAAAAAGGCATCTATTCCACCTTTACAGTCCTGAAGCGATTTCCAGAACTGAGGAGAAAAGACTCCCATAACTCCCATTACCCAGGAAATCCCAAGGGTTCTGAAACTGTGAGCCAGGAACCTGGGACAAAGACCGAATATAGATGAGAAATCTATTTTAGTCATCGGAATGACCAGATATATGTTCCTTCTAAATCGCAATATCTCACTCACTCTTATAAACCAGTCTGTCAGCCTCAGTCACTGCACCGTCTGTTCTGTTCTTTTTCTTCACACACAGATGTCACTGTGAAACAGCATCTACAGTCAAGATCTCAGCTACAGATGCTCCTGAATGTTACTGGTCCTTGGGGTGCCCAGACATCTCTGAGTTTAATGAAGAGACGGGGAGAATGTTTCCTTGCCCTCTGTGTCAACGCATACCTTTAGCATTTCTTTGCATGGCCAGTAAGTAGCTTGTATCTCCTAATGAGAAGCAGGGCTTCCTAATAGCGCACCTGGCGGCACTCATGAACCACAGAAGCTCCTGGGGATATTGGTCCCCTTGGCCCCTGGGGCAGCCCGGTGGGACTGGAGCGACAGAGCTCAAACACCTCCATGTAACCTTGAGCAGTCTTTTTCATCACCCCCCAGTGTGGCCTATAGATGCTATCATTTTCTGCACATATTATGACATGAATCTAGCCATCTATACAAACCCAACCACACAAACCTGTGCCAACCACAAAAGGGATAAAAATCCAATCTGGACCAGCTCAACAACAGACACTGTGCCATTACTTGACTGCTTGCCTTTCCTGTTTTCTGGTTTCTCTTCTCTGTTAGGAAATAAAACTTGCATGCAAAGGAAAAGGCAGATTGTGGTGTATGTATGAGTGTGTGGGTGGGTGTATGTATATATTATTAGATATAATATTGTCTATACAGATCTTCCTTGACTTATGACGGGGTTATATCCTGATAAACCCATCACGAGTTCAAAATACTCAAAGCAAAAATGCATTTTATACCCTAAACATACAGAACATCAGAGTTTAGCCTTACCTACCTTAAAACTCCAGTGTTCTTGCCTGGAGAATCCCAGGGACGGGGGAACCTGGTGGGCTGCCGTCTACGCAGTCGCATAGAGTCGGACACGACTGAAGTGACTTAGCAGCAGCAGCAGCAGCAGCTTAAAAAAAAACAAAACTGTAGGGTTACAGTTGGGCAAGATCATCTAACACAAAGCCTATTTTATAATAAAGTGCCAAATATCTTATGGAATTTATTGAATACTGTATTGAAAGGAAAGAATGGTTGTCAGTGTATTGGTCACTTATGATCGTGGGGCTCCCTGGAAGCTGAGCTCACTGCCACTGCACAGCATCATAAAAGAGTTATCGTATTAACAGCCCGGGGAAAGATCAAAATTTGAAATTCAAGGTACAGTTTCTACTGGTGTGTATTGCTTTCACACCATCATACAAGTTGAAAAGTCATGAGTCAAATCATCATAAGTTAGGGACTGCTTGAACTCTCTTTGTTGTTCAGTCGTGTCCAACTCTTTTGCGACACCATGGACTGTAGCCTGCCAGGCTCTTCTGTTCATGGGATTTCCCAGGCAAGAATTTTGGAGTGCGTTGTCATTTCCTCCTCCAAGGAATCTTCCCTACCTCAGGGATCAAATCCATGTCTCCTGAATAGGCAGGCAGATTCTTTACCACTCAGCCACCAGGGAAGCCCTGAACTCTCATTGCTGCTGCTGCTGCTAAGTTGCTTCAGTCGTGTCCGACTCTGTGCGACCCCATAGACGGCAGCCCACCAGGCTCCCCCATCCCTGGGATTCTCCAGGCAAGAACAATGGAGTGGGTTACCATTTCCTTCTCCAATGCATGAAAGTGAAAAGTGAAAGCGAAGTCGCTCAGTCATGTCTGACTCTTCGCGACCCCATGGACTGCAGCCTACCAGGCTCCTCCGTCCATGGGATTTTCCAGGCAAGAATACTGGAGTGGGTTGCCATTTCCTTCTCCAGAACTCTCATTAGCCAGCCCCAAACACCCTCTTAGAACGACCCCACCCTGACTACTGTGGACTGTTTTGGCCAGCCAGGTCACCTACCTGAGGTCCCATGTTAAGTGACAGCTGAGATTTCAATCTAGGCCCATTTGGCTCCAGAGACATGTGCCTGAGTCTTCATGATTGCCACATCCTTCTTCCTGATGTTGCGTTGATTAGGATGAGAAATTTAACTCTCCGTTTAGAGACCAAGTTCTGGGGCAGCCATGGAAGCGTGCCTCTCAGCACTCCCACAAGAGGGAACTTCATAAGGAGTGGAGTCAGGTGACAGCTTCCAGATGCAACAACTTTGGGGTTTGGTGCAACATTTGAGGCAAGGACACACTCTCTCGGCATAGCTGTGGCCAGCGACTGAGCATGGTAGGGGTACTAGGGCCTGGCCACTTCTGCTTAACTTGGGACTCCTCTTCAGCAAGTCAGTGAGCTGGAGCTCTCCTTTGGGCTAGCCAGGATGGTCTCAGAGCTGCATTATGGTCCAAGGCTCACGGTGCCTGTTGCTTTATCCCTTTACCATACATAAGCATTGCCCCCTGTAGATCTCCTGACCTCCTAGCTCTGTCTTGGTGTTCCTTCCTAACACAAGCTCCTAGAGAGGTGGGCCCTCCCATATAATTCTATTTATCCTCCACCAGCACCTAGTACATTTTGCACATAATGAGTTTCTTTATTCCTTTTTGTGATGGGGTTTAGGGAGAGGTTAACAAGCAGTTTTACATGGTGGTAATGAGCAGTTTCAATATCTTTTTATACTAGTTCTGGGGAAGCTCTGGACCCATAGTAACACAGGTCAAAGATGCCCCCCACCACCTTTTTGGCTGTGCTGCACAACTTCCAGGATCTTAGTTCCCTGACCAGGGTGAAAGCCCCTGACAGTGAAAGCGCCAAATCCTAACCACTGGAAAACCAGGGAATTCCCAAGGATGGCTTTAGAGCATCAGATTCAACTTTAGATTTTGTTTAAATGAGGATTCCTGTGTCCCACGCTCAAAGATTCTGACTCAGAGCCATAGGGAAGGGCTAGAACACCTCATTTTCAGTGAGTATCCCCAGTGGATTCTGAGCCAGAGGTCCTCAGACCATACTTGAGAAGCACGGATTTTGAGACTGACTGCAAGCCTCCAAAGTTCTCCTCTTCTCCCACCGCTACCACATTCAGTGGTGCATGCATCCCTGAGAACTGGGGGGAAACCTTGGCATAGTCTAGAATGAGGGTTTTTCTAACTTCTAAATATGTTCCTGCCTGCATTTAGAAATGAATAGGTCCCCAAGGACTGAAAGGAGATCAAACCAGTCAATCCCAAAGGAAATCAACCCTGAGAATTCATTGGAAGGACTGATGCTGAAGCTAAAGCTCCAGTAGTTTGGCCACCTGATGTGAAGAGCTGACTCACTGGAAAAGACCCTGATGCTGGGAAAGATTGAGGGCAGGAGGAGAAGGGGACGACAGAGGATGAGAGGGTTGGATGGCATCACCGACTCAGTGGGCATGAATCTGAGCAAACTCTGGGAGATAGTGGAGGACAGGGGAGCCTGGCCTGCTGCAGTTCACGTGGTCACAGAGAGTCAGACACAACTTAGCTACCGAACAACAATGGCACCAAGAGTAGAGTGTAAAGATTTCCTTAAACCTGGAAGAGACATAAACTGATGCTATTCCCAGCTGACTTCTGGATATGGACTGGGATCATGAAAGGGAAGTACTAGGCTCATTTTCCAGTGTGGATTGCTGGCACGGGAGTCATTATGAAGGTAGCCGTTCAGTTTAATCCAACCTTGTCCCTTTGTTATTCAAGCAGAATGTCTTCCGTTCATCTCTTATCTTTCCTACAAGGAAAGTCTCAAATCACTTTCTGACTCCTCCAAGTGCATAGCTGCGTCCCAGACCCCATTGCCCCTTGTATTTTTTTTTTTTTTTTTATGAAATATATTACATTTAAGTTACTTACTTTATGTATCCTTTTCACTCACTCACTCACCTGAAAATTCTTTGAGAGTGAAGTCCATTTCTTTTTATGTCTTCATTCCAATGCCTAGACTGTGGTAGGAGCTCAATTAATGGGATGGATGGAAAGAGGGAAGGATGGGAGGATGGTAGCAGGGATGAACTCAAGATGACCAGACACCTCCTTGAGACTGCTTCAGTTCACTTCACTTTGCTTCCCATAGGCACATCCAATATCACATTAACTTAAAAATAAATGCTTATGTCACAGAATGTATACACATACATCTCTCCTTTGTGCTTTCAATGGATTTAAATCTACATACTTTTAAAATTATAATTATTACGTATTTCTTTTTGGCTGTGCTGGGTCTTCATTGCTGTATGTGGGCTTTCTCTAACTGCAGGGAGTGGGGGCTACTCTCTAGCTGTGGTGCGTGGGCTTCTCCTGGCAGTGACTTCTCTTGTTGCAGAACACGGGCTCTAGAGAATGTGGGTTTCCATAGTTGGGGCATGAAGGCTGAGTAGTGGTAGCACACAGGCCTAGTTGCACCGAGGCATGTGCAATCTTCCTGGACCAGGGATGGAAACCGTGTCCCTTGCATTGGAAGGCAGACCACCAGGGAAGGCCTTAAATCTACTTTAAATGAATTTAAATATATGAGAACATTTTTAAAAAGTAAAAGAAAAGAAAATTTTCTAGTCAAGATGAAAATTTATATTGTAGGAGGCAGTGGGATATAGCAGGCTGTGGAATCCATTATGCTGAGGTTAAAAATCCTACTTTGTGACTTACTGGTTATATAGCTTCAGTATCCTCACATGTAAAATGGGATCCATAATATTTATGTCATAAGAGTTATACAAGCCCAGGCCAAGTCCCCGGCACATAGTAAAGGCTCAACAAATATTAATTAGCTTCTTCTTCTTTGGCCAAAACTTAATAGAATCCTTGTACTTGGAGAACAAACCCATGTCGTCACTTTTTAAAAATTTCTAAATGCACACACATAGATTAGATATTCAATAAGTACATGTTAGATGAATGAGGAAATTGTTTCATTGCTTCTAGCTTATTCCAAATTCTAATTTTAGTTCACTGCAGTGTTCAGAAATGAATTTAAAAGCATAGTGACATGACTCAAAAGATTAAGATTTTCTATCCAGAAATCTAGATTTAAATCTTCAGTGGTTGACTTCTGAGTGGAGTGCAAATGTTGGCATTATCTTCTTTATTAGCAATTTGTAAAGAGCTGGGATCTCACACAGCTGCGTGCAGCTCAAAGATGTACCGAGCAAAGAATAAATTTCCTGCCCACGCAAACTCGAGGCAAAAAAACCACAAGCTGTCTTACATTATTCTGACAGCCCAAGCAAGATTTCTTCTTTTTCTCATAAAGAGACTTGACACAATTACAAGAATTTTCCACTAGGTAGAGTTTTTACCTTATGGGATTGGTAAAGCTGATGATATATTTGTCTTAGGAGAGACCATAAGTCTCAAGAGTTACAGAAATGTACAGATCTCACTCTAGCAATTTAGTGAACAAAACATTTCTCTTTTAAGCCTCCAGGTGATTACTCCTACGAACTGAAGTGGGCCTGCTCACAGCCCCTGCTGAGTCGCATCTCAGAAGACACCAATACTTTGTCCTCACAGTCGTAGTGGACCCACACTTGTGGCCCAGGTCAAAGTGCGCCACTCCACCTTGAAACTGTGCTGGAGCCGGGTTCTTATTTAAAATGGACAACAAAGGGAAAAGGGGGTTCAACGGGGGGGGGGGGGGGTTCTGCTTACAGGTCTATTTATCAGAACCCATCAGTGTGAAGCACAGACAGGGCTGTAGACATCTAACCCTCTCAATGAAGCTCAGGACTAGGCAAAGACCAAGAAAATTCCTATCTGGGGCATTCATTCTAGAAGAGGCACTTAACATTATTAAGTATTTGTGTATTTATTTTATTTATACCTTCTTTCCAGAAGGAATATAAAACTTATAAGACAACACACAGGATAAGTGGGAACCCTATACAACAGGAAATAGCAATGAAGCCAGAAGTCAGGGGTATAGACAGTACAGCAGTCCCAGTCTTCCTGCCAGCAGTGGCCTGCCAACTCAGCTTACAATTCATCCCAGCCAATGAAAGATCACTCCACGTGGTTCTCCGTGTCCAAAAGGCAAAAGCACATGAGTTGTTCTGAAACACAGAGCAATTCTTGGTACTGAGCCTTCAGGGAGATATTTTCCCCTCTATGCTTCTGAAGGGTGAGAAGTTTTAGTGCATTATACAACCACCCTACCTGCTCCGTACACACTGTCTTGGAGCTCATTCTTCAGGACCCTGTATACACAAAAATAGAAGAATGGGAATCAGATTACTACTTGATTAATAGATGCTCAACCACTTATTATTTTCCCAAGCCAAGGTTGTCTGGTAAAACCACCTTTGGCATGACCTGAAGGCTTGAAGCAGAAGTCAGCTCTCCCCTCTCCCACTGGAAATGCACATGTAGGTCAATTTTCGGAGCCTGCCTCCCCTACTACATGAGTATGAGAGAGAGCAGGGCATAATTAACCTGGGAAAGAGAATGTTGTCATCTGTGTGATAAACCACTCCAAACTTGGCGGCACAAACAGTAACGGTTTCTCATGACCATTGTCTCTCATGGCTCTGAGGGTTGAGGCAGTGAAGCGAAGAGTCCTCACACAGCCTCTCCCATGGGTGCAGTCAAGTGGTGGCTGGGGCTGGGATCACCTCAGAGGCTTCCTCACATGTGTGTCTGGTGCTCGATGTTGGCTGTCATTCGAAACTATCCCTGGGACTGTCAGCTGGAAGGTATGTATCAGGTGCCCCCAGGGACACTGGACGTTCTCACCCCTTGACATCTGGAATCAAGAGCAAATGGGGGTGTGTGAGGGGAGAGGTGGGGGAAGGAGGGGAGGTCTGGATGAAGCTATAGTGTTAAAGTGTTAGTTGCTCAGTCATGTCCGACTCTTCTCGACCCCATGGACTGTAGCCCTGCCAGGCTCCTCTGTCCATGGGATTTCCCAGGCCAGAATACTGGAGTGGGTTGCCATTCCCTCCTCCAGGGGATCTTCCCAACCCAGGGATGGAACCTGGGTCTCCTGCAATTGCAGGCAGATTCTTTACCATCTGAGCTGCCAGGGAAGCCTGGATGAACCTATATCACCTCCTTACTTTCAAACAAACTTTATCTTGGAATAACTTTAGATTTACAGAAAAGTTGCAAACAAAGTCCAAGGGACTCTCAAGAGTCTTCTCCAACACCACAGTTCAAAAGCATCAATTTTTCAGTGCTTAGCTTTCTTCACAGTCCAACACTCACATCCATACATGGCCACTGGAAAAACCATAGCCTTGACTAGAGGGACCTTTGTTGGTCTACAAGGAGATCCAACCAGTCCATTCTAAAGGAGATCAGCCCTGGGTGTTCTTTGGAAGGAATGATGCTAAAGCTGAAACTCCAGTACTTTGGCCACCTCATGCAAAGAGTTGACTCATTGGAAAAGACTCTGATGCTGGGAGGGATTGGGGGCAGGAGGAAAAGGGGATGTCAAAGGATGAGATGGCTGGATGGCATCACTGACTCAATGGACGTGAGTTTGAGTGAACTCCGGGAGTTGGTGATGGACAGGGAGGCCTGGCGTGCTGCAATTCATGGGGTCACAAAGAGTCGGACATGACTGAGCGACTGAACTGAACTGAACTGCAAACAAAGTAAAGAGTATCTATACATGCTTCACCCAGGTTCACTTTCCCCTAACGTTACCATGTTAAAATTCATTAAACTCTAGACTTTATCAGGATTTCACTAATTTTTTTCAATAATGTCCTTAATTTTTTTTTTTTTTCTGTTCCAGGATCCAATCTAGGATCCCACTTTGCATTTATTTTCATGTCTCCTTAGTCTGCTTGGGTCTATGGCAGTTTTGAGGGGTACTAGTCAGTTACTTTGTAGAACACCCCTCAAATTGGATTCATCTGATGTTTTTCTCATGGCTAGACTGAGGGGATGGATTTTTGGAAAAAAAACCACAAAGGGGAAGGGCCTTTCCCATGTGTAGGTATACAATATCCATGTGATATCACTGGTGATATTAACTTTTATCACCTGATAAGGTCATATTTGCCATGTTTTACCAGAGCAAAGTTTTTATTTCCCCCTGCCCCCATATTCTATTCTTAGGAAGCAAGTCACTAAGTCTATCCCACTCTCAAAAGGGAGGGTGAGGCTAAACTCCACATCCTGGTGAGGTAGTATCTGCAAGGATCATTTGGAATTCTTTTCTTTGAAATATCTGTCTTTCCTTCCTCACTTACTTATGTCACATATATTTATTTTATACTTTGGATTATAATACTACAAGACTTCTCTGCAGGTCCAGTGACTAACATCCCATGCTCCCAATGCAAGGTGCCCAAGTTTGATCCCTGGTCAGGGAATAAGACCCCACAGGCCACAGTTAAGAGTGCATATGCCACAACCAAAGATCCCACACGCCTCAACGAAGGCTGGAGATCCCGTGTGTCACCACTAAGATCCAGTGCAGCCAAATAAATAAATGAATATATTTTAAAAAATTACTACCATAATACATTACTTTATTGCTCAGATTATTCCAGCTTTCGGCATTGGGAGGTCCTTTAGTTCACCCTTGTGTTCCTTTGACATGCCTTCATTCTTTAATTTTTTTAAGCACTTCCTGGTACTATAAGATGTTTGCAGGATCACTTGGATTTTCCCTATCCTATGCTCTAATTTCTAAAAGAAACCTCAGTTCCTCTCCCTGGAGAATGGTATTGCATTGCTTTTTGTGACCTAGCCTCAAGTCACAGATTCTCTGTCCGCCGACTGAGTGAGGCACAACGTTTCATCCAGGTTCAAAGGGAAAGGGGCCTCAGTGCCGTAGGTTAGCAAGAGAGAGAAAAGGGGATATTGTTAGAAGAGTCTCAGGATGAGATATTTTCTTGGCCATATTTGGAAGATTCAAGCTGTCACAGGTGGTAAGGGCCTCAAAGACTCACAGGAAGTGAGGAAGTCAGCTGTGTGGCCATCTTCGGGAAGAGTGTCCATGCAGAGGAAACAATGAGTGCAAAGGCTTTACAATGAGACCACAGCTGGTTAGAGAAGGGGATGATGAGCAGGGCCATAGAAGATGAGGATGCAGGGTACAGGGCTGAAGATGCTTGGAGAGAAGGAAGGGGTGAACGGCTTGTGTGTGTGCGTGCGTGTGGTTAGGAGGTAAGGTTGAAGTTAAGTGAGCTTCTTCGCTGGCCCCAAGAGAGGGAAAGTCCCAGCTTCCATAACCACTTTCCCAGCTGTGCAGCAGAAAAAGAAGGGGAACGAAAAAGCTACCAGCTGTCACGCATTAACAATGGAGTCAAGGGTCTTTATTACAAATATTTATTACAAATACACGCCACAAATCTCTTAGGCGACAAGGATAGCATGGTGCTTAAAACTTTAAGCCTGGAGTGAGGCTGAAGTTTAAATCCTAGCTCTTTAGCTGTGTGATTTTCATTAGCTCTTTGAGCTTGTTAGGCAAATTAGTCTCTTTTCTGCGTCTCAGTTTCTTCATCTGGAACAAGGTCACAAATTAGGTAACTCCTTGTTTGTGGTGAAGCTTAATGATGTCAGTAAACTGTATGCACAGCTTTGCAATTTAGCATGCCACATACTCTTCTCTGAAAATTCTGTGATTGAGGTTTCTATTTCAGACATGTGTGATCTTCATGGTAGAGCCATGTCAGGTTGCCATCCGTTCTAAAAATGTTATTTTTCAAAATAGTTTATTTCCTTTAATATTGAAATCATTGCATATTCACTGCACAAAAATTAAACTTTTCCTTTATGCTCTAAGCTCCTCTAATAGTTTATAGTTAGAAAACAAAACAACACTTAAAAAACCAGAGAAGGAATCTTGGGTGAATCATTTTGTAAGTAAAGAGTTCTTTCAATTTAGATATTAACTTATCTTTGAAGTTTAATTTTCATAGATAGGTTTTCTTAAGTCATAGGATGCACTTAATGTGTTTTGAGACAGTAAAAGCATGACTTTTCAACATTGGTTATTGGCATCTCCTATATGTTTAACACTCATTTGTTCATCAAATAACTATCGTGTTCTTGGTTGCTCAGTTGTGTCTGACTCTTTGCAACCCCATGGATTGCAGCCCGCCAGGGTCCTCGGTCCATGGGATTCTCCAGGCATTCCCTTATTCAAGGGAATCTTCCCAACCTGGGTACCAAACCTGGGTCTCCTGCATTGCAGGCAGATTCTTTACCATCTGATCCACCAGGGAAACACCAACTTTGTTTGAAACCGGGGGATTATGCCATGTGAACAAGCAAATACAGACTATACTCTAAGGGATTTGGTTGTCTAGTGGGTTTGATGGACAATCAAATAATATCATTCTAATAGGGTTTTTATTTGTAAAAGACAGAAACCAAGTCTGGTTACCATAAAGGGAAGAGGCTGTTTTGGAATGGCGCTGCATAGCCCATAGATACCGTAGGAAACCAGGAGAGAAATCTGCATAGAAAACGGGGATGTTGCTAAGGCAGTCTGAGCCCCTGAACCAGGTCAGAGCCCAGTCCAGACATCCCTGCTGCCGCTGCTGGGTCCTGCCATGGAAATCACTGCCACCATGCACCATCAGTGCAGCCGCTGCCTTTGCTTCTTTGTGGCACCCACTCTAAGCAAATCCAGGAACAAAAGCATTCAACTAGAGGTGCCCACAGCTATGCTGTTGGGTTGAAGAGGTCAAGAGGAGGAGGTTTTGTTGAGGAGGTCAAGAGGAGGACCTCCAGCTGGGAGGTAAGAAATGTTGGGTTTTCAACCAATCAATTGAATATAATTACATCCATCCCAGGCACAAAGAAGAGATTACTTTTGAAAAGTGCTTTGACGGGGCACCCACAACAAAAACACACAACATTCTTGTGCTTCCCAGTCTTCTCTAGGGCTGCAGCTGCTGCTGGCATGCCTCCTGGGGAAGCACCTTCTTTCAGTGTTTCCCACACATCATCATTCTCGTGTCTCCTTCCCCAGGTGGCCAGACCTGTGCCCCGTCTACATTCATACTTATAACCACTGCCTTAAATAAGTGTATTTAAGTGTCTGTGCATCACTGCTGTAAATGGAAAGCCAGTATCATTCATCATAAATAGATGGTAGAAGAAACAATAAATACAATGGAAAGAAACAAAGCTATGAAGACCTAGCTACCTCCTTTACTGAAAGCTCTGAGGCTGTGTGCCCATTTACAGCAAATGTTAGGTACTGAAAACTGTCATCAATCAGAGATTTTATCTTTCACCATATTAGAAAACTTAAAAGAGGACAGAAAAGGGTCAAACCTTCAAACTTTGTATTCAGCGCTTTTCAGAATGTTTTCTGAGCACCATTTAAAATTACTTTTCATGCCATTAGTAACACATTTCATGCACTGAGTGATAAATGTTAGAAAGAGTGTGGGCTTAAACACGGGCAAGCTTTGAGTCTGAATTTTAGCTCCTACGCTTATGAGCTCTGTGACTTTAGACACGTTATGCAACCTCTCGGAGCCTCAATATGTTGTTGTTGTTTTCAGTCGCTCGGTCATTGACTCTTCGCGACCCCATGGACTGCAGCACGTCAGGCCTCCCTGGCCCTTCGTGGATCACTGCCTTGTTGTGGCCAAGGGGCTTGCATAACTCAATGAAGCTATGAGCCATGCTGTGCAGGGCCACACAAGACAGATGGGTTGTAATGAAGAGTTCTGACAACACGTGGTCCACTAGACAAGGGAATAACAACCCACTCCAGTATTCTTACTGCGAGAACCCCATAAACAGTATAAAGGGTATAAAAAGAGCCTCAATACACCTATATAAAATAGATGCAATAATACCAGTTTTCCTGGTGTCTTAAATAGATCAGTGCTTCCTGAATTATATTCTACATATGAATCACTGGGAAATCTTGCTAACTGTAGATTCTGATTCAGTAAGTCTGGGGTGAGGCCCGAGATTCTGCATTTCCAAGAAAATCCCAGATGATGCTAGGGTGTGGGCCACACTTTCAGTAGCAAGGCTATAGTTCTGTGCTGTCAGTATGGAAGTCATCAGTTACATGTGCTATTGAGCCCTTGAAATGTGGGCTAGTGCACCAAAGAAATGGCATACTTTAATTTCAATTAATTTTTACAAACTGACGCTTGGTTCAGTTATCTGAAAACATTTTTTTAGTATGTTCAGAACAACTTGTGAATCTATCTTTTCAGTTATTAATTTAATGAAATCTAAATAGCTGAACATCTTTTTCCAATGGAAACTTTATGTCTGAATTGAAATATGCTCTGAGCATAAAATAAACAACAGATTCTGAAGACTTAGTTAAAAAAAGTAAAATATCTTTTTAATAAATTTTCTAATGATTGCACATTGAAATGATATCTTAGCTATGTTAGGTTTAAATACACTATTTTTGAAAAATGTATTTATTTTTATTTTTGGCAGCTTTGGGTCTTTGTTGTTTTGCATGGGCTTTCTCTAGTTGCGGCGGGCAGGGGCTACACTTCATTGCAGCACTAGGGTGTCTCATTGCAGTGGCTTCTCTCATTGCGGAGCACAGCTTTAGGTGTTGGGGCTTTGGTATTTGTGGCTCATGGGCTCTAAAGGATGGGTTCAGTAGGTGTAGCATACAGACTTAGCTGCTCCATGGCATGTGGGATCTTCCTGGACCAGGGATCGAATCCATGTCCCTTGTGCTGGCAGGAAGATTCTCATCCAGAGTTATCACCAGGGAAGTCCAAAAAATATACTGTTAAAGTTATTAATTTCATCTGTTTTATTTATTTTTTAAATAAAATAAAATAGTGTGGCTACCGGAAAATTTTAAACCACCCTTGTGGCTTACTTTATATTCTAGTGAGTCTAGGGGCTGGCTTGGTCAGCTCCCTTCCTCGGGTCTCAATTGGGTGGGTGAACTCCAGCTGGAAAGAGCAAGTGAAGTGGTGGAAAAAGACAAAGTTTCTTCCTTCCACAGTCAGGAGGCCATGGCAAAAAGCCAACATTAGCAGCAAGTTCTTTGGCCCACTGATGATTTCTTCTGTGGTGGGTTATTTCCACCACATTCCAAAGCAGGCTCTGCTTTCTGAAAAGGTAAAAAAAAAAGAAACACGTCAGCATCCCAAAGTAAGTTGCTCCAAGCTGGCTCTCCTAAGATGATCACTTTTCAAGAGTTAAGGGTCATGGGGAGGGGCCCACTCAACCCAACCTTCTCTGTGACATTCAGGCAAGTTAATTAAAACAGGCTGGCCTCCCACAAATATGTTGCATTATCTGCTGGTCCACTCAGCAGTTCCCAAGGAGGCTGAAAGTTTAATGAGCAGTAATGAAGGCATCTGCAAATTTGACAACAGCTAAGAATTTAGCCAAAAGAAATTATGCAGAAATCAAAGTTAGGTTTTTTCATAAGTTTCATTATGGTAACTTCGCTTCCCCTACTTGTGTGGAAAAAGAAAATGTAACCCACTCAGGCAAATATTTATGTGTAGAATCAGACCTGGCAGCAGATTCAAAGGCTAGCAAGAGCTGCTTCTGTATCAGAGGCCTGGAGACTCCAGATCTCCATTAACCTTTCTAAACAGGAACTGACAGCCTTGGATGGAAAATGTGGAGGGAGATGCAAATGTTTTTGAAGAATGTTTGACTACAAAGTAAACAGCCCAAATAGAAAATATTAAATCAGATGCTGCCTCCACATTCCATAAAACTGAGTACACAGTAACATATACTGTATACTTTAAA
This sequence comes from Bos indicus, assembly GCF_029378745.1. Taxonomy (NCBI): domain Eukaryota; kingdom Metazoa; phylum Chordata; class Mammalia; order Artiodactyla; family Bovidae; genus Bos; species Bos indicus. The sequence continues at coordinate 19,552,482 of NC_091764.1, forward strand.
AAGTCTTCTATAAAAGAATCAGGAAACAATTTTAGCTTTGTGATGATTCAAATGTCATGGACTTGGTTATGTTGACATAACACAGAGAATTTATTTTTTCTCATTATGTTAGATCTTGACATGAAGTTATATAGTTGGCAATGAAGGTATGATTTTTAAAGATATTTATCTTTAGGCCTTCTTGTTCTTTCTGTCACCAAATTAAACCATGAGAAAATATTTACTAGGTAAACCATTCATTAAAGGGTAGACTGTTCTTTCAGTAACCAAAAAAAAAAAAGTTTTTTTAAAAAACACAAAATAGTACAGTAAATATTTATTATTCTGATTCAGGATTTATTCTGCTTTAGATGCAAGTGAAAGAAGGTGAGTTTAGCAAATTCTTAGTATAATCAAGATTGCAAGGGAAAAGGAACAGCGCATGTTAGAAGCACACATTTATAAGCTATTCATTGTTAGTCTAAGATTCTTATTATCCAACAGTCATTCTTGTCTGAACGCCTTGGTATGTTTAATACAAGCCCACATCTTCAAGAATCTAGCTGATCAAGATAAGCCTTTCCCTTTAGCCTGTTCTATAGAGATTTTTACTGTATTTTAAACATTCATCATTCAATTAACCTTAAAGGGTAGTGGATTCAGAACAATTGCTTACCTGACAAACTTGCAGACGATCACGGCAGAAACATCTCTGTCTTCTCTGCATGCTGCATCAGCTGCTTTCTCTGTCTGGACTGCCTCTGTCTGTCTCTCTGGGCTGGCAGAGCTCCATCTATCTCTCGATCTCTTGCCCTGAGGACTTCTCTGATAAGCATTCTTTAACCCTGGATTCCCATCTTTGTTGGAGCTAACCCCAACATATATTGTTTGACATCATTATTGCATTTATCATATTATCATAATTGTTCCCATATCAGTCTCAGATACTGGGGATTGTGTCTTTTTCATTTGGTACATTTTCTGCCAAGGACAGTCCCTTCATAAGATGGATACCCAATGAGGTTTCTGAACCAGAATTTAAAGCATCAGTTTGAGTGATTAGCATAACCAAACTGCTTATTTCTGCTCTGGTCTGCTCTCCCATTGGGTCTTCCTCACTTGGCCCCTGGGACTATGCCATTTGAACTTCTTAAAAATCTACCTCCATCTCCTTCTCTGACTGATGGAGAAATGGCTTCTCTGTGTATGTCCTTGCCTCAGTTTTTGATGGTTCCATAGGAGAGTGGCTGGGTCCATGGTAACAAGGCTGTTTCATCCCACAGTCCTCTTGGAAGGTGGCCTTTACTGCGTAGTCGCCAGGCCTCTGACCACACAGCTCTTCTGTTTCATGTCTTCTTTCTCAGGAACAGCACTTACTGTGAACCAAGGTCCTCTGCCTTCATCCCTCTGCTGGTCTGGTCACTAAGGATCGATAGGTCATGACTTCCACCTTCAGAGATGTGGACTTTTTTTTTCAGGGTGTCCCTTGTCACTTCCAACAATTATCATGGGGTTGCATTAGACTATTCCTAAAATCCATCTAAGTTTTTTTTTTTTTTTAAATATCTAAAACTCCAGTTGTGGACAGTTCTGAAGACACAAGCTGTGGTATTAACTCACCGAATAAAAGCTTCTAAATATACATTCATATTTTAAGTCTGTGTGATGGGGTTAAGGGTAGTTTTTCTTGTCATCAGATACTGTCCTTATTTAATAATGAGTATAGATTATTCTTATAATCTAAATAATACTAATAATCTTTGAACTAAAAACCAAAACTATTTATGCTTGGGAATGTTTCATAATGAATATAATCCAAAATCTCCTATATAAAACTGTTTCAAATCCAATGATAAAAGGTAATGTTCCCAAGGGAAAATATAAAATGCTGTTTTCTTAATGGAATTACTAGCTATGTTGCTTTGTTCTATCTTTAAATTAACTCAATCACACCATAAATCTCAAAAGAACTTTTTGTTTTTATACATCCTAATTATATCTCATGGCATCAGCGACTCGATGGATGTGAGTCTGAGTGAACTCCGGGAGTTGGTGATGGACAGGGAGGCCTGGCATGCTGCGATTCATGGGGTTGCAAAGAGCTGGACACGACTGAGCGACTGAACTGAACTGAACTGAATTATATCTCACTTATTTAGGATAGAGTCATTTGTGAATTATCCATGTCATCTGCTTTCCAACTCCTTTGGGCTGTTTCCCTTTCCAGAAACTGGAGAGGGGAAGAAAAAGAACATAAAAGTATTGAAAAATGGTTTAATTCAGCTGTTTGTATTCTGTAATGTTGTGGAGAAGCTTGAAATGAATAGTCAGAAGTAATTACAGACACATTACATGAATCTATTATTCACAGGGCTTCTGGTTTCACAGGTAGTCAAGAGCCAGTGCAGTCTTTTCCTGATACGCTAAACCATGTCTGCAACTGGCAACAGCAAAACCACCTCCACATGCAGGTTTCGAGGTTGCAGGGCCTTCAGGAACAAATTCTGTCCAGGTTCTCCATTCTTGACAAAAAGGAAAACCATCAATGCAAAGTACTTTTCAAATGGTCTTTTAAAATTCACTATGAGCATTGCAACAAAACTAAAGCTTCTTGAACTAAAAAGCTTCTTGACATTATTGGAAAAATGCTAACAATATGCATTTAAAAAGCCATGAATTACATATGTATTTTGTAGAGGGAAGAGGTATCAGAGAGTTTGTTTACTCTGAAGAGAATTGACACTAATTTCTATCATTTAAAAATTAAGACAAAAATGATAAAATGTTTAGAAGTCTGAAAAATAGAGAAATAAAACTCTACATGTGATTCAGCCTCAAATTTGTTTCTAACTAAAATCTTGGGCATGTCACTGTCTCTGAGGGGTCTTAACTCACACATACAATGAGGAAAAGATGATTACCTGGTCGAAAGTGCTGGTTTGTTACAGCTCTAGAATTTTAGGAGAGGCTACAGGTTCCATACAAACACCTACGGGGTCAGGTAGGTAACACATATTGAGTGAAAAAGACCTGAGTGAGAAGAATTCTTCTTGAGAGTGAATCCTTATCAATTTTACTTTATTCCACACTTGATAGCAATAAACATGTTTCACTTTGCTCTTAGTTTTACTCTGAAAGAAACAGGAATAAAGGGCCACCAATGCGGATAAATGACAGTGGTGTGGCCCTATAGGGAGTGATAGAGACTGTGGCAAACCAGTGAGGGCAGGTAAAGCATCAAGATAGTGTTACCATATGGGAATCAGGGTCTAGTTTTGCTAGATACTAATAATGTGAATGTTTTTAGTGAAATCTAATTGTCAATGCAGGCAATCAATTAAGAACATCGGAAAAACAAAAACAACCTTTTTGTACCATTACCGTTCTGGCCAAATGAAAGACACTAATGGATCAAATATGGCTCCCAGACTACTAAGTTTACAGTATCGGATTTATTTTGTCTCCCTCATGGTACTGGGATCAGCACACAGTAAATAACTTGCTAATAATACTCCTTTAATGAAAGCTCATACTGTCATGACCCACAGAGTATTTACTGAGGTTTTTTTACATGCTATGCTCTGTGCTAGGACTTTCTGACATTTAATCTCCTTTTATGATTACAATTGGAGAAGGCAATGGCACCCCACTCCAGTACTCTTGCCTGGAAAATCCAATGGACGGAGGCGCCTGGAAGGCTGCAGTCCACGGGGTCGCTAAGAGTTGGACACGACTGAGCGACTTCACTTTCACTTTTCACTTTCATGCATTGGAGAAGGAAATGGCAACCCACTCCAGTGTTCTTGCCTGGAGAATCCCAGGGACGGGGGAGCCTGGTGGGCTGCCGTCTATGGGGTCGCACAGAATCGTACACAACTGAAGCAACTTAGCAGCAGCATGATTACAATAATCCTGAGAGATGGGTAGATATACTGTTACCCTAACATTTTGGGATGAAATAAGGCTCACAGAGACCAAATAACATGTCCTAAGTCATGTAACTTATTTTTTAAGGAGCTAAGTCTAAAGTACTGACAAGTAATTATTTATAATATAATGCATAATGAAAAGACAGCTATAAAAGTATACATGACATAAACTTCCTTTTTCAGACTTTTAATGATTCCTTATTATTCTGTCATGAAGATGTGGTATAATATACATTAAAAAGCCTTTGCTACTGAACACTTGAGTTGCTAGTAAAATCAAGTAGGGAAGTCTTTTTGCAAAATCCTGACTTCATTCACTTGAAATTATTAATTGATGGCCTATACATCAGTCGTTTTATTATATGCTGTCCTCGAAGAAGTGCCTGATTTGTAATTGCATCTTTGGTGAGCATAGACACACACCACCTGCCCTACCCCTACCCCACCCCCCACACACGGTATAGGGCTTCTATGAATTTTAAGGAAGTCCTCCGATCAGCTTCAAAAAAATTTAAGACATTTAAGCATTTGCCTCTGAATCAGAGGTCAGGTCCCAAATTATATCAATACTTGGTCTCTTGGGTGGAAAGCAACTGTCCTTGATAGTTCAGTGTGGAGAATTGCACAGTAGGTTACAGTGGTCTTCTCAGCTAGAAACTTTAGGAGATTTATTGAGATTTATATGCTGAACGTTGCAAGTTACCCCTACCAACAGGATGTACTTTGGAGTCTCTTTGTCATCTATGCCAATGACAAAAAAAAAAAAAGGCTCCACATCTTTTCTCAATTTTCCACTTGTCAAAGCAGTAGAATTTCAAACTCCACAATTTCAAAATAATAGCTGTCCGACTGTAGACACAGAAGGATATAGACACATTAGACAAAAGGGACCAAGATGACAATACAACTTAAAACAAAATTTTTATCATTCCATCTAGAACACTTTTGAAAGTAAAAGACAGGAGATCTTAATAATCACATAGGGATGGCAGGTTTGCATACAGACTACCCCTGGGAACCTGAGACATATGGTCAACCTACTATGAAGAACAGTTGTAGAAACTGGCAATGGTGAGCATGGAGAAGAGAAGGTGAAGATGTGGAGGGACCTGCAAGCTGCCTCAGGTATCTGCTGCTGCTGCTAAGTCGCTTCAGTCGTGTCCGACTCTGTGCGACCCTATAGACGGCAGCTCCCCCGTCCCTGGGATTCTCCAGGCAAGAACACTGGAGTAAGGTTGCCATTTCCTTCTCCAATGCATGAAAGTGAAAAGTGAAAGTGAAGTCGCTCAGTCATGTCCAACTCTGTGCGACCTCATGGACTGTAGCCCACCAGGCTCCTCCATCCATGGGATTTTCCAGGCAAGAGTACTGGAGTAGGGTTCCGTTGCCTTCTCCTCAGGTATCTGAAAAACCCACAAAGAACTGGTTTGATATGATCCTTATTCTAGCCCTTGGAGTGACTGAACCAAGCTAAAGAGGCTTTACCATCTGATGTAATGGTCATGAGCTTGGCTGCTGAACAGTTCTGGATTCAGTCCCAGATGAGGCTAACTAGCTGTGTGACCATAGGTAAGTCTCTTATTATAAAAGGGGAACAGAGTTGTAATGACATACTGAGGTAAAATAGAAGAGCAAGTGACCCAGAATAGGGGTTCAATAAATATTGCTGGGAGTAGTCAAGCACAGGGACAGACCACCAGTGGTGCAGTGCTGTTTTATGGATTAGTTAAATGGATGAGCAGAGCCAACCTTTTGTTTTCCTGAGTAATTTAACCTTTATTCTTATAAATAGAAGAAATCGATTAGTAATTTTTTCCAGGTATAAGATAAAGTGATTTTATGCAAAATCTTTAAGACATGTACTCAAGTAATGAATGATAAATATTTTAATAAAATATTTAATATTCATCATAAAATGACATTTTCCTGTCAAGCTATATATGCTGTTTAACAATGCGAAAAAAGCATGTTAGAAAAAAATTAAAAATGGCATATAGGTTGATTTTGAGACTGCATCTGTATAGAGATTAGAATTTAAGAAACAAGTAAACTTCCATTTGAAATCCTTTCATTAAAGACAATTGATTTTAAAATTGGTCATAATCTACTTTTCCAATAATAAGACAAAGAGGTTTTAACTTCTTACTAAAATGTATTTTGTTAGTTTTTAATGACAGTAAATTAAAAACAAATCTAAATATAGTCCTCTACAGTTTATTTTCTCTTGCTAACATTGATTTTTTGAAGTACTAAAGAGCCCGATTTTTTAAATGCATTTTGTCCAAGTAAACAGAACTTCTGGTACTGAACATCTTGAAGGCAAGTTTATAAAAAGATTACTGTTTATCCTCTTCATTATACCTTCTTGTCCTTCAGCATTGTAGTTCTCAATGCCTCACTGTTTACCGCAGTAGTTTCCAAACTTTGGCTGCATAGTAGGATCACCTGGGAAGTTTTTAAAACTCCTGAAACCCAGGCCACAGCCTCTACCACAACGCCCGGGGAGTGGAAGCCAGTATGTTTTAATGTTCCCTGGGTGACTCCATTGTACCAAGTTTGGGAAATATGGTCTTATCCCATGGCCCATTATAGAAATAGTTATGACTAGGATTTAAAAAGCCATTAAAACTAGGTTCCAAAACCATCAGTGGTGTTTAGCTAAATACCATAGTTAAAAAAAAAAAAATTAAGTGGGTTTCTAGCACACTCATCTGACCTCCACCTCCAGATGTGCAAGAAGCAAGCAAACTGCTTCTTTTTAAAATGTAGAATGTTTACAGTGACTAAAAGCACAGAAAAAAGGAAATGGAAGCAAACGCTACTACTTCTAGCAAGATGAATCTCCAGGGTACTCTTCACAAAGCCTTGGGTGTTTATAAACCAACTGAGATTTAAGGGCACTTTTCAACTCAGAAATTTTCTATTTAAACCAAATTTATTGGGAGAGACAGGAAGAGCTCTTCACAGGATTGTTTCTGTCGCTGTTGAGTCAACAGTACCATCTTGCATTGCCCTTTATAATTGCCAAAGTGCTTTCATGTCTCCAAGCCCATCACATCCAGAGCTGTGGAAGAATCATAATGGTTGCAGTTCTGTTGAGAACTGTTGAGGAAAATAAGGGCTCAAGGTATTAAAAGCTGGCACAAAGCAGAGTTGGAACCAGACCCCAGGGGTGACGTCTATGGAAATGCTCTTCTGATATTACATCACCTCTACCTAAACCTCAGCCATCTTTAAGCCTCAACATCCTCTTCTGGGAGCTGATTTTTCCTCTAAGAAAACACTCTTCCCTATTTCTCCCTAATACATCTGAGACGTTGAGGTCCGGTGGTTCAAGCACTACAAAGAGGCATAAAGTACAAAAGGGGCCAGGAAAATGGAGCTTCAAGGAGGAATCTGTAAGAGAGGGGAGAGAAGACGGATAGAGAGTGTGCTCAGAGCATGGAGAGCGGGCGTGTGACCATGTAAGGCCAGAATTATCAAGGAGCAATTAAGGGGCATTACAGCAACCCACTCCAGTACTCTTGCCTGGAGGATCCCATGGACGGAGGAGCCTCATAGGCTGCAGTCCATGGGGTCGCAGAGAGTCGGGCACGACTGAGCGACTTCACTTTCACTTTTCACTTTCCTGCATTGGAGAAGGAAATGGCAACCCACTCCAGTGTTCTTGCCTGAAGAATCCCAGGGACGGGGGAGCCTGGTGGGCTGCCGTCTATGGCGTCGCACAGAGTCGGACACGACTGAAGTGACTTAGCAGCAGCAGCAAAGTGTTTTTTATAATTGGCTATTTATCTTTTGAGGAGAGGAGGGCTGATGTGGGCAGAGTGGTAATTTAGAAAGATTTGGGGTTACATGTTATGATGGACTGATGATGGGAGAGGAGAGGACAGGGATGTGGACCATATGGTTAAGAAACCTAAGTATATGGGCTTGAGGTAAGAGGGAATAGATTAGGGCAATAAGAGTGAAAATCAAGAAACTGACAAAATACTTGAAAGCAAGGATGAAGTATCTGTAGCAAAACAGGAAATGCAGCTATTTCAATAAGACATTTACTTTCGGATCTGATGGCTGTGTGTAGGATGACAGAATACTTAATTAGGTGACCCCTAATTGGTTGAATGACTGGATTAAAAGGGCATTAATACCAACCTGGTAGTGGTTTTGAAAAGTAAGGTGAAGGGTTGTTGGCAGAGCTGTCTTATGTCTTTCAGTTTTGGTGAGAAACTGGCTTTCATAAAGGAGTAGAAAGAAAGCTAATCACTGTCTTGGGCAGCATTAAATTGAGAAGGGTCAGGGATAAGACTAGATGATCAAAATAGGAGTCAAAGTGCTATGAATGGACTAGCACAACAGTTTACTATAAACAGATGTAAAATCTTGTTCTTTGGGACCCCAAACCAGTAGCAGAATACAAGGTGAGGCAGATGGCTGCTGAAACGTGTGAATAAATACACGATTGGTTGACAGTGAGAGGTAAAACAGAAAGGTATGTTCTAAACTGAGACAAACCACATCTCGAATCCTTGCCCTGAGAAAAACGTAAAAGGTTTGGAATGCATACAAAGAATGACCCTTAAGAGAATAAGGGATTAAAGTCTGGTTTGAGCATCAGTGAGAAAAACCAGGAAATGAGTGTGAACTGTGGTCACCAGCAAGACTGTGAGCACACTCTGAAGCCGAGAACAGGTATGAAGCTAGAGGTGGTTCAGGATTGCGCACCGAGGTGTGAAATGTCAAGGAAGCAAAGCCATCTTGGTCGACGACAGAGCAGGTGTGAGGCAGCCTACTGGAGTGCCTTCAATGGGATGGAGCCAGGAAACTAGCTGAAAAAGACTGGGAGATGAAGGAATCAAGACTAGCAGTCACGCTTGGTATAAAAAATAAAGTTAGCAGGTGTAAAGAGCTTTTACAAAGGAAAAGAAAAAAAGGCTAGTTTGGAGAAGGTGCAATTATAATCTTAGAGACTGAACAGCTGAAAAATGACTATATTCTATTTGTGACCATGTTTCTGAATAACCCAGTAAAAACGCAGTACTATAATTCATGTGGGAAAATGCATATAGTCTAAAGCAAATGAGGAAAATATCTAGGTTCTGTGAATTGACTAAAAATGCCAGCCTTATGTCATCTGGATCAAGCATAAAGGTAAAACATGTAACAAAATAAGGGGTCCACAAGACCTTTTAGTAGCCTGAAGCTTCTAAAATATAGCTTTGGGGCCACAAAAGCAGAATAAGCTAAGCTGGAATGGAAAGTATCCAAAAAAGGCAACGGCTCCCTAACTGGTTTTCTAACTTCCAACCTCTCGCTCTGTTGAACAGCCAACGAGCCTCTCAAAGGCTGGACTGCTGCTACCCGGCCCAGAAACCTCCACTGGCTTCCCATCTCACTCAGCCTGAGAGCCAACGTTCTTGCCCAGGCTTATGAGGTTAGGCAAGTCCTCGCATTACACCTCTCAGGCTATATTCCACCAGCCACACTGGTTCACTCCACTCCAGCCACACTTGTTTTTCCTCAGCTACCAAGCACCAGCTGCTGGAACCTTTCCTTGGAAGGGTCTTCCAGGCAACGACGAAGTTGGCTGCTTCACTTCCTTCAGGTCTCTGCTCAAAGTCACCTCGTCTGAGAGGCTTCCCTGACCACACTATGTAACACAGCACCATCTCCTATCACCTGACATAGGTCTCCCACCCATTACAATGGTCTCTAAGAGGAAGGACCTTGATTGGTTCTCCTGTCTAGAATGGTATGAATTTCCCGACAGGTACCAAATGTCTGTTGACCAAATGACTGGAGAGGAGACGTAGATAAATGGCAGGAGAGCAGTTGTTGGGAGGGAGGAACTGGGAGATAGACACTAGAGTCGTGTTCTTAAGAAGTTGAGTCCCAGACTCTGGAAACACGGTGTGGTTTCACTGTCATACTCTCCTCCACACTTCAGATTAAGACCTATGTGCCATCCTAAGTCTGTAAGCGAGACAGTGAAATATTTTAGATACTTACAGGCTACCCTTCTTGGAGGATGTGAAGCCAACTGAGAGTAGGCTTATGGTTCAAAGAGCAGAATCCTAGATTCATCAGAAACATTCTACATTTGAAGTTCTAACCTCAGATAACACAACTCTCCCTGAGTTCACATTTAAAAATTTTTGCATTCATTTCAAACTACTCATTAAGGTATAAGGTATGCCTTATGCTAAATTTTTATGATTCCAAGAGCAGCCTAACAGGGGAAAAAAAAAAGAATCTTAAAATATTTTATTATCAGTAAGATAATTTTACCTTAAAGATTATAAAAATCAGCAAGTATCTCTTTTTGACAGACTGGGAGGATGGCTATTCACTAACTATAAACAATGTTAATATAAAATGGTATTGAAACAGCTATGAAATAATGGGTGCAATTTGCTTATTTTAAAAATTATTGAAGTCTAATGTGCAATAGGGTTACTCCCTTAGGCTAAATACTAAAACATTAAAAATTTTCACCAAGGAAAATACAACTGGAAGACAGAATAATTCTTCAGGAAATTTACCCTATCCTTTTAGTTTCATAAATTTCAAGACAAATGCTATTATCTCATCAGAGTGATCAATTTTCATTATACATTACTTAGGAAATGAAGCAACTGCTACCGAGTTTACCTTACATGAGGTCTGATTATAAGTAAAGTTTGGGTTATACATCTTAATCAGTGATTCTTTCCCTGTCTCTTCATAACCCAGGAAGGTTGTGAAGAATCTTTAAGACCAACTCTGATGCATTTGATATCAGAAAAGAACAACAAAGAAACACTTAAAAGTTAAGGTTTTTAGGCACTGGGTCTGGATTCCAGATAACAAGATGTTAGCACTGCAGTAAAACCAATAGCTACCAGCCTGGGCTTTTGCAAAGATCTGTTTAGTGTCAATTCCAGCTCATCATGTGACCCCAGAACAAGTTACTTAAACTTGCTAAGCCTCAGTCTCTCCTTATGTAAAACAGCAGAAGTAACACAGGGTTGTCACTTACATAGTCCACATAAGCTGCTTAGCATATTGACAGATCAGGTACTCTATACATATTCACCCGTGATGTGACGAGATTCCTTTGAATAGTGAGGAAAGTATCAGTGTCTATATTTAATTACCTGAAAAGTAATTTGGAAGCTATGTGGCTCTTGTAATTTGGATTTAATTCAGACTTCCCAGGTGGCTCAGACGGTAAAGCGTCTGTCTACAATGCAAGAGACCCGGGTTTGATCCCTGGGTTGGGAAGATCCCCTGGAAAAGGAAATGGCAATCTACTCCAGTACTATTGCTTGGAAAATCCCATGGACAGAGGGGCCTGGTAGGCTACAGTCCATGGGGTCTCCAAGAGTCAGACACCACTGAGCGACTTCACTTTCACTTAAGACAATCTTAGTAACTTACCACATTGAACCCCTACACCCAGATTCATGTAATACTGACTTGGAAACTTGTTTTCCTAGGATATAGTGTGGGTTAAGAAAGTTGGGCCAAAGACTGATATTATATAAGCCCATAGGCCTATTTCTTCCTTTAATTTCCTACTTTGGAACCATTAATGTTAACCAGTTTAATAATGACACTGAATTCAGAGAATATAGCTTGAACATGTCTATGTTTAGTATTATCATCTAGAAGCAGAAACATTTTTCTAATGAATAAGAAAATGTTAAAGAAGTCATTCTTAAGACAAAAAGTAGAGAAATAAATTATCAAGAGTTTGAGACAAAACCACCCTTACAAATTACAGAAGGATATTTCCTTTTGCACTGATGTACTGCTGAGAAGTACAGAAACACAACCAAGACTCCTCTTCCAGCATGGAACATTCTTTATGGTATTTCTATAATGCCTATTCTAACAGAAAAAAAAATTTCAAGGATCTTTCTAAGATTGCTTTTAGGGTAGGTAGTATCATTACACTAATAAAATTTTTTGGTCTACAAGTGAATATAACACTAAGGAGATCAGGCCTGAGATTTCTTTGGAAGGAGTGATGCTAAAGCTGAAACTCCAGTACTCTGGCCACCTCATGCGAAGAGTTGACTCATTGGAAAAGACTCTGATGCTGGGAGGGATTGGGGGCAGGAGGAGAAGGGGACAACAGAGGATGAGATGGCTGGATGGCATCACTGACTCGATGGACTGAGTCTGAGTGAACTCCGGGAGTTGGTGATGGACAGGGAGGCCTGGCGTGCTGCAATTCATGGGGTTGCAAAGAGTCGGACACGACTGAGTGACTGAACTGAACTGAACTGGAAAAGGTAAAAGTCAATGTGGGATCTGGACATTAGGGTCCTAGAGTGGCAGAGGTTAAAAGAAAGAAAGCAGCTGTGGTATGATAGGAGCTCCCTAAAGACACAGGCAAGAAAAAAAGAGTCGATAAACAAAAACTTATAGAAACTTTCCTTAGTGAATTTTACAAAGGGATTTCATTCAAAATTCAATCCTTATACTTAGTACACTTACAGAATTGAACTTGACAAAGTGGAAAAATCTCTCCTCATAAATATGGTAATCATATACTCATTAGTTGAATAATATTTACTAATGGAAAAGTATAGTATTTGTAACCATTCAAAGTTTTCTCAGTAGTTCAAAGTTGCTAATTTATGTTAAAAATTTATTATAAAAATACCAGCAGAGGGCAGATTGACTAATTTTGTTACCATAAACTTCAGATAATTGCTATTGACAAGTTTGGATTAGTTAATGAAAAAATCAGGTCTTACAGTTAATGTGAAAATATAATCTTTTCTAAAACCAAAACGTTACTTTCCCCTGGACTGGAGAAATTAACTCTTGAGCTACAAAGATTGAAGACGGTGGGCATGAGAGAATGGACAACATACCCACGTTCATTCTAGGGGCAAGATCATGCATATTAGGCCACTGATTCACTGTAACAGAACCATAACATTTCAAGTACATTACAGAATTCTCATTAATTATAGATTTTTAAAATTTCAAGTAGAAAAAAGTAATTTCAAAATATGATGTTCAGATTAACTTAAATATTCAAAAAGTTCAGTCAGTCCCCATTCAGAAACAGATAAACAGTATATTTATTAAATGAGTTAAGACAAATAAACTTTACAAATAGACAAATAATAAAAGGCTCAGTGGCTAAAATAGATGGTAAGCATCATTGAAAGAAATCAACACCATCACGGTATCTCAGTTGGCTTACACGTGTAAAAAGAAATTTTCAAAGAGCAGTTTCACAGAAATGAAGCCAGTTTTTTTTTTCTTATAAACAAATTGCCATTTCTTGGTTCAAAACTGACATCTGTTATGAAAATTACCATATCACATATTTATAAGATGACAAGGAGTAACTCATCTTCAAAGTGCAAGTAAGTCTATTTACAACCACAAAAAAGGCAATGATGAGGAGAAAAAGATTTTTAAAAAATATACAAAGATTAAAAACATTTGGGATGCAAAATTAAACAATTTTTTGGTTAGAGGATAAAAGAGAAAAAGTGATTGAATTACAGATGCTGATTTCAGCTATACATACTATATAATGGGATCCAAGATCTTTAACAGCTTGCTTGCATTTTTTCCTACTTACATAATGCTCTGGAAATTTCTGGTAGAAATTACAGTGTCTCAAAGAGAGAAATACACACTAAGCATGTCTTGCTACTACTTCATGGATGTCATAAGACCCGTTTATGGATTAGAGTTGGTGTAAAAAGCCATTGCCTTAAGTTGAAAAATGAATACTGTAAAAGCTCAATACAAACCCTCCAAAGCACATGCACTTCTATATCTTTTGGTAATTACATTCATATTTAAGCATAATCAAAATAAAAAAGAAAACTGAAAACACTTCCCTTTTCTCTATTCCCTATGCCTCGTAGGCTCTCCAGTTGACAGGATAAATTTTTAGAGTTGAAAAGGGTTCTTTGAGATAGTCTAGTCCACCACCCTCTTGTAGGGGAGATGATTTTCCCAAGGTCATGCAGCACATTAATAGCAAAACCCAGACTAGAAACCAGGTCTTGATTCCTAGCCTAGTATGCTTTCCAGCATATCATGCTACCTCTTTTTACAGTATGATTCACTCTAAATACCTGATGAGTAATGTACAATTACAAATGCTGACAGAGCCAACGTGTTTCTAAGTCTTGCAGAGGATAACTGCAAAGGATTGATGGAGAGAAAAAGATTCTCCCCGACCCACCAAAAATATCAAGCACCATCAACTAAATGTTTCTTTGCTGGGTCAGCATTTTCAGATGTTGTAGTAGTCCTTGTAAACTTTATGTCAGCCTGAGGATTATATATCTGGTGAAATCTGGGCCCTAACACAGTGCCAGTTCCTAAATGGTAACGACAGAGGCCAAAGAGGGGAGAAGGCAGACCAAAGAAATAAAGACTTGAAAAATCCAACTGGCTTAGAGACAGGCATTCCAGCATACGTTAAGTAATACATCTAAATATATATTTTTAGGGCCTTTCCCATCTTTTCACATTATCATTTTAACTAATTTGTTATTTGGCCACTTAAGAATGAAAACAAATGTATCTGAGACAATGGCGGTCGTTATTATTATTTTTTTAAACTGAGACTATTTTAGGCAAACTAAATAAACTCTACGAAGAACATGTCAAACTGCAATGATTTTCTTAATCTGCTTCTAGTAGACTGCCACCAAGGAATTAAAGAGGGTACCTCATGGGGCTGTTACCATCTTGAAATTTATTCCAATTGCAGTTAAAGAGAACAGACCGATGCACCACATAGGCAGAATTGAGTAAAGAAGCTGAAAGTTCTTTTTAAAAAAAATTGCTGTGTATTTATTTAATAAAAGGGCATATTTATTTATGTTTACAAACAAGTTTCAAAAACAAAAGGAAAACATGTATGCTTCTACTTATTAACCTTTTTCAAAATGCCAACAGCCCTCATGCTGTATGAAGGTTTCTAAGGATTTATTAGAAAAAAATAAAATCAATACAGTTCACTCACAGTTCACCAAGACATCACTGAACTAACATGTTTAGACAAAAACAAAAAGGACTAAAATTCTCTTGTAGTTTGATAGTTTGATTTAATTTGATTTGCCTGAAATAACAAAAGCATTTCAAGCATCTTTCATTATGTCGTTGATGTCCTGCATTAAACAATCTACTAAATTCTGAACAAAGGTTATTAGCAAGTTTTCAAAAATTTTAAAAATTAAACAGTTGTTTCAAAACCATTAAGTAGTAAATGTATTTAAGAAACTAATTAAGACAGATGCCATAACTTCATTAGAACACCACTGCTCATGTTTTTTTTTGTTTTGTTTTTTTTGTTGTTGTTTTTTTTTAAACAAAGCATTAGTGTTATCTATTTGGCTATTAGTATTAGCAATTTATCTACAGTATTTAACAAGGTAAATTGTAGGCAAAAATTTAGTACAGTTTCAATAGAAACACCCCCCCTCCTTTTTTTTCCTGAAAATACAGCAGTATTTGAAGGACTAATTTTATCTCTGCATCAGTTATAAGGAAGCGTCCCATCTATGAACAGGAACAAAAAAAGTATCTACAAACCTTGTAAACAGATCTGCATCATTTATAAACATAAATAATCCAAATTATTAACAGCCAACAGCAGAAATTAAAGCATCAATTCAATGATCCAGGGCTCTTTGCTTGCTTGCCCAGCTTTATTCCTCCCTCTCTCCCATCAAGGATTGAGATCAACTAAAACTTTGCTAATATACTGTTCAGGACCATTCTTAGGTTCTACTGATGATCCACAGGTCGACTTATGCTGAGTTACTGTTTATCTGTCAGTTCATTTCTCCCACCCCCCAAAAAGCACCCTCAGTCTGGCAGAAAGCTTTGCTTTTTTTTTTAAAAAAATAAATCTACATTCGTACAAGTATGTCTTCTGTTGAAGTCCAGAGACAAGAATACTATCTTGTCCGTCACAATATGTGAAAAGACCCAGTTTCAATTTGTTTCTTTACAATGCAGCTAGTGTGTTAACGTTCAGCTTACAATCAGAGTGATGTTTCCAAACTATGTAGTGGGCTTCCTGGGGATGAAGAGGTAGCAGACTTGTTCATTTCTATTGTAAGGTAAATCCCGCTGTCAACAGCATTGTTATTTTTGTTGGGAGAGGGTGGAGGACTGGAGTTACGTTTTGTAGGAGCATCATCTTCAGCATCAGTGTCATCAATAAGGGGAATATGAGGCTCTGAATCTTCTATCCTAAACTCAGGATGTGTCATAAAGTTGTGAATTGAACTTCTTGATTCCGGTTTTTCTAACCCTTCATATAAAGAACTACGAAATGCATTCACCACTCGAATCTGTAAATATCAGAAAACACAGAAACATATCAGTACGCTGTTACCTTAATTTAAAAATGGTTCATTTATGAGTCTGAATCCACAAACAGCTAGGGATGAGTGAATCATATTTGCATGTAATGCAGTGGAACTTGCAATACACTGTAAAAAAAATGAATATTTTAGTAGGACACTACAGAACAACAAAACCACATACTCTAAGAATTAAGGGGAATAGAATTCAAAGTAATGCTAAGAATATCTCATTGTCACTGGCTAAGAATTTAATAGCCATTTTATAGGATATTTTTCCCTAAGAAAACAAAACCAAAGAGAAAACAAACATAAAATTAACCATACACAAGCGTTAGCTGATTTTTTAAATAAAAGAAATATAATTTTTAAAAACAATTCAAATAAGTTAAACGAAGTCAAGCACAGAGGGTTACTACTCATCATGCTAGGAATTAGGGAGTCACCGACTATGAAAAAGCCAAGCAAATATAAGCTGAATGCCACAATGAACTCACATCTACCCCACTACACCCTTAATTTAAAAAAAAAAATAAAGACAAAACCCAAATAAATATCTATGAAATGCCATTAAACAGCTATAAATATTTGAGTATATGCCATTTGTCTATAAAGTGTTAGTGTTTTTCTCTATAATAATAAAACTTAGATAACTTTATGTACTACACTCCACTAGAAAGAACAGATTTAAAATAAAACAAAAAACTTTCTGAGATTCTTCTATGAAAAATTTCCCAAGGAGAAGAAAAAGTGTTCAAGCATTTTCACCCTTAAACACACAGACCAACAATTCATCTTCCTTCTCAGAATTCTGCTAAATGGAAGAAAAGAGGTCAACGAGTAATCAACTCAAATACATTACTAAACACACAGACTCGGGGTCTCATTAATTCAGTATCATAAAGACTTAAAAAAAAAAACCCCAAATAATTGGATTATTATTATTTATTATGTCAGTTATCCAGATATAACTGACACTGACATTTCAGGAAAAAAGATGACTAAAGTCCTAAGTCACCAAAATCACCTCATAAAACAATGGTATTCAAAAAATAAATTTCTTCACAGAGATATTTCAATTTATTTTGTAAAAATGTAACAATTTATGCCCACTTTTTTACTGCATATATTTAAGGCATACAAGACTATTTGATACATATCTACAGCATGAAACAGTCACTACAATCCAGTTAATTAACATATTCATTACCCCACACAGTTATTGTCTCTGTGTGTTGAGAAGACCTGAGGTTGGACTCTCCTAGCCAATTTCAAGTAGACAGCAGTGTTGTTACCTACAGTCGCCATGCTATACATCAGACTTCCGGAACTCATTCATCTTGCATAACTGAAACTCTGCACTCCTTGAACAGCATCTTGCAACTGCCCCTCCCCCTGGTAATCCCCATTCTACTCTACTCATATGCGTTTGACTCTTCCAGATCCCCACTTCCGAGACTTTAACCAAAGGAACTGAAATCAAGATTTTGGAGCGATTCCTGCACTCCCGTGTTTGCTGCTGTCAGTGGCCAGTATGCACAGAGGATACAAACTGGAGGACCAGCTAGCCTATCTGGTGGGTGATGAGCTGCTTAACGTGACTCTGAAGTTGCTGCTTATTGGACTTGTTTGCTGGTATTGCTAATAGAGCTCGAGAAGCAGTTGAGGTCTCTCTTTTGTTCTGACCAGTCTGGGTAGAGGAGAGTAGTGAAGAATCACGGGGAAAATGAATCAATTTTTGAAACATGTTAAATTTGTTAAACAACCAAAGTGAAAGTATTAAGAGTTCAGAAGAAAGTTATGGGTGTAAGTTACAGATCTGGGAGTTTAGCAAAGCTCCAGGAGGGGTAGAGTGTAAAAAGTAACAAGCAGGTGAGGGCAGCAAGTGTATTTGTACATACAATCACACACACCTGTGACAGCTGAAATCGGATTCCTTTCCACTGAAGTTTTTCAATTTTTTCCCCCTCTCTGACAAAATTTATTATGTTATCCTAGAATATCGAAGCTTGAAAGGATATTTGAGATAGTTTATTTCAACCACTTTACAAATAATACAACCGAGCAACTGAAGACAGGTGGCTGCCTTGGCAGGTCACTCCAAATTAGTGCAGAAAGCCTGAGCTAAGGTTTCTGGACTCCCAACTCCAGGTTCTTTCAAGTCAATGAAAGAATACACGGACATTAACTTTATAACTAACTTTACTAGAATAAGGTACTTCCTAAGATTAGGGTCAGCACAGTACACGGGAAGCTTAGAAATGCTCCAAAGCAATATAATTTTCAAGTAACAGTTCTCATATTAGGCACACAAAATAACACCTAGATTAACTAGGGGTCACTGAAACAAATTTAGTTCACTTTCTGCTCGTTACATAAGAAAGCATCTGACCTAAGGCATGCCACTGAGCTAGTTACATTTGCTCTCATCTCTATAACTTTCTATAGGTAAAATGCTCACAGAACAGTAGTAATTCTGAGTGATGAAAAAGCACAATTGCGTGCATTATACTGTAGGTAGATAGAAAATTATTTTAATACCACAAAGAAATCAGTTTAAGCAGAAACTGATTACCTATTTTTGACAATCCAACCCCTACTGTTTATTTAATCCAGTCTTTAAATGTTATTCTTTTAATAGAAATTAAGACCTACTATGTACAACACTATTTAAGGAAAATTCAACAATTCCTATGTCAAGAAAAAATTTTAAAGAATAAATTATTGAGAGAAAAAAATCCGAGGCATGAGGCACAGATGGCAAATAATACATTGAAATGATTATTATAATAATAAAGTAATTTTAGGAAACTGAAAGTGATTACCAAGGTAAGCACTACATTAAATCTAGCAAAGTAAGATCATGTACCATGCTAAACCACCCATTTTCTTAAATATAATCCTAACTTTTGATAGGAGAAAAGAATATTACTGACCAAAACATGGTACACAGGAGACAGTTCTGTTTTACCTTCTACAACAGACTTTTCCTGAAATCTGTCATCATCCATTTACTATACGCACTATAAATTAAAGAATTTCAATGGTAAAGTAAAAGGTACTTTGCAAGGAAAGAAAATTCTAGGTTGCTTTTCAAAGTTGTGTCTTTGTACATCAAATTTTCTCAAAGTGAGACCTGGTAATAGCTAATGTTTTAATTATCTGGAATCGGGGCTGGAAAATATTTTCTGTCAAGTGCCAGATAGTACCTACTGCATAGCACAGAGGGCTATATTCAATATCTTGTAATAATCTATAATGGAAAATAATTTGAAAAAGAATGGATATATACGTCTAACAATCACTCTGCTATACCTCTGAAACTAATGCAACATTGTAAATTAACTATACTCCAATTTAAAAAAGAGGTTATAAAAAAGAGTCAAAATTATTCTCTATTAGGGCAGGAACCCAGTGATAAAATTAAACCTTCCATTAAATGAATTAACACCATTATCCTGGCTACCTGTGCCCAGCAACTCAGAGGTTTCATACAGAGTTGTGCATCAGAAAAGAGTCTGCAGCAGGTGTGGGTGTGTAAGACTTAAAACAGAGCTTGTGATTGATTTGATATTTAATATAAAGCCTGGGACCCAATTATACAGAGAAATACAGTTAATATGATACCACACCTAGTGAAAAAGTCAACTATTTAAAATTTTGCTGAAATAAAAATCAACAGAATTTATACTACCTACTAGATAAAACTTGTCAAAAGTTTAACTTAAAGCTAATCAAGAGGAAACAATTAAATTCAGAATGTAGGACACTTTATAAAACAATCTGCCTGGATTTTTAAAAAAGAAAATCAATGTTATGAAAAATAAAGGTAGAGAAAATGGATCCAGGTTAAAGGAGAGAAGAGTCATAACATACACTATTGAATGTCCTTTCTTGGATCCAGGATCAAAAAAGCTGTAATATATGACATTTTGGGGGCAAATGAAGAAATCTAAATATGGACTGTGTATTAGATAAAATGGTATATACTATTATAAAGATAAAGCAGACATCATAAAACATTAAGAAGTGGTAAATCCAGGCAAAGGGATTTTGTATGGATTAACCTTTCAACTTGTCTATCAGTTTGCAATTTTTCAGTTTTGAGGGGAGGGAATGTATCAGGATTAAGTCTCAGTTTGGCTCCTCCTTGTGGATATACATAGAAGCTTACTTTCCATTCCAGCCTCATCAACTCCTTCATTTCATTACTCTTTTAGTTTTAAACTATATCAGCTGGGATCTGCTTTCCTCAACCAACAAATTCTATCAAAGGGTCAGCGTGCGAGTCATTTCCTTAGGTAATTTTCCCTGACATCTCAGGGAAGGGCAAAGACTCTGTTGTAACAGTTTCATCACCATGTCGAAATTCCTATCTCATCTGCTTCTCTCCCTAGAGGACAAAGTCGGGAGGTTCCAGAGCACGTGGTAGGCCTTGCAGTGTTTATGAAATACAACCAAGTGAACACCTAGAGCAGGAGGTGAAGGCCTGAGTGGTAACATGCCCTCGAAAGCCAGGAGTCACGTGGATCCAGATGAGGGAGGGATGCAAGCGACATCAGCCGTCCCAGGCCTAAGGCCAGGCCTAAGGCTGCCTATTCCACGTCATTCAAGCAGGTGGCACCACGGTAACTTCTAAGAGGAAGATTCCTATCTGTCCATACATATAAATGTAACATCCTAAAGTCAGTCACCCTAAAGATAAAACATGCCTAAAGTTACACGGTCAGTTTGTCTTTTCAGCACCTGGGTGCTCTCTCTTCTACATCATGCTGCCTCTGCTTATTGGCTATGGACACGTCATTCAAACTCTAAGTCAGCTTTCACACCTGTCAAATGGGGATGGTTCCTATTCTGCCTGCTGTGCAACACTGTCAAAAATAACAAATGAAAATTACTTAAGCAAACAGTGAACAGGCAGACTCTTGAGTGAACAGTCTTTTTTTTTTTAAACAGCATTGTTTTCTCCCTTAATTTATCCTCTCCCCAGTTTCCCAATGGACGTGAGCTTGAGCCAACTCTGGAAGATGGTGAAGGACAGGGAAGCCTGGTGTGCTGCAGTCTGTAGGGTTGCAAAGAGTTGGACACAAGGGAGCGACTGAACAACAACGTTTCCCAAGATTCCTCTTTAGTCTCTCACTGGCTAAAGATCGAATGGAAAAGATAAGTCACTGCCCAAATCAGGTATCTCAACTGAGTTGGAGGGTACGGATGAGGGGTGGGTGTGTTTATATCTTTAATGTTTCCAATATACTGAGAATCCACCATGGAATCAACAAGCTAATTCAGAGTAAGGATGATAAAGGTTATAAGACTTCTGGAGAGTTTACTAAAATGCAACAATCTGTTATATTTCTTTACACTAATAACTATGTGAAAGGGAAATTAAGAAAACAAATCTCATTTACAATTGCATTAAAAATAATAAAGTATCTAGGAATAAATTTAACCAAGGAAGTGAAAGACCTGTATACTGAAAACTACAAGACATTAATAAAAGAAACTGAAGATGACACAAATAAATGAAAAGATACTCCATTTTCATAGGCTGGAAGGATTAATAGTGTTAAAATGTGCATGCTACCCAAAGCAATACAGATTCAATGTAATCCCGAGCAAAATTCCAATGGCATTTTTCACAGAAATAGAACAAAAAATCCTAAAATTTGTATGGAATCACAAAAGACCCTGAATAGCCAAGGCAATCTTGAGAAATAAAAACAAAGCCAGAGGCATTACACTCCCTGATTTCAACTGCATTACAAAGATACAGTAATTAAAACAGTATGATATTGGCATGAGTTTGTATACAAATGGAGATACAGATCAGTGGACAAGAACAGAGACCCCAGAAATAAACCCATGCATAGGCGATCAATTAATCTACAACAAAGGAATCAAGAATATACAATGGGGAAAGTCAGTCTCTTCAATAGATGGTGTTAGGAAAGTGGGACAATCACATGCAAAAGAACGACACTGGACCAATATCTTACATCACACACAAAAATGCACTCAGAATTATAACGACTTTAACATGAGACATGGAAACCATAAAGCTCCTAGAAAAAACATAGATGCTAAGCTTCTTGACATAGGTTTTGATGACGAATTTTTGAATCTGACACCAAAAGCATAAAAGGAAAAATAAACAAGTGGGATTACATCAATCTGAAAAGTTTCTACGCATCAATGAAAACCATGACCAAAATGAAAAGGCAACATTTTGTTCTCATAAAATGTGAGAGAATATTTGCAAATCTATGTATATGATATGGGGCGAATATTCAAAATATATATATATTTCAAAATCTATACAAATCAATAACAAAACCCCAAAATATGGTCAAAAGATCTGAACAGCCATTTTCCCAAAAAATATATACAAATGGCCAAGTGGTACATGAAAAGATGCTCAATATCGCTAATCATCACAGAAATGCAAGTCAAAATCACAACGAGGTATTACTTCACATCTGTTAGGATGAAATGGAAACAACCAAAGTGTTCTCTGATGAATGAATGGATAAACAAAGTATGGTGGACACACACATGAATAGTATTTAACCATAAAAAAGAAGGGATTCTGGACATTTGTGATAACACAGATGAACCCTGAGAGTATTATTATCCTAAATGAAATAAATCAGACAGAGAAAGACACATATCGTATGGTTTCTCTTACATGTATATGTGACATATTAAACGCCCCCCCCCCCCACCCCCCCCCCCCCCCCCCCCCCCCCCGCCAAAACCAAGCTCACAGATATTAAAAAAACAAATGGTTGCTGCAAGAGGTGGGAGGTGGGCAGTGGTGGGAGAGCTGAGTAAACTTAAAAAAAAAAAAAAATTAGGTAAAAAAAATTTTTAGTGCATTTTCCCTACTTTGGAAAACTCAATAGAATATCTTATCTAGGAAGCAATTTTAAATTGATTGTATAAATGAAAAAAAAAAAAAAAAAACCTCACATAAATACCAAAGAACTTAGAAGCTTCTACAGGGTTTCCACTTCAAAACAAAACAAAATAAATAAAAAATTCACAGCAAGCCCACAAAGTCTAGGCTAAGGAGGCAAGTGAGTGAAGTGAAGTCACTCAGTCATGTCCGACTCCTTGCGACCCCATGGACTGTAGCCTACCACACTGCTCTGTCTATGGGATTTTCCAGGCAAGAGTACTGGAGTGGGTTGCCATTTCCTTCTCCAGAGGATCTTGCCGACCCAGGGATCAAATCTGGGTCTCCCACATTGGAGGCAGATACTTTACCGTCTGAGCCACCAGGGAAGTCTAAGAAGGCAAACACCTGCGTATATGCTCAGAACTTTTCTTCAGGGTACCAACTTACTTTCTAAACTGATCAAGATACAAGTCAAGGCACTATGTTCATTTTCAGCTTTAAAAACACAATTTCTTGGTTCTGTTAGATCAGTTTCAAATCACATGCTTTTGGGAATCATGCAGAATGGAATATGTTTAAAGGCATATACTCAAAAATTTATAGTCGTTTCACAAATTCTAAGCTACAGTTTTATTCCCCGTATTAACTACCAGAGTTAGCGTAGAGACAAAGATTTCATGTCTGATCTTTGGTTGCAATTGTTCCACCTGTTATCTAGCCCTCTAAGAAATAAAACGACAACAAGGACAACACTTTGAGGTCTCAATCCACTTTACGAAAAGAAAGCTTTATGAAAAGCCTGAACAATGAATTCAAACATTAAGGAGAAAATGAGAAACGTTAGGTGTGTGAAGTAGGAGATGTTAATTTCATGCACTTAGGAACACACACTCACACCCCACAGTAGTAGAAGCAGTAGAAGAGGAAAACACTACATGTGTAGGGGTAGAAATATTTGTTACATCATGATGCTGGCTGGCGATGGAGGGTTGCCGCCTTAGTGCCCCCTGAATGGAACTTCCACTCTGGAAAGCATTCACTACATCCATCTGCAAGGAATCAGAGATTGTGACAGCTTGCTCAGCAAGAGAGAGAGAGAACAAGAGAAAGGACCATTCCATCTATCAACATATAAAAAGTAAAGAAAAAGGCACTTTTTACAGAGCAGATAAATAGGCAAGAGGAGCATTTGGAGATGAAGGGGGTGGAAAAAAAGCTAGGAGAAAAGGAGCTTAGGGGCATACGGACACATTCTTTCGTGGTCAGTTAAAACTTGCACTCATTCCAAGCACCAGTACTATTTTTCAAAAGAGTAAGTTCTGTGGGTTGGGGAGGCTAGAAAGGAAGCAAAGGAGCACATTCAAACCTCCTCCCCAGCTCCAAAGGCCCTTGGCTCCCACTCCCATTGTCTCTCCTACCTCTCCACCAGGCCCATACCTGTGTCTGGATTCTGTTCAGACCTCTAAACCACAAGATCTGGCCACGCCGCAACTCCCGCTCAGCGTGATCAATCTCTTCCACATCCTCCGCTAACTCCTCCTCGGGTATTTCCTCCTTCTGTGTGCCATGACCAGCTTCTTTGAGGAATTTTAAACGGCTAGTTGGAATTGTTGAAATAAGCTACAACACAGGGGAGAGAACTTAGAAACAAACCATATCAAAATACAATGAAACTGATCAACTTCAATACAGAAAAGGAATGAAAAGCTGCACTCAAGAGCCAACTAGCTTTACCAATGAAGCAATGAAATCTTGTCCATCATAGGCCTTCTTTCTCAGAACAAAAAACATTCTTCTGTTAGCTACACAAAAGATTTAAGTTTGAAGGGCAAAAGTTTCCCTGAATGAAAATAACCTGATTACATTTGCAAATTTTATTTAAGACATTCAAGACCATGAATTATCCAACCATGCTTTGATATACATATATATATATACACACTTACTTAAACTCATATTAATATTTATTTCAAATAAAATGAAAATCAATCTTATAGGATGCAAAAGAAGTTTACATTTCATTAGCGCGTTAAGAATTCAATGAAGAAAAAACACACTAAAGTTCAGAAAACCTTCGAGGCTACACTGAAAGTACATTTATTCAATGTATTTATTTTCATAAAGTATAACTATTTAAAATTGGATTAACACTGATTGAGAATGACACCAAACAGGAACAAATGCCCCAGAAGACATAAAAGATAGAACAATAACAATATGTATTAACTTGTAAGTGTTAACAGCCATTTCTTAAGGAAGTTAGGAGAAACAGGCATGCAGTGAGTATCAGAACTGCTCCGAGAACTTCTAGTTCAACCACCTCATTTTAGAGACGAAACAGGTTCAGAGACACAGAAAGTGACTTGTTCATGGAGTGACTAAGACCCTAGGTTTCCTGACTTAACACATCAGTGCTTTCTACCATGGCACCTAAAAATCAATAGACAATGTCAACCAAAGACAGCTACTAGTGCCTATTAGGCATGTTCACTATATTCAATTTCCTCTTCTTGAAAATAGCCAGATGTCGGGGGAGGCTGGGGGGTTTGGCTTTGCCTGTGAGGGAACATTATAAAGTAACTAGAACAGTTAAAGAAAAATGTGGACCTAGTACAGATCCTACTTAAAAGAAGATTTCTGTTAAAAAAGGTCTTTACAATGAGTAAGAAGAGAAAGCTCAGACCCTAGAAACAAAAGAAAAAGATAAAAAGCACGTAAAGATTGGGTTAAGGTTAAGTACAATCTGAATATTTAGTCTGACTTGCAAAATAACCATAAATTAGTTCACATCAACTACACACTGTAACATGTGCTAACCTGCATTTATGAAAATGTTAGTAGATTCTCTTATCAGTTTTCTAGTGATGGTAATAGACTTAAAATGAACACACACTGTTATCACTTATCTTTTAAGAAACAATGACATACATCTGCAAGTCAGCTACCCATCGTGAAGACAAAGGACATCTCATTTTTGAGGCAGTGTATTTTATATGTACACTGTTAAAGTCATTCAATTCAAATCATCTAAAATGTCATTTTGTGGCCTATTTTTCCAGACACCAGGAGTTTTATGGAAACATTCGTCATATCAACTGAAACTCGAGATTTTTTTAATGCTACATTTTTATGAAATTATATAACAGAATGATAAAAAGGCTAAAGCATATAATATTTTTATTAAAATATTAATTCTGAAAATGCAAAGCAGGTCATAGAGCAAAAGATACAGATATTAGCATTCTGACCAGTTATAAATGTATCATTTTAGTAACAGTTGTAAAACTTGTTCTAAAAAACAAGTTAAAAGACTATGTAAGAAATTAGTGTTATTGCATAGGCATAATCATAATTAATACCAAGTGACATACTAGAGCAAATATTATATTAAAAAGAATCTCTGAATGTTCTTTCTTGACCCAGAATGAAAACTACTTAGAATCAAGTTATAGAATTGATTAAAGAGCATACACACTAGAAATTAAAAAAAAAAAATCACTTTAGGTTTGAACAAAAAGTGATGAGATTTTTTTACCTGGCCCCAGAGTAACGTTCCCATTCCTAGGAATATTGACCATAGCCACTGTTCTATTGAAAGTTCTGAACAACTGAAAGGTTTTCCACCAAACTGCACAATTATTATCTGGAGGAATAATCAAGAATAAATTTATTTAGTGAAGTTGCTGACTTACACTCTGACCCATGCTCCTTATATCTCATTGTGGACTTGTAATGAACAAACAAAATAGCTGATCCAGACATGCTTTGAGTAGCACAAAGGCACTGAAGAATGACCTTACTTCCATCAGTTGTCCTGGGCATATCAGTCTATGCCAGCAACTAAGTGTTATCAGACTTGCTTGGTAGAGAGACAAGAAGTTATGTTTTTGCAATCCTCATATATTAAAAACAGATAAAATAAACCTAACTTTGATAGTAAGTAGGAACTAACATTTTAGTGTATCAAGAACAATGATTTCTTTTAAATAAAATACTTCCAGAAACTAT
The DNA here is from genome assembly GCF_029378745.1 of Bos indicus. Taxonomy (NCBI): domain Eukaryota; kingdom Metazoa; phylum Chordata; class Mammalia; order Artiodactyla; family Bovidae; genus Bos; species Bos indicus. The sequence continues at coordinate 19,579,637 of NC_091764.1, forward strand.
ACAACAACTAAGCAAACAACAGTTCCTCTCAAGTTGACAGAAAAACTGAAAGCTAAAACAGAAACAGTCTGCAGAGAAATAATTAAGTTGAGAGTTTTGGGTTTCAGAATCCACAGTGCCCAAGGCATAGAATGAATAAATGCTTCAAAATTCTTAGATCTTCATTTTGAAACTAGCACCGTCACTGTCTGATTCTATCCTTGAAAGCTCACTTTTTAAATCTTACTGTGTTTACTGACCTGATGTGATCACGCACCACTCACCCACCTGCTCTGATTGCAGATTCTGCTATTAACAGTCGTTTGCGTAGAAGAGTACCACAGAATCCAAGGTGGTATAAAACATATGTATAATACACAATTACATAAAATTTACCATACATAAAGTGATGCTTAGTTTGCCCTTATTATGGTCTTTATAAAAAATGGCAAAATTCGGTCCTTTCTATTCCTTCTCAACCTCACTGTTCATACCCCATCCTCCACTTCTCTTCTGCTTTGTTTTGACAATATTACAAAATATAAAACTGGCATATAACCAACTCAGGATGCAGTCATTTAGAATCATGTGGATTTTAAAATACTTATTTCAAAACCTATTATTACTTAATAATGAACTCAACTGTAGAAATACAACTGCTATTAATTGCTAGAAGCAATTAAGGGATCACTCTAGGTAGACTAAGAAGTGGTTAGCTGTAAGACTGGCCTTAAATAAGATCAACATTGTAACAGTTTTCATAAAAGCAATGTAGAATAAATAATGAGAAACAGTGAGCGTGAGCAAACACTGCTGTGAGCAGTGTCACAGCCACAGAAGCAGTAGTGCAACTGAAGGAGTCCTAGTTTAATATACTCATTCACATGGAGAACTTCAGGACGGGGCAGATTTTCACTTGAGTTGTGATATTTAAAATTCTTCTTTGATGTCATCAAGGCCATACACAGAAGGCCCACACATTGAGGTCAAGTAATTTCTGGAATAAGCCACCTGCTTACCTAAGATCTCCACATAATAATCATATTTGAAACTCTCTTTTACAATTACCCACCTGTACCACAAAAGTGCCTAAAACAATTGTGCAGAAGATGGCATTATTAAAGATTCCTTCAAACACATTTCTTTCACCGTGAATTTTCCGTGCATTTATTTCGTTGAAAAGTTGCATCAGTACAAAGGTATTAAAAACAATAGTATAATGTTCCGATGGAGGAGCATGCAAAGGAGCGTTTCTTCCGCTATCAATATCAAAAAACTTTTCTCCTGAAAGAATGAAAAATTATTGCTTTGTAATTATCATACAAAATAACTGAACATTTTAAGGAAGCATGCAATAAAACCTAGCCAGACCGTTCTTTGCTCTCAAATAGCAGCACAGAAAGAATCGTGAGGGACCTGGGATCCTCCAGTATCACTCTCTTATTTTATATGGAAGGAGACTGAAGCCCCCCTGAACTGTGGTGACATGTTCAAGATCACATCTAAGTTAGTGGTAGGGCCAAGGATAAGAAATCAGGACTCTACTTCCCACTACTATCACACTGCCTCTCAAAATGTACTAAGCATCCACTGACAGAAGAAATTAAAGATCAATGGGGAGCCAGAAAGAAAAATAACATACATTCTTGAAAAATCTGCAATATAAGCTCAGAACCAAAACAACCGAAGCTTTACTGGGCGTTGAATTCTTACCGGCAAACAAGAGTGTGAAGACTACGACAAGCTGATAGAATGCATGACCCAAAATATTCTTCATCATTGTGCGTGAGATGAGAGGCTTATTTCTACCATACGGTTTCCGAAGCAAGAGAGATTCAGTGGGGGGTTCGGTCGCCAGAGCCAGGGAAGCAAGTGTGTCCATGATGAGATTTACCCATAGCATCTGCACAGCCTTAAGTGGCGAGTCCTAGAAAAGACAGGTTTCTTAATAGACACTCACAACTTTCCAGGGATTCAGCAATTCGCAGGAAGCCACTTCTATTTAAAAACTTAAAGTACAGGAGTTAAAAATTACATTTCTATATTAATTAACCTAAAATGCTAAGCTTGAACTTATTTAAATACTTAAATATTTAAAAAAGGCAGGTTCTATACATTTGTGCTCTAAAATAAGCAAGTTTTAATAAACAAATTGTCAACCTACCTGAGTAATACAGGCACCCGTGAAAGCAACAATCACAGCTACTACATTAACGGTAAGCTGGAACTGAAGGAATTTTGAGATGCTGTCATAGACATTTCGTCCCCACATAACTGCTTTAACAATGCTTGTAAAATTGTCATCCGTGAGAATAATATCAGATGCTTCTTTAGCTACATCAGTTCCAGCGATACCCTATTAAAGAAAATTTCTGTGAATTAGACTGAATGTTTAAAACACAACTTTTAAATATTTGAAAGGATAATATGTATTTTACAAATAAAAATTTACTATTATACTTAATAATTATTGACTTATATTTACTGTAAAAGGGGGTAATATAGTTAAGTCTAAGATACTATCTCCCAGAAAGACATTCATCTCAGTAGAAATTGAAAATAATAAATGAGACATTTATAATAAAGTTCAACTTGGGTTAAAAAAAGGAGAGAGAGAAATGGACACAGGTACTACCCCAAGTTCCTTCCAAAAGTCACATAAAAGATTTTTTTTAATTAAAAAATAAAAACTCACAAAGGCTAAAAGTTAGTGGGAAAAGAGATACATCGTAAGAGGTTGGAAAGCAGATAACTAAATAGTTAAGAAACTCACAGACCCAGAAAGCTGAACCCTAAACCAACAGTAGGGAGAGCAGAGTAGCAGCCTTTTTGCACCCCAGGACTCTTCTAAGTAAGGCTCAGGACTTGCAGCACGGGATGAAGAGGTGAAGGCATGAATAAAAACAGGAGAAATTCTTACGTTTACTGAAGACACTGAAGAAGTACTTAGAAGGTCCGCACTAAAATAACAGGGTCTCTCAACAGGGGAACGGGATGGATGAATAAGTTGTGGATTAATAAAAATGAGTGAACCACAGCTCTATGCAACCATGCAGATGAATTTCACAATAATAATGCATAAAGGAAGATGGACTCAAAAATAACATGTAACATATAATCCTAATGTACAAAGTATAAAAACAGACAAAGGGAATCTTCAGAATACTGGTTATCTCTGTGGAGAGACATAGCAGTAATTAGAAGAGAGTGTGGGTGAGGAATATGTGAATACAGAACATATTTCTTGCCTTGCACAGAACAGGTCTGTTGACTTGGGGTAATCCATTCAGTGCATACTTATGACAGAGAAACTTTTCTGTATGTGTTACATTTTAATAACAAAATTAAAAGAAAAGGCAACTGGGGCCCCAGAGGCCCTCCCTAAGTCACACAACTGGGCACTTTGCTACTCCCTGGCCTGGCAGGAGACTGCCTGCTAACTGACCAAAGAGGGTCCAACGGCAAACTCCAGACTCAAGGGTACCATGCACTGCTGAGTACAGTACTCTTCTTCTCCTGCTTGTTTCCCAGAAACCGAGAGTGCCCTGTAGGCAGCAGATATGAAAACTCCTTCCTGAAAATCTGATCATCCTAGGAGATGAGACCGAAAGATACTGAAAATTCACGGCACCCTAAGAAAGTGAAATGGCCAAGCCAGATCACTTTACTGGGAAGCTTCTGGTTGATAAGGCGTATGTAGAGGCCTCAGGCTCTCCAGCTTCCTACTGGTAAAAATATGCAGCAACAACCAATCATCACTTTGACATGTGATGAAAGCACTAACCTGAAAGACACAGACTAAATTAAAGGGAGATAGAGATATAGACTCTACAGAGAGACAAAAGCTGATTAAAAACAAAAAAAATCCGGGTTTCCCAGGTGGTGTTAGTGGTAAAGAACTCACCAGTCAACGGAGACATAAAAAAAAAAAAATCAAATCCTTAGAATGACAAAAGGCCCAGCAATGAAACAAGAACTCAGAGATCCAAAAACAACTTTTGGAAATTAAATATATGATTACAGATATGAAAATACAACAGAAGCTGAGGAAATACTCCTGCACTCCTGCAAGATGATAAAAGTATGGCAGATAGGAAAAAAAAAAAAAAAAGACAAAATAAGGCAAGCCCACGAGGTTAAAAAATCAGGGGGACAAATCCACAAAGAATAAGCAGTGGAGAAGAAATAAGATGAGTATAAGAAAATTTCACAAAATTGAAGACAATGAGTTTTCACAGAAAAAAGTTGCCCTGAGACAAAACATCATGCCATTTCAAAGGAATGAGAACAAAGGAAAGACTTACATACCACCAAAATGGAAAGAAAAACAAAAGGAGGTTCAAAATTCAAAATGATACGTAATAACAATGAAGGTACAAATCCAAAATTCTGAGTGAAGTGCTTTTCGATCTAGATTTTTATACCAAGCAGGATGAAGCATCAAGGAGGAGTCTTTGAAGAAAGAGAGATTTCACTCATAAAAGTTACGAAAAAGTTTAACTTTCATGAATCCTTTTTCTCAGGAATCTGTTGGAGATGGCTTTACTATATGAGAGAGTAAACCAAAAAAGATGATGCCATCACACAACTTCATAAATCAACTACACTTCAATAAAAATTGTTTTAAAAACAAAATTACATCAAATCTAAGAAATTCAAATGCAACATAATACAGGGGTAAAGGAAATTCTTAGGTATGGAGAAAGAAGAGACAGCTGTGCAGCAGGCTGAGCCAACAGTTCAGATTAAAGCATGTCAAAAGATCTGGGAGAGGTACTTGTTAGAAGGCAGAATGGTAAAACTGCCTGACACCTCTGAAATAATGAAAGGAGAAGATGCTGATGAATTAGTGTTAAGAACATTAAAAAAAAAAAGAAAATAACAAATAAATAAAGATTAAAAGGTGAATTGAAAAAGAAAATGTACAGTGAATACAAAAAGTCATGCAAGGAAGTAATAGTAATTATCAGCGACCACATGGCTCAGCTTGGAATAGCATTTCCAATCACTATAACCAATCACAATAAGGATGGTATACTGACTGATCTCTAACTCTGATGGAAGAAGACAGGATAGAAAGTGTGCATGAAAGCTTATAAATGTCTCTGTGTGTGCCTATCAAAGTGCTAAATCCTTACCTCCCTAAATGAAAAGTCATCAACAGATGCTTTTTATTAAACAAATTTAAAAAATCCTTGTTATTGTGCTATTTAGATACATGGAGGCAAACAACTAAGGAAAAGAAACAGCGAAAATAGTTGCTTTTCTTTAGTCAAAAAATGAGCTGTAAGAAATGATATGTGGTAGGGGATATATATATATATAGGGGATCAAGTCTTATACAACTGTCTGACTTTTTAAAAGCTATGTAATATTGTTTTGATAAACACAAAAACAAAGTCCAAATCAAGCTTTTCTTGAAATAGTTCATGAAGGAGCAATCTTAATTTAAAATTTTGGTTTCTAGCTCCTAATCTGAATATTTTACTTTTCATGTGCAACATATTTAACACATCTAAACCCAACACATTTCCCTGCCTCTAATCATTCTCCATCTTTAGCAAATGCAAATCTCACACTCCCCAGTTCAAAATCTTTTGAAATTTAAAAAGCAACTTTAAGATGTTAATTGGTGTCCAAATAAAAACTAGTTCCATTGTGAAACAAGCTTGGGAAACTTTCTATCAAAAAGAGTTTAAAACAGCTTTTTTATGAGCTTCTTAAAGCTGTATGCTGGGGTTTTCCAGGTGGCTCAGTGGTAAAGAACCTGCCTGACAATGTAGGATACCTGGGTTCAGTCCCTAGGTTGGGAATATTCCCTGGAGAGGGTTGCCAATATCAAGAATACTACTGGCAACCCACTTCAGTATTGTTGTCTGGAGAATCCCATGGACAGAGGAGCCTGGCAGGCTACAGTCCATAGGGCTGCGAAGAGTCATCAGACATCAGAAGTCTGCTTGGGAACTGCTGATCTACAGGATAAAAGAACAAACTGCTCAGCTTCATAGTCAAGGCCCTTCTGATCCTCACATCTAGTACCCATCAACACCACACCCTCTTCTAGGGAAGTCAGGCTACTTGTAATTCTTGGGAGTCTCTTGGCAGTACTTTTCTCCCTTCCTCAGTTCGAATGTCACCTCTTTCAGAAAACCTCTCTTAGCCTCTAGAGGCAGAGTCTAGGACTTCTTCCTGGAGGCACTCCCTGGGCTGTGTGTACTCCTTCATTGTTGCCACTGTGCTTCATTGATTTACTCCCTTATGTGCTGAACCTTTAGGAGGCAGCAACTACTCACCTCTGGACCAGAATACTGGAAACAGCTTCTTAATGTTTGGAGAAGAAACAAATGTTTATTAACCCAAAGTTTGAAAGTATTTTAAATTAAGATATTTTAACTACCTTAGGGAAGATTTTATTACTACAGATGCATACCTGGTTTCAGAAATATTAATACATCATGGCATTAGATAGTTAGACTAGAAAACAGGAGCCCAAAATGGCGGTGGCTAAAAGGAAGGGAAAAGCCCTCGAAAATAGAAGAGAAGAAGGTCAAAGGAAGGTCCGAGGACCAGAGTGAGGACTTCAGGTAGAATAATCAGCACTCCTGGCTAAGCCCAATTTGCATAGGGCAGGCCCAGGGGAGAAAAAACATATAAAAAGAGGAGCCAAAGGGCTAGCTCTCGCTTCCCTCCCCCCCGACCCCTGCACACTGGGGCGCTCTTCTCTTCAAGTCTTTGGCTCGACCTGCCCTCACACCTTGAAGACGGATTTTCCTGCTATTATGTAAATAAAATAGAGCTGTAACACTGACTTGTCTAACAGCTATAACACGGTCTGTTTGAGACCTGAGAGCTATAACACGGTCTGTCTAAGACCCAAGAGCTGTGACACGCCGAGGGGGGCTTTAATGTCCGTCACTCCAAATCTTTGTTGTGACAAGACAGAATCGAGGAGCGGACACTCGCCTGACATCTATGGTGCCATGACTCGGATTTAACCTGGCTGAAACAACCACGGAGTGGGCCCTGCAAGGAGGAAGCCAAGCACAGCAGGAGCCCAACTCAGTGAAAGCTCCCGTGGTAGAAGCGGAACGTGAAGAAAACCCAGAGCAAGGGAACTGACAAGAGGCCCATCGTGCTGGAAACCAGGACAGTGAAAAACGAACCCAGCAGAAAGCTCAGGCGTCTCCGTCTCAGATTCCATAAGACCTCCGGTTAAGGCAGGAGATCCTCGCTCCTATGGCTCGAGGGACATGCCTAACAAAATCTTAATTTCTTGACAATCTCTCGTTTCTCATCTTCTTGAACCCCCGCAAACAGGCGGGAGGCACTGGGTGCAATTGAGGGACTCTGGAGAGGCTACTCCTCAGCATGTCCCAAAGGCACTATCTGCTGAGCCCCAGTAGCTGTTACCCAAGCCGGTGGGGGTTCTTCTGTCCTTACTCTTCTCTGTGCCAAGGATAAGGCCAATGAAAACTGTGAGCACAGGTCAGGAATTTAGCAGGCTTTCTGGCAGGCTACGAAGGGGATCCCTTGGCACGTTTTTCCCACTGCTTTTTCCTCTTGTCCTTCAGCTCTCTCTCTCCTGGGACTCAAGCCCGGCCAAAACCCATGAAGCTCAGGCTCTGTCTCATTGCAAAAATTCATTGAGAGACAAAGCGAGAAGTAAGAGGTGGATCTGTTAGGATTCAGAGAGAAGCCATTCTTCAGGGTGTGGGCCATTGCCGAGGACAAGGGCTGGGGCCATGGAATGCAGCCTGGCTAGGTTTTGCTGTCGGGGTGAACTCATATGCTAATGAGTGGGAGGATCATCCCAATCGTTGGGGAACCACCCACCCCTCCCTCTTTTGGCAGTGCCTTAGAGCTGTCCTGCCACCTCTGGGTGTGTCTTTTGGCTTACAGATTGGGGATTAAGGTTTACTTGAATTTAACTTCATGGGAAATAGATGGGGAAACAGTGGAAACAGTGTCAGACTTTATTTTTCTGGGCTCCAAAATCACTGCAGATGGTGACTGCAGCCATGAAATGAAAAGATGCTTACTCCTTGGAAGGAAAGTTATGACCAACCTAGATAGCATATTCAAAAGCAGAGACATTACTTTGCCAACAAAGGTCCGTCTAGTCAAGGCTATGGTTTTTCCAGTGGTCATGTACGGATGTGAGAGTTGGACTGTGAAGAAGGCTGAGTGCCAAAGAATTGATGCTTTTGAACTGTGGTGTTCGAGTAGACTCTTGAGAGTCCCTTGGACTGCAAGGAGATCCAACCAGTCCATTTTGAAGGAGATCAGCCCTGGGATTTCTTTGGAGGGAATGATGCTGAAGCTGAAACTCCAGTACTTTGGCCACCTCATGTGAAGAGTTGACTCATTGGAAAAGACTCTGAAGCTGGGAGGGATTGGGGACAGGAGAAGGGGACGACAGGATGAGATGGCTGGATGGCATCACCGACTTGATGGACCTGAGTTTGAGTGAACTCTGGGAATTGGTTATGGACAGGGAGACCTGGTGTGCTGTGATTCATGGGGTCGCAAAGAGTCGGACACGAATGAGCTACTGAACTGAACTGAATTTAACCTGTCATGTTGGACCCAACTGATTTTAATTGGTTTACGTTATGCCTTTGTGCTATGTCATTCTTTCAAAGGTTGTGCTCTGCCCCCTTCCCTCCTGTTTCACGCTCCTTTCCTCAGCCCCATCCGGGCCCACAATGTTGCCTCTACAATCTTCTGGAGGGACAACCAGAAAATAGCTGGCCTTGGGAAGGAAATACTATATAATATCCAACCCCTTAATCCTACTCAGCACTGGTCACGCTGGAGATTTTGGGGATGCCCAACTCCAGTCCGGGGGTCCCAGGAGGTCAACCTGCCTTGACCTGCCTAGGGATCTATCTGGTCCTCGAAACCTGCTCGGGGATCTGCCAGTCCCAGGGATCCCAGGAGGTCGTCACGCCTTGACCTGCCCAGGGACCTAATTCTCAGGAGGCCATCATGCCTCGACCTGCCCAGGGATTCGATCTCTAGGAGGCTGTCATGCCTCAGCCTGCCTGGGGATCTGCACCCTGACCTGGGAACATTTGGCTCTCGGGTTCCAACAGTACTGGGTAGGATAAGCTTCAGAAAGACTCACCCCTAAGGAAGTCCACCTATGGAAATTGAAGGAGGACTATTAGTTTTTTCTTTTCCTTTTCCTCCCTGTCATGACTGTCTTTCAGATGGGAAATAACCAATCCACTTCCCGGCAGATGCCCTTGAGATGCATCCTTGATAAAGAGAAGCTGTTCAATCCTCTAACTCTGAGTAGGAGTCGCTTAAAATTCTTTCGTGCCACTGCATGGCCACAGTATCCACTGGGGGATGAGGAACACTGGCCTGAGGATGGGAGTTTAAATTACAGTACCATCCTGCAGCTAGAATTATTCTGCAAAAGACAAGGAAAATGGACAGAGATCCCCTATGTCCAAATCTTCTCCCGATTAAGAGATATGAAGGTCAAAAAAAAAAAAAAAGAGAGAGATATGAAGGAACTCTGTCTTAAGTATAGAATTGTTGTATGCCCTAAAAGTGAGCCCACTAGGCAAATGGTGTTAGGCACAGGCAACCAAGAAAAGGAACCAACCCGCACCGCCCCCTGCCACCCGCCCATGAAGGCTCAGCTCCCACAGCTCCCGAGTTGTCTGGTGCTCCTTCCTTGTATCCAAACGTGCCCCCATATCCGGGAGCACCCCCTCCACAAAAGCCAGCTCAAGTATGTCCCTTAGTTGAAAATGGAGGAGAATTCGGACCAACTCGGGTCCATAAGCCCTTCTCCCTCTTAGAACTAAGACAAATCAAACAAGACCTGGGAAGCTATACAGATGACCCAGGCAAATATATAGATACATTCCAACACATTACCTTGGCCTTTGACTTGACGTGGAAGGACATCATGGTCATATTTAGTCAAACTTTATCTGACCCTGAGCATCCTAGGGTCTTAAAGGAAGGTATGCAACGGGGCTTCTGAAGTCAAGCGATAAATACCCAGTAGGAGAAACTGCAGTCCCCCCCTCTGATCCTAACTGGAGTTACAATGACACTGAGCACATCTGGGAAAGGGATCATTTTCTAATCTGTGTGAAGACAGGACTGAAAGCAGCCCAACAAAAGTAATCAGCTATGCCCGGGTCTCAGCAATAACTCAGGAGCCCAATGAGAACCCCATTCCCTTTCTGGAGAGACTAGAAGAGGCCCTCCAAAAGTTTACCAATCTGGACTTAAGACTCTTATGAGGACAGGTGATTTTAAAGGACAAATTCCTGTCCCAGTGTGCATCAGGTATCAGAATTATGTTACAACAGCTACAGCAGCAGGACCCTGTTGCCTCTTTAGATGAGATGGTCCAGACAGCCACCAATACCTTTTATAACAGAGAACAGGAAAAGGAGGCCAAGGCCCAGGAGAGGGAGAGAAGCAAAGACACAAGGCATGCCCAGATGCTGGCTGCCCTCCAGAGAAGCCCTACGGCACACCTGAGTCCTTGAAGGACAAGGCACGAGGCAAATGCCTAATCTGTAGACAGGCGGGGCATTGGGCCAAAGAGTGTCCGAACCGTGACAAGTCTCCTAGAACAGCTTGCCACAAATGCCATCAACTGGGACATTGGGCAGCACTCTGCCCAAGGGACCCGAGAGCCTCAAGGTCAAGCACCAAGCCTACCCTCACGATGGTTCAAAAGGACTGAAGTGGCCCGCTCCAGCCAGCCCGCCTGTCACAGATAACCATCACGGGGATGGAGCCAAGAGTGCAACTGGATGTGGCAGGCAGGTCCGAGAATTTCTTGGTTAACACAGGGGCTACCTACTCTGTCTTGATCTCCTACTCCGGAGCCTTCTCCTCCCAAACCTGTACCATTCTGGGTGTTACAGGAAAGGCAACTACTAAAAGATTCACCCCAGCACTTCTTTGTTGCTGGGATGGACAAATATTTTCCCACCAGTTTCTGGTGGTCCCTGAGTTCTTACTCCTTTAATGGGAAGACATACTGCCCTGGTGGCTCAGATGGTAAAGTGTCTGTCTACAATGCGGGAGACCCGGGTTCAATCCCTGGTTTGGGAAGATCTCCTGCTGAAGGAAATGGCAATCCACTCCAGTACTATTGCCTGGAAAATCCCATGGACAGAGGAGCCTGGTAGGCTACAGTCCATGGGATCGCAAAGAGTCACACGACTGAGTGACTTCACTTTCACTTTCATACTCACTAACCTGGGGACCACCCTTGTGATGGGAAGCTTTTCAGCACTTACAGCACTACAGCTCCTGGTTACTACTGAAGAACCCATTACACCTTCTTCAATAGAGAAGGACCAAAAACCAGGGGAAGACAAAATTAACCCCCAGGGGTGGGATCAGGGGATTCCTGGACGAGCCCACCAAGCTGAAGCGGTCATCATTGTCCTCCGAGATCCCACTCGGTTTCCTAACCAGAAACAGTATCCCCTCAGAAGAGAGGCTCGGGAGGGACTACTATTAATTTACTTTAATAAGTAAATTCCTTGCTTGTGGGCTATTGGTCCCCACCAGTTCACCATGTAACACCCCAATCTTCTCAGTAAAGAAAAAGGACGGAACCTGGTGAATGGTTCAAGATCTCCGGATCATAAATGAAGCTGTAGTCCCCGCCTCCATCCCATAGTACCCAATCCCTATGTAATCTTGGGAGAAATCCCACCCAGGGCCAAGTGGTTTATAGTCTTGGATCTCAAAGATGCATTTTTTTGCATACCACTGGCTAAAGAATCCCGATATCTTTTTGCCTTTGAGTGCGAGGCCCCAGGAGAAAAACACCAACAGATGACTTGGGCAGTATTACCTCAGGGGTTTAGAGATAGCCCCCACCTGTTTGGACAGGCCCTTAGCCGGGATCTCCTAGATCTGGACCTGGGACCTAATGGGAAAATATTACAATACGTAGATGACCTACTAATCTGCTCTCCAGATGAGAAAGTGCCCAACAACATGCAATTCAGGTTCTAAACTTTTTGGCAGAAAGGGGATATAAAGTCTCCCGTGCTAAGGCAGAGATGGTTGAGACAAAAGTCACTTACCTGGGAGTTCAGATTACACACGGGTCTAGGAGGCTGTCCTCTGATCGGGTACAAGGAATCCTCCAGTTGCCCTCCCCCACGACTCGAAAACAATTGCGAGCTTTCCTGGAGCTAACTGAGTATTGTAGAATCTGGATACCCAACTACGGTCTAATTGCCCAGCCCTTATATGAAAGCTTAAAGGGACGAGATGATTCAATCCCACTGATGTGGGGAACTCCTCAAAAGAAGGCAGGCCTTAACTCAGGCACCTGCCTTGAGGTTGCCAGACTCAGAAAAAGCATTCCAACTTTATGTCCGTGAAAGAGAGGGAGCAGCCTTGGGAGTGTTAACTCAAAGGTTGGGATCTGAGCCCCAGCCTGCAGCTTCCTTATCCAAAAGGCTTGATCCAACCGCCCGAGGCTGGCCCCCCTGCCTTTGAAATCTTGCAGCTATTGCAATCATGATAGAAGATGCTTTAAAATTCTCCTTTGGGGGCAAACTAACTATTTTTACCAGCCACCAAGTAAAACAACTCCTAAATGGGAGAGGCCATTTATGGATGTCTGATCAAAGAATCCTCAGATATCAGGTAATGCTGATGGAAAATCCAGGCCTCACTTTATCCCCCTGTGAGGTTCTTAACCCAGCCACCCTCCTGCTTGCCCCGAGGGCTCTCTCCCCTTTCACTCTTGTCTAGAAACCTTGGACCACTGGACAAAATCCCGAGAGGGATTGTCAGAAGATCCTCTGACCAATCCTGAGGAAATCTGGTACACTGATGGAAGCAGCTTTGTGTTAGATGGAAAAAGAAGAGCCGGGTATGCAGTAGTCTCCAATTTTAAGACCACAGACGCTAAGCCTCTGCCACCAGGTCAACAAGCTACAACATGCAGTGCCAGTTCAACAAAGATATAAAACTACGGCCGACCATGGAAAATATCCCTCACCCTTAGATGGACCCTGCTATGAGGACTCTGAGGCCTAAGACTAGCAAGAGGGGCAGGCCCAATACTCCTCGCCATCCCAGTTCAGCAGGAAGTAGCCAGAAAGACCTTGATGCCCCTATTCCCAAAGAATTGGGCCTCCCATCTCTTGAGGGGAGACTGTTAAGTAGTTAGAATAGAAAACAGAAGTCCAAAATGGCGGTGGCTAAAAGACAAGAAAGGGAAAAGCCCCCAAAAATAGAAAAAAGGAAGGTCAAAGGAAGTCTGAGGACTGGGGTGAGGACTTCAGGTAGAACAAACAGCACTCCTGGCTGGCCCAATTTGCATAGGGCTGGCCCAGGGGGAGGGAAAGACATATAAAAAGAGGAGCCAAAGGGCTCGCTCTCTCTCTTTCCCACGCGCTGGGGTGCTCTTCTCTTCGCATCTTTGGCTTGACATGCCCTCATGCCTCGAAGATGGATTTTCCTGCTATTATCTAAATAAAAGAGAGCTGTAACACTGAGCTGTAACACTGATTTGTCTAAGAGCTATAACACAGTCTGTTCAATACCTAAGAGCTATAACATGGTCTGTCTAAGGTCTGAGAGCTGCGACACGCTGAGGGGGGCTTTAATGTCTGTCACCCCAAATCTTTGTTGTGACGAGACAGAACCGAGGAGCATACACTCGCCTGACAATGGCATTCAGGCTTTGACGACAGAAATATCTGTAGATGTGTGGTTAACTGAATTTGGTAAGAATGCATGGATGCTAAGTTGCTTTAGTTGTGTCTGACTCTTTGTGACCCCAAGGACTGTAGCCCATCAGGCTCCTCTGTCCAAGGGATTTTCCAGGCAAGAATACTGGAGTGGGTTGCCATGCCCTCCTCCAGGGGATGGTCTCAACCTAGGGATCGAACCCGTTGTCTCCTGCATTGGCTGGTGGGTTCTTTACCACTAGTGCCACCTGGGAAGCCCCTCGATAAGAACAATGCAATATAATTTTACAAATGATATAATCATATTTTAAACACAGCATGGAGACTTGCCATCTAAAGGAATTCTAAAAGGAGTGGCTAACTAGGGGAAAATGCCAGGTCTCTTTGCAAGCTAATAATGTACTCATGTTAGAGCCCCTTTATTTTATTGTTGTAAATTTTAATGTTGAATTTGCTAAACATACATAGACACAGACACAGAGAAAGAGAGAGAGAAAAAGGGAAAGAGAAAAAAGGAGAGAAAGAGAATAGAGTGTTTTAAAATACTATTTGTCTGAAATATAAGAGACAGGTTTAGAAAGATCTAATCGATAGCAATTTTCCGTGGGTCTCTAATAAAATCCCAAGATAAATAATTTTGTCAGTTTTAAAATATGAAATTGAAAAAGTGAACAAATACACAAAGTAAATTCAAGCTTGAGCAAGAATGTTTTCAAGCCCAAGCCACTAAGTACTTACTCTTTCTCCGTACAAAAAAAAAATCTAAAATAAATTTAGACTTTTTTTTTCGACATGCTACCTTTAAAAAAACAGGTGGTAAAATGGGCTTAAAACTTTCACAGCTTAAAAATCAAATAAGACTAGCGGCTGTATTGTGCTTTTGTTTGAAATACTATATTTACCTGCCTTTATTTAAAGCCCTTAGCATCTGCCTTAAACACTTAAGTTTTAGGAAGAAAGTTTCTTTGTTTTTAAATTTTAAAATGCATTGTACATAAATACATTCCTGGTCAGCTGTCCAGATGAGAGCAGAAGTAAGGATCCTGCTAAATGCTCAAGAGCAATGATTCTGTGTTTCCAAAGTGAACCTGTTTTGCTTACAGGCAAAGCAACGGCCCTGAAATATTCCTTATCCTCTTAGCTACTTTTCTCCACTCTTCAGAGGTTCACACCAACGTACTGCTTACCATAATGAGTTTGGGACAAGGCAGGGTGGGAAACTCTGGGTTCACAGCTACTGGTTGAGGGTACTTTACCCGTATCATTTCCTTCTTCCATCTCCCTAACTTCTGCTGAAAGGCAGCCACCATGGTGATGGTTTTGCTAAACCCTTATTTTAGCAGCGAAACATCAGGGGGATAAATTATGCAAACAAACACTGGTACACATAAATATTCTCTTATCTGAAACACCTGGGGCTTGACTGTATTTCAGAATTCAAAGCCTGATTATACTCTAGAAGCACATACCTTCTATCACAAATTCTCCCAGACAGGGTTAGCATCCCATAACACACATTAATATTTCTAGTTCTACAATGACTATGAATGTTCATATTAAGTGTGATAAATAACATCCTCACATCATCCAGAATATATATTTTTGCAATAAATGTGTGTGCTGCAAATTTAGGGGGAAAAATTCAGTTTTGTATTTTTGTATTTGAGAACTGTGATTATGGACTTGTATATTCCAAAAGTTAAATAAATCAAATTCAAATTAGATAAAATACTTAAATTTTCTATGTCATGGTAAGTACAAAGATTCATTCCAACACTGAAACATTAGGATTGGATTCAAAGATTCAACAGTCTAATTTTAATCATTAAACATTTATGTAGCATGTGTATTTCATGATATCTATTTTATAGTAAACACTTCATCAGTACTATGGCTACAGTATAAAGACAATAATGAAAGGCTGAAATTTCCTTGCACTTTTTAAATAATCAAATATAAATTGAGAACTTGGGTAGGGTGAAGCAGATTGTTTTCAATCAAACAAGATTAGATCTATTATATATTAAATGATTATTCTTAAAAGTTACTCAAGCCATTTTCAGTTGAGTGTAAGATTTCTAATTTTATTCTTAATTTAAATCTGCTTAACTGTCCTAAGCCTGTCCCCTATTTAACAGGACCACTATAAGGTTCAGATGAGATATAGACACTTATGTGCTTTACAGAGTACAACGTAAATGTATGATCTTATTATAACTGTTCAAAAGAAGTCTTCTTCTAGCATCAAAAAAAGGTATTATATAACTAATTAGAGTTATAAACCAATTTCGGCTTACATATTGTCCCTCAAGAGTAGAGGGACAGTGTTTAAAATCAACAGCAATTTAGTAACAAAGAAACCAAACAAACAGAAAACCCAGCCAGTAATTACATCTGAGTATTTGAATTAGGTGAGTGCCTACCATTGCAAATCCAACATCAGCTTTCTTTAATGCCGGGCCATCATTTGTACCATCACCAGTGACAGCTACCACCTGGCGTTGTTCGGAAACAGTGCTGTCAATTATACCTGGAATAAAAGTATTTGTGCTGTAAAAACAATTTGTTTAATAGTGATTCTGTAGGGTATACCTTGGATGGCCAGTTTTATAGATTCAAAGTTCAAAATAAATAATTAAGCATAGAGAAATGGAAACTGCTGAGATGTTGGGCAAGGAACAACTCCAGAAACTGTTGTATTAGCAATTATATCCTATTTTACTCACTGAGAATAAACACAATCCACCTAAGGTATCAACAGGAAATGTATTCAGGTTTTATTGGCAAAGATGATATCCATGATTCAATCTAATATTTAGTATCTGTTACTATTTCAGGAAACAACGCATTTCTGTATCAAGAAATTGTGGGAAAATTGCAAAACCTACTCACCTTTAACCAGTGTATGTTTGTCAGTAGGAGATGATCTTGCAAGCACTCGAAGCTTTGGCCAAATCTTGTCTATCCGCTCTTGCTCAATCTATAAATTTTCGTCAAAGTTAAAACATGCCCAAGCCTAGTTTTCTAATTCCAAATTAGCTATCTAGCATTTGTATCAGTGGTTCTCAAAGGGTGGTTACCAGACCAGCAGTATCAGCAACTCCTGGGAACTTGTTAGAAACGGAAATTGCTGAGCAAGATTCAAGGCTTAGCTGATAAAGATACTGTGAGGTGGGGCCTAGTAATCCATGTATTACACAAAGCTCTCTAGGTCACTCTGATGCAGACTCAAGTTTGAGAACAATGTTATACATATCATTACAAAATCAAATTTTAACCATCTCCCCACTGCCTATGAACATGAAAACTCCTTAGCATAAGTAGTGCAGAGTTTGGGGCCTCCTAAAATATGTTCCATAGCAACCTGTCCAAAATCATCTCCCCTTACTGGCTTACACAGACTGTATTTCTTGGGCCCGGACTGAAAAAAAGAATGGCTCACTCCCTTCAAGGCAAATTTCTTTATCACTTGTTCCCTCTATTTCCTATAATGTTTTGCTTCTTGGGGTGAGGGCTGCGCCTTTCCAGGTGTGATGCCTAACACGCAGTGAATACTCAAAGTGTATTTGTTGAATGAATTTCCTAATATACTAAAAATATAGCAGCTTAAAAAGTAAAACACCCTTACCTCTCCTTTTTCATTTCGTATCCTCCTGTTGAAATCTTTACCTTCTAGGCAAAGAAAATCTTCCCCAGGATGTAAAATACCACATTTGGTGGCAATAGCCCGAGCAGTATTAATATTATCACCAGTGACCATCCGCACAGTAATTCCAGCCCTCTGACATTTCTTTATTGCATCTGGCACCTGGTTAATGTGGAAAAAATTCATATCATGAAAGAAAATTAGAGTATTTCCAGGATGGGGAAAAAAAAATCCCACTGAACAAATACAGATTGCCTCACAGTCCCACAAATGACAACCTTCATTTCGTCTCAAGATATTAAGTATTTCTTGCAGTATGGCCAATAACCTCTTCTTTCCTTTTCCACAGTCCTAGTTTAGGTTTCACTTTCAGTTATCATTTACTTAACTTGCCTGCATTATTCATTTGTCAAAGGCCTTTCCCAGCGCCTTTCCCCCTGGCAACCAATAAGCAATTCTTTCCTGGTTGGCTCTCTACTTTTCGGGTTCTACTGCCCAGACACCAGCATATACTGTTGGTGTTCTTGGGGTAAAGAGAGACTCACTTTCCACCCAACTCCTTATTTTTTAAGGGTCATCACCTCTCCTATTCTAGAACCTCCAACCACCATCTATGTGCTAATTACTTTCAGAGCTACATGTTTTTTCCCAGCTTATTGTGAGAGTTGGATTCTTAGTCATACCAGAAAAGCAGACATCAGAATGTAGGTGTCCAAAAGGAAAAGTATGCTTTCTATCTAATAGAAACCTAACGATGATCTGACCTCCTCCATCTCCCTTACCCTCTACATCCTTAAGGGCCAAAGAATCCTGCAGATTGGACCTCAAACCTTCCCTGCACTTCCCGTCACCATGCTTGTTGCCCGAGCTATTGCAATAGCATTTTTTTTTAATTGGCATCCCTGTGTTTATGTTTGTTTCCCCTTTAAAATGTCTGATATACCTGACAATAGAGTTCTTTTTCTAATACACTTTCTTAAAAATACATGACGATTACTCAACTGTTATACTATAAACCACAAAGTTCTCAGTATAATAGAGTGTCACACTTGAGCTTCAGAATAGTTTCCTAGTAGATAAACAAGGATTTACTGTATAGCACAGGGAACTATATTCAATATCTTGTAACAACCTATAATGGAAAAAAATAAAAAAAATGTATAACTGAATCACTTGGCTGTATACCTGAAACTAACACAGTATTGTAAATTGGATACATTTCAATTAAAAAAAAATACAAGATGACCAAATACTGTACTACTGGACACTCCTACATTAAAAAAAAAAATTGTTTAGATAAAATTGAAAATTTAGTTGGGTGTACTATATTTTATCTGGAAACCCTACTCTAGATCTAACTACCAGTTTACAGGAAATAGAAGGAAAGCACTCAGCAAAATCTGGAATGTAGAAAACTCCCCAGGACACACGTCTTTCTACAAATAATCTGCAAAAATATGACAGTGTATTTGCTGATTAGAAGAAAATAAAACTATTTGTTCTTTGACAGATAATCTGTAAGAATGGAAAAGAGAGGAAACCTATAGAGCTCTAGATTAAGACTTTGAGGGGCATGGCAATAGATTTAATGTGTACACTGGGTGATTCTGATTTGAATACACATTTGTGTTACAATTTAGGAAATTTTAAAAATAATGAATATTTAGGAATATCATTAAAAGTCTTAAGGATCATGATTGTGTTTC
Organism: Bos indicus; assembly: GCF_029378745.1. Lineage (NCBI taxonomy): Eukaryota > Metazoa > Chordata > Mammalia > Artiodactyla > Bovidae > Bos > Bos indicus. The sequence goes on from NC_091764.1 coordinate 19,598,674, forward strand.
AGAAAAGAATTAGAAAAAAAATAGCTTCCAAGATCTAAATTTTTTTCTATTATACACTTTATCTATAATTTTGGGGTCTCTGCTTCTGTAGTTCCCTTTGCCTAGAAAATCCTTTTCTGTTCTTCTCTAACCAGAAAACCCATGACGATCCTTTCAGAACAGAGGTTACAAATGCAAATACCCGGAGGGCCATGCAGGTAACAGAAATGAGGAAAGCAGGCTAAGGAAGTGACAATTGGTCTTGGTTAAAGCTATGTGGCAAATGGTATTTAAGAGAGCAAACTAAATTATTAATAGGCCACTGATCACCAAATACATCCACTTAAAACTCAGAAGTTACCTCCAATTTTACAGAGAAACTGAAGAGAAGTCAAATATCTTTTTAAAGCATCTATGCATATGCAATAAAGCTGGATTTAGTCCAGGTATCTAATTAATCAAGATTCTCTACATGAGGACTGTACGGTCCAGGAGACGCACTCTGGAAAGCTACCTCCCATTACACTGTCTCACTTCATTGAAAGCACTCATCTCGTTTTGTGATACTGAAGAAATGAATTGCCACTTCCATGTTAAAAAAAAATAAACCTATCAACCTCAGTGCGAAGAACACAAAATGAGCAATACATCTTCCAAAGGACAAAAGTTGAAGGAATCCTGATTTAACATTCTATTTAGATAAGATTTAAGCCATAAATCAATGTATAAAACTTTGAATGGTTTTCCTTTGACCAAAGGTTGGCAAACATGATTTATCTGGATGTCTCACAAGCACCTGAAACTCTACAACTCCAAACTGAATTTACCTTGATCTCTAAATAGGCAGCTTTGTCTCTTATTACATTGGTAATACCATCTACCAGCCACTCAGTTATGCAAGCTGAAGAGTGATTCCTACTCCTCTAGAAGAGTTACTAAGAGAGAGCTCTGTCCTAAGTCTCTAGCTACACATCTTCCTCAAGACATTCTCTTGCCTACGTCACCTTCAGGCTTCTAGTTCCAAATGCCTACTTGACATATAACTGGCTCTTTCAGACACCTCCACAATGTCACGTAGATATATCCAAATCCAACATACGAATATCTAGTGGTTCTACCTCCATTTCCTTTGAAATCAAACTTTTCCTTCCAACTTCCCTGGTACAACTGAAGTACTATGCCATTATCATCTCTTGTTTGAGATCACTGCAACCATCTCATTAGGTTCTCTGTGTCGACTTCTCTGTTTCTTACAGAGTACTCCATGTACACTTTTTAACATGAATCATGTCACTTCCCAGCCTGAATTTCTTCAATGACTTCCCACAGCATTTCAGAATAAAATTCAGAGCCCTTACTGCCTGGTAAGGCCAAAGATAATCTCGTCTGCCCTTTCTTGTTCAGGCTTACAGCCACACTGCCCTCCTTTCTATCATCAAAAAACTAAATACTTCCTGCATAGCTCAGTCGGCAAAGCATCTGCCTGCAATGTGGGAGACCTGGGTTCAATATCTGGGTCAGGAAGTTCCTCTGGAGAAGGAAATGGCAACCCACTCCAGTCTTCTTGCCTGGAGAATCCCATGGACATAGGAACCTGGCAGGCTCCAGTTCATGGTATCGCAAGAGTTGGACATGACTTAGTGCTATCTTTTTTCTTGCCTTAAGCCTCCTGTATTTTTTGTCCCCTTTTCCTGGAATACTGTTCTTGCAGCTACTTAACATGGTTGGCTCACTTCTAGCCATCAGAGCTCAACTTAAATGTTAAATCCTCAGAAGTCTTTAACATGGGGTCTCTTATCTGTATCACTCTGTGCACATCCTTTATGGCCCTTATTTCACTTGTACTAGTCATAGTTGATGCCCCCTCATACCCCGTGCCAACTAGATTAGAAGGCCTATGATGGCAGGGACCAAGTCTTATTCCTTACAGAATGTGTTTTCCCTTGGCACACTGAGTACCTATCATTTTATCTGTTGTGTTACCTCTCTAGAGCATAAGTTTCATAATTATTGTGTTTCCTACAGTATTTCCAGTTCCTAGATGAGTGCCTGGTACTACATATTGGGTGTTGAAGCACTTAGTTGATGATAGTCACTGAACAAAAGCTATTTTTGCCTTTGTGCTTTTTATTCATGTTGCTTCTTTGCTCAAATGTGCTTTCCTCTCTCTCTCTCGGTCTAGCTAATACCTCTTCATCCTGTAAGACTCACATCAGGTAATCTCTGGGAAGTCAGTGACTTGACACCTCTCAGGGTTAATATAGCACAGTGGTTTTTTAAGCACACATGTCTTAAGGAGAGCTGGGTTTGAACATACCAGCTCTATGGTTTACAGCTAACTTCTATAAATCTCAATTTTTTTCTTCATCTTTCTGTAAGTAACAATACTTAGAGCTCAGAGGTGAATATTAAGTAAAATAATACACATTAAGCACTAAGCACAATAGCTGGCACCCGGTAAGAAGGCATTAAACATGTTGTTACTTTAAAAGGTTGGGGGCTCATGTTCTGTACTCATGTAACATGCTTTCCACATGTACCTATGTACTAATATGCTGGTTGTAACTATGTATTTGTCCACTCCCACCCAGGACAGTGACTTCTTTGAGGCTAGGAACCAGATCTCAAAAACCTTTATGTCTCCAGTATCCTCGTATAGTCTCAATAACAAAAAAAGCTATTGCTCAATAAACTTAAAAAAAAAAGAAACTAAGGAAGAAAAGCAAAGTCTAGAGCCACGGACTGTCCAGCTGGTAGCAAGATGCTTAAATTGAAAAAATTTTTTTTCATTCAGTTTTTCAGTTGAACTAGCCACAGTTCAAAAGCTCAGGAGTCACACGTGGCTGGTGGCTGTGATACGGAACAACACAGAGCAATTCCACGGTCGCAGAAAGTCCTACTGGCAGTGCTGGACCACAGAGCTCGAACACAGATAACTTAATGGTATTTACTGTATAATTTAATGTAAGTATCAATGGGGAAAACCTACTCAGTTCAAGGCACTGGGTATGGTGCTAAATAAACATGGAGGGTCCCAAAGAGGAGTTACTGAATTAAAAACCATAAACAGGCAGCACATGCATCCCAAGTACTATTATTTCACTCATCTTGGATTCACACTGGAAAGAAAATCACAAAGGCTAAGAATTTTACTAGAAAACCGGTTACAGTTAGTGCCTTCTGCACATGCAGAACACAGAACGTTTCACCACCTCAGGTCTCACAGGATCTTCAATCCCCACAACAGCAATGCATGTAAGGCCGGTGACAATATCATTTTCATTATCCCACTCTGGTTCTGGTTCTCCTGCTGGGAAATCTCTGAATGCAAGACATATGGTTCTCAAGCCTTCTGATGCCATCGGTTCAATCACAGTTTTTACAATATCATCACGGTCCCTTGGTCTGAATACTTTTGCCTCACCATTAGCACTCAAGATTTTGAAACACCTATAAGGAAATGTTGAATCCAAACATCAATAATTAACAAAGATAATAGTTAATGCCATTTAAGTGACTTGGATGGGCTAGAAATCATGTAATCTGATTATCTGGAATTCAGAGAACTATGTATGTTGCGTTTTTACAGGCTTCAACCATATTTACTTTTCACTCTCCCCTTTACAAAACAGTTCTCTTTTTATGGTTCTCATTTGATCATTCTTCATTGAATCAGTTACTCGAGATATTCTTAAAACTTCTCTTTAGGAAATGCAGGGCTTTAAAATTTTCACCAAAAACCCCTAGTGGCAGAGAAGAATAAACTACGTACCTGTACATTTTGGTGCAGATTTAGATATTAGTCTTAAGTAACACAAAACTGCCAAATATGTCCTTCTTTTAAAGTAAAAAGCCACGTTCAATCAACCCCTTACCTGAGATGTTGTCTTATCACCTACATTGTTTTAACCATAAAAGAGAAAAGTAACTTACTGTTAAAATAAGCCTTCTATTAGAATGAAAGATAATGCCGAAATAGTTTTAGTTTCAGTGAAATGAACTACAACCTTTTAACAATGTAGTAAATAAAAGTTACCCGGTATATATTTCCCTACATCAAGTTTTTCACATTGCCTCTCCTGTTCTTCCTGCTTGGAGATGCCACTGCTTCCTGCTTCTAGGAAAGTGATTCCCAAATCCCCATCTTCTGTTCTGACTGGTTTTCCATCCTAAGAGTCCACTCAGATGTTGTACCAGTACTTTAAACTGACTGCAGGCGAGACTACAGGCCGTCTCCTCACTGACCATTGAATTTATATCAACATTACTACCAATAATTTCAATGTGAAGTCTAAACTCACTTGAATACTTCCTTTCCCCTTGTCATCTATATAGTATTAGCTCCTAAGTCCTATGTACTTGCCCTCTGAATATTTCCTCTCCTTCCTATTGCCCCTGCTTCTTCTTGCTCTTACTTGGAGCTAAAGCTACTGTAATAGCCTTTGAATTGATATCAGTCTCCAGCCCATCCTTTCCCCTCCTCCCAACCCACCTTATTCCCTGATGCAAGAAGTATCAATTCCACAGTTTTGCTCCCTCTGCTACCTGATGAAAAAAAGTCTTCAGCCGCATTATCTGGCCTACTTAACTGTTTTAACTGCTGAGCCTAGAATTTAAGAGCCTCCACAACAAAATGTAAATTTCACTGTGAGAAGAATACTGTCTACTTAGTATACTCCATGTGAGATGTTTTGCATGCATTGTTTTATCTCACTGTCTTAGAATTAGGAGTCATTATCCTCTTTTTTCAGTGAAGTAAAAATGGAAGCTAAAGGAAGATCTCAAAGCTACTGAGTTGCAACAGAGCCACTACCTGACTGGTTTTGATTCAAAAATCTCCTCCATCCATCTACCTGTTTTCCAACAAGCCCCAGAAACAAGATATCTCACACCTGAGGGAAGTCAGATAACCAAGCACATGTAAAGGGAAGAAAGAAGTCCTATGTGTCACAAAAGCCCACCACCACTCAGCTGAACTGTGTGACTATTAGCTATTCCCCCAATATGGTCTGCACATTCTCACCTCCTTCCCTCCAACGTGGCCTCCTTCACCTTCACGTTCTTACTTCATACCAAAACCTGTCTTAAATGCTACACCCTTCATAGTATGATCTCTCATCTTCAACATTTTGTGTGCATCTGTCATATTTTGCATTAACATTTATGTGTTTTTCTCTTAATCCGTGAGATTATAATCTGCCGAACACGTTATAACATTGGATTATAATCCATTTATAAGCAAACTAAAATGGAAATACTTTAAATATTGCAGTTTCAAGTGAGTTCTAATTTTCCAGAACTGGCCTCAATTTTTAAAAAAAGTTTTCTACTGGAATTAAAAAAAAGGTCAAAATAATTTCAATGCTTGTAGTAACAGATAAGCATTAGGAAAATTATATTTAAACATGTGATGTCGAAACTGGGGTCACTGGTCTGTATATGGACAGTACAAAAAAAAAAGATTACCATCCAAAATGACAGCAGGTATTTAAATACAAAAATGCAGTAGCATTAAGTATGATAAAACCTCACTCTGATATAAAAGGAAGAGCCTCAAGATCAAGTTTTAATGCTTTATTATTCTAAAAACTAATATATAATTCATTCATCACTATCTACAATGCAGTATAGAAGACATGACCATGAAGTTTTCTTCCCAGGAGGCTTTTATTTTTTGTGATCCTATACAGCAATGGACTCAACATCCCTAAGAACAAATATCAATGTTCATTTTGTTAAACCATACAGACTGAATATAATGGGCTTATTTTCCCTGTAGAAAAATACTAAGAAATAAAAGAAGCTGGAGTATGAGAATGGCAGAATATCCTGGACAAAAGATCAATACCATTTAATTACACTAATAAACTCTTAAGGTCCTAGAAAATGCCTGATGTTCACAAAAAGGAAGTGTCAACAATAACAACAGAGTAGGTATTTCATAAAGCAACCACAGTGAGCAATTTATTCATCTAAGCATTTTACTCTTACTTTTTCAGAATTATCTCAGATGCACCCTTGCTGAATATTCGGTAACTTCCATCTGAATTTTTCAGGACAGTGCTCATGGACTTTCTGACAGAATTGAAGGTGTAGACTTTGTACAGTGCTTCTTCCGGTATTTCATTTCTAACATCCTGATAATCCCGCTTTAAATCCAAAAGAAATCCCAGCAAGGCACATTCAGTTTTATTACCAACATGACGAGGTAATCCACCCTCTTTCTCTGGTGGCTATAAGAGAAAAAGGTTTAGAAGCTAGTACCATAGTTTAATTTAGAATGCAAAACAGAATGAGACATTCTAAACAAAATCATATAGGAAACCTCTATTAGTATCAGCATTTCAAAGAGGAACATAGAAAAAGAAAGGCTGAAAGAAGGTCTGGGGCAAAAATGATGTGGATTCCACTCTCAGCCCTGCCAATTATTAGCTATGTGAATTTCTGGCAAGTTAACTCAACTGCCATGGTTTTTGGCTTCAACATCAGGACAACAGGAGCATCCAAGAATTAAATGAGGTAAGACATGTAAAGTTTAAAGCTGGTTCCTAACACATGCTGCTGCTGTTCAGTCATTAAGTCATGTTTGACTCTTTGCAATCCCATGGACTATAGCACGGCAGGCTTCCCTGTCTTTTATACTCTCTCCCAGACTTTGCTCAAATGCGTGTCTATTGAGTTGGTGATGCTATCTAACCATCTCATCCTCTTCTCCTTTTGCCTTCAATCTTTCCCAGCATCAGGGTCTTTTCCAGTGTTGGCGCTTCCCATCAGGTGGCCAAAATACTGGAGATTCAGCTTTAGCATCAGTCCTTTCTATGAATATTCAGAGTTGATTTCCTTTAGGATGGATTGACTCGTTTGATCTGCTTGCAGTCCAAGGGACTCTTAAGAGTCCTCTCTAACACCACAGTTCAAAATCATCAACTCTTTGGCGCTCAGCTTTATTTATAGTCCAACTTTCACATCCATACATGACTACTGGAAAAACCACAGCTCTGACCATATGGACCTTTATCAGCAAAGTGATGTCTCTACTTTTTAATACATTGTCTAGGATTGTCACAATTTTCCTTCCAAGTAGCCAGTGTGTTTTCATTTCAGGGCTGCAGTCACCATCTGCAGCGATTTTGGAGTTCAAGAAAATAAAATCTGTTAGTGCTTCTACTTTTTCCCTTTCTATTTGCCACGAAGTGATGGGACCATATACTGTATCTTAGTTTTGCACATTGAGTTTTAAACCAGCTTTTTCACTCTCCTCTTTCACCTTCATCAAGAGGTTCTTTAGTCCCTCTTCACTTTCTGCCATTACAGTGCTATCATCTGCATATTTGAGGCTGTTAATAGTTCTCCCAGAAATCTTGATTCCGGCTTGTGACTCATGCAGCCTGACACATATAGGACTTAATAAATTTTAATTCCCTTCCTTTTCTCTTGTTTTCATAAAAGTTTATATTAAATAGTTCAAAATTAAATCTACTTTACCATTTATTATGGCTTAAAATAAAAGTACAGTCATTAAAATATAGTTGCCTTAAATACATATAAAACCTTTATTTCCTTCAGAGTGTCTCCGCAAATACCTCCTTCTGTAATCATCACAACCGTATGAAGGGCAGATAAAACCATCTTCACTTAACAACTGAAGAAAGTAAAGCTTAGGCTTTCAGCTAGTAAAAGACAGAGCTAGATGTAAAACCAAGATCTCGTCACTTTCCAGTCCAATAATCCAATTCAAGCAATATTAATTTACAGTCTTCATCCGTAATTCACTAGAACACATAACAATCTCATTCTTTATGTTATAAATAAAACTTTTTAAATGTGCAAAGTTAAAAATATTTTATTCTAAGGTACCACAAGTCTAGAGTTACTTTATTCAGTTAGTGCCAAAGGTTTAAGAATTACCTTATAGGTACGATCTACTGAGAAACCAAAAAGAGCCTATAGCAAGCATGTTTGACACATAGTAAGTTAAAATCTGGTTTCAAAATTTGCTCCAGGAAATTGAAAGTTGACTTTCTACAGTAAGATAGCCTAGTCTTTCACAAAATGAATGAAGTAGAAATTTTAAATTGAGGACTTATTCTGGTTATGTGGCTCAAAAGTTTCTAAACACAGAAAATTCAAAATATAGAAGAAAAATACAAGTAAACATAATATATACGTTGATCAACAGATCTTATTTAAAAACTTAACACAACTCATTTCTTCAAATTATGAATAATAGTGATAGGGCTTAAGAACTACATATAGTCAAATCATCACAAATCGAAAAACTAGTTTTCATACATAAATCATTAAAGAAACCTTACCAATATTTTTGATGTATAAGCACAATTCACAGAAATTCCTGTTACAAGATAGGACAAAATATTTGGTGGAATAGCTTCTGGGTCAGGAATCTTTTTATAATGTTTTTCATTTATGTAAGCTTGAACAACTGTCATTCGGTTCATTGTCAATGTTCCTGTCTTATCTGAACAAATAGCTGTAGCATTTCCCATGGTTTCACAAGCATCCAGATGCCTTACTAAATTATTATCTTTCATCATTTTCTACAGTGACAAAAAAAAGAGGTAGTTAAGCTACACATAAAACCAATAACCTCATTATATCAAAATGATTGTAAACTGCTTTAAAATCAGAACTATAACTCCCAACTTTACTTGGATACATAGTATAAAGCACCGATTTAATACTGGAAGAATTTAATATAAATGGCCTATTCAAATAAGCTAAACAAAGTACTAGCTTTCTGTGGCTTCAGTACGTTTCCCACTACATAACATAATCTAGTAAATGAAAGCAAATCATGCTGACATGCCTCCAACAGCTTCTAGGAAGCATCCTCAAATTCTAAGAGCAATGACAATTTGTACTCACAGCCATGTAACTGTATTTACATGTAAGGTTTAAGTCTCCTTGTTAAGTGGAAAACAAAAGATTCTTGAATCAGTCAATAAGAAAAAAGTAGCTTTTATCAGTTAAAATATAGATTTTGTGGGTATGTAGTTGCCTGAATTTTTTTTTTCTCTTTTTGACTCTGACAGATTGAGGTAACATATCAAAACCAGCAAGGGTCACTTTTATCTTCTCCAAATGGTGGTACACTGGCATTCTCATCCTGAGGATCATCTCTTCCTCTTACTTATAAGAAAAAGATAGTTTCTAAAGAAAATAAGAGTTTTACTATAGTTCCAAAAGGCATTTAGGCTAAAATGCTTAATAACTGATTCCTGAAACATTAACTGGAATGGGTTAAAAACTGCAAAGAGTTATTTTACAAAGTATGTTCTGTGTCTACTAATGTGCAAGATATTGCAAGAAACTCGTTCCTTGAAGTTTGGGGAAGGAAGATTACTGTGATCTGTGTTAATACTAATGATTAAAACAAAGTTCTGCAGTAAAAAAAAAAAAGGTGTTCAGTTTTGCAAAACACTAACAGAGGAGCCATAAGGACGACACCTCAGTGAAGAGAAAAGTGGTAACGTTCGGGCTAAATGAACATTTAATGAAAGCTTAAAGAACAATAGTCAAAATGCTCCTACTCATTTTCTGTCAAAGGAATGCAAATCAATTCTGCCTGTATCTTTTTGATCAACTGAAAAATCAGTATCACTAATGAGTACTCAAAATGAACTAATTTCAGTACTGATAAAATGATTTTACCCATGTGTCTAAAACTTACATTTACCCTCAATTGTTTTCTAATTATTTTAAGACATCAAGTAGATGAACAGATAGTATCTCACTATTACTTTGATACATTCACCACTTCATTTTTGAAACAAAAGATGTGAAATGCCTGAATATAAACTTAAACAGGAAGCCAAAAAATATTCTTATCAAGACAAGTCTGCTAAAAATTCTTGGGAACACTGAAGATGAGAGTGCAAGAGCAGAAACTATGATTAATTACTTTGTATTGCTTTCTGTCATTAATACTACTTAGGAAGAAATACTAATTAACATTAGAAAACTGACAAAAGCAGCATTTTTCATTAGGTATAATTTTATGTGTGAAGCCATTTTGAAAGAAAGATCAAAACTGTCCAGGCTGAAGCTGTAAGCCAACTAGATGTCCATCAACAGATGAATGGATAAAGATGTGGTACATACATACAATGGAATATTACTCAGCCATTAAAAAGAACGAATTTGAGTTAGTTCCAGTGAAGTGGATGAGCCCAGAGCCTGTTATACAGGATAAGTAAGTCAGAAAGAGAAAAAACAAATATAGTATATTAATGCATATATATGGAATATATGTATAGTATATTAATGTATATATATGGAATCTAGAAAAATGGTATTGATGAACCTATTTGCAGGGAAAGAATGGAGAGGCAGATGTAGAGAATGAACTTGTAGACACAGTGGGGGAGACAGCAAGTGGGACGAGTGGAAAAAGTAGGATCAACATATATACACTATTGTGCGTAAAGTGGATAGTTAGAAAGAAACTGCTATATAGCACAGGGAGCCCAGTCTGGTGCTCTGTGATGACCCAGAGGGGTAAGATGGGGGGAAGGGAGGGAGGCTCCAGAAGGAAGGGATATATATATAAAAATATGGCTGATTCGTGCTGTTGTATGGCAGAAATGAACACAACATTACTATAAAAGTTAAAAAAAAATAAAAAAACTGTCCAGGCTAATTCTTTTAAAATCCAATTTGCTTTTACCATTTAAGATATAAAACCGATAAAAAAGAAAATTAATAATCTTCAAACAGAATATTCCTTTAAGTAAAACAGCAGTCAGCAAAAACATCCAAGCTCATTTTTTCAGCATTCGACTTTGAGAACAGAAGGACTGTATTACTGTAAACGGAGTGGTCAGAGACAGTAACATGTGAAGAGAGCTGAGTAAAGTTAGAGAGCTGACGATGCAAAGAAAGGAGCACACAGGTGCAAAGGTGCGAAGAAGGCTAGAGTTTTTGAGAGGCAGCAGGAAGGCTGGTGAGGCTGGACCAGAGCGGGAAAGAGAGGTGGGAGATGAGCACGAGAAGAGAGAGAGACTGGCAGACTGGGCAGGCCCTGCAGGCCACGGTGAGGAACCTTGGATCTCATTCTGATGAGAAGCCACTGGAGGGTTTTTACACAAGAAACAAAAACGATCTGAATTATTTTTTAGAAACATGAATCTGCCTACCATGTGAAGGCAGGACCGTGGGGTCATGAGAGTCCAACAAGGAGGCCTGAGATTGTTGGAGTCAGGTCAACCACTCTGCTCTTGTACCACAGGCAAATGACAAACACGCTTACTTCAATTTTACAGATGGGAAACAGAAGGGGACCGGACATCTTAACTATCGTACGAGGAAAAGTAAGCTAGAACTTTCCCCAGTGGAGTTCTGCTTAGCTCTGTGTCAAGGCTGCCCTTTCAGGCATGTATAGGTCTCGATGCAGAGATCTTCAACTGGGGAGAGGAGGAGGGGACCAACAACAGAATTTCTAAAGGACACAGAGTAAATGTATGCAAGTCTCCTACTTTCAGAACCTAAAAGGAATAGGGGAGGCAGTTGTGCATCAGTCTTTTCCGCTTACCTTGACTGAGTAAGCTAGTGAGATAGTGACGGCAAGGGGCAGACCTTCTGGTACCGCCACCACTAAAACCGTAACTCCAATAATGAAGAACTTCACAAAATACTGTATGTAAATCGGTGTGCACTCAGCAAGCCATGGTCTCTTCTGAACCCAGAAGGTATCAATTACAAAATATAAGACAAGAATGATAACTGTGATGGCAGACATCAACAAACCTTTCAGCACACAAAAAGAAGGAAAATGTAATCATTAAATATTCTAGACATGACTCATTGTCAGTTACATATTAGCCACTGGAAGAATCATAACTACTTTGGTGATATTTAATTTCTCTGAGAAACTGTTACCTACTTTTTTGCACCTAACTCATCCCTTGACATTGTTAGATTTAAGTTCTGCTTCTGACTAGGAGAACTGGAAAAAAGTGTTTATGATTCTTTTTTAGACTTAACTGTATCTTCGGTCTTTTACTAAAGCTGAGACAAAATAACAAGCAATGACAAGGAAATACCAAAAGCGTAGCGTAAGCTGCTTAATGACAAAAGAGAAGTTGGTAAGAATCTGATCAATGGGGAGACCTGGAATTAAATATTCAACTCTGTTTTTTAATGAAAAAACACAAATTACTGAAATTAATTTTTTCATCTATCCTTGCTGCTTTATTAACTAAGAAAACCAAGAGTTAATCACCTATTACAAATCATTTACCTTTCTATTTTGTGGGGTGTTTAATCTCCTTATAAATGAATATTACAAAATAAAGCTGTCCACATATCTGGAACTAATAATCCAATCTGATGTTTATTAAAACACCATCACCACCTTAAATCCATCCATTTCTGTATGATTCAGTATTACCATTTGGCTAAATATTATAGAAAGCAAATATCTCCTAGATAATAAGCTTTCTGAGGACAGAGGTAAATTCTTAACTTTTTCTGAGATAATCCCAGGAAGTAACAGAATGATGCCATGTAAGTGACTTGAACTGTTGTTTAGTCGCGAAGTTGTATCTCTTTTGTGACTCCAAAGACTACAGCCCAACAGGCAAGAATACCGGAGTAGATTGCCATTTCCTTCTCCAGGGGATCTTCACAACCAAGGGATCGAACCCAAGTCTCCTGCATTGCAGGCGAATTCTTCATTACTGAGCCAGCAGGGAAGCCCCTACGTGATTTGAATAGTATATGCTGATTTAGCCACCTGTGTTCTTTCATAAAGATGATACAGTTGAAGGGCATACTCTGATTTTAGCTATAGCACTGTTTTATTTTCCCCTGAAGAGTGGTTCTATGAACAGGTGTTTTCTAGTGATGGTTCTAATTTATAACTTCAGTCACACCAGGGCGATGCTATAACTAATCCACTCAATTTAAGTAATCGGCAATTTTTGGAAAAACACGTACCTAATTTTTTTTTCATAGTCAATAAAAAGATGAGAAGATGTGTGGTGAAATTTCTTTTTATTAAAATATAGCTGGGTAATTTGTAGGGAGTAAGCCCCCTCTCTATTGCTCCCAGAAATTCAGATACGAGCTCATGGGCTTGTGAATTGGGTATAGACTTAAGCACTAACCCTAACCTGACCATTTATTTATTTGCAAGTTGACTGAGGACACTCCCTCTACATAAAAGATGGTAACAGTTTCCAAGTTTCAAAATATTATGAGGCTCTCTAATAACTCAAAAGGTACACTGTAGATAAAACTGAAAATATTGTTAACTCCCCTTCCACTCACAAAGCCAACGATTTCCAGTCTTATGTCAAAAGATATTTTTAAATAGCAAGTCAGCATATTTTAAAACAAAACATCTTATTTGCTTATATATATCATACCTGCTTTGCCAATCTGAACAGCTAGTTTCGTCAGTTTCCCCTGTAAAACAGATTTTTCCTTTTTTGGCAAATTTGCTTTCTTTTTGTCTTTCTCATCACCATCTCCACCTTCTTCACTCTTCAGAGGCTGCATTTCCATGGCTGCACCATCCTGGGCTTTTGCTATGTTGAAGTGCACACATAACTGTTAACATTCTAAAGCAATTTGGTGTGTGTGGGGGCGGGGGGGCGGGAATCAATTTCTTACAGAAACATAAAGATCTAAACATTCACCTTGGTGTGTATGTCTGTGCCCACCCAGAGAAAATAAGACAATAGTGACGCTACGTTTTGAAACTGTACCAGATTTGAGAATGCTGTGCTAGGAAATAGAGATGAGGCGATGAAGAAATACAGTCCCGAAAGAGCTAAATACCCAATCATCTCTCCTCCTGTGTGTTGTCATTCCAAACACCATAAATTCCTCCCAATAAGTTATAACCATAATGTAGAACATCATGTGAGACCACACAAACGAGAAATGTACATATGCTTACAGACTCTTAAATAGATGCCAAAAAATTTACATTATATATTTTGTTACTTAAGCATTTCTGCCAGCAATCACATAGTAACCAATGATAAAATGCCTGAAATGTTTAAGTTTAAAGTTACCTACATCTGGAGCTTTCTAAGTTTACTACCACATGCCATAATTAAAATCTTATCAAAACATTAAGGCAGCATGAGTCAGGCACTGACCAGAGAGACATACACCCAAGTAATACAGGTTGTTAATTTTCTCTGCTACAAGTATCCTACTTTTGGATGAATACAGTACACAAGAGAAATAGTTTTGGCTATAATAAGAATAAGCTAAGTGTACTTTTAACCTCCTGAATTTACCTTTGTTGCGATTCTCAATAGCTCCGTCTTGTTTCTTATCTGTAGGAACAAAATGGGAATTAAAGCTTTCCAAAAGAAATGAATACAGCCATGCTAAATTATGCAAAGGTAGTTCACATTTCTATAACAGAAATGTTACACAACGGAGTGTGTGTGTACAGATTAGAAAGCCTGTAATGACCTGATGGCTCAATCTCTCCCTAGGTCTTAACCATGGGGGAACATTCCAAAATAATTTGGGGCATCACATTTGGGTTGACTTCTCCATAAAACTTTACTCTTTTTTATGCTGCAATATCTCCAAAGGTTTTCAAACTAAATATAGATGTAAGCCTAAGAATGTAGGAAAGAGACAGTTAGAGAGGGAAGGAGTGCCCTAGGAAGACCACAGGCACACAGGACAGCTTTGATGGGAAAGAGAAGCAAAGTGGTCTGTGTAACAGGAGAGGCAAGCAAGTAAAACTGGAATATGAAAATACAAAGTCAGTCACTTAAATTTATTTAATTTTACTTAGGCTAGTAAGCCCATATTTTTCTCACAGACATAAGTATTTAAGTGGTTAAACCTCAGTAAACTGCTGTTGCCCTAAAAGGAAAAACTCTGGAGTAAACGATGGTACAGTAAATACTTAAAAGCAGAGTAGGGAAGGCTTTTTTAAAAAAGTGACATACTGCCCAATGAAGTGATTCTGATAACTATTTCCCTATATAAACAGAGCTTCTTATAAGACCCTTGTGGATAAACTATGGTTATCAAGTTTACTAATAACAGATCCCATGTAGGGACAGTAGATACAATGGGTCAAGATAAAAATTTTAACACCTTAACAAGCTAATAATGGGCTGAATATAACAAGACAAATATACTAGGTGTCAAAGTGAAGTCTTGATCTTATGTCTAAAAGCCAACAATGTAAGATAATACATTAGTAGGAAACTTGAAAAAGATGAAAAAGTTCAATAAGGCCAAAATGTGATATGTCTGACCTATCACAGTTGATATGAAAGTAGGAAAAAAAAAGTAAACAGGAACTGGGAATTTGATTCACTTTGCTGGTCAAATGAAAATGACGGAGATTTTCAAGTGTTCAAGGAGGTGCTGAATTTGTCTGACTCTGGTAAAGAGGATGATGTCTTTATAAAGCCTTTTATGAACTCTTAAGTCTTAAAACAAAAAAAATCCCTTCCATCAATTCTAACACCTGAAAGTACTACACTGGGTAACGAACTTTTTGTAGAACTCTTTATATCAAAACCTGATGAAAGAATGTATTTATCGGGTGAGTAATTACAATCCAGCTGCTGTATTTCCAATTACCAATTCGTATAGCGTATTGCTATTCTTACTTTTCTTTTCCTTTTTCTTCTCATCTTTCTTCTCTTCCTCTTCACCTCCAGCTCCAAGTAAGGTAAAGATAATTCCAGTTTGAGAATTTATACCTACAGCAGTAACTACCATTCTTCCAGAGCCTTCCATTACATGAGTACCTGTAACAATAAAAAATCCAGTAAGACATTAAATAAAGCCTAAGTTCTTGCGCTTAAGGTTTTAAGTTCGTAATATGTCATCTGAGTTCAAAACCCACTTTACCACTCATTTATCCTGTGATTCAGGGCAAAGTGTAACATCTCAATGACCAGTCCACAGATGGGGATAACAGTACACGTACACTTTGTAAAAATGAGAATCAAGTATAATCTAGGGGTTCAGTGAATGGTCAGTATTTAAATTATAACTGTGTTTTTATCGTTGGGGACATTTCTCTGAGAAAGCCATCACTTAGAAAGAAATATGCTTAGAACCAAAAGGATTACACAGCAACAACCGCCATATCCCTAAGACAACCCCACAACCTCTCCCTAACCCAGGCTGTCATGCCAGCCCACCTTGATCACTGCAGCAGCTTCCTAGCAAGTTTCTGTCTTTCCAGTTCATCCTGAAAAAGGTTTGACTCTCCTCAAATGTGATTTTATCCAAGCCTCTCATGGCTCCAAAACTTCTGACTCTACATGGCCTACTCCATAAAATCCAAAATCTCCACACGGAGACCGATCCACCTTCCAAATTTTTTCATCCATTACTCTCACATAAAACTCCATTACAAAAAGTTAGCGGGCAGAGACGGGAACGTGGACTGAATTCTGACTCTGTCCCTCACAATAATCTTGCAAGCTGACAAGACAGATTCAATCCAGCCCTGGCAGAGGACAGAGGGCATATTTTCCTTATAACGCTGCTAAGCTTGCTCACAGCTCTCCAACCTGTACATCCACACCTCTGCATCTTTGCTTTACTCACTACAAGGCTTCCCACCTCTCTGTTCTACTACTTTTGTGAATTTTAAGTAGCTTTCTAAACTGAAACTCTTGTTTAAATATTGAAAATATTCTTTATAGTTATGACTTATTTATTTGATCTCCTACTTCAGGAGGACAGGTCTGAAGCACCTACTAACATCCTGTTTAACAAATCAACCTTCAGTTGTTATTTGCAAACTAAGATTGTGAAGCATGTGTACTTACTATAGTACTTAAGGATTTGTATGTGGCTATTAATTGCTGAGTAATTTATCCCACATGAATTTTTAAATCTTTGATTTTCTTGCTTTAAAAAAATCTATATTCTGACTATTTCACTAATTATTAGCTTCTATGCCAGCAAAAATGCAAGAGAAACAAGAAATAAAGGACAGTGAAACAATATTTACTGAGCAAGTTCAGTCGCTCAGTCGTGTCTGACTTTGCGACTCCATGAACCGCAGCACGCCAGGCCTCCCTGTCCATCACCAACTCCTGGAGTTTACTCAAACTCATGTCCATTGAGTCAGTGATGCCATCCAGCCATCTCATCCTCTGTCGTCCCCTTCTCCTCCTGCCCCCAATCTTTCCCAGAATCAATGAGTCAGCTCTTCACATCAGGTGGTCAGGTGGCCAAAGTATTGGAGTTTCAGCTTTAACATCAGGCCTTCCAATGAACACCCAGGACTGATCTCCTTTAGGATGGACTGGTTGGATCTCCTTGCAGTCCAAGGGACTCTCAAGAGTCTTCTCCAACACCACAGTTCAAAAGCATCAATTCTTTGGCACTCAGCTTTCTTTATAGTCCAACTCTCACATCCATACATGACTACTGGAAAAAGTATAGCCTTGACTAGACGGACCTTTGTTGACAAAATAATGTCTCTGCTTTTTAATATACTGCGCAAGGACTAAATGTAGAAGACAGTTTCTTTTAACAATTCTAGCCTTTAGCAAATTTCAATTTATGTTATGTTCATCTTTACCACAGATAATCAAATGTTGGCCACTAATAGGTTCAGGCAAAGTAAACAGTGTTTGTTCTGGTCATATCCCCACTGCTAACTGAATAACTGCTTTTAACCATCTAAATTTAAAAAGCCAAGAACAGCAGTGAGAGATGGCATCATGAGAATAAATTTAAAAATAAATACATTTCATGTTTTCAGTACATTTTTGGAAGAGGGAAATAAATGTAGAAAAACTTTCCCACCCATACGGTGATAAGGGACTCCAGAAAGTTATTTCAGTCTTTTCTTAAACATGGAAAATTTATCGAGTCCCTCTTGGTATATACTTGGTGTGTTGAGAACCTGAGTCTCCAAAAACTTAGCAGCCATCTCTGTTAAAACAGAAAAGGACCAAGGTTCCGTAAAAGGATGTCAACCTAAGACACTAAGAGCTAAGCACTGTGTGAATAAGCTACAAGTACAGCCAGCAAAGTCCATGAAGTACATGCGGCAAAAACACAAGAGGAGATGCCTCAGTTCACCAAACACCATGGCCTGGTCAGTCTATGGTTTAGGTCTGACCAGCAAGCTTCCCTCTCCTTCGGAAAGATCACAGATTTTACTTGGTTAACATGAAATGCAGTTTCTTAAAAGTATGGCAAGGAATAAGTAAAACAAGTAACATTAAACTTAATATATGGACTTCCCTGTGACTCATATGGTGAAGAATCTGCCTGCAATGCAGGAGACCCAGGTTTGATCCCTGGGTCAGGAAGATCCCCTAGAGAAGGGAATGGTAATCCACTCCAGTATTCTTGCCTGGAGAATTCCATGGACAGAGGATATTATATAGCCAAGATATTTCTATCTGGAATGAATTTCAAGCACACCAAGATAAAGAAAAACTTAAAAGGAGTATAAATGGTCTTAGTAGTGCAGGATACTGACAATATACAAATCTCAAGTTTTTTCATAGAAATGAAAGTCTATATTACAACTGAAACCTTCCCCCTATATATAATGGTGTTTATAAATGTACATACATGAAATTACTGTGATTTTTAATGGCGGCATGTTTTGCAATAAGCCTTTTGGAACATATTTACAAATCTTAAAAAGGTAATGGTTAAACTTAGGTATGTGCTCCATAGCTGTGATTCTAACGTAACTGACCTTTGTCACAGGTTTGACTTTGGGTTGAATAAAACCATGTCCGACCAATTAGAATATAAAGTTCACACAGAAGACATGAAAAAGCATAGCTGCCAAGTTATTAAATGGTTAAATAAGCAAAATCTCCTTATAATGTAGGAAATGTTATCATTCCATTAACATCTGAAAATGATAATTAAAGATAAATAGGCAGCATTTTCTTACTCTAAACGCTAGTGTGACTCAATCTAAAAATATACCTAAAACAAATGTTTTACAAGCAATTCTGCAAATTCTATAAAGAATACTAGAATATTAAGATAGCAAACTGGAAATCAAAAGTTAAGGAACTGGGATACTTTTGGAGACAAGTTGTGGTACTTTGGTTTCTTTTCATTTTAGAAGGCAGCCTGTAATTTTTTTCATCCTTTCCATTTCATTTTCAATTAACCTCAGGTCTAGTTATCAACAGTCAAGTTGTTACAAGAGCCTTCTAAGTAGACACATACTTCTCCTTTTCAGACAGTACCCTCACCTATACACACCCTTCCATTTTCAGAACATGTCTTAACCAGGTGCAAATTCATCTCTGTCTAGTAGATGTGGTGCTATTCCTGGATCTACTTACTATTAATCATATTACCTTAGGTAAACAGTTAATGTCTCAGACTCATTCCTTAGCAGTTAAAATGAGGAAGTGAGATTAGGCTAACTTTAAGGAAAATACAAGCTTTTTAAAAACAGAAAAGTTGTCCTATGTAGATCATCACAGAAAATGCATTAATTTGCTTTAAACACATAATCATTCTTTAATTTTATATTTTACTAGGGCTGACGAATAAATATGACACAGAAAAACTGATCAATTCAACAGAGATCATTAAGTTTATATTTTATCATTATACTAACATTAACAGTGACTCTCAAGTCTTCTGTTTTTTGGACTCGAGTTTCTCATTTATAAAACACAGTTCTGAATTCAAAGATCTCTAAAGTCTCTGCCAGCTTACAAAAAAAAGTCTCTAAAGATTATAAGGCTAGAAGCTAACACAAACTACAGAATCTTCTTCGTATTACTGGCTTTTGGGGAAACTACCGACGGGTGTACAGTCGTGGAGGAGGAAAACGTTAAAAGTTATAAAGAAATTCATACCTGATAAAAGTAAGGGATCCTTATCTAATGACTTCTTAACATGATCAGATTCACCAGTCAATGAGCTTTCATCAATCTTAAGATCATTGCCTTGAATAAGTATGCCATCAGCGGGAAGAAGATCACCTAAAACAAAATAATAATGGTAAGCTAAGCTGTGAACAAGATTACAATAAAATCACATCATGCGTCACATGGACTGCCCTGTTTTACTTACCATATTTCACTTGAGCAATATCTCCAACAGTAATGTCAGCTACGGGTATCTGAATGACCTGACCGCCCCTGATGACTGTGAACTTCTGTTCTTGTTCAATTCGACTCTGCAGACCTCTGAACTGCTTTTCCTTACTCCAGTCATTAAATGCTGTTACTAACACCACACACACCACTGACAAGAGGATTGCCGCTCCTTCAATCCAACCAGTTTCACCTTCACCTTCTTCCTCTCCAACAGAAACGTCTCCACAAACTGTTTGGAAAGAAAGAAAATGCTTATCAAAAAAGATTCTGAATTGATGGCAACAGACATGTAATTATGATGCTTATATGTTCCGTTAATTTTATGTAGAGCTCTGAACACCTTATTGACTCAAAGCATTCCACAGTGGGGACGATGCTAACTCTGTTAATTTCAAGTTCTCTGCCTCCAAAGATTCTCATCTTCAGGATAGGGAGGCAGCCCAAGGTGCTAGTTAAGAGGGAGGAAACTGGAAAGATTAAATCTTGACCTAAGGCAAGTTACTTATGTTTGAGACTCAGTTTCTTCATCTGTCAAATTAGGAGACCACCACTTACTGCAGAGTTGTTGCAAGGATTACATGAGAAGACATTTATAAAGAAGGTTGAGCAGTAGCTAAAACTTGTTCATCCTCAACCAATGGTTACTGCTATTAATTATAACATACAGTAGGCAAGCCACATATAGAAACTTAAGTATTATGTGTTACCCATGAATCATGCCTATTTGACATATCAACACCGCTGAAGTATGATAAAAGCTTAACTTTCATAAGATAAAATTTTAAGCCAAGTGCTGCTCATTAATTCAACTATTTAAGCACCTACCCTGTTTTCGAAGCTAAGGATGTGATGATGAATAAGACATATAAGGTCTCTCTCCTTAGAGAACCTATATTCAGACTGGCAGGTGTGGACAGTATATGAAGAATTCAGTTAATAAAACACAAATAGTTAATTTCAGATATCAAATGCCATGAGGAAAATAAAATATGATGATGTGCTATCAAATAAAAAAGAAGGCTAATCGTGGTTAAGCGAACAGAGGCCCTTTTGAAGTGTCCATGAGATTTGATCCAGGAGCCGAATGATACAAGGGAGCTAGCTGTGTAGATTTAAGGGATGAGAACTGCAGGGAGAGATTAAAGTCAGCATGAAAGAGTTTAGAAGAAGACAAGAGGAGGGAAAAAAGAAAGCTCAAAACTGCAGGGTCAGTAATGGTGAAGAAAGAACAAGGACAGTGCTCTTTTTGGATCTTGGGCTGTAGTCTATTTGTGAGTCTAAAATCAATTCAGTGGCTCATGACCAAACTTTGAGAAATAAAATAGAACAAAACAGAGAAGACATACCTGTAGTAAAGATAAGCATTGTTTTCTGAAAGCTTACTTTGGTCATTTATAAACTCACATGATGGAACATGTTCTTCTGTGTTCCTATGTAAAGTTAATTCTTACTGAGGGTTGAGCTAAACTCTCTGAAAGTCAATGGTTCTCTTAGGACATGCAGAACAGAAAAAGGATTATTCACAAAAAAATAGTAAGTAAACAAAACACTAGAAATCATGAACACATATTTCAGAATAGTGAGAATAACTGAAGAGAGGGCTTGAGGTGCAAGGGTGCCAAATACAGATGAGCTGGTGAGAGGTACGTAGGACAGATAAAGAGAAGACAGAAATTGGAGGAAAATCAACTGGGGCGAAACGGAAGGGATGATGTGAACAACCATAAAAAATATCCCTGTGAACATCAGTAGGATTCAGTGACCAATGGGTATAAAGTATGTTCTTCAAGAGATGGGAAGATGGTCTACTGAATGTGCCAGCCTAGCCATTCAAATACTGAAACTTCTATTTTGATTATTTTCAAGCTGAACACATAACCATGTATCACTGCATATAGTAACTAGTTAAGTGAATCTATGGTTGGTATCATTTTATATAGCAGAAGCTGTAAAGACAGCTGATCCTTACCTACGCCCCTGCCCAGAAGATAGGAGATTTGCTTTCTGAGTCAGATTTATCTGGCAAATCTGAACTCAAGAACAGAGAAAGGCTGAAATACTATATTGACCACTTTACTGACCACTTTGACCAACTTGGAGGCAGTGCTAAAATATAATCTTCCAAATAAAGCACTGCAGTGGGCTTTGCTCTTACTAGTTAAAAACATAACAATGCAGTACTTTACAAGATGAAATTTACCAATCATATTTCAACAAAAAACTTTTACATAACTGGTGGATGTATCATGGTGTAACTATCACGATTTAGTGAGTGCACTAAAATTTTCTACTTGGATTTATCTAACATTATGAGTTTTTTCCCACCTATGAGAGACATTAAAACCAAGTTCTGAAAGAAAACAAACTTAAGACCCAAATCAGGCCAAATCAAGATTATAAAATATAATAATGTACATTCAATCATGCTATCAATAAAGATGTCTTATGGCTACTAAATATAAAAATTTAAAACTTTCATCTTTTAAATCTATTTTTTGTATATGTTTTAAAATGCTCACATTATATATAGCTTTAAATATATATAAAACATAAATGTATCATTTGGAGACATTTACTCAGATCTTTTCTTTATAGGGTAAATAACCAAAAAAGTTTAAAGACAGTGAAACAGGTTAAAGGAAAGGAATTATGAGAGAATTATCTAATTTTCAGCTTTACATCTCACATGCATTTATAACTAAACTACTGAGTATTTCTAAAGAGAGCAGTTAGTGACATATTTCATTTCATATACAGTTCTACTTTATATCACACTAAGTTAGAATGATCTAAGTGGACAGTAGTAAAGTATTTCTAGAAATTGAATACTTTTCCTACTGATGACCGTTACAAGCTTTTAAGGGAGCTGCAGGGAAAGATTAATCTCTAAAATCAAAGTTAGGAAAGGACTGTAGTTTACCAGTTATATGTAGAAAAAAGAAGAAAAAGTAATAATGTTTTCAGTAAAGTCCAAGTATAAATAAAGTAATAAAAACCGATTTTACTAAAGGTGCTCCCTTGTAAATATAGTCACCTGAGAGGTACTTACCATTTGAACTCAGCCTATGCTATCACAGGGCAAATACGCCGTTCTCAAATCCCCTATGTGATTCTTGGGTCATATGTGAAGTGCATATATGAACAGCACAAAAAAGCAGTTCTCAAAGTATTGTTCAGGAACTCCAGGGGGATCCTCAAGGTGAAAACTGTTTTTACAATACTACTAAGATGCTGTTTGTCTCATATTTCATGAATGTGCAGTGAAACTTTCCAAAAACTACATGAGCTAAACACAACACAATGATTGCAGAAGCTGATGAGAATCCAGTTATCTTCAATTAAAGCCAGACATTAACTAGGCACAATGAAATTAAAAATACCACTACCCTTCACTGTCTCATTTTAAACTTCATTCATTAATTAAAGTATAATTATACGCTAACAATATTTATTATTTTTAAATGCACTGATATTTTTTAATTTCTCAGTTTTAAATTAGAATATAGTAAATGCCTACTGCTATAACTCACATGATCAAAACCTTTGGAGTTCTCAGTACTCTGAGAGTGTAATATGGTTCTGAGACCAAAGAGTCTGAGAACCACTAGGTGTACGGACTGCAGATTTCTGGGTTATAGTGCTCATTTTCATACCGAACAGCACTAGTAAGAAATTCTGATAATCTGGATTTCTATGACTACAGACTTACAATTACTGGATTTCCTTTTAAGCAAGTCACCACTTCTTAAGTCTTAAATATGATGAAAAGATACATGAAATACATAGAAAAGCATAATTTTTTTTTTAAGTGCAAACACTAAATAACTTTTACCACGGAGCAAAAACATCTTTAGATTGTTTATCAAGACCTTCTGGTAGATCTTGAGTCTCTTTAAATGGCCCTAAGACACCAACAACTCTAGATTTTCTTCTCAGTTGGATATAACACCAGTTATCTCCTTAAGCAAATTTGAAAAAGGGCCTGTCACTACACTGTACAAATGAAGCAGGCTGAATTCCAAGGTGTGTCCAGATTCTGTGAATAAAAAAAAAAAACCCACTCCCACTGAAAACATTTTTCTCCAGTTTTCTTATAGTCCTGGGAAAAAAATGTTACAAGTAAAAAGTTTTTAATCATCTGCTAACTCACTTAAGGCTAGAACACCAATTCCCAGTATTCTATAATGACAGCTGGGTAAACCAAGCAGTGAAGAAGTTAGCTGTATCACCTCCTTTTCCAGATAAAAGACACACACACACTTACACATCCTCACGCCCACCCACTTGTGCACACATGCACATACGTGAGCACCATTAGTGACAACTAAAAAAAAATTTTTTTTTAATCTCAGAAGATATATATATCTCAAAATGGTATAGCAGTAATCTCTAAACAGTGGGATTTTCAGTAAATATGATTTCCTTTGAAATGTCATTTTCCCTCTAATTTTTCAACAGCAAAGTATGTACCATTTATTCAACAAATAAAAGTTTAAAAAATGATCTGGTTCAATATTTCCCAGAATGTTGCCTAAATCCTCTTTTATCTACATCAGAGATTTTCACCCACAGGCACTTCTGCCCCCTTAAAGGATGCTGGCTATCTTTGGAGATGTTTTGACTTGCCTCAACTGGGCGACGGTACAATGAGCAGGTGACAATGAATGTTCCAGTGCAAAATGTCAACAGTGCCACTCTGAGAAACCCTGATCTGCACAGACTTCAGCCTCAGGTAAATCTGCTTATTCTGTGACCAGTTGTCTCCTCCCACCCTGCCCCCAGACCTCCAAGAAGTTCTCTCTCACTTGAGCTCTAGGCATACCTTTGAAGAATTAATTTAAATGATTACCTAAGCCAAGTTAGCAAATACTTATTAAAACTCTTCATAACTTGTAAGACAGAAGAATGAAGCTTTCGCAATCAAAAATATTTTGGTGAATCATTCTTCTGACATACAAAATACCACTGGTTCACTCTATAGCTCCTTAAATATAGTGACCAAAACCAAGCTAGATCTCCTGTCAGATATAGAAAGTACTGTCAGGAAAATCCATTTAAAATAATTTGCTCCAAAGAAAAAGAAGAAATTTAAAAAAGAAATGAAAGACAAAGAAAGATAGGAGAAAAACAAAATCATCTGCAGCCACAGGTTAAAGCCAAGTTACCTCAAGCAGAATACTTTGTAGCATAAACACTTCTAAGATGGTAAAGAAATTATCCAAATCATGCACATAACAATAAAATATATACAATATTTAAAGTACTTGGAAAGTAACAGCCTGGGGAAAAGAATAAATTTTGCTTTTATAATGATTTTCCAAAAGGTTCTTTAAAAAACCCCAAATTAAAAACTATTTCACAATAGTGTTCTAAAGAACTTAAAATCCACCATGACACATAACACATTATATACATGCTTAGCTCCTTGCCAGACACAGAATATGCATATGTGGGCAAGTTATTTAATCTCTGTGTCTCAATTGTAAAATGCAGATGACACCATCTACCTTACAGGACTATTGGGAAAACTATCTGAGGTAATATATTTAAAGAACTATTAAGAAGCACTATTAGAATGATATCTAGCATACAGGAAACTTAATAAATGCTGGCCTGCTATTTTTATCATGTACTAAGTGAGCAAATGAGCTGAACTTCACATCACACATAACATAGCATTTTCCCCTACCAATTTACTTACGTGCATTATCTCCTTCTGGAGGTTGATAAAAGGAAAGGCCCAATGATACTATGGCTGCAATTTCTAATATAATTAAAGTGACATCTTGTAATGCTTCCCATACTAGCTGAAGAAAGGTTTTTGGCTTTTTAGGAGGTATAAAATTCTTTCCAAATACTGCTTCTCTTCTTTCTATATCTACAGGGTTTCCACTTAAACCTAGTAAAAAGAAAGAAATTTTAGTAAACGGTTTTTCTACTTACAAAGGAAAATATTTTATTCAAAACACATTCTCTACACTTTATAGATTCATTACATTTGGACACAATGCATAAGATCCAACCAAAATGGTTTATTCCTGTGAGTTAGACTAACTGTACATAATTTAAATCACCAAAAAACATGCGCAGTGCTTGAAGAAAAAATTTTAAGTAGACAACACAAGGCTGAATTAAGAAATTGCACTTTTCCCAACTGCTGCTTTTTGTTCATACCATCTATACCATTTATATAGACTGCTAGAGAACCAGAGATGATATGTCTGATAGTTTTACATTGGAATTAAACATTTCCCTGATCTTTCCTGGTACTTTTCTTCCATAAGTAGGGAAGTATATAAAGATGTTCATAGCATCTTAGTTAACAAGTGCAAGTTTCTTTTACTTTCATTCTTATTTGCTGAACAATGAAAAGTTCACCTATCATAAACCTTAAAACTTCTAAAAGTTCTAATTCAAGTGATAAAAGATTTTTAAGTCACAAAAACTGGGGCTTAGGATGACCTTTCCTTCAAGCTTGACTTTTAGGATTTATGGCCACCCACTCCAGTACTCTTAGAGGAGCCTGGTGGGCTGCAGTCCATGGGGTCGCAAAGAGTCAGACATGACTGAGCGACTTCACTTTCACTTTTCCCTTTCATGCATTGGAGAAGGAAATGGCAACCCACTCCAGTGTTCTTGCCTGGAGAATCCCAGGGACGGGGAAGCCTGGTGGGCTGCCATCTATGGGGTCGCACGGAGTCGGACATGACTGAAGTGACTTAGCAGTAGCAGGAGAAACAGGCAGTGCTACTGACTGACTGTCACTGTTAAGGAAAAGATACATTTTGTGGGAAATACTATTTACTGCCTAGAGCATGAAATTAGAAAGCTATGAAAGTTAAAAGAGAGTTGCGTGATCAAATTTGCCTTTTCTTCACCTACCAAGTTAGTCCTCCTCTAATCTAATCCTGATGATCCTGCCAAGCCTAGATACATCCCAATTAGCTACTGCAAAGGATGTCCACGCTTACATTATTATGGAGGTAGGGAAACAGAAGCGGCAGTGATAAAGGACATTTTCCCCAAGTTTAAGAACAATGAAGAAGGGGACAGAGATACCGGGATGACATGACTTTTATCATTATATATTTAAAATCTATAATGAAGCAACCTCAACTCTTTGTTTTTTGGCAAGAACTCATTCTAGGAGAACAGCCAGGGAGAAAGACAGGAGAGCAGCAGATCACTGGAAAGCTCTCGGCTCGCTTTAGCTATGATTCTGGATGTGAGGCAGGCAGAGAGTAGCAGAGAGAGAACAAAGCAAGCTCACTGTTAGAATAAACAATGAGAAATGTATATACAGAGCTTTAAAGATTTACTTAGGTTTATTATTAATTATTTATTTACTTGTTAAAGATACCAAAAAGCTTCCAGAGAAGGTTGTCACTAGCAACCATAACAAAGTCAGGTCCACACTAGGCAGTGTGGAAAGCACCTTAGATTTCTGATGACAAAAGTCATCAACTGAAACCTTCCAGAGGCTCTGAGCTGGAGTCCATGGAAAGACAGACGGTGAAGGCCTGCGCTGACAGTGACCGGGAAAAGGCAGATGAGAGGAAACCTGCAAAGCAGGACTCAGCCTTCACAAGCTATTTCTTCAGGTGAGCGCAGTCCCTTCACCAGTCCTGGCTGCGGAGAATTAACAGCCATCCACGGTTTAACTGGGGGTTAAGGGAATCAATGCAGTGAGGTTTTCCACAAAATGAAATGTATTTGTTTTAAAGAACTATACTTTGAGATGTCCTGAAATTATGTGCCTAACGCTTTTCAAATTAAACAGCCTTTCTTTTATGAAGCGATGATTATTATATAGTGGGTAGGTTTGTTCTGTCTTATATTTTAATGCCATTACAGCAAAAATAAAAGATTCTTGTTCCTTCCCTGTGTTAGTCTCCATTTTTTTCCTAAGAAATACGTTTGAAGATATTAGTTCCATCAGTTTAACTCACCCTTAAGAGTCAACCATCAATTACATACAACACCTCAGTTTTAAATATCATCACTGTAACTATAAAAATAATTGATTAAATCTTAACTTATGTTGGTTGTAACAGGGGCCAATATTTTATGTTAATGCTGAAAAGAACAGCCACAGAGCTAAAGATCACTTTAGAATGTTATCTTGGAGGGAATACAGGAAGTAAAAAAGCAACTGACCCAAAGATTAGCATAATTCTTCTATGCTCCCACCACACATACAAGCACATACCTAGAACACTGCACCGCCAAAGGTATCTGGTTTAGGAATTAGAACACCTAGGTCCCAGTTAACCTACTGAAATCTTGTGCAAGTCACTTACTCCTTTTGGGGCTGGGCATGGGGGATGGGCAGAATTAATATTTATTGGTAAAACCTAGATTGTTTGGGAGGACCAAAGAACGTACCAAGTATATAAATCATAAACTACAGGGCAATAGTTAATTAAGTAAGGAGGAAGACAAGTTACAAACTGAACAATATAGGTTTTAACTCTATTTTGGGGACAAGTGATTTCTATTAATTTAAAATAACAAACCTACGGAACCTAGTTAAAAGTTCTGCAACACCAGTCTGACCCCTTCTCTGATATTTACTGAATATCTACTATGCCCAGGTACTGTTGTACTTTGCTGAGAAGTCAGGGTGAACAAAAAGGTCTTACATTCAGCAAGGTTATATTGTACTGGAGGGAAAGAGAGAGAGTTAAAACAATACAGAGAGAGGACTGGCATTTATTCTAAGTGCAATGGGAACCACTAGAAGGCTTTATAGGAGGGTAGTGATAACCAATCTCATTTAAACTTGACTGAAGGACAAACTGAAGAGCATGCATGCGAGTGGAGGAAAAGACCAGCTGGGAGACCACTGGTCTCTACAGTACAAAATGAGGTGGTGGTGGTTGGCTCTGGGTTTCAAAAACGGAGGCAGAGCCCCTGAGTCTTCCAGGTATCTTGTAAGGAAATCAGATAGAACTTGCTGAAGGACTGGATGAGGAAGAAAGGGAGGAAAAAAAAAAGGCTAAAGCACGATACCTAGATTCTTTTTTGCCCATGCACCTACATGGATGGAAGATAGAGACATTTATCAAGATAAGGCCGGCTTTGAGAACAGCAGAACTGGGTGGAAAAAGGGAGGCAGGAGTTCATGGTTCTGCTTTACAGGTTTAAACATGATATGCCCATTAAACAAAGAGGTGGAAATGTCTAGTAGATGGCTGGTTATCCATATTCAGAACTCAGGGAGAGATCTGAGCCAGAGAATCTCACTATACAGATGATTCTGGAGCCATGGGCCTAATGGCAGCCCCTGGAAAGCTAGAGTACACTGACAAGAAGGAAGCCAGACTGAGGTGGGAGCCTTGGAGCACTCCAACATTTGATGGTCAGAGAGGGTCTCAAAACACCAAAGGCAACTGCGAAGAAATGGGGGACACACACAGAGACACATGTTCACGGAGTACCACGGAAAGGCAGTTTTTAAAAAGGATGATGTGCAATCATATCAAATGGTGTTGCAAAGGTGGAATAAAATGAAGACAGACTGGACAACTGGCCTGCACTAGACGGGGGCTGACGACTTTGATAAGGAACCTTCAGGAGGCGGCTTGGAAGCAAGGCTGGGAATGAGTTAAGTGGAAACAATAAGCACAGGTAACTGCCAGGCGTGTGATGCAATGACAAGAAATTAAGCAGTCAAGGTAAAACCTAGTAAAGGTGAAATAAAATGGCAACCCACCTCTGCAGTCTCGCCTGGAAAATCCCATGGGCAGAGGAGCCTGGCGGGGCGGGCTACAGGTCATGGGGTCGTGAAGAGTTGGACACGACTGAACACACGCACACGAAGGTAAAATACAGTGCTGCTGCCTTCAGTGCTACATTTTACCTTAATGCTTTACCTCTTTATTTTATTTTGCTCTTTACTACAAAATGGATAAATAAAACTGTTCTGCTTTTTTAAAGATGAGTGACAGATATTAAGGCAAGTTATTTAGCAACGGAAATGACCACACTGGTGACACAGATGGTTAATCTAGAGCAAACCTCTGAAGAAGCCAGGGGAAATGGAGTCCAGGGCATGGGTGTCAGGCTACTACAGGTATGGGAGGACATTCCCACTGTGAGGAGGGAGAAAAGCAAAGCGTGTGGGGAAGAGAAAGGTAAGCCCTGTTGAAACTGGCAATGAGACTGCACGGTCCTAGCTTTAAGAATAGATGAGATATGGTATCAAATCATTTAGAAAAAATTACAGATAAACAGAATGAGAACTCTTCTGCCTAGACCTACTGGCTCCATAGATTGTAGTGCAGCAGCGATGAGGCCAAGGCATTGACCTTTCAATGGCCCAGTTAGCTTCACAAAGAGGAAACAGATTCGAAAATAGATTAAAAACCCATCAAAAATAGTCTCAGAATTTATGCTTTTGGGGTCTGGATCCACCATTCTATGAACAGATAATGGCTCAAGAATATTCTCTGTATATCTGAAAGAGACAGATTATGTGAAAAAATGCAATGCTATCAAGATACTGATGTTTTACCAGAAAATGTAGCATTCCAACTGCGGAGTCTAATAAAACCATGTCTCAATTTAGAAAATGAAGAGGAAAGAGCACTGAAATGGAGAAAGCAGGTGGATTTAACTGAAAATCATGGTTAATACACAGCACATCTGAATCTCAAATCTTCTACTTGAGATTATGTCAGCATTTGTGCGTGTGTTCTGCCTGTGGACCAGTGATGCCTTCTTTTAGTGAGGGTCACACGAAAACATAGCTTCCCAAGTGGCACAGAGGTCAAGAACCCGCTTGCCAATGCAAGAGACGCGGGTTTGATCCCTGGGTCAGGAAGATCCCCTAGAGGAGGAAACGGCAACCCATTCCAGTACTCTTGCCTGGGAAATCCCTTGGACACAGGAGCCTGGTGGGCTGCAGTTCACAGGGTCGCAAAGAGCTGGGCACAACTCAGTGACTCTACAGCAGCAACACAGGAAAAGATGCAGATCGAGAAAGGACGTGCAGATCTGTGTCGACTCTTTTTGAAAAGCAGATCAACACTCTCATCATATTCTCAATTTCAAAAAAGAAGGAGACTCCCCTCAAATCTAAGTGAATCACTATCTAAAGTCAAACTCAGACTTTGTTCCTGAACGCCAACCGCAGGCCAGATAAGGAGAGGCACAAACATACAAAGGGAAATGAGTCAGACGGGATGCCTTTCTCCGGCACTTGCCTTCAAGGAACTCGTAGTTCGGTGGGGCAGACCGACAAGCAATCAGTTAATCACAACCCAGAGTGTTAAGCAGTAAAGATGGGGGTGGTGAGGATGTTAACGGAAGCCCGCAAAAGGAACTGGAATCCAAATTTAGGGAGTTGGGGTGGATAAGGGAAATATAAGATACCAAACCTGAGATCTCAGGAATGATTAAGAGACAGTCACAGGAAGGGTGAGGTAGCATGTTTAAGGTGAAGAGATCACAAGACCGGAAATAAGAATGAGCTTGGCACAACAGTATTTCAGAAAACTGAAAATTTTGCTATGCCTCAAACACTGAGGAGGAGACAAGAGATGAGATGAAGTAAGCAGGAGCCAGACCCCAAAGAAATTTGTTAATCTAAGTGAGAAGTCTGAACTTCCTTCTAAGTGCGAGTGCAAAACCTCTACCAGCTCTCAGCAGGAAAGTGACAGGCAGTGCGAAGGGAGACAGGAAAAAACACCCGTTAGTATGCTGTTACCTGAATTATGCGAGAGAAAGACAGCAGCCTCAACCAGGGTGGTGGGGAGGTAGAGGAGCAGATACCCTTGAGTTAAGAGGCAGGAGTCATGGCATTTCCATGTCTTGTCGACCCAATGAGTAAGAACAGGTGAAAGGCTCCTATCAAAGTCAAGTCCACCTAGCAAGGTGGGTGATGGTTTCATCAGACAGCAGGGATTGGGGGAGTATCCTCTCCGAAGGGAAAGTCTGGAGAGGCTGGGGAAATGAAGATGTCTACTGGCAACTGAGCTTTTGGCC
The DNA here is from genome assembly GCF_029378745.1 of Bos indicus. Taxonomy (NCBI): domain Eukaryota; kingdom Metazoa; phylum Chordata; class Mammalia; order Artiodactyla; family Bovidae; genus Bos; species Bos indicus. The sequence goes on from NC_091764.1 coordinate 19,630,710, forward strand.
CCAAAGCCTGTGAGAAAAGCCTGGACTGGTGCCACGGATGTCAGAGTCTGATAGGAAGTCTTAGAAGAGGAGAGCATCACCCAGGGAGAAGGCAGAGATGAAGAGGCGAGTGCCCCATGATCGGAAACCCAAGGCCTGGCGACATGGAAAGGAACGCATGGGAGGCGGATGAAACCGGTCAGACAGGAAAAAGCAAACGTTCAGAGTCCAGTGTTATGAAAGCAGAAGAGAAGCTCTGAGAGGGAAATATTATATTCAAAAAAACTGAACCTGAAAAAATGAACAATGCAATGCTGCTTCAGACTCTACCGAGTACAACTTTACAAAATAATATATATGCTACAAGATTTGAGGAGTCAGTATTGCAATTATCTTCAACAAACTCATAAGCAATGAAAACTGGTAACCAGAGCAAGTATTAAATGTATAATTCTCCATATTTTTAAATTGGGGTATGTAATTATCATAGCAGGAATAAATGTCTAGGACAAGGTCACACAGAGTCATCAATAGAACACCCTCACTGGTAACTGTATACAAGTATTAGAACATACGTGGCTGGCATATCACCACCATGCAGATCCTTGTCGAGTGCCTAAAATGGCTGTGCCCGCTGGTATCACCAAACACACGCATCAGGGAATCACTGCGTTCCTGCAGCAGCCTCTAAGTCAATAAGGATTGATCCCGGGTGAAGGCTGATGTCTTTATGGAGTTAAAATACATTTCCATGTGTGAATGCCCATTTTGTTATATTACATCATGAAGACATGGCCAAAGCACAAGGTGACCAATTGCCTCATTACAGCAAGTGTAAACAGAAACTGCCATCTGAAACATTATGGAGACATCAGTCAGCCAGGGACAACTGCTGCTGGCTCTCCTACTTCCTCCCATACGCTACTTTTGTTTCTCTCTACCACTGTTTCCTTTCCTTATTTCCTTTCTTTTTTCTCTCTCCCTTTGTTCTCTTCTAATTTTAGCAACTCCCACCTTAGAAAGCCTGGTGTATCTTTTTGCTTGCCTACCCTTTATAAATCCACAAAGCCATGCCTCTTACAGGAGACCATTCAGTACCTGTCTAATTTTTATGAATTCATTTTTATCCTTTGCTTAATACAGTGCTACGAATCAGAAATGATACGAAGGGCTGAGATCTGCACTCTGTAAATCTTACTACTAGAGTCTATTCTACCATCCAATAAAAAATATACTACAGATTAATACAAGGAACACATGAAAATGGAAAAGATACCAACAGCTAGTTTAAACATAAAAAGATCAGGAGAGAAGGTTTAGAATAGGAAATGAGAAAGTTAACGTAAGGAAACAGTAATGATACAGAAGAACAAAACTGTAATGACGATTTTATACAGTTAGGTTATTTTGTTACAAGGTTGTTTGGCATAAAAGTTCTTTCTTGGAGTCTGGGGACTGTAAGCTAGGTGCTTGGTAACAGATAAAACTAAAAATATGAATAAGTCACAATTCCAGTTTACCCTGAAATTTATGGTTCTAATTCTTTTAAGAGTGAAGATGATCAATCAGAACCACTAGTCCATGGGGTTGCAAAGAGTCGGACATAACTGAGCAACTGAACCGAACTGAGGAAATTTTTAATATGAAAATCACATCTGGCTTCAAACACTTCCTATTGATCAGTACATGAACAGTAAGGTTCAAACTCAGTCAAGTACTAGTCTGCTAGAAAACAAGCAGTGAGTTAGCAGGCCAAATGAGAAAGCACAGAAACACAACTTCTTAAGTAGGGCATATTTTAAACATTGACTGATAAACCCCCATTTTTTTTTTCATTATGTAATTCTTGTCATCAAGAAAAAAAAAAACTATTGTGAAGAGAGAACACAGATACTCCGTTCTCAGTATCTCAACTCTTTTGCAAGCTGAATGAGGTGAGCTTTTACAACAGGCAGTACACTACAGCAGTTAAAAGCATGTTCTCTGTAGCTAGAATGTCTAGGTTGGAGTCCTTCCTCTGGGCTTATAGGCTGTAAGACTTGAGAAAAGCTGCTTAACCTTTTTGTGCTGTGGGTTCTTGGGCTGTAAATTGGATAGGGTCGTTGTGAGGATAAGTTAGTATTTCTTAGTGCTAACTACCAAGGTGGCACAAAAACCATTCTGTTGTTCTTAACATCTTTAACTGTTCCTCCAGACTTCAGAGCAATCTAAGATCTACATCCCTACTATTTCTGATTTTTCTTCTCCAGTTTTCTCTTAGCCATACGTCAACACACATCTCATTTTTTCTCCCCTCCCACATCTCATTTATCTGTCCTGTGAACTTGTGTCCCAGGTGGAAAAACAAGGCAGGCAGTGTTGTTTTATTCATTGATGCATGCCCAGAGGGCTTCCCAGGCAGTGCCGGTGGTAAAGAGCCATACTGGTTTGATCCCTGAGCTGGGAAGATCTCCTGGAGAAAAACAGCAACCCACTCCACTATTCTTGCCTGGAGAATCCCATGGACAGAGGAGCCTGGCCAGCTACAGTCCACAGTGTCACAAAGAGTTTGACAAGACTGAAGCGACTTAGCATACATGTACATGCCCAGAGCCTAGAAAAGTGACAATCAGATAGAAGATACCCAATAAACACAATAAATCAACTCTAAAACACACATATTCTTACCTTGTATTAACATCTCTGAAATTGGAATGTAATTTAATTATACACGTACAACTCCCAACACTAATTCTTTTTTTAGGGATTATATAAAATATACGACAATGACCTAGATCTGAAAGACTGTATGTTATCAATGAAGAAATTAATGAATGAAACAACTAAAGGGACACATAAACATCAGTTTTACCTAAACAAAATTCCTGTACGCTGAAGAATCGTATCTCTATCTCATTTTCCATGATCATAAGCAGATCATACTAACAAAAGGTTACTTATTGTCTAGATCATTTCACTCGGGCATAAAACCTCCCCAATGATGAGTCACTCGTTATCATTTGCCTAGTTGATCAGTGACAAAATATTCATTAGCTTTCTGAGTGAGTTATTTCTAAATTAAACTAGAACTATTTCTTTGGAAATGACATTGTTGTGAAAGCGGCTGTTGTTTATATTTATTCTTATAAGGAGTGTAAGTACAAATATAATGCTTACAAAATCTTTAAAAGAATATTTCACGATGACAAGCTTATATATGAAGAGTAGAAGACAAAAGTCTGTACAAATTTTGACAAAAATTAAATTCACTATACCAGGAGAAAGATGAGCAAGAGTGCTCTAGTAAACGAGGGGGAAACGGCAATCACTTGTTTAACAGCACAAAACAGCAATAAAACATACACAATTTTGAGTGTTGACTATTTCTACAGATTATCCACAACTTCCACCATGTCACAAGAGGTACATAATCATTCCCTTCCCCTAAATTTAGAAACTAATGTATTAGGTTTAACTTTTCAGTTAATTTAAGAAACTTCACTAATTAAACCAAAATCAGTGTAAGGAGCACTGCCTGAAATAAGAGAAGAAAAGCAACTGCCATGCAAAGTAAACAGAAACTAAGTCCATTAAAAATAACACACCATGGAGGGGTTTTTAGTTACGAGAAGACAGAAGTTCTGATTAACTAGGGAAACACAGAGCTATGGTTGGGGAAAGCACAGTTAAGGGCAGGTTTCAAAGTAAAGTTCAGTATCACTTTCAGTTATATTGAGGGTTTTTAAAAAAATGTTAATGCTTTTGATCAATTTGGTGATACTGAAACATCCAATGATTAGGTTTTAGATTAAATGTAGTTAAGTACAGATGGTTAAATTACTGAATCAACCAACTGAGAATAGCATAAGTAACATACAAATCTCTAAAGTCATATGAAGTTAGCTAAAACTTTAAAGGAAGACTTGCATAAAGAACAAGCTCCAATTTTGTCATATTATATTGATTCAAGTCCACATGTCTGTTCCCGATTCCCTGAAGCAGCTCTTAAAAAGGCACAGCATATTTAAGGTGTAACTGACAAGTCCATGTTTCCAGTGGCTCTGACTTGAGGAGAAGATCCAGACCATCTGGAAGACTTTACAGAAAAAAGAACATGCTCCAAGTGACCTGAGGAAGCCCTTTAAGGAAATGGGAATATTGACATCAGCTTCCTCAGAAAAATTAAAGTAACTACCTATCATTAAAACAATGAGCAATTCACATAGAATTATATGAAGGCTTCAAAGAATCTTTTGGTGTGATTTAAAATTCTTTGATAATTTTGGAAATAACTTTTTGCTATGACCCCAAAATTTATCACAAGTAGTGGCACGGCATAAGATGCTTCCGGAAAAATGATTTCTCTAGAACTGGCTTTAGACAGATACTCCTTTCTACAGAAAGATATAAAGGATATATACTAATATCCTTTAAACTTTTAACGTTACTAACCACCTATTCTTACTAAAATAAACTGTAACCACCAAACACTCACCTTCATGTATTTGCCTGCGGCTTCCTTTGCAGTGTGTAGAAATGCCATCCTGAAACTCCCTAACCTTAATTTCATGTTTAACATGATCAGTGTATAAAAAAAGGTCATCCTTTGAAAACACTTCAAAGATCATAATGTAATGAAGTTATAATGAATTCTTCTGCTTCTCAAAAAGAAATTTACTACAAATCAAGAATTATGAAACCAAAGACTTCTTTGAACACGGAAATTGAATATAATTCTAAGATTGAAAACTATTTTTAATCAAAGGAAATGTCTGCTAAATAAAAAATTGCCATCTAATCTACTCCATTTGCTCTGGTACCTTCTGAACAAATTGCTAAAGTTTTAGGTTTTTTGTTTTTTTTAAAAAAAAAAAAAACAACAACAACTCAGTCAGCTACAGGCAGTGAAAACTATTTTAAGCTGCCTGGCAAAATGAAGGATAGTGAGCAGGGTTTATTTCTACAGAATCTCCTGGGAACTACCAAGCCTGGTTCTACCCTCCAAAGCTCAAGTGGAAAGACAACTATGCTCTTTAATAAACAAGCAGCAACATGTGTGACAGTACAAAATCCTTCCTCCCACCAACTTAAAATAAATTACTGTGCAATAGTATTTTTTGATCTAAAGTTACTTTATACCAATCTGATAGCTGCTGCTGCTGCTGCTAAGTCTCTCTAGTCGTGTCCGACTCTGTGCGACCCCATAGACGGCAGCCCACCAGGCTCTGCCGTCCTTGGGATTCTCCAGGCAAGAACACTGGAGTGGGTTGCCATTTCCTTCTCTAATGCATGAAAGCGAAAAGTGAAAGTGAAGTTGCTTAGTCGTGTCCGACCCTCAGCGATCCCATGGACTGCAGCCCCCCAGGCTCCTCTGTCCATGAGATTTTCCAGGCAAGAGTACTGGAGTGGGGTGCCATTGCCTTCTCTGAATCTGACAGCTAGCCCATCTTAAATGTTAAAAAAGTATGGCATCATCAAACAACAGCTAAGACAATCTAAGCATGCTTCTTTATGAGTCAATCACAGCACTTGCTGAACAAAGTACTAAAAAGGGACGTGATACAGCTCACCTTCATTGGGAGATGTTTTTAACCTGGTGCAGATTCCATAGACGTCTCCATAGCTTTCCTGTATTTTCCGTAATGCATCTGTGGACCTGAGCTCCATGAGGGCCCGCAGCTCTGCGAGTGTAATTCCAAAGTCTCCATCGTGATTAGCTTCCTTCAAAGAGTTTTTTACTCCACCATATGCAACTGAGTTGTTTGCCATGTCGCCCATTACAGGTATAATTTATTAGGAGGAAAATGTTTCCCAAAAGACTCTATAATTTTCACTTGATATATTTCCAAGATGAAAATCTCTTAAATAGGAAAATCTTTCTTAAACCAAACATTCATTGTATGACTTTGTAAAGGAGCATCAGCAGCATTTCCCAGGGAAGTATCTTGACCTTTGGCCCATGACTAGTTTCTTCCTATCAGTCATGAGAGGTACATATCTGTAAGAAGAAAATATTTAAAGTGAGTAAAATCCATCTGAGAGTGTTATGCATATAAGCATACTTTAAGTGTCATCAGGTCCCTAATCAAAATATATCATTTAACTGCAAAAATAACAGTCTTGCACCCCTTAAAACGTTTTGCATGATAAAAGTTCAAAGTATAACTTCTAAATAAAACTGTGTATCAAGAGACATGATATTTCACCATTATTAAATAAAACTGTATTTCACATGACCAATCGAGATTATTAATAGTTATCATTAAGCACATGTTACAAGCAATACGTTAGCGGCTTTAAATTCATTCTCTCACTTAATCATCACAATTTAATCCCATGAGGTGTTATTACTCCTTACTCTACTGAGAAGAATAGGCCTCAGATAAATTGAGGAGTTTCTACACAGCCAACAAATGCCTGACATGAATGACGTAGGATGCCTCTAAGCCCATGTTCCTTCAAATAGACACTATCCTCTCTCTCCAAACCTTTCATATGGAAGAGTGCCTGAAAAGGCAAAAAGCACCAGGAACCTTCTCACATGCTTTCCTGCAGTTCTCCTTGGCCACTCTGTGATGCCAGCACCTCTTGGCTTCCTAAAACTATCTTTCACCTGTTTCACATTTTTCAACTGGTTTCTGTCACATGTTGCCAGCTCAGGTCCTCACTATCTTTAGAGCTATCTAAAGAAATCCTCTACCCCTTAGCCACTCTTCACTGTTACTCTATTTTCTTTGCTGGCCCTTAGTATTACCTGAAATTATCTTGTTCACTTATTTACTTATTTGTTGTCTCCCTCCACCCACAACATTAGTTCCGAAGGCTGGGCACGGGTTGGTCCATTTTTATATCCTGAGAACCTAGAACTGTGCCGGACCCATGGTAGACATTCAGTAAGCACTTCAAGAGTGAATGAATACATACTGTCATTTTCTTCACAACAACCGGTTGGCTGAATGGGCAAATGTGGAACCCATAGATAGACGGCCCACATGAGCATCTGCAGATTTTGGTATTGGGAGGTTGCGGGGCCGTTTTGGCCTAAAACCAATCTCCTGCCAACACCAAGAGACAAATGTGCTTTCAAGTTCTCCTCTTACTCTAAACCAACTAAAAACGAGCTCTCAACTTTTCCTTCTCAATATATATCCTTTTAAACTAGGACCACAAAGTTAACACGCCTGACAATGGATTCACTTTATTCCTTAATTGGAAAGCTCCTTCCCAACTATCATTATCTTAATCATGTGGGCTTCAGCTCTTAAATCATCTTTGACTCTGTCCACCTTAGCTTCAGTGAGTTAACTGAACTCAGTTAATCATTCCTTTGAAAAGCCTCTTCTGTACATCCCCTGTTGTCCTCCATCTTCAAGTGTCCTACACAGATTACAATCACTACCCTCTAGTTTCTTTCTCATTCCATTATCTCCTATAACCAATCCCTTCTACATTTTGAGGCTCTATTTAGTCTTTTAAATAACCACCGTGCCACTCTATCTAAACCTATAGGATGAAAATACAGTCTTAATGTTAATATCTGTTGGGCATTCAAGACTAAGCTCAATTTTACCTACTCAATTTCTTCTGCTCCCCAGAATGCCCCATATTTAAGTAAGTAAGCGTTAGTCGCTCAGTCGTGTCCAGGTCTTTGTGACCCCATGGACAGCAGCCCACCAGGCTCCTCTGTCCACGAGATTTTCCAGGCAAGGATATTGGAGTGGGTAGTCATTTCCTTCTCCAGGGATCTTCCCGACCCAGGGATCTAACCTGGGTCTCCTGCAGTGCAGGCAGATTCTTTACCAACTGAGCTACAAGGGAAGCCCATATTTAATAAATCTTAATGACTGGGCTTCCCTTGTGGCTCAGCTGGTAAAGAATCCACCTGCAATGCAGGAAACTAGGGTTCGATCCGTGGGTCGGGAAGATCCCCTGGAGTAGGAAAAGGTGACCCACTCCAGTGTTCTGGCCTGTATAGGCCATGGCGTCGCGCAGAGTCGGACACGACTGAGTGACTTTCACTGTCACTAATGATGAGGAACTAGATGTCTGCAAAATCGTGGTATGTGTTTCTCCCAGTTCAGTATCCATCAGAACTGGCTAGAGGACTTGTTAAACTACAGACTGCCACCCCACTTCCCGAGTTTCAGCCTGGCTAAGGCGGGCGCCACAATTTCTGTTTCTAACAAACTATCAGGGGACATCAACACTACTGGGTCGGAGAGCACAACGTGAGGGCCCTGGACAGGAGAGTGGATGAAGGTGCTGACTCTTTACCCGCTGCTTAAAGACACCTGGGGAAGGAAAAGTTCGCTGGCCTTGGCTTAAATTTACAAGGATGTGACAGTTATGAATTCTGTAAGACATTTTCTTTCTTTGCCTGCTTCCACCCACTTCACAAATCCTTATGCTTGCCCAATTATTACTAATTTTACTCATCCCCTAGGCAAAGTGGGTTCATAATCACACATCAATTATTATAATAACTCAACTTCAAAAGCTGGAGAGGGTGGTTAGTTTTACGATCTCTGTGTTTTCCTACCTAAAATTTCTTGGCATCTGAACACCACACCAATCCTAGAGTAAATCATTATTATTTAAGAAATAAAACAATTAAGATTCATCAGTTTGTGTGTTGGAAGCATGTATGTCACCATTCCTCCGGTTTCCAGAAAGAGAAATTTTCCTCAACAAGTTCTGGCCTCCTACCCATCTATCACCATCAAGCTGAAATGAACTGCTTGACTGATTTTCAGAGAACAAGGAGCTTCCTCACCTCCTTGCCTTCTTTGTAAACAACATGTCTGTAAGACTCCCGCCATCTGGTCTGAATAAGTAGGGGCAGACCCCCAGGTAAAAAATCGTATCATCCTTCAAAATGCCTGGGGTGGAGGTAAGTAACTGTTAGTTCTGGGTTCAATACTAGAATCTCAGTTATCACACAAAACCTAAGTCATTCATTGCAGCTTTTGTCAGTAATAAAAGTAGTATTTTTATTCCTACATGCCAATATTTGCCTTTTCTCTTGACAGAATTCACGCTGGAGAGAAGGGTATTATTTACTGGGTGGCCCTTAAATTTCTCAACAATAAGGATACATAAGAGAGCTAGAATCAAACCTCTATTTGCAAATCAAAAGTCATGTTTCTTATACTATCTGTCTCTGCTTTAAGTCTTTTTTTTTTTTTTTTTTGCTTTAAGTCTTCATCTTTATCAGGCTGAAATGGAAATGTTTGCAGGTTAAACAGTCAAACAGCAGCAAATGTACCAATTTATATGATAAAACGAGAATTCAATAGACATTAGAGTGGTATTTGTTATCTGCTACCTCTGCCCTTCCCCAGCTCTCAATGGTCCATCCCCATATCCAGATACTGCCCTGACCATAAGTGACTTGACAAAGGCCAACCGGTGGCAACAGGGCTTCTACTGTGACTCTGGAATAGACTTGTTTCTTCTTACTGAACTTAAAACTGAGATGTGGAAAGCCTCTGAGAACACGTCTAAAAGGAAGGGATGATCATTTGGGCGCTTGTGTCAACCAACACCTAAAGTCTGTCCTAACCGTGATCTTTTCGTTATTTGTCAATAAACTCCTTTTGGAGGTTTTTCTATCACTTTGCAACTCGCAGGGCTTTGGTAAGTACATGATCACCACGTTCAGTTCCCCCTACTGTGTAAAGAAAGAGAAATCCAGAGAAAACTACCAAATGCAAATGAACCACTTTCCCAAAGTGGACTATCTGAACTACTAATTAACCCACAAATGATAAACTGAACTGTTGTCTATTTCTAGATTGTCCATAACCTCTTCTATTTTCTTCTCTTCCCTACTATTATTCACTCTTCTAGTCACCTAACTAGTAAACTGACAAAAATGCCAAGGACATCAAAAAAGCTTTGCTCTTTATTGTTAGCTACACCATGACAATCAAGAGAGAGATACACTATTTAGAACTGAGATACAACAGAAAGGAGAACATTTCCTTTGCTTTTCATTGTTCATGAAGAGATTCTGATCTTCCATTTGAAAAGTTTAAGAAGAAATCTTGGAAGCTGAGGCTCCACAAGAGGGGGGTTTTAAAGAAAACACCTATCTCCATACATAATTTATCCCAGAATCCCTAGATGATGTCTCTGATCCAAGCACTGTTGGTAATCTTTGAGTTATTACATAAAAAGACAGATGGTTTAAGACTAAAGTTGGGCAAAAATAGCTACAGTCTTCAAAAAGAATGAGATGGATTCCAACTGACACATAAGCTTTACTGTGAATGGGCAGGCAGGACCCCAAAAGAAAACGAAAGGATGACTATGAAGTCTTAGCACTGAGAGAAGCTCATAAAGAGACAGTTTTGTTAATGTTACAAATCAATGCTTTCTTTCACAAGGTCACCTGACTCTGGATCACAGAATGGCTGTATGGTATTATTTAGACTCAACAATGATGAGGACAACAAAAGTACCACACATTAGAAAAACTAAAAGAAATAGCTGGACAGCTAAATAAATTTGGTGATGAAATATGGAGCTGGATGAAACACTGAACTCTAAAAGTGATTATTAATATTATACAGTAACATGATGATTCCTGCAGGCAAGAAAACATATGCTACTATAACTAAGTGTACTAGCATAAGAGGAACAACCTGAAAGGTGTTATTTAATGCATTATTGGGTTCCAAATGCCCAACTGTTCTAAACTTCTATTAGTGATGTGAAAACACAGAAGTTATATTTCTCCAATCTACAGATGACTTGAAGCTAGGTAACTCAGTGAGTTTATCAGATGACAGAATTAGAATCTGGAAAGACAGGTGGGAATGGGACGTTAACTATAATTAGTACAAAGGTATGATCTCTTACATTTAATTTCAAAAACATAACTGTACAAATATGACATACAAGAAACCCTACTGTATACATTCAAAGACAGAGGTTCAGTTTACTCAAAGCATTGGCTTGATGTTAATTAACATGATGTAAGTGCTTTCCCCTCCCATTCCCAAGCTGTCTTAGGCAGCAATGACAGGAGTATTAAAAACTAACAAAGGGAGTTAACAAATCCTTTCTACTTTGCCTTGCACGTACACACTTATAATGTTACAGGATCATACAATACAGACACAACATAACACACCTCCCTAAATGTGTGACTATACATAAAACAATGTGAACTTAGCCTGGCACACAGTAAATTGTAAATGCATGTGAGCTATTTTTATTGTTGGGCTTTCCTGGTGACTGAGTGGTAAAGAATCTGCCTGCCAACGCACGAGATGCAGTTCAACCCCTGGGTTAGAAGGATCCCTTGGAGAAGGAAATGGTAACCCACTCCAGTATTCTTGCCTGAGAAATCCCACAGAGGACCCTGGCGGGCTACTGTCCATACAGCCACAAAAGAGTTGGCCATGACTTAGCAACTAAACAACAACAAACAAATTTTTATTGTTAAGATTTCTAAACCTAAATAAACAGATAATTCTGATGATAAGTCTAATATAGGTGAGGCTCTGCTATACAGATAAAGCATATGATGACTGAATACATCAAAAAGACTAATGAACAAAAGAGGGGCACCAACTTTTATGTGTATTATGGACAACAGGCCAACTAGATTTTGCATTGGTCAGGTACGAATTACATGAGATGCATGGTGTAAAAACTAATAAAGAGAATGTTGAAGCCATCAGAAAACCAGTCCATTACAGTTGTGGAAAGAATCTAGTCTAGGAGAGGACTATCTCAAGATGGCTATTTTCAAACATTTGAAATTTTTAAAAAACTTTCACTGAAGTATTGCTGATTTACAGTGTTGTGTTAATTTCTGCTATATAGCAAAAGGAATCAGTTACATATATATTCTTTTTCATATTCATTTCCATTCTGTTTTATCCCAGGATACTGAATACAGTTCCCTGTCCTACACAGTAGGACCTTGTGGCTTATCCATCCTGCATGTAGTAGTTTACATCTGCTAATCCCGGACTCAGAATCCTCTCTCTCCCTCTCCACTCTTCCACTTGTGTGTAGGCAACCGCAAGTCTGTTTGCTATGTCTGTGAGTCTATCGGTTTCACAGATGTGTTCATTTGTGTTGAATTGTAGATTTCTCATATAAGGACAGCATAAAACATTTGAAAATTTACAGTGTAGAACAGTGACTAGATGTATTCTGTAGTGGAGGGCACAACTAGTATGAAATGAAAGAAAGTTACAGAGAGGTAGATTTTTGGCAAAGGCAGCACTTATTAGTAACAAGTTATCCCATATTGGAACGGATCTGTAACAGTTATTAATTCTTTGTCAACTTGACTGGATCCCATGGTGCTCAGGTATTTGGCCAAACATTTATGGGTATGCCTACAAGGGTGTTTCTGGATGAGATTAGCACGTCAATGAGTAGACTAAGTGAAGCAGACTTAGTGAAAAAAGACTCTCTTTTATGTAGGTGGGCATAATCCAATCCAGTGAGCACTCACACAAAACAAAAAATGGTAAATCGTACCCCACTCCCTGCCTGACTGTCCAGTCTTTGGCCCTCAGGCTGGCAATTACCCATCAACTTCCTTGGCTCTCAGGCCTTCAAACTGAATGAAACCACAAGCTTCCCTGAGTCTTTACTTTGTAGATGGCAGATTGTGGGACTTCTCAGTCACTGTAACTGCCTGAGCAAATTCCTCCTGATAAATCACTATAGATGATAAATCACTATACAGATAGATTTCCCATTGGTTCTTTCTTTTCTCTGGAGAGGGAGAACTCTGACCAATAAAGGGTCCCTTGGTGAGTTAGACTCTCTACCCTTGGAGTTGATGAAGCTATACTGAAAGAATGTATGGAGGACAGTTTAAAACTTCAAGACAGCCCATGCTGTTCTGGTGATGACCAAAGTCCTAAAGGGCTTCCCTGGTGGCTCACTCAGTCAAGAATCCGCCTGCAATGCGGGAGACCTGGGTTTGATCTCTGGGTTGGGAAGATCCCCTGGACGAGGGCATGGCAACCCACTCCAGTATTCTTGCCTGGAGAATCCCCATGGATAAAGGAGCCCGGCAGGCTATACAGTCCATGAGGTCGCCAAGAGTTGGACATGGCTGAGTGACTACACACACACACACACTAGTCTTGAAAGTCCATCCCTGTTTTAAAAAATAACACCATCAGTCCTGATGCAGTTAAGTAGCTTTATACATGTACACAACTTCTATTCAGCTCCATTCCCGTGATCCTAAACTGCTTAGCTTTTAAAAATCAAGGTTCCTTTTAGTCAAGATTAGGTCAAAGACAACATAACCCAGATGAGAAAACTTATTTTTGTATACAGTGTATGAAACATAACATCCATTTTGAAGATCTGCTAATTGTGGTCATCAGCTTAGGAAAGACATTTCATTAATTTCAGCTTTAGATTTATGCAAACTGGTTATAAATCAAAATTTGTGAGAAACCAATCTTTTCATTTAAACTTTCATTAATCTCTTAATGTGTCCTTCAAGTCAACTAAAGATTCCCAAGTAATTTTGATTTTTCCAAATCACTCCCAACTCAGGATGAAATTCCAAAACTAACAGAAAAAGTTACAGTCCTAAATCTTAGTCTTTAATTTTTTAATGCTTACAAATTCTGTAATTAATTCAGTGATTAAGTTACTTCTGATTTCATATATTCCTTCCCAAGAAAATGCCAACATTTCTCTTAAGGTATCTACACTGAAATAACTCAATGTCTTCAAATTTTCATTCATATACCAAAGTAACTTAAGTGTTAGGTCAAATTTCTATTTACTAGCTCTATCACATATCTCAGTAAACATGAAAGTAAAGGAAAAAAAAAAAGTATTTACAAAGATTCTTAGTCCATGACTCCTTCTGAAGAAGTGAAGGGAAGTCGCTCAGTTGTGTCCAACTCTTTGCGATCCCATGGACTGCAGTCTACCAGGCTTCTCTGTCCATGGGATTTTCCAGGCAAGAGTACTGGAGTGGGTTGCCATTTCCTTCTCCAGGGGATCTTCCTGACCCAGGGATTGAACCCAGGTCTCCTGCATTGCAGGCAGACGCTTTATCCTCTAAGCTACCAGGGAAGCCACGACTCCTTCTATAGGAACACAAATTATGGATCTGGGGTTTGGCAGGGGGCCCTCTAAAGATAAAGACAGCTTATTTTCATTCAGTTCAGTTGCTCAGTCGTGTCCGACTCTTTGCGACCCCATGAATCGCAGCACACCAGGCCTCCCTGTCCATCACCAACTCCCGGAGTTCACTCAGACTCACGTCCATCGAGTCGGTGATGCCACCCAGCCATCTCATCCTCTGTCATCCCCTTTTCCTCCTGCCCCCAATCCCTCCCAGCATCAGAGTCTTTTCCAATGAGTCAACTCTTCGCATGAGGTGGCCAAAGTACTGGAGTTTCAGCTTTAGCATCATTCTTTCCAAAGAACACCCAGGACTCATCTCCTTTAGGATGGATTGGTTGGACCTCCTTGCAGTCCATGGGACTCTCAAGAGTCTTCTCCAACACCACAGTTCAAAAGCATCAATTCTTCAGTGCTCAGCTTTCTTCACAGTCCAACTCTCACATCCATACATGACTACTGGAAAAACCATAGAAGTCCAAATTCTGCCCCCTCTCCCCTAGAGTGGAAAGTACCTAAAATCTCTGATTACTTATCTCAGACTTCCATCTGTTGCTTTGTAGTCTCCTTCACACAAATGCAGTTCAGGTATTGGAGAGACTGGAGTAAAGTTTATATGAAGATCTGGGGCCGCCTCCCCTGTGATTTCCCCACTAGATTTACTGCTACTTTAACAGCCCTAACCTCTGTCCTCTGTTTGAGCAGACCAGTATCACTGCAGCTTTCTGCCTGACATATGGCCCTCCTATGCAGCAAAGACTGGGATTTGCTTTTAGACTAAAAGCCACGGGAATGTGAATTTCGCATCCTTTATTTCCTTCCATCAAACGTTGAACCCTCTCCCTTTTCTTCCTGCTCTCCTTGGCCTTCCTGGGCCTTGTGTGGTTGGCAGAATAGTCCCCTTAAAATGTCCATGTTCTAATTACTGGAACCTGAAATATAGGAAAGGAAATTTAAGGATACATATGGGATTAAAGTTACTGATCAGTTGAGATTACTGAGATGGGAAGATTTTCCTGATAGGACCAGTGTATGTACAAAAGTCCTTTTAAGCAGAAGAAGCAGGGAGAGAAATCATAACCAGAGGGATAGCATCTTTAGAAACACTTAAGCAGATACTACTGGCTTTGAAGATACAACAAAGTCACAAGTCAAAAATGTGGCCAACTTCTAGCAGCTGAAAAAGGAAGGAAATGGATTCCCCCAAGTGCCTGGAAGGAACACAGCCCCCCAGGAACTTGATTTTACCCCAGTGAGATCTAGTTCATACTTTTGACTTTCCAATGTATGAGAAAAACGTTTCCTAATACTTTAAACAATATTTTACATTGTTTATAATTATTGACTCTTTGAGAATTAGTGCTACAAAAGCAACTCTGCCAGAAGCATAAACTTGAGGCTTTACATGTATTATTCCATGTAAATATTTATGAATTCTTATTTTCAAAGAATCTCTAATATTATTCAAAATTATATAATTCGTGAAATATTAGCAGAGGTTCTATCTTCTATCCTTGTATACATTAGCTTACTTAAGAAAGTGAATTCAGTGCTTGTACACTGTTGAAAATGCCACGAGACTTCTAGTCAGAAGTTCCACTGTCTTCTAACTCTTAGCTCACTCTTCTTTATAATTTGTTGTGAGCACACAAGATAACTGAATGTGAATGTTTTTCAAAGAACTGCAGAGATGTAAGGCATAATTGATAAATGTGTATCCCATGAGTTAGATAACAAAGCATTGTGTGAAGAAATTTAAAAAAAAAACAGAATTAATTTTAACTGAAATAAAGACATCATGGATATTTCATAGTGTAAAATATGGTTTTTCACTTTTCAATTTTAAATCCCAAGCAAAGGCCAAGGATGTCTAACTAGACAGCAAACAGGAATATTTACCAATCCTAAAATATCAATTCTGCTAACCTGGGAACAACACTATAATTTCTTGAAAATGAAATGAAAGTGAAAGTCACTCAGTTGTGTTGGACTCTGCGACCCCATGGACCATACAGTCCATGGAATTCTCCTGGCCAGAATACTAGAGTGAGTAGCCTTTCCCTTATCCGGGGGATCTTCCCAACCCAGGGATTGAAACCAGGTCTCCCACATTGCAAGAGGATTCTTTACCAGCTGAGCCACAAGGGAAGCCCAGGAATACTGGAGGGGTAGCCTATGTCTTCTCCAGCGGATCTTCCCGACCCAGGAATCAAACCAGGGTCTCCTGCATTGCAGGCAGATTCTTTACCAGATATCTGGGAAGCCCTTTGGAACCACAGAGCTACATAAATCACTTACGTCTCTCTGCTCACCTAGCTTTCCCCTTAAGTTTTCCATATCTTTATATGCATTTTATCATTCTTGACTTGACTTATGCTCATGGCCAACATCACTGCCAAATTTTTCTAACTAGATCACTGGAACACACGTTCCTTAGTAAGAAAATTACCTTTTACATTACACTACACTGAACTACACTAGTATGTATATACACTAGTAAATATATATCTAGCTGTGTGTGTGTGCGTATGTATATATATGTGTGTGTGTGTGTGTATTTGCAGAAAGATGTTGAATTAGATATAGATGTACATATATTCTATATATATACATTTACTTATACATCTGTAAATGTATACTATAATATTCTGTGGAGAGAGTCTATAATAATGTACGTATATGCAATTTGTATATATATTATATAAATATATATTCTGTACATATATTTTATACATATACTATATATACTAGAAGAGAAGTGAAGGCAAAGGAGAAAGGGAAAAATATACTCAACTGAAGGCAGAGATCCAGAGAAGAGCAAGGAGAGATAAGAAAGCCTTAAGTGAACAATGCAAAGAAATAGAGGAAAACAATAGAATGGGAAAGACTAGTGATCTCTTCAAGAAAATTTTCATTCACTTAATGATAAAAATTGTTTAGGTTTCTAAATCAATATACCAACAGTGAACAAAATTTAAAAAGCCGGTATTCTGCTAAAAAAATTATTACATAACAAAGAATCAGAATTTAACAACTGAAAGGCATGTTGAAGATCAAATCCGATGGTTCATTTTATAGCAATGAAACCAAATACTCATCATCATCTACTGCCAAAAAGAACGAAAGAAAGCAAGCATTAAATGCTCACAAAACCATTAAAAGAAGGGTAAAAGATCGAAATTTAAAACATGGGATAAATCATAACAACATATAAGTTCTATGGAGGCTACTATCGAGAAAATAGCTGGTGGTGTGCCTCAAATGGGTGCTACTACCTCAGCTGTTACACACCGTTTGATTGACCAAAGTTTTTGACTGCAGCATTTCAAAAAAGAAGACTCAAGTTATCTCCATTTTCATTTTTTTTAAAAAAAACATAAAAATTGACTCAAATTCCTTTATAGACAGGTAGCTATGAGAAGAGGGACAGTATTTTTATTGCTGTTTCTCACTGTGGCTCCTATTGGCATTTTATTGACTGTGAGCACTATTTCATAAATTCAGAAATCCAGCCTCACCCAGCCCCTCCCTGCCTCACCCCATCAGATACTAGCAGTAACTCTCAGCCAGGGTGAGCAACCTGAAACTCCCCACCTTAAATGTTCCCTAAGGGAGGAAGACTGTATACCTATGATTAAACTTAAGAGGAAATGGCAATCCATTCCAGTACTCTTGCCTAAAAAAACCCATGGACAGAGGAGCCTGGCAGGCTACAGAGCATGGCAAAGTGTTGGACACAACTGAGTGACTAAGCATCCTTTCTACATACTGAACATTTATTTATCTTTGATCTTCATAGCTTAAACAAAATACTATCCTCTTTCAAGTTCCTTATATAGTCACCTTCTGCAGAAAAAAAAATTATACCTGACTCATATCCTAAAATGAAGTTTTTAAAAACTTAAAACAATTTTAATAAGAAATGATAAAAATTTACTGTAAATTGCTGAACAGGTTAAGTACTTATTGTAATATATGACTGTAATGGAGGAAAGAGCAGATGATATAATATCATACATACGAAGGAACAGACATCACAAGACCATGAGTGGTGGGAAGTTTCTTTTACAGGATTTTGTTATATTCAAATTATTCCATTAAAACACTGTGAAGAACCAAGGGACTGTTTGCTTTTAATATTACTCTGAACTGACTTTAATCACATTTTAAGGGGCTTAAAGAAAACATACACACTTGCACAAAATATTAAGCTTGTTTAGAAAAGCAATTTACCTCAGGTGTGTAAAGAATGATACGCATATACAAGATAAAATCCACCCAACAGGATTTGCTTCATGAGAACTGACAAGCAGAAAATAAGCACTATCTACAAGGCCTGATTTATAAGTTCCCCAAAATTCATGCATATCATGGCTGTGTCTGTGTTGAGAAAAAAACTAGCCCTACTCCTCTCAGCACGTTACTTATCCACCAGAGTCTTTGAGAGACAGACTAAATACAATACTTGGAAGGGCAAGTTACAGATGCTGCCAGTGATAAATTCAGCATGACCGCTTTAGCAAATCTCTCAGTGTGGGAAGCAAGTAGATTAGAATAGTGGAGGCGCTAATTTGTTCTTCTAGTACAGCTTTTAAACACGGCTGCAATGATTTGTTTACCACTCTGTCTTCCCCAATGATCTGTGAACTCAAGGCAGGATTTGTGCCATTTAGTTTTAACCCCCAGCACTCTCAGGAATATAGTAGGTACTCAATGTTTACTGAATAGAGAAATCTATTTGAAAAGTAATCAATGCCAATTCAAACAGCAGAGCAAAACAAAACCTTCTAAACTTCTGTTTAAAATAATATGCTAGGTGTTTAGTTTGTTAAGAGAAAGTCATAAGATTCAAAGAGTTTTCAAACTAGTTTGGTATGCATATACACAAACTTTCCTTTAAATGCTTTCAGACAATGTAAGTTAAGATTTCCAAGTAAATTATACGAATGCTACAAGACAGTGGTTCTTAACCAGGTGCTAGACTCTATGCCAAGTAATAATGCCGAGTTTCAATACTTCACAAAGCCCAGAAGAAATGATGCATTTATTTGAGAAATAATTTGTTAGGATTACTCATGCTAAAATGATGCCAAATCAATATGTAAGAAAGTTAGTGATTAGATCTAAATAATAAAGAAATAATCTTACCCATAAAAGTCCACTGGAAAAATAATCCTCAATCCCACATCTAGCTGTCGTCCTCTTAAATCTGCCATTTCTGTTTCACCTCCAACTCACAGATCACCCCATTTCTATCTAGCTGCTGCTCCTATGCCACACTGAAACAACTCTTCAAGGTGATCACTGACCTCTCTTGTTCCTAAATCTAATGGACACATTTAGTCCCTTTTATCTGACCTAGTGGCAACCTCTGTTATTACTAACCACTTCGCTCTTGAAATGTTCTGTTGCCTTCATTTCTCTGATGTTTGACTCCTGTTCCCACCATGGTGCCATCTCTGGTGGCCAATTCTTTTTTTCACTGCTTGTTCCTCTTCTTGAATTAACTGTCAAGGGAATCAGTGGAGAGAGACTGGGTGGCACTGCAATCCTGACCATAATTATTTCCATCTATTTTCAGTTAGCAAGCGTGAGATCAGTTTGTAGGTAACAGCAAAAATTTATCTGCATGTGCATTTACAAGATTCATTTTTTTCCTTACATAGCTCAGAATTTCACTGTTCAATTAAAATGATGAACCCACACTATATAGCACTCTGGCTTAGTAAAAGTGTGAAAAAAAACACCCAGTTTCCTTATCCTAGTTCCCACTACAGCTCCCATTCCTCTTAGTCTTTAGTTTATGAAGAAATAACTTTGTCAGCCCAAAGCAGAACAGTTCCTGTTAAACTGGGGCTTCACCGCCGTCCCTGGGGCTGTAAGACAATTACTCTTTTGATATGTCATTTCCAGCACGGATGATTTGTTTATGACATCAAAGTCCTTAATTAAGCAGAATATATGATAAAATTGTAATGTGAATGATCCCCAACACAGGGATCTTCAAGTTCACTATAGATATTTTTGCTTTAGGGTCAAACCAGTTGGAATCATCTTGCCCCAAACACCAATGATGCCTGTGTCTCTGGGAAGGTTGTCCTGACCACCGATGAGTGCTTCTCAAACCTCAGCCTGCATCAGAATCACCTGAGGGGCTCCTTAATCCACAGACTGCTGCGATCTCTGACTCCAGTTCAGTAGATCTAGGATAGGATGTAAGAAGAATTTGCATTTCGAAAAACTTCTCTGGCGATGGTGACGCTACTGGTCTGGACAACCACTATTAGAGATAATAAGTATGCCCTGAAACTGGATTAAGGAACAAACTGTTGGATTACCACCTTAACCCCAAATTTCCCAACAACAATAGAAACAAATTACTCACAGTTCTTTATCATGCTACTCTTAATCTTCATGGACATTTGAAAGTAGCCCATACTCTAAAAATAGCTGTTACTTTGATTTTTAACACCAAATATACTGATGTATTACACAAATACTGCAAATAATTTCCTTCAAAGAAACATGAAGATGTACTGCTTTATTCTGAATTTACGTAAAATGATTTTAAACAACTAAATATATCAAACTTTAACAAATTTAACAGAGAACTACAATTCAGAGATCTATCTTCTCCTACCTGCCCCCACCCCTGAGCCTTTGAAAAGCTCAGAAGTAAGTAATTTTATATAATCCAGCGCTGCTTACCAACAAATATAAGAACATATATCTACAGTTAAATATGAGAACGAAATGTTCTATCATTTTTCTAGCCTCACTGGCTTGGAGCATTTCAGCTATAGTCAAGAAAGCGATTTCTAAATTAAAACAGTGTTTTTCCCCTTCTGTTCAGGAGCTCGAAGGCAACATGAACACTTGAATGTCACACCAGCTGCTCTACCAGCCTACTCAGTTCTTAAGAGCTTCTCTCTCCTGTCAGTTCACAAGAACCTACACTTAACTGCTTAAGGAGGCAGGATGCTCATTATGTCACAGAACAAACTCACAAAAATAAAGTTGGCAATATTTAAGGAAGCATAACTCTCATCTGTAAATTTAACATGAGCTGTCTGTTTTCTTAATTAAAACTTCTAGATTTCAAGGACTATTTATTCCAATATTTAAACAACGGAACACAGATTGAAGGGCAGAAGATCCTTTTCCACTCCTTTCTCTCCTTTTTTTGTTTAAACCGTGTGATAGTAGCTGACAGTCTTTTGCATTTTCCAGCCATGGATACTGAAGAATGGTCCAGTATATCAATACTCACTTCTGCAACGCATTCAAGGCATCTGGCTAAAATATAAGGTTATTTTAAGATGATGTGAGGCAAGAAGCTGATTTATAGTTCACTCACCAAAATGCGAAGAATAAGGACATTAGTGGATGTGTTGAATCATAACCACCCCATCACAGCACACTGATGATCCTTTAAACTCTGGCTTCACACAATTCCTGACCTTCATTCCAAGACTCTGATTTGTACTCTGTGACTGCTATTCAAGGGTAGAGCTGCACATTACAAGTCATGCTCACTGGGAACTCTTCTATATTCAAGACTTTCTCTCTGGTACAACTTCTCTTTATTTCTCTTATACAGAATGGAATCTTATGTAGACATTCTGACCTTCAGGCTCAAAGGCAATCAAGACCTTTTCTGATCATACTTGCCTTCCTAAAAAAGGCTCACTTCCCAGTGGTCAGTGACTGCAGTTTTGCTCGTCGGTCCTCTGTGCTTTCATTCTCATCCTACACTCATCTGGTTACTTAGCTACCCCTGGAAAGACGTATCAACTGGCTGAGCAGCGGTGGGTGAAATTTTTAAAATTGAGTTCTTAGCTCCATTAGAAACTTGTTTTTCTCCGTCACATATGATCCACTCACACATCTCCAACATCCAAGCCTGTTCCTTTTTCTATTCAGAGTCTCCTAAATTTCCTCCTGCTCCTGCCTCTCCAGGCTACTCAAGTCTACTCCCAGACCTTATTTCCTGAACTGCCACTGCAAGCCCCAACCACCACTTTATATTCCTAATCTGCCACTGCAAGCCCCAACCACCACTTTATACTGGTTCCTTCAACTTCCATATTCAGATACCACCCCATAAGACTGTTCTCTGCTCCTCTTCCCAAAACGAGCCTCTCCTGGATTTTGCTAGCCAAACAAGATCTCCTTTTCCGCCTTTCCTTTTGTGCTTAGTCGCTCTGCTCAGTCATATCCGACTCTCTGTGGCCCCATGGACTGTAGCCTGCCAGGCTCTTCCGTCCATGAGAGTCTACAGGCAAGAATACTGGATAGAGCAGGGAATACTGGATAGAGCGGATGGCCGTTTCCTACCCCCGGGAATCTTCCGGACCCTGGATTGAACCCGTGCCTCTTGCATTTCCTGCACTAGCAGGTGGGTTCTTTATCCTGGTGGCTCAGCTGGTAAAGAATCCACCTGCAATGTGGGCGACCTGAGTTCAATCCGCGGGTTAGGAACATGCCCTGGAGAAGGAAACAGCTACCCAGTCTAGTATTCTGGCCTGGAGCATTCCATGGACAAAGGAAGAGGAGCCTGGCAGGCTACAGTCCATGGGGTCACAGAGAGTTGGACATGACTGTGACTTTCACTTTCTTTACCATAAGTGCCAGCTGGTAAGTCCATCCTCTGAATAAGATCGATCTTCAGTTCTTCTTCCTGGATCATCACTCATTGTGATGAGCAAACTGGATCCATCTTCACTCCTGAGTTGGCTGCTTGTGGTGATTAACAATTCCAGGCTTCTTCTCAGTCCTCATCCTCCTATATATTTTTGTGTTGTTTGACAGTATTCTTCCCTCCTCTCCATTATCTTGCTTACTTAGTTCTCCCAGGTCTTTATTCAATTCTCAGCCCACATATTTCCTGGCTTTTTACATTTCTACCATATCTTAAATGAAGTTCTCACCCAGGGATATCTCCATAGGCCTCTCAGAACAGCAAATACCACATGATAATCTATATCGCAGGATGTGATCAAGCCCCAGGCCAATGTTTTCAACTGTTTCAACATGTGAATGTCTTGCAGCAAATCAAACTCAATCACCAGTATCATCCTTATCTTCCTGAATCTGTTTTCTCTGAAGTTCCTATTAGTCCCAAACAAGTTCCTAAAGTCCCTGAGTAAGGCCTTCCCTGGTGGCTCAGATGGTAAAGAATCTGTCTCCAATGCAGATTGGAGGATCAAACCCGGATCAATCCCAAAGAAAAGCAATGCCAAAGAATGCTCAAACTACTGCACAACTGCACTCATCTCACATGCTAGTAAAGTAATGCTCAAATTTCTCCAAGCCAGGCTTCAATAGTATGTGAATCATGAACTTCCAGATGTTCAAGCTGGATCTAAAAAAGGCAGAGGAACAAGAGATCAAATTGCCAACATATGCTGGATCATCGAAAAAGCAAGAGAGTTCCAGAAAAAACATCTATTTCTGCTTTATTGACTATGCCAAAGCCTTTGACTGGGTGGATCGCAATAAACTGTGGAAAATTCTTGAAGAGGTGGGAATACCAGACCATCTGACTTGCCTCTTGAGAAACCTGTATGCAGGTCAGGAAGCAACAATTAGAACTGGACATGGAACAACAGACTGGTTCCAAATCAGGAAAGGAGTATGTCAAGGCTGTATACTGTCATCCTGCTTCTTTAATTTATATGCAGAGTACATCATAAGAAACGTGGGCTGGATGAAGAACAGGCTGGAATCAAGATTGCCAGGAGAAATATCAATAACCTCAGATGCGGAGATGACACCACCCTTATGGCACAAAGCAAAGAGGAACTAAAGAGGCTCTTGATGAGGGTGAAAGAGGAGAGTGAAAAAGTTGGCTTAAAACTTAACATTCAGAAAACTAAGATCATGGAATCTGGTCCCATCACTTCATGGCAAATAGATGGGGAAACACTGACAGACTTTATTTTGGGGGGCTCCAAAAATCACTGCAGATGGTAACTGCAGTCATGAAATTAAAAGACAGTTGATCCTTGGAAGAAAGGTCATGACCAACCTAGACAGCATATTAAAAAGCAGAGACATTACTCTGCCAACAAAGGTCTGTCTAGTCAAAGCTATGGTTTTCCCAGTAGTCATGAATGGATGTGACAGTTGGACTATAAGTAAAGCTGAGCGCTGAAGAATTGATGCTTTTGAACTGTGATGCTGGAGAAGGCTCTTGAGAGTCCGTTGGACTGCAAGGAGATCCAACCAGTCCATCCTAAAGGAAATCAGTCCTGAATATTCACTAGAAGGCCTGATGCTGAAGATGAAACTTCAATACTCTGGCCACCTGTTGTGAAGAACTGACTCATTTGAAAAGACCCTGATGCTGGGAAAGATTGAAGATGGGAGGAGAAGGGGACGATAGAGGATGAAATGGTTGTATGGCATCACCAACTCAATGGACATGAGTTTGAGTAAACTCCAGGAGTTGGTGATGGACAGGGAGGCCTGGCGTGCTGCAGTACATGGGGTCTCAAAGAGTCGGACGTGCCTGAGCGACTGAACTGAACTGATACCTGAGTAAAGCCCTACATCCAGGGCAATTTCTTCAAGAAGTTTACAGCCTAAATGAGGGAGAAAGACAAGTAAACAAGCTGGAATTAAGACTGCCAGGAGAAATACCAATGATCTCAGATATGCAGATGATACCACTTTAATGGCAGAAAGCAAAGAGGAACTAAAGAGCCTCTTGATGAAGGTGAAAGAGGAGAGTGAGAAAGCTAGCTTAAAATTCAACATTCAAAAAATGAAGATCTTGGCATCCAGTCATATCACTTCATGGCAAATATATGGGGAAAGAGTGGAAACAGTGACAGATTTTACTTTCTTGGGCTCCAAAACCACTGCAGAGAGTGACTGCAACCATGAAGTTAAGACATTTGCTCCTTAGAAAAAAGCTATGACAAACCTAGACAGTGTTTGAGAGAGAGACATCACTTTGCTGACAAAGGTCCATCTAGTCAAAGGTATGGTTTTTCCAGTAGTCATGTATGGATGTGAGAGTTGGGAAGGTTTTTCCAGTAGTCATGTATGGATGTGAGAGTTGGGAAGGTTTTTCCAGTAGTCATGTATGGATGTGAGAGTTGGGAAGGTTTTTCCAGTAGTCATGTATGGATGTGAGAGTTGGACCATGAAGAAGGATGAGAGCTGAAGAATTGATGCTTTTAAACTGTGGTGCAGAAGTAGAGGCTTGAGAGTCCCTTGGACTGCAAGGAGAACAAGCCAGTCAATGCTAAAGGAAATCAACCCTGAATATTCACTGGAAGGACCGATACTGAAACTGAAGCTCCAATACTTTGGCCACTTGATGTGAAGAGCTGAATAACTGGAAAAGACCCTGATGCTGGGAAAAACTGAGGGCAAGAAAGAAGGGGCAGCAGCGGATGAGCTGGTTGGATGGCACCACTGATTCAATAGATATGGCTTTGAGCAAACTCTGGGAGTTGGTGAAGGACGCGAAGCCTGGTGTGCTGCAGTTTATGGAGCTGCAGAGTCAGACATGACTGAGTGACTAAACAACAGCAAGCAAACACAATGAGTTGTTGTAGAGGGCATCAGGAATGGTTTGGTGAGCACACAAAGCGTCGAGTGTTAACTGGGATGTGGATCAGAGAAAGGCTTCACTGTCAGGGACACACCTGGAGTGAGGTGGGATGGGGCAAAGTGGATGAAGGGGTTGAACACAGAGGGGTGGATACATCTGAGCTAAGAATAAGGAGGTAGCTCAGTAAAGAACTGATACCATGACAAAAGAAACAACAACACTATCTACATGTATCTTTGGAAGGTTTCTTGAAAGAAACCTTATCTTTTCTTCTTAAATACAACTATAGCTTTCTGAGGGAATCCCAACTACTGTTCTTTTTATAGTTCTTACAGAGGCTAATAAATTGCTTAACTATTCACTAGAATAAAAATGGTTAATAGTCAATCTGAATTATGGATGATCAATGCAATTAGTATCCTCAAACTCCCCTAACAGAGTGTTTAAACAAATAAGAATACACGTAATAACCACAACTTCAGATTATTATAGTACTCAGGGGGAAAAAACATACAGATTTCAAAAGCTCTTGGCTTTTTATTTCTTTATGACAATTTCTTAATACAAATGATTTTAAATCATCTTATAAAACTAATGAGAGATTTTTATCACTTTTGAGAGGGTCAGAACATGTTTAATTTCCTTTCTTGTGTGCTCAGTCGCTAAGTTGTCTCTGGACTCTTTGTGATCTCGTGGACTGTAGCCCACCAGGCTCCTCTGTCCATGGAATTTTCCAGGCAAGAATACTAGAGTGGGTTGCCATTTCTTCCTCTGGGGGATCCCAGACACAGGGACGGAAGCCACATCTCCTGTGTCTCATGCATTGGCAGGCAGATTCTTTATCACTGAGCCATGTGGGAAATTTCCTTTCTTAGCACTAGCAAAAAGTAAAATGAAGGAACCAGAAGGCAATCAGAAGGAAGGGGTCTTTTAAGATGGTGGTAAGACACTGGGCAGCATTCAGCCTATGGGCATCTCCCCTGTGCAGAGGTCTTCAAGAGGAGAAACGCGAATGCTGAGGGCCTCAGCGTAGGATCGTGTACCCAGTCAACATCCCTTCTCTCATCCATTTGTTTCGGTATTGCTCTCAGACTCCCTAACTCCTTTGTCTTTGCACATGTTTCAAGTAAGTCTCCGAGCATCATCTTTCCTAATGAATACTGGCCTATTTCCTTCACCTTTCTCCTAACCTCTCCTTCAAGGTAAAGTTAACATGCCCAACTTTTTCGACTCCATGGACTGTAGCCCACCAGGCTCCTCTGTCCATGGATTCTCCAGGCAAGAATACTGGAGTGGATTGCCAGTATCGGACTGCCCTCTTTCAGGGGATCCTCCCCACTCAGGGATGGAACCCCCATCACTTAAGTCTCCTGCACTGGCAAGGGGGTTCTCTACCACTAGCACCACGTGGGAAGCCATACCTATTTAATTGTTAAATTAATAATTTGCAGTAACACTGACACTACAACACGTTTTTAGTTTCCAATAAACTGTCACATGCAGCGTACACTGTATAATACTTAAGTCAGCCTACTAATATAGAAGGCCCATAATATATACTTGTTAAATAAATGAAGACATTAAATTCAATATCTGAATGTGATGTCCTCATATATAATGACATATAATAGCATTTAAAAATTAAAAAGTGAGAGGCCTGGATCACATTCAGAATTTTCTAATAGTTGATCTACTTTAGAAAAGCAGTAGTTACACCCAGAGGGAGAAAAAGGTTTTTTTGCCACAATCAAAATTAGACAATTAACCACTGAGATTCTTCAAAACTTAAAAATAATTATTAGGAAATCTAAACACCAACCTGGAAAACTCTTTGTGACACAATATTCAGGGAATAAACACGTATCTATGTCTGTATGATGATTACCACCGTTTAGAATTCACATACTGTAAATGGGCAAGAACCAGAAATCACAAGGGAGAAACAGCCAATTTGTCAGAGCAGCCTTTAGATCATTTTCTTTTCCTAAAAGCCAGTGGATGTTAGTTGGGCATTATAAAAGTGATGCATTTGCCTTCAATGATCAGGCCTTCTGACTTTGATCTAGTCAGCATTATGCTGAAATTCTAGTGCAATGAAGGAATCTGCCAACTTTGGTACTGAGCCACAGTATCCTCAGTGGAACTGTCAACATTTTAAACTTAATGACTACGATCTAGGATATAAAACCAGTAGTCATGTACAGATGTGAGAGTTGGACCATAAAGAAAGCTGTGTGCTGAAGAACTGATGCTTTTGAATGGTGGTGCTGAAGAAGACTCTTGAGAGTCCCCTGGACAGCAAGGAGATCAAACCAGTTCATCCTAAAGGAAATCAGAATATTCATTGAAAGGACTGATGCTGAAGCTCCAATACTTTGGCCACCTGATGCAAAGAGCCGACTCACTGGAAAAGACCCTGATGCTGGGGAAGACTGAAGGCAGGAGGAGAAGGGGACTCCAGAGGATGAGATGGTTGGATGGCATCACCAACTCAATGGACATGAGTTTGGGCAAGCTCCAGGAGATGGCGAGGGACAGGGAAGCCTGTGTGCTGCAGTCCGTGGGGTCACAAAGAGTTGATGAGTCAGAGCAACTGAACAACAACACACGGAATGTACAATGGGCAGCAGACAGTGGCTTAATAACTTAAACAGAAAACGCACCATGTAAACTATCAATCAAGGGATTACAAATAATCATTCATGTTTGATGCTGGCCTAGGAGGTAAAAGAGTAAACGTAAAAAGAAGAGGAAAAACGGTGTTACAACACAAAGGACACAAGCAGACAGACAAAAGAAGAGCCTTCTCAGAACCTCGTTACAGGAAGAGAAGTACACCGGTATACACACACCTCCGCATTTCAAGGAAAGACTTCTGGATTCATCAACAGACTTAGCTTCTCATAAAAGAAACCACTGGGACCACTTGGAAAGAATTAACTTTAAAAATCAAGGTATTCTATTAAGCCATATGACCCTGACATTTTTGTATAGGAAAAGCAACAGAAAATCTGCAATTTCATATGGTTCAACCTAATATGATCGATTGTGCAGAGTATCCATATCAAGCACACTAAAAAGGTTAAAATGGATCCCAGGACTCAAGATCAGACATCATGTAAATTGAATGAGTTAATTTAATGGGTGGGAGGGGGAAAGAGCAAGAGTCAGAAATGGGTTGGTCAACCGTAAAAGAAGGAAAGAACAGCTGTCAGAACAGCAAAAGAAAACTTGGTCTTTATCATTTAAGCAGGGTTTAGGGGAGTATTCTCTGGAGGAGGGCATGGCAACCTACTCCAGTACTCTTACCTTGAGAACCCCTCGGACAGAGAAGCCTGAAGGACTATGGTCCACAGGGTCGCAAAGAGTTGGGCACAACTGAAGCGACTTGGCACGCACGTAGGGGAGTATACTAAGCCATGATGAGGTTCCAATAATAGCTGTATCCTAGTTGGGAGATGGTGAGACAGGGAAGCCTGGCGTGCTGCAGTCCATGAGGTCACAAAGAGTCGGACACAACTTAGTGACTGAACACCACCACGTGGGAAGAACTATAACACTGATGGTATGCACGTGGCAGGAACTATGCTAAGCAATGACCGTATATCCGACCTAATCCTTTCAACACCCTATGAACAAGGTACTATTATTATTACCCCATCTGCCAGATGAGGTCTTTGAGAGCATAAGAGAAGCCTGACTCCATTACACATTCCAAAGATTGTACCACTTGCTCTGCCTACATACTCACTAAGCAACCTTCTAATTATAATGTGGATTCCCATGTGGCATCATCTATGGGAAAGAGAATGTGCTAGCCAGAACTCGAGAATCTGTTTCCCAAGGCAGTTATTTTTTTTTCCCCACTGTAAATTAATAAACTGACATTTTAATATTTTATATGAATCTGATGAGGCTTTGATAACATGAGCCTGATCCCCAAAAATAGATTATTAAGAGTACAGATCAACTGGGTTTCAGAACCTGCAAGTTTCAGCCTCTTTATCATGGTAAACCTACTAAGGGATATAATAAATCCTATCCCGTGAGGGCCCCAGGGGGGACAGCCAGTCCTCATTCTCCCAAAAGACGAGATACATCAACATCATCATTAGCATTTCCTTCCCTTTTGACATCTCTAGGGGACAAAGAGGTAACAGAAGTGACCGGATTCTAATCCTGACTGTGCTGTGCTAACATAACCGGAGCCAATCACTCTCCTTCCTCATTCCCAGTTCTTCATGGATAAAATGGAGGAGCTGGGCTCAATGATCTGATAACCCCTTCTTATCTACACCACTGGCTGTCTATCCTGTTCAACACACCTCCCTCACCCTCCACAAGCACTTTCCAGTTTTACATTTCTTGCTCTTAGCATTGCTTCTGTTTCTCTGACTGGCTCCCCCATCCACTTTCTGTCTCTCCACCCATCCCAGGAAAGTCTGGGGTCCTCTACTCCGACCTCAGCAACACTCAGTTATGACTCTAGATCTGTTCTCGTATAAACACTACTATGCTCCCCATTATACTGAGCCTAGCATGGTATCTGTATATACTTGTGGTATTGAAAAGCTGTGCCTTTATCTGAAAGACCCACATGCAAATCAATAGTCTTAGGTTCAGGATTTCAACTGGATATTAGTATTTCCTTTTCCAAGTTTTGTCTCTTGCTTTCACTTCATTTACCTACAAGACTCTATTTCAGACATCATTTCTCACTCATCTCCAAAATCCTTACAGTAATTTAAGGTTTAGTCCTAACCTCAAGCTCAAACCTCACAATCCATTCCCATTACCAATCCCCAAATTCCTCTAGACCAGACTTCCGAACTGGTGTCCCAGAGAAGGCTAATTCACAATATGTTAATAGCTATGATGTGAAAAGGTCAGCAGAGCAAACAGGCTTCTTTAGTCAGACTTCGAATAACCTTGGATTTTGTGAATCTACAAGAGAGGAATATGTATGTAGCATTTCCTGAACTTATTTTTAACTACTATTCCCCCCCTCCCTCTCCACGGAGCACCTATTAATATCTCCTGGAACCAGTGTTTCACAGAATATTTTAGGAAACGGTGTTCTATTCTTTCCTAGTTCAGTCAGAGTATCCACCACTTAGGTTCAGAAGTGCCTCTGCTCTCTCACTCTCTCCCCAATATCCAGCCAGTAGCTAAATTCCTTTACCTTCTCAACCTCATCATTTCCATCTTTTCTATTCCCTCCTAAACTCTGAATTCCAGACCCTGTCATAAAAGTGATAGATCATGTCTACAAAATAAATATTAGATATGTTGCTCTCAACCCCTCAAGGCTGTCATGAGGATTAAAAAGAGAATGAAAGTGACATCTTGAATGATGTGTCTTTCATAAGCACCCACCATTTCTCCCTGAGACTTAGGCAGAATTTGTGCTTTATGATGACAAATTTTAACTCGAAGCTCAAGGATACCATCTCCCTAAAAAAGGCAGCACTGGCCTTATACCTACCAGCCAGGGCTAGAAAGTTTTAAATGGGTAAATGAGAAATGTGGATAGTACGAATACGGCATGGATAACAACAGTGGCGGAGTGAATGTCACCTAACACGATCGTCACTCCCTTCAAATTACAATCAGGAGGTACAGATAGGGGACAGCTTACAGCTAGTTTCCTCATTTATTCAAGCATCTGAAGCTGGGCTTTTCTAACTCTCTAAACTGCGTGCCTCCTCTACTACTCTATCAGGTTTCAGAGGAGGCGAAGACCTTCACTCCCCTACACTGACCTGTAGTCCCTCAGTGACACCAGCGTGGAGAGAACAGGCAGGCAAACATGTCCCCTCATCCAAGGTGCATCTGAGTGCTAGGTGATGAGGCCACAGGAGAAACAAAACAGAACCATCTCCATCCACAGACCTCACGTTCTTCTGGAGAAGATACAGATATGAAACCACTACAACCGCTAGCCGTGTGTATTAAACTACATGCAGCTATTTAACGACAACTGGGACACGTATACATCAGCTGATTCTTTTTTAACCTTTAGTTATTCACAGTTCGGGAAGGAGAAAAAAGTGGGCATGAAGCTCTAACAGGGTTCAAAACAGTATGCCTGGTTAGAACCTTTTAAAACCTGCCAGAAAACAAAAAAGGAACCTGGGATAATCCAGGGAACACAGGGGTGGCTGAGGGGGAAGGCTTTGGCCACAAGGTAAAATGAAAAGCAGGTTCCCTGTGACGGCCAAAACAGTAAGAGAAACACCACCCAATCCTGAGTGTTTACTATACAGAGAGCACTGCTACAGTTTTACATGAAACTGAATGATGATGATGGTAACAACAATAATTAACATTTCCATAGTGTTGCATGGAGCACTACGGCCCTATGAGATTGGCAGTATTACTTTCCATTTCACAGTTGAGGAAACTGAAGTGAAACAGGTTAAATAATGTGTCCAAGGTCACAAAGCTGTTATGGAGAGCTGGGATGCCCACCCCAGCAGTGTGGTTCGCTCCTCCCTACTCTGCCCTGCTTTTGCATATGCATTCACAAATATACTGAGGCATGGTACAGACCTGCGAGGTTCATCTGTTCGGAAATTCAGCACATCGCTAAAATTCTCTGGGAATTTTAATTCTGAATGGTCATATGTTGAAGAGATTGGGAACTTTCATTATCATCAATATTTCCTGAAGCTCATTATGTGAAAAGAATTACACTACATTATGAAAAAACAAAGAAGCTAAAAAAAGGAAAACGTGTTATATCTATACAAACCAAGAAGAGAATTCTTCATTAAAAACAGACAGGAAAACCTCAACTTATTCTACTAGTTAAGCTTATGCTCAATGCTTTTTACAGTTAAGACATACATGTAACTGTATACAGGGAATCACATTACATAAACGTCAACAAATCTCTTTCAGAGCCCAAATACTCATCCATTATGAACCATGGCAACCTTGTATCTGAAAGCAGCATTATTATTCATCCTTTTACATATATTATTCTGAATTCTGAGAATATTTGTGTTCTTTCTTTATTAACAATGAGCCTAAAGGGTACATCTTTTACCTGCAGAGAGGAGTATGTGGTCTGGGACAAGGGAGGCACATGAATGTTTGCTAAATGAACAAATGGCACTATTTAATTATAATGGTAGAAAAGCCATGCAAATATAAAATGTGTACCCGTCCCAATACTACTTTTATGTAACTTAAAACTGAAGCAATGAAGTGTTTACTACATTCCAGAAAGGTGGCCCTTACAACTCAAGATCATAACCATGAAAATATTTTACCTGATTCAACCTGAGTGAGTGAAAGGCACTCAGTTGTGTCTGACTCTTTGCAAATGCATGGACTATACAGTCCATGAAATCTCTCCAGGCCAGAATACTGGAGTGGGCAGCCTTTCCCTTCTCCAGGGGATCTTCCCAACCCAGGGATCGAACCCAGGTCTCCCGCACTGTAGGCGGATTCTTTACTAGCTGAGCCACCAGGGAAGCCCCTGATTGAACCATTAGTTACCACTCTAATAAAACAGGTAAGAAAAGAGTCCTTCCCAGGCTGCCCCAGAATCCGTTTTGGTACCAGTGACTGATGTACTATTGCTTTTTTACCTTAAAGCCCTAACTACCTAGAACTTATTTTTATGTATAATTATTTCCCTTCACAATGATAAAAGGTTCTCAGAAAACAGTACTACTTCAGAAATATCTAACAGATCTATTTAGGCCAGAGAACCGTTTTTACAACCTCAGAGACTTGTCATCAACGTTTCCTCAGTGCAGAGAGAGTAAGTAGGAAAGAGGAGTCTGCTTTGCAAGCAGTTGAAAACCTGTTGTTTGTGTGTGACCAGCATGTAAAACACAAACTCCAAGCTGGAGGTGGGCACTGTGAGAGGAGAGACGTGCAGGCCTGGAGAGAACCTGCCAAGCTCCCCCTCCACCACAGGCTCTGCAAGGACAAATTCAAGGGAAGAACCCAAAGGTCTTCAATTTATCTTCAGCAGTTTCTCACCTTGGATGCACAGAACCACGTAAGGCGCTGCACAAGAGTTACAGACATGGTTTCCCCAGCTGATGGCTGGCAGAATTACTGACAGCAGATTCTGTTAAGACTTTGTGTGGCAGCGCCAGCTAGAACTGCATTTAAAAATTATAGTGTTCTCCTACAAAAGATCTGAAAAATAAGCATTTCCTATATTTCAGTTTTTAAGTGAAAGGAGTGTTTCTATTGCTGCTGTTTTTGTAGGTATTATTTAATTAAAAGGACAACAAAGTTTGTATGCAAAGATCAGGGACTACTCTACTATATGAAGACACCACTGATACTTGTCCAAGGGTATAAAACTTGCCAATAGATGCAGCTTTTATAGTTGTGGCCACTTCTCATAACACAAAATAAAATTTTGTGACTCCCACAGTCTTACAAGATAAGTACCCTTCTAAATTCACATTTTTAAAACAATTATAATTCCTAGATTCACAAAGCAGCCATTTTTATTATTACTACTATAATATTATTACTACTATTACTACAGAACACAAACAAAAGAAAAAAGTATCTTTTTTTTTTTTTTTTTTACAGTTTCAAACCACCTTCTCTCCTTAGAAGAAAACTCTGTAGGAAACAGTATCCATTATGGATCAAAAATTTTTTCCTAAGTCTCTCTCAAAAACAAAAAATAACCACTATCGCTCCAAAAAACCAATCACAGTCCTAGTCCAAAAAGGACTTCACAATTCTGACTATTAACAATAGCAGTAGTGCCCGGAAAGCACCACCAGGACCAGCAGACAGACGCCTTCTTCACCACTGCCAAATGATACTGCACACACACCCTGCGGGGTATTAAACACCTTGAATTTCCCAGGGATCCAGGGCCCAGCTTCTGCGATACTCCTATGCAAAGCCCAGCTGTTTTGAGTGATTTATCCACAGGAGTTTAATTTCAATTGTGTGCTAGTAAGTGGGAGGCAGTGATTATACCCTCCCCAAATCTTTCTGGCACACTAATGAACATTTTAAGGAATAGTTTCCAACTGAGATTAATTTGTCCTTCAAATACTCTCCTCCTAACTCACTAATGGCACGATCTGATTCACCATCCTTTAAATGGAAGAACACAGGACCAAGTTTCTAACGAAAGGGATGCTTTCTTCATTTGAAGACTTAAAATGACACAGAGCAAGTACACCCTACTATCTTCAAAAGAAAAGTGAACTGGGACAAATACCACTTGTACTTCCTTGAAAATACATCACCAGGTTCCTTCACCACTTTCTGCTCTTGCTGATTTCTCCTGGTGTTAGACCACACCGGTGTTCATTTCTTCTTCCCGATAGTACCAGAAAATCAGGTGTGGCTATTCCTAAGCTTACCAGTAGTTAGTAGTGTATCACATCAATTAAATTATATGATCATTCTGTCCAATGCTTTTAATCAAAAGCCTAAAGGCAGACGTAAAAGATGTACGATCTTCAAATGCTACAACCAAGGGAGATCTCGGATACCAGATGGCAGGCTACATGTTCAATAAAAAGGACAGAAAAGGAAAAACATGAAATATTATAAATACTAAACCCTGCATTTAGATTTTCTAAGGAGGGAGGGAGCCTTAAGTACAGAATGGAGAAATCTTCAAAAAATATCAGGAGTTTTAGTTTGCTACACCCAAAGCCTGCCTGCATTAACATTACACTACAAAAGAAGGGTATAATGCAACACGGAAGACCAGGGTTCGATCCCTAGGTTGGGAAAATCCCCTGGAGAAGGGAATGGCTACCTACTCCAGTATTGTTGCCTAGGAAATCCCATGGACAGAGGAGCCTGGTGGGTTGCAGTCCACGGGGTCACCAAGAGTCAGATATGACTGAGTGACTTAATACACTGAATAATGCTCTTTGGAGGCTTTGCTGATGGCTCAGTTGATAAATAATCTGCCTGCAATGTGGGAGACCCAGGTTCAATCTCCGGGTCAGGGAGATTCCCAGAGAAGGAAACAGCAACGTGTTCCAGTATGCTTGCCTGGAGAATTCCATGGACAGAGAAGCCTGGCAGACTACAGTCCATGGGATTTCAAAGCGATGGACACGACTGAGTGACTAACACTTTCACATAAGCAGGGAGGGCAGCAGTGATCTTCAAAGTCTCCTGAGCATTTCCCTGAATAAGTCTTAGATACTGAGGACACTTGGCCAGTTAGTTTTAAAAAGCACTTGATGACACACCATGGGGAATGGGGTAGGGGTGGTGCTGAGTGTAAGACTTGACAGTACCAATTCCTGGGTCTGGAAGATTCCCTGGAGAAGGGATAGGCTACCCACTCCAGTATTCTTGGACTTCCCTGGTGGCTCAGCTGGTAAAGAATCCACCTGCAATGCGGGAGACCTGGGTTCGATCCCTGGGCTGGGAAAATTCCCTGGAGGAGGGAAAGGCTACCCACACTCCAGTATTCTGGCCTGGAGAATCCCACGGACGGAGCAGTGATCTTCAAAGTCTCCTGAGCATTTCCCTGAATAAGTCTTAGATACTGAGGACACTTGGCCAGTTAGTTTTAAAAAGCACTTGATGACACACCATGGGGAATGGGGTAGGGGTGGTGCTGAGTGTAAGACTTGACAGTACCAATTCCTGGGTCTGGAAGATTCCCTGGAGAAGGGATAGGCTACCCACTCCAGTATTCTTGGACTTCCCTGGTGGCTCAGCTGGTAAAGAATCCACCTGCAATGCGGGAGACCTGGGTTCGATCCCTGGGCTGGGAAAATTCCCTGGAGGAGGGAAAGGCTACCCACACTCCAGTATTCTGGCCTGGAGAATCCCACGGACGGAGGAGCCTGGCAGGCTACAGTCCATGGGGTCACAAAGAGTTGGACTTTCACTTTCAACAGTGACAAG
Source organism: Bos indicus (assembly GCF_029378745.1). Lineage (NCBI taxonomy): Eukaryota > Metazoa > Chordata > Mammalia > Artiodactyla > Bovidae > Bos > Bos indicus. Next base: position 19,667,239 of record NC_091764.1, read on the forward strand.
GAAGAAGCCTCAAGAACGTGTGAGGGAAGAAGCACTCCTGTGGAGGAAACAGGAAGGTCCCAAAGGGACAGGAGGAAGCCCACCGCGGCCAGTGCACAGTGGGTGAGGAGGCAGAGGCTGGCTGGGAGTAACCGGGAGAGATGGAGCAGCCCAGATATGGAGGGCCTGGTGGGCCATGGCAAGGTGTTTGAACATTAACTACAAGGTGATACGATCTGATTTTACGATTATGCTGGCTCCCATGAAAAATGGACCACAGCATCAGGGTATCCAACTGCTTTTGTTCATTTTTCTTGTTTGGCAAGGAAATGAAAATCATAATACCACCAAAAAAGTGGAGGAGTCAAGGACAATGCATCAAGCAAATCACTAACCTACCAACTGTCCCTTCCTCCTACACAAAGAGTCCGTGTGACAGACTTTTACATACTAACTGCAGCAGTGAATAATGAAGATAAACAGGATGACTTGTCACCAAAAATAAAGGTGACTAACACAGTGCCTTTTTTTTTTAACTCCATGCTTCAAACCACAGTGATTTCACAATAGAAATCCATCTCCTCATGGATTACAGAAAGATTAAGCTATGTGACTCCTGAAGTTTAAAATGACCTTACTTTTATGGGGCCAATTTGACCTCCATTTCATGTTTTCTTGGGCTTCCCTGGTGGCTCAGTTGGTAAAGGATCACCTGCAATGCAGGAGACCTGGGTTCAAACCCTGGGTCAGGAAGATCCCCTGGATAAGGAAATGGCAACCCACTCCAGTATTCTTGCCTGGAGAATCCCATGAACAGAGGAGCCTGGCGGGCTGCAGTCCATGGGGTCACAAAGAGTTAGACATGACTGAGCGATTAACACTCTCATTTTTCTTTCATGTCTTCTTACAGTAGGGGAAAGAGAACCTGTCAGTAAATGGCTTTCAGAGATGGCTAAAGACTAATAATAACGAGCCTACTAATTAATTAAGCCTTGTTCTTTCTTACCTCTATATCTCCACAATACTGTTATTCATGTTATTTCACCTTCCAGAACGATCTCTCTGCTCCTCGCGTTAAAATTGTGCTGTAAAAGCCTGTTTAAAACTACTGCTGGAGAATCAGAAGTGGTAAGGGTGGTTGTCGACACAGTACTAATTTCTGCACTTTCTCCAATACATTTACAGACAACAGAATAACAGCTTTAAGACTAAGAACGTGCCCTCTGGTCCTGGGAAACAGAAAGCTATTTTGTGCCTGCCTTACTAACAGAAATCAAGAATTGCCTTAAGAAGCAACTGAATCTGTACGTGGTCAGAAAAGTTCATTGTCAGCTGTGCAAAAAGTCAAAGTAAATTTGGTATAAATCCTTAAAATTTAAACAAATAACTCTTGAGGGATAACTGTGACTCTGAGGCTCCTGATCCCATAGTAATGCACACTGTGCCGGTCGACGTGCTAGGCACCCATCCAAGCGTAGGATTCTGTGAAATGAGCTGGTTTATGGGAGTCATATGCAGTGCTTTCGTTCTTGAAGCAGTTAGCCAGCAACCCTACATTTCCCTTTTCCATTTCACGTTGTCCCTTCCGTGCTCTCTGGCTTGTCGCTCAGCCTGTCTCTTGGCTTACACACCCGAGGAGACCCAAAGCTGCTTAAAGCACTGAATATGGCACTGAAAACATTCACTGTTGCAGGCTCTCAGGAAACAGTAAACGTCAGTAAACGCTAGCTCTCAGGCCAAATTCATAAAGAGGCAACTGAAGATGTTCTGTGGCAGGTTATCGGGCAAATCTGCCTTTACCCTGTTTTTCCAAGGCCTAAAGGTAAGAATGACTTTTTAAATAGTTTGAAAAGGTTAAAAAAAAAACAAAAACACAGAATATGCAGCAGAGACTGCAGAGGCTCTTGAACGCCTAAAATATTAGTATCTGTCCCTTACAGAAAAAGCTTGCTAATCCTTGGTCTAAGGCAAGCAGTTCCCCAAACTAGCTCTGTATCTAATCTAGACAGCTTTCACTTCACCCTACGTACACCAACAGAATCCGAGTCTCCAGGACTAGGATCTGAGAATCTTCATTTTAAAAAGCTTACTGTAGTGTTGGAGAAGATTCTTGAAAGTCCCTTGGACTGCAAGAAGATCCAACCAGTCCATCCTAAAGGAAATCAATCCTGAATATTCATTGGAAGGACTGATGCTGAAGCTCCAATACTCTGGCCACCTGATGTGAAGAGCTGACTCACTGGAAAAGACCCTGATGCTGGGAAAGATTGAAGGCTGGAGGGGAAGGGGATGACAGAGGATGAGATGGTTGGATGGCATCACCGACTAGATGGACATGAGTTTGAGCAAGCTCTGGGAGACAGTGAAGGACAGGAAAGCCTGGCGTGCTGCAGTCAACGGGTTACAAAGAGTCAGACACAACTGAGCGACTGAACAACCAACACCACCTCTGGGACTTCTGCGTCAGGAGGATAATGGTAACAGCCTGAATCCCAATTTCTCTCTTCCCAAAATACGTAAAAACATGAAGAGCGCAAATAAGACCACACATGACCCCTCTAGTATTAACAAGGAGACAGAACACCACAAACTTCAGATTACCTCAAAATCCAAGAGAGCTCCCATTGCCCTGGCAAACCTATGGGAACATAACACAGGCACCTGAGACTCTGCAAAAAGAGAAGGGACCTAAGGACACAGATGAAGCACAGGCCAAATCACCCACTGAAGAAGGAGGTCCAACATCAAATGCTGACATAACACTGCGATTTTGTAGTTTGCATCACTGGTGACACATAAAGACAACAGTAACAAAAATGCAAGCCCAAACAAGCAGCACTTCTGAGGAAGCAGCAGACTGAAAGAGAAGAGAGGCTGCCCTTAGAGAGAAAACAGCGAAGAAAGGAAACGTAAGGAACCGGAAGAAACCAAAGAGGAAAAAAAACAAATTCCTGCCGAATTCTCTGCACTGCTGCCATGATTCATTAAAAAAAAGTCCTTTACTATTTTGATGGAAGGCACTTATAAACCAAGAATCTTGTCCAAAAAAAGGTCTATGAATAGATAGGGGAATTCACATCAATTCCATCAAAAGCTGCTAAAAGCAGCAGAAAATGCAAATAACATTCTAGCCAATGAACACGCTCCCCACAAAACATAACAACATACAACAAAACCCACAAAACATTAGAAAATTATAAGGTGATATTTCAAATTGAATTAAAGACCCTCAAGCAAGTACCTGAAGACACTGAAAACAAAACCAAAAATCACCTAGAATAAAACATTCAAAAACTAAAAACAGAAATGAACAAAATTCTAGGAAGAAACGCAACTGGAATTGATCAATCTCAAAGAAGAAAAGATAAAACCATTTCTGAAATTAAGAATAAATTATAAAGTGCTCTGGAGAGAATGGATTTGAGTGAAAATCTAATAAGAGACGTTTGAAGAAAAGGCAGGAAAATAAGAGAATGAAAATAAGAAAGGAATAAAAAGGGTCAGAAAAGAATGTATGAAATATAAGACATGCAAGCGATCCAACACTGTATAACTGGAGTCCTTTAAGAAAAGAAAAAGGGAACAGAATATTTAAAACTATTGTTCAAGAAATCTTTCCAGAAATAAGAGAAAATCTAAACTTGAACCTTGAAAGGGTCCACTGTATACCTGAGAAAGGTGATCTAGAACAATCTACTTCAAGATATTTCTTAGTAAAATGACAAAAACAAGCACCACCAACAAAAACCCCAAACACTAAGAAACAGTAGTGGAGCAGACAAGCATTTTTGAGACAATAAGACTGTGAGAGCCAAGCCTCCCCTCAAATATTAAGTCTACCAAACAGAACAGTCGTGGATTCACAACAACTCAGAAATATTAATATGCACATGCCCTTCCTGAAGAATTTACTAGATGATGAACTTCATCAAATCAAAAGATCCTTGGGGAATTTTCAGTGCAAAGTTCAAGGGTGAGCATTTTAACATGCTTAACAACAGATCTAAGACAAAGATGAGAACGTGGTTAAAAGAAGAGAATGAACACGTTATACAGGCTGTCAAAGTAGAAAGAATGCACAAATATACTAAAATAAAGCGACAACAGGAAAAAACTATGCATAGGAAACTTCAAAAAATAGATTACAGGCCTCTATAAAAATAAATCTTAAAACCTAGATGAAATGGGTAATTTCTTAAGAAAATACAGCTTATCAAAAGAAAAACCTCCAAAGAAAAACCTCTACAGAAGAGCACCAGGTTCAAAGGTTTCCGAGTAATTCTACCAACACTTTGGAGGCCAGAGTCCCAGTGCTAATTTTCCTTAAACACTGAAGGTATTTTTTAGGTTGATGGGGAAAAAACCAAATATCCTATAAAAAAGTCAGACAATACACTAAAATATAAAAACAGACCTTAAAAACAGGGAAAGATGCTCAATGTCATTCATAAGAGAAATGTAAATTAAATCTACAGTGAAACACCATCTCTCACCATGTGTGCTAATAAAACTTCAAAAGCTGGAAGCTGTATTGTTTAGTAAGGCTTTGAGGAAACAAAACTATGATCCAGCAATGTACGCAAGGCATCAGGCAGCAGCTGTAAAACAGTTGCAAATTTTTGGACACCACTCCCATGGAGAGATGAAGTTCGAGTCCCTACCCTTGAATCTGGACAGCCCACTCAACAGAGTACCGGAGCGGCAGCATAGGAGACGTGAGGCTTGGCCACAAGCGGCCGCCGTGTTGTTTCTGCCTGGTTGTCTTGGAATGCCCAGTCTCCTCATGTGTATCCCTTCTCAGAATCCAGGCTGCCAACTCTGTGAAGAAGCCCAGGGTCACTTTGAGATCATGGGTACATATTCTGGTTGACCATCTGAACTGAACCCAGTTTCAGTCCAGGCACCAGATATGGGTAAAGAAGTATGGTCCCGAACAGTTCTAGTCCCTTCCCGCCATCTGAGACTCCTGGTGGAAGCTCCAGACACTGTGGAGCAGAGATGAGCCACTACAAAGTCTCCTACCCATATTTCTGACCTAGAATCTAGAAGCTTAATAAAGTAATGTTACACAATTAAGTTTGAGGTAGTATATTAAGCAGAGAGATAACCAGAGCATGGCATGTCCTTAACTAGACAATAGCTAATAAAATTACTATTAACTGATGCTTCACATCAGTACAGAAATTTTATTTTGAAGTATATCTTAACAATATAAAAATACATATGCACACTCATTACAGCATTATTTATAACTTCAAAATGCTAGAAACTACCTAAAATGTCCAAACCCAGGACAGTGATTGCAGAAAATACATGGCAAAATACTAGGAAGCTATAAAAAACAAAAAACCAAAGAAGCCTTCTACAAGCCTATATGAAGGGATGTGCAGAGAATGTAGAGTAGGGGAAAAAAGCAGACTATGTACACCACTTTTTGGGTAAGGAAAGAGAAATAATAAATGATACATAAGTCTGTTTATTTTTCAGAGAAGAAACAGAAAGAATAAAGCAGAAAACAAAAAATCTGGTTACTTGCAAAAAGAACAGGGACAGAAGGGAAAAGGAAAAGAACCAACTATTCTGAGTACGCTTTCCTGATAGCTCAGTCGGTAAAGAATCCACCTGCAGTGCAGGAGACCCCAGTTTGATTCCTGGGTCTGGAAGATCCCCTGAAGAAGGGATAGCTATCCCTCCAGTATTCCGGGGCTTCCCTCGTGGCTCAGCTGGTAAAGAATCTGCCTGCAATGCTAGAGACCTTGGGTTGGGAAGATCCCCTGGAGAAGGGAAAGGCTACCCATTCCAGTATTCTGGCCTGGAGAATTCCATGGACTGTATTAGTCCATGGGGTCGTAAAGAGTCGGACAGAATTGAGCGACTTTCATCTTAAGTACACATTTTTCATGTGGAGTTTTGGAAGCACATTAGTGTTCTACATACTCAAAATATAAAATTGAAATGAAAATGGTTGGGGGAGTTGAAAGAGGATACAACATAAATAAATGAGCCCAACTGTATTTCAAATGAATAAAACAACTCTTAAAGTGTGTTTGAGGACACAATGCAAGTTAACTTTCAGACACAGTATTATTTTTACTTCATAGCTCTTGTCTAAAAGAAAGGGGACTATAAACAAGTCTTAAATTTCTTAGTACCTCTGTCTGGCATAGTGGCATGGATGCAGATGTTCCCAAAAGAAGTGTTCATGTGAGGAGCTATATTTCTCACTGTAGAAGTAGAGAGAGAAAAAGATGGAACAGGGGAAGGCAAAGAAGAGCCCTGCGGGCTGGACTGGTATGGAAGCTATCAGTATGAATTCACTATTCCATATATATATACATATATGTATGTATACGTATATACGTATGTATATACGTATACATATACATGTATATGTACATATATGTATACATACATACATATATGAAATAATAAATTCATATACGTATATGTACATATACGTGTATACATGTATATGTATATGAAACATACATACCCACATATACATGTCTTAAAATATAAGAACTTCTAAGAACGAGGAAAAAAATGATTTAGGGCTATTTCAATACCCAGCCAAAATCAGCCGCACCAAGAGTCATGTTTTAAAAGAAAAGCTAGGTTATTTTGGAGTATCTAATACGGAGCTTTATAGTCACACTGTAAAACTTACTGTTCTCTCGGTCCATCTGAGACTGGCTGAGAGAAGGGAACCTGGCCTCTCTCCCTCTTCCCTGCTCCTCAGTTAATGAAACGGGGACTCCCAGACCTCAGGCTAGGACAGCACTAGTGACTTAGCTTCATTTTTGGATCTTCTTCACACACTGTTACAGTTCTGTTTCTATGAAAAAATTTTGTTTCAAGTTCTAAACCAACAAAATTGAACTTCTGAAGTACAACCCAATTTTAGTCACTGCCTATATTTCAACCCCAAAGTCTGTTTAGCAAATATTAAATGCAAAAGAATCAGAGACCACTCTATCTAATTTGTATTTTTCACTTTATCACCTACCTCTGCCCTCTTTTCTTGGGGTAAAGTCTGTATTTTCATAGATACAATTTAATAGGATGGTCAGGGAATCCCTGACCCAAGACGGGGGCATTTCAGGAAAGATTGCAAGGATGTGATAAATATTCTAGGAATTAAACTCCTTAATAACCAAGTCTAGAGTCCACTCTCCTCCCGGAACAGATAACATAAATAAGTGCTTGCTTCAACACCCAATCAAATTTATCTTTAACTTACTGAGAGCAAACCTGATGACCAGTGAGCAGTATTTCTTCCACATTCCCACCAAGCTTTCTACTTTACACTGCAGTCCATTTATCACGCTCACCCCAAGAACTCTCAAGGGTATTCTTCTTCAACTTCTCTCAATTCAAATGAGAGATCTAACAGCCTCAGAGATCTCAAAGGTCTGCAGACCAGTAGCATCAGCATACCCTGGAGCTCATTGTAAATGCAAATTCTCAGACCCACTCTAGACCCATTAAGTCAATGGGTAGGACCCAAGAATGAGTTCTGATGCGCATGTGGGTGATTTTGATGCATGCTACAGTTTGAGAACCATTTTCTAACTGACTAAAATCACACTTCAAAGAGTGAACTTCTTTGTTTTTCCTGTTACCACTGGACTGGATCTCCTCAAAATTCTTATGTGTAAGCCCTAACCCAAAAGGGGACTATCTTTGGAGACAGGGCTTTTTAAAGAGGTAATTAGTGTTAAATGTGGTCATAAAGTAAGTGAAAGTCGATTAGTCATGTCCCACTTTTGGCGACCCCACGGACTGTAGCCCACCAGGGTCCTCTGTCCATGGAATTCTCCAGGCAAGAACACTGGAGTGCATCAGTTCAGTTCAATGGCTCAGTTGTGTCTGACTCTTTGCGACCCCGTGGACTGCAGCACGCCAGGCCTCCCTGTCCATCACCAACTCCCAGTTTATGCAAACTCACGTCCATTGAGTCGGTGATGCCATACAACCTTCTCATCCTCTGTCATCCCCTTCTCCTCCTGCCCTCAATCTCCCAGCATCAGGGTCTTTTCAAATGAGTCACTTCTTCATATCAGGTGGCCAAAGTATTGGGAGTTTCAGCCTCAGCATCAGTCCTTCCAATGAATATTCAGGACTGATTTCCTTTAGGATGGACTGGTTGGATCTCCTTGCAGTCCAAGGGACTCTCAAGAGTCTTCTCCAACACCACAGTTCAAAAGCATCAATTCTTCAGCGCTCAGCTTTCTTTGTAGTCCAACTCTCATATCCATACATGACTACTGGGAAAATCATAGCTTTGACTAGATGGACCTTTGTCGGCAAAGTAATGTCTCTGCTTTTCAATATGCTATCTAGGTTGGTCATAACTTTTCTTCCAAGGAGCAAGTGTCTTTTAATTTCATGGCTGCAGTTACCATCTGCAATGGCTTTGGAGCCCCCAAAAATAAAGTTTGCCACTGTCTCCACTGTTTCTCCATCTATCTGCCGTGAAGTGATGGGACCAGATGCCATGATCTTAATCTTCTGAAAGTTGAGTTTTAAACCAACTTTTTCACTCTCCTCTTTCACTTTCATCAAGAGGCTCTTTAGTTCTTCGCTTTCTGCCATTAAGGGTGGTGTCATCTGTGTATCTGAGATGAGTGATATTTCTCCCGGCATAGCCATTTCTTTCTCCACAGGATCCTTCCAATCCAGGGATCAAACCCTGGTCTCCTGCATTGCAGGTGGATTCTTTACCGTCTGAGGCACGAGGGAAGCCCTGCCGTCAAAAAGGTGAAGCCCAATCCAACAGACTGGCTGTTCTTATTCGAAGAGAAATCAGAGAGGTACACAGAGAGAAAAGGCCAGATAAGGGCACAGCAAGACAGCCACTTACAAGCCTCGAAGAGAGGCCTCAGGAGGAAATGCAACTTGCCGACACATCCACCTATGAGACTTCCAGTATCTGCAACTGTGAGAAACATTAATTTCTGTTGTTTAATCCACGCAGTCTGTGGTTATTTTGTCATGGTAGTTCAAGCAGACTCTTACATTCCGTTTTACCTCACGCGATACATAAGCTGATGCTCTTTTTCTTTAGATATGAACTGAAAACACTGGCCATTGTTAAAAGAAAGCTGTCTGGAGTTTCCTTAGGCATCTGTAAAACTCATTCTTCCAGTCACTCTTTCACCCTTTTTAGATGATAAAGGAAGGGTTGCCTTATACCCCACTTCCCTGGAAGATAAGAAGCACAGGCAGTTTAATCTGCTTGAAGTCTATTTCCAAATACAAAATGGTGCTGCTCCACCTATCTGTGATCCATACTAATTTGACTTGGGTCTACTCTTTACTTGTCTAAGCAAAGACTAGATCCCTTTCTCGAATTCTCACCCCCTATCTTCCCCTCACTCCAAGAACACCAGATAATGAATATGCTTTGAGCACACCCACTGTTATTTCAGCTTGCAGTTAAGGATTTTAAAAATCACAACTGTATCTCCCATTTTATCCAGTTTACCTTGAATAAAATGTGATGTGGAACACACCACAAAACGTTCCATAAACCCTAAGAGGAAATTTTAGAAAAATAATGCTGCATCGAGTGCACGCTTCATTAAGAAATATACACATGCATTTCTTATACATGTTACACAAATGAACATCGGCCAACCAACCAGATTCATCAACAGCCTAACCAGCCTAAGAGCGCTCTCCAGGCACAGGCACTTCCATCATGTATACTTCAGGGCACAAATACTCCTGCTTAGTCTCAGCATGAAACTACATGACTGGGAACAGTTTCCTATTTTAAGTGGTGTGTGTGTGTACGCATAGACACTAAGAGAAAACTGGGTTCAGTTCAGTCGCTCGGTCGTGTCAGACCCCGTGACCCGATGGACTGCAGCACGCCAGGCTTCCCTGTTCATCACCAACTCCCGGAGCTTGCTTGAAAACTGGGTATTAAGCCAGATATAAATATGATCCTGTCCCTACCACCCATAAATGATTAGCCACGGCCAACTTACCAGACAGTAAGGTCAAGAAAGTGGCCAATCTAGCCCTCTAGTCCCTTCCCCACTTAAATAATACTGACAGTATTGCTTGTGCTCAGTTGAGTCCAACTCTTTGCAACCTCACACACAGTTGTCCGCCAGGCTCCCCTGTCCGTGGGATTCTCCAGATAAGATTACTGGAGTGGCTTGCCATTTCCTATTCCAAGGGGTCTTCCTGACCCAGGAATCAAACCTGAGTCTCCTTTATTGGCAGGCGGATTCTTTACCACTGAGCCACCAGGGAAGCCCTGAACTCATCCTCTGCTGTCCCCTTCTCCTCCTGCCCTCAATCTTTCCCAGCACCAGGGTCTATTCCGATGAGTTGGCTCTTCGTATCAGGTGACCAGAGTATTGGAGCTTCAGCATCAGTCCTTCCAATGAATACTCTGAGCTGATTTCCTTTAGGATTGACTGGTTTGATTTCTTTGCAATCCAAAGCATTCTCAAGAGTCTTCTCTTGCCTACAATTCAACAAGTTTTATTTTTTTAGATTCCATACATAAGTGAGACCATTCAGTATCTGTCTTCCTCGTCTGACTTATTCAGCATAATGACCTTGAAGTTTATCCATGTTATCATAAAAGGTAAGAGATCCTTTTCTATAGCTGAATAACATTCTATTGTGTATAAATGCATGCCATATTTTATATAAATCAATATGGCTTCTTAATCCTCATTTATTCTCTAATTTGCAATTATAAATACTTATATTCATCTATTATACCCAATATATCATAAACCAATTAGGGAGACACTTCTTTTGAATCCAAACCTTCATCTTTTATCCTACACCATGCACACCATACACACAACATTACATACACAGAAGTTTAGCAAGTGTTTTCTGTATACTGAAATATGGTTGAATAGTACAGACACAAAAATTGTAATTGTCAGTACTGACTGTGTATTGATCCCATGACAAACCTGGAACTCACTTTTTGAATTAAATTTACATTGACTGCTTGACTCTGTGGCTTAAAAATAAAATGTATAGAAATTCCAATTATGAACTTTCTGGAGAGTTGGATTCTTTGCAGTAAGCATTTGTGTGAACTGTGACAGTTGCTCAGTCGTGTCCGACTCTTTGCGACCCCCAAGGACTGTATAGTTCATGGAATTCTCTAGGCCAGAATACTGGAGTGGGTATCCTTTCCCTTCCCCAGGGGATCTTCTGAACCCAGGGATCGAACCCAGGTCTCCCGCATTGCAGGCAGATTCTTTACCAGCTGAGCTGCAAGGGAAGTCCATAAGCATTTACTAAGCATCTAATAAATCTAGATTCTGTCCTAGATGCTTATTATGACTGGGTAGCATGACTATAAAAAAATAGCTGATATAGCAAAATATATAGCCTAAAAATATCTATTTTTACATTAAGAATTATTAATACCTTAGTTCATCCTAGTAAGGCTGTCATTGCTAAAAACATTTCAAGCACTCCTATTTTCAAATTTCTTTTACAGTCTGGGGCACTTTTAAAAGAAAATACTCTCAGTAACAGGCAATCTTCATTATTTTTGAAGGATATATCATTAGAAATAATTTTATGGTAAGTTTCATTAACAAGTGAATTACACACTGTAAGTTATAGGGACACGGTTTAAAAAAACTATATCACAGAAACTTGTTTATCAGAGCTAAATGTCTATGAAAGGCAGAGTTTCATAACACAGAATCACTTCAATCAATTCAGAATGTCAACATCCTAAACCCAAATGAATTTTCAACCTTGTGGAATGAATTCAACAGAATTATGGTTATTAAAGTTAACAAACATCTGTTTTATCATTTACTATTTATCATATTAATTTTGACATGAATGCTTTCTTGAATCTCCAGTGTTATGTTTTTCTATTATAGATCTTATTGTCAGACAAACACATTTCATTAACAACTACTTCCTAATATCTCTGGTAACATAAATTCTCCTCTTAAGACCAAGATACTATCAAATCTTTGTTGTCACTTTAAACTTTTTAAAAAAGTTTAAAAAAAACTTCCTACAACCTAAGCAGAACTAGATTTAAATTTAGCTTTTCACAGATGATATTTAGAGTTAATCAGAATACTGCAAATCTCTAGCCTCCTGTACATTTTTTGTCAAACCTTAGGGAAACAGGTAAGCATGCCAAAAATCATCCAAAACATTTTAATTCAAAGAAAAGAAAAAGGAAAAAAATCCAACCCTTGGTATTACTTTAAACTTCTGGTGACATGTCAGAGGCTCAAGAGTGTAGAGCAGAAAGAGGAGCAGAGTAGGGAATTAGAGGGCTGGGTCCACAGATCTTCTCTGCCACAGAGCATCTGGACAGGTGAACTGACTGACTCGTTTCTCTAGCTCCAGAGAAAGGAACCATCATTCCGTCTTCGTATCTGGAGGGCTGCCATGCAGAATAAATGATACTGTTGCAACAAGCTTCTGACATGATCAATCCTCTTCTATCAAAGAAAATCAGATTCTTTATCCTCATGACCTCGAGTATTAAAGCCAGTAAGCCAAATCTGTTTTCTTTAACTAAAGCAATGGTCTGAAGTCTGTGATTGTTTCCAGTATAATATTCAAATTCTTCATGATAAAAGCACTTATTTAAATGTAGCAGAATCAGGTTGTGAGATTATTTGCCATAAACTGAAGTTTATCCTTATAAAGAAAAGTTTATTTCAAATATTTTTACACAAAAATCTTTCAACAACATACCACAAAATTATCTTGGACAATCTGAAAAATTCAAACATAATTAAACCAGCAAGTAATCAGTGAAGATTATTACTTTGGGGAAAAAAACCCTACAATGTGCTAGATATTATTCTAGGTCCTGGAGACAAAGACAACCAGCAAGTTAAACCTAGCCCTTGCAGAACTCTGCTTATCTAGGAGTATGAACTTGACAGATAAACAGAAGATAATAAAAGATATTTTAGAAATGCCATATTTCTCTGGCTTAAATATATTTCAGAAATCATTCTCTCCACTTCCCAGCATTTTAAGCCCATAAAATAGGAAATTCCACCCTTGCCGAGCTGATGAGAATTTGAATCCCAATTTTTACTTAAAATGTCTTTTAGAAGTTTATAATTAAGAAGCAACAACGAAACCCAAAGCTAGTTTATACAGATTCTCTGTTTTTAGACAAAGTAATTAAAGGAAACAAAATTTGCCACCTCTCAGAAAAAATACAAAATTATCAAACTAAGAGAGGGCAGCAGTTCCTTTTTATGCATTAGCACTCAGAGTTACATTAAAGACAAAATTAAAACACAAATTATCGAGATGTCCATTTTCAACTTGGGGGGTAATATTTCTGCCTTCTTCTGGACAACATTTCCAATTTCTCTAAATCTGCTCTCATTTGTAGTGTGGTGGAAAACCAGTGAGCAAAATGCTACAGAAATGTATTTAAAATACGAGTAAAAACACCAAGTAAATACCTAAGTAGAATGAGGCACTGAGAGATTTGATGCCTGGATTCCTGGCTTCTAAGAGAACCTATCTGTCAATTTCCTGGTTTTCTACATGTTTTACATGGTTCAGGAAGTTAGATAAACAACAGCCTTCAGGCTAGCAGAGAAACTATCCCACACCTCTCACTCTTCTAGTCTCCTTCCTCTTTCATCCTCTCTCTTTCTGAGGTATTTCAGACGGCAATCACTCTACTAAATAGCGTTCCACGACAAGACCACCATTATTTACTGACTTCAACATTAGAGGTATGTCACTACAGTTTAATTCTTTTACACCTTTAACCTTTCTAAGTAATTAAGATGCAGGACTTAAGAGGAAAAAAGCCTGCTTTGAATATTCAAATATATATAATGTCTATCTACTAACTAAATGTAAAAAGGTTACATTCAGTTAACTACATGATCTGTCCTATTTTTCCTCTGGTCGTATTCCACTTCTGTAGCTGTCTAAAGTCCTCAACGATGCTATAATGTAGTGACTTCTGATAACTCTAATTTTTGTTTTAAGTTAAACTATAATCTCTCTAGATCCCCCAAACCACTCAAAATGTTACTTTCAACTCCCTGCAGACCTGCCTTTTGGGGCTACCAGGCACTGAATACTTTTGTGGGACGGAGCCAAAGAAACTCCTTAAAGGAGGAGTTTTCCCTTCTTTTGGCACAAAGACCTTCACCAACACAGCCTGGGCTTGGAGAAACATTCAGTTTTCATCTATGGGTACACATCAAAAAAGGAGACCGACTACAGGGGCAAGTCCAAGATCATGACGCAACTCCGAACTGACAGGCTGGCTCTCTACTGTGGTTGAATGTAGAATACAAGCAGAGCTCACTGCAACTTAAAAAAAAAAAAAAAATCCTTGAAGAGTAGTAGTGACAGGAGAGAGATCACCATCAAGACTTCCAAGAACAGGAAACGATGGTAGCAAAACCGTTGAGATGAAGGTTGGACAGCTGACTTTAAAATGTCTCTCTTCTAGAATAGTTGGGAACAATGTATTCCTATTCATTATAGGAAGAGATCAGACTAGGAAAGGGACATGTGCACACACTTAACGCTGGTTTCCCTGGAAGCATACGGCACCTGATGAATCACTGCACCAAAAAAGAAACCAAGAAGGAACTCTGGACACACCAAGCACGACGGACTGCAAGCTGTGCCGAATAGCCTCTCTTTCTCGGCAGGTCACAGTCGTTACTCTCTAGCACAGTGATCAGGTAACTATTTTTTGAAGGAAATTATTTATCCAAAATCTTAAGTTTTCCACTCAAAGACTGAGCATTAAAAAATAAAGAAATCAACCACTATGTCACAGGAAGAACCTGCCAAGACACCTTTCTAAACCTTTATTTAAGTTTTATTTCATATGCAAACATAGAACATCCATTTTTTTGGATTAACTCAGCATACACTTGCACTTAAAAGCTTAATGCCAAACTTTTGTAGGATTTCCTCCTCTGTTAAACAAAAAGATATATTAATCTGTAAGAAGCATTCTAGGAAAACTTTATCAGCATTATGAACTAAATAATAATAAAGGTGGCATCCATTTCTGTGGGCTTCTTAATATTCTACTCCTTTTAGTAAAGTCTATCTTACTCTAAAAAAAAGTAGGGAGGGTGAACAATTTCAGAAGAATTAAACCTATACAACACAGTTATGACAAGCTATTTCTCATCTTCAATAGTATGATTCAGCTGTCATATTATTCAGCTTACAATGAGTGCCTTGTGATAAATTCTCACTGCAAGTGTAATAGTTTCTAAAGAAAGACAAAACAAGCATTTCACAGGAGTTCGATGTCACAAGATGCTCGTTCGAGAGTCATTAAGAACATCGCAGGTAAAAGGCACTGTGCCAGAGGTGAGAGATAGATTAAGTCCCCGCCCTCAAACTGAACATCTCATGGAGGGGTCATACATGTAGAACAACAACAAATTTATGACACTGTAAGAGGGCTATGTCAATTAGAGAAAATAAATGAAAGACCTAGAAGCTGAATGGCACAAACTATACACACAGTAGAAAATGACACAGAATCCCAAATACTTAACCAGTCTCTCGGAAATGAGGCTAGCAGAAAATGTTAATCAAAGATAACAAACTACCGAAATCTCTTAAACCTAGTAATTACAAAATAAACAATCATAAATGAAGATAAAAGCTACAAAAACAAAAAAAATCCCAGATGTTCATTGGAGGACTATTTAACATAAGAAAAAAATTTTAAACCCAAACATCCAGGAACAAGGGACTAGCCGTGGGATGGATTATCATTTCATTAAAATGATGTTAGTGAAAAAAATTTAAGAACAGGAGAAAATGATACAAACTTTTTTAAATAAAAAAATTACACCTACATAATCTCAAGCATGCTAACAGGTGTACAACTTTTTTTAAAGGTCAAAAATAAATCAAAATGTTAAAGCTGGCTATTTCTCAGAGGCAGTGATTTTGCTTCATTTTTAATTCTTCTGTATTCTCCCAAAATTATAGTGTTGTTACATTTTAAACTGGTAGAAAAGTTATGTAAGTCACTGTATTCCAGGGTTCTCTTTTAAAACCATTAATAACCCTTTTCATCTTTTTTGGCTATCTCACCCCAAATTCCACAGAGCCTACTCACTGAAACAGGTTAATATCTGCAAGTTGCTTGGAACAGTATCTGGCAGATAGAGAGCAGCTACATCAGGACTTCCCTGATGGCTCAGTGGTTAAAAAAAAAATTGGCCTGCCAATACAGGGGACACAAGTTCAGTCCCTGCGCTGGGAAGTTCCCACGTGCTGCACGCCATACTAAGCCAGTGAGCCACAACTACTGAGCCTGCGCGCTGGAACCACTGAAGCCCTCGTTCCCTACAGCCTGAGCTCCATAACAGAAGCCACTGCAATAAGCCCATGCACCACAGCTAGAGAGCAGCGCCTAGAGAAAGCCTGCATGCAGCAACCAAGACCCGGCATAGCCAAAACAAGTAAACAAATCCTTAAAAAAAAAAAAAAAAGGATCTATACCAGTGCTCATTTTATCCACTACTTTTAAATTTCCTATATCCAATAAAAGGAATTAGTGTGTTTTAGAGCTGGTCTATTTTTCACAGCACTTTGACAACAGAACCATAGGTTTTTTTATTTTTCCCCTCTGACTTCCAGCATCTTTCAAGGGATGTCAGCTGTCTCCCTTTGAGAGTTCTCCTTCAAAGAAAGAGCAGGAGGAAGGAATTCTGTCAAATATCAAATTCTTCAAAGAGAAGATGGGAAATTAATGAAGGGGGTGGAATTTTGTCGTAAACTGTTACGACACACACACAGAATGGTATCCTTAACATATTAATAAAGAAGTCTCTCACAAATCAACATTTCATGGGATGAAAGTTTAACATTAAGAATATATACTTATCCAGATAAATGGAGAAATCACATAAACTCTTAATCTGGGACAGGGCTATACGTACAGGGCTATATTATTTGGAAAAAATGTCTTCACATGTTTTTACGAGGTGCGTGGAGTGCCTGCGGAGCAGTGGTGGTGCTGAGCGACAACCCAGGGGAAACTCAACCGAAGAAGCAACCAACTGTTCTAATACTAAAGGAGGGGAAATGTGAACTTGCGAAGTGGAGGAAGACTTGAGGGAGACATCAGGGAACTTAAGTGGACTTGTCTTCCCGAAACAAGTATTCAATCTAGTCTACACTATTTACTTATACACTTTAGTGAAAATAAATTCTTTTATCCAAAGTAGTACTGAATTCTGCATCTCAGTTGCCCAAGACTGCATGCAGACTCCAAAGCAACAGGAGACATACCTAGTGGTAAAGAACCCGTCTGAAACTCAAGAGACCTGAGTTCAATCCCTGGGTCAGCAAGATCCCCTGGAGGAGAGGGCATGGCAACCCACTCCATATTCTTGCCTGGAGAATCCTACAGACAGAGGAGCCTGGCGGGTTATAGTCCATAGCGTTGCACAGAATTGGACACAACTGAAGCGACTTTGCACACACACGCATGCAGACTCAAGAACTGAACAACTGGAGACAGACCTGTCTTACCCACACATACAAACATCCCACTCATGTTTTCATTTTTAGTTTCAACAAACATATACATGCATAAAGTTTGTGTGAAACAGGTGTACAAGGCTTTTAAAAAATATCAGCCCCCTTGTCCCATTCTCCATTCAGAGGCAAAGGTACAGGTGACTTTTGTTTAAGTGTCTACTTCCACTTCTACAAAAAATACCTGCAGCGCTCCCATTTGCTTTTCCAGTTTGAGGTGATACCTATCTATATCTGCAGATACAGATCTATAGATATAGATGTGTAGATATCTTTTAACATCATCCCTGCCTCCACTCCTAGCACAAGTACCATGCTTCCCAAAGTACTTTTATTTAGAGTATACCAAGAAATGACAACTCAATAATGACACAACCTAATGGAAAAGTAGACTGAAGATCTGAACAGACACCGTAAGTTACCGGAACCCAAAAGGTCCATCAATGGGTAAATGGATAAACAAACTGCGGTATATCCATGCAATCAATGAGGGGGGTGGAATTTTAAAGAATGGTAAAATTCTTGTTTTACCATAAACAGTATCAGCAGTAACAAGAGATGAACTATTAATATATGCAGCATGGATGTATTTCCAGTAATTAAGCTGAATGAAAGCCAGACCAGGAGCACATACTTTGTGATTCCATGTACATAAACCTTAGAAAGTTCAAATTAATCTAGAACGACAGAAAGCAGATTAGTGGTTGTTTTTAGAAAGAAGGTGGTGGGAGAGGAAGAGGGAAGGAAGCTGATTACAAAAAGGTACAAGGAAATGTTTAGGTGAATGGCTGTGTTCATGAATGTGACTGTGGAAGGAGTTTCACTGCAATACACATACAACAACACTCGAGTTTTTCATTTTAAATATATGCCCTGGACTACATATCAATTATGCCTCAACAAGGCTGTAACAAATTTTCTTTTTTTTAAATTCTGATGGAAAACAATAGGACACAAATAAGTTAAATAGGAGTTCTTGACTCGTATGTGGGGTTTCTGACTAGGGGCACTACCATAGGGTGGTCTGCAGGGCACAGACTCTTTGGACAGCCCCTCCTGCAAACACAGAGCTGGCTTAGGACTCTTTCGGTCCTTTCTCTTGAGCTTATCAGAGTCCTTAGAGAAGACACTTCAACTCTGGTCAGCATCTTGAAAGCAAAGTGAGGGAAGGGGGCTGAGGATCTTCACAAATACTGAAAACGCACACTCACTCTCATTTCAGTGCACTCTGGCAGGGAGAGAGTTAAATGCCAGCGACAAGGCACTTCTATAACTGGAAGCCTCAGATAAATATATTTATTAAAAAGCTAAACTGTCCCCATGAATGAAACAGCGTATCACCGATGAGACATCAAATGATCAGTTATAGAAAAAATTAGGTGGCAAACCTAAAAAACAGTTGAAAATTTGGGACAAGGCAGAGAGAGAAGACCACCTAGTGTAGACATACATATTGTTTTAAAAGCCAAAATTCCAGGAAAGACAGTTAACAGAACAAGATTTTGCATTTGGTACTTTTGTGGGAGGTAACAAATAAACCAAGTGACGTACCCATGGTCACTTGGCTTTTTAGTGGCAACGATGAAACAACTTCAAATGTGGAGAGAGCTTAAGAACAACATCACAGAGTTAAAAACCAAAATCAGAAGTTTTAGGTCTAGTCACACATAGGAATACCATGAAGATACATAGGCTCAAGGACCTACTATACAGCACAAGAAACTATACTCACTATTTTGTGACAACCTATAAGGGGAAAGAATCTGAAATTCAGTCATATCTATATATCACTATACAGACACACACACACACACACACACACACACACGGCTTCCCTGGTAACTCAGCTGGTAAAGAATCCACCTGCAATGCAGGAGACCCTGGTTCAATTCCTAGGTCGGGAAGATCTGCTGGAGAAGGGATAGGCTCCAGAGTATACTCCCACTCCAGTATTCTTGGCCTTCCCTGGTGGCTAAGCTGATAAATAATCCTCCTGGAACGAAGGAGACCTGGGTTTGATCCCTGGGTTGGGAGATCCTCTGGAGGATCCACACTCACTATTTTGTGAGTATAGATCACTGGGAATTATACTATTTTGTAACAGCCTGTAAGGTGGAAAGAATCTGAAATTCAGTCATATCTATATATCTCTATAGATACATATACAGATAAGACAGTTATCTGAATCACTGTGCTTTACACCTGAAACTAACATGACACTGTAAAACAACTATAATTCATTCAATTAAAAAAAAATAAAGATATACATGCTCTGAGAAAGGTAGGCATTCCTGGCAAAAGGAATGATGTAGCAAGAGTCCAGAGGCAAAAGAGAATCAGGTGAGTTCCAATGTTCAATATATCTCAGGTCAGTTCAGTTGCTCAGTCGTGTCCAACTCTGAGACCCAGGGGACTACAGCACGCCAGACCTCCCTGTCCATCACCAACTCCCAGAGTTTACTCAAACTTATGCCCACTGAGTCAGTGATGTGAACCAACCATCTCATCCTCTGTTGTCCCCTTCTCCTCCCGCCTTCAATCTTTCCCAGCATCAGGGTCTTTTCAAATGAGTCAGTTCTTCGCATCAGGTGGCCAAAGTATTAGAGTTTCAGGTTCAGCACCAGTCCTTCCAATGAATATTCAAGACTGATTTCCTTTAGTTGGACTAGCTGGATCTCCTTGCCATCCAAGGGACTCTCAAGCGTCTTCTCCAACACCACAGTTCAAAAGCATCAATTTTTCGGCATCACATTTCTTCTCTCACATCCATACATGACTACTGGGAAAACCATAGCTTTGACTTGTCAGACCTTTGTGGGCAAAGTAATGTCTCTGCTTTTGAATATGCTGTCTAGGTTGGTCATAACTTTTCTTCCAAGGAGCAAGTGTCTTTTAATTTCATGGCTGCAGTCACCATCTGCAGTGATTTTGGAGCTCCCCAAAAAAGTCTGTCACTGTTTCCACATCTACTTGCCATGAAGTGACGGGACCAGATGCCATGATCTTAGTTTTCTGACTGTTGAGTTTTAAGCCAACTTTTTCACTCTCCTCTTTCACTTTCATCAAGAGGTTCTCTAGTTCTTCTTTGCTTTCTGCCATAAGGATGGTGTCATCTACATATCTGAAGTTATTGATATTTGTCCCAGCAATCCTGACTCTAGCTTGTGCTTCATCCAGTCCAGCATTTCTCATGACGTACTCTGCGTATAAGTTAAATAAGCAGGTTAACAATATGCAGCCTTGACGTACTCCTTTTCCTATTTGGAACCAGTCTGTTGTTCCATGTCCAGTTCTAACTGCTGCTTCTTGACCTGCCTACAGATTTCTCAAAAGGCAGATCAGGTGTTCCCATCTCTTTAAGAATTTTCTACAGTTTGTAGTTATCTACACCGCCAAAGGCTTTGGCATAGTCAATAAAGCAGATGTTTTCCTGGAACTCTCTTGCTTTTTCAATGATCCAACGGATGTTGGCAATTTGTCTCTCGTTCCTCTGCCTTTTCTAAATCCAGCTTGAACATCTGGAAGCTCACGGTTCACCTACTGCTGAAGCTGGCTTGGAGAATTTTGAGCATTACTTTGCTAGCATGCGAGATGAGTGCATAAAACTTGTGCAGTAGTTTGAACATTCTTTGGCATTGCCTTTCTTTGGGATTGGAATGAAAATTGATCTTTTCCAGTCCTGTGGCCACTGCTGAGTTTTCCAAATTTGCTGGCATATTGAGTGCAGCACTTTCACAGCATCATCTTTCAGGATTTGAAATAGCTCAACTGGAATTCCATCACCCCCACTAGCTTTGTTCATAGCAATGCTTCCTACGGCCCACTTGACTTCACATTCCAGGATGTCTGATCACACCACTGTGATTATCTGGGTCATGAAGATCTTTTTTGTATAGTTCTTCTGTGTATTCTTGCCATCTCTTCTTAATATCTTCTGCTTCTGTTAGGTCCATACCATTTCTATCCTTTACTGAGCCCATCTTTGCAAGAAGAGTTCCCTTGGTATCTTCTTGAAGAGATCTCTAGTCTTTCCCATTGTATTGTTTTCCTCTATTTCTTTACACTGATCGCTGAAGAAGGCTTTCTTATCTCTCTTTGCTATTCTTTGGAACTCCGTGTTCAAATGGGCATATCTTTCCTTTTCTTCTTTGCTTTTCTCTTCTCTTCACAGCTATTTGTAAGGCCTCCTCAGACAACGATTTTACCTTTTCGCATTTCTTTTTCTTGGGGAATGTCTTGATCACTGCCTCCTGTACAATGTCACGAACTTCCATCCATAGTTCTTCAGGCATTCTATCAGATCTAATCCCTGGGATCTATTTGTCACTTCCACCATATAGTCGTAAGGGATTTGATTTAGGTCATACCTGAATGGTCTAGTGGTTTTCCCTACTTTCTTCAATTTAAGTCTGAATTTGGCAATAAGGAGCTCATGATCTGAGCCATAGTCAGCTCCTAGTCTTATTTTTGCTGCCTGTGTAGAACTTCTCCATCTTTGGCTGCAAGGAATATAATCATTCTGATTTCGGTGTTGACCATCTGGTGATGTCCATGTGTAGAGTCTTCTCTTGTGTTGTTGGAAGAGGGTGTTTGCTATGACCAGTGCATTCTCTTGTCAAAACTCTATTAGCCTTTGCCCTGCTTCATTCTGTACTCCAAGGCCGAATCTGCCTGTTACTCCAAGTGTTTCTTGACTTCCTATTTTTGCATTTCAGCCCCCTATAATGAAAAGGACATCTTTTTTGGGTGTTAGTTCTAGAAGGTTAGTTGTAGAAGGTTATAGTGCAGTTTAAGCTTAAGGGCAGGTGAATTTAAACTTTAAATCCACTCTTCATGCAAAAAAGGGCTGGTTGACTGACTGACGTTTGTTTTTCTGATACCTGACATTCAGAAGGTCTGAGGCTGGAGATGCTCATTTTCCTGGACTTTGCCAGCATCTCTTCCCCATTTCACTGACCTTCCTTGTTCTCAGCCCCCTGTATCTGCCCTTGAACTGAGCAGTTCTTCACCATAGTACTAATTATCTGGAATGTGCAAAGTAAAATTCCTTAAGTTTGTGATTCACTTTTTAAACAAAAAAGGGTAGCTAAGGCATCACTCACTTGATTTGGGGTAAAAGTAGAAGAAAAAAGGACAGTGTTACAGCAGAGGAACTGAAAATTTCGCACAAGCTTCTGCATAACTATAAGCAAAGCAGCATGGAGTCCACGGCAATGCCATCCATGTCTGTCCCAGGAGGAAAAGATCCTTCTCTAAGCCGTTTATTTCACTTCTGCGGATTCCACTGATGACTTGCCTTCACAGAACTTTAATTTT
The DNA here is from genome assembly GCF_029378745.1 of Bos indicus. Taxonomy (NCBI): domain Eukaryota; kingdom Metazoa; phylum Chordata; class Mammalia; order Artiodactyla; family Bovidae; genus Bos; species Bos indicus. The sequence goes on from NC_091764.1 coordinate 19,690,075, forward strand.
ATTCACTACTAAAACTGTCTACACCCTGTATGATTAACAATTAATTCCTTCTACAATACTTTTTTCTACATTACATCTGTACAGTTTCAGTGGTGCTAAATGCTGGAAAGTGAATAATCTATGAAGAGCAAGTTTTTAAAGCCTTTAAAACTACAACAGCTTATACACCAAATCTACCTCAATTGTTAATTGCCTACATGTTTGAAATTATGACTCCATGTACTACATGAGCATTCAACAGAAATGACAAAGTCAAGGACAGGTTTTCTTGCCTTGACCTAAGGAAGGTACTTAGAAGAAAATCCACACTGCTGTGCTCCAACACTTAACAGAAACCATGTATCTACACATCTTCCTGATGCCTACAGTGATACTGCACCAGGTCATGGGCCACAAGTTCACCCTCAATTCATGAAAAAGAACGCTCAGAAAGTAAGAATCTGCAATAAGTTGACATTTAAAAACTTGGCTCCAAGGGTATTCCTATCAATTAAGAGTAACTACAAGGTTATCATATTTAAACTTTAGACATAATATATGCTTTGAATTATGGCATTTTGCATCACACAATATGCTAATGGATAGCAGATGCAAAAACATCTTATGAACATCAATGCTGATGAAAGGAAAAGATGTCACAAGCTACAAGAAAAGTGAAACTGGTTGTTTTAGGACAAATGTTAGCTAAGAAAGGGGAAAGACTTCCTACATAGAAGCTAAATTCTATCGTCCTAGCAACACTCTACGAAACGTATAAGTAAAACAGGTTGTCCTATGAATTCAGCCCTTGGAAACTGCCCAAGAAAAATTCTTCCATCTTATCTACTTTACCTTCACGTCAGCTACACAATGTCTAAGTTCTAAACAATATACACACACAAAAAATACTGATTGAATGTTTGTGGGATAAAACTCTATATATCCTCAAGAACTCAAGTTCTTACCTGAAGTCCTATATTATCCCAAAGACAAAAAGGATATATAACAGATGGGAAATCCATGAACCATACCTACTGAGCAATGACCGGGAAAGGCCAACGAATGCTGAGTTTTAAAGGGTGGGAACATTTAGATAGGTGAGATCGAGGGTCCTATCGGGGAGAGGAAAAACAGGATGAAGTCACCGCAAAAGGAGGGATACAGTATATGCAGTATATATAGAGAGACTGCCAGACTTGACTGGCCCGCAGCAAGCAGCAGGACAGGACTGAAGCAGTGCTCTCAACTCCCGGAAACATGATTCACACTGTGAAGCATCCCCTAGAGCCCTGCAAAGCGGTGATCCTGGTTAACTAGTTTAGAAAAGTAACAGGTGGAGGCTTCACTAAAAGGGATAAGGGAGCAAAACACTAAACACATTTAGACAGGTGCAGTCCATACTACCATATCAAAGTATGGGAAAAGTCCCAAACGGGAAACTGCATCAACCAGCCTAACTCAAATTTCGGTTTTGGCCCTCTCCCTCCATAACCCCTTCCTATTAATATTTCTCAGAATCAGTGTCCTAAGGCCTTCAGAGCCAAGTTTCATCTTGATAAAGGGAAAAATAAGAAACCACTGGGAGTTTTAGTCAAGAAATGACAGCAGGCAAACTATGTAAAAAACAAAACAAAACATTCTGGCACAAAAATCAAAGGTAGATTAAAGCGGCAGAAAGCAGCAGATCCAAGAATTCTGAGATTAAAAGACTGCTTAAGATCCTTCTGGGAGCAAACTAACTCACTGAGTTAATACAATGAACAATAAATCTACATTGCTAATAATCAAGTTATTTAAAAAGCATCTTTTGAACAGTGAAATCCTTTTTAAGATCTACTTTTCAGAGCACGCAACTTTTAGTCCTATATTTGTCAGATCTTTACAGTAGTCATACCAGTTTACAGTGAGAGTATAATCTCAGATTTCACAATGTAAGCAAGCACTAAACCATCATTTTTTCCTTCAGAGGCCCAAGTGACAAAAATATTAATATAAAGCAGGTATCCCAGATATTGAGATGCCATATTGTTGAAAGTTACCCAACTGAGAAATACTAAATAATATTCTTACCAAAGAGGTAACTGCATATGAATGTTTAGAATAATTAATAGTCCTAGGAAAATTTTAATAAAAATAGCTTTAAAAGAATAAAAGAAATAGCTTTAAAAGGGTTACCTACAATTTATCTGGATCTCCCTGCCAGAAATCTTTATTAGTTTAAATTTCCACAATCATTAGTAAATTACAGCCCATGATTCCTAAATATATTCTAAAGCATAGCCAATAAGCAATAAGTTTTTGGAACAAATGAACAAAAAAATGTTCAGCATAGTCTTGAGATGGACCTGCTTTGCAATTAAGTTCAATAAATAATGTATTTTAAAAACAGATACAAAAAAAAAAAAAAAAACCAGATACAGGCTATTTACTATAGTGTCATAAATGAAGCAAAAATAATTGCATTTTAAATCTGGTCTTCAATAGTAATCCATACGGGGATACAGAGTATTAGACAAAATTACTTTAAAAGTCAGATCAGTTTATATAAAATGAATCTTACAGCAGATTGCTGAACTACATAAATTGTTATTTAACATTTACGTAAAACAGCAGTAACTTTTGTTTTCATGCACAGAATGGTAAATTATTATTTAGTCTTGAGTCATTAATATTCTTGAAAGATCATAAAGGACTAACACTATTTCTGAAGGAACAGCTACTTGTTAACTGATATTAATAAGGACCACTACTTATCCACCAATTTATGTCCTTTTAGTTTGAAGGAACATTTATATCAAATGTTATATCAACATAAAATCAGAGCTAGACTAAAGCATAAATATACAGTACTGTAGTGACATAGCATTCAGTATTTTTACATAAATAGGCCCCCATTTTCAACTCATTTGGAAATGGCAGACACTGGGGCATGAAAACAAAGAGAAGAACATTCTCCACTTGGGGCTTTTACAGTGCTTAATAAGTAACTTAATAACTACAGATGGATCTTCTGAAAGAGGACAATGCACACAGATATCACAAATATTTTCAATTTACTGGTTTTACAATTATCACAAAACCCACCAAGCCCACAAATCAAACTTGGCTACAACAGTCAAAACTACTTGAAAGCCCGATGTTCAAAGTCAAATAAATCAGTAACACCCTTTTAAGTTATAAAGGCATCTCTACTATGCAATATAATTTTAACCTAGATGTAAATTCAACGTCAGTGTTTCTCAAAATGCTGACTGCTGGGCCCCACTCAGATGTGCTGAATCAGATCTGCAGGGGCAATGCCAGGGAATCTGCACTTTCAGTAACTCTCCCAGGTGATCCTCTTGCACACATTTTAAAGAACCACCACCTTTCTTGTGAGATTTCCAACAAGGTTTTGGATTTCGAGAACGAAAATCTCTTCATTTGGGACCTTTTATAACCAAACTTTGTTACGTACGAAGTTAATATTTCAAAGAGCTTTAGGTAAAAAAAATGCAGTGGCAGGAAAAAAAAAAATGCATGAAAAAATTTACAGCAGTAATTCAAAGAAATTTTCAGTATAAGCTTCTTTTAGTTTTAACTCATGATTTAAGACATCCCTGATCATTTCAAGGACTAACAGGTCTTTGAGAACAAAATTCCTAACTTAAAAATAATGCAATCCACAATATTAAAAATATAGTACTTCAAACATGGTCAAATTCATTTACTCAGCTGTTAAGCAAATCAGGGTATGAACTGCTTACTTACATTATATCAAATACAAGCAAAGATTAAATTTATAAAGTTAAACCCAAACAAATCTGTTTATATTCCACTATTAAATTTACTCTGGTCGGAAACTGATTTTCATAAACTTATATAACTTTCACAAACTTACATAAACATTTATAATGGAAAGAGCAATGAAGCAAAAACTAGAAGCCACCTAGAGTCCAGTTCTAGTTAATCTAGCTGCTGACTGTATTATAAGACGTTAGGGCCTAGAGAAATCATTTTACCTATCTAAAAAACAAGAAAAGTACAGCTATCTACTTTGCTCATTTCACAGAATTACTGACTGTGAGAATCAGAGGAGATAGTATGTAATACATTCCAAAACACTGTAAAGCATTTTATAACTCAAAGGCATTATCATTAAGAGTGAAATTTGAGAGACACTATCTTTAGGTGCCTGCTATAAAAGACTATTACAGAAACAAGGAACATAAAAACTGACCTTTTAGATTCAATTACATATTGGACATTATTGTATATATCCTAGAAATTATAAATAAAAAAAGTAAGAATTTAATTCAGTCATCTGTCTTATGTCCCCACTTATAATAGATCTATTTCTTGTTTAAAAATAGAAATGAAATTAGATGTGCCATGAATTGATAACTGTCAAAACTGGACAGTAAGTATATTATTCTACTTTCACATTCTGGACAATTTCCATAATAAAAAATTTAACAATACAACTGTGTATGTGTGTGTATAAAATATTTATAAAAGCTAAAAAATCTTTAAGTTTTTCTTTGAAAATTATTCCTGTATGTATTGTATCATTTTCCTTTCATGTTACCTCAGATTCTATATATTCCAAAATAAGCTACTCTCACAGTACCCTTCTACATATCATGACACCTATTAAAAAATATTCTCCACAATGGGGCAAGTAAATACTCTTACCCAAGCTGCAAAAACTTAATTCTTAAGTTTCTGCATCCTGATCTTACTCCTTTAATTTTTTGCTCATTCATCACAAAATTTCATAATTAAAAAGTGAAAACGACCAGTTTCAACTGCATATATGTGTAAAAACATAAAGAAAAAGAGGAGTCTCACATACTTTTGGGTTAGTATTGCAAAAGACCACCAATAGTTGTAACTGGCCATTTCTCTTAAAACCTGTCAACCAATACAATTCAGCTCACACGGTAAGAGAACGCTGCACCCAAAATGAGGTTAACATATCTGTCAGACAAAAGAAATCGGTATATTTAACCCCCAAATCAGGATTCTATCAAGATATGAGTAACACTGTATAATTACTCTACATACATCAACCTAATTGCTCAAATGATGTCCTTTAACCTGGGGCCATATTCCACAGACTTACAAGCATAAACTACTTTTCACCTCAAGCAGATTTTTTTACCTTAATAAAACTACCTGGGGCTCAATAGCATACGCTTTATAGTAGTCTATGAAGAAACTGCTCAAAGTGTTGAATTAAAAATTAAACGCAGATAGGAATGCTGACAACCTTGTGGCTTGTGATTAAAACTATATTTAGTAATATTCACACATTTATTCATTCATTACTTGAAAGCTAAATCTTTTTTCTGTTACATCTGCAGTCACAATCATCAAAAGGTATCCGTGTCTGAACAGACAGTGTACCTTAAGTTTTTGATTTGTGAGGGAGGGAGACAGGAAGGAGCAAGTGGTTGGGAAGGAAATCCCATCCATTCAGCTGTCACTACAGCATTTGTTTCCTAAGCATTAAAAACTCCATTTATTTTTATACGAGCTACATGTGAGAAAAGGCACACACAGAAACCACCCTTTCCAATAAGGTCTTCAATAACTTTGAGTGTTAAGTACGCCTGCTGAAGTCCTTGTTTGCATTATCTAAAAACAAGTAATTGGAAAACTCGAAAACCATAAAAGGCAAGCTGCTGGAAGATAAAAAACAAAAAAGAATTACTACACCTTATTCAAACAAGGTTAATAATTCTGCATATTTACTTTAGAATTTGTTAATAGCACAGAAGCTAAAAAAAATTTATAAAACCTCTGTCATGCTAGTGAGTACCCTTATTTATGGCAATACCTAGTTTTAAATATTTACAATGAAACTGTTACTTTCCTTCTTTTCCTAAACAGATTCAAACTATTATTGTCCCTGTTATTTTATAAGCACAAATCAAATCTAGTTTCTCATTTCATTTCAGAGGTCTACATTAAATCCCAGGCTTCAATGGAAAAAAACCATGATTTCCCATACAATTGCAGAAACCCCCTTAAAGGAGTGAAGAATTACAAAATACAGAAAAATGAAGACAGTTTCACCTTACACATTTAACTGGAGATGCCAGTAATGACAACAACTCCAACAAAAATCAAGAAGGCGTAATCTGAATATTCACTATTTTAATAAAAGAATATGCCGAAATCTTAAAATTAAAGGTGGCGCTCTGTCCTCAACTCACCCGATTGTGACTCACTTTTGCAGACTGTATGGTAGGAAATAACTGTTACTTTTCAAAGATCTTTGCAGTTACACCCAAGCCAAAATCAGGACAGAGATCCACCCTTAATTACAGCAATTTAACTGTCTCAGGCAAAGCAAGGTAGAAACTAAAACGTCCCCCTGAAATCATGGCTAAATAAGCCTATTTCATATACAAGTTCTCAAAGGCTCCCTTTAAGGAACATGCTTCTATTTACTTCAAATCTAAACTCACCAGGACAAAAAAAGAAAAAAAAGGGGGGGGGGGGGGAGCAGGGAGACCAAATGAAACGCTCAAGTATAAAAAGCAGATTCTCCTCCAATCCCTTTAATTCCCCTCAATCCGCCTCTGCCACACACAAGGGCAGGGAGTCTGGGGAAGAAGGCTGGCAGCAGGGCGAGCGGTGAAGGCCCCTCATTCACTCACGTGGGCCACTATCCAAAGGGTTACACACCCTCTGCCCGACGAGAGCCTCATACAAAGCAGAGCCTCACAAGTACTTCTTATTATAAAATACACCCACGCTGAACAAGAGCTTTATTTTAAAATAAGACTGTCCTCAGGTGGGGGAGGTTAAACACAACAAAGCCTTCCATGTTGAAAAGCAGACAGTCCAAATAGATGCATATACCTACACTCCGAGAAGAAAAATCCATAGAACTAATTTATCACGAACAGCAATCGATACCAACAGGGGCCATTAGATTATTAATAAACCCAGAAAAGTAGCGTGAACAGCGGCCCGAGGTGGCTGTCTGCTGCGCTCCCACCCCAGGAAGGGCACAATTACGCCTGCAGAGGAGGATCAAGGCTTCCGCTGGTTGAAAGACCCCCCTGGCACCTCTGGCCCGCCCCGGCACCACTGCACCGCACAGGATTCGGGCACTCCCGGCGTTGCCAGTTCCGAGACGCACTCCTGGCATCTGCCAGGTGCCAGAAAACTGGTGAATGAAATGCGCACAGACACCAACCTGGCCAGGGACCGCGGCGCAGAACCAGGGGTCGCTAACTAGCCTAGCCAGAGGATTCGCCTACAGGATGGAATCAAGGGAGAACACCGCCCCCCCGCCACCCCCGCGAATGCGGTTCCTACTGACCCTTCCAAAAAAAGAGTGGAAGACGCAAGATTTTTTTTTTTCTTTCTTTCTTTTAAACTAAGTCTAAGAACGCGAATCGGATGGAAGCAACCATGAATATCCTGGGGGGCCAGACTGGAGGCGCCGGGAAAAAGGCGAGGCGGTTCTCCAACTCCCGGGGAATCATCGTCCGGTGTGACACACATCAATTAGCTAGCCCTAGTCGGGGGTCCGCTCTCCGCCCGCGGAGCGCCAGTGGGGCCGAAGCCAGGGATTAGAGGGGTGACCCTCCCGGGGCGCGGGGAAAGAGTGCCGGGCACCGCTGCCCTCAAGGTCACCAGGCGCCGGGGCGGGGGCGGCCGGCCGCAGGATGGGCTACGGCGCGGCCGAGGCGGCTCGGAGAAGCCACAAAAAGCTGCGGGTGTAGACGCGAAGTCCCACCAAGCCCCGTCCCTCGAGCCCTAGTTGGGGACACCCGGTCGAACACGGCGCTGAGGCGCACGCGGAGGAACCCGCTCACCTTTACGATCTGCCGGGGCGGGCGCAGCAAGAGACCACCTGCGAGGGGCCCCGCGGACCGCCCCCGCCAACTTCTCCCGAATCGCCGCTGTCCGCGGAGCACCCAGCTGCCAGGATCCCCGCCGCGACGCCCGGACCTCCGCGTTCCGCCCGGCCTCCCCCGCAGGTGACCTGCCCAGCCGCCCCCGCCGCTGGCGGGCGGCGGCCGCGACTCACCTCGCCCGGCAGCAGGAACCATTTTCCGAAGGGGAAAGAAAGGGGAGGCTGCAGGAGGGTCGGGGGATAGAGCGGTGGGAGCTGCGGGAAGCGCGGAGATCGAGGGCTCGGTCCTCGGCTCGTCCGCAGGCGGCTCGGAGGACTCGGGACGCCACGCGGAGGGTCGGCTGCACCTCGAGGATGAGGTGACCGCGCAGCCGAGAGGCTCGGCGTCCACCAGCCTGGGCTCCCTACTCACGCTGCACTGCGAGGAGGCGGCAGCGGCGGAGGAGGAGGCGGCGCCCGGGCCGGCCCCCGCCCAGAGCCCGGCAGCCGCCGAGTGGCCGCCCGCGTCCCCGCAGGACCCGCCTCCCGGGCTCCGCAGAGCCGCACATAGGGCGCGCCGCGCTCAGCACGGGCAGCTCCGCCGGCCTCACGCCGCCGTCCGCAAAGGCAGCGGCGGGCGGGGGTACAGCCCTCTCGGCGAACAGCGCAGCCCGACCCGCTCGGGGCGGGACCTGTAGCCCCCGGAGAGCCGACCACCGAGCACGAGGGGGGCTGCGCGAAGCTTCAGGCAGGGGCCCCGTTTGCACCGGGTGGCCCGCAGGATTGCCGGGGGAGGCAAGGGGAGGAGGACGCTCACCCGTTCCGGTCTGGCGCTCCCTTCTCTCCACACCCTCTTGCCTCCCGCTCCACGCTGGCGGCGCAGCTGCTGCCGCTGCCACTGCCGCCGCCGCCGCCGAAGCTCGAGCCGCCGCCGCTGCCGCCTTGGCTAGGCGCGGTCACGTGACGCGGCCCGCGGGGAGCCTGGGGGCGGGCAGGCGCGCGCGCGGGAGGAAGCGCGACTCGGACGGAGACTGGGAGTCGAGCGTCGCGGAGAGGGCGTTTAAGGGGAGGACCCGGCGAGCGCGTTCCCGGCTGACGAGCACGCGCCCGGCGATTAGAACTTGCCGCGCGGCGGGGAAAGAGTGGCCGGAGTGAGGGGCGGGGGACTCGCGCCTCTGCGCGCCCTCTCCCTCTCTTCCTCCGCTGAGCGCCCCGACCGGCCGCTGCCCCCGCCCCCTCCTGCTCGCCCCTTTCCTCCAGTCGCTGTCAGCGATTGGCTGAGAGGCTCTGACGTCCGTGTTTCCATGACGTATCGGGGCAGGGGGGGCAGGGGGGACAGTGGGGGGAAGAGGGGGTGGCTCGGACGCGGGGGGCGGTGACTCTGTCAGTCACAGCCGCTGTTTCAGCGCGGCTCCGGGCGGCTCCCGCGACTGTGGACGCTGGAAAGCGATGAGTGCCGCAGGCAGACTTGGTCACCCTTCACCTTGGGGCCACCCCAGGGCCTGCACCCCTCCGAGCCCGGGAGCCAGGCGGGCGGGCGGGTGGGCTAGGGTGAGCCCTCTATGCGAAGACAGGTTAACGTTGACCCCCGCGTCCGCGGACATTAGAGCGGCTTCCTCGCCGCTTCTCTGCTCCATTCAGTACTGGACTCAGTGCCTGTCTTGGGCCGTGACTCACGCGCCGGACGACAAAAGTGCCACCCAACTCGGTCCCTTCTTGTGGAACGATAGCCCGTACCCCGCACAAGCTCGGGGCGCCCCATCTCTGTTCCTGCAGGTCGGGCCCGTAGACTCCGGGGATCCCCGCTGCAGCACCCAAAGGGTTAACCCAGTTGTTTGGCGGGTGCACACAGGCCCGTGATGGTCTGCGCTTAGAATCCCCGCGTTTTTGTTTGGTGTTTGCTTTTTCTACCTATGCCAAGCTGTTGGCTCTTTTAGTTCACTTGTAGCATCTCGACCCAGCACTCTTCTTTGCCGCAGGGCGGGGGTGGCGGGGGCGGGGGGGCGGGGGGCGCGGGCGGTGGGGGTGGGGGCGCGGGCGGTGGGGTGCGGGGGGGCCGAGGGGTGATACACGGGGTAACTTACGATAATTGAGATGCTGAAAGGTAACATGGTTTTTGCCAACCTTCAAAAGATTTTGCAAGTTAATAAAAAATCACCGTAGTGACCTCTTTAAGAATAAAACGGTTTTTCTTTCCTACACAACACATACACACGTGTAAAGACTTGTACCTTACCTAGGACATCCTGCTCCATCTTCGTCTCATCACCTCTGACCTGTCGCCGCTGCTTTAGAGACCATGTCAGTGTTATTTTCAATGCCACTTAGAGCAGAAAGATAAGTTCATCAGAGTCTCCTTTCTACTCACTCCAGGGCTGGAAAAAGTAATGTCTGTAACGTCTTCCTGAAAAACAAATAGGTGATACGAAGGAGTTTATTCTATTTGTTCACTCTGATAGTGTTTAAAATATTTTTTAAGGATTAAAAACTAAATATGTGCAAAGTTAAAAAAAAAACAAACCCAAGTTAACCTTGTTGAAAAAATTTTATCAATTTACGTATCTTTCCAGGTCAAACAGTGTCAACATTTTGAGCTGTGCCCTAGACATGCAAAATAAGCACTGGGCATGATGATACTTTTTTTTTTTCTCTCAGTCTGTAATCACTGTTAAAAATTGGTGGTGGGTACAACAACCATTCCTGACACTATTTCTAAACTTCTTAACAGAAGAACAGATTAACTTTTCTAAACGGCTTAGAGACATTTAAGAACCACTGGCTTTTGTCCAACTTTTCCTCCAATAGAAAATTGAATTATGTATTCTACTTTAATCAACAATTTGACATTAAAGTAATATATGATTCATTACTATAGTGCACTAGCAAAATGGGTAATAGATTAAACTAGGATCTGTTCACTTTGTGGGTTTGTTGCAGTCGCAGATAATAAAATATATGCTGTTAAAGTGTTGTGGTTGTGAAAAGTTACTCAGCATCTTCACTTTAGAACATGGTTTCAATAGCGTTTTCATGTATGGGGCTCATATACATATATGGCTGGTGGCTTAGCTGCTAAGTCCTGTCCGACTCTTGTGACCCCATGGGCTGCAACCTCTGTCCATAGGATTTCCTTATCCCAGAACATATTTATATGCATTTTAATGACATGTGAGTTACATGCAATAGTATACTTTTACTGTCATAGTTAAGATGATTATACTGTGTTATTTGGTTTTTATATTTTCATTCAAGTAGAAAGCAATATATAAATAATTGTACACATTAAATTAGGAAATTCATCTTTTTCTCCCAAAAGTTTCGCAATGAAACCTTCTTAATGGCATATTTTTCATTGTTAAAAATCAAGAGTTTTGGTCTTCTTAAATAGCATTTATGTAAAAAATGGAGCTACTTACAAGATGCCACTGTGTTTGATATAATCATATCCTTTTAATCTTATACTTCACTTATTTTATGGGTTTAATTGATCCGGAGATATATCACCGCATAAGAACAATATAATGATACAATTTATTGTTGAAATACTTAATTTTGCAAAATTATTTGAATACAATTTAAATATCTTTTTTAGTTACAGTGAAAACAGTATATAAAGATATTTAAATCCTATGGCAAGTTACCATTGGAAATGTTAACATTGTTTGAAGACAGACTGTGTATTCAAAATGATGTATTTTGCGAACTGTTAAAAGTATGTTCCATTTTGTTGTTCAGTCGCCAAGTCATGTCCGACTCTTGGTGACCCCATGGATTACAGCACGCCAGGCTTCCGTGTCCCTCACCATCTCCCAGGGTTTGCCCAAGTTCATGTTCATTGAACTGGTGATGCCATCCAACCATCTCATCCTGTGTCACCCTCTTCTGCTTTCAATCTTTCCCAGCATCAGAGTTTTTTCCAAATGTTCCATTTAGTGGCATAAATCTAAACTATTGACATCTTTTCTGATAAGTTGACCAATTCAATATGAACTAATCTCGTATAACTCATGGAGAGAATTTTCTAAAACCCTCAATGTAATTAAGTGTAAATGGAAGCATTTGAATCTTTATTCCCTTGAAAATTCTTTCACATGCATCTAGCAAGGGGACAAAATAAAGACATACCAACAGCAGCATATTTTTAAAACCATATCATTTCCCAAAATACACATTTATACATATGTGAATGTGTCACTTCTAATCACCGCAGACTGTTAAAGAAAGCTGACAGGTGTACAGAGGCAGGAGAGGAAAAATATTCAGTGCTTCATAGAAAGTAGTTGTGTGTGTTCTCAAATTTCCATTAACCTGGATCACCAGAGAGAGAGAGATGAAGAGAAACATTACTTAGCCAAAAACAACAGAGAACTGTTATCTATTAGGTCTGAATTAAATCATGGGTGATTACAGGTAACCCTAGAATAAGAATTTTCAAGTCACAGAATGGAAAATTTTTATAGATGAAAAATGTGAACAGTTAGATGTCAAAATTTGATGGAATTATTTAACATCCTGTACTCTTCAAGGTATAAGGCTTTTTTTTTTTTTTTTCTACCCCATATGTAATATCTAGGTCATGGGTTATGGCACTAAATCTAAATTCCACAGAATCAAAAAAAAGAAGGAGGAGCTCTTACTTAAATGTTGAGGAAGACTTCCTACAGGAGGATTTGGACCTGATTTGTGCCACAAAATGTCTAGGAGATTCAAATTAATGCAAAATAAGATGGGCAATAGAAATGCCAGGAAATGTACTGAGAATAAACACATTTACCATATCCATTTTCCTATCCTTGTATTATCTATGGGCTTCCCTGCTGGCTCAGGTAGTAAAGAATCTGCCTGCAGTACAGGAGACCCAGGTTCAATCTCTGGGTTGGCAAGATCCCCTGGAGAAGTAAATGACAACCCACTCCAGTAATTCTTGCCTGGAGAATTTCATGGACAGAGGAGCCTGGTGGGCTACAGTCCATGGGTAACAAAAGAGTTGGACACAACTGAGTGACTAAAACTTTATTATCTATGAAACAGATTTCTACCTTTGTTATATTTCACCTTGAGTAACTCATTTATTTTTCCATTAGTAATGGTGAGTTATGGTGCATCTAGGCTTGTTGTGACGTTTGGTGAGTTGTTTATGTACAGCTCTTAGAATATTTGGTGTGTACTAAATGCTCAATAAATGTTGTCATTATTATTAGTAAGCATGTAGTCTTTATCCCTTATTACAAAGTGAATGTGCTATAAACAAGAAAAAATATTTTTATTTCATTAATAAGTAGGGACTTATTCTTACACTAAAAGTTCAGGGGTAGGTGATAATATGATTGATTTAGCTGTTGAACAGACATCAAGGGTCCAGACTTACAGCTTTCTGCTCCACCCTCCCTGATCTGTGTTTACTTCAGTATCTTTTTATGCTAAAAATAGGAAAATCAGAAGGATTTTCTCACATCTGTGGTACATTTTACATTTTTCAGATTATTTAGTGCTTATGTTGTTGTTGTTGTTGTTCAGTCACTAAATTGTGTCTGATTCTTTGTGACCCCGGTAAACTGCAACACCCCAGTCTTCCTTGTCCTTCACTATCTCCCGGAGTTCACTCAAACTCACGTCCATTGAGTTGGTGATGCCATCCAACCATCTCATCCTCTGCTGCCCCCTTCTCCTCCTGCCCTCAATCATTCCCATCATTAGTCTTTTCCAGTGAGTTGTCTCTTCCCATCAGGTGGCCAAAGTATTAGAGCTTCAGCATCAGTCTTTCCAATGAATATTCAGGGTTGATTTCCTTTAGGATTGACTGGTTGGATCTCCTTGCTGTCCAAGGGACTCTCAAGAGTCTTCTCCAGCACCACAATGGTTTTATATAATTTTTCTTTATTGCCTACCTTTCCTTTGAAACTCCTCCTTTGTTTCTCAAGATATTAGAATGTGGGGCAGAATCACCTGTGTGAACTTAGCTGTGCGGGTTCCTGGAGCCACAGTGGCAGAGCTTCTGATTCAGACTGTTTGGAGTGAACCTCAGGACCTACATTTTTGGCAGTTCCTTTAGGTGACTTTGATGCACCTCACGGTCTCTGTTTCCCCCCTTTGTCATGACATTCTCTTATTGTGTTTTTCATTAGTTCTTCTTTGTCTTTCCCTGTTTCCAACAGTAAGTTCTTCTACTTGAGCATTTCTATCCAAACTTTCATAAAATTTACCTATTTGCATGACTTCAGACCCTTGAGGGTAAGGATAATGTTAATCATTAATTTATTCATTAATCATTTGTTGATCTTGACAGTTATCCTACCAGCTTACTAAGGAAGAAAAACATGGACGATACCTACTTAGGAGGCATTAGCATTGACATAGTAATTAATCTATCTTTTTATACAAAGAAACTTTTATTAAACATTTATTACATGCCAGGCTTAATAAGATCTGGCACATAATAGGTGATTAAAATAAAATTAGTTTGAAATAAATAAACAAATGAACTATCACTTCTCCAGTGATGAATTCTAAATGTTTATTCACTGCCTTGTTCTTTTATTCTGGTGACCTGAGGGAACTCCTTTCAGGGTCTTTTTTTTTTCTTCCAGGTATAAATAAAGTTAAACCTTGAACAACACAGCTGTTAAGGAGCACCCACACTCCCAGAAGTTGAAAATCCGCCTATAACTTTAGAGTCATCCCTCGTTCTGTGCCAGAGGTTCTGAATCCTCAGATCCAATCAACTGCAAATGGAGCAGTACTATAGTATATGTATGTACCAAAAAAAAAAAAAAATCCACGTATAAGTGAACCCAAACGCATGTGTTCAAGGGTGAGCTATGTTGAAAAAAAAAAAGCCAATTTACCAATCATCAAAAAACCAGGTCAGAGAAAGTCAATTTGTTGATATATGTGGTTTTGATGGTGAGGAAAGCTGATAATGCAGGGGAGTGTGCAGATCAGAATAAGATAGGTTCTAAAACAGAGGGGAGTCACCTTGGAAAGAAAAAGGAGCATCTCTTTCTCTGATGTAGAAGAAAAAGGCAAGAAGAAAAGAGTGTGAGAAAAGTAAAACTTGAAGTTTAGGGGAGGGGTGCCACAGGCACACAAATGCCATCTTAATATTCATTATACAGTCATAGGTGTTTATGGTCATAAGCCAGGACTGAATAAGGTTAAGGAAGGACTGGAATGGGCTGCTGAAAGAAACTGAAGGGTGAGCAAAGGATAAAATGTTACTCAAGGCCCAGGCAAATTTAGCATACAATTTTATAGCAATGTAGGTTTGCACAATATTCTCTGGTGACTCAGAGCTGGGGTTTCCCATTGTGGTTACAGTTGTTAAGAGTTCAGGGGAGTCTGGTGCAGTTCTCAGTAGGGATGGTCATGGGCACTGATAATTGGACTGTATTAGTCAGCCAGGGCTGCCATAATAACACACCACATGCTGGATGGATGACTTAAGGTACTTTACTTTCTTACAATTCTGCAGGCTAGAAGTCCAGTGAGTGAAAGTGTTAGTCACCTCAACTGTGTCCGACTCTTTTGACCCCATGGACTGTAGCCTGCCAGGCTCCTCTGTCTGTGGAATTCTCAAGGCAAGAATACTGGAGTGAGTCGCCCTTTCCTTCTCCAGGGGATCTTCCCGACGCAGGGAACGAACTCAGGTCTCCGGCATTGCAGGCAGATTCTTTACCATCTGAGCCACCGGGGAAGCCCCTAGAAGTCCAAGATCTGACTCTTTGCTTTGCCTTTCTCCTTTGGAATCTATGGCTTCCGGGTTCTCACACTCTGCCAGTAACCGTGCTGGTAAATACTCTTTTCAGTAGCTCTTTAAACTCCAGTGACCGTGTCCTCATGATCTTCTGCTTGCCTCTCCAGTTTCTGACCCAGTGAGTAGACTTACTTCTCACATCTATTTATACTCACTTCTGCTTGCTTATTGCTTAGTTTCCACCTCCCTGGTTCATCTTGAATTTTACTTATGCCTGTTTCTTAAAAAAATGCTCTGATGGCTGATTACCTTGTCTTCTCAAGATTTTCACTTTGTCTGCCTCTCTGGCTTTCCCAGTTCCAAACTCTAGCCCCCTTTTAATGTTCTGCTACCATCACACACAGTCCCTGAATTGAGTTGTATGTCTGGCCACTGTCATTTCATTTCTTATATAATTCACCTAACGTTTTATATTTAAATTTTAAAATATTTCTTACATTCCTTGTTTCAGTGTAAGCTATATGAAGCCACTTTACCATTGAATAAAGAGTATAACACAGCAAAATTATTTTCCCCAAGTAATAGCGCCTTGTTTATAGGACTACAACAATACTTCAACACTAAATAATCTACCAAAAAGGATGAAAATTTTATCATTTTGGTTTGGGGTGTTAAATTCTCTTTGAATTATCATTATTCTACTGATAAAGCATGCATACATGGCCTTCTGTATTCCTGGGAACGTTTTTTTGAGGTTGTTCAGTCACTAAGTCATGTCTGACTCTTTGTGACACCATGGACTGTAGCATGCTAGGCTTCCCTTTCCTTCACTATCTCCCAGACTTTGCTCAAACTCATGTCCATTAAGTTGGTGATGCCGTCCAATCATCTCATTCTCTGACGCCCCCCTTCTCCTCCTGCCAATCTTTCCCAGTACCAGGGTCTTTTCCAATGAGTCGGTTCATTGCATTAGGTGGCCAAAGTATTGGAGCTTCAGCTTCAGCCTCAGTCCTTCCAATGAAGATTCAAGGTTGACTTCCTTTAGGATTGACTGGTTGGATCTCCTTGATGTCCAAGGGAGGACTCTCAAGAGCCTTCTCCAGCACCACAATTCGAAAGCATCAGTTCTTTGGCACTCAGCCTTCTTCATTGAGGTCTTCATTGAGGTAGTCCTATTTTAACTAAAGATCTCTGTAATCAGAGATAAAACCAGTGTAAAATATTGTCTCATTTGTCCAAAGTAGTTCTTGCTGGGAGGCATAAAAAGAAGTAGAACATATAGTGTCTGGACCCAGGGAATATGTGCATCCAGTAGCCTCAACAAGTCATGAAGTAACAATAAAAATAATTCCAAAGAAATACCTAAATATGTGACAGTATAGTACACATTGTGTAAACTCATGCCAAGAGAATTAAACTGAATATTATGTGAAAGATGAATCTTAAACTTGGGTTTGAGGAGGAGGCAATATGACATTTAGAAACAGCTTGAGCTTTGATGGAAATCAGGCCTGGATTCAAATCCCAGTTCTGAAATTTGCCAGTTATGTGACTTTGAACAAGTGCCTTAACTATTCTGATTCTTCAGTTCTCCCCTGTGTAAATGGAGACAGTCTTCTAGTGTGGCTGTAAGTATAAAATTAAATCATGTAATTTTTTTCTAGTAGACATTAAATGAATATGTATTTATATTCAACTCCCATTTAATCTGCCACATTTTATATTGTCTTTATATTTCGTAGTATATGTGCAAATAATACATTTTACTGGGAAATGTAGAAAATATAGTCAAATTGAATACAGCTTAAAAGGGATTTTATTAAAATTTTATAATCTATATTCTTCATCACCAGTAGTCATGTATAGATGTGAGAGTTGGACCATAAAGAAGGCTGAGCACTGGAGAATTGATACTTTCAAACTGTGGTGTTGGAGAAGACTCTTGAGAGTCTTTTGGACTGAAAGGAAATCCAACCAGTCAATCCTAAAGGAAATCAACCCTGAATATGCATTGGAAGGACTGATGCTGAAGTTGAAGCTCCAATACTTTGGCCACCTGACGTGAAGAGTTGACTCTTAGAAAAGACCCTGATTCTGGGAAAGATTGAAGGTGGGAGGAGAAGGGGATGACAGAGGACAAGATGGTTGGATGACATCACCAACTCAATGGACATGAGTTTGAGCAAGCTCTGGAAGTTGGTGAAGGACAGGGAAGCCTGGTGTGCAGTAGTCCATGGGGTCACAAAGAGTTAGACACAACTGAGGGACTGAACAACAAATATTCATCACTAAAAAGGAGATTTTAAAAGCTTAATGAATTTTGAAATAGTAAAGCACTTGAGATTTAAGCTCTGTGTGACTTACATACTAGTTAAACTAGTAACTCAGATAATTTTTTGATCCCACAGGCTCCTTCTATGTCTAGAAGATTGCCACCATTTATTATATTAAGGCCAAATCAACAGCTATAAAGTAATCATGACAAGATTACTAGTAAGTGTTTCTGAGTAATGATCAAGCAAGAGAGTATATGGTCTTCCTTAAAAGCAAATACAAGCAATTCTTTAAGAATGCTTCAAATGACCACTGAACTATGAACCAGAGCCCAAATGAAAACCAAGCTAACTCCTCAACAAGAAATGTTATCCCAGCAGTGCAGCTGTGAGCTAATTAAACAGCCTAGATCGCTGTGCTGAACTTTAGTACTGCATTTATAGAATTAATTCAGAGGACATGTTATTAAAGTCTGGGGTTTATCAGAAGAAGGCAGCCTCTTTTTTTGAGCAGCATTTAAAAAATTAACATACTGAATAAGCCGCTTATTATAGATGGAGCCTATCAGATCCTCCATATAGATGCAAAAACCACACAATGAATTTCTAACCAAAACAATCAGGCTATTGCCTCCTGACACTAAAATCCAAAAATAGTGATTTAGATACCTTGAGAGCATGTTTAAAAATAAATTTATGTTCTATATGATTGTTTCTAAGATTCTAAAAGACATATTGATAACCACAAATAGACTAAAATCTAACAGTTAGATATATATCCAAAATATGTAGCAATTCTCAACGTAGCATAAATCAGTAATTGGAAGAAGTAAGTCAAAAGTAATTAAAATTATAATACTTTCCGTCCTAATTAATCTTAGTAACTAGCCTTTAAAGTTTATCTCTAGAAGTCTAAATAGTAAACAAAAATTATACTTTATCAATAAATTCTGAAAGCTGTACTTATTTAAGTTATTATACATGGGCCGTAGGGCTTCCCAGGTGACTCAGAGGTAAAGAATCTGCCTGCTGATGCAGGAGATACAGGGATAAATCCCTGGTCAGGAAAATTCCCTGGAGGAAGAAATGACAACCCATGCCAGTATTTTTGCTTGGAAAATTCCATGAGCCAGTCCATGGGGCCTCAAAGAGTTGGACACGTCCGAACGACTGAGCATGACACTTGGGGGGGAGGGATAGAAGATAAGAAGGTAGTTAATGATGAAACTTTTTGTAGGCCATAAACTGTTACCATTTCAGGGACCTTGATGTAGTGATTCAGAAAGACACAGAGCCAGACAGTGATGCATTTACAACTGCATCCACTCATCTCCAAAATGGAGAGAGCAGCACTTATCCTCCATTTCTTCCAGTGCTGTAAAAAAAAAAAAAAAGGGACAATAGCTTCTGAAGAGTTAAATAGTTTTAGTACTTACATTGGAAGAGGTAAAAACCATTTTGAAAAATACACTAGAAGCCTCAGTAGACACTTCATATTGACAAACAAATAAACCTCACATACAGTACGTACTCTTATTTATAACTTTAATAAATGGGTAAGGATTTAAGTCAAGCAGTGGGGCAAGGCAAAAGAAAGTTTCTACATAGCTTTTCAAAGTTATTTTTAGTTTTCATTTTGAAAATTTTAAAAATACAGTGAAGTATAGAAAAATAATATCACAGGTATTCATGTGCCATATCTACTTTCAAACTGGGAAGGCACAGAAAGTTTGACGGTGATTTTGTTAACAGGTTGACCTTTTTTGAAAAGTAGGTACACGTATCTCTTCTCATTGCTCCATACAGACTTATTCTTCCATGTAGAAGGTGGCGCCATTCTCCCAGGTGCCACTAGTGGTAAAGAACTCGCCTGCCAATAAGAGACTCCGGTTCAGTCCCTGGGTGGGGAAGATACACTGGGGGAGGGCATAGCAACCCACTCCAGTATTCTTGCCTGGGGAATCCACATGGACAGAAGAGCCTGGCGGATGGTCGCAAAGAGTCCAACGCAACTGAGCGCACACTCAGGCCATATTTGCTCTCTAGATCCTGCGAACACCTTCCTAAATAATTCTAAGTAGAAATGAAAGACTTTTGTAAGGATTGGTCTTTCAGAGCTAATTATTAGCATGGTAGAGTTTTCAGCAGTCTTAACTTTTTAAGCTAAGACATGTACATGCATGCCAAGTCGCTTCAGTCGTGTCGGACTCTTTGCAACCCTAAGGACTGTAGCCGGCCAAGCTGCCCTGTCCATGGGATTCTCCGGGCAAGAATACTGCAGGAGTTGCAGTGCCCTTCTCCAAGGGATCTTCCCGACCCAGGGATCCAGCCTGAGTCTCCTATGTATCCTGATTGGCAGGTGGGTTCTTTACCACTAATGCCACCTGGGAAGCCCGTTAGTCATAATCAGTTCAGTTCAGTCCATCAGTCCTGTCTCTTTATGACCCCATGAATTGCAGCACACCAGACCTCCCTGTCCATCACCAACTCCCCCAAACTCATGTGCATCGAGTAGGAGATGCCATCCACCCATCTCATCCTCTGTTGTCCCCTTCTCCTCCTGCCCTCAATCCCTCCCAGCATCAGGGTCTTTTCCAGTGAGTCAACTCTTCACATGACGTGGCCAAAGTATTGGAGTTTCAGCCTCAGCATCAGTCCTTCTAATGAACACCCAGGACTGGTCTCCTTCAGGATGGACTGGTTGGATCTCCTTGCAGTCCAAGGGACTCTCAAGAGTCTTCTCCAACACCACAGTTCAAAAGCATCAATTCTTCGGCGCTCAGCTTTCCTCACAGTCCAACTCTCGCATCCATACATGACTGGAAAAACCATAGCCTTGACTAGATGGACCTTTGTTGGCAAGGTAATATCTCTGCTTTTTAATATTATAATAGCTGTCTTCAAATAATTTTTGGCTTAACAGAAAAAATTTCTCATGTTCATTCAAAACTGAGTACCTAGCTATAGTTCAGTTCCTATAATAGTACTAGAGCCAACTCATGGAAAAGACGCCGATGCTGGGAAAGATGGAAAGCAAAAGGAACAGGGGGCGGCACAGGATGAGATAGATAGTATCACAGACTCAATGCAGATGAATTTGAACAAATTCCAGGAGATAGTGAGGGACAGAGGAGCCTGGCAAGCTGCAGTCCATGGGATCACAAAGAATTGAACATGACTGAACAACAGGAAAAAATAATAATATAGGTACCATAGGAGATGAGATACAAGGCTCACAATCTAGTGGGAAAACCAAAGAGGAAAAACAATTCTAATTCAATGTGAAGAGTGCAAGGTATGCCTATAGACTGTGACAGCTTCACAGGATAAATGATACAAAGCTGAATTTTTGAAAAATTAGCTTGGCCATAAGAGGGTTGAGGAGACATTTCAGATAGAAGGAATCACACATAGAAAGATAGGGAGGCATGAGGAAATGCTAGCTCTTTACAAATTATTAGGTTATTCACAATGCTGGAATACAGGATGTAACTGAGGTTAGATATAGACATTCACTTGCTTGTGAGTGTCTAGGAGTCTCCAGTGGAGGCGTGTGTCAGTGGTGGCCTGCTGCAGGGTTGGGGGCACTGAGTGTAGCAGTACATGCATGGGACCTTTCGAAGGAGGTCACCATTATCTTCATTACCTCCACCATAGTTTGGCCACAGGTAAATAGCAGGAGTCTACGGCCATACCACCCTGAACGCGCCCGATCTTGTCTAATCTCAGAAGCTAAGCAGGGTCGGGCCTGTTAGTACTTGGATGGGAGACCACCCGGGAATGCCTGGTGCTGTAGGCTTTTTTTTTTTTTTTTTTTTAATTTTAGGCTTCCCTGGTGGCTCAGACGGTAAAGCGTCTGCCTGCAATGCTGGAGATCCGGGTTCACTCCCTGGTCCAGGAAGATGCCCTGGAGAAGGAAACGGCAACCCACTCCAGTACTCTTGCCTGGAAAATTCCATGGACAGAGGAGCCTTGTAGGCTACAGTCCATGGGGTCGCAAAGAGTCAGACACGACTGAGCGACTTCACTTTACTTCAAATGGCAGTAAGGGAACACAGCTCCACCCATCAACAGAAAATTTGATTAATGATTTACTGAGCATGCCCCGCCCATCAGAACTAGACCCAGTTTCCCCCTCAGTCAGTCTCTCCCATCTGGAAGCTTACATAAGCCTCTTATCCTTCTCCATCAGAGGGCAGACAGACTGAAAACCACAATCACAGAAAACTAACCAATCTAATCACATGGAGCACAGCCTTGTCTAACTCAATGAAACTATGAGCATGCCGTGTAGGGCCACCCAGGACAAACAGGTCACGGTGAAGAGTTCTGACGAAATGTGGTCCACTTGAGAAGGGAATGGCAAACCACTTCAGTATTCTTGCCTTGAGAACCCTATGAACAGTTTGAAAAGGCAAAAATAGGACACTGAAAGATGAACTCCCCAGATTGGTAGGTGCCCAATCTGTTACTGGAGATCAGTGGAGAAATAACTCCAGAAAGAATGAAGAGACAGAGCCAAAGCAAAAACACCCAGTTGTGGATGTGACTGGTATGGAAGCAAGGTCCGATGCTTTAAGAGCAATATTGCATAGGAACCTGGAATGTTAGGTCCCTGCTGCTGCTGCTGCTGCTGCTAAGTCGCTTCAGTCCTGTCCGACTGTGTGCGACCCCATATACGGCAGCCCACCAGGCTCCCCCATCCCTGGGATTCTCCAGGCAAGAGCACTGGAGTGGGTTGCCATTTCCTTCTCCAATGCTTGAAAGTGAAAAGTGAAACTGAAGTCGCTCAGTCGTGTCCGACTCGTAGTGATCCCATAGACTGAAGCCTAACAGATGGCTCCATCCATGAGATTTTCCAGGCAAAAGAGTACTGGAGTGGAGTGCCATTGCCTTTTCTATGTTAGGTCCATGAACCAAGGCAAATTGGAAGTGGTCAAACAGGAGATGGCAAGAGTGCACGTTGACATTCTAGGAATCAGCAAACTAAAATGGACTAGAATGGGTGAATTTAACTTGCTGCGGCTAAGTCATTTCAGTCGTGTCCGACTCTGTGCGACCCCATAGACGGCAGCCCACCAGACTTCCCTGTCCCTGGGATTCTCCAAGCAAGAAAACTGGAGTGGGTTGCCATTTCCTTCTCCAATGCATTAAAGTGAAAAATGAAAGTGAAGTAGCTCGATGACCCTTATATCTACTACTGTAGGCAAGAATCCCTTAGAAGAAATGGAGTGGCCACCATAGTCAACAAAAGAGTCTGAAATGCAGTACTTGGATGCAATCTCAAAAACAACAGAATGATCTTTGTTCGATTCCAAGGCAAACCATTCAACATCACGGTAATCCAAGTCTATACCCTGACCAGTAATGCTGAAGAAGCTGAAGTTGAACGGTTCTATGAAGAACTACAAGACATTCTGGAACTAACACCCCCAAAAGATGTCCTTTTCATTGTAGGTGATTGGAATGCAAAAGTACAAAGTCAAGAAACACCTGGAGTAACAGTCAAATTTGGCCTTGGAGTACAGAGTGAAGCAGGGCAAAGGCTAATAGAGTTTTGACAAGAGAATGCACTGGTCATAGCAAACACCCTCTTCCAACAACACAAGAGAAGACTCTACACATGGACATCACCAGATGGTCAACACCTAAATCAGAATGATTATATTCCTTGCAGACAAAGATGGAGAAGCTCTAAACAGTCAGCAAAAACAAGACAGGGAGCTGACTGTGGCTCAGATCATGAACTCCTTATTGCCAAATTCAGACTTAAATTGAAGAAAGTAGGGAAAACCACTAGACCATTCAGGTATGACCTAAATCAAATCCCTTATGATTATACAGTGGAAGTGATAAATAGATTTAAGGGACTAGATCTGATAGAGTGCCTGATGAACTATGGATGGAGGTTCATGATATTATACAGGAGACAGGGATCAAGACCATCCCCAAGAAAAAGAAATGCAAAAAAGCAAAATGGCTGTCTGAGGAGGTCTTACAAATAGCTGTGAAGAGAAGAGAAGCGAAAAGTAAACGAGAAAAGGAAAGATATATCCATTTGAATGCAGAGTTCCAAAGAATAACAAGGAGAGATAAGAAAGCCTTCCTCAGGGATCAATGCAAAGAAATAGAGGAAAACAATAGAATGGGAAAGACTAGAGATCTCTTCAAGAAAATTAGAGACACCAAGGGAACATTTCATATTGAGATGGGCTCAATAAAGGACAGAAATGGTATGGACTTAACAGAAGCAGAAGGTATTAAGAAGAAGTGGCAAGAATACACAGAAGAACTATCCAAAAAGATCTTCATGACCCACATAATCACGATGGTGTGATCAATCACCTAGAGCCGGACATCTTGGAATGTGAAGTCAAGTAGGCCTTAGGAAGCATCACTATGAGCAAAGCTAGTGGAGGTCATGGAATTACAGTTGAGCTATTCCAAATCCTAAAAGATGATGCTGTGAAAGTGCTGCACTCAATATGCCAGCAAATTTGGAAAACTCAGCAGTGGCCACAGGACTGGAAAAAATCAGTTTTTCATTCCAATCCCAAAGAAAGGCAGTGCCAGAGAATGCTCAAACTACCGCACAATTGCACTCATATCACATTCTAATAAAGTAATGCTCAAAATTTTCCAAGCCAGGCTTCAACAATACATGAACCGTGAACTACCAGATGTTCAAGCTGGTTTTAGAAAAGGCACAGGAACCAGAGGTCAAATTGCCAAAATCCGCTGGATCATCGAAAAAGGAAGAGAGTTCCAGAGAAACATCTATTTCTGCTTTATTGACTATGCCAAAGCCTTTGACTGTGTGGATTACAATAAACTGTGGAAAATTCTGAAAGAGATGGGAATACCAGACCACCTGACCTGCCTCTTGAGAAACCTACATGCAGGTCAGGAAGCAACAGTTAGAATTGGACATGGAACAACAGACTGGTTCCAAATAGGGGAAGGAGTACGTCAAGGCTGTATATTGTCACCCTGCTTATTTAACTTACATGCAGAGTACATCATGAAAAACGCTGGTCTGGATGACCCACAAACTGGAATCAAGATTGCTGAGAGAAATATCAATAACCTCAGATATGCAGATGACATCATCCTTATGGCAGAAAGTGAAGAAGAACTAAAGAGTCTCTTGATGAAAGTGAAAGAGGAGAGTGAAAGAGTTGGCTTAAAGCTCAACATTCAGAAAACTAAGACCATGGCATCCGGTCCCATCACTTCATGGCCAATAGATGGGGAAACAGTGGAAACAGTGTTAGACTTTATTTTTTTGGGCTCCAAAATCACTGCAGATGGTGATTGCAGCCATGAAATTAAAAGATGCTTACTCCTTGGAAGGAAAGTTATGACCAACCTAGACAGCATATTCAAAAGCAGAGACATTACTTGGCCAACAAAGGTCCATCTAGTCAAGGCTATGGTTTTTCCAGTGTTTATGTATGGATGTGAGAGTTGGACTATAAAGAAAGCTGAGTGCAAAGAATTGATGCTTTTGAACTGTGGTGTTGGAGAAGACTCTTGAGAGTCCCTTGGACTTCAAGGAGATCCAAGCAGTCTATCCTAAAGTAAATCAGTCCTGAGTATTCATTGGAAGGACTGATGCTGAAGCTGAAACTCCAATCCTTTGACCACTTGATGCGAATAACTGACTCATTTGAAAAGGCCCTGATACTGGGAAAGACTGGGGGCAGGAGGAGAAGGGGACAACAGAGGATGAGGATGATGCTGGATGGCATCATCAACTCAATGGGCATGAGTTTGGGTAAACTCTGGGAGTTGGTGATGGACAGGGAGGCCTGGTGTGCTGCAGTCCATGGCATTGCAAAGAGTCAGACACGACTGAGCAACTGAAATGAACTGAACTGAGGTTAGATATAGGAATGAGTTTGGAGAGGAAGAATAAGGTAGGCTGGGACCAAAGTCTTTACTATAAATTGAAGAAGTATAGTTTTAAGCAGCAGAGGATCAGATGTATGTTTTAAAAAGCTACTCTGATAGCATCATGAATTAATGGTTGGAAGGGGTGGAGACAACTCCTTGGGAAGTTTGGGCTATTTCAGTAATGCAGTTGGAAGTGATGAGTGTGTAAAACAGGGCAGTGGTGATGGGCATGGAGATTGAGGAAAATATTAAGGAGTTGGACTCTAAAGGACTCTGAGATCAACTGAATTGGAGGTGGAAGGACAATGGAGAAGAAGAACTCAAATTTACCTCAGGTTAAGGTTGGAATTCTATGCTTACAAAGTAGTGAGTTCCTCATCTCTGGAAAAGGGAAGCCTTTCAGCAAAATCTGCATTTTTAACTGTTGGGAACTTTTGCATTGAATAGAGGACTGGAATCTCATTATCTCTAACCCTTTTTACTCAAAGAAAAGTCCTATTTACATTTGTATTACTAGAAAGTTAAACTATCAGAGAGTCGTTTTAAATGAACAACTTCTCTAAAGATGAAATCTATAGATTTTCTTCTGTTTCTTCAGTAACTTTCATAGGGCCATAGTGATTTTCCAATAATCACATAAATAATTCCTCATCTTGTCCTTCAGTCGCTGAGTTGTCCCTGACTCTTTTCGACTCTGTGGATTGCAGCATGCCAGGCTCCCCTGACCTTCACTATCTCCTGAAGTTTGCTCAAACTCATGTCCGTTGAGTTGGCAATACCATCCAACCATCTCGTCCTTTGTCGTCCCCCTCTCTTCCTACTTTCAATCTTTCTCAGCACCAGGGTCTTTTCCAATGAGTCGGCTTCTAGCATAAGGTGGTCAAAGTACTGGAGCTTCAGCTTCAGCATCAGTCCTTCCAATGAATATTTAGGGTTGATTTCCTTTAGGATCGACTGTCTTGATCTCCTTGCTATCCAAGGGACTCTCAAGAGTCTTCTCTTGAGAAGTTCTCTTGTGGTTCTCTTGAGCATCACAGTTCAAGGGCATCAGTTTTTTGACTCTCAGCCTTTTTTATTGCCCAGCTCTCACATCCATACAAGAGTAATTGTCTAGGTAGAGTGTCTTGAGATATTAAGTTAATGCTCTAAATAAGCATATACATTTGTTTGTTTCTTTATATATCTAGATAAAGAAAGATAGAGATATCATATATATTTGAAAGTTCTATCTATACAGGAGTTTCTGTAGTATATACCTATGGTTCCTATAAACATTCTATCTGAACCAAACTCCAAAGATTTAGGTTAAAATGTATTTTGGATTTGATACAAATCTTTGGGCTTCCTTGATGGCTCAGATAGTAAGAGTCTGCCTGCAATGCAGGAGACCTGGGTTCTATTCTTGGGTTGGGAAGATCCCCAGAGAATGAAATGGCAACCCACTCCAGTATTCTTGCCTGGGAAATCCATGGACAGAGAACCCTGGTGGGCTACAGTCCATGGGGTCGCAAAGAGTCAGACACGATTTAGCAATTTAATATTTAATACTTAATCTCCATATTAAGGCATTTACTCCATCTGAAGCTGAAAGTTGTCAAAATTAATAGTCGTTAATGGTGATTAAAAAGGAACGATCAGGAAAGGAGCAAGTGTTTCCTTAAAAAAAAAAAAAAACAACTTCCTAATAAATACACAAAACACAACTTAGTAAGTGGCAAAAATAATTGAGGCCAAAATGACCAATTCAGTGAGTGAGATAAAAGGATTGAAAATATCACTCTTATTCCCTTTGGACCAAATTTTTGGACAATATTCAGTTCAGTTCAGTCGCTCAGTCGTGTCTGACTCTTTGCGACCCCATGAATCGCAGCACACCAGGCCTCCCTGTCCATCACCAACTCCCGGAGTTCACGTCCATCAAGTCGGTGATGCCATCCAGCCATCTCAGCCTCTGTCGTCCCCTCTTCCTCCTGCCCCCAATCCCTCCCAGCATCACAGTCTTTTCCAATGAGTCAACTCTTCACATGAGGTGGCCAAAGTACTGGAGTTTCAGCTTTAGCATCATTCCTTCCAAAGAACACCCAGAGCTGATCTCCTTCAGAATGAACTGGTTGGATCTCCTTGCAGTCCAAGGGACTCTCAAGAGTCTTCTCCAACACCACAGTTCAAAAGCATCAATTCTTTGGCACTCAGCTTTCTTCACAGTCCAACTCTCACATCCATACATGACCACTGGAAAAACCACAGCCTTGACTAGACGGACCTTTGTTGGCAAAGTAATGTCTCTGCTTTTCAATATGCTATCTAGGTTGGTCATAACTTTTCTTCCAAGGGGTAAGCGTCTTTTAATTTCATGGCTGCAGTCACCATCTGCAGTGATTTTGGAGCCCCCAAAAATAAAGTTTGCCACTGTTTCCACTGTTTCCCCATCTATTTCCCATGAAGTGATGGGACCAGATGCCATGATCTTCGTTTTCTGAATGTTGAACTTTAAGCCAACTTTTTCACTCTCCTCTTTCACTTTCATCAAGAGGCTTTTTAGTTCTTCTTCACTTTCTGCCATAAGGGTGGTGTCATCTGCATATCTGAGGTTATTGATATTTCTCCATTAGTAAGATGTTAAGACTGCCTTTCCTCTCCGCTGCTGCCCTTTCTGTGTCTTCCATTGAATACAAAGCATTTTCCTGTTGCCCAGACTCCTTCCTGGTACTCCACGCTGGCCTCATCCCATCAGACCTAGGGTCTTTCTTTCCTTCCATAAACCTAAAGTGATAAAGGATGGTGTGAATTTTAGACTCCTCAATAAATAGGAGACATATTTTTCATTAGAAAACAGGCACTCCTTCGGGTGAGTCTCAAATCAAAGAACACCCAAGGAAATGCCAACTTTATAACACTTTCTTTCCAAAACTGCCCACTGTAATACTAGATCTGAACTGTCATTCATTATTTTCTATTGTGTACACTTGACCTCTCTTCTTGCCTTTAAAAAAAGAAACAAAACAAAACAAAAAACCAGGATGTGTGGCAATCAGCTGACTCATATTCTTGCCACAATGATGACTCAGGACATTGATAAGTATGTGTCTTTCATACTTCCCTCCACCCCTGTCACTTTTCCACTGTATCTCACTGAATGGGTGTGCTAATCACTAAAATCCCCAGTGCAATAATACACAAAATTTTCCATGACTATAAAGAAAGATTGAGTTTTATAGGGCTTGAATACCATCCACGAGTCCACTTTCTTTTGATTTTCTTGCTTGCCTTCCAGATTTGGTGAACAAAAACTTAATAGGCAAAGAGTAGACTATTATCCCTTTAATTGACCTCCACTGGCTAATTCATAGGTGGCTTTCAGAAATGCACTTATT
This sequence comes from Bos indicus, assembly GCF_029378745.1. Lineage (NCBI taxonomy): Eukaryota > Metazoa > Chordata > Mammalia > Artiodactyla > Bovidae > Bos > Bos indicus. The sequence continues at coordinate 19,719,127 of NC_091764.1, forward strand.
ATACAATTAACAGAGATTTGTGTCTCCTTTGTAAGACATTGGCTGTAAAAGCTTTGTTTAATATTAGGTTGGTGCAAACGTAATTACAGTTTCGGACCGTTAATTTCAAATCATTATAACTAGGCTCAAACACATCTTTATTAATCAAAATAGGAACCATTACAATCAACACATTTTTGCTAACAAAAAACAAGTATGTTTATTATTATAGCATAAAAATCTGGGCTTCTGGTTCAGATGAAATTTTGGGAAAGCATTTTCTGCATCCTACTGGTTGTGGAAGTGTTTTCCCTGCAAAAAGTTGTCAAGATGCTTGTGTTACTCAGTTGGTGAGAGGTCAGGCAAATGTAGAGGATCAGGCAAAACTTCGTAGCCCAGTTTGTTCAACTTTTGAAGCCTTGGTTGTGTGATGTGCGGTCGGGCACTGCAGTAGAGAAGAATTGGGCCCATTCTGTTGACCAATGCCGACTGCAGGCATTGCAGTTTTCAGTGCATCTCATCAATTTGCTGAGTATAATTCTCAGATATAATGGTTTTGCCCGGATTCAGAAAGCTGTAGTGGATCAGGCCAGCAGTAGACCACCACCGAACAGTGACCGTGACCTTTTTTGGTATAAGTTTGGCTTTGGGAAGAACTTTGGAACTTATTCTCGATCCAACCACTGAGTTGGTCATCACCAGTTGTCATATACAATCCACTTTTTGCTGCACATCACAATCCAATCGAGAAATGGTTCATTGTTTTTGCGTACAAAAAGAGAAGATGACTTTTCAAAATGAAATGTTTTTTTTTCAGTCAGTTCACAAGGCACCCACTTACCTAGGTTTTCACCTTTCTGATTTGCTTCAAATGCCAAATCATAGAATGGTCAACTTTGAGTTCTTGGGTAACTTCTCACATAGTTGTAAGAGGATCAGCTTCCTTGTCAACTTCCGATGGCCAGTCACTGCACTCCTCATCTTCAAGTTTCTTGTCTCCTTTGCAAAACTTCTTGAATTACGGCTGCTCTGTATGTTCATTAGCAGTTCCTGGGCCAAATGCTTTGTTGATGTTGTAAGTTGTCTTCACTGCTCAACAACTCATTTTGAACTCAAATAAGAAAACCACTCGAATTTACTTTTTGTCTAACGTTATTTTCATAGTCTAAAATAAATATAAAATAAACAGCAAGTGATAAGTCATTAGCAAAAAACATAAAGTGAGAAAAGCACATTAAAATGATATGTAACATAACCACATTTATATAGAATGCCTTCCAATATCAAAGGGCAAATTTCAACAATGCAAAAACCGCAATTACTTCTGCACCAACCTAACACTTGCCCATCACATTCCATTCCAGTGTCAATAGTTTCCTGCTCAAAGACTGATTTCTCAAAGTCTAGGCAGTCTCCTCAATCTTCCACATTTCTCTTAAGGTCCTCTCTGAAATCTTTCTCTTCAAAAATTCCAGTGCTTCTGCTGGTCTTATTTGTAAAACAAAACAAAACAAAAAACTTCGTATTTTCAAGAAGATTGGAATAATCAGACTTCGTTTCCCTGCTCATGTCTCTTCTGTAATTATCATATCCTGTTGCTTTAGAGTGATCCTTCTACTCTAAGATTCATACTCTGGTTTTATAATTTAGGTAATTATGAAATATATTCCAGACAACAATTCTGGTCTTCAAGTGAGGTGGTTGTAAATATAGTATTATTAGATTTCAAGAGTGTTTCCATCTTCTGTATTTGTCATATATTTGTCTTCACCTCAACGCTGAAATATTCTGCACTTGACTTGTATCTACTTTTTCCTCCTCCTTCTTCTGATAGTTACAAGCTTTTTCCTTCCGTCACTACAAGCTGTCCTATTTCTTCCCTAGTCTAATGGTGCCCTTATGTTCCATATACTTGGGCTGCCTGTTTGCTCTCAAGTTTATTTCTCCTCGCTTTTAAGAGAGTACAGAATTTGAGCATGGTAAATGCAATTGATATTCTCTGTTATTTGTCAGGCAAGTAGCTAATTTAAGACTTAAAATAGTAGTGTACATTGTTATACTTAACAATTATAAGTGGCCAAGTACCAATTTTGTGCTTTTAGCTGTAGAAAAGAAAGTTTTCTTACAAAACCATGACTATATACTATCAGTAATAAAATATTCATGCTGATCATAGTAGTAAGATTATGAAAGTTAGAAATGCTGATATTCTAATACCACCATCTCTCCCCCGTGATACTTAGTAGAACACGGAACTAGGTCTAAATCTAGAGCATTTTTCTTTACAGTTTAATTTTATAGCTCATTCTAACTAAAAAGTAAATCTTTTCTAAAACTACTTCTGTTACCACTGAACAGTGTTGTTGACAGGCTGTTACTACAGTGTCAGTGGTAACCTTGCTTTTAATAGAATTGATTCTATCATCCACCCCAGATAGGGCAGAAACTGAACTGGTGAAGCTTGTTGTTTAGTCGCTAAGTTGTGTCCGACTCTTTGCGACCCCATGGACTGTAGCCCACCAGGCTCTTCTGTCCATGGGATTCCCCAGGCAAGAATACTGGAGTGGGTTACCATTTCCTCCTCCAGGGGATCTTCCCGACCCAGTGATTGAACCTGAGTCTCTTGCATCTCCTGCACTGGCAGGTGGGTTCTTTACCACTGAGGATAAGTCTAAATTTCTGGAGCATCTTTTTTTTTTTTTTCTTTCAGAATAAATATTTAATTATGCCAGGACACCTTCTGAAAAAATTGTGACACACAATGGGATTGATTTTCCCTCCAAGTAGGGCACTCATTATGTATTTGAGAAAGGAACTAACACTTTTTAAGTCTTTCTAAGTGATGGCTCTATTCTAGGCACTTTGAAATATTCATCTTTCAAACATTTGAAACATTCATCACTTTCATCTTCACTGTATCCTACAAACTAGATACCATCATCCCAGTTTTACAGATGAGTAATTAAGAAATAACTTGCCCACAGTTGCACAGTTATTACTAGGAAGAGCCAGGGTTATGACGAAGAGCTGATTCTAAATCTCACATTCTTTTCACTTTCTTTGAATAGGCCCTTCCTCCTCTTTCTTAAGGAGAAATATCAGCCTTGCAGTATATTATGATGCCTACCTTGAGAGCACTATAGCCTAATGGATAAGAATGTAGGCTCTGGAGTTGAACTACTTGGGTTCCTACCACTCACTAATTGTGTATTAATATCTTAAACAACAACTTGATGTATCTGTGCCTCAGTTTCTTCATCTGTAAAATGGGGGTGACTATAGTTGACACCATAGTGTGGTTTTTGTGAGGACCAAGCCAAAGAATACGTGTCAAGTAGTCACTTGAGTGGCTGACATATACAGAGTGTTTAATAGGTCCCATATTCTAGGAAGGAGAAGGCAATGGCACCCCACTCCAGTACTCTTGCCTGGAAAATCCCATGGATGGAGGAGCCTGGTAGGCTGTAGTCCATGGGGTCGCTAAGAGTTGGACACAACTGAGCGACTTCACTTTCACTTTTTCACTTTCATGCATTGGAGAAGGACATGGCAACCCACTCCAGTGTTCTTGCCTGGAGAATCCCAGGGACGGGGGAGCCTGGTGGGCTGTCATCTCTGGGGTCGCACAGAGTCGGACACAACTGAAGTGACTTAGCAGCAGCAGCAGCAGCATATTCTAGGAGTTTACTAAAAACTGGTCTTTCTGTGGGTAGAGAAAAGAAGTCTGGGTTGTAATTTATTTTCTCTTGGCTACTTATGGCTGGCTTATCTAGCAATCAATGTTTTTGACCCTTAACCAATTTTACATATTCATTATTTTTCCTTCATGCAACATAGAAGATTAAAACATGACCATGTGCTAACCCTCCCTTTGAGAGAGGGAGTCCAATTCTCCTTCTCTTGAATATAGGCTAGACTTGGTGACTTGCTTGGTGAATAGATGGAGTGGGATATGGGAAGCTAATTAACAGAAAGTTTTGAATCTTCTGCCTATACCTCTTTGAATGTTCATTTAGAAGCTCTCAACCACTGAGGAAGAAACCCGATTGCCTTGAGAACTCCATCTTGGACAGTCAGATGTAGGCCCTCGGGTCGTCAGGCCCATCAAAGCCCAGCCTTCTAGTCATCTCTGCCAAGGAGTCAGAAATGTGAGCATATCTGTCTTGGATCCTCCAGATTAGCCCACCTCCAAAATGAATATCACCGAAGGCCCTCAGTTGTTAGAAGAATCTCCCAACTGACCCTTGCCCTAATTCCTGACCCTCAAAAGCGTGAGCTATAATAAAATTGTTGTTGTTTTAAGCCACTACATTTTGGGGTAATTTATTACATAACAACATATAGCTGAAAATGTACCTATTTATTTAAAAAGAAAGTATTCTGCCAGTAGCTGTTGTAGACACTTGGGGGATGCATCTGTTAATAACCCAGGCAAGGCCATTGTTCTCATGAAGGCTACATTCTACTGAGGGAGACAGACAATAAAAAATAGACAGCACATACATAATTTCAGATACACATAAATACTCTGGAGAAAAAGTAAAGCAAATAAAAACAGAGACGGACAGGGATAGCTGTGTGTAGATATTTAGGTCAGCTGGTGGGGAAAGACTTTTTTGAGCCATTTGAGCAGAAATTCAATTATGCTTCACTTACTCACTCACTCATTAATCCACCTACCTATTCAATGAGCAAGCAATTATTAACCACTGCTCTGTGTTGGGCATGGTAGTGAAGAATAAAATAATGATACTCTTGTGAAGTAAACCTACATGTAATATGTAGATAACAATATTATATGAATGTGCTATCAAAGAGATATGCACATAGAGCTTTGGAAGATGATAAAGAGGCATCTGGCCCAACCATGAGGAAGCTAGGAAGATATAACACTTCTTTAAGTAATATACCTCTCAAAGGAATCAACTGGGGGACCTTAATATTTATTGAAATGATGCTTCTTACTCAAATGCTATGGCTCAAAACATATCAGCAGCTTCCCTTTTGCTACTGTGCACAGAGAGCACAGTGCTTAGCCTATAGACATTGCAGAAATATTTATTGAATTAAAATTGCTTTAAAATTCAGTTATAAGTCATAGAAGAAAATTTCTTGCTATTGCTACTCCCTTTTTTTAAATCAAAATGATCTTAGATAATAATATGATTATTCATTTCCTTTATTCATCAGACTTAGCCCTGAAGTTCCCCCCCCCCCCATAAAAGTTATACTAAATAATGAAGATTTGCCATCACTGAGGATGTTCAAAAGAATACCCTTTTCACTTTTCAAAGGATGGCTCCAAAAAAAAAGTGTTGAAAATATTTTCAGCAGTAGTAGCAGCAGAGACAGCATGAATGTAAGGCTTTCTGGGGCAACTCAGCTGAAGGAAGCATCAATTCTTTTGGATGTCTAAGTGAAGCTGTTTTTGTTTTGATGAAGCAATTGTAGCTGTATAATCATGCCATGTTTTTACAGATGAGTTGGGCTTGGTCTCAATTGGACCCCTTTTTTCAACTATCTTCTGTGCTCCATGTGTGTGTTAGTTGCTCAGCCGTGTCTGACTCTTATGACCCCACGGACTGTAACCCACTGGTCTCCTCTGTTCATGGGATTTTCCAAGCAGGAATACTGGAGTGGGTTGCCATTCCCTTCTCCAGGAGATCTTCCCTACCCAAAGATCGAACCTGGTTCTCCTTCACTGCAGGCAGATTGCTTACAGACTGAGCCACCAGGGAAGCCTAAGAATACTGGAGAGGGTAGCCTATCCCTTCTCCAGGGGATTTTCCCAACCCAGGAATCGAACCAGGGTCTCCTACACTGCAGGTGGATTCTTTACCAGGGAAGACCCCAGTGCTCCATGGATTCCCTCAAATATGTCTTCCACTTCAAACTTCTGATTTCTTATTGTCTATACCCAAAAGTTTCCCCAAACCCCAAAATTCTGTTTATCCTAAGCTTAGCTAACTTTCTTGGCTTTCCAAACATGTACTTCTCTTTTAATCCATACTTAATAAATGGTGTTATTACCACTGTAGGTGCCTCAGGTAAAAATGCAGAAGTCATTTTGAACACTTGTTTCCTCAATATTCTCGACCAATCTCTCAACACACCATATTGATTCTACTTTCAAAATATATCTGAATTTCCAGTCACCCCCTCCCACTACAATTACCTTGATTCAGGATTTTAGTAGTCTTTTGTAACTATTATCTCTTCTGCATGAAACGCTCTACCTGGTCAACACATTTTTCAAAACATGAGTTAAACTCATTTGTTCCGTATACTGTAGCATCTTGTTCATGACTCGGTAGTAGCCTTAGCCACTTTGCAGTATTAATCATTCATGTTAGGTCTGTGCTTAGTTTTCTTTTTTCACAGTTTATATGACATCTCATTAATTTCTTTAGTCAACAAGTATATATGCAACTGATGTACAAAGCAGACATTATCTTAGAACTCGTGGAGCATATAAGTGACGAAGATGGATAATAAAGAAAATAATTATAGATAGAACAATGAGCACAATGATAGGTGGATGACAGGCAGCCATGAAAATACATAATGTAATCAAATGAGGTGAGAAAAAGGTTTTCCTGAGGCAATAACGTTTATCTGAGACCTGAAAGTTGAGTTAGAGTCAGCGAGATTGAGAAATGGGAAGGTAGGGTTATAAGGGAGAATGTTCCATTTAGAGGAAATAGCATATGGAAACACTCGGAGGCCACAAAGAAAGGGAAAGGGTTGAAATAAAACTATAAAGTTATCAGTAAACATCTACTGAGTGAATATAAGGGGACATGAGTCCATTTATGCTGAGCATTCTGAAGAACATAAAACTCTTTTTGGTTTAATTACACAAAAAACTTTTACAATAGTTTGTGGACTTCTCTGAATTCTTAAATAGAAACCACATAATTTCACTTCTATTTGACAATTCAAAATTATCAATAATAATTTCAGTAATTGTATTGATGTGGCAGTCATTATTAGCTGCCTTTATTCATATCCCCAAACTCTCTTCTCCTTTGTTAATAAAACCTGATCTAAAATGATTTTATATGTAAAAATAACCTCTTTTATAGTCATGGTGACTCCTCCATGGATAGCACTGGTGTAGTCTCCACACCCTCGCCAGTGGCAACTCTGTACTTTTTTGGGTAGTCCTTATTTTCATTTTGTATGAGCTCATGCTCCAATGCTAAGGCAGAAAATATCCCAAATATTCAGAAGAATTTAAAGGTACTATTAAAACTTATTCCATTTACATTTTGAGCTTCTGTGAATATATCAATTAAGAATGCTTTCAGGTACAAGTAACAGAAAACTAGAACCACAATGACTTAATCTCAGGATACTGTTTTCCCAACAAGAAATCCGGAGATAAATGGCAGTTCAGTGATTTCACAAGAATCTTAGCTCTTTCCTTCCTGCCATTCCACCACTCTCGGCTGTTGGCTTTTATTTTCCAACTTAGCACCTCATGAGGACAAGATGGCTGCCACCACTTCAAGCACCATGGCCTCAAACAAGTGTTCAAAGGAAAACAAGGAGGGAAGGACTCAAAACACTTTTTTCTTACACCCTCTCTCTTTTATTATGAAAGAAATGTTTTTTCAGAAACCTCTTTAACTCACTTCCTCATATTTCATACTCAGCAAAAGTAGGTCACTTACATATGACAAGATCAATCACTGGCATAAAGGACTGGAGTTGCTTTGTTGCCTTAGATAAGGGCTTGACAAACTATGGTCCTGGACCAAACCCAGACTGATGCCTGTTTTTGTGAATAAAGTTTTATTGGAACACAGCCATTCACAACCCATTCACATACATACTGACTACGGTTGTTTTGTACTACAGTGGCAAAACTGGTGGGTGGTGAGAGATCATATGAACTGCAAAGCCCCAAAATATTTATTACCTGGCTTTTTATTTTAAAAAAAATTGTCTTCCTCTAGTGTAGACTATGATTAATTCCCTAAAGCTGGCCATAAAGCCAGGATTCTTTAAACAAAAAGAAGAAAGAATGGCTCTTGGAAAGGCAATTAATATGGACTAGTCCCTCCCTCACTGCCTCACCATCTTTCCTAACATCATTTATCTGGTAATAATGCAAATTTCAACAAATGGCCAAGAAGATACCCTTTTTGAAAACTTTTTTTTTTCCCCCAAATTGTCAGTGTGGAATCTTTACCTTGAGTTTCCATTGCCATTCCATCCAATCTTTAATTACATCCCTAATCTCTAATCTCTTCTTTCAAGACTTTCTTTCAACCTTTAGAAATTAAGACAAATTCTTCAGAATCACAGGCCCTGGAGGGAGTGTGGCATAGAATTCAATTACTGAATAAAATTGAATTTCAATTTTTCCCCCATCATTACAGACACATTACTCTAGTGTCTGATTTCCTATTTCCTTCCCTGGAAGGACACTGTGGGCCTGGTTGGTGTTTTCCCCCCCAAGTGTAGGCCACTCTCCTCGGACCTAAGGGAGAAAAGCTAAAAAAAAATTTCTTAGAAATATTAGTAACAATTTGAAGATGCACCATCAGATGCTAAATAAGAAGAGGTGGCAATCTTCAAGTTTGAAGCAGATGAAAGAAGGAGGTGGTGGAGGAATTTTCTGATGTGTGTTTTTCATGGTGTGCAGGCTCCAAATCTCTGTTGTGAGTTTGGGCTGAGGCCCGTTGAAGGAGCTTATGAGAGTCAAAGCATTTTTCTATCACCACATAGCCTCCTCCTCTTTTACCCCCAAATCCTACAGCTTTTTATCTAGATGTCACAAGGGAAGCTTTTAAAAATAGAGGCCCTGGATGAGGAACAAGGGTCTGGAACATGAAGGGACTGTATCACTTTGTTCGACAGCTATCAGAAGTCAGTTTCAACTTTTTAGATCTAATGGTATGGAGAGGTTTAACCCACAGTTTGATGAAAAAGTTCAACCAGTATGAAATTTTGGAATACAGAATATCTATGAGTTAGGACGCACAGACCTCCTATGACCCATTTTATGGTTCAAACTTCAGTTCAAAGAAGAGACAATTCAGTTGAGTTGATGTAATTGTGCTTCCGCTTTCTTTGGAACAATAGCCCTGTAGGGCAGGAGGGATAAAAAAGGGCTTCCAGGGTTCTACCTATTTAAGCCCCTGGACCTCTCAGCCTCGCCACGTCTCCTTGCTCAGGCCCTCCCCACAGTGGCCATTTAGGATTTGTTCCTGTAGCCAATGCTCATTCTCCACCTGCTACTGGCTTGGGTCTATCCTCTCACTACAGCTGTGTCACCCCCTCCTTTCTCTCAGGGGTGTGCAGGCGATCCCGCCTCACCACTGTTCACAGCTCTGCTTCCTGATCCCAGCGTCAGCCTGACTTACTTACAGGCACTTCTCCAAAAGAATCTGCAGCATTTCCTAGGGCCTGGGAGGAAGTCAAGTTGAGGGACATAATCATATGTCTTAAAATGTTCTCTTCCATACCACTGTGAACAGGTATCACAGGATGGATTCTAAACACATTGACCTCTTTCCTATGTTACATGGGGTGGTTCATCATCCCTTTCTTTTTGGGTGAGAGAGTGTCAACCATGGTTTCCAAGGCTTTCCAACTCGATTTTTCTCTCAAGGGGGTTGGTATATTCTTTCGCAGTTAGAACTCTTGGAAGCCTGTTTTTGTTTGTTTTAAATTCCCAGTTCCCAATGTAAATATACTGGCTCAATTCTTCCTCACTTTCCATCTTTTCTCATCTGCTGGTCCTTAAAGCACTGGCATCTTAAAGTCAGGCCATCAGTATGCCATGGTAAACCTTGGTTTTTAGGATATTAAACATATAGTTCTGTGTGTTTTCTAGCTGGCGGCCTCTTTCCTTCCTACTGAGAACATCTCAGCCTTAACACATGCTGGCGCATGTGGGACCAGGCAGGAGGTGCTAAAACATGTGTTTGGGTTTTGAAGTAGTGGGAGGCCCAACACCCATGACTCTGGCATTCAGTCATTTACTCACTTATTAGACTTTCTAGAAAACATTTGCTGTTTAAGATAATCTGATAATGATGTTGGAAAATATAAAGATGTAAAAGGCACACAGTCCAATTTATGTACAAGGAAGAGGATAATTTAGACAGAATGGGGGGAATTTGAAATAGAGCCTATTTGAGTTATACATTTGGAAATATTTCCCATGGAGATGACATCTGAAGTTTTGTGACAGGCGATCATTCATTGAAATTGAAAGTGAAAGTGAAGTCGTTCGGTCTTGTCTGACTCTTTGCCACTCCATGGACTGTACAGTCCATGGCATTCTCCAGGCCAGAGTACTGGAGTGGGTAGCCTTTCCCTTCTCCAGGGGGTCTTCCCAACCCAGGGATCGAACCCAGGTCTCCCACATTGCAGGCAGATTCTTTACCAGCTGAGCCACAAGGGAAGCCCAAGAATACTGGAGTGGGTAGCCTAGCCCTTCTCCAGGGGATCTTCCCGATCCAGGAATTGAACCAGGGCCTCCTGCATTGTAGGTGGATTCTTTACCAACTGAGCTATGAAGGAAGCCTACAAATTTGGAAATATTTCCCATGGAGATGACATCTGAAGTTTTGTGACATGCAATCATTCATTAAGTCCACAAAAAATTATTAAGTACCTATGTGGTAGGCACTTACAGAGCATGAGCAAACAGAAGTGGGGAGGTATTGTTTAATGGGTACAGAGTTTGAGTTTTGCAAGATGAAAAGAGTTCTGAAAATGGTAGTATGGCGATGGTTGCACAACACTATGAAGGTAGTTAACATAATTGAACTACACATTAAAAAACGGTTACCGTAGTAAGCATTACATTATGTGGGGTTTATCACACACACACACACAAACTGAACAAACAACCCAATAAAAATAAATAAATAAACACACAATTTTTAAAATGAGGTATAAATGATGTTCAATGTTATTTAAGTTTTAGGTGTACAACATAGTGATTCACAATTTTTGAAGGTTATATTCTATTCACAGTTATTATAAAATATTAGCTATATTCCTTATGATGTATAATATATCCTTGTAGATCGTCTATTTGATACATAGCGGTTTGTACCTCTAATCCCCTACTCCAACCGTGCCCTCCCTGCTTCCCTTTCCCCACTGGTAATCTCTAGTTTGTTCTCTATCTATGAGTCTGTTTCTTTTTTGTTATATTCACTGCTTTATTTTACTTTTTAGATTTCATATGTAAGTGATATCATACAGTATATGTCTTTCTTTCTCTGACTTACGTTTCTTAGCATAATACCCTCCAAGTCTGTCCATGGTGCTGCAAATGACAAAATTTCATTTTTTTTTTATGGCTGGGCAGTATTCCATTGCATACATACACTACATTTCCTTTATCTGTTCATCTGTTGATGGACACAGGTTGCTTCCATGGCAACTGTAAATAATGCTGCCATGAACATTGGGCTGCATGTACCTTTTTGAGTCAGTGTTTTTGTTTTTTTTCAGATGTATACCCAGGAGTAGAATTGCTGGGTCATATGGTAGTGCTATTTTCAGTTTTTTGAGTAACCTCCATTCTGTTTTCCATAGTGGCTGAACCAATGTACATTCTCACTAACAGTGTATAAAGTTTCCCTTTTCTCCACATTCTTGGCAACATCTATGAATTGTGTAACAAACTCATGAATTAAAAAAAAATGTATGAATAAACAAAAAAGATCTTTGCCTCTATGGAGCTTATAATCTAGTAGGAAGAGATAGACCACATGTAATTAAATTACTCCTATGTTAAAAGGTGATAAGTATTATAGGCACAAAAAGAAGAACAGGGTAAGGACAGATTAGACACCCTAAGGTGGGGTGCTATTGTACATCAAATTGTCTGCATGGGCATTTCTAAGGAGGTGACTTGAGCGGAGACATGGAGATGATAGAATTAACCACATGAATATCTAGAAAACAGTTAGTATGAAGGTTCTAAGGTGGGAGCATGCCTGGCATGTTGAAGGGACCACAGGGAGGCCAGTGTGGCTGGGTCAAAGTGAGTGGGTGGGGTAGAGGGAGAGTGGTAGGAGCTGTGGTCACAGATACAAGGGGAGGTCAGTTCTTGATATCACTTGAAGGAGTTTTGTTTTTATTTGGAAATGGGAGCCATCGCAAGGTTGTCAGGAGAGTAATGCCATGGTGTGATGCATTGTAAAAGGGTAACTCTACGTGGATAGCACAGGGAGCAAGAGAAGAAATAGGAGACCCCTCAGCAGACTGTTGAATCATCTCTAGGTGAGAGATGATGATGGTTTGGGCCAGGATAGTAGCAATGGAGGTGAAGGGAAATGATTAGATTTTAAAATGTATTTTAAAGTTAGAGCTGACAGAATATTCTGAAAAAGTAGAAGTGAGTGGAGAAAAGAAAAGTCAGGATGACTCCAACATTTTTGACTTAAGTAGCTGGACAGATGGAGTGACTTTATGGAAGCATGCTCTGAGTGAACAGTATTTTTTGGAAGAGGGGATAGGTTGAGGGGAGACCAGGAGTTCAGTTTTGAATGCACTGAGTTAGTTCTGTTTTCAGTGCAATTCATTCTAAAGCTGCACCAGAGAGGGCCATGGAAAGCATGAGTCAGAGATACAGCATCTGTCACAGGGTATCGGCTCAGAGTAGGTGTGTCCTTTAAGATGTGGAAGAGAAAAGAGGATGCAAGAGTCGAAGAACCCCATGACTGACTCATGCTTTTCATGACCCTCATTTGTGCAATTTGAAACAATTAACTGCAGCGATAATAGAGCTAACATGTGTTGATCTCTTACTCTGTACTTGACGCAAGACATGTAAGTCATGCCTATGTGTATAATTGGAAAAAGTGATAAATTTCACTTAGAGCCTACAGAAAGCAAAGGTGTAATTTTTCCCTTATCCAAATGCATGGCACCCTGTCTTGTATCCTTGGACTGCAAGCTGACAATTCTAGGGTGCTTTATAGTTTACAAACACCTCTTCATATACATTACACATCTTTAGAGCAATCTTATGAGGAGATCAGTGAGGTAATCCTTTTCAAGCTCAAGGGGCTGGAGCGGCCAAGAGAGAAATACCAGTTTGAGCTTCTAGGCTCTCTGACTTTAAGGCTCACAATTTCCTAATACCGCCTTGCTGTCCAGCTTTTTATTTCGAATGCTTTAAACCTATGAACAGTTTATAATAGCACAACAAACACTTGTTCACCACTTATATTTTGCCACGTTTGATTTATGTCTTTACACACACACACACACACACAGTTTTTTGATGACCTATTTGAAAGTAAGTTGCAGACATCCTGTCACCTCCAAGTATATTTAGCCTGCATCTCTTAAGAATAAGGACATCTCCTACATAATAAATCTTTTCACACCTAAAAAACTAATAATAATGATTCAGTGACATCACCTAATATATCATCTGTATTTACATTTCTATAACTGTCCCCCTATTTTTTATTGCTCTATTTTTTTTCTATCTAGGAACCAATCTAGGATCATGCATAGCATTTGGGTAGTCTATCTTTTATCTTTTTTCACAGAACAGTTTCCTCATTTTTTTATCTTTTATGCTATTATCTTTTGTGAAAAGTCAGGTCACTTGTCATGCAGAGTGTCCTAAATTCTGTATTTGTTTGATTGTTTCCTCACAGTTCGGTTTAGGTTAAAATATTTTGGGCAGGAATAGTACAGAGGTCTGAATGTCAAGTTGTTCCCCTGTTGGTGGTGCTTAGTTTGGTTACTTGTTTAAGATGGTGACTGCCAGATTTCTCCTTTGTAAAGATAAACTTTCCCCCTTTTAATTAATAAGTCTATGGAGTAATACTTTGAGACCAAGGTTTCAGCATCCATTGATGACACTTGCCTAAATTACTTACTACACTGATGGCTACAAAATTCCCATGATCCTCCCGTGCTACCTATGGATCTAGATACTCCTTTTCTTAAAGCTTTACTTCCAGTACTGAGCCAACCGTGTCTAGTATATTCCTCAGGACACGGGGCATGCACCGAGGGAAGGAGCAGGAAGTGAGCCATGGGATCAGATAGCAGATCAGATAGCAGATAGACTGATCTTTGTGTTCCAGAAATGCCAGGCAGGGCATATTATTGTGAAGCAATAGGGCTATTTGGTAACAGAAAAGTTTCAGTTCTGCAATTCTTGGGTGGTTACAGTTTGTGTTTTATATAATTTTTAGCCATCTTTCTCTTCAAAATAGTTTTTTTTTGGTGGGGGGCGGGGTGGAGGAAAAATAAGGCACATTATATTAGCTATAAATCTATTTTGATTCCTTTACTATCCTCTTTGCCTTGTTTTTCTCTTTTTAAAAAATACATGTTTATTTTTAGCTGCTCTTGGTCTTCGTTGCTGCACGACGGCTTTCTCGAGTTGCGGAGAGTGGGGGCTACTTTTCATCGTGGTGCACAGGCGTCTTATGGCCACGATTTCTCTTGCTGTAAGGCACAGGGTCTAGGCATGCATGCTAGGTGTGGTGCATGGGCTTAGTTGCTCCCAGACATGTGGGATCTTCCCGGTCCAGGGATTGAACTGGTGTTCCCTGTACTGCAAAGCGGATTCTTAATCACTGGACCACTAGGGAAGCCCTGTTTTCTTCTTTTTCTTTCTTCCTGTTTTCTATTCTTTCATGTCTCTCCCAATGCCCTTCTTTTTAAAATCTTCTTAAAGGTCTCTTTCTGATGTTTCTGTTTTTTTCAACTTACTTCTTCCAATCGACCAGTCTCTACTTTTTTCTTCTAGTTGATCTGTCCCTTCTGCCTTTCTACATAAAAAGAGGGCTTCAGAATTTATAAGGCAATTTTAAATTAGGGCATATGATGTTCAACTTGTCATATAATAAAGATTTTATTCTTTATTATTTAATTTATTTTATTCTTCATGTAATACCTGATTTTATAAGACTTTAAAAATATATTACATTATATTCTCAAACAACCGTTGATGGACTTAGTTGTCTCAACATGATACTTGTTACTTTAAAACACACTATTTTGTTAACCACACTCTTTCTCTTAAAAAGCTAAGAAATAAGATTTTCCCTATCTTTTTTTTGGTAGTTTCTAACCATATTTTTATTGTTTTCATGTAAGCACTTGATAATCAACTGACAGGTGTTGTTATGTACAGAAGTTATGCTTATGAAGTATGGAAATGAGTGAGACAATATTTGAAAAAAATGTATATTTAACTCACAAAACATTGTTACTATGGCAAGAAAGACAAATGATTTTTCTCTAATGTGCTCACCTGTTCCACAAACAGCCCTTTGGTTGTTCAAAGATTATTGTCACGATCCACTTTGTAATGTAAAATAAAGATTAAAAAAAATTTTTTTGTCTCAATGTACTTTTGTTGTTTATTTAAAAAATTCCACAGGCTCTAGCAACTCTCTCCTAATTTATAACTCAAAATAATAATAACAGTAGTATAGCATATGGCGTAGTTTTAAACTGATAAATATAATTTTGTTGATTGATAATGATTTACTATTCAAGTCTCAGAACCAAAGTTAAGAATGAGACTCATGTACATGGATTAGAGAAGGCCTTCTCTGTTGGTAGTGCACGAACCTGCTTGTCAATCTCTTTCAATAGTTTGGAAAGAAAAAGTTGACGGAGATTTTTGTTCTGCCCCCAGGACATCCTTGGCCTACCCCTACCAGACAAGGAATGCTGTTTTCTTCCAAATGCTAACCCAAGCCTTACATAAAACTTCTGAGGGTAGTAATTAGGGCAAATAGAGTAAATTATATTCCAGAAGAATAGATTTTCTGAAGATCAGCTTTGAATCCTGTTTAAGATTAACCAAGAGTTTCCTAAACTTAGTTGAACTTAGAAATTATCCTTCTTATTGAATAAAATAAGACAACACAAAGCATGTGTTTTTTGTTGTTGTTGTTTTATTTTTAAATAGTGGTACTTGCATTCTGTGGAATTCACTTTGGAAATTAAAGTTTAACGACTCTATACTGAAAGTTAAAGGCCTAAACCAGATAGCTTTTGAAGGTTCTTTCAGTTCCTATAGCAATAAAATCCCAGTATAATGTGTTAACAAGATCTCATTTTCAACCTAAAGTGTTAACAAAATACTATAGGTTTTATAAATCTATAAAAAATGTGTAAAGCAAAAAAAACAGTGTTGTTTACTAATATTAATGGAATTTTAAGGGGAATTAAAATAGTTTTAGCTACATGATTTTTTTTTTGTGGTTAAAAATGATGTTTTAAATTGAAAGATTTAATATTTGATTATAATCTAAATATTAATGGGTTTATGACTCAGATAATTTTATTATAATTTTAAAAACATTCTCCTGTAATCTTTCAAAATTCAAAATCACCTGCCAATGCAGATTTTCTGAGGTCTAAGTCATTACCTTTGAAATCTGTGGTACCACTTAGAAATAACCTAAAAACTAAATTGCTTGCAGGTGGTTTTATCTAATTGATTTCTATGTTTCAGTTCACAAGTTTACACGTCACCAAATCATGGGGTAAATAACAAATCTGATTTGTCTATGATACCTAAATATCCATAATAAAGTGGAATTTATGTGAAGGAACCAATAATGTTTAAGAACCTGCCAATGAAAGATGATGTTGACATAAATGATAGAGTCCTGTTTTAAAACAGTAACCACTCTGATTCTTTAATGACACAGGTTCTTTATTAGTTATTTATTTACTATAGGCTCAAGTAGAGACACAAACCTGTAAACACTGCTACATTTTACCTGTTCTCAACCTATTCTTTTGGATATATACTAGTATTCATCAGATTAGACCTCATCAATTAGTAATTTTCATCAGAGTGAGTAGACTACTTATGTTTTCTAATCTGGGAATATGGTATCAAATGTTGCAGACCAGGGATTGGGCAATCTACAACCTTCAGGCCAAATCCAGCTGACCATCTATTTTCAGAAATACGGTTTGATTGGATGTCTAAGCATGCCAATTTACTTATTGTCTATGGCTTTCTGGCATGCTGCAGCTACAGAGTTGAATAGAGTAATAGAGACTATATGGCCCACAAAGCCTACAATATTTACTTTGTGGTCTTTTATGGGGAAAGTTGGCCAATTCATGGTCTAGATAGCTGTGTGAGGGGGAAAAAAGGTGTTTTTATTTTATAAGTCTACCAGGGACAGACTTTTTGGTTTCTAGAGTAAAAAATGATTCCCATGTTACTAATGACCTGGACAGCACATTTCTGAAATGGAACACATGGGTTATATGCTTCATTGAACTCAGTTTTTCTTATTTACAGCTGCTTGTAATTAGTAGTTATTTTGCTCTTATAATTACTTATTTCTATTGCAAGTAGCTAGTTATAGAACTGAAAAATGGAAGGTTGTCCAGAGGCATCATGTGTTTGGAGTACTTTTGACCTGATGTTTCTTGAAGCCAAGGAGATGCCTGCGCTCACCGTCAGCAGCTTCATTTCCTGAGAGGAAATCACGAAGGGCACATAATAGCGGGCTCAGTACATTCTTGCTGCTTGATTAGTTCAATGATTTAAAAGAACTGAAATAATGAAGAAAAGTATTTCTATTTTGGAAATGAATTAAAACAAAACATTTTTAATAATGTGACCTTAGAAATTTACCTCATCTCTCTCAGCTTCAGTGACTTTCTCTCTAAAATGGAGCTAATAAAAACACACATCTCATAGTGTTTTGAAGATTAAATGAGATTGCTCACTTAAAAAGTTTTTGACTGAGTATCTTGCACATAATTAAGGCATAATCTATTTGTGGTATTATTATTATTGATATCTCTTTAGCTTCATATCCTTATTCCCCCACCATATTTTAACTATACATACCATTATTCATTTATCCATTTTGTTTATTGATGCTTATTGTATTAGTCTGGGTCCTATAGAAAAACAGAATTCATAAGACATACACACTTATGCATGACTACACACATGTACAGATGCATATTATAAGAAATTGGCTTACATGGTTATGGAAGCTAAGAGGTGCCAAGACCTGTGGTCAGTAAGCTGGAGACCCAGGAGAGCTTGTGGTCTAGTTCAAGTCTGAGGACAAAGGCAGGAGAAAATCGACATCCTATTTCAAAGACAGTGTGGCAGAGAGAGACATTCTCCATCATTTTACCTTTCTGTGTGATGACTGGAACTAAAGAGCTTAGAGACGGGGCAACTGGATGGTTATCTACAGCTCTGGTGCGGTCATCAAGTATGACAACAATGATGGCAATGGAGAAAGAGTTGATGAGTCTTGTGGCTAAATATTCCATGAAGTCATTCTTCCATGAGAGTGCCATGATTTTCTTATTTCTGAGACTTGCATGTACTACTTTTGTTCGGAATACTCTTTCTTTTTCTCTGGAAAATTCCATTTGTTCTTCCACTGTAGATGCCACTTTCTCTAAAGAGCATGTACTGACTTTCCCCATATAGACAGCTTTTCCTTTGTGATCACATAGCACCTTATAATACTTTTGTCATGACACTTAGCAAATGGAAGAGGAAGTTCTGTGTATAAATCTGCCTCTCCATGTAAACTGGGATGTCTCTAGAATGCAGAGAATACGTAAATCTTATATATCTTTGCTTCCATTCAATAAATATTTGTCAAGTGAGTGCTCTCCTATTAGAATATGAGCAGATTAAGGGCATTATTATATTTCCAGTGCATGTCACTATGTCCAACCATAGGAGAATACCAATAAATATTTATTAAGGTCAACTATCACTTTTCAAAGAAAAAAAAAAACCCAGATTCATTGAAAATAATCATTTTCAAGTGTCCCTAGTAGACAAATACTTGGTAGCATGAGCAACCCAGTTAATATTTGATTACAGTAAAATATGAATCATATGTGAGCTTTTCTATCTATAAATCTTTAAACCATTCTAGCTGACTAATACAGGCAAATGGAAAGTTGAACTACACTTACACAGTTAAAGTTTAGGAGAGAGTTGGAGGGATTTAGATTCAAAGGCTGGGGTGGTTTGCATTGGAAATATGCTTGGAATTTATCGCAGCTGCTGAAAGTGGGATCGCCTGGAGGTGCACAGATTGTGGAATTACAGCTGTTCTGTGGAACTGAGGTAACTCTTCTGAGAAGTGGTCAAACTCTCCTTGTCAGGGAACACTTTAGTTTTTAGGTTTGCATAGTAATATCCTAACTAATTCCCCACAGAGAAAAGTGACTGAAGAACCATTCATGTGTTTATGAATTGCTTATATCAGAAGTCTCAATCTTGTTTGTGCATTTAAGTCACTTGCAGAATTTCTTTTTTTCCAGACAAGTAAGTCCAGACTGCACCTTCGGAGGTTCTGACTCAGCAGGTGTTTTTATAAAGCTTTGCAAGTCATTCTGATACATGGTCAAGGTTGAGGACAGCTGAAATGTAGAGTCAAATTCCAGCGAAGGGCTTTTTACTGTGAATTACTTCTAAATTTAACATTAACTGAAATCTTTTGTGCTTACTAAATGGTTTTAAAATTGCATGTTTAAAAAGTGTCAAGTTCTTTTGTGGGAAGGTCTGTATTATGCTATGATTCATCCATTAGAAAGAAACATTTTCGTTTCTGTCATGCTGCACAGGTTAAACACATTCATTTATATGGACAAGTCTCTGGGTTTCAGTTCTTGAACTTCATGACTAAGCTGTGAGTTGATGATGGCTCTGTTCTGAGATAAATGTTCAAGAACAACTTGTCTACAGAGGTAGACAGCATTTGACACTCTTGGATGGAAAAACATCACATCCAATTTCTAAATAATATGGAAAATATTAACATTTCAGATTTAAAATATCTTATCACTTAATCTTTTTTTGACTTCAGGGCGTACTCCTAATATTATCACAGAATATGAGATAATTTTTGGACTCTGTGTTAACAAATGATATATTAAAAACAACGCTACGCACTCTGAGTGCATCTTTCCTATATACCTTTTTAGCATATATTTATCCAGCTTATATCTTATTATTTGTCTTAACAGTATTCTTATTTCCTATTGTGTTTTTCCTCTTCAAAGATAGTGGTGTCTTCTTCTATTGTATCTTGTATCTTTTCTCTTTTATCAGGACACTCTCTAGCAGATCCTGTTCCTTTGCTCATGGTGTATTTAGAGAAGAACCATGCCCTTTTGCTGTACACCAAATTCAAAGCCGAAGACTTAGCTTTGAACCCACATTCTGCCATAACACTGTGACCTTTCTCAGCCTTTTTGAGGCTCCATTTCTACACATGCACACACACACAGGCCATAATCATACAGGTAATTCTAATTCTTGGGATTGCCTCTGTCCTTTGCTCTTTGCATTTAAATCATATTGGTTCCACAAAATAGTATTTGGTTTCTTTCTGGCTTCACCATGCCTCCATTATTTTGATGGCCCTTCTAATTCATCTCACACCTTGCTAATGAATTATCTTTTCTTTTACTCCCATTCTGTGTGGTTTGTTGAATCCAGGACATTTTTTTTTTTTTTTTGCCCTAGGATCCTCTGGTGGCTCAGCTGTAAAGAATCCGCCGGCAATGCAGGAGCCACAGGAGATGCAGGTTCAATCCTTGGGTTGGGAAGATCCCTTGGAGTGAATCATGGCAATGCACTCCAGTATTTTTGCCTGAAGAATCCCAGGGACAGAGGAGCCTAGTGGGCTACAGTCCATAGGGTCACAAAGAATGGGACACAACTTAGCAACTAATCAACAACAACCAGTGAAGTAGGGTTCACTATAAATTGATAGAATTTAGATTAAAATACTGTTAGTTGGTGCTTTTGGTACACTAACAAAAACACATGCCGTTATCGCATACTCATTCTTACTATTAAGGTTTATTTTATTGGAGGGACACAAAAAGAATGAATGTTAGATATTACTAAAAATTCACTGAGGAATTCATAATAATATGGTGTACATCCATTGGTTTTGTGTTATGAAGTAGGCATTCACGTTCCTACTACGCTAATAGAGTGCTTATTGAACTGTTACTGGGTATCTAAATTCCTCTGACTGTGCACCAATTGGAAAAGCAAAGGTATAAATGGTTTCATCTTTCCTCTGAAGATTTAGTCACTTTCATGGCCCTTTCCTCTGCATGATTTAATTTTTTACATAAGGAGTCACTACAAACCAATAAAAATTTTTTATATGTTTGCAACTAGCATGTACAGGGAGTCAAATTAAAATCCTACCTGAAGTTCTCAACGGAATCTCAGCATTTGATCATGCCACCAAGGCTTTAATTCTTAAAGTGTGATAAGCTGATCAGAGAGTTTTAAGATCTTGGTACCAGTATAGAGATGAAGGCTGCCATGAAATCTGCTACTTAGGCAGGCTATCTCCTCTGAGGTGCTGACAAAGAAATCGAATGTTAAGTAAAGAAGTTGAAAATCAAATCAAAATGAATAAAGGATATTTGGAATGCTGTCAAACACACTCTGGACTTTACTAAGCACCAGACCTTGACCAAATTAGGAAATAATAAAAATTTAAGGCCTAGATTTAACACAGGTCCCATATATAACTCCAAGTAGTTTTATAATTATTTTCCCACATATATAATTTTAAATGTGGGCTTCTAGTGTCCCTTGCTCCCAGTCATCGTCCACCATAGCACGACCTTGACAGAGATCTACCTTGTCCAACAGTCAAATACACCTGCTCTTATCCATTTCCCTGCAGATCTGCTAGGTGACTAGTTACCAGCTTTCAGACTCCACATGGGCTGTTGAATTAATGTGTTACTGCCCCCTTCCACTTTTATATCATTTGGTTTTAAGTAGGATCTTCTTGGGAGAAGGAAATGGCAACCCACTCTAGTATCCTTGCCTGGAAAATCCCGTGGACAGAGGAGCCTGGTGGGCTATAGTCCATGGGGTCTCAAAGAGTCAGACCACAACTTAGTGACTAAACCACCACCACCAGGACCTTCTTGGGGCTTCCTTGGTGGCTCAGTGGGTAAAAGATCTTCCAGCAGGGCAGGAGACAGAGGACACATGGGTTCAACCCCTGGGTCAGGAAGATCCCTTGTAGAAGGAGAGAGCAACCCACTCTAGTATTCTTGCCTCGAGAATCCCATGGACAGAGGAACCAGGCAGGCTACAGCCCATGGGGCTGCAAAGAGTCGGACACGACTGAGCAATTAAACACACAGCACAGGATCTTCTTAGCGTGTGTTAAAAATAACATAATAATAATAGCAAATTTAATGACACTGCATGCTAACCATTACCTTACACCCAGTCACATTTAATGCTTATACCAACTCTATAAACTATTCACTATTATTAATATTATATCCATTTTACACATCATGGACCTGGAGTGTAGAGATGCCAAGTAGGTCATAAACTGAGAAGCGGTTTTGAAACACTTTTAACAGTTTAACTCCTCCGTCCCTTTGCACCACTAAGCTGTCCTGCCTACATATGGCCGGGGATATACAGTGGATAATGGGAAACACTTGTGCACTAGGGTCAGAAATACCTATTCAAATCTTGTCTCCGCCCTTTACTGGTATGTGGCTTGGGTAAGATATTTAATTTCTCTGAATTTAATTTTCTAAAATGTAGAATAGTAACAATAGTACTTATATTATAAGTTTAGTATGGAATTAAATAAATTAGTACCTAGACAGTACTTATCACCCAAATATAAAGTATTCTTCACATCTGAATGTATGACTGGGAAGAAATGGGGAAGATATTTTTGTGCAAAGGGATTTTGTGAAACAGCTCAGCTGCTCTTCCCAGCCTGTGGGAACAGCAGCATCAGAGGAGTAAACCCAGGGCTCATAGTCAGAAATGGGAGAAGATATAGGTGATGTTCAAGCTGGTTTTAGAAAAGGCAGAGAAACCAGAGATTAAATTGCTAACATCTGCTGGATCATGGAAAAAGCAAGAGAGTTCCAGAAAAACATCTATTTCTGCTTTATTGACTATGCCAAAGCCTTTGACTGTGTGGATCACAATAAACTGTGGAAAATTCTGAAAGAGATGGGAATACCAGACCACCTGATCTGCCTCTTGAGAAATTTGTATGCAGGTCAGGAAGCAACAGTTAGAACTGGAAATGGAACAACAGACTGGTTCCAAATAGGAAAATGAGTACGTCAAGGCTGTTTATTGTCACCCTGCTTATTTAACTTATATGCAGAGTATATCATGAGAAACGCTGGACTGGAAGAAACAGAAGCTGGAATCAAGATTGCCGGGAGAAATATCAATAACCTCAGATATGCAGATGACACCACCCTTATGGCAGAAAGTGAAGAGGAACTGAAAAGCCTCTTGATGAAAGTGAAAGAGGAGAGTGAAAAAGTTGGCTTAAAGCTCAACATTCAGAAAACTAAGATCATGGCATCCGGTCCCATCACTTCATGGTAAATAGATGGGGAAACAGTGGAAACAGTGTCAGACTTTATTTTTTGGGGCTCCAAAATCACTGCAGATGGTGACTGCAGCCATGAAATTAAAAGACGCTTACTCCTTGGAAGGAAAGTTATGTCCAACCTAGAAAGCATATTGAAAAGCAGAGACATTACTTTGCCAACAAAGGTCCGTCCAGTCAAGGCTATGGTTTTTCCAGTGGTCATGTATGGATGTGAGAGTTGGACTGTGAAGAAGGCTGAGAGCCGAAGAATTGATGCTTTTGAACTGTGGTGTTGGAGAAGACTCTTGAGAGTCCCTTGGACTGCAAGGAGATCCAACCAGTCCATTCTGAAGGGGATCAGTCCTGGGATTTCTTTGGAAGGAATGACGCTAAAGCTGAAACTCCAGTACTTTGGCCACCTCATGTGAAAAGTTGACTCATTGGAAAAGACTCTGATGCTGGGAGGGATTGGGGGCAGGAGGAGAAGGCGACGATAGAGGATGAGATGGCTGGATGGCATCACCCACTCGATGGACGTGAGTCTGGGTGAACCCCATGAGTTGGTGATGGACAGGGAGGCCTGGCGTGCTGCGATTCATGGGGTCGCAAAGAGTCAGACACGACTGAGCGACTGAACTGAACTGAACTGAATTGATAGGCTTCCCTTGTGGCTCAGCTGGTAAAGAATTTGCCTGCAATGCGGGAGACCTGGGTTCGATCCCTGGGTTGGGAAGATCCCCTGGAGAAAGGAAAGGCAAACACTCCAGTGTTCTGGCCTGGAGAATTCCATGGACAGTATAGTCCATGGGGTCGCAAAGAGTCAGGCACGACTGACCGACTTTCACTTTTTCAAGGGCTATAAATCCAAGAGGCAGAGGTGATAGTCACCATACCTACAGTCCAGAGGAGACCCAAATTACAGTGTCAAGAGACTCTCCAATTGACATGCATTTGTGGGTAGTCAACTTTTAGAAGGAGATGATAGAAGTATCAAGCAGAGGTCCATTTAAGGAGGCTGTGTCCCCAAATACAAGTATATATGATGTACTTCCCATGTATAAATATAAAATTTACACTTAAATAGAATATAGAAACCACTGTAATTGTTTTAAATTGTCTTTATTTTTGACATATCAGGTAGAAAATGAATTTTTTTTTTGTATTTTCTCCATATGTTCCTTAAAAAACAAAATTTGAGCTGTTTTTTCTGTAATTCTTTTGAAGTCTACATACTAACAGAAAAATCTGTCAGGAAGCTCTATTTATTTTTTTCCTTCTAATTTTGTACACGTCAGGAAAGATATTACATGTCAAAATACTCACATTAGCCAATGGGATTATGGAGGCTGCACTCAGAAAAAACAGTAACTTCCCAAGTATTGATTACTGAGCTAATAATAAGATATTTGTCTTTCAAAACCAAATTCTAATAGGCATAATGAGTCTTGTTATTTTAAAGATTTTTTGGAGAGAGTGAACATTAAGCACATTTTGTACTTGATATTTGTCCTTAATAGTTTACCTTAGCTTCCCCTATAAGGGAAGATACTATTCTACTTTATAAATAGGTCTCATGGGAAAATTACTTCTTCCTTGAGGTTAAACAATCTGATATACATTTTTAATGCTGGGATAGTTAAAGGCAATTTGAAAGCTAACCCAAGTTAGGTTGTAATATGCGAAACGTCTGAACAAAGACTTCATTAATTATGGTGTTTTAAAGACTCATTAAGTTTGGCCTCCATACTTTATGGAATAAAGAAGCTCCATAAATAAAGGAATAAAGAATCTAGAAAATGTACTAAAAAGATTAAACAATATTTTTCAAGAGTTAAAAAGCAGGCAATAGCTAAGTGGGAGAAAATGCCACGTAGGAGAGAATGTTATTAGTAAATCCTGATAAAGTTAAACAGGAAAATTATGAGGTAAGTGACAGTGATTACCAGATTTTTCCTAATTCATTAAGGATGGAAAAGGGAGTAGTTTGAAATTGAAATAGGAGAGATTTAGGTTAGATATCAGAAAGAACTTCCTAACTATGAATGTTGCTGATCAGTGTTAAAGGGCATATCACATTCTGAAAGAGCTCCTTGGAGACATTTAAGAACGAGACATAAAGCTTTTCCTCAGGGGTGGTTTAAAAGCTATCCCACTCAACCACAGCAGAGTGGATGGTTCCAGTTCACTTGCTGGTGGCAAAGACTGGGACCCAACCTCAGTGGCTGCGGCCCTGCCGCCTCCCTCCTCCGCCCCACTTTTATGGGCTCTTTCTGTCTGTCAACAGCCTGGAGCGTCGGTTGCTGAGATAGTCAGTTTCCTCTCCAGGAATTCCCTCTTTCTCTGCCAAAGGGAAGCTGCCTTGCTCAAGTCTATGCCTTTGCCCCAGGCACAGCCTGCATTCCAGAACTATCTGGTACTGGGGCTGTGGAAAATTAAAAGGCCTAGCCTCTTTGCTTCAGTTCAGGACAATCCATGACCTTTTGAAGGGGCCACTCAAGCTCTTTCACCAGCACACCCTCCGAGGGATCAGCTGAGGCCTTTGGTTCAACTGAATCACAGTTTCTCCATCTGTCCTATCCTGCTTCCTCTGCTTCTCTTAGGAAAGACAGAATGAACTTTCCAGAATGTTTATGTTACTTTCTGTGCTGTCACTATTAGGGAAGAAGACAGAGGAGGGAAGCAGTTAGCTGAAGGGTTAAAATTGGAAGTGAAGTGGACAAATAGATGGAGAAGGCAAAAAAAAAAAGGAAGTGAAATCAAACTACTTGTTTCTTCCTCCATCTCGAGTTTCACTTGTGCACAGAGACTGAGAGGAGCGGGTCGACCCAAACTTCTTCCTGATTGGAAATTGGACTTTTTGTCTTTAGTGTCCCCCATTTCATTTTCTTACCTCCTAATTCATTTCCTTTTCTCTACCCATCCTTCAGATTTATGTAAACTATTGGATAATGTAAACATATTCAATAGTTAGCTTTGAATTGTACAGTGAAGAGTTGGGCTTTCTAGCTCTAAGATGATCATGGCCTCAGCTTTTGTTCTAGTCTACTCCAGCTTTTGGAGTCATCTTATGAACACCTCCTCTGTACTCAGAGCCACCAGCCAGCAACACCCCGTACATTTGCACTGAAGGGTTCACATCCTGATCACAGACCATCTTGGCTATCATAGCCGCTGTGTCAATGTCTAGGGAGGTAGCTGCCAGCCACATGTGGACATTTGCTTTTAATTAAAATTAAATTTGCTGATTAATTAATAAGATGAAATTAACTAAAATTTTAAAGAAATAGTTCCTTAGGTGCACTTGATGTTGTTTAGTTGCTAAGTCGTGTCCAACTCTTTGTGACCCTAGAATATGGACTTACTCTATGGACTGTAGCATGCTAGCCTTCCCTGTCCTTCATTATCTCCTGGAGTTTGCTCAAATTCATATCCATTGAGTTGGTGATGTCATCCAACCATCTTATCCTCTGTTGCCCGCTTCTCCTCTTGCCCTCAATCTTTCCCAGCATCAGGTCTTTTCCAGTGAACTGGCTCTTTGCATCAAGTGGCCAAAATATTCAGCTTCAGCTCCACTAGCCACACTTCTATGGCTCAATAGCCACAGGTGGCTAGTGTCTATTATATTGCACTGTTCCAATACAGAACATTTATTTCACTGTAGAAAGTTCTGTTGGACAGCCTTGTTAAATTGGAGGTCTTTAGAGTACAATCCTGACCATATTTTGCCATATGTAGACAGAAATGATTTAGGGTGATGTATTTGGAGTGAAGATCTAGATTGAGTCAGATTTTAGGCTGTACCAACTTCCTAAACAATTAAGTGTTAGTGATAAGTTGAAAGTCTGGGGGTACTTACTGTGTCCTAATCATATTGCCTTCAAAATGACCTTTGTCTCTTCTCTTTCCATTTCTTTGCCACCATTGTTAATAATCATGATAATAATGGCAGTTAAAAGTTATTGAGTGATTTCTACTTGCTGGATGCTATGTGCTTCTTATATAGCAGCTCATTTAATTCTCCTGACAATTCCATGAATTGGATAATATCATCTCCATTTTATAGATGAAAACATTGAGTCTTAAAGTAATCAAGTGTCTTGCTCAAAGACAAAGAGCTGGTAAGGAAAAAGCCAGAATTTGGCCCAATATTTGTCAGACTCTAGAGCTAGTCAAGAATGCTCAAACTACCACACAATTGCACTCATCTCACACGCTAGTTGGAGGAGGCAATGGCACCCCACTCTAGTACTCCTGCTTGGAAAATCCCATGGACGGAGGAGCCTGGTGGGCTGCAGTCCATGGGGTTGCTAAGAGTCGGACATGATTGAGGGACTTCACTTTCACTTTTCACTTTCATGCATTGGAGAAGGAAATGGCAACCCACTCCAATGTTCTTGCCTGGAGAATCCCAGGGATGGGGGAACCTGGTGGGCTGCAATCCATGGGGTTGCTAACAGTCGGACACGACTGAGGGACTTCACTTTCACGCATTGGAGAAGGAAATGGCAACCCACTCCAGTGTTCTTGCCTGGAGAATCCCAGGGATGGGGGAGCCTGGTGGGCTGCCGTCTGTGGGGTCGCACAGAGTCTGACACGAATGAAGTGACTTAGCAGCAGCAGCACGTGCTAGTAAAGTAATGCTCAAAATTCTCCAAGCCAGGCTTCAGCAATATGTGAACCGTGAACTTCCAGATGTTCGAGCTGGTTTTAGAAAAGGCAGAGGAACCAGAGATCAAATTGCCAACATCCGCTGGATCATGGAAAAAGCAAGAGAGTTCCAGAAAAACATTTATTTCTGCTTTATTGACTATGCCAAAGCCTTTGACTGTGTGGATCACAATAAACTGTGGAAAATTCTGAAAAAGATGGGAATACCAGATCACCTGACCTGCCTCTCGAGAAACCTGTATGCAGGTCAGGAAGCAACAGTTAGAACTGGACATGGAACAACAGACTGGTTCCAAATAGGAAAAGGAGTACGTCAAGGCTGTTTATTGTCACTCTGCTTATTTAACTTATACGTAGAGTACATCATGAGAAACGCTGGGCTGGAAGAAGCACAAGCTGGAATCAAGATTGCCGGGAGAAATATCAACAACCTCAGATATACAGATGACACCACCCTTATGGCAGAAAGTGAAGAAGAACTAAAAAGCCTCTTGATGAAAGTGAAAGAGAGTGAAAAAGTTGGTTTAAAGCTCAACATTCAGAAAACTAAGATCATGGCATCTGGTCCCATCACTTCATGGGAAATAGATGGGGAAACAGTGGAAACAGTGGCTGACTTTATTTTTTGGGGGCTCCAAAATCACTGCAGATGGTGACTGCAGCCATGAAATTAAAAGATGCTTACTCCTTGGAAGGAAAGTTATGACCAACCTAGATAGCATATTGAAAAGCAGAGACATTACTTGGCCAACAAAGGTCCATCTAGTCAAGGCTATGGTTTTTCCAGTGGTCATGTATGGATGCGAGAGTTGGACTGTGAAGAAAGCTGAGTGCCGAGGAATTGATGCTTTTGAACTGTGGTGTTGGAGAAGACTCTTGAGAGTCCCTTGGACTGCAAGGAGATCCAACCAGATCCAACCATTGTAAAGGAGATCAGCCCTGGGATTTCTTTGGAAGGAATGATGCTAAAGCTGAAACTCCAATACTTTGACCACCTCATGTGAAGAGTTAACTCATTGGAAAAGACCCTGGTGCTGGGAGAGATTAGGGGCAGGAGGAGAAGGGGACGACAGAGGATGAGATGGCTGGATGGCATCACTGACTCGATGGACATGAGTTTGAGTGAACTCTGGGAGTTGGTGATGGACAGGGAGGCCTGGCGTGCTGAGATTCATGGGGTCACAAAGAGTTGGACATGACTGAGTGACTGAACTGAACTGAGAGCCAGTCAACTATTCAATTACACTGCCTTCATTATCACGCACTGAGATGGCTGGAAAGCATTTGGCTCTTTACCGGTCCTTATTTTCTTCCACTTACAGTTCAGATTGGGTACTGTTGTCAGACTAATTTTGCTTAAATTTCACTTAAAATTTAAGTGTCTTAAATTTTAAAATTTAAATTAAAATTAAAAAGTTTTAATGTCTCTATTTTGCTTTGCATCTACTCCATGGTCTGGCCTTTTTACAAATGAGTTTCATTGATTTAATTTTGTAATTTATAGAAATACATCAAATTGCATAAACTGATGACTTTTATTTTTCAGGATTTTTAAAAAATAAAAACATTTATTTTAGTTTTTTTTTCTTGTATATGACTGATTATGGCCAGGCTTTACCATGTTCTCTATATTTCTGCATACAACCAACCTGAATTTACTGTTCATCTTTCTTTAAAGAGCATTTTCTACTAGTCAGAATAGTCACCTTAGATTTCAGGAACATGATTGTTTGCAGACTACAGTGGGGGCTCTACAATTTTCCATTTAATCATATATTCCCTTGAGTTGCCTATCAACATTTCATATTTATTAGTGGGTTTAATAAACACTTACTGGTCAACTGAAATCACATGAAAATAAATGTGAAATTATGTTTCTAAATTCTAGTAACAAGATAGGAGCCTGGAAATACTATTTTCTAGGAAATGTGAAGTGATCAGTCCTATCTCAATTGAATGTTGAACATTTCAGTATCAAATTGTTAAGTACATCTTTTGAGAAGAATTGTGAGATAACCTAAATGTACCATGACATAAACTTCTTTTAGTGCTCAGCCCATCAGAAAATATATTTTCTTTATGGCTCCAGCTGAAAGTATCCAATTGTTGGTAAAATAATACTTTCAATGGTGTAAGTCCTGGAAGAAATTACATCAAAATCAGTAGAAATGCAGCTAAATTTTGGCTTCTTTTTGGAAGCTTTGGAAAATGCATTAATTCCTGAAGAATGTCAGCCTTAAATATAGTTAATGGAAGTGTGGGTTTACATGTGGGTAGGAGGGAGGGACGATGCAAGAGCAAAAAATGCCAAATTGCCTTTCAGAGAAAAAACTTTTGGAAGAACACTGACTTGGGTTTGGAGTAAAACAACTTGGGGATTTGAGTCCATTCTTTGCTGCTTATTGTGTATTCTTTGCAAGGCTCTTATTCTCTTTGATCTTCATTATTCTTCTTGAAGATGTGGATAATGATAATGGTGGGAGGAAAATTAATGAATCTCCCAAGATGTTGTTGTTGTATTAGTTACTCAGTTGTGTTCAGCTCTTTGTGACCCCATGGACTGTAGCTGGCCAGGCTCCTCTGTCCATGGAGTTCTCCAGGCAAGAATGCTGGAGTGGGTTGCCATGCCCTTCTCCATCTCCGAAGATGTCTATGTCTTAATCCCTAGCACTTGTGAATGTGCTATGTTACATGATAAAAGGGGCTTTGCAGATGTGATTCAAGACATGGACTCTGAGACGGAGAGTTATCCTGGAGTATTCAAGTGGGCCCAATCTAATCACACAAACATTTAAAACACAAACACTTTCCTGACTGAAATCAGAAAGATGTTGTGCCAGATGAGGCAGGAAAGATTTAAAAAGTGATTGCAAGTCTGAAAGTGTTAGTCATTTCAGTCGTATATGACGCTTTGTGACCCTATGGACTGTAGCCTGCCAGGCTTCCCTGTTCAGGCAAGAATATGGAGTGGTTTGCCATTCCCTTCTCCAGGGGATCTTCCAGATCCAAGGATCAAGCCCGGGTCTCCTGCATCACAGGTAGATTCTTTACTGTCTGAACCACCAGCGAAGCCTGAAAAAAATGAATGGGACTCATCCTAATGTTGCTGGCTTTGATGGAGGGAAGAGGCCATGAGCTGAGCAATCGGGCAGCCTCTGGAAGCTGGAATGGCTGTCGGTTAACAATCAGCAAGGAAATGGGGACCTTAGTCCTACAACTGCAAGGAACTAAATTCCACTCACAACCTGGGTAAGCAAGGAATTCAATTCTCCCCAAAGCCTCCAGAAGGAAACACAGCCCTACGGACACCTTAATTTTAGCTTGGTGAGACCCCTGTTGGAATTCTTACGTGCAGAACTATAAGATAATATATTTGTATCATTTAATTCAGTAAATTTGTGGCCATTTGTTATGCAGCAATGAAAAACTAATATAATCACACTATCCATCTACCTCACAGAGTTGTGTGATTATTGTATAAAATGCATGAGAAATTATTAAGCAGCATACATAAGCTAACTGCTATCATTGATGTTCTTAGCATTATCAGGCTCTATCTTGCTCTTGAATTGCCAGCTATTAAAATGCCAGTCTTAGAAAATAATAGCTACTGTTTGGGCTTCCCAGGTGGGGCAGTGGTAAAGAATCGGCCTTCAGTGCAGCAGACTTAGGTTGGAGAAGGGAATGGTTACCCACTCCAGTATTCTTGCTTGGAGAATTCCACGGACAGAGGAGCTTGGCAAGCTACAGTCCATAGGGTCGCAAAGAGTCAGACATGACTGAAAAACTATTTACTAAGTGTCCATTCTGTGCAAGATACGTATGTAATATAACTTCATGTGCTACCATGACTATGTGAGATAGAAAGCATTATGCTATTTTGCATATGTGGGGCCTGACCAGAGAGTTGACCCTCCTGGATTTTATTATATTCTATCAAATTTTTAAAATTTAAAAACTATTTTAATTATTTTAAAAATTGAGTTATAATTGGCATATAACATGATGTTAGGTTTAGGAAACAGAGTGGGAAAAATTTAGAAATGTAGATCCAATGAAAAAAAACTAGGAGAAAAATTATTGTAAGTTTTTCTTTGCTCTTTTTTTGATCACTAAAGATGAAAATGAAAATAGAAGTTACCAGAGAGAAAGAGAGGCAGCACTTGAAGTGATTAAATATAAGCCATTATCCAGAGTGTGTTCATGAGAACACTCGGGGTTTACCTTTAGATCTTGGTTGGAAGATCCCTCCTGCTGAACTGTGGGCTCTGATCAGACACAGGTCCCAGGGAGCTCTCCACTATGTGCACACTCTGTGTGATGAGAAAAATTAAAGAGGATGCTCAGTTTGAAAATGAAGCTTAAGGTACAGTGCTTTGAATCCTGAAATCCCAAACATATCTCGATGGAAGGAAATGTTCTTTGAAAATTAATTGAAGAAGTTCAGCCCCATGCTTGGAGATATTCTTCCAAACAGCCGCAGATTTCAGTGATGCTCTTTTGTGTGGTCAGAACAAAACTTTGTTTTTGGGAGAGAGAATGCTAGAAATGGCAGGTCATAGGAAGGTAAGCAAATAGGGAAGATAAGCAAACATCCTGGATTATTTTATGACTTTGACGTTACTTTCCACATTTAAAAGCATGGGCTCTGGAAATTCTAGTTATTATTTGAGTTCCTGCACTCTTGCTCCTCAACTCTCATTCTGATACAATGTGTTTGTCAAAATTTGGGGATGTAGATTGTAGCCTTGGAAAAAAATTTCTCGATTGGAAAAAGTTAAAGAAAACACACCATACACTCACGACATTAGTTTTACAGCCAGTTCCAGGGAAAGCTGTGAAGTAGGCAGATTTTTTTTTTCTTTCTCTATAACGTTGCACTTCCCTATTCTCCACCCTTTTCTCCATTTTAAAATCTTCCCCTTTCACACCTGAAAATACTCTTATATTATCCTCATCCTTGATCAGTTCAGTTCAGTTCAGTCGCTCAGTCGTGTCCAACTCTTCGCGACCCCATGAATCACAGCACGCCAGGCCTCCCTGTCCATCACCAACTCCCGGAGTTCACTCAGACTCACGTCCATCGAGTCAGTGATGCCATCCAGCCATCTCATCCTCTGTCGTCCCCTTCTCCTCCTGCCCCCAATCTCTCCCAGCATCAAGGTCTTTTCCAATGAGTCAACTCTTCACATGAGGTGGCCAAAGTACTGGAGTTTCAGCTTTAGCATCATTCCTTCCAAAGAAATCCCAGGGCTGATCTCCTTCAGAATGGACTGGTTGGATCTCCTTGCAGTCCAAGGGACTCGATAATAGTTAACAAATTGATTTACCCTTTTGTATTATTGACATACGTTAAGGATATTTGCATTTTAAAGGAGACCTTGATAGATGTGTTTATTCCAAAGGAAGGGATTTTTAATGGTAACCTTGCAGAATCTATGGGATATAATGGTTACCTATGGGATTTAATGGTAACCTTGTGGAATCTGGGCTTCCCAGATTCCAGCTGGTAAAGAATCTGCCTGAAATATGGGAAACCTGGGTTTGAGCCCTTGACTGGGAACATTCCCCAGAGAAGGGAAAGGCTACCCGCTCCAGTATTCTGGCCTGGAGAATTCCATGAACTATAAGTCCATGGGGTTGCAAAGAGTCGGACATGACTGAGTGACTTTCACTTCACTTGCAGAATCTGAAGCATCTCAAAACGACAATCAATTAGTAACCAGTTGCCTATTTCACCTCAATATCATTCCCTTCTAAGCCCAGTAGTTGAGTGTTGGCGCATTAGCTGCTGCTTGTTCAATAGAATCCATCAATATTGAGGTATTTCAGTTATAACAAATATCTCACTAGGACTCGGAGTAATGAAAACAGATAAAACTCATATTCACTAGGCACTAAATCCATAATCACAATTAGTCATACAATACTTACACTATTATGAGAAATACAGCAGAAAAGTTAGACCCCTAAGTCTCCTTTTCCTGCCAAGTGTGGGTTATACCTACCTGTAAATCTGACGCTGATTGAAAGCTGATGTAATGGTAAGTGTTCGGTACATGTTTGTTGAATTTGTTGAATAGACTATGCCTTAAAAAACTGGGCTTTGTACCCTGAGATAGGACACATGGGATGATCAGAGAAATGGGGCTAATTTCTCATATTGGCGACTACTTGAGATTGATGGAAGACTTTAAGATATATGTCTTTCTTTCTCAACTTTGTGTTTTACATGGGAGAAGAGTTTGGAATGCTCTCTCTTACAACTGGTTTCCAATATCAGTTTCAGGTAACTGCTCTCTCACAGGTCTGAGTTATTTTGCATTCTAAATATTCTTCTGATGTTTAGAAAGAGCTCTAATAGGCTCTGTATCCCTGGAGAAGAGGGACTGATTTGGCAGGGGCATTCTTTCGCCCTTTGCTGGGTAAATTCGCAATTGCTTGCTCTTCCAGGGGAAAGAATTAAACTCTTACTACTATTGATGATGGCAATATTTAGGATCTTGTTTTGAATCTACTAGTATTTAAATGACTGTGTCAATCTGATAGGAAAAGAGCAAATTATAGAAATAGACATTTAAATTTTAGCCAGGGCACATTTAATATATTATTCAGATAACAACTCATGCTAACAGTACCAAAAATGACGATATTCTGCATTATGCAGTGGCCAAAACCATATGTGTATGCCCACTGTAGACTCCTCCCACATAATTCATCGCTTAAATCAGATCCATGTTCCCTCCCTCATTGTTCTTGTATATCTTCCTTTCTCTCTAACCCCACTGCTATTGCACCAGCTCAAGGGCTCATCACTTTTATCTTTATCCTCATTTTGACATAATTTTCTACTTAAAGAAAAATTGTAAAAATAGCGAAGGAACTATTATATATCCGTCACCCGAATTCCCCAAATTTTACCATTTTATAGTATTTTCTGTCTTTTCTTTCTCTCTGTGCCTTTTCCCCCCTGAACTGTTTGAGGGTAGACACAGGGCATCTTTACACCTCAATACCTCATTATGTGTTTTTTAAAAACAAGGGCTTTTTATTACATAACTGCAGTACAACAGTCAAAATCAGGAAATTAACACAGATATAACACTGTTACCTGATTTACAGACCTAATTCAAAATTCACAGCGTGTCCTGCAATGTCCTTGTAGCAGGAGAAAACACTGTCGTGCACCGCATTCAGCCACGGTGTCTCTTTAGTCTCCTTTCACCAGGAACGACTGTGCAGTCTTTCTTTTTCTTTCATGACACTGACATTTCTGAAGTGGATGGACTAATTGTTTTGCAAGCTGCCCCTTGGTCTGGGTTAGTCTGATGAGTCTTCATAATTAGACTCTGGTGCACATTTCTTCTCAGTGAATCATACAGGGAGGCACGTGATACCACTTTGACCTGTATCTGGTGATGCTAACTTGATCATCTAGTCAAGGTGGAGTCTGCTAGTATCTTTTACTGTGAAGTTACTATTTTTCCTTTGTAAAGGATAGGTATCCCATCGGAAGAACCTCATTGTTTGTCACCAGGATGGCATGATAGCCTGTGCTGGATAATTTTTATCAGCTTTGATGTGTCCCTGTCCCAACCTTCTGCATCCTTTTTTGTGGCCAAACTATGCAGACTAGTTAAGCTGGTCCTCTGGTGGCAGAGTGGGTTTGGTCAATGGGGAGTCCTGCAGAAGAACTGAAGAGGGTGGAGAGTGCGTCCAGGGATATGCCCCCTTGATTTCTTCTCCGTAGGTGGTCACCCTCTTTCCATCCTAGGGCTGATAATGTCCCTCAATTGGAGGCTGGGGGCATCTCTCAGGCTGCAGTTATGGCTTTTGTAATTACCCCTCCCCTTGCTGTCCCAAGCCTAGAGGTGGAGCACACATCCCGTGTACATTCTCAGGATTTCCTACGTTCTTCCCACACCTTTGTAAACTCTCCTTATGTTTCCCAACTTGCATGTGTCATCTACTTCCTGCAGGGACCATTATAATACAGTCTCTGATAGCCCTGATACTTCTTTTCCTTCCTGTTTGATCAGTGGCCCATGTACTGGTCTTCACTAGTCTCAATCCTGACTTGTTCTTCTGTGAGTCCTGATCCAGGCAGAAAGTACTTCTGATGCTAAAGGCATCAGTGAGCTGGATCTGGGATGAGCGTTTCTGCTCTGCAGCCAGTCCTCCAGCATGCCTGGGGACTTTCTCCTCCTCCCACATCTCTGGCAGAGCATGTGCCAGCAGACTTGGTTTGATGGTTAGCATCTGACTTCCTACGTGGGTGGAGTCCTCTGACGCAATTTATGTTTTTTTTTTTTTTGAGGGCTGTAATATTCTACTTCCCTCTGTTGGCCCTTCTCTGGATGCTGGACCCTCATCCCTAGACTCCCACATATTTTGGGGGATCCTGTTTATGTCACCATTTTTTTTTGTTTTCTCTGCCAGACTCTTCTCCACCCTCTTCCACCTTGCATTCTTCCTCTCTCGTCCATACTGACCCATATGAACCTACCAATCCTCGCCCTCTGGTTCTGGCTGGGTTTGGCCAGAATTTATACATTTATATCTCTGGATATAAATGTATATCTCTTCCCTCTGAGGCTCCCTTGAGCTGCTGCCTCCTTCCACAGAAGGTCAGAGCTCTGTTCCAGGTGGTCCTCTGTTTGCAGACTCTAGGAACTGCTTTCACTTCTCACCCCTTCTGGCTAGGGATGGTTATAGCCTAGTTAGGTACTGGGGCTTCCCTGGTGGCTCAGATGGTAAAAATCTGCCTGCAATGCAGGAGACCCAGGTTTGATCCCTGGGTAGGGAAGATCCCTTGGAGAAGGGAATGGTAACCCATTCCAGTATTCTTGCCTGGAGAATTCCACAGACAGAGGAACCTGGTGGGTTCCATGGGGTCACAAAGAGTCAGACATGACTGAGTGACTAACACTTTCATTTTCAGGTACTGGGGAATTGTATTTTCCCTTTTGATTTCATCTTACAACTTTTGAAATAGTCCCTTACTTGAACTTTCTTGAATTTTCCTAACCTGAGTGTGATTCCTCTAGGACCCTGACTGACACAGGTTCTGTGGCGACAGTGGCATCTGTCTTGGCAGGTCACTTGCTGCCTGAATCCTCATTTTGCCAAACTGTACCTTCTCACTGGATCTCAGGTGCTGATGACTACAACCACGCTGGAGGATCACTGTGCCCTTTTGGACTGATCATTTAACTGTAGACTACCTCCTTGGGCGCCAGCCCTGGAGCTGGATTGGTTTCTCCCAGCTTTGTCCCTGCCCAGTCCTGACCTCATTTCCCTCTGTACTTACCCAGTGTTGGAGTATTAGCATGCCTAATAGAAGCAACACCTGCCCAGGTGACAACAGGAGTCTCCTGGTCTTAAGCCACATGAGACAGACTTTTTATCTGGACCAGCCCCTTATGGTGACAGAAAGACCTCAGAAAAGTGTCCTGCTAATCCAGTTCTCCAAGGGATGCAAAAAAGTATCTAAAATATTTATATATGAACCACCAAGGACATGCTTATCAATACAAGTGTACAATATAGTCTGCTAATTTAAATTTGTAGTTCTTTTAGATATTGAAAAATGAGTATAAATTAGCTTCATTCTATAAGAATTTACTGGTCAAGAAAAAACTCTGTACCTACTTGATAACTCTAAAAATCTCTCCATTTATGGAGATATTTGAAAGTGTTTCAAAAACTGAGACGGTAGATTACTAATCATGTTTTAATGTTTTGCAGCTTACTGTTTTTATGATAATAAAAATTTCACAGTAACCCAGACATGCATCTTTGTATATTAAATTGTGCCAGGTATGAAGGATAATTTGTAGTGAAATGCCCTAAATTACAATTTGTTATTTTGAAGCATTCCAAACTCAGACTATATCACAAGATCATTACATTTAGAGTTTTCTACTATGTTATTTTAATTGTACATTAATTTGTTCGTTGGTCATATGTAAACCCTATACCTTTTGATAGGTTATTACCTACTAAAACATTTTGGAAATGCTATTTTGTACTCAGTTTGGAGTTGGTAGGTTCATCATCTGATAGGCTGTGCTATTTGTCTTATGCCAAATGATGAATGGTCTTAGTCCATTTCCTAATGGGCTTGTGTTCATTTTTGTTGAGGTTGGCATTAATAGGTCTTCTCAGCAAAGATGCCAAGGACTGACCTGGAACAGACTCTAAATTAACGTTCAGCTTTGAAGATGTTCCTTCTAGGTCAGGATTGAGGCCAACTAGTAGCACAATGCACCGGTGCGGACTCCTGTCAGTGCTGTGTTTCTCTTCTGTGAATGGGCGGCGGGGGCGCGGGGCGGGGCATGAAAACTCATCAACAATGTTGAATAAATCCCTTAGTTAGAAGGCAAGCAACCCTAGGTGGGATCTCACCTGAAACATTTTAAGGCCTAATCCACTTACAGTAAAGATAGATATAGGAGGAATTTTCAATAAATTTCATAAATGGTTTTGTGGAATCCTGATAATGGCCAGTGCTTTACTATTGAGAGATCGGCTGTTTGTCCCCCTACCCACACATTTATTGATTAATTGACAAATATAATTGTATATAATTAGTGTGCAGCATGATGATCTGATACACATATATGTTGCCGAGTAACTACCAACATCAATAAAATAAACATGTTCATCACTCACATAGTATTTTTTTTGAGGGGGGGTGGTGATAAAGGTGAAGATCCACTGTCAGCAACTTCCAAGTATGCAATACCATGTGATTAACAGTAACCCCATGCTATACATTTGATCTTCAGAACTTACTCTACCTATGACTGAAAGTTTGTATTTTTTGACCCACATCTCTTCTGTCTATGCCATCTGTTTGACCTTTCATTTCCATTTGTGCAGCTACCAAAACATAAGCAGAAAGAAGAGAAAAAGACATTTAGGGAAAGAAGAGCCAAAAATAAATAGATAAAATTAGGTTTTAGTATTATCAGTTAGAGCTGTCTGCATCCCTTTGCCATTTGAAATAGAAGCATAGAGTATTAGTACTTGGAGGGACTCCAGAAATGGTTGGTTTATTTCCTGATTTATCAGTTAAGAAAGTGCTTGGACATGTCACAGGTCAGTCTCAATTTGCTAATTATATTACCCTATTTTTTTTAAAATGGCTGTGATAAAATGATATAATAATTCTGCTTGCAGATTTCTTTTAATTGTTGGGAAGGGCAGTCTAAAGCTTTATTAATTACTGTTTTACTTGAACAAGCTCATGGTGATAAAGCAGAAAATAACTGTATAACTATCAGAAGCCTGGAAGAGGTAGAACTAATTAAAACATCAGATTTTCTACCCCTGCTCCCTACATTTTATTGAAATTTCTGCTTCTCCACTGCACATCCTCTAGTAGACTTGGTCTAGTTTATTGCTAGCCCTCAACCTGGGAATCTATGCTATTTAACTTTGTTGTGTTATACAATACAGAAGGTGAATGGAAAAATAAAAAGGAGCTTCGTGGTAAATGAGATTTGGACTCCCCCAGACATCTTCATCTAGCCATGCAAACCAACCTGCTAATGGAAACACTCAAAGTCCTGGTCCCATATCTTAGCTTCCAGATATAATGTGGTTGTGAAGTGGCAAAGGTAGGGAAAAGTATCAGTTCATTTGTAGAAACTTTGCTTGCTATTTTAATATCTGAAAACTGAAAGCTGAAATTCTAACCACTGGCGGTGAGACTGCTGTCGTGATGCTAATGTTTGAGCTGGTTCCGTTTCTACCAGTCATGTTCTCATAGAGCTATACCCCTTCAATCCCAAAGACCACACAAACATAAGATGATGCTATCACTTTCTGGAAAATAACTTGTCCCAGGTTGAATACCTAAGTGACAAAGTGACCATGTCTTCATTCATGGACAAGGTTCCTGCCAGGTCCTTCTGATAACTGAACTGATAACTACATTGCTACTCTAATTTAGTTGCTCCTTAAGTAGGTTAATAGTTTACCTTTAGGCTAAAATCAGTTTAAATAAATGTGAGAGCCCTTGCTGAAATGCCTCCCAATTCCTAACAGTGACTTAACCTCACTAGGGTAGCTGAGCCCCAGGTGTTTGCATCCTGCCTCATTTTTCTTATCAACCAGCCCACAGGGTTGTAACATGTGGTAGCTGAAACACTGTAATATTGAGGACAGTGGAAAACTGGTCTCCAGCTAAAGCTGAGCATCTCTGGCCTGCTGCTGATACCATCCTGAGGCACCGGTGGACTGATCTCAGCTTTACAAAACATTGAATAATTTTCAGGCCTGAGGACAGGCCACATGGTTTGAGCCTTTGAACTTGATGTTTTTATGTCAAGATTAGCTTTGGGATATATATGAACTGCCATAACTA
This sequence comes from Bos indicus, assembly GCF_029378745.1. NCBI lineage: Eukaryota > Metazoa > Chordata > Mammalia > Artiodactyla > Bovidae > Bos > Bos indicus. The sequence goes on from NC_091764.1 coordinate 19,759,528, forward strand.
ATTGCTTCATTTTCTGACAATGTGGCTTTAAAGCAGGAGAATATCAACTACTAGTTAAGTAAAATTGTATCCCAAATGCCTTGCATTTGCAAAATGCTTTCACATGCACTGTCTTCTCTGATTCTTCTAACAATCCAGCTGGGCAGACCAGAAGATATTTATATCCTATTTCACAGATGAAAAAACTGAGAGTTATAAGGGCTGAGAGATTTTCCCAGGGACACTGTGGAGCTGATATTTGAGCTTCTGTCTCCGCATCCAGGGCCTTACCATTGTGCTACCTGGGCTGTCTGAGACAGAGAGACCTGCAGTCAGCCAGCCAGCTGATCAGCTAAAATGGATTATGCATGGACTGGTAATCGTACCCACAATATATAGAGATTTTTCTCTTTGGAAACCTAAAATGACTAGGTAAATAATTTCACTTATTTGGTATTCATGTTGATCAAAGAATATGCAATATAGCAAATTCACAAATTAATTAACTTGAAAACTTTGGATAAGAAATCATATCCCATATTGCACAGAAGGATATTGTAATTGAAAAGTAATTTTGTGAAGATTTTCAGTTCAGTCTCCCTGAAAGACTATATTCAATATCATAGGTCCAGGTTTCAGAATTTATACAAAAAAGTTTCCATTCAGTGATCAGAAAAGCAAGCTATTTTTTGGGACCCATAGAGTCAAAGAAATGGAAACATGAACAGAACTAGAATATATTAAAAGCAACATATTAATATATGATCTTATAGAAATGAAGGAAGAGAAAGAAAGGAAGGAAGGAAGGAAGGAAGAAACTGGACAAATAGTAGAAGTATGAAATAAAAGGTTTTGTCAAATATTATTCTGTAATTTTCCCCATCTGCTAATATACCGACATTTTAACTCTGCTATTCCTAGACATCTGAAGCATGTTCTATATTCTGGTGCATTTTTGCTCCCTGAAAGCTCCCCTTTTCTTTTCCATAACCGTGGTTTCACATTTAATATGGCATTTGCATTACCAGTGGTACATTCAACCTACCATACATTCCACAATCTTAATGAATAATCCTCTTGCTTTCTCTGACAAAAACTCTAACTTTAAAGATCAGAGAGCAGGGCTTCCCTGGTGGTTCAGCAGTTAGGAATCTGCTTTGCAATGCAAGGGACACCAGATCGATCCCTGGTCCGGGACAATCCCACATGCTACAGAGCAGCTAATCCCGTGCACCACAACTGCTGAGCCAGCACTCTAGATCCCATGAGCCGCAGCTGCTGAGCTCATGCACTATAACTACTGAAGCCAGTGCTCCTAGAGCCTGCGTTCTGCAACATGAGAAGCCACTGCAACGAGAAGCTTGCACGCCACAACCAGAAGTACTCCTTGTTTCCTGCAACTAGAGAAAGCCTGCATGCAGCAAGGAAGACCCACCACAGCCAAAAAAGGAAAAGATCAGAGAGCAGAATTTCAGAGCTGTAAAAGTAAGCATAGACATTCCCTGATTCAGGTGGGTCCAGTTAATATTAAACACATAACTTTCATGCCTATATCACTAAGATATGAAGGCCCTAAAAATGGCAAATCTTGTGGTGATCATATCCATCCCCACTTCCTTTTTGTTGTCATAGCTTTCTTAGGAAAGAAGTGTTGTTGGGAAACTTAAAGAAACACAGCGATCATTAGCAGGAAAAATATTGGGAGATTTTACTTTTCACATGGTGTTTACTACACAATGGGGTCAGACACTAATCTAGATTAAACTTGATTCTATGGCACATTTTTATAAAGATTTTGAATTTATGCTTTCATTGTAGCCAAAGAAGATGTGTGATTGGTATCTCCAACTAAAACTCTACAAGTGGAGATCTACTGGTATTACTACCACAGTTCAAGGATATTGTCAATTAAGTAGATTTTTGTGGGATGCCACAAGGACCTGACTGTCAGGTTGATAAACCACAAAAGGGCAACACTGGCAACATCTTCTGGGCTCCATGCTGACAGAAGCCCAGAGATTAAACTGTCGGGGAGGTCAAACACTCTTGTGATGGTGGTCTGGAATTTAAGTGAAAGGCAGATCAGAGGGGAAATCGAGATGAACATTAGGCCTGAATCCTAAATTTCAGAATAAGAGAGGGGTGAGGGAAAATTCGCTTGGATTCTAGACCTGGTTGCAGAGTGTTGAAGAAGAAATGTGTCTTTTCAAAGTGTTCACCAAGAGAAGGAATCAATAAAGAAGATGTGTGTATCTGAACATACACATACACTCTCTCTCACACACACACACATTGGAATATTACTTAGTCATGAAAAGAATGAAATAATGCCATTTGCAGTCACCACATGGATAGACCCAGAGATTATTATACAAAGTGAAGTAAGTCAGACAGTGAAAGGCAAATATAATATGGTATCCACTTATATGTGGAATCTAGAGATACAGAGAACAAACCTATAGTTACCAAAAAGGAAAAGGGGGTATAAATTAGGAATACAGGATGAATAGATACACACTTCTATATATAAAAGAGATAAACCATAAGGATTTCCCATATAGCACAGGGAACTATATTTAACATCTTATAATAACCTATAATGGAAAAGAATCTGGAAACCAAATAACTGAATCACTTTGTTGTACACCAAAAACTAACAACATTGTAAATCGACTCTACTTCAATTAAAATAAAATAAAGTCAGGAATAAATCTGACCTGGGGAAATAAAGTTGGTAAAGGGATACGAACTTTCAGTTATCATTAAGAGCCGAGAATCTAATATATAACATAGTGAATATATATTGAATCATACAATTAAAAAATACGCCTACGAGAGTAGAACTTGAATGTTCTCACCAAAAAATTAAAATAAAATAATTGATAAAACATGTATCTTTTGGCCATCCTTTCAGAAATAAAACACGACAGGAATTCTAATCAACTGGGTGGAGTACTACAGTTGGTGGATACTACAGTTGATTAAAACTCTTCCTCTATTTTCTTGTCTGTTTATTAATTTAATTTTTTTTTTTTTAAGCTTAGGATTCTTGGCTTATCTAGAGGAACATGGAAACTCTTGGCCTAAAATGAGGTTTTTGTTAGCCACATGACATTCATCATATCACAGGAGTCAGATCAGGCTCCGATTGAAGCTAACATAAAATTTTAACAGGTATTCTAATGGTATGGGGCTTCCCTCATAGCTCAGTTGGTAAAGAATCCACCTGTGATGCAGGAGACCCTGGTTCAATTCCTGGGTTGGGAAGATCCGTTGGAAAAGGGCTAGGCTACCCACTCCAGTATTCTTGGGCTTCCCTTGTAGCTCAGCTGGTAAAGAATCTGCCTGCAATGTGGGAGACCTGGGTTCGATCCCTGGGTTGGGAAGACCCCCCTGGAGAAGGGAAAGGCTACCCACTCCAGTACTCTGGCCTGGAGAATGCCATGGACTGTATAGTCCATGGAGTGGCAAAGAGTCAGACAAGACTGAGCAACTTTCACTTTCACTTTCAATTTCAATGAATGATCGCCTGTCACAAAACTTCAGATGTCATCTCCATGGGAAATATTTCCAAATGTATAACTCAAATAGGCTCTATTTAAAATTCCCCCCATTCTGTCTAAATTATCCTCTTCCTTGTACATAAATTGGACTGTGTGCCTTTTACATCTTTATATTTTCCAACATCATTATCAGATTATCTTAAGCAGCAAATGTTTACTATGCAGTCCATGGGGTCACAAAGAGTCAGACAGGACTGAGTGACTTTCACGTCACTAATGGTATGATACTGTTATCTTCTCCAACCTTCTAAGTCTACCCCCCCTCTGCTTATCAGGGCAGCCCATTTTACAAGGGGAACAGTCTTGCCCAGGAACTTTGAATTATCCTTTGTTACTTACAGACTCTCAATGCCATGGGGTTCTGATTATTGGAAGTTTATGTATCAGTTTCATCAGAGACAGCTGGAGACAGCAGAAATATTCAAAAGTGGCTAGTTGGGGTGACAGAAGCAACCAAAGGGACACAGTCTCTGTCTGTTCTTGGTTCCCTGCCTTGGTGTCCCAGCAAACTTGTAGCAGAGAATTAGAGGAGGGCAGTCAGTTCCACACCTCTTTTAAACATTAGAAGTTCAATCTCTAAACTCAAATGTATGAAATCTTAATTTAGCAATATCACTCAATATTGAGAAGGTCTTAAATCAACCTTTGGGCCATGGATCCTGGGCAACTGCTCTAGATTTTAGCCTCAAAATGTGGGGGTTCAACACAAGACTTCATCTGGAGGTTCGCAGGCAATCGTATATGTAATTACATAGAAATGTATGGTTTTGGAACTGACAAGTTACAGGCATTGCCTAGAAGCTGATGAGAATTTGCTTTTCTACAAGTGCTGGAGTGCGTTTGTGGTGGCAGAAAGTAAGAGTGTCTGATGGGCCCTGAGAGTCTAAGGAACTCTGCTTGTATCTCACCTCTCAGGGTTATCTGTGTGACCTCTCTGGTTCCTGTCAAGTAAGGAGGTATATCAGTGTTTCCCAGCTTTCTTTTTGACTTGAACACCTCTCAGTGAGATAAATAATCTATAGAAAGTGCCTAGAAGTTACAAATAATTATTATCTGTGTGAAATGTAGATTCAAAAGGCAAGGAAGACTTCCAAATCAGTATGTCTTCAAAGAGCACTGTACACATTTTTATTCTTTTTCTTAGTATGTCTTTGTATATACTGTGCATTAGTCACCATATATTTAAATATACCATTTGGCTTTAGAAAGCATTTAAATTTTATTTTTATTTTTAAAATTGAAGTATAATACAATATTCTATTAGTTTCCGGTGTACCACATCATGATGATTTGATATTTGAATATATTGCAAAATGATCACCATGACAACTATAGTGGATATCCATAGCCATACGTAGCTACAGAATTTTTTTTTTCTTGTGATGAGGACTTTTAAGATCAACTCTCTCAGCAACTTTCAAATGCACAAAACAGTATCATTAACTATAGTTGTTGTTCTGTACATTACATTCCCATGACTTATTGAGAAAAAGCTTAATTCTCTTTAGTTTTCCTGAATTTTATTGTATGAGAAAAAGCATAATCTGCTGGTGAATCAACTAAAAATAATATTACATCATGTTTCTTTGGGGATTAAATACATATTAAAATATATACTAAAATTTTACTGCCTATTATGCATCAAACCTTGACAAAAAGCCACTTTTGTAGCTATACTTAGAATTTTAACATTTAAAGCAGTTTTGCTTTAAAAAAGAAGCTAGCTTATTTTCATAATTTTTTTCTTTTGTTTCTAAATGGTAAGATAAAAGAGAAGGCTTCAAGCTGCTATTCCCAACCACTCATCCACAAATAACACATTGAGAGTTTAGAAAGATTTTATTCCTAACAAATTATAAGTCAGATTGGATAAAATGTTATTAGGTATTCCCTTTCAACAATGATTTTTAAAGTACTAGAGGTACATTCATGCACTGTATAAATTTTTTTGATCAGATATGCAATTTATTAATTCAGTGTTGATCATTTTAAAGGAAATGTTCATAATTATCATTTTTATGCTTCTTTTCAGGATTATATGTTGCAAACCATAGAAACCTATTCTTGAAAAACTCAAACAAAAAGAGAATTGACTGGAAGGCCACGGGTGACTCACACATCAAAGGACGCTCAAGGGCCAGTTTAGAAACAGCAAGAACCTGGAAAGCTCTTGGGTTTTGTGAGCAGTAGGTAATTTAATCGTCATGTTAAGGTATCATCGCAGAGATGAATCAGCTCTGTCATTCTTTCCTGTCCCAGGAAAAGGAATTTGGTTGGCCTGTTGCAAGTCCCACGTTCACTGCTTGGTTATGGGATAGAGGGACATTGTGATTAATGTTGTTGCTGTTTAGCTGTTAAATTGTGTCTGACTCTTTTGTAGCCCGCCAGGCTCCTCTGTCCATGGGCAAGAATACTGGTGTGGGTTGCCATTTCGTTTTCTAGGGAATCTTCCCGACCCAGGGATCAAACCCACATCTCTTGCGTCTCCTGCATTGGCCGGAGGGTTCTTTACCACTGAGCCACCAGGGAAACCCTAGTCCTGTTTATACTGTGCCCACTAGGAAAGAGGTGCTGGTGCTGTGCTCAGTCTTTCAGTCATGTCAGAATCTTTGTGACCCCATTGACTGTATAGCCCATCAGGCTACTCTGTCCATGGAATTTCCCAGGCAAGGATACTGGAGTGGGTTGTCATTTCCTTCTCCAAGGGATCTTCCCAACCCAGGGATAGAATCCATGTCGCCTGCATCTCCTGAGTTGGAAGGTGGATTCTTTACCACTGAGCCACCTGCTAAGTCTCAAAGTGTCGGTACCCTCCTATAAGAAAACTGTGGTTCTATCATCAGAAGGTGCCGGGTGAACATGAACAACACATCAATATGTATACCTTTCTGTCTTGAAACAGCAGTCCCTTGGAGACGCTAAGTTATACAATTCACAACTAAGAATAAAAATTATCTTAAAGTGAAGAACAAATAAAGCATTAAACTAGTAGTATTAATCTAGATAGTAAACTGAATGAATGATTGAGTCTTGAGAGTATCCCTCTGATATCCACTGGCTGCCATGAATGGTCATCTGATAAACTGTTGGAGGCTCTAAGATGCATCTAATTTGAAAGAAAACATCTGAACAATTATTTTACTTATCAATTTTAAAACACTCCCCTCCCCCATGTATGGCAGACATTTGCCATTTCAGGCTTCTTGGCATTCATTGCATTTTCTTATGGCAATAGTATCTTAGTTTTCCATTTGTCTCATGAGAAAACAACTCCAACCCTAGCTCTAGGACTTGGCCCTGATCGAGGTCCAGTTCATTCTCTGGCCCACAAGGATTAGGTCCCATAAACCAACCTGGGCTAAAGGAAAACCAGAATATATTTTTCAAGGATTTCTAGAAAAAGAGAATCCTTGTTGTTCTTCAGCGTTTATCTGGAGTGACACTTTCTCTTTGGATGGTATGGGATGTGATGAGAGGCCTGATACTGCTGCAGCTGTTTTGCTACGACGGACATCAAGTTTGGAGTCAAAGTCGATTGACATAAGGAGGAGAGTGAAACCAAGACATGGCAGAGAAATGGAGCTGGGGCTAACTGCACCTGAAACCGTCCTTAGCCGTGGACCTAAAATGAGTGAGCCTATGTGCTTGATCAGTTATGCTACTTTGAGTTGGAGCTACTGTTATTCACGTCCTTCAGTTACTACCTTGCCAGAAAACTTTTGTGAGCTCTTGGGTCCGTGAATTACTGATTGCAAAATGCTGGATTATATGATATCTAAAACCATCTCTAGCAAAGACTTTGTACCATTAGTGTGATTAAAGACAAGTTGGAGAAATGTATGTTGGATAATTGGACCTGCATTCTGCAATGGATTTCAGCCTTATTGTTGAAGCACATTTACTATCTAGCTAGCTATTTTCAATTCAGAAAGAAGAGATTTCATAATATATTTTCCTTTTTGTATTCTCTGTGATTGAATATTTGTGGTTCTTACAACTTTTTGTAATGCATCATCTTTCTGCATAGTTTCAAGTGTTATTAATAATCTCACTTTCAGTTGTTTTCTTGGGCAACAGGAAATTCCAAAACATGGCAGGTATTAAATAATTGTATGTTTAATTAAAGTTATGATCTTATAGATAGTTTATTCCAAAACCAGTGGTTCTTAAACTCCACTGCACATCAGCATCACCTGGGTCGTTTTAGGATGTGTCTGTGGGTGCTCAGTTGCTTCAGTCGTGTCCGACTCTTTGCAACCCTATGGACTGTAGCCCACCAGGCTCCTCTGTTTGTGGGATTCTCTGGGCAAAAACACCAGAGTGGGTTGCCATGTCCTCCTCCAGGGGATCTTCCGGACCCAGGGATTGAACCCACATCTGTTATAAGCAGTTCATTACCCACTGAGCCATTTGAGAAGCACCAGTTTTAGAATAGTGGCACTTAAAAGTTCAGTGTACATCAAAATACCTGGTAGGCTTATTGAAACAAACAATTCCTGTGCCAACCTCATGAAGTTTTTGATTCAGTCGTTATGGGGTAGGAGGGAGAACCCACATTTTGCTTTTTTAACTAGTTCCTAGGTAATACTGATGCCACTGATCTGGGGACCATTACTGTAAAAATTGTTCATCCTAGATTATTTAAATCAGAATCTCCTTGGTGGAAACAATTTTTAAGACTCTCCATACTGAAGGCAATGGCAACCCACTCCAGTACTCTTGCCTGGAAAATCAATGGACGGAGGAGCCTGGTAGGCTATAGTCCATGGGGTCGATAGGAGTCGGACACGACTGAGCGACTTCACTTTCACTTTTCACTTTCATGCATTGGAAAAGGAAATGGCAACCCACTCCAGTGTTCTTGCCTGGAGAATCCCAGGGACAGTGGAGCCTGGTGGGCTGCCATCTATGGGGTCGCACACAGTCGGACACGACTGAAGTGACTTAGCAGCAGAAGCAGCAGCAGCATACTATTCTGATGGAGAACCAGGTTGAGAAACAAACAGAGAAGGCAGACTGGCTTTTGCCTCCTGACTAAGCACTTACAGAACCCTTTTATTGTCCCAATTATGTTTCATACGTGAAAGGAAATCCTTGATCCACACACACTAGATCACTAGGAAAAGTTAATAAACTCACATTGAAAAAAAAGATAGTCACTGGATATCCCTGGTGGCTCAGTGGTAAAGAATCCGACTGCCAGTGCAGGAGATACAGGCTTGATCCCTGGTCCGGGAAGATCCCACAAGCTGCAGAGCAACTGAGTCCGTGTGCCGCAACTACTGACCCTGTGCTCTAGGGTCTGGGAGCCACAAGTACTGAGCCCACACTCGGCAGCTGCTGAAGCCCATGCACCCTAGAGCTTGTGCTCTGCAACAAGAGAAGCCACTGCAATGAGAAGCCTTCACGCTGCAACGAAGAGTAGCCCCCCTCACTGCAACTAGTGAAAAGTCCCTGCACAGCAACGAAGACCCAGCACAGCCAGAAGTAAATAAAAATTAGAAAAAAAAAGACAATCACTAAAGTTGATTTTGAATCACAGGCCAAGTACCAACTATCTCTTGCCCCAAGGTGGGGAAAAAAAACTGCAGATCAACTCAAAAGAATTATTGCAATAATTTTATCAGTCAGAGTCCAATCAGGAAAACAAATCATCATGAAGATTAGCAACTGCTGGAGACTCTCAAGGAGGAGGTAGTATTATCAGAGCCTAGTGTTCAGGGTTATCTAAAGGAAGGTGAAACCAAGATGGGCTTTTTAATGACAGCTGGAGTCAAGGAGGAAATACATATGCTGCCAGAGATGATCCTCAAGGCAGAGTGGGAGAAATGACCTCCCTTCTCTCTTCCTTTCCCATCCTCTGTTCAGCATTTCTCATTGACCACATCCAGCAAAACAGCAGTTGACAAAGGAGTCTGGGAAAAACAGCGTGTGGGACAGCCCTTCTGCACATAGAGCAGAGCAGAAGAGCGGGAGGGAGAGCTGTGAGTCTGAGGACAGTCTAAGGACCAACACACTGTTCTTATTTCAGGGATGATTCAATCTCTTATTGACGAAATCATCAGAATGTGCACGTCACTTCATTTCTAACAACATTTGGAAAGTGTTAATCTCTCAGTCGTGTCTTTGTGACACTATGGACTGTAGACTGTCAGGCTCCTCTGTCCATGGGATTCTCCGGCAAGAATACTGAAATAGGTGGCCATTCCCTTCCCCAGAGGATCTTCCTCACCCAGGTATTGAACCCACATCTCCTGCATTGCAGGCAGATTCTTTACCATCTGAACTACCAGGGAAGCCCTCAAATATGATATATAGTCATATATAAATGTATAGTTTTATTAGCTATTACTAATCATTGACTTCTCAGTAAATGTTATGTCTTCTGAGAGGATTGGTTTTAGGAGTTCTTCTAATGGAATTAACTTTTTAATTAGCTTTAGTTAGGTAGATGATCCCATCTGGGGCCTGTGAGTGAATTAGCAGCTACAGCATTGTAAAATTACTGTTCTTTGGCTCACCCAACATCACTCCAACCTATGGATCACGCATTATTGGAAAGAAGTGGCTGAAAGTCAAAGCCTACATTTCACCATTTCCCTTATATTTGGGATTTTCCAAATATAATTTTTGGAAGTCAAAAATGAGGTGATTGTGCTTCTGTTGTTACTTTGCACAAGTTTGTTTATGAAATGTTTGGTTGTGAAGCATTTGTTTTTCTGCAAGAGGTGTGGTTGTTCCTAACTTCTTGAGTGTTGAGAAGCAGGACATAGACTATCCATTTTGCTTGCATGGATTGTGGTTAAGATGGTGTGTTCTTGAAACGAGCAATTGCATTTTTCCTATTTTCTAGATTTCTGATGGAGAAACAGCAGTTCCCACACGGGTTCATTGTTATACCTGGGAATCATTTCTGGAAGCTAAGACTAGATCTTGCTCCTCAAACTTTGTGTATACCTGTTTCTCTGTATTAGTCATGTTTCTGACTAGATAAGCTGGAGTGTTTCTGCATACCAGAACTTAATTAACTACAACTAAAATCTAATTAACTGCTAAACACTAAAAATATAAATGGCATTATTTCCTCTGATTTCCAGAAACATACTGCATACTGGAGATCAGAGGAGAAATAACTCCAGAAAGAATGATGGGATGGAGCCAAAGCAAAACAACACCCAGTTGTGGATGTGACTAGAGATGGAAGCAAGGTCCGATGCTGTAAGGAGCAATATTGCACAGGAACCTGGAATGTTAGGTCCATGAATCAAGGAAAGCTGGAAGTGGTCAAACAGGAGATGGCAAGAGTGAACATCGACATTCTATGAATCAGCGAACTAAAATGGACTGGAATGGGTGAATTTAACTCAGATGACCATTATACCTACTGTGGGCAGGAATCCCTTAGAAGAAATGGAGTAGCCATTATGGTCAACAAAAGAGTCTGAAATGCAGTACTTGGATGCAGTCTCAAAAATGACAGAATGATCTCTTCATTTTCAGGGGAAACCATTCAATATCACAGTAATCCAAGTCTATGCCCTGAACAGTAATGCTGAAGAAGATGAAGTTGAATGGTTCTTTGAAGACCTACGAGAACTTTTAGAACAAACACACAAAAAACATGTCCTTTTCATTATAGGGGACTGGAATGCAAAAGTAGGAAGTCAAGAAACACCTGGAGTAACAGGCAAATTTAGCCTTGGAGTACGGAATGAAGCAGGGGCTAATAGACTTTTGCCAAGGGAACGCACTGGTCATAGCAAACACCCTCTTCCAACAGCAAAACAGAAGACTCTACATATGGACATCACCAGATGGTCAACACTGATTCAGATTGATTATATTCTTTGCAGCTAAAGATGGAGAAGCTCTATACAGTCAGCAAAAACAAGACCAGGAGCTGACTGTGGCTCAGATCATGAACTTCTTATTGCTGAATTCAAACTTAAATTGAAGAAAGTAGGGAAAACCACTAGACCATTCAGGTATGACCTAAATCAAATCCTTATGATTATCCAGTGGAAGTGACAAATAGATTTAAGGGACTAGATCCAATAGACAGAGTGCCTGATGAACTATGGATGGAGGTTCATGACATTGTACAGGAGACAGAGATCAAGACTATCCGCATGGAAAAGAAATGCAAAAAAGCAAAAATGGCTGTCTGAGGAGGCCTTACAAATAGTTGTGAAAAGAAGAGAAGCAAAAAGCAAAGGAGAAAAGGAAAGATAGAAGCATCTGAATGCAGAGTTCCGAAGAATAGCAAGGAGAGATAAGAAAGCCTTCCTCAGTGATCAATGCAAAGAAATAGAGGAAAACAGCAGAATGGGAAAGACTAGAGACCTCTTCAAGAAACTTAGAGATACCAAGGGAACATGTTATGCAATGATGGGCTCGATAAGATATTAAGAAGAGGTGGCAAGAATACACAGAAGAACTGTACAAAAAAGATCTTCGTGACCCAGATAATCAGTATGGTGTGATCACTGACCTAAAGCCAGACATCCTGGAATGTGAAGTCAAGTGGGCCTTAGAAAGCATCACTACGAACAAAGCTAGTGGAGGTGATTGAATTCCAGTTGAGCTATTTCAAATCCTGAAAGATGATGCTGTGAAAGTGCTGCACTCAATATGCCAGCAAATTTGGAAAACTCAGCAGTGGCCACAGGACTGGAAAAGGTCAGTTTTCATTCTAATCCCAAAGAAAGGCAATGCCAAAGAATGCTCAAACTACCGCACAATTGCACTCATCTCACACGCTAGTAAAGTAATGCTCAAAATTCTCCAAGCCAGGCTTCAGCAATATGTGAACTGTGAACTTCCAGATGTTCAAGCTGGTTTTAGAAAAGGCAGAGGAACCAGAGATCAAATTGCCAACATCCGCTGGGTCATCGAAAAAGCAAGAGAGTTCCAGAGAAACATCTATTTCTGCTTTATTGACTATGTCAAAGCCTTTGACTGTGTGGATCACAATAAACTGTGGAAAATTCTGAAAGAGATGGGAATACCAGACCATCTGACCTGCCTCTTGAGAAACCTATATGCAGGTCAGGAAGCAACAGTTAGAACTGGACATGGAACAACAGACTGGTTCCAAATAGGAAAAGGAGTACGTCAAGGCTGTATATTGTCACCCTGCTTATTTAACTTATATGCAGAGTACATCATGAGAAACGCTGGGCTGGAAAAAGCACAAGCTGGAATCAAGATTGCCGGGAGAAATATCAACAACCTCAGATATGCAGATGACACCACCCTTATGGCAGAAAGTGAAGAGGAACTCAAAAGCCTCTTGATGAAGGTGAAAGTGGAGAGTGAAAAAGTTGGCTTAAAGCTCAACATTCAGAAAATGAAGATCATGGCATCTGGTCCCATCACTTCATGGGAAGTAGATGGGGAAACAGTGGAAACAATGTCAGACTTTATTTTTGGGAGGCTCCAAAATCACTGCAGATGGTGACTGCAGCCATGAAATTAAAAGACGCTTACTCCTTGGAAGGAAAGTTATGACCAACCTAGATAGCATATTCAAAAGCAGAGACATTACTTTGCCCACAAAGGTCCATCTAGTCAAGGCTATGGTTTTTCCAGTGGTCATGTATGGATGCGAGAGTTGGACTGTGAAGAAAGCTGATTGCCAAAGAATTGATGCTTTTGACCTGTGGTGTTGGAGAAGACTCTTGAGAGTCCCTTGGACTGCAAGGAGGTCCAACCAGTCCATCCTAAAGGAGATCAGTCCTGGGTGTTCATTGGAAGGACTGATGCTAAAGCTGAAACTCCAATACTTTGGCCACCTCATGTGAAGAGTTGACTCATTGGAAAAGACTCTGATGCTAGGAGGGATTGGAGGCAGGAGGATTAGGGGACGACAGAGGATGAGATGGCTAGATGGCATCACCTACTTGATGGACATGAGTTTGAGTGAACTCCAGGAGTTAGTGATGGACAGGGAGGCCTGGCATGCTGCAGTTCATGGGGTCACAAAGAGTTGGACACAACTGAGCAAGTGAACTGAACTGAATGGAACTGACCTATTCAACAGGTTAGTTCTTATAGTTATCAAAGATATATCTGTAACAAATTCATCTTTACTGGGAAAAAAGGATTTAATGTCACTCAAAATTGTATTTGGCAGGAAATGAGATACTTAACAAATGTTTAGATCAGTTATATACTCATATCTACCTTGAAATTCCACGTTTGTATTATCTCTACTGTGATATATGGTGAGTGGTTGGCCTTAGCCAAGTATTCATTGAGATACTAAACATGATGAAATGTTGCTTCTGTAGAAAATTTTAGCTCTATAGAATTCCAGTAAGAAATGGAGTAGTTGGCACTGTCCCCAAGTGAGACTACAAACTGTTCTTTTTTTGGCAGACTCCTTCTCTGAATTTGTATGGGAGGGTTGAGCACATGTAGAAAGAATTTGCTTTATGGGAGTACATCGGTTATTTATTGCTGCATAACAAGCTACCCCAACAGTTAGCAGCTTTAAACAACAACAATTTTTTGTGCTCACAGTACTATAGGCTAGGAATCTAGGCTAGGCTCAGCTAGGTAGTTATTTTGATCTCTGTGGATATTGCACGTTTGTCCACAGTCAGCTGTTGGCAGGTCAACCGAGAGCTGGTTGGCCTAAGATGACCTCACTCATAGGTCCAGCAGATGGTTCACTGTCAGGTTGGACAATGGAGGACACCTGGGTCCCTTGTCTCTTGCATCCAGTGGGATAGGCCAGGCTTATTCACATGGAAATACAGAGGGTTCCGGATGAGAGGAAGAAAGCGTGTAAGCTCTCCTGAGGCCCAGACTAGGAGCTGGCAGAATGTTGCTTCTGCAGCATTCTACTGGCCAAAGCAACAGATAGTGTGAAGAAACCCACCTCTCTCTCTTAAGGAGAGAATCTGCTAATTCACATGGCAAAGGGGTATGGACACAGGGAGGAGCAGATATCGTGATGAAAATATTTTTGCAAGCTATCAGAGAATTATATCTAGTATGAGGTGGCTTGACAGATCAATAAGTGTCTTAGTTTCTTATGGCTGCTGTAACAAATTATCACAAACTCAATTACTTAAAAACAACATACATTTACTCTTGTTCAGTTCTGGAAGTCAGACATCTGCAATCAGTTCACTAGCTGAATCAAGGTATTAGCATTCATCTAAAATTATATAAGACAATGTCATCTCTGCCATGGGCAAATTTGGCACTAACAGAATATAGGCATTATAGAACACTTATATTCCACATATTCCACATTCTTTCATTCATTCCATAGCATTATGAGCACCCAAAGGGCAGACATTACTATGCTAATCTAGGTTCTAGAGATATACCTGTGAATAAGAGTTTACATTTTAAGTTGTTCTGTCTAGTATGGCAGCCAACAGCCCCATGAAGCTATTGAACATTTGAATGTGGCTAATGAGAACCTGAAATGTGGCTCATTTGAATTTCAATGTGTTGCCAATATAAAATAAACCCTGGATTTTGAATACTTAGCATGAAAAAAAGAATGTTAAATATTTCTTTAAATTTTTATTGTTTGCAATTGAAATGGTAATATTTGAGATATACTGAGTTAAAGAAAATATATTACTAAAATTACTAAAATTTCTTTATATATATATTTTGGTGTGACAACTAGACAGTTCAAAATTACAAGTGTGACACTTGCATTTATGATTCACAGTATATTTCTGTTATCACAATCCTGGGGGTTATGAGAACAGAATAAATGAAATACCAATAAACAGACTGAAAATAAAATCTAGTGATGCATTAGAGAGTATATGAGTAGGCTTCTCTAGATTGTGTGGTCAAGGAGGAACTAGTTTGACTTCTGCTGGGATCTGGTTACATGAAAGTGTCAGTCATGGAAAGAGTTTTGGGAAATATTTTCTAGGTAGAGGGTTTTTTTCCAAGTGCAAAGCCCTAATGTGTGGGGAAGACGTTTGGTTGGTAAGAGGCATTTTACTTCTTTATAATAATTCACTGAGGAAAGAGGATAAAAGAGTTAGATAACATTGGAATGGCAGGAGTGGTGCAACTCATCTTAAAGACAACGGACTTAAGAATTTTGAGTCTTGAGCTCAAACTCAAGAGTTTTGTTATTCAACTGCTTTTGAATTCTTGAATGAGATCAATAATATTTGAAGGAGAAAAAAGGTAGGAGGAATATTACCAATGTTGCTGTGTGAACTGGGCAAGTTATGCACTTCTTTGCCTCAATTTTCTCATCTGTAAAATGGGAATGGTAATAATTGTACTAACCACAAAAGCTTTTGTGAAGATTAAATGAGACGTTGCATGTACGCACCTCCTAAATGATACATGCTGGCTATGACCAGACTTGATTCCATATAAAGTTATAGCATCAGAGATATGGGTATATATTACTTGAATTGCTTACAGAAATGCCTTTATAGGAATATAATGAAATATGTTCTCAGGTTCACTGATGGTAGCTCTGTGTATAGTATTTTTGTTTATTCTATGAGACCACATTTGCCTAACAGTTTATTAAACATTCCTTGTATGTGTCCATGTGAAAAATTTCTGAGAATTTAGTACAAAGAAAATGTGTCTCCTGATGAGTTAGTATATATCATTTTAGACAATAAGAACTTAAAAAAAGGTTTAAAAAGCAAAAAAGAAAAAAGAATCTCATAATTTTCTCCCTTTCATATTGTATTGGCTGACAAGATTCTCAGTTATTTCTATGTGGTTTTGGGTTAGTGTAGGCTTATGAGATTTATGATATAATTACTTTCCATACGCCAAATATATTGTTAATAGACTTTCTTTCATTACTGTAATAGTTTATGACATGTGCATTTTATTATATACTACCTTAAATCATTTTAAAATAATTTAAGTCTAAATTAAATAAAATATATAAAACATTGTTTCTACGAGAAAATGCATTCCAAGTTTCACAGACCCAAGTTATAAAAGAATGTTTGGAACATGGCCCATTTACAAGTTCAGGAGTTCCTCATATATTTGTGGGATATTCTAAAATATCTTATTAGATCTTTTCCCTAAAAGATTTATTTCCTAAAAAAAAGAAGCAAAAGAAGACCCTATTTTTTTGGATGATACATGTTAAGTTTTAAAATAAAGAAGCTATGTGAATTTATATATGACTAAAAATTATTTTTTAAAGATTTTTTTTTGATGTGGACTATTTTTAAAGCCTTATTTAATTTGTTACAATATTGCTTCTGTTTTATATTTTGTTTTTTTGGCCATGAGGCATGTGGGATCTTAGCTTCCTGATGAGGGATCAAACTTGCACCCTCTGCATCAGAAGACGATGTTTTAACCATTGGACTTCCAAGGAAGTCCCTGGATAAAAGTTATTATTTGTTGAAGATAAATAAAGTCAACATAACATTTTTTTTAAATCTAAGGATATCTTTTCCAGAATTCTTTCATTCATTCATTCATTCAGTAGGTGCTTATCAAAGGCCTATCTTGTACTAGGGCTGTAAATATAGAGATCAATATGTCTGTGAGATGCCAGATAATGAAAGGCCTTATATGGTAGACATACTACAGAGTTAAAATTTCATCCTTGAGGTAATGTGGAAAGTATTTTAGGCACAGAAATGGCATGATCAGATTTGGTTTTTAGAATGACCTTTGACAGCTTGTTTTAGAGATGAATTGAGTGGTGATGAGGAAATGGGGGCAAGTGAGTAGGTGGATCATACACAGGTGGACCAAATAAAAGGCTTTTTCATAATAACCAGGAGAAATATTTTGAGAGCAGCAGTGAGCATGGGGAAAATGGGCCAAATACAAGAAATATTTAGAAAGTAGAATTGAAAGGATTTGGCAGAATAATCTGGAATGACTGAAGTTTCCAATGTGGATAGATAATACTGGTATTCATGGGGACAGGGAGTCAATGATGTGAATATTGGTGGGATTTAATACAATGCAACTGATTTAGGGCATGCTGAAATGGCAGGATAGCTGACGTGTTTGTGGATTTATTGATGGAGACCAAGATTTGGGAGACGTTAAATCAATACTCATTGAAGGCATAGGAGTATATAAGATTTCCTAACAGAGTATGTAGACAGAAAAGACTGTTGACAATGGAGCCTCGGGGAATAATAGCATTTACGAGAGATGCTTTCAGTGAGAAGGGGTAAGTAGGGGAAATCCAGGGAATGTGGTCTTCCAGGGAGAGAGTTTTAAGAACGGAGTTATAATGCCAAATGCCAGAGAGAGGTCAAATAAGATAAGGGATGAGAAGAATACTTTGACATTGCAATTAGTATATGGTATCAGAAACTGGCAAGAACAAGTTTAGCAGAATAGAGGGTATGAAAACCGAGTCACAGTATGAAAAATGAATGAGAAATGAAGAAGTGGAGACAATGAGTTTAGACTTTAGTTTCCGAATGGAAGGAAAGAATGTGATTGTTATAGGGGGATAAAAGGATGAGCCAGGATTGTTTTAATATTGGGACTGATGGCTGTAATTTTACATTGAGTAAACCTACAAGTGAAGAGGGGGTATTTGATGGCAAAAAGCCCCCTAGGGTGTGACGGGGATGGAATTTACAGTGCAGGTGGAGGAGAGGTACTTTTTCATTTTCATTTTGCTGAAACTTCATACAGCTCCACAACAATAGGGTAACTTATATGTGTCCTTCATCAATTAGTAATCTTCATTTATAACCAATGGGAACTTCAAGAAATGATTCATTTTCATTACGCTCTCAAAAAAGAATAATACCTACAGTCATGGCCCTCGTAAAGTCTGCAGAGTTCCGTTTTCCCTCTACTTATTCTTCAGATTTTATGTCCCATCAGGACTTGTTCTCCATTAATTCAACCAAAATTGCACTTGCTGTCAGGGATATGATGATGAATGAACGCAGTGCTGGCTTCTGAGACCCTGCAGAGGCCCACAGGCCCGAGCTAGGAGTACTCTCAAGGTGCTTGTGATTGCTGCTGGCAACGGCAACATGACCGTGACATACTGACGACAATGATACGGTCCTCTGTTTGTCCGTTTAGTATGATAGTGACAAAAGAAAGTGCCCACTTGTACTTTGCACATGCTGTTAGAACTTCCACCAAACAGTCCTGTAGAATTCCTCTTATGGAAAGAAAATGGAGAAGTACTGCTGCTGCTGCCGCTGCTAAGTCGCTTCAGTCGTGTCCGACTCTGTGCAACCCCATAGACGGCAGCCCACCAGGCTCCCCCGTCCCTGGGATTCTCCAGGCAAGAACACTGGAGTGGGTTGCCATTTCCTTCTCCAATGCATGAAAGTGAAAAGTGAACGTGAAGTCGCTCAGTCGTATCCGACTCTAGCGACCCCATGGACTGCAGCCTATCAGGCTCCTCCATCCATGGGATTTTCTAGGCAAAAGTACTGGAGTGGGGTGCCATTGCCATCTCCGCCATAGATGGCTAGTAAAGCACAAATCAGTTCTTCATACAAAATGCTTTCAAGGGCATCAGTTTTTTTTTTTTTCTGCTATTAATTAGATATCTTGAGGGTAAGGCTATTTGTCTAATACAATCCTTTCAAGATAAGCTACACTGGGAAATACACAGTGCTTAGGATTCACAGCAACTGGAGTCAACTAGTTGTAAATAGCTGTGCAATTTACTAGCTGAGAGACCTTGAGCACAGAAGGCCTGGTAGGCTGCAGTCCATGGGGTCGTGAAGAGTCGGACACGACTGAGAGACTTCCCTTTCACTTTTCACTTTCATGCATTGGAGAGGGAAATGGCAGCCCACTCCAGTGTTCTTGCCTGGAGAATCTCAGGGATGGGGGAGCCTGGTGGGCTGCCGTCTATGGGGTCGCAAAGAGTCGGACACAACTGAAGTGACTTGGCAGCAGCAGCAGCAGCAGAAGATGAAGGTAAGACCTGTCCTGCCCATTCGTCTACTTCTTTATCTATCTATCTACCTACCTACCTGCTGCTGCTGCTGCTAAGTCGCTTCAGTCGTGTCCGACTCTGTGCAACCCCATAGATGGCAGCCCACCAGGCTCCCCCGTCCCTGGGATTCTCCAGGCAAGAACACTGGAGTGGGTTGCCATTTCCTTCTCCAACCTACCTACCTACCTACCTCCATTATCTATTAATAGCAATCCAATAAATGTAAACATTCTTTGTAACTTAAAAACTCTGGGCCCATGGTTTGAAAGGGTTCATGCCTAAACTTTTTCATTTAGGAAAGAGAATAACTTCCCAGTTCTTCCTAAACAAACTTGAGCTGGGTTTCTGTCCTTTGTAACAGAAAGAATCCTGACTTACACAGTCATCTCCTACAGAATTCAGGCACCTGCATTATCTGACAGCTCATCTGAATCAGATGAATAGCAGCAAAGGGGCACAAGGAAACCAACAGGAATAAAATGGCTTCTGGGGGCCATCCCAGAGGCAGGAGCTTCCCCTCAGGACCATCTCTTAAAAGTGCAAGGGTGACCGTGGGAACTGACCATACATGTGTGATACTGGCTGGGAAGATAAGAACAAGACTGTAACCACACCCTTCATGCATATACTCAGACTGGATCTCTGACTGGGGAAGGACCAGATCTTCTGGACCCTATGGAACACTGGACTGTTCTTGTTATTGGTAGCAAGAAATTCTCTTCACATTTTTAAAGTTCAAGATTATTCTTGGAGGAAATAAACATGTGTATCAACTTGTAAAGTTAGGAATTCTGGTTGATTCAGGGGAGCAGAATAGAAGTTTGAAGAAAATGCAATCAGGTTTCCTTGTAGTGAATTAGCAGTTACAGTCTTGTTCAACGGTCAGTTGAGAAGGAACCATCCATGAGGGGTGGATCTCTTAAGAAACTAAATACCTTTGCTACTCAGGTTACTATTTCAGGGGACATTAATGATTGACAGTACAAGGAGAATGATCTGAGTTATACATCCTTCTGTAATTAAAGTTTTCTTTTGCCTTCTCTTGATTTCTGTGACTTGATATGTATTGGTCAACTTTACCATGTCTTCATTTTTGGGTTTGGGAATTGGGAATAATATCGACAGCTTCTGTATTTTGCAAGAGCCTAGATCCTAGATATTAAGTCATAGGGCATTAACTTTTGCTAAGCACCTGGCAAAACAAACCCACATAGATGCTTAATGAACAACAGCCTTTGCCCTGAGCTTCTTGGTCCCATAAGAAGGCTTTCCACCCTCACATCCATCGAGTAAGATGTAGTTTAATCAACCTACCATTAACAATGTTGCTTCCTACTTTTGGAAGCTTCATCTCTTTCCACATCACTGAAATAAGAAAATATAAATATTTACAAAGAAAATACAATTTCTCAATAAAAAATGGTTTATATTGAATTAAATGATGATTATGCATGAATACGTTAGGACTTGATGCCTATTTTTCTTCAGATATGCCTATTTTTTTTTAATGCCTAGCCTAGTTTCATGGTTCATATAAATAATATTTACCAAGCAGCTACAGCCTTTAGAAAGCTGTGTGCTTTAATCCTTCTGTCAGCTTCACCTCTGCAAGTTCTGTCTTATGTTCAACAGAGAGTGGGGCTGTTTTGATCAGTTTATCTCACGTGAGCATGAACAGGAGGGGTGGTTAAGAGTGAAGACTCTGAAATCCTACAGAGCAGCATCCAGACGCAAGCTCTGCTTTATTCTGATTTTGAACCTGGGCAAGTGGCTTCAACCCTTTAAGCCTCCATTTCTTCATCTGTAAAATGAGGATTACTCAAACCTCCTCGCTGTTGTAAGATTAAAGAAGTTAATATAGGCAAATAGTTTAGCTGGGTGCCTTCCACAGAGTAATCACGGATGACTACTGCTGTTATCATTTATGGCTTTTTTCAGAAAATAATGGGATTTTGTCTCTAGGTTAAATCAGTGGTTCTCAACTGTGAGATGGTTTGGCCCCCTTTATCCCGCCCCCATCTGGGGACATTTAGTGATGTCTGTGGACACTTACGGGCTTCCCAGATGGTTCAGTCAGTAAAGAATCTGCCTGCAATGCAGGGGACTCAGGAGATGTGGGTTTGATCCCTGGGCTGAGACAATCCCCTGGAGAAGGGTATGGCAACCCACTCCAGTATTCCTGCCTGGAGAACCCATAGAGAGACGAGTCTGGTGGGCTACAGTCTATAAGGTCACCAAGAGTCAGACATGACTGAAGCGACTGAGCGTGGACGTGTTTTTTTTGGTCTCACTTCATAAGAGTGGGGAGGGGAGGCTGCTATTGACATCTAGGGCTATGTTTGGTTTCTCAACATTCTACAACACACAGGTAATCCCCACCCCTCACGTTCCACATTTCAGCAAAGAATTATCTGGTTCATAATGTCAACAGTGCTGGGGTTGAGAGCCCTGAAGTAAATGGAAAGGAATCCTTCCATAGATGAGTCATGAATAAATCCTAATCTTGAAACCAGTCTACCAACAACTGTTTGTTGATCTTCTGCTCCAGGTATAATATCATTGCCTTCCAGCAGTGGAGCTTTTTACAGTTTATGTGACATCTTCACACATATTAATCTATTAACTCTGACAAAAACCCTAAAAAACCCAAGCAGGACTGGAATTAACCATCCACTTCCTTATTATTTTTTTTTTTCTTTTGCAGATGAGGAGTTAGGCTGAGAGGCTGACTTTCTCACAAAAGCACAGATGGTAATTAAACCCAGATGCTCTGAGTTTCAAATACAGAGCTTCTGCCACTCTCACGAGCCCAGCATTGCACTTCTGTGAGGAAGGCAGGAGACATTTTAGACACGGTTCCTCCTCTAGGATTCTTAATCAATTGTTAAAGAGATTTACACCCATGAACACTTATTTATACCTATTGGGCTATAATTGGTACACATCGCCATCCCCTCCCCATCCTTCAGTAGAGAACATTGCAATACAGCTAACCTGAAACCAGAGTGGTTTTTTTCCTCCTGAGTCTTAGAGGGCTCTTTTGCAACATAAATGTAGTTACTTGTCTGCAAAACAAGGGTGCTACCCTTCTTTACAATCTGTACTTTTATAGCATATGCCATCATGTTCCCTTTCCCCAGCAGTCCTCCTACAGAGCCCAGATGGTGCCTGGCCTGCTCCTGCAAACTTCTGATTGCCTCTGTTTCTTTTTCATACTCGTCCTCTTCTGAGCCGTGAGAAGCTGAGGTTTATCCATACACATCCAACTTGAGGCCCAGATGTTAGAATATTCCAAAATGCAACCAGTTTTGACATGTTAACTTTGGTCTCAGCTCAGCGGCTATCAGCATGTTAGCACCTGCAGATTATTTCATGAGGTTCTGGAAAGCACTGATTTTTAATTCAGATTTTATGATAGTCATAGGAATTTATTTTTGAAAAATGAGAAATGTAATGCCCAGTCATTGCATAGCTGCTGGATATCTCTAAAGAACAATGTACCTTTTTCTTTGCACACGTTTGTTTATGCTGTCAAATTAGCTCGGTTATTTTGACAAATGAGTAAAACTGATTCTAGCTGACAGTCACAGAGAAGTTTTAATACCTAAGCTATTAAAAAAAGGAGCTCAAATACCAAGTAATAATCCTTACTGCTGAGGGAATAAACAATTTGTGATTAATTTAGTGCATAGTTATTATCAAAAAGTTATCAAAAGATGCTTAGAAAACTTTTTATGAGGAGTTCTTTGATGATGATAATAAAATTTGTCCTTGTATTTCTTATTCAAATATGTGTAGCCATTATCAACACAAACATTAGCAAATATTATATCAGTATATGACACTTTGAGAGATAATATATAAAGTTTAGAGCTACTTGTACCCAAACAGGGAGGTTTTTGTTTGTCCCTATGTTTCCTTCTCCGACTTGGGAAAATATACCTTAATTAAAATCATTGAAAGTTCAGTGTTGCTTCAGACATTTTCAAGATAAATGACTGGGAAAGATACAGACCCTCCAAGCCTGTCTTTCTTCCTGCCTAAGGACACGCAAGGACTTGAAGTATAAAACACAATCCTTGATTTATTTTACTTGAGTGACTTTGGAGGTTACTCAGAACTTACATGCTCCATAAAAGACAGAACTGAAAGTGTACAAGATGCAATTCAAGTGGAAACTACTGGCTAGAAATATTTTCCAGACTCTGCCCCTGACTCTCGTGGGGGGCTGTTAAATCACCCTTGGAGCTAATCACATAAAGACATGCTAAGTTACGCCAGTGCTGAAGGATACACATGCTACTTCTCTCTGAGCAGTCCTTCTTTATGTCATTCCCCTGATCAGAGCCCTTGCATTGCTTCCCATTAAAGCTTTAAAGGCTTTAATCCCTAACATGTCATATTCACATCTTTCTAGATCTGGTCTCTGACTGGCTCTCCAGTCTCAGCT
This sequence comes from Bos indicus, assembly GCF_029378745.1. Classification (NCBI taxonomy): domain Eukaryota; kingdom Metazoa; phylum Chordata; class Mammalia; order Artiodactyla; family Bovidae; genus Bos; species Bos indicus. The sequence continues at coordinate 19,783,439 of NC_091764.1, forward strand.
GACACCACCCAAACAGGCAGGAGTATGCAGGAAACTGCTAGCAGTTGACTTAGCAAATACTTGTGGAGTGCCTGATCATTCATAGGCATAGGGCTTGGCACGGCTGGCTGTTATCAGAGTGTGAAGAAGGAAGCAGGGCATGGGGGCAATGCAGCACTGGGCAGGGCTCTAGGCACCAGTTCTAGAGGCCTTGTGTGTTAGGAGAAGGATCTTGAACTTAATTTTATTGGTGATAGGTAGTCCCTAAAGCCAGGCTTCAATAGTATGTGAACTGTGAACTTCCAGATGTTCTAGGTGGATTGAGAAGAGGCAGAGGAACCAGAGGTCAAATTGCCAACGTCTGCTGGATCATCAAAGAAGCAACAGAGTTCCAGAGAAACATCTACTTCTACTTTATTGACTATGCCAAAGCCTTTGCCTGTGTGGATCACAACAAACTCTGGAAAATTCTTAAAGAGATGGGAATACCACACTACCTGACCTACCTCTTGAGAAATCTGTATGCAGGTCAGGAAGCAACAGTTAGAACTGGACATGGAACAACAGACTGGTTTCAAAGAGGGAAAGGAGTATGTCAAGGCTGTATATTGTCACCCTGCTTATTTAACTTATATGCAGAGTACATCATGAGAAACGCTGGGCTGGAGGAAGCACAAGCTGGAATCAAGATTGCCAGGAGAAATATGAATAACCTCAGATGTGGAGATGACACCACCATTATGGCAGAAAGTGAAGAAGAACTAAAGAGCCTCTTGATGAGAGTGAAAGAGAAGAGTGAAAAAGTTGGCTTAAAGCTCAACATTCAGAAAACGAAGATCATGGCATCCGGTCCCATCACTTCATGGCAAATAGATGGGGAAACAGTGGAAACAGTGGCAGACTTTATTTTTTGGGCTCCAAAATCACTGCAGATGGTGATTGCAGCCATGAAATTAAAAGATGCTTGCTCCTTGGAAGAAAAGATATGACCAAACTAGATAACATATTAAAAAGCAGAGACATTACTTTACCAACAAAGTCTGTCTAGTCAAAGCTATGGTTTTCCCAGTAGTCATGTATGGGTATGAGAGTTGGGCTATAAAGAAAGCTGAGTGGTGAAGAATTGATGCTTTTGAACTGTGGTGTTGGAGAAGACTCTTGAGAGTCCCTTGGACTGCAAGGAGATCCAACCAGTCCATTCTGAAGGAGATCAGTCCTGAGTGTTCACTGGAAAGACTGATGCTGAGGCTGAAACTCCAACACTTTGGCCACCTGATACAAAGAAGTGACTCATTTGAAAAGACCCTGATGCTGGGAAAGATTGAAGGTGGGAAGAGAAGGGGACAACAGAGGATGAGATGGTTAGATGGCATCACCAACTCAATGGACATGAGTTTGAGTAAACTCTGGGAGCTGGTGATGGAAAGGGAGGCCTGGTGTGCTTCCATCCATGGGGTTGCAAAGAGTCAGACACAACTGAGAGACTGAACTGAACTGAGTCCCTAAAACATTTTAAAATAACTTTAGAATGAATTGCTTTGCAAGGACTTAGTTTATATGGTGGTGACAAAGGCAGCATTCTCAGCATTAGAGTTTAAAAAGAAATGACTTGCCAACATAAAGACATAAAATAATTTTCCAGTATGACCTCTTCTTGGGCATCAATTAATTTACTGAACAAATGTTTATTGAGAATTTACCAAAGACAGGCACAGGGATATGTACTCACACTACAGTATAGAACTACATATTCTGATCCCCTTGCCATGGAGCATGCAATGGGATGGAGGTCAAATAACCAAGCAAATGACAAATGATGGTATGTGTTAAGAAAAACACAAGCAAGGAACTATCCCTATTCCTCAAATAGGAACTAACAAGGAGGGTTCCTATTGTGACAAATTACTGGGAAAGACCTGACTGGGAAGGTGATATTTAAGCTGAGGCCTGAGTGATAAGCAAGCGACCATTCAAGGAGAGCAAAGTTAAGCATTCCAAGAAGAGGGGAAAGCTAGGGGAGGGCTAGATATGGTTGTAGAGCTGAGAGATCAGTGTGGCTGGATTCTATAGGGTGAGTGAGGAGGAATAAAGCATGAAAGGAAATTGCAAACACAAAAGCCAGAATATGAAGGAAGTTGTAAACTGTAGTCCTAGTGTTCATTGCTCAGTTGTGTCTGTCTCTTTGCAATCCCACGGACTATAGCCTGTTGGGCTACTCTGCCCATGGAATTCTCCAGGCAAAAATACTGGAGCGGGTAGCATTCTCTTCTCCAGGTGGGGGATCTTCCTGACCCAGGGATCGAACCCGGGTCTCCTGCATTGAAGTTTGGATATTGTTTTCATTTTCTCTTTGGGGACAGGATGCAGGGTCTTTTAAACACAGTTACATAGGAATTTTTACCTGAATTGTCCTAAATATGTGTATTTCCATAAGTACTTAAAAACATTAAAAATAGAGAACGATTGTAATTATTTTTCTGTGAAAAACAGTTAAAATATTTATAATTTTAAAATGATCTATTTCATCTTTTGGATAAAAAAGGAAAAAAAAAAACTATTATTGGATAAAACAGGAAAAATAACCACCGTTTTAACTGATCTTCTAGGAAAAAGCTAGTAATGTCTTAATCTTCCAGCTGATCATTGTTTGCTAAGAATATAAAAGGATTTTGACTTTCAGAAGAGATTTTCTGAGAAAGTTTTGGTTATCCAGTCTGAAGGTTATATCTTTCTTCTGTAAACTACCAATCAATTTCACTCTCTAGTGTATGTCATACTTGACAGAGAAGACAATTCTGTGAAGCTGATTCCTAAGTCAGGAGGCTGATACCATTTACAGCACAGCCTCTTAGATACGGTTTCATTCCCTTTAGTGCAGTAAGGTGTTAGGTCTAATGATGCAGTCTGGACCATTGTAATTTTGACCATGGCAGGGTTCTAAGTACAAGTTATAGGTAGACTGTAGATTTCAAAGTGACTTGAGAAATAGTTTTACAAGTCTTATTTCCTTGAATGGCACTCCCCCCAAATTCACATATTAAAAACCGTGGTTGCCTTTTCTATTAACTGGATAACACTTATAATGATTCCAATATTTGGAGCAAATAATTGGAGCAAATCTTAAGGTTGTTTGAAAACTAAAAGGCCACTTAGACAAATAAAAAACTCATTTACCGATGTCTGATATGTAATACAGAGTGTAAAAGACCAGTGACTCCAGCTTGTCACTAAGAGCTGAGTAAAAATTACCTGCCATCGGATTTAAAGCTGTGTTGCTCCTGCTGCTAAGTCACTTCAGTCGTATCCGACTCTGTGCAGCCCCATAGACTGCAGCCCAACAGGCTCCACCGTCTCTGGGATTCTCCAGGCAAGAACTCTGGAGTGGGTTGCCATTTCCTCCTCCAATGCATGAAAGTGAAAAGTGAAAGTGAAGTCGCTCAGTCGTGTCCGACTCTTCGCGACCCCATGGACTTCAGCCTACCAGGCTCCTCCGTCCATGGGATTTTCCAGGCAAGAGTACTGGAGTGGGGTTCCATTGCCTTCTCCTTAAAGCTGTGTTAGTGTCCAGCTAACTTTATAACCAAGCTATTAAAGCATATGAAAAATGACAACATGCTTGATATTCTTTTATCCCAAACATTCTCCCAGGATTCTTTCATTCTCTTTGTTTCAAAAATGTGCTTACACTGAGAGAACTTTATTCTTTTGTCACTTCTCTATCAATGAGATTCCGGTTTAACAATATATTGGAATTATAATAGAGTTAATACGAGCTGTCCTGTATATGAGTTACATAATATGCTGAGTAGATCCCTACAAAGCCATACTTATCTAATTATAATGAGACCAACTCCTTGAAGAACACATGTTTGTGTCTCATATAACTAATTAATGAAGACTGAAATAATTGATGGTGAATGTAACAGAAGTATACCAGTAGATACTGAAGTTTATCTCCTTTTTCACCATTGGCTCTTTATTGGTAGTGCTAATATTAATTGAATAATGTGACCAAACTATAGCTTCATTTATATTTTTTATCCAAACGGTGCAACATTCCTACAGGACACAGTATATAAGATTGAAAATTTAAAAAAATAATGAATGGTGGATTACTGTAGAAAATTAAAAATAATATCAAATAGTCATTTTTGAATCCGTTTCTTAAGTTTCCAGATCATGGTAGTCTCTTTTCATGGGTAAGTAAGTGTTGTCTAAGAGTCTAAGCTCAGTTTATTCATTTTTAAATGACTGGACCTTTCACTTTCATTAAGCTTGACACAAAAAGACTGCACTGATTGATCCTTCCAGAAGGGAAACAATCTTCATTTCCACGAAATAAATTCTAAGACCTCCCTTTTGCAGCAACACAATAGCATCAGCTGGTTAACTAGGCCTGTGGATATCTTTGTAAATACAATGTTGGATGAATGAATTTTTAATAAAGTTGAGAATAAGAGATAAAGATAAAAATAAGAAAAATTAAAAAGAATGATACGTTTTATGAATTATGGACCCACCAATGGTAAATAATAAAGCCGAGTTAGCTGAGAGGCAAAATAGGATGGAGATTCCCATAGCTGTAAGGAAATTTTATAAGAATGACATTACAGTTTATGTTCTGAAAAGCAGTGAGAGATAAATGATGAATAGTACCAGTATCCAGATTCCCTAGGAAACCACAGGTCAAGGGTTTTTGAATGAAATGAGTGTTTGTCCCTCCACATTTTTAATCTTTCCTTTCCCATTCAGTATTGGGATTCCTTTCCAAGTAAATACTCAGCTAATTGAAGTCAAAAAGCTTTTAGCAAAGGTACAACTCTGTGACTGGAATAAAATCTAAGAACTTTCCTCAAATAGTTACATATACATCAAGATCTTATATCTTTTTAACTGTGTTAGATTGAGTTTTCTAAATTTGCCCATTTCTTGGAAAAATCTTATTGGATTTATGCAGATAGTTTTCAAAAATAATATACTCCATAGTCTTTTGTAGTTGTTGGAAGTAATAGGAATTTATCTTTTTCTCATTTTAAGCTACTCTGTATTTTTCCTTCTGAGGGAGATAGAACAGGCTATAGTTATCAATCTTCTTCCTTTTTTTTTTTTTTGCCTTTTTTTGGATGGGTGAAGGGAGAGTTATGTGAGTTTCTGTATATGTCTTTGGCTTATAGCACAGAGATAATGGATCACCTTTTCTGAGGGCCTGACTCCCACATAAATATATATATGTATAGCTTCATCAATACCTGCTTTACTGAAAAGGAGACCTTAATTCATCTCTTAAACTTTTATCAGAATGGCTATGACCCTAGGGAAGATGATTATTGCCAAATACTCATTGTTCAAACAGAAATACTTTCACAATAATATAAGGTAGGAATGAAAAACTTGAATGGTATATAGTTCTTAAAGGAAAACTAGTTTAGAAGCAATGAACAATTTAAACTTACATTTTCAGATTTTATTAAATAGTTTAATAAGAACATTGAAAAGTCACAAGATATTGCAATTTTTTTCTTTTATTGATGGGTTAAAAAATGCATCTCTGTGGAGGGAGGCGATGTGTGTATAATTATGGCTGATTTGCATTGTTGTATGGCAGAAACCAACACAATATTGTAAAGCAATTGTCCTGCAATTAAAAAATAAAGTAAAAAAAAAGAAAAAAGAAGGAAAAAATGCAACTCTGAAAACTTGACCTACTTACTTTACAGTCTGAGATGGAGATAACAAACTTCATGAACTTTTGATTCTCTGTTATTCTCAAATAAGCCGCAATTTAATTATGAGTAATTACAAAATTCACACACTTGTGCTGAGTACGAATTATATAAGATTTATAGAACTAAGGGAATGAACACAAGTACTGTGCACAATCTCATGGTAGGTAAACTGTTACATTTTCTTTTTTCCAGATCAGTTTACGTGGTGTAACTATAGCTTTGCTTTATCTACCTTTAAACTCAATTCACCCAACGGTAGAGGATCTGAATTGGTAATACAGTCTAGACAACAGATAAGATCGTGTCACGTGGTACAAATGGAGGCTTCCATTCTCTTTTTTAAAGAAACCTCTTAAGACAGGCACTTGACTTAAAGACATTTTTGCACACCACAAGCCCAAGGCATCGTTTGTAACCTGTGGTGACAAATCAGATTATTTCAAGCTGAGAAACATTTTCTCCTATAGGATAAAGACAATTTTATTTGTGGACAAAATGCCCTATGGAGAGGCTGTTAATCAGATCACCCATTATCACAATCATCAAATGCATGCAACATCCAAGTCCAATTAGTGGAAGATGGGACCATGTGGACGTCTGTCAGAATGGCATGCTAAGAAGATAACGCTTGTGTCTTCAGTTCAAGTGCTTTGAGTTCAAGCATTAAGCTTCTCAGTACCTTTGTGAACTAGGTAAGCAATTTCCTATGCTCCATTTTCCCTTTGTGCCTCAATATATCCAAGGTAAGACTGCTGCTGCTGATTATCTTTGAATGTGTAATGATAACTATGAATTTAACATGTCTAAGTTTCCTCTGGAGGGACCATAGCTCATTCTATGTTTTACGGGATGTCTTAATGAGGAAAAGACCCACATCTCTTCATTATATCACTTCTACTGTGCTTGTTAAAGTGACCTCATTCAGAAAGCAAGTGCTCAGGCAAAGGCAGCTTTTATCACAGACATACGTGAGGATGCTTTCTGTGAGCTCTCTGCTGAATGTGGGGGAGGTGAAGCACTTTTGACACAAAAGGTCAACTCAGGTGACTTTGCCCTCGCACTTTCTTTCTAGCTGCCTGTCTCTGCCTGTCTACTGTTTAGGGAGGAGCTGGGAGCCGGCAAGAACCAGTGGCCATGTGGCCATGATGGTTTTGTACCTGTATGCTCAGGGGTGTCAGCTATATGAAGGGAATATGTTGTAGGGCAGCAAAAGAATGCTTTGCTTAGATGTGTGGCTCAGGTAGTAAAGATTCTGCCTGCAATGCAGGAGACATGGATTCAATCCCTGGGTTGGGAAGATCCCCTGGAAAAGGGAATGGCTACCCACTCTGGTATTCTCACCTGGAGAATTCCATGGACAGAAGAGCCTGGTAGGCTACAGTCCATGGGATCTCAAAGAGTCAGAAGTGACTGAGCAACTAACACGTTCACTTTTTCTCATAAATAGGTGAAAATGTTTTTGAGCTCAAAGGGAAGATGCAGGGCACAGATGTTGTATAATTCTGTATAATATCATACAAGTCAGAGAATGCTGAGCCAGTGTGGACAGTAGGCATCATGGAATACATTATTTTATGTCTTGATGGCACTGATATGATGTTTTTACAACTTATACACATAGTGTCAGTGTTAGTTAAATGAAAGTTTGATTCCTATAGAACATTTGTAGATATTGACTGTGATAATTCTGAAAAAAAATTACTATTTTTGAATTATCCTTTACTATTGCCCTATTGTGGAGAAGGCAATGGCAAGCCACTCCAGTACTCTTGCCTAGAAAATTCCACGGATGGAGGAGCCTGGTAGGCGACAGTCCATGGGGTCGCCACAAGTCGGCCGTGACTGAGCGACTTCACTTTCACTTTTCACTTTCACGCAATGGAGAAGGAAATGGCAACCCACTCCAGTGTTCTTGCCTGGAGAATCCCAGGGAGAGCAGAGCCTGGTGGGCTGCCGTCTATGGGGTCGCACAGAGTCGGACACGACTGAAGCGACTTAGCAGCAGCAGCAGCATTGCTCATTGACTTCCATAGACACACAATCCAAAAGTTGGGCACATAATATCACTTCTTTTTTTGTTGTGAAAATGATATTTAAAACATTGTTGATTCTGTTTCTTCATAAATCTGCTACAATATATGGGTTTTATAATTTGATACTAGAAAAAATGTTTTTCTCAAAGTCTTGATATAAGAATTATGTAGCTCATCATATTTGCTTTGTTGCTTTGGCTCCCATGCAGCTTAAAGATAAATAATAACTGTGACAATATAGTCTTTACATAATGATAGAATTTATTTTCTCATTTATATAAAAAGTAGTCACTTCAGGCAGACTAGAAAGACTTACAGTTTTTCTTGAATTTAACAAATTGGTTGGCAAATCTTTTGGCATTAATTTGGCTAACCTCCACTTGAAGAAAAATGTAATGACAAAAATATTGAAATTATAGTCTCCTTGTTACTAATAGAAGGCAGCAAAGTGTGTTCATTGGTAGAGAGATTCGAATTCAGAGTCAGACTGACTTGGATTTGAATCACAATTCTACCTTTATTGGGAGGATTGGAGCATATTGTTATCATTTCTGAGTTTCAGGATTCTATTTGTGGAATATGTGAAACTCTTAAAATGATGCCTGCTGCTAAGTCGCTTCAGTCGTGCCTGACTCTGTGCGACCCCATAGATGGCAGCCCACCAGGCTCCCCTGTCCCTGGGATTCTCCAGGCAAGAATACTGGAGTGGGTTGCCATTTCCTTCTCCAATGCATGAAAGTGAAAAGTGAAAGTGAAGTCGCTCAGTTGTGTCTGACTCCTCTCGACCCCATGGACTGCAGCCCACCAGCCTCCTCCATCCATGGGATTCCCCAGGCAAGAGTACTGGAGTGGGGTGCCATTGCCTTGTCCAAAATGATGCCTAGCACATGATAAATGATCAATAAATATTGACTACTCTTATCTTTCATGGGGTCACAAAGAGTTAGAAATGACTTAGTGACAGAACAACTGTTCTTTTTAATAATAATTATTGATTAAAATGTAGACTAGATAATACTGATTAAAGTTTAAACAGGATGTTTTTAGATGATTTTGTAAGAGGTGCAAAAGAAATATTGATGAACTAATGAGCATTTTCTATTTGAATGTAGAAGTTTCATAAGTAGAGTAGACCCTTGAACAAAAGTTTGAGCTCTACAATTCCACTTATATACAGATTTTTTTCAATAAATACAGTACTTGAATTTTTATTTTGTTGTTGTTGTTCAGTTGCTAAGTCGTGTCCGACTCTTTGTGACCCCATGAATGGCAAGTTTCCCTGTCCTTCACCATCTCCCAGAGTTTGCTCAAATTCATGTCCACTGAGGTGGTGATGCCACCCAACCATCGAATGCTCTGCCACCCCTTCTCCTTTTGCCTTCAATCCTTCCCAGCATCAGGGTCTCTACAATGAGTTGGCTCTTCCCATCAGGTGGGCAAAGTACTGGAGCTTCAACTTCAACATCAGTCCTTCCGACGAATATTCAGGGTTGATTTCCTTTAGGATTGACTGGTTTGATCTCCTTACAGTCTGAAGGACTCTTAAAAATCTTCTCCAGGACCACAATTTGAAAGCATCAGTTCTTTGGCTCTCAGCCTCCTTTATGGTCCATTTCTCATGTCTGTACATGATTACTGGAAAAACCATAGCTTTGATGATATGGACTTTGTCGGCAAAGTGATGTTTTTAATACACTGTCTAGGTTTGTCATAGCTTTCCTTCCAAGGAGAAAGTGTCTTTTAATTCCATGCTGCAGTCACTGTTTGCAGCGATTTTGGAGCTCAAGAAAATACAATCTGTCACTGCTTCCATTTTTTTCCCTTTCTATTTGCCATGAAGTGATGGGATTGGATGCCATGATCTTAACTTTTTGAATGTTGAGTTTAAGCCAGCCTTTTCACTCTCCTCTCAAGAGGCTATTTAGTTCCTCTTCACTTTCTGCCATTAGACTGGTATCATCTGCATATTTGAGGTTGTTGGTATTTCTCCCCCAAATTTTGATTCCAGCTTGTGCTTCATCTAGCCTGGGAGCTGCATGATGTACTCTGCATATAAATTAAATAAGCAGGGTGACAATAGACAGCTTTGATGTACTCTTTTCCTAGTTTTGAACCACTCAGTTTTTCCATGGCCAGTTCTAACTGTTGCTTCTTGACCCACATACAGGTTTCTTAGGAGACAGGTAGGGTGGTCTGGTACTCCCATCTTTTTAAGAATTCTCCACAGTTTGTTGTGATCCACACAGTCAAAGGCTTTAGTATAGTCAATGAAGCAGAAGTAGATGTTTTTCTGGAATTCTCTTGCTTTCTCTATGATCAATCGAATGTTGGAAATTTCATTTTTATTTTATAGATCTTTAAATTAACTAAGTGTGAGGAAAAGTTTGTGTTTGATTAGAGATGATAATATGTGGAATCAAAACAACTAGGGTTTGAGTCTTGACTGTATCCACACTGTTTCAGCTTCTTGTCCTTGGGTAAGTCATTTATCAATTACTTTGTTTTTGAGGCTGAGGTGGCAGTATGTGGATTTTCCACTGCTTTGCTTGATGTCCAAACTCCCGTGCTGTTCACAGGGCAGCTACATTACATTACATATATTTAAACATTGTATGGAATGACTTGATAATATTCTTTATTTTACTTGTATGATATAGTTCACAGACTCACAGATTTAGAGAACAAACTAGTGGTTACCGGTAGGAAGAGGGAAGTGGGAGGGGAAAGATAGGAGGAGGGGATTAAGAGGTAGAAACTATTAGTACTGTGTATAAAATAAATAAGTTACAGGGAGTTATTGTACAGCACAGAACATATAGTCAATATTTTATAATGATGATAAATGGACCATAAGCTTTAAAAATTGTGAATCACTATGTTGTACACCTGAAAATTATATATTATTGTAAATCTACTGTACCTCAATATAAAAAAAGAAAAACTGAGTGCTAAAACTATAGTCATTATTTTAATAGGATGAAATCTAATAAGTTATGATTAAAGAATATCCTAAGGTTTTATAGTTTCCAAAATCCAGAAACTATAGTACTGATATTTGGAGTTTACATGTCTATATGTAGCCCCTACTCACCAATTTACAAATATGTTATTTTCTAAAAGCTTCCTTGTAACTTGCTAGTTTAAAACTCAAGATAATTATTGAACCTTATATAACATTGTTAATACGATATACAATATACATTATATTATCTTAACAGAAAATACATTGTAATACTAACTTGTTTTCAGTTTAGGTCTTCTTTTTAAAGCTGTTTTAATCCCTAATAATAAAGCTAAAGCTTTATGTTTTCAATAAAAGGCAGAAAACAATACTTTGGTCACCTTTTATTCAAAAGCTAATAAAATATATTTAAGCATATGGAATATTCATAAAGCATTTTATTTAAATATTTTCCTATTATGAAACCTCTGTTCAAGAAAGACTGAAAAGAAACAATTATAAATTTTATTTGGAATGAATTTAATTAGATGTAGACAATAAGACCAGGAGGAACTTTGGTGTATACCTCAGTGGAGAATTCTGAGCCCTTCTAGTGGTTTTTGAAGTTCAATTCAATAAATATATTTTTCAATTGAACCTGCTGTATTGAGACTGTGAAACATATTTTCAATGAAGGGTGACTAAAACATCATCTCTGTACTTCTATACCACTGAAGATCAAGTTCAGCTGCATATTACAGGAAAATCAAAATGACCTCAGATTAAATGAAAGAGAAGCATATTTCCCTCCCACTAATAAAGCAGTCTGGAGTGACACAGTTGGAGCTGGTGAAGGACTTTGTTTCTTTCCCCTTCCTTTTCTAGTACAGGTGGCTTATATTACCAAGGCCATCCCATGGTCCATGACGGGCTTAGGAATTTAGCCTTCTTATCTCTGACTACAGCAGCAGGAAAGAGAAAGGAGGCAGAGACAGGCACAGCCCTCATTAGAAAAAAAAAAAATTAGACTTTTTTATTTTTTTTGTAAGAGCACGTTTAGGTCCACAGCACAATTGAGTAGAAGGTACAGAGATTTAGCGTATATCTCCTGTCCTCACACAAGCGTTATCAACATGCTCCATTGTCTCCTCATTTTTAAGGACATTTTCTGGAAGTCTCAGTCAGCATTTCTGCTTACCTCTCATTTGGTGAGAGCTTAGTTGTATGGGACACTCATATATCTATGGTAGATTGAGAGGTGGCGTCTTTTAGCTGCTGGGTAATGCACCGAGCTAAAGTGGAAGATTCTATCATAAAAGAAGGGGAGAGTGGCTATTGAGGGCAACAGGCAGTCTGTACAGAACTCTCAAGGCAGTTTCAACATAGAAGTTGGTTGGCCAGTATAAAGAGAATGATAATAGTAGTCATCATGAGTGAAGGATGATAAGAGAGGTACATACAAAAGACCATGGGCTTCAGAGAGCAAATGCAGTTGGGAGTCCTGAGATATTTCCGCGATGGGAGCCATATCTGAAGACAACCTGGTGGGTGGGCAGTGGGTCAGACCTTATTGCCCACCTCAGTTCCTTGTGCTGTCTCATTTCTGGTTGGTAGGCCCTGAATTTGAGGCCCCTGCTAACATGAAGCCCCTCTTAACAAGCAGCTTTTCGAAAGAATGGGAAAACTATGTCAGTTGTAACCTAAGCTTCACTTAAGTTGAGAACTGGGGCTTCCCAGTGTTTCCCTGGTGGCTCAGATGGTAAAGAATCAGCCTATAATGTGGGAGACCTGGGTTCCATCCCTGGGTTAGGAAGATCTCCTGGAGGAGGGCATGGCAACCCACTCCAGTATTCCTGCCTGGAGAATCCCCATCCACAGAGGAGCCTGGCAGGGCAGTCTATGGGGTTGCAAAGAGTCAGACACAACCGAGTGACTAAGCACGCATGGGGCTTCCCAGGCGGTGCTAGAGGTAAAGAGCCCACATGCTAATGCAGGGGAAGTAAGAGTCGTGGGTTTGATCCCTGGAAGAGGGCATGGCATCCTGCTCCAGTATTCTTGCCTGGAGAATCCCATGGACAGAGGAGCCTGGTGGGCTATAGTCCATGGGGTCACAAAGAGATGGACACGACTGACGTGACTTGGTAACACATGCTGCAGAGCAAGCTGAGAACTAAACATAAAATGAAAATCTTGAAGAGAACCCCAGAGCCTTTTAAAAAACATCTGAAGGATCCAGGGGATCTTGAACTCCAGGTTGAGAAACAGTGGTCTAAGCCCATAAGAAGGAACAAAATATTTTCCTAACTATCAGGGGCAGTATGTCATGGTGCTGAAGAGCTCAGTCTAAGGCCAAACTGCCTACATTTAAATCTTAATCTTGTCTTGACTAACAGCAGGTTTCTGGGCACAGAGGTTAGTGTTTTTATATTTCGTTTTCCTCATCTTTGAAATGAGGATAGTAATAGTACCCATTTCATAGGTTAGTATAAGGACTGAATGAGCTGATATTTATGAACTACCTAGAACAGTGTCTGACATACATTTTGTGCTACATTATATGTGCTTAGTCGCTAAGCTGTGTCTGACTCTTTGCGACTCCATAAGACTATGGAGGCTCCTCTGTCCATGGGGTTTCCCAGGCAAGAATACTGGAGTAGGTAGCCATTCCCTTCTCCAGGGGATCTTCAGGATCAGGAATTGAACCCACATCTCTTGCATTGCAAGGAGATACTTTACCTGCTGAGCTATTGGGGAATAAGTGTTAATTAAAAATATTAAAAAAACTTCAGATTGTTTCTCCGTCCACAAAATCAGTAATCCTCAACATTTTGTAAAGTCTGGTTTCTTTAATTCATTTCTTATCCTCTTCTCCCTTTGTGTTTTCTGAGAATAGAAGAAGGGACCTTTTGCTGCTTCATTTCCCTTAAGGCCTCACTTCCTCAGTCATACGAAGAGAAACTTAGAGACTCTGAGTTTAGCGAAGATTCGACTCAATGCTGAACCACTGCCTCTTGTTCTTCTCAGATTCTGCATTGGGGAAGAGAGGGAGTGGTTCATTCCTTTTCTTTGAAAAATGAGCAGACCTGGGTTTGAATCCAGGCTCTGCAACTTCTATCTGCAGGTTCCCTGAACCTTCTATATTTTAGTTTCTTCGTATGTCAAAGGGAATAGCCAGAACTCATAGGATTTGTGCTGAGAGTTAAATTAAAAACGATTCAAAGGGTGAATAGATAAATAAAGTGTGGCACCATCCACAGCATGGAATATTAGTAGGTACTAAACCTAGATAGCATATTGAAAAGCAGAGACATTACTTTGCCAACAAAGGTCCGTCCAGTCAAGGCTATGGTTTTTCCAGTGGTCATGTATGGATGCGAGAGTTGGACTGTGAAGAAAGCTGAGCACTGAAGAATTGATGCTTTTGAACTGTGGTGTTGGAGAAGACTCTTGAGAGTCCCTTGGACTGAAAGGAGATCCAACTAGTCCATTCTGAAGGAGATCAGCCCTGGGATTTCTTTGGAAGGAATGATGCTAAAGCTGAAACTCCAGTACTTTGGCCACCTCATGCGAAGAGTTGACTCATTGGAAAAGACTCTGATGCTGGGAGGGATTGGGGGCAGGAGGAGAAGGGGACGACAGAGGATGAGATGGCTGGATGGCATCACTTACTCGATGGACGTGAGTCCGTGTGAACTCCGGGAGTTGGTGATGGACAGGGAGGCCTGGCGTGCTGCGATTCGTGGGGTAGCAAAGAGTCGGACACGACTGAGTGACTGAACTGAACTGAACTGAACTGAAAAACAAACAAGCTATCAAGACACAAAAATGTGGAAGAACCTTAAAAGCATATTGCTACGGTTAATTCATGTTGATGTATGACAGAAATCAAACAAATATTGCAAAACAATCATCAGTCTATTTAAAAAAAAAAACTATGGAGTGATGTCAACTAATTTGTCCTTCCAAATGCTAAGCATACAGTAATGAGTGGGAGCTGGGAAATCACTGAGACACCAAAGAGAAATCACAGTAGCTGAGAAGATGAGACATTGAGGGAAATCCTGATGACAGGGAGGTGAGTTCTTGGTCAGGGCCTTACAAATCTGCCTTACAAATTGTACACTCTTAACTTGAATACTAAACATAAAAGGAAAACCAACTGCTATATTTTTTTCCAAAGAGAAGTTTTGAAATTATGCAAAGATCAAAACTGAAATTTGGGAAAAGTGAATTTCTGATCATTTCACAAAGTGGAAACAATTGCCATGATGCATAATATGAGACCTCCATGCAGAAATAACGGACTTTAACAACATATGAAAGTAACGTTTCAACTTCTATCTTGAAATTTCTGGGCAGAAGTGAGAATACCCTCAACATAATAAATTATGTAAGGAAATTAAAAAGGGCAAAACTGTTTTCTGCATAGCTAACGAATTCCTATAATAAACAGATAACTCCGTAATGTGCTTTAGCTTTCTTTCATTATTTTGGATTCACAGATCCTTGTGATACACAGATACCATTCTCTTTAGTTGAAACCAAATATTGGTCTGCTATTAGATTCAAGCTTTCTCAGATGGCATAGAAGAATTAAAAGTGACATGGTACACCATACTATCTAATTAATATTTTCTTTCTTAAGTTCAGAGGGACTTTTATAGAACCGTATCTTTGGAAACATCTATTGCTGTGATGAAAGGCTGTCACCATGGGATTTCCATCATTCAGGGAAACTGTGCACACAGTAGCCTGAGGTAGAGGCCCATTATTTTCTTTTCTGCTTTTTGATCCATGCCAGAAATTTCTTGAGGGAGGTTGAAATAATATTCAAATTCATTTTGTTGGCAAAGACAAGATGTAATGATTGATACAGAAACGTAGTGTATAATTTCTAAAATTTTTTTCCATATCATCTCCTTGAGTTGTTTTTGACAAAGGAAAATTAATACAAAATTTTATTTTCTTATTATTTTATAAAGAGGTGACTCCTAAAACATTACATATTTTTGGTGCAAAAAAGCACATGTGAATTTGCTCTGAGTAGGTGTTGGAGAAGACTCTTGAGAGTCCCTTGGACTGCAAGGAGATCCAACCAGTCCATTCTGAAGGAGATCAGCCCTGGGATTTCTTTGGAAGGAATGATGCTAAAGCTGAAACTCCAGTACTTTGGCCACCTCATGTGAAGAGTTGACTCATTGGAAAAGACTCTGATGCTGGGAGGGATTGGGGGCAGGAGGAGAAGGGGACGACAGAGGATGAGATGGCTGGATGGTATCACCGACTCGATGGACATGAGTTTGGGTAAACTTCGGGAGTTGGTGATGGACAGGGAGGCCTGGTGTGCTGTGATTCATGGGGTCACAAAGAGTCGGACACGACTGAGTGACTGAACTAAACTGAACTGAACTGAGTACATCTGAACTTACGATGGCATTTGCCCTACAGAGCACAAAATGCCTAAACTATTCTTAGATCTTTTATTATGCAGCAGACAGACAATGTTAGTATAAAACACAGGGTTAAAGCTGAACAGAAACAGTCAGAATAAACTGGTGTAAACCTTCAATGAACGAAGTAACAATTTCCACCAAGAAATTGCTCTGTCTGGGGCCAAAATGATAGTTTTGTTAAGGAAGAAAGAGTTCACCAGATGGGAGGCTGCTGGAATTTACAACCATATATATCTTTTTCTTCTGAAAGAAAGAGGCATTTGTTTCCTGACACATTATCAGAAAAATTGTTCATTTTTATTCTTTATCTGTCATTCAAAGTTGTCACTACATTGAGTGGCTATTTATTCTGCACATCATGCCTACCTCTAATAGTGCTGTCAGCCTGACTGGTATTCATATGCCAGTAACACATTTCTTTCTACTTCAAACACAACTTCTGGAGAGTAACTTCCTCCTTCTGTTATAAATCCTAAACGAGTCATTGCAAGAAGTTCCAGTCTGTTCACCTCCTTTCTGTTCCTCATTTTTAATCAAAATAGGAACTAGTGACATTTTCCATGATTAGTGGGGCTTTGTTTTAAATTGTTCTTTGAGTTGAAGTGCTTGATTCAAACTAATCTTTCCCTGCATTTCCACTGAGTCTTCTTTGGGACAAATGACACAAACTCAGATTTGAGTAGTGGAGGCTAAAGGTGCAAACTGATCTGTAATCTTCATATCATAAATGTTTAAATCAACTTAGCTCAATAGAAAATATTAAGAAATGGTAATATCAGCTTTTGTTACTCATTTCTTTCACATCATCTGAGAGCTCAGAAGCATGCCCTCCTAGGGTGGATGTAGGCTGAACAACAAACTGGGCATTAAAACTAATGCATAGTTTAAAAGTATTTGCTTTGCAAAATAAAAGCAAACAAAACCAAAAAACCAAATTCAAACAAAACAAAACAACTGAGTACTGGAATCCTTTCTTTACCACTAGTGTACTGCATGATTACAAATAAGTTAATTAAACTCTCCATTCCAGTAATTCTTTTGTCAATGAAGGGAACACCAAAGTCACTGCATAGAACAAAAATACTTATTAAGATTATTCTTGAGAGAGTTTAAGATTTCCTCATCTAAATGTCTATTATAATAATCTGTTTACCAAGACAAAGTCTTAACATAATTATTTGAAGCAACGATGATAATATTCTGAAATGTATTATCTAAGAGAACTTAAAAGTAAAAAATGCCAGGTGGCTTTAGAATTCCCGTTTCCAAAATGGAATTTTAGTGTTTGATCTTGTCTGCCTCAGAGGACAAGTGTTTCATCATATATTACTGTAGCAATTATTTTCTACCTTATGATTTAGTGAAACTGGTTAGCACAGTCGCTAGATACAGAAAGGCTGAAGTTTGTCCTTAGAAGGAAATACTCTGCCAAAGAAGAATTGAGTCCTTCTCATTTACATAATGGTTGCATTGTGTGATGCTGTAAAGAAGCACGGGAATACCAGTCAGGAGATGTAGGATTCAATCTATTCCTGTCATTACAAAGTCCCTGGACCACTTTGGGTCTCACTTTCTTCATGTGTAAAATGAAAAGGTTGGGCCAGGTAATCCTTAACATCTCTTCTAATCTAGCTGCTGCTGCTGCTAAGTCGCTTCAGTCGTGTCCGACTCTGTGTGACCCCATAGACGGCAGCCCACCGGGCTCCACTGTCCCTGGGATTCTCCAGGCAAGAACACTGGAGTGGGTTGCCATTTCCTTCTCCAATGCATGAAAGTGAAAAGTGAAAGTGAAGTCGCTCAGTCGTGTCTGACTCTTAGCGACCCCATGGACTGCAGCCCACCAGGCTCCTCCATCCATGGGATTTTCCAGGCAAGAGTACTGGAGTGGGGTGCCATTGCCTTCTCCCTTCCAATCTAGAGATTTTATGGAAATGGATTTATATTGCATACAAAAATGGAAAATTATAGTAATAATTAATAATACTGTAAAATATTTAAAATAGTAATTTTAATAGTTAAAATTATTTAAATAATAATTTTAAAAGTTGAGATGGTAATTTTGAATGTAAGGTGAAGCAAACTGTGTTACAGTGTATTTAGCTAATATGACCGGTATGTAAATGATGGTATTCTCAATCTTAAAAATAAAATCTATACTTTGCCTCAGATAATAAATTGGCAAAAAAACCCAACCACAAATAACACAAGCAATGCTGATAATCTGACCTCAGAATAACTTTTTTCCTGAACCAGGATTTCTCAACTTTAGTGCGACTAACATTTTGAAATGGGTACTTCTTTGCTGTGGTTGTCGGGGGAACTCTCCTGTGTTTGGGTGTGTAAGGTGTTTAGGTAGCCTTCCTGGCATCTGTCCACTACATACCAGTAACATTCCTGACCCCTCAAATTGTGATAACCAAATCTGTCTCCAGATATGTGTCTCTACTCGATAATCACCGCTATAAAGTGAACTAACCTTCTCTGGCTTCCTGTCTCGTCATGTGCTCAAGGTACGAGAGTTGTCAGGATATTTCAAGACCTCTTAAATAGGTATACATATTTCTATGAACCAGAGCACCAAACACAAGAATTATTACTATTAGTATGGGAGTTATAATACATGCATGCTTACTTGTGCCAGGCACCAATCTTTACTTCTTCAAGCCAGTATCCATTCAGTTAACTCCTCTACTAGATGAAAAATAGAAGCTTTATCCCCAGAGACCTTATTTTATGGCACGGGAGACACACAATCCATGAATATAAAATGGGCCTCAGACCATTTACAAAGTAGGACACTGATGAAGTAAGTGTGACTACAGAGGGTGCTGAGTGAAGGGCTGATAAGAGTGGATGGGAAGGGAGGCGGCCGAGAGCAGTAGAGTAACCCTTCACAGGGAGGTTCCGCTGGAGGCGAGCCTTGCATTTTATTTTCCACGATGGCAGTCCCAGCGTGATTGTGTAGTTTTTCCTTTCCACTCCCACCTCAAAAGGTGATCAGTATGGAAATTTATGAGTCTAACAAGCCTTATACACAACCGTTCCAGAGCAGCTAAATGATTCTGTGACCAAGACTGTGCAGTAACTATGTCTTTGTTGCAGGATGGTGGAAAGTGCCACACTTCTTGCCAAGTAAATGCCAAAGACAGCAAGGCCAGAGTTATTCACAACAAGAAACCATGCAGAATACTGACCAGAGAACGAATGGTGTGGTCATATGGATTTGGTCTTGAGTCCTGACTCCCATCACGTGCTGTTTGTGATCCTCTATTTTTTCTTCTGTAAAATGGAAATAAGAGGTACACTGAAAGGACTCATAGTATGTTGAAAATATTAGATATATCAATTATATATAATTTATAATATAAAGCACTTAGCAGAATCTCTGGGGCCTACTAAGGAAACAATAATATAAGCTATATTATTATTCATTTTAAAATGTAAATACTTCTCTTTCAGGGTTCTACATATGTGCCAGAATCCCCTTGAGGCTGCTTTTCACATGTGAATATGTGAATCCACAAAATGAGAAATTTTTAGTATATGTTCTGCTGAAGAGAGCACGAGAAATTTTTAAATAAAAAGAAATTGTATGAGAAGGAAGGTTTCAATTATGCCTGGAGAATAGAAAGTGATCAAAAGGGCTTTCAGCATAATGAAAAGGTTAGAGAAAGAATGAGCAGATCAGGTTCTGAGTTCCTGAGAAAGGGTTACCTAGAGAGGATAGGCTGAGGCTAAGCTGATGCATCGCATGTGAGCCCAGGGCGCATGTGGGATGGTGCAGTCCTGCTGTGGGGGCCATCTTTTGGAAGGAGTGTTAACTGAATTCAGGTTCAACTTTTTGCTGCTTGTAAGCCCATCCTCTAGAGACAAGTGTGAGTAGGAAAGGAAAGTCTGCTTTATTCTGGGGGCCAGCAACCTGGGGAAAGATGGACTCCTGTACAAGGTCAACTCCCAACTGCTTTTTAAGGGGAATTTCAAGGATTTCCATGGTAGTCAAGTGGTTAAGACTTTGTGCTTTCAAAGCAAGACGGTGGGGGTTTGATCCCTGGTTGGGAAACTAACATTCCACATGCTGCCTGGCGTGACCAAAAAAAGAAAAAAATTAGTAAAGAGGAATTTCAGGGTCAGGGGTGTATAAGTGGAGGGAGGGTGCAACGTGCAGAATAGCACAGTCAGCTCCAACAATCGTCTTGGTTATGTGGTGGTCTAATCAGCATTATCTTGACTGTTTTAAGTTCAGTTCATCTTTAGTGCTGGGGCTGGTTTGTTTGCATTTCTTTGAGGACAGTTCGTGACATTGTGTAAGATGGAGCACATGCCATGGCTATAATCTGGTCATCACGTGGTTAACTTCCAACTGGTGGTGCATGCGTGCTAAGCTGCTTCAGTTCTGCCCAGCTCTTTGTAACACTATAGATTGTAGCCTGCCAGACTCCTCTATTCATGGGATTTCCCAGGCAAGAATACTGCGGTGGGTTGCCATGCCCTCCTCCAGGGGATCTTCCTGACCCAGGGATGGAACCCACGTCTCTTACGTCTCCTGTATTCACAGGCAGGTTCTTTACCACTAGCACCACCTGGGAAGTCCCCTCTACCTAGTAGGAATTTCAGTATTTGTAAAATGGCTCAAAGGATATGGCTTAGAATATTATCTATAGTCCTTGACGAGGAACCAAAAGGTCCCTGACTTTGTTTAATGCTAAATGATTATGATTTTCATTGCTTGACTATTTTCCTTTGTTTCTGCATTTTTTCACTTCTTTGATTAAATTTACTCTTTAAGGTTTTTCTACAGACAAGAGGCAGGTAGCGCAAACGGGGAGTGGGGAGTGTGCCCTGTCCTGGGAAGGAACCCCTTAGGGTTCTACTCTGTTACAGGAGCTTTCAGTACTTTTGGGCATCCCTGAGGGTACTGTTTCCTCCATATTGTTTTCTGAATCCCCTTCTTCCTCAACTCCAAAGAAAATAGGAAGGATTTTGAGCTACTCAAACATACCTTGCCACTTTCAAACCTGGGAAAGAATGTTCTTGTTTAAAATGAGCTGAGGACATATAAGATGGAAAGGAGTGAGATATCTCTTGCATAAGTGAGGAGGTGGCCTTGGATATGGTAGTTTCAACCAGAAATCCAAGGATTCTATGAAGAATATAATGTAAGTCAAACTTATTAACCAAAAGGGCATCTGACTTGCTGTGAAACTAGAGAATGGGAGGTAGGGTAGATAGGAGTGCTAAGTGCTAAGTCACTTCAGTCTTGTCCGACTCTGTGCGACCCCATATATGGCAGGTCACCAGGCCCATCCCTGGGATTCTCCAGGCAAGAACACTGGAGTGGGTTGCCATTTCCTTCTCCAATGCATGAAAGTGAAAAGTGAAAGTGAAGTCGCTCAGTCGTGTCCGACCCTCAGCGATCCCATGGACTGCAGCCTTCCAGGCTCCTCCATCCATGAGATTTTCCAGGCAAGAGTACTGGAGTGGGGTGCCATTGCCTTCTCCTAGATAGGAGAGAAAGACCCAACTCCAAGATCAGAAAAGTTGCTGGTTCTCAGGGAGTTGAATGAGAGGTGCTGGTTTACCAAATCCAGTGTCTTGATCTTTTTAAAAAACTTTTTATTTTGTATTGGGGTATAGCCAATTAATAATGTTGTGGTAGTTTCAGGTGTGAGTTTCAGACTCAGCCATACATATACATGCATCCATTCCCCACGCCCACCCCCCCCACCCCCACCCAAACTCCCCTCGCACCTAATGCAATCACCTTAATTTCTTGGATCTATGTCCAAGATGCCAATCTGTGGATCTTGAGTCATCAGGAGGAATAAGCAGTATCCTTCCATTTGTGGCAGGTCTCATTTCTTCAGTAGTGCCTTATCCTGACCTGATCTCTCGGGTTTCAGGTTCTTTGTCTGACTTTGACTCCACAGTTACTTCTATCTTTTGGCTTTTATATATCTCTGTCTCCAGGATGTCTGTTCAGTGTGTTCGTATAATCTGGTTCCAGCTTCTTCCTTAGTTCATTTTCTGCTATAGTTCTCCTGGCCCTGGTTTATAATCCTTCATTTCACAATCCGCTGTTGCTCAAGTGTCAGTGTAATGAAGGAGGGGGGTCTATGGAACCTCGGAAGAGACTCTTCAGTGTTGCACAAAAGAGGAACACAGGCTGATCATCCTGAATACTGAATTTCTTCTGTGTGTCCTTAACACTGCTATGACTTAGTTGAGTCCATGAACTGACAGTGTGTGCTAGCCTACAGTGTGTAGAACTTGTGATGGGGGGAGGCAGTGGAAAAGGGGATCATTCAGGAAAGACCTGATGAGACAGAACTGTGTGGTTCTGAAGGGAAGAAATCTTCCCTACTGTCCTCACCCTTTCTGCCCACCTTCCTTGCACTCTTTGATGGTTATGCCGGAGCTCACTTGAGCTCAACCTGGGAATGAGACGGACTCCTTATCTGCTTTATTACTCAGATGTCATCCTGCCATTTGATGTTTATTAAGTATGGCATCTTGTTATTATAGAGGACACTTTCCAGAGACCAAGTGTGACAGCAAAAGTTGGTTCAGGTCTCACATTCATCACTATTTTGGAAAGAATATAACCTTTTTCACTGTTTAATTCCTGTCCATTCCTTCAAATGAGTAAACACTCTCTGACTTCCTTAAGATGTTTTTAACTTACTTAGAAGTACAACTGCATTGTTATATTGTCTGACAGCATATAGAGATAACATGATTCCATGCTGGCCCTGTATTCTGAGCTGTTTCCCTTCGTCTCTTTCTCCTCATTATCCAGTCTGTAAGTATATGTCATGTTGGTCAAAACGTTACTTTTCACTAAAATATGTCATTCTCATTGGCTAAAGTTCTTCTAAAAGTGAAAAACTATGAGTATAAATATAAAGGAGTAAGAATAGGTAAGGGGTGAAATTCAGTTATTATGCATTTATCTTATGGATAACAGACAACCATTAAAAATCACGATTTCAGAAAATGTTTAGTAGCATGGAAAATACTTACTACATAATCTAAGAGGAAGAAAACCCAAGGTGCAAAACCACACAAATTGTATAATTTAAAATAGGCAAAAACATAGATTACATATGAAGAAAAACATTGGGAGGAAACACCAAAAGTTAACAATGTTTATATCTGATAAAACATGAACTGACTGACTTTGTGGCTGTTTATGTTTTTTAAAAAATTTTTCAAATTTTAAAATGTGCATTGTATCATAAAAAAGCAAGCACAATAAAACTTTCCTTGATCAGGTCTTACTTATAATACCCTTTCAAGTGACAGTTTCTTGTTCTACAATTTTGCTGGAAATCTCCTCTCCTTTATATTAATTGCCCTTTATATATTTTAAATAGCCAAGCATTTATATATATCTAAACAACTTTCACAGTAATATATTTAATGCTATTTCTTTGTGTAAATAGTCTCATGCTTCTTTCGTAGTAAACATTTGCTTGGTATACAGTCATCAGAAGGGCACTTCTGGTTTTTTGTTTGTTTAATCTTGGTGTCTACGAAGCAGAACTGCTAAGGAGGTGCAGGTTTTACCCCGAGTTAGTAGTCAGAAATCAAAATAAAATGCCATGTGGAGAGAGAATGGGTGGTTGTGGGGTGCTCTACACTAGGCCCTTCCATGAGTGACCTCATTTTCTCTTTAGACCCCACTCAAGAGGTAGATGTTCGATCCCAATCACATATGAAGCTCTAAGACTTACACAGGGCACACAGCTAGCAAGGGCTTCCTCTTCCAGGCTTGTTTTCTCAGTTGGACTCTTGTGCTTTACCTGGTCATAAACACATCTGTCTAGCAATGTGTGGATACTGAGAGAGCAACCACATAACTGAAAATGTAAGTTTGTGAATGCATGACAGGAAAGTATGTGTACATATATTTTTTAAAGCTTGTCATTTCACATCACAGAAATTTATTTTGTGTATGTTGTATATAAGTTCCTTGTTGTCAGAGGACAAATATTTTTGTTCCTTTTTAACTCCCTACAGTTAACAGTATATAATGCCTTCAATCTAGATTCTCAATGGGTGCTCCCACCTAGCTATTAAATACTCATACTCATGGCACATTGCTATTGTGGATCCAGAGATGGTTTGATGAATTTCATTATGTTTGGACTTTATGCAGGTGGATAATAGCTAATGAGACAGCAAAGACTTGCAGACAATCAAAACAATTAGTGTGGGAGCAATAGCTACGATCTCACGTGTACCTTCACAAAATTGAGAGAATTAAAACTGGCCAATTTTGTAGCTCATTTTTAGATAAGAATGGTGGAAAAGACATGTGTTATTAATACTACTTATATAACTACTTCCTAGCAAAATGGTTTCTTAAATTAGTGATATTTTTTGAAGTGTTAAAACGTAGCAATAACCATTGAGTTTCAGATGTATTGCTGAAATGAAAAGGTTTTGGTAAGCTCAGTAAGCAAAGTTGTAGTAATTAAATCACCACTGACTAATGTACACGATAGTTCTTAGATTCCAATATATTGCTGAATCAGAATATGTCAAAGATCAATAAACATGATAATATTTAAAGTACCACCAACAAAACCAAAGCTACTTGGCTTTCTCTTCCTGAATTTTTACTCCTTTTATTTTTCAACCCTTTATGTGTATCCTAGAATGAATTGATTGATTAGTTAACTAACTGAATGTATGATCATGTCCCGGGTGTTCTGCCAGATATAACTCAAAATACCAAGATAAAAAAGACAGAGTTCCTGGCATCAAGGATGTTATAGTCGAGCACATTATTTGTATATCAATGAGGACACAAATAACAGTAAGTGAAGATGGGGAAAGGAGAAGAGGCGATGTGCTCTGAGTATAGAATGTGTCAGTCTAAATGGGTTTTATCAGTTCATCTAGGGGCCGCAAATCATGCTGGCCAGATGATGGTGAAGGTGGTTTTCATAATATTTCACCTTAAGGTGTGTAATGTTTATAAAGCCATGAACCATGCAGTTCTGTCCTGGGGCAGGACTGTACGCTGACAAACTCAGTCACCAAAAGTAATCTCAGAGTGTCTCAAAGACTGCACTTGTGTTTCTCAAGTCCTACGAAGGGTACAAATATCTCTCAGAAAAATTTCCTCAAATTTCCCCTTTTCTCTTTCCCACAAGCTGCTGTCACACCCCACAGCTATTTTCACTCCTTCTTTTCTGAGCCATTTCCTCTGCCCCCAGTTTGGGCTGTTTTTATTTTTCTCTCCGCACCCTCTCTGGCTCTTTATCATCATTGACTCAGTTATGTCTTCCTCTCTTCTTACCACCTCACAGACACTGCTCTCTGTTCGTTCTCTGATGATTCTCCATTACCAATGCCCAAAGCATTACTTTCTTTTCACATCTCTTCTCAGAAGATGAAGGAGGGGAAGAAGCAGCACAAAGTCAGAATCTTCTTTAGTAGCCTGAAAAGACTGTTAAACAAGTAGTTTTTGCATTCTTATGGAGGGTCAAAATCTTCTCTAAACCTACCCCATCCGAGGTCCTACCCGAGTCCTTAATCCCTTGTCTATAGAGTGGGTTTGTCAGAGGGCTGTTGTCGATATCCTTTCATACCTCTGAAGCTGCGCATTTCATTGCAGCTGTGATTCACTCAGGAAACAGCCTTCAACTGTAGAAATGTAGGTCAGGATCATACATATGTAGGATGTCATTCATATGGAAGATAAAAGACAAAAATGCCTATTGTAAACTTCCTCTTTCCTTAATTCATTCTGGTATTTTCCAATACTGGATGCCTTGGTACTTTCATTGAACTTTTCCCATTTTTTAAAATGGAAAAAGAGTGGATTCTTTCATATTTAACTAAGTACATGTTATGAAACAATCAATAAACCATCATTAAAAAGATTATTTGTGATGAAATGACTCATTGGAAAAGACCCTGATACTGGGGAAGATTGAAGGCAGGAGAAGGGGATGACAGAGGATGAGATGGTTGGATGGCATCACCAACTCTATGTTGTTGTGGACATGAGTTTGAGCAAGCTCCAGGATTTTGTGATGGACAGGGAAGCCTGGTGTGCTGCAGTCCATGGGGTGGCAAGGAGTCGGACATGACTGAGCGACTGAACTTAACTGAATTAAAGAGATTATTTACCAAAATGTATTATTTTCCAAAATTGATCCAATAAGTACTGAATAGTTATGATTTCAGCATATGTATTATAGGAATGAACCTGATAAAGCATTCATGGGTTATGGACTGAGGAATAAATTTTTGAATAGTTAGAAGGCTCTACTACTGTGCTGATTGACAGATTACTTATATATATATATATATATGTATGTTATATATATGTAACATACTATATACACGCCCAATTGTTTTAATAAT
Organism: Bos indicus; assembly: GCF_029378745.1. Lineage (NCBI taxonomy): Eukaryota > Metazoa > Chordata > Mammalia > Artiodactyla > Bovidae > Bos > Bos indicus. The sequence goes on from NC_091764.1 coordinate 19,809,951, forward strand.
GACATGAAGCTGAATAGAAAAATAATTGCACATGTATTATAAAGTATTTTATCCAAGTCCTTTTCCATTAAACTCGTCTCCAAACCAGAAACAGAGATATGAGCTTTCCCTAGCTCTTTGTTCCTCTTTTTCTTGCAGGAAGTGTTAATGAACTGAGGGCTTACACAAAATCTAGCACATCATTGTCACTCAAATTTTTACTGAATGAAAAATGAAAACCCCCAAATCAGAGCACAGAGAATATCAGGTAGGAGGGGGCTGAGTGCATCCTGCTCATGTGTATACTGCATAAGTGTTCCCTGCATGATCACAGAGTGGCTGAAGATGATTCATCTGAAAGACCTATTTAAGGAAGGAAGTGAAAGTCAGAGGCTAAAAAATGACCCATAATCAGGTGCTGACAGTTGTGTGCTGAAAGGTTCTATGTAAAGCCAAACTTTCCAACCACAAAAAGGGTCCTGTTTTGTTCAACATTTTGGAGTGAAGAAATTAAGGGGAAAGTTGAGGTAAGGTGAAAGGCCTAGAAATCATTTTAATGTTCTTGCCTGACACAGAGAAAAAAAAGAAATCTACTGAGTAGATTAAACAAATAGATGTTCAATCATGCATTTAATTTGAGGTCCCATGAAAATCTGTAGAATTTGTCAGAAGACTCCAAAGTTTATTTTTGATACAAGGTAGGCCATCCTGTCTGCCTCAAATTGAAAAGCCTTCTAAAACTGTGTACAGATGACTTGACGATTCAAGGCAGAATGTTCAGATCATCTGTTGTTCCCTGCTGCTTCTTTATAAGTTAATGTATGCATTTTTTCACTCATTCATTTATTTCTTTTTTTAAAAAACTCAACAGATAGTTCATACTTCATGCTGAGCATTGTGCTAGGTTTGGGGGATACAGAAAAATGTGTTTCCCTCTGTTAAAGAACTTACAGTCTGATTTGTAAAACAAGAAAATAGACTGTATAGCTGTACAGTGCTATGAGCGCAGTGACAAAAAATAAGCCCAGAATGTTAATTCAGACTAGGGGATTGAAGAAGCCTTCCAGGAAGTATTAATGCATGAGCTGAGCTTTGAATAAAAATAAATCAGATGAAGGCAAGGCACTAACGCATGGGTGCTAAATGCACAGGTTCTACAGCCAAGCTGTCTGAGTTCAAGTCTTAGTTTTGCCAGAAACTAACATGACTTCAGGCAAATGTCCCTCACTTTTCTCCATGAGTGGGGATAACAACTGTATCCACCATCTACTTATCCATCCCAGAGTTGTAAGGATGACTATATGACTTAACATTCCAAAGCACTCAGAACAGAGCCTGTGTCTCACCGAAGTGTTACCTAAGTGTGTGATGAATAAAGGTGTTAAGTGTCCTAGGTAGTAGGAGAGCTGGTGCAGTGGCCTGAAAGGGCATGCATGCTGCTTTTAGGAAAGAGTTAAGAATAGAGTGTAGGGTCCATACCGAAAAGAGTTGAAAGATAAGGCCAGAGAGATACGAAGAGTCTCTTATTAAAGAATGTGTATATTTATCCTAGACACCATGCAGAATCATGGGATGTACTGATAAGATGAGATTTCTGTTTTAAACAGGTCACTCTGGCAATGCTGTGGAGAGTGGATGGTAAGGTAGGTGGCAACTCTGGTGCTTGAGAGGCAGAAAAATGTTTTCCCATATTTCCTGGGGTGCTTTTAAAACATGCATATTTCCAGGCTGCTTTCTGGGATATTACAACGCAGAAGATCTGGGGCAGGTCTGGTAATCTATATTTTTAACAAGCATAAAAGCATATGCTTCCTATCTTCAGATGAGTTTTGTCTTCACAGAGATTCTGCAGACACTGAGTTGGGTAGTAGTTGGAGACTTATAGATGAGGACTAGGGAGGATCTAAACAAAAGTAGTAGAAACAACATCATTGGAAACCAGTGGGCTGATTTCAAAAGGAAGATGTAATAGGACTTAGTGACTGACAGGATGGAGCCAAGGATGACACTCAGATTTCTAGCTTGGGTGACTGGGCAGATTGTGGAAGAAAAGTAAGTCTGGCAGTGAGGTTAATGGGATCAGATTTGAACAGGTTGAGTTTGAGTGTCAGTGGGGAGAAAGTCCAGCCAGAGATTCCATATATATATGCCTGAAGTAGAGGAGAGAGATTTGGGCTGGAGACATAAAACCGGAAGTCATCTGTGCACAGGTAGTAACCAAATCTTGGCAAAAATCCAACATGTAATTGGTGGGTAGGGGAACAAAATCCTGTTCTATTTGTTCATTCATTCATGGATTCAAGAATTCATTCAAAAAACCATTTAAATGCTCATTTTACACAAGACACCATGCTATACACTTTTTCCACAAAGGAGACTGTGAAGAAATAGCTAAAAAGAGGACTGTAAGGAAAACAGTAGTGTTATCAAAGCCAACAGAGAAGATTGTATCAAATGATGCCAAGATGTCAAATGAAATGATGAGTGAAACGGGTTTCCCACATTTAATAACAAACAAGTTCATTAGTAATTTAGGAGAGAATAGATTCTGCTGAGTGATGGGGAAGGAAACTGAACTTGAGGTATGGCTTGAGGCATGAATGGGTAGTGAGGAAGTGGAGGTAATGAAGGAAGAAAAGAGGTGGATGTGCTAGACTGCAGAAACATCCCCTACCTGAATGCATGTCCCTTTGCAGTATTTCTTTATCGTTACTCCCATCAGGAGGTGGAGTCTGTTTTTTCACCCCTTCATCTGGGCTTAGTTATGTGACTTGCTATGACTAGCAAACATGATGCAAACAGAAGCTCAAAAAGTCCTTAAACACTGGGGCTTGCCTCTCTTGCTGCTCTTAAGAACCCTGTGGCTGCAACCAGGTAAATATAAACCTGGAGTGATTCGCTGGAGACCTGTGGCCTGTCATCTTCATCACCCAACTGGGAGCCAACATCAACTGACAGCTGGCACCAGCCACCAGACACTGAGTGAGACATTGAATCAGCCCTTAGCCAATCTACCCACTGACGTTAGCACCAGAGTGAGCCTAGCCAAGCCTAGCAGAATGACCAGCAAATGCTAACTTAAATCACTGATTCACAGAGAAGTGATACTGTTTTAAATCAATTAGTTTTGGGAGTGGTTTCTTACACAGCAGAAACTAACGGATAGAGTAGAATAGTGTCTGAATATCAAAGATTTTGGAGAAGGCAATGGCAACCCACTCCAGTACTCTTGCCTGGAGAATCCCATGGGTGGAGGAGCCTGGTGGGCTGCAGTCCATGGGGTAATGAAGAGTCGGACACGACTGAGCGACTTCACTTTCACTTTTCACTTTCATGCATTGGAGGAGGAAATGGAAGCCCACTCCAGTGTTCTTGCCTGGAGAATCCCAGGGATGGGGAAGCCTGGTGGGCTGCCGTCTATGTGGTTGCACAGAGTCAGACATGACTGAAGCGACTTAGCAGCAGCAGCAGCAGCATCAAAGATTTCATGTGTCTGAGCTGGACGGGAGATTAGAAAAGCTCTGGTTTTTCTCAGTCGCTTTTCTCTTCTTAACACACTGTACCAGGCAGAAATAATAAAAGTAGTATATAGGAGCAGAATGGCTAGGTCATGCAGTATTATTGATTCATGCCAAAATATGGACAAATCTTAAAATCATCACACTGAATGAAAAAAGGCAGACCACTGCCTGCCCCCAAGTACATACTGTGTAATTCCATTTTTATAAAATTTTAGAAAATATACACACATCTATAACAACAGAAAGCAGATCAGTGGTTGCCTGGGATGAGATGAGGAGGGAGGGATGGGTTACAAAGGGGCACAAGGAAACTTTTAGGGATAATGGGTATATTCATTATATTGATTACAGTGATAGATTTATGGCTATATATTGTATGCCAATGTCAAAACTCATAAAATTGTACATTTTAAAGATGTACAGTTCAATGTACATAAATTATACTGCAATAAAGCTGTTAAAGAGAAAAAGAGGAACAAACAAAACCTTCTGTGCTTTCTATTCCTAAAGGAAATTGCAGAATAATGTCCTCCAAAGGTGTTACTTGCTTTATCTCTGGACCTGGGGATGTGAGCATGTGGAAGCGGGTAAGACTATGAATGTTTTACTTTACTTGGCAAAGGAGCTTTGCAGGTATAATCAAAGGTATGGACCTTGAGGTCAGGAGATTATCTTTGGTTAATTACACAGACACAGTGTAATCACGTGAGTCCTAAAAAGGGAAGAAACTTTCCTGGCTGAGTCAGAAATTTGAAATGAAAGGGGAAGGAGGTGAGATTTGAAGGACTCAACTTGTCCTTGCTGGCTTTGAAGGTGAGGGAGGGGGCCATGATCTGAGGAATGTGGTGGCCTCTAGAAGTTGGGAATGGGCCTCAGTTTACAGGAAGCAAGAAGGCAAGACTTCAGTCCTCCTTCCATCACAGAGAACTAAATTCTGCAAGTAACCCAAATGAGCAAGGAACAGATTTTCCCTTAAAACGTACAGAGAGAAATACAGCCTGCAGATACCTGGTTTGTAGTCTGGTTAGACCTACACTGGAATGCTGACCTACTAAACTATGAGATACTTAATTTGTGTTGTTTTATGCTACCAAATTTGTGGTTATTTGTTATAGCAGTAATAGAAACTGAAGGTTTTCATGGGCAGAAAGTCAAACTTATCAAGCTAAAGTAGCTATTTGAATGACCTGTATTTCCCAGCCATAAATCACAATCAAGAGATGATTATATTTTTACTTCCATTTACTTCCATTTTACTAACTTTAGACTTATTCCTCTTTTAAAATGCTGCTCTGGACACGAAAGTTTGGGGCCATAGGCTGGTTGTGGAAGCCTAGTTCTCCTGATCCCTGACTCAAGACCATAGCCAGGTGACATTTAAAAACCGTAGTTATATCTTCTCAGTAAACACTGGTCCCATCCAACAACACTGTTGTAAATTGTCATTTTTGTGTGCAGACTTTGAAAGGCAACAGGGTCTAAGGGGAGCTATTATAGATGTTTCCAGACACCTATTTTGCTCTTGAGGCTTTAAAACTTGAAAACAGATTGCCTGGATTTACGTACTGGCGCCACTCTACATCTTATGACTTGGGCAATGGGGGACAGAAGTGGTCTACTGAAATGAGGCTTAGAAGAGCCTATCCACGTAAAACCCTCTAAACAATGCCTGATATATATAAGCACTCAGGGGGCGTTGGGTTGCTGATATGATGATGATGATGACCACGATGTCTTTGGGGCCAAAAGGAAAATTTCTGTCTCCGTAGTGGATTTGTATGTCTCGATTTCATAGGTCCTAGGAGAAGAGCGCTCCATTTGTCTTGCTTGTTTGCTTGTCCTGCTAAGACGCACATCATTTCCTCTGGCTTTCTTGCCCTAAAACTTCCTGTGTTCTTTTTCTTTTGAAGTAGAAGCAGGAAGAAAAAGTCACACAGTAACATTTGCTGATCACAGTAGAATTCTGTCCCATGGCTTTTTTTTTTCCTCCAATGGAAAGGGTGTGCTGCCAGTACAGGGATTATTTTCATGTTCCTCGTCTTTTCAGCCTTTTCCCGGATGGCTTTGATGTCCATATTGAGCCTTTCCTCATCACTACATGATAACAAGCCAAAAGATTCCTGAAATTCTGTTGTCTCTGAACACAACGCAGAACATTCTGACCAAACCGTTTACAGTCTTATTACATACCAGCTTTCTTGTGTGGTATTTATTTGAGGAGAGGCCCTCTCTGATATGAGGGACTTGGTTTTATATAATTAAATCAGACATTAAAATGACAATCTGAGTCAGGAGAAGAAAAAGATACACTATGTGATGGAAGCTATTTTTAATGAGCTTATTTTCATGGCACCAAGCACACAGAGGAGAAAACATATGGATGATATTGCTAATTTAGTTCTGTGTGTGCTTTAGGCTTTCTGTGCAGTTTTCTAGGTGGGCAGCCAACTTTCTCCATTTTTTAATGGAGTGCTGCAAGAGATACTCCCTGACGTATGGAACAGTCATCTACAAATAAAGTAGCAGGGTTAATGCAGGCAGTTTTTTTCACTGTGGTTACAAGATGACAGGGGCTTCCAAATTTGCACACTGTACATTGAAGTGGAAATGGGTGTCAGATCTGAGCTCTGTGTGGGCATCCTGGGCTGTGGGTATTTCAGTTTGAAAATTTTGTTAGTTGCCATAGTAATTGTCACAATCATGTGATTTCTGTGGTCTTTGTGATACCGAACACCTATTAGGAGCACCCAGCAAGCAGAAGTGGTTTACTTTTTTTTTTTTCCTCTTGTGTATACTTATAGAGAAAAATAATGTGTAGTCAGATTTTAAGTTGAATTAAAAGCATAACAAAAAAAAGATCACTTGCATATCTTTATGTAAAGCATGTTCATTTCCCAATTATTTTAATTAGTTTTAAATTAGTTTTTTCTTCAACAGAGAATTTATCAGGAAGTGATTTTTTTTTTTTCCAAAACAAGGAGTCCCAGAAACCAAGGTTATAAATCTTCATAAAAAGAACAGGAAACTCCTCTCTTGTTATGAATGTGTTGTGTCAGCATGATGCTGCTCAAGTTCAGACTGAAATTTAAGCAGAATCGAAAGTAGCTGGGGGTACGTTACTAATCCCTTTGCAAATGGTGCTCACCATTTGTCGTTCAGTCGCTAAGTCGTGTCTGATTCTTTGCGACCCCATGGACTGCAGCACACCAGGCTTCAGTATATGCTCACCATGGCCATGTATCACTTAGTCCCTGGATGCTAGTCTCAAAGCTAGATTTTGCAGGTGGTTTTGAAACATTGACAGGCATTATTTTGCTAAACAAAGTATTGAATATTTATATTGTATTGCTGTAAAAACTTGAATGCCATGGCTTAATCTTCACAGTCCTTCTCATCTTTACCATAGAATTATTATTTTTATCTATTTGAATATTGATTCTGAAGTTAAAGTACAGATATAATAATGATAAAAATAGGAATGCCTTCTTTTGGTTATTTTATTTTTAAATTTTTTCTTCTAGTTTTGAGATATAATTAACATATAGCACTGTATAAGTCTAAGGTATACAGCATAATGGTTTGACATACATCATGAAATGATAATCACAATAATTTTAGTGAACCCCTATTATCACATATAGATCCATCATCAAAATTAAAGAAATACAAAATTTGTTTTCCTTGTGATGAGACTACTTAGAATTTATTCTCTTGACAACTTTCATGTATTAAGTATAGCAATGTTAATTAATTTATCATATCATACTTCCATCCTAGTACTTATTTACCTTATACTTGGAAATTTGTACATTTTCACTGCCTTCATCCACTTTCTTCTTGCTCCACCCACCTCCTGCCTCTAGTGATTGCTTTTTTGTGAGTTTGTTTGGTTTTGAAGTATAATTGACCTACAATACTATCTTTGTTTGGTACAGATGGAAACTAGACTTATCATGGTGATCATTTTGAAATGTACAGAAATATCAAATCACTATGTTGTGATTTGACTATATATTCTTATTTTAATCAGAAGGGGATAGAACTGGCTCCAGCCTTTGGTTGAGACATAGGACGTAGGAACTGAAGTGTCTCCACTGACTTGCAGAACTTGTGAGAGGAGAAGGTCGTGCCAGTGGTTTGTTAGGAGCTGGGAAGACAGTGCATGCATGAATGGGGCAGTAGGAATTGACCACCTCTGACTATTTACAACGAAATTTCCTGAACAAATTTGGGATGAATGGTAAAAATATCATTTCTTACATTTAATACACTAGACATATACACTGATTAATTAAAAATTGGCAACATATCACAACACGGGAATCTTTGCACAGCTATAGATTTCACTGCCTTTGAACTTTATTGTCAATAGATATGTTCTAAGTGAGCTTTTATTTATTATTAAAGATACTTTGATCATAAGAATTCTGCCAATCAGAAAAAATGACAAGAAAACTATATATTCAGCAAACCCCTCGAGGCGGGTGAAACATTTATAGTTGAAAAATTATCAGTTTTATAGCCTGGCTCTACTAAGTCCTTTCCTAATGGGAATATTTAGGATTATGGAAATGCTAAAATTTTATTAAAAAGGAAATAGTGTACAGTTAGATGACAATTAATGCCTTCAAAATTTTATCAATAAGATAATTCAAAAAATTAAGAAAATGAATTAAATTTAAAAATTAAGAAATTAAATGAATTAAATTTTGAAAATTAAGTAAAACACAGGACAGTATTAGCTTCATAACATTTTTTTCCTTTTTTATTTAAGTCCTTTACATTTAATTTTGAATAGATAATGCATCCTTGTGCTTCAGAAAAACATAAGGAGTTATAAAGTGAAAAGTGCCCTTTAGATCTATGTCTTTAATTTTTCAGTTTGCCCCCTAGGTCTAATCCTCTGTATAACAGTTGTTATTAACCCTAGAGTATTCATTTGTTGTTGTTCAGTCCCAAGTCATATTTGATTCTTTGCAACCCCAGGGACTGCAGGAAGCCAGGTTTCCCTGTACTTCACTATCTCAGAGTTTGCTCAGACTCATGTCCATTGAGTCGGTGATGCTATCCAACCATCTCATCCTCTTTGGCCTCCTTCTCCTCCTGCCCTCAATCTTTCCTAGCATCAGGGTCTTTTCCAATGTGTCGGCTCTTTGCATTAGGTGGCCAAAGTACTGGAGATTCAGCTTCAGCATCAGTCCTTCCAATAAATATTCAAGACTGATTTCCTTTAGGATTGACTGGTTGGATTTCCTTGCAGTCCAAGGGACTCTCAAGAGTCTTCTCCAATCCCACAGTTCAAAAGCGTCAATTCTTCAGCACTCAGCCTTCTTTATGGTCCTACTCTCACATCCATACATGACTACTGGAAAAACCATTGCCTTGACTATACTTTGTTGGCAGAGTGATGTCTCTGTTTTTTAATATGCTGTCTAGGTTTTTCATAACTTTTCTTCCAAGAAGCAACCATCTTTTAACTTCGTGGTTGCAGTTACCGCCGACAGTTATTTTGGAGCCCAAGAAAATAAAATCTATCACTGTTTTGAAACTTTTTCTCCTTCTATTTGCCATGAAGTGATGGGGCTGGATGCCATGATCTTAATTTGAGTTTTAAGCCAGCTTTTCACTCTCCTCTTTCACCCTCATCAAGAGACTCTTTAGCTTCTCTTTGCTTTCTGCCTAATATTAGAGTGGTATTATCTGCATATCAGGCTGTTGATATTTCTGGCTATCTTGATTCCAGCTTGTGATTCATCTAGCCCAGCATTTCGCATGATGTATTCTGCATAGAAGTTAAATAAGCAGGGTGACAATATAAGCCTTGACATACTCCTTTCCCAGTTTTGAACCAGTCCATTGTTCCATGACTGGTTCTAAATGTTGCTTCTTGACCTGCATACATGTTTCTCAGGAGGTAGATAAGATGGTCTGGTATTCCCATCTCTTTAGAAATTTTCCATAGTTTGTTGTGATCCACATACCAAAGGCTTTAGCATAGTCAATGTAGCAGAAGTAGATGTTTTTCTGGAATTCCTTTGCTTCTTCTATGAGCTAACAGATGTTGGCAATTTGATCTCTGGTTCCTCTGCCTTTTCTAAATCCAGCTTGTATATCTGGAAGTTCTCAATTCATGTACTGTTGAAGACTATCTTGAAGTATTTTGAGCATCATCTTGCCAACATGTGAAATGAATGCAATTGTATATTAGTTTGAACATTCTTTGGCATTGGCCTTCTTTGGGATTGGGATTAAAGCTGACCGTTTCCAGTCCTGTGGCCACTGCTGAGTTTTCCAAATTTGACTGCAGCACTTTAAAAGCATCATCTTTTAGGATTTGAAATAGCTCAAGTGGGATTCCAACACCTCCATTAGCTTTGTAGTAATGTTACAAATATTTCATTTAAAATTACCTTATGCATATACAAGAATATATAAATACATTATTTCTCTCCTTTTTACCCAAAAGATGACATACTACACACTCTATTCTCTTTTCACTTAATGAACACTATTCAACTTTTGCTTAATTACACTATTTTCTCCTAATATACCTTGGATAAGACTTGATACTAGTACACAGAGAGTTTTGTTTTCAGTTTTTAATAGCTACCTATCTGGTCCCATCACTTCATGGCAAATAGATAGGGAAACAGTGGAAACAGTGTCAGACTTTATTTTTTTGGGCTCCAAAATCACTGCAGATGGTGACTGCAGCCATGAAATTAAAAGATGCTTACTCCTTGGAAGAAAAGTTATGACCAACCTGGATAGCATATTAAAAAGCAGAGACATTACTTTGCCAACAAAAGTCCATCTAGTAAAGGCTATGGTTTTTCCTGTGGTCATGTATGGATGTGAGAGTTGGACCATGAAGACAGCTGAGCACCGAAGAATTGATGCTTTTGATCTGTGGTGTTGGAGAAGACTTTTGAGAGTCCCTTGGACTGCAAGGAGATCCAACCAGTACATTCTGAAGGAGATCAGTCCTGGGTGTTCTTTGGAAAGAACTATGCTAAAGCTGAAACTCCAGTACTTTGGCTGCCTCATGCGAAGAGTTGACTCATTGAAAAAGACTCTGATGCTGGGAGGGATTAGGGGCAGGAGGAGAAGGGGACGACAGAGGATGAGATGGCTGGATGGCATCACCGACTCGATGGACGTGAGTTTGAGTGAACTCCAGTGTTGGTGATGGACAGGGAGGCCTGGCGTGCTGAGATTCATGGGGTCGCAAAAGGTCGGACACGACTGAGCAACTGAACTGAACTGAACTGATAATTCAATTGTATGAACATATCACTATTTAGCTGATTACATATTAATAGACATTAGTATATTTCTAAAATTTTTGTTGCAAAGACTAATCTTGTACAGGTAGCATTCTACACATCACTAGCAGTATCTGGGTTTTCCTAGCAGTGAAACTGTAAGTTGAATAGATATTAGCACATTGCCCAGTTTATACTCCCATCAGCCAGGCATGAGAAAATGCTTTTCTTCCCCTCAGAGTCTTTGAACAGATTATGTTACCTAACTTTGGATTTTTGCCAACAGAGAGGTAGAAAATGATATTCTGCGTGGTTTTAATTTACATTCTTTTTTACGGGGGAGGTTGATTACCTTGTCACCTAGTTAAGAGCAAATTTCATTTCTTTTTCTATATTTGAAATGGGTAATGATCTTATCAAATTGTATATTAGAGAATCTAGCCCTTTGTCTGTGACAAGTTATAACTTTTCCCCATAATTCGTTTATTTTTAAACTTTGTTCATACTTTTTTCCTTCTAATTAAAAAAAAATTCTTGTATGTCCAATTACCAATAAAATAATTTATGACTTGGGGATTTTGAGTCACAAAAGTTTGGACAGATCTTCCTAACCCTAAACTTAAAAAGTAATTGTTCCAACTTTCCTTCCTACTGTTTTATGGTTATGTTAAAAAATTTAAATCTCTGGTACCTTGGGGATATGTTCTGCCATATGAAGTAATATATGGATATTATTTAATTTATCCCTAAGCCATTATTGACCAGTTGCTTTTCTTCTTAAAGACTTGATACAGCATCTTTTTTATACACTTAATTCCTGTATGTATCTGATACTTCTGGAATTTCTGTTTTGCTAATAAACCACTATACTGCTCAATTATTTCGGCTATTAAAAATGTTTTAATGTCTTTGAGGGCTGTTCTCTTCTATGTTTATTTTTCTTATGAAATTTAGCTTCAAACTTTTGGGCTTTCATTGAGATCATGTTAAATTTACAGATTAATTTGGAAAAAATTAACACATTTATGATATTGGGGCTTCTTACCCAACACCATGGTCTTCCTATTTATAGAAAGGCTATTTTGTGGTCTTCAGTATTATTTTTAAATTTTTAACAGGTTTCACATTTATGTTGATATTATGTTTATGTATTTTATCTTTTCTGTTGCTGTTATATATGAACTCTTTTCTCCAATTAAATCTTCTAATTGGTTGTTTGAATATATAAAAATGACTGATTTTGCACATTGATTTTGTACTTCATTATTGCTGAATTCTCTTATTGCTTGTAACAGCTTTTAATAAAAGCTCTTAAATCTTCTAATCATACTACCATGTCATCTACAATTAGTAATATTTTTAACTCATCTCTTTCAGTTTTTGTATTTATGATCTTTTTCTCTTGGCTAATGGTATTGACTAAAAGTTCCAGCACAATGTTCCGTAGCAGTGATGTTAGTGGATACTAGCCAACACGGCGAAGACATTTCCATAAAAGTCAGAAGCGTTATGATGCTTTGTTGTGAATTAAATACATTTCACTGTGACAAGATAGCCTCCTGCTTCTATTTCAATATTTTCTTGGTTGTTTCGTCTGTCTGTTGTATCAGGAAAGGCTGATGAATTTTGTCCAGTGCTTTTTCAGCATCTATGGAGATATCCTATAATTTTTTTCTTTAGGTTTGTCAGCAGAGTTTCTAGTATTGAACCATTCTGATCATTTTGGCAACAATTTTTGTTTGTTTGTTTGTTTTTGCTTTTTAGTCAGCTCCTAGACTCTTTTGCTAATATATTATTTAGAATATCTGCACCATTATCAATAGTGTGACTAGTTTCTAGTTAGTGTGATCAAAGAATGTTATTTCTATGATTATATTTTTTAGATTTTATTAAATTTTTCTACTGGTCATTTTGGGGAAAAGAACTGTATTCTCTATTTTCAGGTTATGATGCTTATAATATAGCAATCATTTGTATTATATCAATTGTGATATTTAGGTCATTGTATCCTGAGTAACTTTTTTCCACCTGATTAATCATGTGCTGGAGAGATGAATTGGGAGTCTCCCAATATTAGCATGTTTGTGTTTATCTGTTTTTAGAGCTCCTGTAATTTCTGCTCAATGGATGCTGTTATTTCTTGCATAGATATACTTAATTGTAGTATCTTTACTGGAAATTTAACACTTTGGCATTATTAAGTTCTTTTCCTTGTCTTAGTTGAAACTGTTTGTTCTGACTTTCATCTTGTTTGATATTAAGATTTTGATTTCTGCTTTATATTATTATTTTTGTTTGGGAGACCTTAGATTTCACTTTTAACAAAATTTAAGTTTTTTCCTTGTGTCTGGAATGGAGTAAATTAGATTAAATTGTGATTTAATCTGTAAAAATTGAATCAAGACAATTTACATTTATTGATTTGATGGAAGTGTTGGATCTTAGCTTTGTTATTATATCATGTTTTTCTTTTATACCTTTAAAAAAAGTCTATTACTATGTGATTTTTTTGGTCTGCTATGTATTTTCAATGTGAAATTTTACAGAGATTTAAGGTCTATGTTTTTATTTTAATATTTTCATAATTATATCTTTATATAATGTCATTGGACTTCCCTGGTGGCTCAGACGGTAAAGTGTCTATCTACAATGTGAAAGACCTGGGTTCGATTCCTGGGTTGGGAAGATTCCCTGGAGAAGGAAATGGCAACCCACTCCAGTACTCTTGCCTTGAAAATCCTATGGACGGAGGAGCTTGGTGCAGGCTACTATCCATGGGGTCGCAAAGAGTCGGGCACGACTGAGCGACTTCACTTTCACTTTCATAATGTCATTTGTCCTAATCTTCTTCAAATGGACTGCATTAGTTTCCTTTTTGGATGATAAAGAGAGTTTTTTGTTTGTTTTTTGTTTTTTTTTACTATTATTTTCTTGTTTCTCTCTCTTTCACTGTCTAATTTTAATTAATTATCTTTCTTAATATTCTGCTTTATAGGGTTACATATGCTTAAAAGTCAGTTTTAAATTATAGCACTTGGCTCTTGGCTATTGCAGATGGAAGAGTTTACAATTCTACTCACATTCTTTCCCTCTTCCCATCTATTAAAAAAAAAGTTATTATTTTATTGTCAGGCATATACAATTTGTACTATGTTCCTTCACCATAACCTGCAGCTTGTGTTAGTCTTAACTGTAGAGTTAAACACATTCAATGGTCACTACCGTATTCTCAACCTGCCTTTCGTCTGTGGAAAAACTTTAGCAAAACAGTAAGTTTAAGCAGGGAAGTGAGAAAATGCAGAAACAAAGGAAAACAGCCAAAGGAGATAAAATAATAATAGTTTAGTCATTAAGCAAAGTCAAGGACCTTTTAGGTCCTCCTCAAGGGCCATAAATAACATTTTGAGCCATAACCTGGGAGCTGTCTTATAGGTACTGAAACCCCCAACAAGTGGAAGAAGCTAACTACATGATGACCAGACTGTAGCCATGACATAAGCTGCCATGATTCCAAGAATTGGCCTCAAAGAAATGGCCCAATGACTGTTGGGAGAAATATCAATAACATCAGATATGCAGATGACACCACCCTTATGGCAGAAAGTGAAGAAGAACTAAAGAGCCTCTTGATGAAGGTGAAAGAGGAGAGTGAAAAAGGTGGCTTAAAGCTCAACATTCAGAAAACAAAGATCATGGCATCTGGTCCCATCACTTCATGGCAAATAGATGGAGAAACAGTGGAAATAGTGAAAGACTTTATTTTGGGGGGCTCCAAAATCACTGCAGATGGTGACTGAAGCCATGAAATAAAAACACGCTTACTCCTTGGAAGGAAAGTTATGACCAGCCTAGACAGCATATTAAAAAGCAGAGACATTACTTTGCCAACAAAGGTCTGTCTAGTCAAGGCTATGGTTTTCCCAGTAGTCATGTATGGATGTGAGAGTTGGACTATAAAGAAAGCTGAGTGCTGAAGGATTAATACTTTTGAACTATGGTGTTGGAGAAGACTCTTGAGAGTCACTTGGACAGCAAGGAGATCCAACCAGTCCATCCTAAAGGAAATCAGTCATGAATGTTCATTGGAAGGACTGATGTTGAAACTGATGCTCCAATAATTTGGCCACCTGATGTGAAGAGCTGACTCATTTGAAAAGACCCTGATGCTGGGAAAGATTGAAAGCGGGAGGAGAAGGGGACGGCAGACAATGAGATGGTTGGATGGCATCACCGACTCAATGGACATGAGTTTGAGTAAACTCCGTGAGTTGGTGATGGACAGGGAGGCCTGGTGTGCTATAGTCCATGGGGTCACACAGAGTTGGACATGATTGAGCAACTTACCCTAACCGAACTGAGATGATCCCAGTGGCTTGGCCATGGTAGTAGTGGTGGAACTGGTGAGAAGTTGTCAAAGAACAATTTCTCTTTTCTTTCTTAACATCAGGTAGTTATTGTAGCTAATTAACTAAGCATATTTAAACAGGGTCAGGGTTTCCCTGGTGACTCAATTGGTAAAGAATCTGCCTTCAATGCAGGAGACTCTGTTTAGATCCCTGGGTTGGGAAGGAAGTCCCTGGAGAAGGAAATGGCAACCCACTCCAGTATTGTTGCTGGGAAATCCCATGGACAGAGGAGCTTTGTGGGCGATAGTTCACAGTGTTAGAAAGAGGTGGACAGGACTTAGCACCTAAACCACCACCATCATTTAAACATGCATGTGTATTTGTAAGAAACTCTTATGCTGAAATGCATGTGGCCCATTTAGGTAGCCCTTATTTATTTAGCAGACATTTACTGATGACTTAGTGCCAGCACAGTTCTAGGAACTAGCAAAGCAATGATGAAAAAACAGACGTAGTCCCTGACCTCAAGGAACATATATTCTTTCGGGTGAATATGATAATAAAAATAATAGATATAACTGATATTGAGAAAGTACATGTTCTAGGTAATGTTCAGAGCTTTTCTCACCTAATATCTCACTTATTTTTCATAGCTCTGTGAGATTGATCTGATTATTACCCTTATTTTACAGATGAAGATACCAAGTACATTGTCTAAGTTCTCAAGCAGGTTAAGTGGTGGAGCCAGGTTTAGCCTAGGTTAAATCAATGAACAAATAAAAATATGAAGAAATGTGTAGGGAAAAAGTGGTAAACGGGGAAAGCATCTCTGAAGAGGTGTGTTTGAGCGGGTGCATGAGCCGGAACTGCACAAGAGCCAGAGTAAAAGCACTCCTGCTGCTGCTGCTGCTGCTGCTAAGTCGCTTCAGTTGTGTCCGACTCTGTGCGACCCCATAGACAGCAGCCCACCAGGCTGCCCCGTCCCTGGGATTCTCCAGGCAAAAACACTGGTGTGGGGTGCCATTGCCTTCTCCAATGCATGAGAGTGAAAAGTGAAAGTGAAGTCACTCTTAGGCAGGATGAATAACAAGTGTGAAGCCTGAGACCAGAAAGAGCTTGAAATGTGAGGAACAGAAAGGAAGTCTGGATGGTTGGAGCATGCGAAAGAGAGAAGAAAAGAGCAAAGATGAGACTTGAGGTCCAGCTATGGATTGCAAGGGCACAGCAAAATGGGAAACAGCAGTTAGAAGGTTATTTATTGCAGGAGTTCATTTGGGTATTGCAGCTCAGATTAAATAATGACGGTGGAGGTGGACAAAAGTGGGTGAATCTGTGACATATTCTGGAGGTTAAATTAATATTCCTGTTAAAGTTAACTAATGATAACTCAGACTGTATGACCGTCAAAATATAAAGTACATATTTCTGGCCCATTAGCAGAAAAAGTTCACCAAACCCTGGTATAGAGAACTAAGGTTTGAGTATATGCAACAAAGAGAAAAATTGAAGTGTTAAAGGAAAGTGTTGCTTTGTATGCCTATCAAAAAATAGTCTGAAGCAAAGAAACAAAAAATAAACCTGCTAATTAATTTAAGAGGAATAATAGAAAAGAAAGATTAAATTATAATTCTTAGTTTAAATCTGTAAGAATATCTGAGCATAAATTTATTATATGAATTGAATCAAAATAATTCAGACTTAAACATTTGAATTAGTATGATAGGAATGAAGATGGAGCCAGGTGGAGATGAATGAAAGAAAAAAAACATTTATTAGTTAAATAGGGGACAGACTTTTCACATATAGAATCTCTTTTTTTGTGTATGTTTAGTATTCATTCATTCAACAAGTATTTGAATGCTGGGCAATGTCTTAGGTAATGAAGAAGACATAGCAACTGGAGGGGGAGAAACCCAAAAACCTCAGATTATCTGCTCTCACGAAATATATAAATTGGTGGGAGCTTACATTTTCTAACTGTGTTAGATATTACAATAATACCTACCTGTAGGTGTTCTTCTTCCTCATTTTTTAGGTGAGGACCCATGACTTCAAGTACATAAGTGATTCATCCAAGGTCATTTGAAGTGCTTTAGTGTCACAGGATCTAGATCTGACTCTGATCTTTATGATTCTAATGTTCACATTATTCTTTTACTGTTGAAAATGCAATGTCCATATATGGACCTAGATCACTACCCGCATAAATCAATGCAGATAAATCTAGGAAATTGAAGTTCTTCTACCGAGTGTGTTTGTATTTTTCTTTCTTCATTCCTGTTTAATTTAAATTTATGTTTCAATTCAGCATTCGCAATTACAAGATGCTGATAACAACCCTCTCAATTAGGACTGAAGAAGTATGTCTAACACTCTGGAAAACACATCTCCCAACCCCCAGAGTGCCTGAGTGGATGTAAAACAGAATTTTTTCACTGTCAGGTTTCCTGCCTCTCACTTCACTCCCGCAGCTGTGCATCTGAATATTCAAAGCAGGGTTGGAGGTAGGAGTCAACTATTTTAGGAGGGTTACTGTATCTGGACCATACACTTTGTGGTACAGGCAAAACATCGTGTAAGTAAAAAGAGTAATTTCGGAAATGTTTTGAGTTACTATTCTGAAACTTCGAATATGAAATATATTTTTAATGAATTATCTGAGATTTTAAGGCCCCTAAATAATATAGAAAGTACCAGAAGTCATCTCTACAGGTAAATATGACTAGTGTGTAAGTAGCAAAGCTTCTTCAGCTTCTATCTCCCTCCGGGTTTTCAAACAGCTCTGTGGACCCTTTCCCCCCTAATGTGAAAGCCTTCACTTTCTGACTTCCCCAGTGAGCCTCCTGTGATAAGAGCTGCATTTTGACTCATCTCTCCTGATAAAAACAAGAGTGCTCTGTTCTTTGCTGACTGTGAAACCTTCCCTGCCATCTGCATACACTCCTTCGACTCCTAGGAAACCCATGGAGGAATGAAAAGGACAGGCCCACCACCACAGCAGAGCAAGTCCTGGCTGAGTCACCACTGTGGGAGGAAGGCTGACATGGATATTGACAGACGCTCCTGGGAATCAGCAGGCAGGTTGCTTGGAAGGCTGGCACGCCCCCACACTGGGTGGAATTTTCTCCTCAACTTGTTCTTCTAGCTGGAATGGAGGTCTCCCTCTCTCCAACCAACTTTTCTGGATGAAGTAGGGTGTGTGAAAGGAGTGGAAGAGAGCCCTCTTGGCCATCTGGGTTCTGAGAGGACCATTGCAGGAACCTGGCCCTGTGGTCTGCTAACTGCAACCACCCACGCTGGTCTCAACGGCCACACCCGAAGTGGCCTAGTCCCAGGGCAGCTATTGGAACTGCTTGTGTGGTCATACCAGCCCTTAGGAAGAGATGGCTTGCCAAACCCCGGGGAACTTGGAGCTGAGGTCAACTTAATGCTTTCCCATTAGGCGCTGGGAAGAAAGAAGGTTTCTAATGACACAAGTCATGACAGTCAGTGTAACTCTGCTTCAAACATCTTCTGCTTAAGCCATTTTGGTTTCTGACCAGCTGATTTTTATGAAGACGTATTTTTTGGTATTAAATCTTAGTTTTATCTCTATGACAAAATGAGGTATAAATAATAAGTAAAGAAAGCTTTCTATTGGACAAAGTCTATAAATCATGTTGTTTATTTTACCAAATAAGGTTAGTATCACTTGACTTTCACATGTGTTTTATACATGTAGGATGGTTGAAAATAACTAAGCACCTATTTTCTAGTTGGACATGGGTAAGTTAGAGGATGAAGGGTGTGGGTGTGGTCTTTAGATGTCAGACAGACCTGCATGTTCAATGCTGGCACTGCCCCTAACCCTGTGATAGCAGACAAGCTACTGAATTTCTCCAAGCCTCCATTTCCTAATCTAAAGAATGGAGATAATTATTATGTAGCACTTGTCACACTGAATTGTTGAGAGGACTAACTGAGATCATGCCAATGAAATGCTTAGCATATTGCCAGCCACATAAAAGGCTGTGAGTGTCAGAAGTGATGTTGTTAATGAAGCTGATAACACCACCTCTAATGGGTAATTTTATGTGTCCACTTGGCTAAGGAATGCCCAGATAGCTGATAAAGCATTACTAGAGGGTGTATCTATAAGGGTGTTTTCAGAAGACGTTGGCATTTGAATTGGTAGACTAGATATACAGGATTGCCCTTAGCAATGTGGGTGGGTATCATACAATCTATTGAAGGTTTGAATAGAACAAAAAGATGAAGGATGGGAGAATCTGTTCTTTCCTTGAGCTTGGACACCTATTTTTCTCCTGCCCTCAGATGTCTTTACTCCTTGTTCTTGAACCTATGAACTTAGACCAAAATACACCACAGGTTTTTCTGGGTCTCTTGCTTACTAACGGCAGATTGTGGTGCTTCTTAGGCTCCACAACTGTGCAAGCCACTTTATGTGTGTAGGTATGCAGATGGTGACTGCAGCCATGAAACTAAAAGACGCTTACTCCTTGGAAGGAAAGTTATGACCAACCTAGATAGCATATTCAAAAGCAGAGACATTACTTTGCCAACAAAGGTTCATCTAGTCAAGGCTATGGTTTTTCCTGTGGTCATGTATGGATGTGAGAGTTGGACTTTGAAGAAGGCTGAGCGCCGAAGAATTGATGCTTTTGAACTGTGGTGTTGGAGAAGACTCTTGAGAGTCCCTTGGACTGCAAGGAGATCCAACCAGTCCATTCTAAAGGAGATCAGCCCTGGGATTTCTTTGGAAGGAATGATGCTAAAGCTGAAACTCCAGTACTTTGGCCACCTCATGCGAAGAGTTGACTCATTGGAAAAGACTCTCATGCTGGGATGGATTGGGGGCAGGAGGAGAAGGGGATGACAGAGGATGAGATGGTGGATGGTATCACCCACTTGATGGACGTGGGTTTGAGTGAACTCTGGGAGTTGGTGATGGACAGGGAGGCCTGGCGTGCTGCGATTCATGGGGTCGCAAAGAGTCAGACACGACTGAGCGACTGAACTGATACATCTATTTGTCTGTCTGTCTATCAATCTGTATCTGCTGTTGGTTCTGTTCCCCTGGAGAACCCTAATATACCACCACTATGCTGAGTGTTTCCTTTCTTATATATAGATCCATAACCCTTGAGAGGAGAAGGCAATGGCACCCCACTCCAGTACTCTTGCCTGGAAAATCCCATGGATGGAGGAGCCTAGTGGGCTGTGGTCCATGGGGTCACTAGGAGTCAGACATGACTGAGCGACTTCACTTTCACTTTTCACTTTCATGCATTGGAGAAGGCAACGGCAACCCACTCCAGTGTTCTTGCCTGGAGAATCCCAGGGACAGGGGAACCTGTTGGGCTGCCATCTATGGGGTCGCACAGAGTCGGACACGACTGAAGTGACTTAGCAGCAGTAGCAGCAGCAACCCTTGAGAGAGCACAAACTATTCAATGATTGGGAATATGAGATTTTGGTCATTAGACGAAAAGAAAAAACTAGCTCACTGAATACATAAAGTCCTTCACAGACACATTTCTAATGCAAGAAATGAATTTTACCAAAGGTTTGATTAGTGTGCAGGTATCTATTAGTGAAATATTCAAAAATATGAAAATGTCTTCTTTTGTCAGGGTCAACTTAATTTCAATAAACCAAGTGTGTATATGTGTGTGTGTGTGTGTGTGTGTATTTGCTTTACTCATACTGTGAATACTTTTTCTTGCAGCTGATGTGGACAAATGACTCTAAAGAAGAGATATGCTGCAAGGAAGGATGCAGTTTTCAGCCATGGGTGCTGTATGCTGTGCTTAGTCCCTCAGTTGTGTCTGACTCTTTGCAAGCCCATGGAGCCCGCCAGGCTCCTCTGTCCATGGGGGTTCTCCAGGCAAGAATATTGGAGTGAGTAGCCTAGCCCTTCTCCAGGGGATCTTCCCAACCCACGGATCAAAACCAGGTCTCCTGCATTGCAGGTGGATTCTTCACCAGCTGAGCCACAGGAGAAGCCCCCATGACCAAGGAGTGCCCTCTCATTATTGCCATAATGAACACTGTTGGAATTCAAGAGGAATGTATTAATTTGTATATTGATCACGGGAAACTCTACTTAGTGTTTACAAACTTAAAGCCATGGTAATTTACCACTTCTTGGGATATCAGATCAACTATTCACTTTTTAAAATTGTTGATATAGGATATTACACAAATTATAGGGTGTATAGCATAGCAATTCACAAATTTTAAAGGTCATACTCTATTTATAGTTATTACAGAATACTGTCTATATTCCATGTGTTGTATGCTGTATCCTTGTAACTTATTTATTCTACACCTAGTAGTTTGTACCTCTTAATCTCCTACTCCTATCTTGCCCCTCCCTCCTTCCCTCTTCCAACTGGTAATCACTAGTCTGCTCTCTATATCTGTGAGTCTGCTTTTTTGCTGCTGCTGCTAAGTTGCTTCAGTCGTGTCCGACTCTGTGTGACCCCATAGACGGCAGCCCACCAGGCTCCCCCATCCCTGGGATTCACCAGGCAAGAACACTGGAGTGGGTTGCTATTTCCTTCTCCAATGCATGAAAGGGAAAAGTCAAAGTGAGGTTGCTCAGTCATGTCCGACTCTTTGCGACCCCATGGACTGCAGCCCACCAGGCTCCTCCATCCATGGGATTTTCCAGGCAAGAGTACTGGAGTGGGGTGCCATTGCCTTCTCTGATGTTTTTTGCTATATTCACTAATTTGTTGTATTTTTTAGATTCCATGTTAAGTGATATCATACAGTATTTTTCTTTGCCTGACTTATTTCACTTAGCATAATATTCTCCAAATTCATCCATTTTTTGTAAATAATGAAATTTCATTCTTTATATATATATGTATGTATGTGTGTGTGTATATATATATATATATATATATATATATATAGAGAGAGAGAGAGAGAGAGAGAGAGAGAGAGAGCTGGGTATTCCATATAGTATTCCATTGAATATATATACCACATCTTTTTTATCCATTCATCTGTTGATGGACACTGAGGTTGCATCTATATCCTGGCAACTGTAAATAACAATCTATGCACATTGGGGTCCATGTATCTTTTCAAATTAGTGTTTTTTTTTTTCCAGATATGTACCTAGGAGTGGAATTGCTAGGTCATATGATAGTTCTTGGGCTTCCTTGGTGGCTCAGATGGTAAAGATTCTGCTTGCAATGCAGGAGACCCAGGTTCGGTCCCTGGGTGGGGAAGATGTCCTGGAGAAGGGAATGACTATCAACTTCAGTATTCTTGCCCGGAAGGGTTCCATGGACAGAGGAGTCTGGGAGGCTACAGTCCACAGGGTTGAAAAGAGTCAGACACAACTGAGCGACTAACACTTTCACTTTTTTCACTTCATCGTAGTTCTATTGTTAGGTTTTTGAGAAAACTTCATACTGTTTTCCATAATGGCTCACTAATTTATCTTCCCTCAAATTGACTACCTATTAAACTTTTTACAAGAAAGACTTATCCTAGTCTTTTCTGGGTCCTTCTGTAGATAACGTGATTTCAAATCTTTTGTGAACTTTCAGAATTAGAAAATCAGCCAAAAGAGTAAAAAACTTGCCTCTGAAGGATGGAAAGCATCTTTGGAAAAGAAATGAAATGAAAAGTTATCCAGCATCATTCTTGGTACCACAATTTGCAAGAGCTGATGAAATTCTCTTTCCTTTGGCTGATAAAATTCTCTTTTCTTTCATCTCTTACTGGTTGCACAATACCAAATTGGTATCTATGCACTATAAAAAAACCAAACCAAACCATCTTAGTTCCCAGTGCTTTATTGGTATCATTCCATTCTGACTTTGGCGTGTTGCCAACCAGTTTGACAGATGCACAAGTCTGAGTGAACATACTTCAAGAACATTGAAAGATGTTTAAATTGCCTACCATCCATGAGTGGGTATTTCAGAATATCTCCCAACTTTTGATTACTCAAGTATTGCTGACCAAGTCAGGATTAATCATCTGTCACTTTCCGGATACATCACTTACAAATTGAGGATTGTTATTTTATGCTAATACATTATTGGTAAACTTTGCCAGTCACTTTTCTTTCTAATAAATCAAAACTATCTTTTCACTGAAATGACTACTCATAGACGGGAACTACCAACCCACAAACTCTGCCCCCTGCAGAGCTAGTACTTTATCTTTGTCAATGATACCCGGAGCTCTATCTCCTCCCCCAAATTAAGGCTTGTCAAGGTGTTGTTGAGAAGGTTGTGATTCTTCTGGCTCAGTCTGCCCACAAGTACTAGTGTTCTAGTGAGAGTTTCCAGATTTGGGAAACACTAGCCATCAGGCAAGAGGGCAAGGGGCCCTTCAAATGAGGGGGCCTTATTGAGTGGAAAGGAATGATCCAGAGAAAATGATATTTTATGACTGTTCTTGCTGTCTTCCATGAACTGAGATTTTTACACAGATGACATCAGATTAGACAATACCTTCAGGCAGCCCAAAACGGGGAGAAGGAGGAATAAATCACATATATGAATGAATGGGATTATTTGATTCTCTATACTCTCATTGGAGAAGGAAATGGCAACCCACTCCAGTGTTCTTGCCTGGAGAATCCCAGGGACAGGGGAGCCTGGTGGGCTGCTGTCTATGGGGTTGCGCAGAGTCAGACACGACTGAAGCAACTTAGCAGCAGCAGCAGCAGCTATACTCTCATAACCATTTAAGAAACTTATAGTTACTATAACATATTTCCCTTTATAACTGGGGATGTTGGGATGCTTACCTCTTCTGCTGAGCAGCACTTCAAATTCAAGAAGGTGGAACATGGCCTCTTTTGCTTTTTTATTCAGTATACTGTTCAGCCTTGAGCAGGACATGTCAACCCACTCCAGGATTCTTGCCTGGAGAATCCCTTGGACAGAGGAGCCTGGTGGTCTATAGTCCACAGGGTTGCAAAAAATCGGACGTGACCAAAGTGACTTAGCAGACACACATGCATATGGTTCAGCACAGTATCTGGTCAGTGGTGCTCAGTAAGGCTTTGTTGACTATGTAGCGGATGAGGGGGCAGTATTATCCTTTTGGCCTTTGCCTTGGTCATGGTAGAAATTAGATGATTCTTGTCAGAGTGAATATAAAAGCTACTACCACATATCTATGGCATCTTTGCATTCTTCATCAGATGTCTCCCCTCTCACTACCCTCTTGAAGTTACTGTCAAGCTGCCATGCCTGTCAAGGCATTTTGAACAATCAGACCAAATCTGTTCACTCAAGTCTGCCATATTTTAGTGGAGCAGAATCCAAGATTCAGGACAAGGAAGAAATCCATGGCTTGTACAAGATAAATTGGTAAAGACCACCTCAGAAGTACAAGGTGAGAGAAGGGGACATTAGCTTTACCAAGAATTGCTTGGTGAAGTGACTAAGAGAAATCAGGTAGAGAGGCACAGAACAGTGGACTCCTGAAACAGAGATGCAAAGACAGAAATGGACACCCAACTACATACACATGCAGACACACAGCAGCATCATAGGTCCAGGGCTGAGTCTTTAAGCATGTTCTTTGACTTGGCCTCTTCACATGCTTGCACACCCCCTCCTGACTCCAAGCCTTTTAAAAAAGAGATATTGCATTTGTGCTTTCTTTTGCAGGAGTTATTAAAAAAAATAAAAAATAAAAGCCCTGTAAAACAGGATGAGCTCCTCAGAGACAAATAACAGCTCTCATCTATGAGATACTCCCTTGAAATCATCCTAAGTGTTAGACAGTGGTAAGAGATAGATGTCTAGATAGAGTCTGGTCACCTATATGCTAAATAAGCAACCTTCTATGGCTAGATGAACTGCTTTTTTATTTTTTTGAGATACTCCACAATTATTTCCTGTGACCCTTTTTCCTTAAAAATTTCTTTATGAAGGAAGTGAGGGTGGGAAAAGATCAGGTCAAGAAAGTAAAAGATTTTTTTATGGTACATATTTACATATACTACATCTTTTGATAAAGCTGTTTAAGGATAAAAGAGTCTATGAACATCTGTGAATGTGCGTCTTGCAAAAATGAATAAATAATGACATGTGGCTGCTCTGACTAGGAAATGTAATGGAAAAAGAAATCCTATTGTTTGAAAATTGGTACTTACATGTGATTTTAAAGATTTGTTACTGTTTTTTTTTGTAGAAGGAATATGTGAAGTTTCATTTTAGAAATTTTAGTTTGATCAACTTTACAATTGATTAACTTTGTTACAATTAACACATTTTATTGGAATAAAGACAAAGGAATATGTGAGCATATATACAAAAAATAGTAAATTCTGTAGTACAAACTAATGAAAAAGTTACCACTTATTAGTCTTTTCTAGGTGATTTCCAAATAATTTAATCTTAAATGCTTTAAGACTAAATTTCTTTTCAAGTGAATGAGACACTCCTAACTTCTAATTTTGAGTGATCCTTTTACCACTATCAGAAGTAACAAACACCTTCTAAATTTCCTCATCAAACATTTGGTGATGCAAGTCAAATGATTTGGGAAGGAGAGGAGCAAGTTGTTAATTTGTGTTAGTTAGAAGAATCTCAACTCTTCAAATGAGGTGGCCAAAGTACTGAAGTTTCAGCTTTAGCATCATTCCTTCCAAAGAAATCCCAGGACTGATCTCCTTTAGAATGGACTGGTTGGATCTCCTTGCAGTCCAAGGGACTCTCAAGAGTCTTCTCCAACACCACAGTTCAAAAGCATCAATTCTTTGGCGCTCAGCTTTCTTCACAGTCCAACTCTCACATCCATACATGACTACTGGAAAAACCATAGCCTTGACTAGATGGATCTTTGTTGGCAAAGTAATGTCTCTGCTTTTTAATATGCTATCTAGGTTGGACATAACTTTCCTTCCAAGGAGTAAGCGTCTTTTAATTTCATGGCTGCAGTCACCGTCTGCAGTGATTGTGGAGCCCCAAAAATAAAGTCTCTCACTGTTCCCATTGTTTCCCCATCTATTTGCCATGAAGTGATGGGACTGGATGCCATGATCTTCGTTTTCTGAATGTTGAGCTTTAAGCCAGCTTTTTCACTCTCCACTTTCACCTTCATTAAGAGACTTTTGAGTTCCTCTTCACTTTCTGCCATAAGGGTGCTGTCATCTGCATATCTGAGGTTATTGATATTTCTCCCGGCAATCTTGATTCCAGCTTGTGTTTCTTCCAGCCTAGCGTTTCTCATGATGTACTCTGCATATAAGTTAAATAAGCAGGGTGACAACATACAGCCTTGACGTACTCCTTTTCCTATTTGGGAGGAATTGGGGGCAGGAGGAGAAGGGGACGACAGAGGATGAGATGGCTGGATGGCATCACTGACTCGATGGACATGAGTCTGAGTGAACTCCGGGAGTTGGTGATGGACAGGGAGGCCTGGCGTGCTGCAATACATGGGGTTGCAAAGAGTCGGACACGACTGAGCAACTGAACTGAACTGAACTGATGATGTTTTTGATGAATGGGAAGAAGTAAAATAAGGGATTTTACTATCATCAACAGATGCATGGAACACTTCCTATTTGTTCTAAAAGCAATTACAGATATCAGAGTATGTTCCTGAGAATTCATTTTCAGCTTGACTCTTGCTGTATCAACATTTTTGTTACTAATCCATTAATTCATCATAATGATCCAGGCACAGAGGCACTGAGAGGTCCTCAAACACACACACACCCTTATACACACACACCGTTACACACACACAAACACACCAAAAGTCATAGGTTCAAGTATTACTAATCCAGCATCCTTTAATTTAGGGTCCAGAGTTTCTTATGTGTGAAAATACCAAATTATTCTCAGACTATACTTAAATGTATTAAAGACTAATGGTTCTTTTGGCTTAGAAAGACTTAACAAACAAAGGTATTTAAATTAAAAAAAAATCCAGATATCCCTCAGTCAATCATAAGTACACAAATATACCAGGACATACCACTTTGCAAGCACTGAGGTTTTATCTGACCTCAATTCAATCTTCTGGTTTGGTTACAAAACAAAACACAAGCAGAAGTAGCAGCTGTATCGCAAGCTACCACTTTTTGGGTATCAGATCATCCTTGTACACGCGCCATGTAATTTTCATAATAGGCCTGTGAAGTTGAAATTATTATTTTGTTTCTAAAGATGGAGTCAGAGATTCAAGAAGGTACCGAGCTAGATTTGCACTGAGTCCATTTCACTGTAAGCCTGTGTTTTGTGGTTTCAGAACTCCAGTTCTAAAACAGCAGAGGCAGTCATGCCCTATTTACTGGGATATTTGCATTTCAGCCAAGTTTGTTATAAAATGCATTTTTTTTCTGAAGGGAACTCTATTTTGCCAATGATTTATATTACACTATTTGAGACTATTTACCAGTATACAAGTCTTATGAGGACTGAGACCACATCTTTTTATTAATTTTATTGCAGACACAGTGCTTGGCAGATAGGAGATATTCAATAAATATTTGTTAAATAAATTAACCATGGGAAAAAATTTCTTGAATATATAATAAAAGCATAGTTATAAATTCATACAAGACTTAGTATGCATTTTAGTTTTAAAAAATGAATGTTACTCAAATAAGGTTACACATTCAAAGTAGTAGTAAAATTCTTTGCTATATTTTAAATAATAAAGTATTTCTGATAGTCAAATATAATGTATATCAGGAATTTGGGTATTATGAATATATGCTTTATGATTTTCTCCCATTATAAAATAGTCAAGCCTTAGAAATTGAGCAATTTCAATAAGTGATGTTGATCAGCCTCAGTTTATTTGAACATATATAATTTCAACTTTAGAATAAATTTCTTTACTTTTTGCTATCACTGAAACTTGCTGAATTTTTTTCCATTCTGATAAATTTTATAACCTGCTTTAATCTGCCTAGGTAATCAGTGACTTACACTCTGAATTCCATCTCTTTTTATGCTGTGTTTAAGACATTCTATCACCCCACTCCAGTACTCTTGCCTGGAAAATCCCATGGATGGAGGAGCCTGGTAGGCTGCAGTCCATGGGGTCTCGAAGAGTCAGACACGACTGAGCGACTTCACTTTCACTTTTCACTTTCATGCATTGGAGAAGGAAATGGCAACCCACTCCAGTGTTCTTGCCTGGAGAATCCCAGGGATGGCAGAGCCTGGTGGGCTGCCATCTCTGGGGTCGCACAGAGTCGGACACGACTGAAATGACTTAGCTTAGCATAGCATAAGCATCTTAAATTTAGGGACACTATAGTATTCATCATTGTCTCTTTAAGATTCAACATGGATCTACTGTGGAGACTGAAGAAATTCTTGTGGAGAAAAGAGAAGGAGGAGTGTGAGAGATGGAGGGGGGTGGTGGGGGAGGGGAAGAGAAGGGAGAGGGGGGAGAGGAGGAAAAAAGAAAGTAAATTGGTTCTTGGATTAGAAGAGATAAAAAGCCAAGGATCAACAATGTGGAAACCTTGCTTAGAAACAGAGATCTCCTGCAACATCTACCAAGATGTTTATGTCTTAAAAAACCACCCAGAGTCTAACAAAGCCCATGAATAACTGCCACTTTTGAGTAAGACTTGTGTCTTTACGGATACTTCAAATTGGATTTCTTTATTGAGCCTAAGGAAGTGCTAATCATCTTCTGACATTTCACTACAACCCATAAATTGCAGATTAGTAAAAATCATTCAGATGACTGTTGCCACAAGAATACATTTATTAATTAGGAGCTATATGCCCTAGATTCTCCAGGTTTTAGGGGGTGTAGTGAATTTTTGACTAGTATTGTTTCACTAATTTTGACTCTCTATCATACACTCACACCACATGCCATTTGGTAATACTTTTTTTTATATGTGTCTTAAGGACTCATATTTCCAGACTTGAACTTGTGTTGCTTCTATTGCTGGTACTAGCAAATATGAGGAGACTTTTCAGAAAAAAAGGGAACGGAATAAAAAGCAGAACACAAATTTCGTGACAACAAATTGTAGAATTTCTCACTAGTAAGAGAACATTTCTACCCTTCAAAATCAATCAGGCAGCAAGCATTTATTGAAAACCCAAAGAATGAACTGCATACGGCTCTTAAATAACAATCTTCAGGACTATAAATGCCAGCCAAATATTTATTTTCTATGTCACTCAGAAGATGAGTCATATGATGCCTTTCTGAACAGCTGATTAAAACACTTAACATTGATTCACCTTTTATCTAAAGATAAAATAAATTGAATGGGGAATTATTGAAGAGTTCTCAAATTTAGATTATGTAAATGTCTAGTGTTCTTATTCTTACTCTCGGGATGCAAACAAATAAGAAATTATTGAAGGGTTTTTAACCTCGAAAAAGTACAAGTACTAAGTAAATTATATATCATTTTAAAATTCGAGAGTCATATATTTAGTGCCGATTATGTTGAATAGGGATGTGGGACAGGGACATTGCAAATTTCGTAAAAGTATCTGAAGCTCCTATGAATACGATTTTTACTTTAATAAAATTTTAAAAAAATATTTATTTATTTGGCTGCTTTGAGACTGAGTGTGGCATGCAGATCTTTGATGCATCACGTGGGACCTTTTATTGCGGTGCATAGATTCTCTACTTGCCTTGTGTGGGCTTAGTCGCTCTGAGGCATGTGGGGTTTTAGGTCCCCGTGAAGGGATCAAACCTGCAACCCATGAACTGCAAGGTGGAAAATCCATAGCTTTGACTAGACAGAACTTTGCTGGTAAAGTAATGTTTCTGCTTTTAAATATGCTATCTAGGTTGGTCATACCTTTTCTTGCAAGGAATAAGCATCTTTTAATTTCATGGCTGCAGTCACCATCTGCAGTGATTTTGGAGACCCAAAAAATTAAGTCTGACACTGTTTCCACTGTTTCCCCATCTATTTCCCATGAAGTGATGGGACCGGATGCCATGATCTTTGTTTTCTGAATGTTGAGCTTTAAGCCAACTTTTTCACTCTCCACTTTCACTTTCATCAAGAGTCTCTTTAGTTCTTCTTCACTTTCTGCCATAAGGGTGGTATCATCTGCATATCTGAGGTTACTGATATTTCTCCCGGCAATTGTGATTCCAGCTTGTGCTTCATCCAGCCCAGGGTTTATCAAGATGTACTCTGCATATAAGTTAAATAAGCAAGGTGACAATATACAACCTTGACATTTTCCTTTCCCTATTTGAAACCAGTCTGTTGTTCCATGACCAGTTCTAACTGTTGCTTCCTGATCTGCATACAGACTTCTCAAGAGGCAGGTCAGGTGGTCTGGTATTCTCATCTCTTTAAGAATTTTCCACAGTGTGTTGTGATCCACACAGTCAAAGGCTTTGCCATAGTCAATAATGCAGAAGTAGATGTTTTTCTGGAACCCTCTTGCTTTTTCAATGATCCAACTGATGTTGGCCATTTGATCTCTGGTTCCTCTGTATTTTCTAGTCCAGCTTGAACATCTGGAAGTTCACAGTTCATGTACTGTTGAAGCCTGACTTGGAGAATTTTGAGCATTACTTTACTAGCATGAGAGATGAGTCCAATTGTCTGGTAGTTTGAGCATTCTTTGGCATTGCCTTTCTTTGGGATTGGAATGAAAACTGACCTTTTCCAGTCCCGTGCTGAGTTTTCCACATTTGTTGGCATATTGAGGGCAGCACTATCACAGTATAATCTTCCAGGATTTGAAATAGCTCAACTGGAATTCCATCACCTCCATTAGCTTTGTTCATAGTGATGCTTCCTAAGGTCCACTTGACTTCGCATTCCAGGATATCTGGCTCTAGGTAAAGGATCACCCCATTGTGATTATCTGGGTCATGAAGATCTTTTTTTGTATAGTTCTTCTGTGTATTCTTGCCACCTCTTCTGCTTCTGTTCAGTTCAGTTCAGTTCAGTCGCTCAGTCGTGTCCGACTCTGCGACCCCATGAATTTCAGCATGCCAGGCCTCCCTGTCCATCACCAACTCCTGGAGTTCACCCAGACTCACGTCCATCAAGTCAGTGATGCCATCCAGCCATCTCATCCTCTGTCGTCCCCTTCTCCTCCTGCCCCCAATCCCTCCCAGCATCAGGGTCTTTTCCAATGAGCCAACTCTTCACATGAGGTGGCCAAAGTACTGGAGTTTCAGCTTTAGCATCATTCCTTCCAAAGAAATCCCAGGGCTGATCTCCTTTAGAATGGACTGGTTGGATCTTCTTGCAGTCCAAGGGACTCTCAAGAGTCTTCTCCAACACCACAGTTCAAAAGCATCAATTCTTCGGCGCTCAGCCTTCTTCACAGTCCAACTCTCACATCCATACATGACCACAGGAAAAACCATAGCCTTGACTAGACAAACCTTTGTTGGCAAAGTAATGTCTCTGCTTTTGAATATGCTATCTAGGTTGGTCATAACTTTCCTTCCAAGGAGTAAGTGTCTTTTCATTTCATGGCTGCAGTCACCATCTGCAGTGATTTTGGAGCCCCAAAAATAAAGTCTGCCACTGTTTCCACTGTTTCCCCTGTTTCCCCATCTATTTCCCATGAAGTGATGGGACTGGATGCCATGATCTTCGTTTTCTGAATGTTGAGCTTTAAGCCAACTTTTTCACTCTCCACTTTCACCTTCATTAAGAGACTTTTGAGTTCCTCTTCACTTTCTGCCATAAGGGTGCTGTCATCTGCATATCTGAGGTTATTGATATTTCTCCCGGCAATCTTGATTCCAGCTTGTGTTTCTTCCAGTCCAGCATTTCTCATGATGTACTCTGCATATAAGTTAAATAAGCAGGGTGACAGTATACAGCCTTGACGTACTCCTTTTCCTATTTGGAACCAGTCTGTTGTTCCATGTCCAGTTCTAACTGTTGCTTCCTGACCTGCACACAAATTTCTCAAGAGGCAGGTCAGGTGGTCTGGTATTCCCATCTCTTTCAGAATTTTCCACAGTTTATTGTGATCCACACAGTCAATACAATATCTGTCTTTTATTGAGCTTATCTTTGCATGAAATGTTCCCTTGGTATCTCTAATTTTCTTGAAGAGATCTCTAGTTTTTCCCGTTCTATTGTCTTCCTCTATTTCTTTGCATTGATTGCTGAGGAAGGCTTTCTTCTCTCTCCTTGTTATTCTTTTGGAACTCTGCATCAAATGGGTATATCTTTCCTTTTCTCCTTTGCCTTTCGCTTCTCTTCTATTCACAGCTATTTGTAAGGCCTCCTCAGAAAGCCATTTTGCCTTTTTTCATTTCTTTTCCTTGGGAACTGTCTTTATCCCTGCCTCCTGTACAATGTCATGAACCTCCGTCCACAGTTCTTCAGACACTCTAATCCCTTGAATCTATTTGTCACTTCCACTGTATAATCGTAAGGGATTTGACTTAGGTCTTACCTGAATGGTCTAGTGGTTTTCCCTACTTTCTTCAATTTAAGTCTGAATTTGGCAATAAGGAGTTCATGATCTGAGCCACAGTCAGCTCCTGATCTTATTTTCGCTGACTTATAGAACTTCTCCATCTTTGGCTGCAGAGAATATAATCAATCTGATTTCGGTGTTGACCATCTGGTGATGTCCATGGGTAGAGTTTTCTCTTGTGTTGTTGGAAGAGGGTGTCTGCTATGACCAGTGCGTTCCTTTGGCAAAACTCTCTTAGCCTTTGCCCTGCTTCATTCTGTACTGCAGGGCCAAACTTGCCTGTTACTCCAGGTGTTTCTTGACTCCCTACTTTTGCATTCCAGTCCCCGATAATGCAAAGGACATCTTTTTTGGGTATTAGTTCTAGAAAGTCTTGTAGGTCTTCAGAGAACTATTCCACTTCAGTTTCTTCAGTCTTACTGGTCAGGGCATAGACTTGGATTACTGTAATATTGAATGGTTTGCCTTGAAATGAACAGAGATCATTCTGTTGTTTTTGAGACTGCATACAAGTACTGCATTTTGGACTCTTTTGTTGACTATGATGGCTACTCCATTTCTTCCAAGGGATTCTTGCCCACAGTAGTAGATACAATGATCATCTGAGTTAAATTCACCCATTCCAGTCCATTTTAATTCACTGATTCCTAAAATGTCAACGTTCATTCTTGCCATCACCTGTTTGACCACCTCCAATTTGCCTTGATTCATGTTCAGATATTTGGTTAAACATTATTCTAGGTACGTCTGTGAGGGTTTCCGAATGAGATTAGCTTGAGTCAACAGATTGAGCAAAGCGGACTGTGTTCCTCAATGTGAATGGGTTTTGTCCAATTCCTCAGAGGCCTGAGTAGAACAAGAGGGAGGGAGAATGGATGGAGAAAATGGAGAATTCTCTATTTTCAAGCTGAGACACTTGCTTTCTCCTGTACTTGAACTGGAAAACTTACACCATCAGCTCTACTGGTTCTCAGGTCTTCAGATTTGAATGGGGTTGTGGAAAAGATGGTCATTACCTGGCAGAAGTTAAGAGAGCTGAGACTCATTTCAGAAGTTGAAGCTGGCAAGTGCAGGGTTGGGAACTGTGATGGGAACCTGAAAAATGAGGATCGTTGCCACTTTAAATAAAGAAGTTCCAAATGGCCTAGCATGACTCATCTTACAGGTTCATTTCCACTTCATTCTGGAAATGAAGTGGAATTTACCAAAATATTGGCAAATGGCAGAAGAAGGACCAGCAGTTACAGTGAGTACCTCATGATGTGCCATTTAAAGAGATGATGGAGGTCTCCATATCTCCACCCTGGTGCCACCCACTGAGACTTGCTCATCTATAAAGAGGCTCTTTCACTGAGTGGATTTCTTTTCAATGCATCTCTGGAGTATGCTGAGGTCAAAGTAATCCCTATACAGTTTTGACAATTCTCTTTCCTTTTTGCCCTAGGAGAGCATCATCTACCAAAATGTGCTCAGTGGAATTCATAGTGAAGTGTGAAAGTCACTCAGTTGTGTCCGACTCTTTGTAACCCCATGAACTATACAGTCTATGGAATTCTCCAGGCCAGAATACTGGAGTGGGTAGCCTCTCCCTTCTCCAGGGGATCTTCCAAACCCAGGAATCAAACCCAGGTCTCCTGCATTGCAGGCAGATTCTTTACCAGCTGAGCCACAAGAGATATTCTGTTGGGTAAAAAGGGGTTTTACTGACAGCCAGGTTTAGAAACAGTAGGTTAACAAAGATAAATGAGTTTCTTTAATACCAGGTTTTCTCATATCTTTCGATACATCAGTGCACATTGTGAATCTGCTAGAAACAGATATATCTGAAGCACCTTCCAAAAACTTTTGACCCTTGTATTAGTCAGGATACTGTTAGTTTTTAAGTTATAGAGGTCCAGCTTCAATAGGCATAAGCCATACTGGGAACTTATTGGCTCATAGAACCAAGGTTGAATCATAGACATGGTTGAATCTGGAGGCCTCAAATGATGTCACCAGTGTCTGTCTCTTTCCATCCCTTGGCTCAGCTCTTCTCTGGGTTAGCTTTGTTCTCACGAAGTCTTTCTCTGTGCAGCTCCAGGTTTAGTTCAGTTCAGTTCGGTCACTCAGTCGTGTCTGACTTTTTGCGACCCCATGAATCGCAGCACGCCAAGCCTCCCTGTCCATCACCAACTCCCGGAATTCACTCAAACTCATGTCCATCGAGTCGGTGATGCCATCCAGCCATCTCATCCTCTGTCATCCCCTTCTTGTCCTGCCCCTAATCCCTCCCAGCATCAGGGTCTTTTCTAATGAGTCAACCCTTCGCATAAGGTGGCCAAAGTACTGGAGCATCATTTAGCATCATTCCTTCCAAAGAATACCCAGGACTGATCTCCTTTAGAATGGACTGGTTGGATCTCCTTGCAGTCCAAGGTACTCTCAAGAGCCTTCTCCAACACCTGAAGTTACACATTCCACTTTGGAAAAAATTGCCATAGAGAATAGAACTTAAGTGAATTATTTTTTGATTGAGAAGTATTTATACCATGAGCAATGAATTTATAATTATGAGACATAAAATATAATTTCTGAAGACCTTGTTTTTGCATAAAAATCTTCTTGATGACAGCCTATGGTATTGGTGCATGCTGATACTATGACAGTTCCTAATGGAAGCAGGAATGAATGTGCTTGTGAACTCAGCAATTGCTTACCAATTCCCTAACATTCTCACATCCCCAAAATACTGCTTAATAATCTATACAGTGTTTTCTCATTGCTTCCAACATCATTTGGAAACACCTTGGTTTAATGAAGTAGGTTGTCAACACATTAAGGTAATCATTTGTTGTTGTGTGTGTGTTGTCAAGCCCAATTCTTTTTGATCCCATGGACTGTAGCCTGCCAGGCGCCTCTGATGGGATTTTTCAGGCAAGAATACTGGAGTCAGTTGCCATTCTCTCCTCCAGGGGATCTTCCTGACCCAGGGATCAAACCTGTGTCTCCTGCCTCTCCTGCATTGCAGGTGAGATCTTAACCAGTGAGCCATCAGGGAGGCGACAGTTTAATAACTACATACTATAGTATTTAAAGTGGAACCTTGAAAAAATCTTAAGCTATTATTCTTATGTTACTCTATAATCTCCAACCATGAACCTATTCTAATTGCATTGTTAAAAAAAGAAAAGAACTACAGAAGATATGCCCATTTGAAAACTTTCATTAGTTGTCAACTTTACTGTAAATTTATCACTAGACTGCAGATATATTCAACTGTGAATCACAGGATTCTTCATTAGTGTCTCAAATTGGCTCTAAATCATAAACATCATATCTCTACACTGGTAGGAATTGCTGAATAGTCAATATGAAAGAAGCTTCTCTTTAATTGGTCAACTAGTAATCATTTTAATTTTGAAGTGTATAATGGTAATGACTCTATTTTTACATATGGGATATTTTGAGGGATTTTGATATTTCTAACCTAAGGAAATTATTTCAGCAAGTTAGAAACTGAATTCCTTGGAGACACTCATTACTTTTCCTATATATTTATTGTGTCTTTATAGTTAGGTAGGAAGAGAACTATAATGAAGGGAAACCACCTGGAATTTTTGTAGCTGGAACCATGAACACTGTTCCGTCTATTCCACGACACTGTTCAATGTTCTCTGGTGACAATATCTTGAGAAATTTGAAGATTCTTTAACAGTTTCTGAATCATCAAAAGAGATCCTAGTATGCTTAACAAAAACCTAACAACTAAATATTATTTATAATATTGCTTGAAAGCTAGTTATCCATATTAGCATCATAAGTGTTACTTCTTTGAATTGTGTAATTAAACAGGTCACTCTGAAACATAATAGAGTTTCCAACACAATTCTCCGTCTTGAAACTTTTGAATAAAAGGTTTATGTGTTCTTCTATATCAAAATATCTTTTTGGGAACATCTAATTTGTTTTTCAGTCATGAAGTTGTGTCTGACTCTTTATGACCCCCCGGACTGCAGCATGCCAGGCTTCCCTGTCCTTCACTATCTCCTGGAGCTTGCTCAAACTCATGCCCGTTGAGTTGGTGGTGCCATCCAACTATCTTATCTTCTGTTATCTCCTTCTCCTCCTGCCCTCAATCTTTCCCAGCATCAGGGTCTCTTTGCATCATGTGGCTAAAGTATTGAAGCTTCAGCTTTAGCATCAGTCCTTCCAATGAATATTCAGGACTGATTTTCATTAGGATTGACTGGTTTGATCTCTTTGCAGTCCAAAGGACTCTAAAGAGTCTTCTCCAGCACCACAGTTTGAAAGTATCAATTCTTCAGTGCTCAGCCTTCTTTAGGGTCCAACTCTCACATCCGTACATGACTACTGGAAAAAATTGCTAATTGATAAATAGTTATTAATTGATAAATGCTCTATTCATATAATGTCATTTAATCCTCACAATGACTTAATGAAAAAGGTAAGATTTTTTTTTAAACCTAACTTCACAGAGGAGGAAACTAAGGCATGTGAAAGTTAGTTAAGTGCCTAATGTGACATACTTGCCAATGGCAGAGTAGGACTAAGGAATTCAACTCCAGAATTAGTGACAGTAACCATGGTTAATATAATGGTTGATTGCTTTACCTATGAGCAGATTACGTGACAACATGACCCAAGGCACAACTTCAATGGGAACACCGAGCTTTGTCTCCAGCGTAGCAGAATCCTAGGCTGAGTGCACCGCACATGTGGCAAGGCCTGCCTGATGGTTCAGCACATTATGGTTATTGCATGGCTTTTGTTTCCTTGACTTCGGTTAAAAAGACTTTAACAAAGCTCCCATAAATAAGAGACCAAGTAAATAAAAATCTCATATTTGTACTGTTACACTAATAAGCTTAATAACAATAATCCACAAACATCTGCAATCATAAAATAAAAACTTCATTACCATTTCAATGCAGTCACTACAAATCCTCAGGTTAGCCAGTACACCAGCTGTGTCCTGGTGCTTCACAACACAAAACAGCAATTCATTCCAAATTACCACTCTCTGTTAGTGACTCTTGCTCTCTGGCTCCCGTCCCAAACACTCCTGCTGTTCAGGTCTATTGTTTCTTCTCACTAGAAGCCTTTTATTTCCTGGGAAAGCTTGAAGGATTGTCTTCAAGAAAAACTAGGCCAGTCTTCTAACTTCTGATTTCCCACTATAGGTCCTTCCAATATTCTGGGCACAGTTAGCCTTTCTTCCCCTCTATCCAGTTGCCTCTAACATACATTTCTAGGAATGTGAATAGAATACATTACCCAAAGAATGAAACTGAAGGAGTTAAGAAAGCTTATGCTCTTTTGTGGCTTTGTAAAATGAACTAGTCAAAGATTCAGATAATGAGCTTTAGTCTCTATCAGAGCTTTAGAGTTGAGAAAACTCTCTCTCCATAATTCCTGCCATGGGCCTCTAAGTCATCAAATTCCGTATAAAATTACAGAGAACTTCCCTTTGAGAGTGTATGGTCTTTGAACAGCAGGTTAAAACCAGATTGGGGGAAAATGAAGGACTGTCTTTGAACCACATGTAACACATACACCAGCTTATAGAAATTTTATACTGCTTAGGAGACCATACTTACTAGGCAGTTTATTGTTATGCTGCAAAATACTTATCTATTCTCTTTTATCTGCAGCTTAAATGTTTTTGCAATCCTGAATACAATTGAAGAGAGGGAATGAAAAGATATCTGATTTTAGCCTTATTGGTGATATATAAGGTTTCAGGAAAACACTGTCTTTTGCACTACCTCTTTCAGTGTATACACATAACATAAGAGATTTGTTTCTGTTAGGATATGGAAATCCAAGTCTACTAACTATCAAAAATAGTGGTCATTTATGATTTCTAGTCAGACATTAGAAAACACTGGAGAATATTTTTTTTTTTTGTACTATTTTTTGTTTTGTTGTAACCTAGTATCTTGTATAGATGATTTCACATTGTTTTTCTGGGGACCTGGGGATCTGTTTATAAAGCTTCTTTAGACCATCATCTGGGAGCTTTTTATGGGGCAAGTAGATATCCTACTGGAGCCGTGAGCTGGCTTCAGAGACCATCTTCCCCTTGGAGTATGGGAACTGATTAAAAATGAGATTAATCTAAAGCTTGTACCACACATATTTCACCTCTTTGGTGATGTGCCTATTTTGACCCCATCAATAAAAGAGAGCTGCTCTGCCTGTTGAAACAGAGTAGAACTCTGCTGAGAAGAAATGTGGCAGCCATTCATAAAACCATACATCCTTTCAGCCTGTTATACAAATGAAATGTCAGTACATGGCAAATTAACAAAGGCAAAAGGTAAGAGAGTAGAAGAGACCGTCTACAGGGTTCCATTGTACATTATAGGGATAGATAGTGGAGAAAAATTGGTAATAGACAGGGCAATGGATTCATTTTCATGTGAGCTCATTAATCTTCTCTAGGCCTGCCTTTAAATCTTGACCACAAATTTTCCACGAAGAAGTAGAGGCAATGTGATATGAAGAATGGAGTAAATGGGATGCTCTGAAAAGTTGATTCATTTTGAACACCAAGCTAAGGGTAAGCTAACCTATTTCTTATTACTTCTATGTAATGTCTCTGGTAGCTAGCACATGGTACTTGACATATTTGTCAAGATAGAGAAATAAAGCAACATCTGTTTGCAGAGTTCACTGGCAGATCCACACGGTTGTGGGCCGTTTTGACAATTGGTTTCTAAAAAGAGATTGAGGACAAATGTAGGCATTCTTTGGCCTGTTTAGAGTCATCACAGAATGCCTGCATGAGCTACTCCTGGCACCTGAATACCTATTTTTAGGAGGCCTCAAGGACTGAGTTGTAGTTACTGTGTAGACATCTATGAAGTCCCCCGTAATTCTTAGATCATGGAGTTCAATTCTGAACTCTCAGAAATAAGATTCAAGTTAAAGGACTGAAAACACTTATTAAGCACTATCTTGAACATTGTTTCACCATTGCAAGATATTGTATTATAACATACCATTGCAAGTTTCTGTGATTGTGGTTTTCAGTCTGTCTGCCCTCTGATAGAGAAGGACAAGAGGCTTTAGGAAGCTTCCTGATGGGAGAGACTGACTGAGGGGGAAACTGGGTCTGGTTTTGATGGGTGGGGCCATGCTCAGTAAATCTTTAATCCAATTTTCTGTTGATGGATGGAGTTGTGTTCCCTCCCTGCTATTTACCTAGGGCCAAACTAGAGACTGCCTTGTTAGCTCAGACTGGTAAAGTGTCTGTGAATAATGTGGGAGACACAGGTTCAATCCCTAGGTTGGGAAGATCCCCTGGAGAAGGAAATGGCAACCCACTCCAGTACTCTTGCACTCCATGGCATTGCAAAGAGTCGGACACAACTGAGCAACTTCACTCACTTCACTTAAACTATAGGTGGAGGTAATGAAGATCTAATCACATGGATCACAGCCTTGTCTAACTTAATGAAACTATGAGCCATGCCGTGTAGGGCCACCCAAGATGGACAGGTCACGGTGGAGAGTTCTGACAAAATGTGGTCCACTGGAGGACAGAATGGCAAACCACTTCAGTATTCTTGCCTTGAGAACCCCATGAACAGTATGAAAAGGCAAAAAGATAGGACACTGAAAGTTGAATACCCCAGGTCGTTAGGTGCCCAATATGCTACTGGAGAAGAGTGGAGAAATAACTCCAGAAAGAGTGAAGAGATGGAGAGAAAGCAAAAACAACACCCAGTTGTAGATATGATTGGTGATGGAAGCAAGGTCCGGTGTTGTAAAGAGCAATATTGCATAGGATCCTGAAACGTTAGGTCCATGAATCAAGACAAATTGGAGGTGATTAAACAGGAGATGGCAAGAGTGAACGTTGACATTTTAGGAATCAGTGAACTAAAGTGGACTGGAATTGGGTGAATTTAACTCAGATGACCATTACATCTACTACTGTGGGCAAGAATCCCTTAGAAGAAATGGAGTAGCCATCATAGTCAACAAAAGAGTCCAAAATGCAATACTTGGATGCAACTCAAAAATGATAGAATGATCTCTGTTCATTTCAAGGCAAACCATTCAACATCACAGTAATCCAACTCTATGCCCTGACCAATAAGGCTGAAGAAACTGAAGTTGAATGGTTCTCTGAAGACCTATAAGACCTTCTAGACCTAATACCCAAAAAAGATGCCCTTTTCATTATAGGGGACTGGAATGCAAAAGTAGGGAGTCAAGAAACATCTGGAGTAACAGGCAAATTTGGCCTTGGAGTACAGAATAAAGCAGGGCAAAGGCTAAGAGAGTTTTGCCAAAGGAATGCACTGGTCACAGCAAATACCCTCTTCCAACAACACAAGAGAAGACTCTATACATGGACATCACCAGATGGTCTACACCCAAATCAGATTGATTATATTCTTTGCAGCCAAAAATGCAGAAGCTCTATACAGCAAAACAAGACCAGGAGCTGACTGTGGCAAAGACCATGAGCTCCTTATTGCCAAACTCAGACTTAAATTGAAGAACGTAGGGAAAACCACTAGACCATTCAGGTATGACCTAAATCAAATCCCTTATGATTATACAGTGGAAGTGAGGAATAGATTTAAGGGACTAGATCTGATAGACAGAGTGCCTGATGAACTATGGATGGAGGTTCATGACATTGTACAGGAGACAGGGATCAAGACCATCTCCATGGTAAAGAAATGCAAAAAAGCAAAATGGTTGTCTGAGGAGGCCTTACAAAGAACTGTGAATAGAAGAGACGTGAAAGGCAAAGGAGAAAAGGAAAGATATATCCATTTGAATGTAGTTTCAAAGAATAGCAAGGAGAGATAAGAAAGCCTTCCTCAGGGATCAATGCAGAGAAATAGAGGAAAACAATAGAATGGAAAAGCCTTAGAGATCTCTTCAAGAAAATTAGAGATACCAAGGGAACATTTCATGTGAAGATGGGCTCAGTAAAGGACAGAAATTGTATGGACCTAACAGAAGCAGAAGATATTAAGAAGAGGTGGCAAGAATACACAGAAGAACTATACAAAAAAGATATTCATGACCCAGATAATCACGATGGGGTGATCACTCACCTAGAGCCAGACATCCTGAAGTGAAGTCAAGTGGGCCTTAGGAAGCATCACTACGAAGAAAGCTAATGGAGGTGATGGAATTTCAGCTGAGCTATTTCAAATCCTCAAAGATGATGCTGTGAAAGTGCTGCATTCAATATGCCAGCAAATTTGGAAAACTCAGCAGTGGCCACAGGACTGGAAAAGGTCAGTTTTCATTCCAATCCCAAAGAAAGGCAATGCCAAAGAATGCTCAAACTACTGCACAATTGCACTCACCTCACATGCTGATAAAGTAATGCTCAAAATTCTCCAAGCCAGGCTTCAACAGTATGTGAACCATGAACTTCCAGATGTTCAAGCTGGATTCAGAAAATACAGAGGAACCAGAGATCAAATGGCAAACAGTCGTTGGGTCATCAAGCAAGAGGGTTCCAGAAAAGCATCTACTTCTGCCTTTCACTGTGTGGATCACCACAAACAGAAAGATATGGGAATACCAGACCACCTGATCTGCCTCTTGAGATATCTGTATGCCAGTCAGAAAGCAACAGTTAGAACTGGACATGGAACAGTAGACTGGTTCCAAATAGGGAAAGGAGTATGTCAAGGCTGTGTATTGTTACTCTGCTTATTTAACTTATATGCAGAGTACATCATGAGAAACGCTGGGATGGATGAAGCACAAGTTGGAA
Organism: Bos indicus; assembly: GCF_029378745.1. Classification (NCBI taxonomy): domain Eukaryota; kingdom Metazoa; phylum Chordata; class Mammalia; order Artiodactyla; family Bovidae; genus Bos; species Bos indicus. The sequence goes on from NC_091764.1 coordinate 19,852,224, forward strand.
TCACGATTGCTGGGAGAAATATCAATAACCTCAGATATGCAGATGACACCACCCTTATGGCAGAAAGTGAAGAACTGAAGAGCCTCTTGATGAAAGTGAAAGGGGAGAGTGAAAAAGTTGGCTTAAACCTCAACATTCAGAAAATAAAGATCATGGAATCTAGTCCCATCACTTCATGGCAAATAGATGGGGAAACAGTGACAGACTTTATTTTTTTGGGCTCCAAAATCACTGCAAATGGTGACTGCAGCCATGAAGTTAAAAGACACTTACTCCTTGGAAGAAAAGTTATGACCAACCTAGACCACATATTAAAAAGCAGAGGCATTAGTTTTCCAACCAAGCTCTGTCTAGACAAGGCTATGGTTCTTCCAGTAGTCATGTATGGATGTGAGAGTTGGACTGTAAAGAAAGCTGAGTGCTGAAGAACTGATGCTTTTGAACTGTGGTGTTGGAGAAGACTCTTGAGAGTCCCTTGGACTGCAAGGAGTTCCGACCAGTCCATACTAAAGGAAATCAGTCCTGAATATTCATTGGAAGGACTGATGTTGAAGCTGAAACTCCAATACTTTGGCCACCTGATGCGAAGAGCTGACTCACTGGAAAAGACCCTGATGCTGGGAAAGATTGAAGGCAAGAGGAGAAGGGACAACAGAAGATGAGGTGGTTGGATGGCATCACCAACTCAATGGACATGAGTTTGAGTAAATTCCAGGAGGTGGTGATGGACAGGGAGGCCTGCCATGCTGCAGTCCATGGCATTGCAAAGAGTCGGACAGGACTGAGTGACTGAACTGAACTGATTTAAAATTTAGTAGACTCACATGTGTGGTTTGTATAGGCTGCTTTCAAAGTACACTATTCTGCAAAGGGACTTGGAAAGTTAACTGACTTTGAACATCACCGGTCAGGTGGCAGGACATGTACCCGTGTCAGTATATGACAGGAGAAGTCAGATTCTGGGAGGCAAGACAACTTTGAATAGCGATTCAGTCACTTATTTGATAGCTCCACCTTGTTACGGGGTATGACATTCAGCACCTTTTGTAGACACAGATAGAAAGAGTGGATAGCTGGATAACTTTTCTGGAATGTTTAGAATACTGAATTAAAAGCTGAAAGACTCTTAAAGGAGACAGAACCCTCAAACACTCTTCACCAGGAAATACACTATGTGCTAAGTCGCTTCAGTCATGTCCGAATCTTTGCAACCCCATGGACTGTAGACCGCCAGGCTCCTCTGTTCATGGGATTCTCCAGGCAAGAATACTGGAGTGGGTTGCCATGCCCTCCTGCAGGGGATCTTCCCGACCCAGGGATCGAACCTGTGTCTCTTACATCTGCTGCATAGGCAGGTAGGTTCTTAACCACTAGTGCCACCTGAGAAGCTCAGATATACTATAAATACATACACACACACACACACACCATGTGCAATATTTTTTGTTTAGAAAATATCCATATATTTGAGGTAAATTTAATATCTTCATACACTTGGCAATCACCTAGGAATAATACATAATAAACCTAGCAAATAAAATCCATATTAATCAGAATATATGGTTTAGTTTAGAGGACAGGATACTGTAAAACACAAAAGTGAGACAACAGAATTCTTTATGAAGAAAATCTTGATTCAAGTAAGCAAATAATGTTGATGTTTTATCCAAGATAAGATTAGGTTCAAATTTCTTGTTTTTGTGATAACCTCTAACAAGTCTTTCTATAATTTGATATTTTCTTCATCCTTTTCTCTCTTCACATGTTATCTTGACTCACATCCTGATATTGGTGATAAATACCCTTTCAATGCTTCTATTCTGTCTTCTCCATAAGTAGATTTCTTTAATATGAGAAATTTTCCAAAGGCCAGGTAAGTTGTCCTGTCATTAAAATGTCTTTTGATTTCTAAAGATGATTCATCCTAATTTGAAAATCCTTCTCAACTTCTCAGAAACTCAAGGGTAGACTAAATTGGCAGTAATTGAAGAAAAAAAAATGTGTGAATATTAAACTCAGCTAAAGACAATCTGGGATTTAGGGGTGAAGGCAGAACTGGAAGTGGGGGCAGAGGAAGGGGATAATTAAAACCACTTTGATTAAATTTAGCATATTGAAATATTTCAACAAAATGAGAATGATCATTCATGCCCCGAGGGAAAATTGCCATTCCATTCTGGATGGAATTCCTATTTTTGAGAACTGCAAATTTGCTAAAGTAGTAGGTTCATCCAAAATTAGCTTGTAAAATGCTTGCAATAAGCAACATCTCCAAATCATGTTTGAATGGCATTTTGTTCAGATATTTCATGATGAAATATCTCACGTAGGTTAAAGCACAATTATGAAAATGTCTTCTATTTCTTCACAGTTTTATTACCACATTTTGTAAATTAATATCATATACTGTGCTAATATTAGCCAAAAATAATATACCTCTAGGCCTGGCAAGGATATGCAGCTTCTTTACTTGAGAACCAAGGGAGATTTTTCATCCAGTGAAACATTGCTAACGTCATGGTTGGTCACCAGCCTCATAACTTATCTCAGCAAGTCAAATGAGAACTATTTATTAAATGATGGTAGTGTACAAAGTCCTGTATGATAATGATTGAATGACACACTATTAGTTTAATAAAAAAGAAAAGAAAAAAAAATTGTAGTATGGGGTGACTGTAATAAGCGCTCAATAATGATTAATTCCTTTCCTTATTTTTAATAGGGAAGGGGGGTTAGGATAAAGAGAAGTAGGAAGAAGTTAAGTGGCATTCAAGGAAAGGCCCTGTGGTTTAAGGTGTTCTCAGGGTCAAGGAAGGGGTTACACTGATCTGCACTCTTCCTTTCAGATCTATTGGTAAATCAAGGTGCTGCTGCTGCTGCTAAGTCACTTCAGTCATGTCCGACTCTGTGTGACCCCTTAGACGGCAGCCCACCAGGCTCCCCCGTCCCTGGGATTCTCCAGGCAAGAACACTGGAGTGGGTTGCCATTTCCTTCTCCAATGCATGAAAGTGAAAAGTGAAAGTGAAGTCGCTCATTCATGTCCGACCCTCAGCGACCCATGGACTGCAGCCCACCAGGCTCCTCTGTCCATGGGATTTTCCAGGCAAGAGTACTGGAGTGGGTGCCATTGCCTTCTCTGTATCAAGGTGCAGGTTTACACTGTAGCCAGTCTGCCTTAGAGGTATAGTGAAAACAGAGATTGACCTTTCTCATGGGAACTGAATCCACAATCTTGTCCTCTCTAGTCATCATTCCAGTAAAATATAAGAGCGATATCAATGAGTGGTGGATTTAGAAATCATGTTTAACTTTAACCCTTTGACAGAGACATCAGTGTAATCCTCTCTCTCTTAACAACTATACCTAAGTGATCCACAATTCTTTCGTTTGGAAGAATCTGTTGGAAAATTATTTATGTTATTTTGACATTTATATAGTTCAAGGTAAATCCCCAGTAGGGTTATAAACCACAGGTATTTTTAAACCTACATAGCCCCCTGATCTTTAAATAGTCCCAAGGCGCCCTAGACCACCTTGAAGTTAGAATCCAACCTGAGCATCTGAGTTCTCACTCTTTTCCTGCCTTGAAGAAGATCCAAAAGCAGGGAGTCAGGTCCTCTGGTTTCTAGTGGGATTGAATCTACTGAGGGAAGTGGCTTTGTAAACAATGGAATTAGTGCCCCCAAAATAAAAACTTTGATTTATTTCTCCTCTATAGATCTGGTGAATTTGGTACTGTGATGGATCATGAAGAGAGAGCCTTTCCCCCTTCTCCTTGAATTGAGTTCATCTTGATATATTTTGGTGACAGAATGTGGTGGAAGTGATGCTGTGTAATGATACCTCTTGGAACTCTGTAAGAAGCCCAAGAAACATGAAGAGGTCTTGTGGAGGAGAACCCAGGTGCTCAGTCACAGACCCCAGCTGAGCCTCCAGCGGTGTGTGAGTGAGCCATCTTGGATTCCAGCCCAGGCCAGTCCCTGGAGAGCAGCCCCAGCTGACAGCATGGGGAGTGGAGGAACTGCTTCGCTGAGGCAATTAACTCACAGTATCTTTAAGGAGAAAATGATGACTGTGGTTGTTCTAAACACTGAGTTTGGAGTGCTCTGTTACGTATCAAAACCCATAGAGACATGAATACTCTACAAGTGTGCTTTGCATCCAATGGCATTGATTTGTAAGATGGCTGGCAGCGGAATAGCTATGTTTCTGAAATATTTTTTCTTAAATGTAATTGCTGAGAGTGGATAAAAATCAAAGTTGGAGCCATGATCGGAAGAGCTCCATGCATACTTAAACCACTAGAAAAGGGTGAAGAAGAACACTGTGGAGACAGCGAGTGGTGCTGGGGAAGAGGTGTCTGTGGGGGAGGGCTGTGGCAGTATTACGTGGTCACTGTCATGGCTAGGATGCCCTGGGCGAAGTTCCTGGACTTCCAACTTCTGCTCAGATTTTTTGAGTTGCCTGAGTAGATCTTCATTCTTTTATTATTTTCATATTGAATTTGAAGCTCTTTTACATAAACGTAATTTTCTTCAGCATCTGTTGATTTTTTTGGACCGTGAAATTTAGCAGGATATTAAAAGCATGAAGACTTACATGGCATAGTGCTGAGTTATGCAAGTTTGAAATAAAACTTTATCTAATTCTATCACAGAAGTCTGTGTTTTAGAAGCATAAGGCCTGCCAAACTCACATAACTTACATTTACATTTGTGAATGCCACCTCATTCTCCTCCCAAGATGCTTCTTTGTGCACCAGTGTGGTGGGCCAGTAGAAAATGCATTTGCCAAGAGCCTTGGTCAGGTGCCAGCTGCTTTTGGGCTCCTCTGATAGCCATGTCCCTTCTGGAGAGGACAGGTTGCCAAGGAAGTAGCAGAAGTCAGAATCGAGTCAAGGTCAGGAGACAACGTACATGGAATCAACTCTAGTGGAAATGAGCAGAGTTCACCATGGGATGCAGACATTAGGTACAAGGCCAAGAATTTGACCAGAACCATTCAGGCTTGTATTGAATTTTAGGGCCCTGAGTTTCCTATTTATCCTATGATGAAGCAGTTAAATTCTGGGGGAAGAAATGGGCTAGAAAGTGTAGGAGGTTACTTTTGTGCCTACTTAGAAGTAAAAGGGTGCTTGGCTTTTGAGCATTGAGCCAAGAGGACTGATGCTAAAGTACTGGGTGGATAAAACAGGTAACAAAGGGAGGTGTGATGTGTCAGACCAAAGAAAGCAGGCAGAAAGCAAGAATGTAACTAATCATGAAGGAATGGCAATAGAGAGAGTTCAGGTTTGGGCAGCAGAACTTAGAAAGATTCCTGGATGCAAATTGGTACAAATCCTGGAAGATTTTTAAAATATTACCTATAGTCAAATCATGTGGGAAAGCAAGGAGCAACAATAAGCATCAGAAAGATTACTGGATTGAGAATCAAAAAAGCTGTAATATAAACCTAGTATAGAAGCTGACTAGCTTACTGACCTTTAGTAGGTAATTTTGTACCAAGAGATCAATGGCAGAATGAAAGGATTGGTACAATCAAGTTGCGTAACAACTGACTTTGAGTACCCATTTACTATTAGAATCTGTGCTGTGCTTCACAAGGATGAGCTTCTGGGATAAATAGACTATAGATCACAAATTCAGATTCTAAACAGAGTCCCATCTTTGCTGTCACTGAAATCTTCCTATATCTAAAATCCCATTTAGCTATGCGTCTACATGCTTCCCTGGTAGCTCAGATGGGAGAGAATCTGCTTGCAGTACAGGAGACCCAGGTTCAGTCTCTGGTTCGGGAAGATCCCCTGGAGAAGGAAATGGCAACCCACTCCAGTATTCTTGCCTGGAAAATTCCACGGACAGAGGAGCCTGGCGGGCTACAGTCCATGGAATCACAACCACTGATAATGTCTACATGCTTATTTATTTATTCATTTTTAGTCTTGAACTTAGAAGTCAGAGCTTATTTTCATGATTGATTTGACTGTCAACCTTCAGTATATAGGAAACAGTCTAATGTTATTGGCATTAGAAATGTGGAAACAACTCTTGTCCTCACTCAAGACCAGGATTCTTAAGTGTGGGTTAGAATCTGGGCATAGAGTCCTTGAACCATCCTTTATGAACCAAAATGAGGGAGGGCTGCCATGAGTGTGGGTCAGAGGGGTGAGATCTACCAAAATAGGGGAAATCAGAGTATATGAACCTCAACTCTGTCTCTTGGCAGTCAGCATGTAGGGACTTGTTTGAGGGTAAAGGACTGTGGATCTTTAGCTAAAAGACACATGTTATCTGTAGGACAGAGGTCCTGATCCAGCAGAGTTCTTTAGTAGTTTCCTTGAGACAGGGAACACAGAGGGCAACTGTTTTATATAGATTAAGAAATATAGTGTCCTATGTACGGGTCACCACTTGTCTTCTAGGAGGCAAAAACGTATTCTACTTTTCTCTCCCAAATTCTGCATAAGAGTGTTCTGAGACGTGTATTAAAATGAAATAGTGATCTCAGTTTCCTCTTCTCATTCATGGAGAAGATGGAACAACAGGCCCTGGACACAGACTAAACTTTGCTTTTATAGTTAACAAATATACCATCAGTTTTACCAATATATACTTCTAAGTAAATTACTAAGGATCATTCTGGTTATGGTCAGCAACATGATTGCAATTCCAAACTAAAGGTGCTTACTCCACACCGGGCACTATACCAAGTACCAGCGTAGTGTAACTTACTGCATGTGCCCAAGAATGTGATGCCGTTGGTTTTATAGTCCCTTTTCACATATATGAAGGTTTGGTGGATGGGAAAATGCAAATTATTCAACAACTAGCCCCACCAGATCAGTGACAGATCTGAAGTGGTGCACAGATATCCTAGTGTTAACAGGTTGAAAATTAGCCCTCTCTTCTTCTCGACTCTCTTCCCAGTTAAGACAAAATTCTTTTTTTGAGTCTCAGTTTAACTGTTACTTCTTCAAAAGGTGCCCGTCCACTGAGGGCCTGGCTAGTGTTCTCTCTGAATGTCCTCATAATACTGTCCCTGTGAGTGAAGCCCATCATATCCCTAACAGCTTAGGGGCTGTCACCCTCATCAGAACAATATCCTTTTAATTATATTCCTCATCCTATCCCTCCTTTGATGAATGGATGTATTCTTTTGGGGGGGGTCTATCAGTTTTTATCATGATTAGTTAAATTTTGTATTTTCGTATGATTATAACCATACACACATACATATGCAGATGTGTGTGTGTGTATATATATATATATTTCCGATTATGTTGACACCAAATAATGGCCCTTGAATTGTCATGGGTTAATGACAGTAGAAGAGAGGTGATCACAACATGTACATCCCAATATTTGTGCCAAGTAATGATCAAATAGCTATAGCTTCACATTTATGCCACCTAAAGATTCATAGATGTTCATGCAGAGAACATGTGTGGGAAAGAGCACACTTGTTTATGGTACTGGAGCACACGTGAGTCACTACTGGTTTCAAAAGAGTGGCTCTTAGGATACTCAGTGATACTAATTTGAATTTTACTGGTGTTGAAATTCTGCCTCTATTAATGTTTTAATTTTGATGTATTTTTGTAAATGCATGAGCCAGGAGCAAAATGTGTTCATATCTGGTTTTATATTTATATATTTTTATACAACATTGTAATGTAATTAATTTAAATCAACACTAGGTGTCTGGAAGGATTTGTTTTTACCCATAAAAAGGAGATCTTTATGTTTTCCAAATCTGAAAAACACTGGATAAGACAGTAATTTCCATGAAGTCAGAACTGCTGTTTTCTCTTGTTCCCAGCTTTATTTCTACATCTAGTAGTCTGTGTAGTCTGTGCCCACTACTAAAAACGTGTGCATACATGCTTCAGCCATGTCTGATTCTGTGTAACTCTATGGACTGTAGCCTGCCAGGCTCCTCTGTCCATGGGATTCTCCAGGCAACAATACTGGAGTGGGTTGCCATGCCCTCCTCCAAGGGACTTTTCCAACCCAGGGATGGACCCTGAGTCTCTTAGGGCTCTACACTGGCAGGCAGGTTCTTTACCGCTAGTGCCATCTGGGACGCCTACTAAAAACACAGCATGTTCTTAATAAGTACTTGGTGAATAAATAGAGGCTAGATCTTTCATCTTACTGATGAATTCTTTCTTTTCCTCATCTGTCCTCTTGTGTGAGGTCCATTCTCTGGGCTTCACAAGGAACGAGCATTGGCTTATCTGACTTTCTTTTTCTGCTAACCTGATGCCATGCCCTGTATTGTATCTGCTTCTGACAACACCCTTGGTAATCCCCACACTGCTGTCAGTCTTGCAGAACCTCTCAGAAAAAAACAGGACATATTGCTTTATAAAATCAGTGATCACCAGTCTCCTTTTCATACCAAACATTTTTAGAGCACTTTGTAATATGAGCCAGTTTTCTGAAAGTTTTCAAAAACTTTCAAAGAGCACATCTTTGCATGACCATATTTAGAACACTGTATCTGGTGAAAACTGAGCATAATAACACAGGAGATTTCTTTGACATGAAGTCATTGAAGCCCCCAAATAAGAGACAGAATAAAATAGGCTTACTCTCTTTTAAATGTATTAATAGTGAGACACATATCAAAAATATTTTACAAGTATACAAAATATTAGGAGACACATAATAAAAATATGTTTATAAAAAATGTTCTCTTCTCCACCAAATTTCTAAATAATCTGTATTGAAATAATCGGGTATCTTGTTCTTTTCTGTCTTCTAGGGATAAAAGAATGTAGAGACAGAAGTTCGGCGAACTTGCATTAAGTATTGATGTACCAGTTATTTCTAGACACTGAGTTTCTTTGGGTCTCTTATTTAATTTTCACGTGGTTATCGTGAGATGATATATACATGGAAGTTTTTTTTTTTCTCCTGGAAAAGACTATATTTATTATGTTTTGAAAACAACTGAAGTTATTTGATTAGCTAGCTTGTAACGAGACCTGCTACTAACTGGTTCCTTTACAACTAACAACTTAAATTACTCTCCTACCTCCTTTAAATGGGTTTAATAATTATGCCCGGCCTGCATGACTGTCACAGAGGTGGCCAGAAGGTGAAGCGCATTGCGGTGTCCATTTCACAGGGCTTTATCGTTGAGTTGAAGTATTGCATGTAGAGTTGTGCCCCTGTCTGTTTGGCATCTATTAAAATTGTTTTGGAGTTATTATTGTATGACACCATCTAGATTATACAGATATTAAAAATGCAGATTAAAGTGTCTGTAAAATAAGGCAACAGAACATATCACATAGAAGGAATTTTTTCTAGAATGTGTTATTTCTCCTTCTCCCTGAATGAGGTCTGTGACAGATTGGAGATGATAAGGGTCATCTGGTGGTGGGAAGCTGCCATTATGACAAACACCTGTTCTGGGGTGTTACCCTGCCCTTCCTCTTCATAGTGGTAGAGAAATCAGTTCAAAGGAAATATTTCAAAAGAAAAACACAAACAACTACAAAAGAAACAATGGAATTCTTTGTTGCATTTTTATGTGGTTCTTATACTACCTGAATCACTGCTATGGGGCAATGAGACCAATGGGATCTTCTGACAAAATGGAGTCAAAAGAATTGTGTTCTGGACCACTCTGCCATTTACTATCAGAGATCTTAGGCAATCACCTAATTTTTCTATATCTCAGTGTTCTTAATCCTATGTCAAAGGTTGGCTGAAAAAATGCATATAAATTTTCTGAAGTGATAAAAATTCTAAAATTTCTAAAAATTTTCTAAAGCAATGTACAAAACCATCAAAGTTAAAGAAATGTATTGAAGCAGAATTCCCTAGAATGTGTCATATGCTAGCAATGTGTATTATGCAAATCAAAGAGAACTAGCATTGAGCATTTCTCAAACTTATTTGTGGAGGGAACTTTTTCATCTATTAATATAATTGTGTTCAACTGAGACTACACATCAAAATCACCTGAGACGGCGTGCTGGGCTTGCCTAGACCCTCCCCACATTTCTTAAGGCAATGTGGCTAGTGCAGAGGTAGTGGGGGGCAAGCCTCCCCTGGATGGGGAAAGTGTTTCAGTGGTTGGAGGGCACTGAGCTATAAAGGGATGACTGAACAAGAGTTAAGAGAAAGTCCTACACAGAGTTTTCTATTTTGACATTTTTGCACCACCTGGCTCCTTAATAATTCTAATGGGAAGAGTTTTGAATAATGTTGAATTTACTATAATACAATCCATTTTTCAGTTCAGTTCAGTCGCTCAGTCGTGTCCAACTCTTTGCGACCCCACGAATCACAGCATGCCAGGCCTCCCTGTCCATCACCAACTCCCAGAGTTCACTGAGACTCACGTCCATTGAGACCGTGATGCCATCCAGCCATCCCATCCTCTGTCATCCTCTTCTCCTCCTGCCCCCAATCCCGCCCAGCATCAGAGTCTTTTCCAATGAGTCAACTCTTTGCATGAGGTGGCCAAACTATTAGTTTCAGCTTTAGCATTATTCCTTCCAAAGAAATCCCAGGGCTGATCTCCTTTAGAATGGACTGATTGGATCTCCTTGCTGTCCAAGGGACTCTCAAGAGTCTTCTCCAACACCACAGTTCAAAAACATCGTATATAATTTTTAAATTTTGAAAAAAATTAAAAATAAGATGTAAAAATACTGAAGTGGTCTGTGTAGTGCCTTTTTCCTGAGAATCCATGTTTTTCTTTTCAGGTTTTAAATGATTAACACTTATGGATGTGGGTTTATAACAGAATTTTGTGGCTCCCTTTCCTATTAATACCTTTCAAGGTAGTGAGAATTCAGATTTATTTCTGTGTATGTGCACATCTCATTGATTCTTCATCCATTTTCCAGATTTTGCTATAGTTTTTAAAATTTTAGGTTTTTAAATGTATGTTACTATAAAGTAGGTGCCGTAATCAGTGCCATGTGCCTCTGAGTGTATAGTTTCAAAACCTTATGGAAATGCCCACAGACAGTTCCATCTTGATATATTTAGAAGCAAATGTTTAATTTTCAGAAACATTTAACAAGACTGAAACTAAACACACTTGTTTAAGGATATTTTAAGTACTCAGCATTTTCAGAGGAATTAATAAAGTTAGTTATTTGATATGAGATTGTTTATAATGAATTCTCAGAGTTTACAGAGTAACCAAATACATGAAGAAATACGAAATGGTTAACATAGTGATTCAGCCGTGAAGATGACTCAAGTGTTTACTTTTAGCTTGGAGTGACTCCATTGATCTGGCCATTCAAATTTGTAGGAGAGAACCTCCCTTTTAAGCAGCCCTTCCCTGGCTTCAGACTTCCCTTGTGGCTTAGACGGTAAGGAGTCTGCCTGCAATGCAGGAGACCTGGGTTCAATCCCTGGGTTGGGAAGATCCCCTGGAGGAGGAAATGGCAACCCACTCCATTATTCTTGTCTGGAAAATCCCATGGACGGAGGAGCCTGGTAGGCTGCAGTCCATGGGGTCAAAAAGAGTCGGACACGACTGAGTGGCTTCTCTTCCCCCTTACTCTTCACCCGCAGACTGTCAGCTGCTCCTCTCTTTTCCTCCATCTTCCTTTGGGTCTTAGGTTTATTCTCTGATCACTGAGTGACCAGAAATGATAAACAGTGTTGGCAAGCAAAATGCTATGCCAATTCCATCAGGAAATGTCCCCAGTAAACAGAGCGGATGGCTAAGTAAATACTGGATGTCTTAATAAACACTACGTTTTAAATGTCAAGTGTTTACAAGTATTTACAGGGAGAAGAGACCAAAGAATGGAGTGTTTTCAGTGGTAGAAGGATTCAACCATAAACACTGATAATGATTTAGTTTTTGGAACCTAGACCCAAGCTCCCTTTTGGCCATTCTCTCTAATCCTCATCCCTTGCCCTGCTTCTAATTCTGCTGGGTCCCCTCTCCTAGAAAAAAATGTGTTATCCAATCCCCCCAAAAGGACTGGATCAAAATGAGTGAATCTGTGACTCCCTGAAGTCACAGGTTCATTAGGAAAGATCATCTCACAGATGGCCTCTGCAGGAGCCCTGAGTGCTATTTTCATGAGTTGTTTAGACCTAGTTCTATTTATATCGGTTATGTGGTCTGTGTAGTGTTTGGAAAACATTAGTGGAACCTGCCAGGCCCACCATTATTAGAAATGTGAAGGACTGGAAAAATTAGGTTATTTTTTAAACTGTTTTTTTCATTTCTAAGGATTCCCCATGCGAATATTTTCCAATTTGGGGGCGGAGGAAAGGAAAAATGTAGAAATTTTCCTGACATATTTTTCCCCAATCTTTGGGTCACTAATCATAATATGGATCATGTAGCAGTAACACCCCTCAAAATTTCCAGGGTAAATGTCTTCAGTGTGTTTGCCGTTTTTGTTTAAGGATGGCAATGTTAGCTTAGGTCTGCGGTTTCAGGGCAAAAAGCTGTTTTTAGAAAACACCAGATTCAGCCTTTATATTGGTTGATAGGAAATATGCTTGGAGATTCTGTTACTTCTGACAAAACAGCTGGCTACAGCTGTAGCCTAATTTATATAGATACGACAAGTCCAGCTGAGAAACTGCCAAATGTAATAGATTGAGCCTTGCTAAAAACAAAGGCAAGGCACTGCAGGAAAAATTCTCTGTTCACTGGGTGACCTTGTTCAAGTCACTTTTTAGAGGACACACTGGTTTTCTCTCTGGTTACTGATCTTCCGTTGCTACTGATAAATATCGATTAAAGTCCACAAATTTCTTCTTGACATTTTACTCTACTTTCTGACTTCTCTGTCTTTACTTATTTGTGTTACATTAATTATATGAAGGCTTAAGACTGAGAGGAGGCTTATTTTCTTAGGCTCCAAAATCACTGCAGATGGTGACTGCAGCCATGGAATTAAAAGACGCTTGCTCCTTGGAAAAAAAGCTATGACCCACAGCATATTAAAAAGCAGAGACATCGTTTTGCCAAAAAAGGTTCATCTAGTCAAAACTATGGTTTTTCCAGTAGTCATGCATGGATGTGAGAGTTGGACCCTAAAGAAGACTGAGCACTGAAGAATTGATGCTTTTGAACTATGGTGTTGGAAAAGACTCTTGAGAGTCCCTTGGACTGCAAGGAGATCCAACCAGTCCATTCTAAAGGAGATCAGTCCTGAATATTCATTGGAAGGACTGACACTGAGGCTGAAGCTCCAATACTTTGGCTACCTGATGCGAAGAGCTGACTTGTTAGAAAAGACCCTGAGGCTGGAAAAGATTGAAGGCAGGAGGCGAAGGGGATGTTTCGCCTGGGTGAGATGTTTGCATGGCATCACTGACTCAATGCACATGAGTTTGAGCAAGCTCCGGGAGATGGTGAAGGACAGGGAAGCCTGGTGTGCTGCAGTCCGTGGAGTCGCAAAGAGCGACTGAACAACAGTTCTAACGCGTGTGTGCTCAGTTGTGTCTGACTCTTTCTGACCCCACAGACTGTAGTCCACCAGGCTCCTCTGTCCATGGGATTTTCCAGGCAAGAGTACTGGAGTGGGTTGCCATTTCTCTCTCCAGGCTCTAGTCTAGTACCTGGACTTTAACAAGAGAAAACTAGGCCTAAGAATGCTCAGTGACTTGTCCAACATCACAGAGTTAGTTTATGGAAGAAGCAGGACTCCTCTCTGAAATGGACCTTTGTCTCACACGGAAAAGCCCTCCCCACGCAGAGACAGTGCCACAGTTCAACTGTGCATCCTCCAGCTCTGTTTTCATCACGTTTGCTGCCAGGGAGGCAGATACCAGAGAGAGCACGCAGCGTGAATGTGAAAGGAGGGAGGAAGATAAGGAACAAGGCGATTGCTGTTTACCCAACTGTAACAAGGGCTACCTTTTCTTATCAGTCTTAAAGAAAGAACAAAGGTTTCTTTCAGTGGGAGTTATTTATGGCACTCCGAAGGCTTTGCCAGTCAGAAGGGGATTTCAGAATTGAGTCTCCCTCTCCCTTCCCGCTTTCCTCTGAATTCTAAAACTGGGTTCTATGTACATAATATGTTAATTCATATGACTCCAGTGTGGGTGTGGAGTTGATAGAAAGGTGGGAGATGCAAGCCTGAAGCAAAGGTACTGAGAGAAATGTAGATGGCTCACATCAGGTACACAGCTCTCTCCAGGGAGTTTCTGCTAGAACCTAAGGTCCCTGGGTGTACAGCCTGTTTGCTGCTATATCCCCTAGTACGTATGGATGTTAATAAATATTTGTTGAGTGAATGAATTAAAGAAATGGCCTAGGTGTAAGGATATTCACATACACACTGCTAAACAAACCCCAAACAACCCAGAACATATACTTCTCCCCCACTGCACTCCTTTCCTCTTTCTTTCAACTACTCGGGCAATCATACAAGGACAGTGACAATTAAGAGCATGCATTCTTTGGTCACTGAGATGCCTTCAGTTTCTCTGGAGCCATGCTTCTCTGCTGACATTTTAATTAAAAAATTATAATTCCTCTCGAGTGGAATTGCAGTGACAGCAAATGAAGGCCTGCCTTTCATCAGAAAGGTCTGACACTCTACCCTCCACTGATGTTCTTTCCGTGGGATCATCATTCCATGGCTTTCCTCGGAAGCTTTATTTTCAGTTCTATGTCCAACAGAAAAATGCAGAGTGCCTGTCTTTCCATTTTAATTTTGGTTAGGAAACAAGTTCATGCTTGGGGGAGGTGTGCTGTGAGTAGAACGATTTTGAGAGTAACCATCAGAAAACGTGTATACTTCAGCTGACATTTAACAAAGTTCTAGTAAAGTAAGAAAGAAGCATTACTTTCATTACCAGCATGTCAGTATTGGGGATATTAATTATGCATATGTAGAGCAACACAAAGGTACTTTTCTATTTGTGAATTAGAAATAATTTTACCCCTACAAGGAATAGATATTATGGGAGTTACCAGAAGCCAAGAAAGAGTATAAACACTTCTGACTAGTGAGCAAACAAGCTCAGAGATGGGATGTATTCCTGGGGTGAGCTGGCAAGCTTGGTTAACTTTCATAGTATCACCTCTTCCTCTTCACCAGGTTTCTTGAGAATGCAGAACTGGTACCCACAAGTATGTTACAGCATAAATCCTCCATTCCTTTTTGTAGGAGAGTCAGAAAAGCAATCTGAAGTGCCCTTTAGCAGACTGTTCCTGGCATCAAAGCCACAGAAACATGTTTTTAGATGAATGAGAGTTGGGAGTCCTTTTCTAGATCAGTAGAAGTAGAAATATGTGAGCCAAATATACAATTTAAAATTTTCTAATAACCACATAAAAAGTAAAAAACAGGGGAAATGATGTTAGCAATGTATTTTATTTAACCTATGATAGCCAAAATACTCTCAACATGTGTGCTTAGTCACTCAGTCGTGTCTGACTCTTTTCGACTCTGTGGACTGTTGCCCGCCAGGCTCCTCTGTCCATGGAATTCTCCAGGCAAGAATACTGGAGTGGGTAGCCATGCCCTCCTCCAAGGGATCTTCCTAACTCAGGGATAGAACCCAGTTCTCCTGCATTGCAGGCAGATTCTTTCCTGTCTGAGCCACCAGGGAAGCCGACTCTCAAGATATTTTCATCATAAAAAGTATTAAAGAGATATTCTGCATTCCTTTTTTCATACTAAGTCTTTGAGATCTGGTGTGCATTTTACATACTAAATTTTACACATCTCCTTTGGGACCAGCCATATTTCAAGTGCTCAATAGCACGTGGCTGCCATATTGGATGGTGCAGAGCTAGATAGTCCAGGTTCAGTATGGCTGATGTAAAATTCATAATCATTTGACATCCACATGCAGCTCTCTCTTTTACTCACCTTGAATGTACACCAACTCTGAAAGTGGTTTTATAAACTAAGAAACTGAGTTTAGAGACATCAGTGAATTCCCCAAATCCTGGAGGTGACTTTTCTCTTCAGTTATGCTGCCTTCTGACTACTCATGTTCAAGAGAACTGCCACATCATCTTAGAAACTCTGGCATGATAAGGCACTGTAGATAATAAGTGACGTTAAGACTACTGACAGGTAAAGATCAGCTTTACATCTGTCAGTTGTTGGACACGATAGCAAAGGGCAGGTATTAATGGTCAGTAACCCATGGGAACAAGCAGACCCAGTTAGGAAAGGTGGAATGTGGGTTCTGCAAGAGGAGGACATAATCTGCTAATATTTGGGAAATATCAGCCTGTGGACAAAGAAATAGCAATGAACATAATTTCACTTATTTGTGGAACATGTCAGCCACAAAATGACAGATCTTGTGCTGGATACACAAATTATCCAGTTTACTGATGCTGATCACTAAATAAATAGTTGTACATAAACTCAGCACATTTCATCACCCACAGGTATGAACTAGATTCCATGGGAGCATAGACGAGAAAGTCCTTTGCTTAGAAAAAGGGAGGAGATATATTTGAATTGAATCTTAAAGAAGATACATTTTACTAAGTGAACACGGGGGGAGAAGGTTTTTTCAGGCAGAGGCAACAGCAAGTATTAATGAAGCGAACACGTTTCCAGTGCTTATACGTTCCAGGCACTATTCTAAGCTCTTTACAAATATAATCTAATTTTATTCTCAAAGCAACCCTATTAAACATTTAATTCTAAGTGCAGTAGGAAGCAAGTGGGTGATTCTGAATATGCTCTCCTTTATATTAAGAAAAAAAAATATTACTCTGGTTGCTGTGTAGAGACCAGGCTGAAAGTGGTTTGCAAGAATGAAACAGGAGACACATGAGTGTGAGTTTCAGAGGTTGAGGCAAGAGATGATGACTTTTGGATAAGGGGTTTTCAGAACATCTAGGTTTGCTTTTTTGAGTAGGAAAATCTGAAGTCAATAGTACACTGCATAGCCTAATATAAGGGGGAAGGAAAAGTGGTGGGTAAGTTTCAATGTTGGCTGACCAAAGTATTTTAATAAACCAGGGGCAGAATCACTTAAATTCTTCTAAGATTTTGAGCTACCACCTGTGTCCAAGACAAAGAGTTAAAAGAGAATACACTGTTCTTTGATGTTCCCTAAAGCCCATATTGGAAGGACTGATGCTGGAGCTGATGCTGAAGCTGAAACTCCAGTACTTGGGCAACCTCATGAGAAGAGCTGACTCATTGGAAAAGAGTCTGATGCTGGGAGGGATTGGGGACAGGAGGAGAAGGGGACGACAGGGGATGAGATGGCTGGAAGGTATCATCGACTCGATGGACGTGAGTTTGAGTGAACTCCGGGAGTTGGTGATGGACAGGGAGGCCTGGCGTGCTGCGATTCGTGGGGTCGCAAAGAGTCGGACATGACTGAGCGACTGAACTGAACTGAAAGCCCATATGATGAAAAGAATTTGAAAAAAACAAAAACATATACACAGTATTATATTTAAAGTAGATAACCAAAAAGAACCTACTGAACAGCACAGGGAACTCTATTCAATAACTTGTAAAAACCTAAATGGGAAAAGTATTTGAAAAAGAATAGATACATGTATGTGTATAACTGAATCACTTAGCTGTATACCTGAAACTAACATAATATTAAAAATCAACTATACTTCAGAATGGGAGAAAATAATAGCAAATGAAGCAACTGACAAACAACTAATCTCAAAAATATACAAGCAACTCCTACAGCTCAATTCCAGAAAAATAAATGACCCAATCAAAAAATGGGCCAAAGAACTAAATAGACATGTCTCCAAAGAAGACATACAGATGGCTAACAAACACATGAAAAGATGCTCAACATCACTCATTATCAGAGAAACGCAAATCAAAACCACTATGAGGTACCATTTCACGCCAGTCAGAATGGCTGCGATCCAAAAGTCTACAAGCAATAAATGCTGGAGAGGGTATGGAGGAAAGGGAACTCTCTTACACTGTTGGTGGGAATGCAAACTAGTATAGCCACTATGGAGAACAGTGTGGAGATTCCTTAAAAAACTGGAAATAGAACTGCCTTATGACCCAGCAATCCCACTGCTGGGCATACACACTGAGGAAACCAGAAGGGAAAGAGACACGTGTACCCCAATGTTCATCGCAGCACTGTTTATAATAGCCAGGACATGGAAGCAACCTAGATGTCCATCAGCAGATGAATGGATAAGAAAGCTGTGGTACATATACACAATGGAGTATTACTCAGCCATTAAAAAGAATACATTTGACTCAGTTCTAATGAGGTGGATGAAACTGGAGCCTATTATACAGAGTGAAGTAAGCCAGAAAGAAAAACACCAATACAGCATATATATGGAATTTAGAAAGATGGTAACAATAACCCTGTATATGAGACAGCAAAAGAGACACTGATGTATAGAACAGTCTTTTGGACTCTGTGGGAGAGGGAGAGGGTGGGATGATTTGGGAGAATGGCATTGAAACATGTATAATATCATATATGAAACGAGTTGCCAGTCCAGGTTCGATGCATGATACTGGATGCTTGGGGCTGGTGCACTGGGACAACTCAGAGGGATGGTATGGGGAGGGAGGAGGTAGGAGGGTTCAGGATGGGGAACACATGTATACCTGTGGCGGATTCATTTTGATATATGGCAAAACCAATACAATATTGTAAAGTTAAAAAATAAAATAAAATTAAAAAAAAAAAGAAACCACAACCACACACACAAAACAAAAACACTTGTATTTTGTTTTAAATGGCCACAATAAATTTGCTGTAGAAATAAACTGTGTAGTTTGGATTGCTAAAGCATTACATCTCCCAGTTATTTGTCAGACAACAGCAGTCTTATTCTGTCATGCTTCCTGTTGAAAGTATCAGCAGATCTGATTTAAATGGGCTCATGAAATGGAAACTTTCAGAGGCAGATTAGCTTTAGGAAAGGCTTAATTTAGTGATCTATCCAGGTGACCAGTGGCCTGACTTCTTTGGCTTTCTGTCTAGAGATGTCCACCAGCAGGTCCCAAGGCCATTTGCTTTCTTGTTTACATCCAAACCCTCCATGTCCAGGATTTTCACAGACCTTCTTTATCTCTGGACTCATCACAGAGGCAGGAAGATGCAGTCCTCTGAAATTAGGTCTGGGTCAATCTTACATGATTCATATGGTTGAAAATGAGTGAAATGAGGGATTAATTTCTCCTAGGAAGTTTGGAATTCTCTTCCCAGAAGGTAGAAGAATAAACACTGGGCAACCAATAAGCGTCCACTGATCCAAATGATGTCTTTTTATCACCATCGTACTTTGCCTCTCTCCATTATGTTAGCCTGTCTCCTCTTCTTTGAAAGAATCTCGTTCCTTGATTTAATCACACCCATCACTCCTATTTCTTGCTACTTTTATGACTGTTATGCTCATCCTTTAGAAGATATCCTCTGTCTGCCTCTTAAACACTGACACTCCCCCAAGTTCTCTTCTTAGTCTCATTATCTTCCTACTCTGCCCCTGAGTGGAGAGATGTAACCCAAGACCCTCACTGGTGTGGAGAATCTTGATCTGGGTTCTGGAAATTCTTAAAGGTAAGAATAAACTTAGACTCTAAAGTAAGACTTTAAGAGGATAACTGTATGTGCATATTGTATATGTACACATACTGGGAAAAACTGATAGTTTTCATTAGTTTTTTTTTTTTTTTTTTAATCATGAATAAAAGTTTAAAAATCATGCTTATTTTTGCCATTATCACCCCAAAATACTATCTCTGTTTAGATCGCTCACCACAGCTCTAATTCTGCCTTTCCTACTATCTCCTTCCTGATGTCCAGCAGGCACCTTAGTTCACATCAACACACATTTTTTATTAAATTTTTTTTTAAAGACAGGGGCCAGTCACTTACTCTTTTAGGTTATTCAGGGCTAAGAAATGGTCCGTGCTGTCTGGTGGTTTTTAGTTTAGCAAATCACACTGATTCACTTTAAACTCAATATTCACTTTCCTAAACCTCTTTTCTTGTATTCTCTGTATTATTTAAGAACCACAATTGACCTTTCTGCTCAGATCTAGAAACCCAGGAGCTCTTTAAGCACACTGATTCTAGTGAGGACAATGGGAGTTTATAGTATCTCTAGGTTATTCTATAGATGAATATTTCTATTCTACAATAAAATGCAAATTTATATTAGAAAATCCTATTGTTTTGTAATAAAAAATATAAATAAAATTTGACAAAATATTTCCTGGTCAGTAGGAAAAAACTAAAAAGTTGATTTTTAAGTGGTGGGGTGGGGCATATTCCACTAGCTGCTGCTGCTGCTGCTAAGTCGCTTCAGTCGTGTCTGACTCTGTGCGACCCTATAGACGGTAGCCCACCAGGCTCCACCGTCCCTGGGATTCTCCAGGCAAGAACACTGGAGTGGGTTGCCATTTCCTTCTCCAGTGCATGAAAGTGAAAAGTGAAAGGGAAGTCGCTCAGTTGTGTCCCGACTCTTAGCGACCCCATGGACTGCAGCCCACCAGGCTGCTCCGTCCATGGGATTTTCCAACCAAGAGTACTGGAGTGGGTTGCCATTGCCTAGAGGTACATAAAAATTTTGCTGGGGGGGAATGTAAGGTTTTTCTATTTATGAAAAAGGGATCATGAATTAAAATGGAGATTCAGTCTTCTATAATACCCCTTTAAGAACATAAGTAACTTAAAACTTGTCCTTCCTACATTCCAGATATTTCTTTTTCATTGCTGCTGCTTGAGTCCTGGGTCCCTCTGCAGCGTAATTTCCCTGGTCTGTGGTACTACCCTGCTCTTTTTTTGGGATCCAGTCTCATCCCTTTCCTTCTCTTCTCTCCACTCTACACAGAAGTTGAGAAAGATCATTGTTAATCAGAAATCTAATTTGCTGTTATGCTGGTCACTCTAGCATAAAATCACTTTGTTGTTTTTTAGTCACTCAGTTGAGTCTGACTCTGTGACCCCGTGGACTGCAGCACACCAGGCTTCCTCATCCTTCACTATGTCCTGGAGTTTGCTCAAACTCATGTCCATTGAGTCAGTAATGCCATCCAACCATCTCATCCTGTGCCACTCCCTTCTCCTTTTGCCTTCAATCTTTCCCAGCATCAGGCTGTTTTCCAATAAGTCCACTCTTCGCATCAGGTGGCCAAAGTAATGGAGCTTCAGCTTCAGCATCAGTCCTTCCAATGAATTATCAGGGTTGATTTCCTTTAGGATGGACTGGTTTGATGTTCTTCCTGTTCAAGAGACTCTCAAGAGTCTTCTCCAGGACCACAGTCTGAAAGCATCAATTCTTTGGTGCTCAGCCTTCTTTAAGGTCCAATTCTCATATCCATACATGATTCCTGGAAAAACCATAGCTTTGACTACCCATTTTCTACAGGAAAATAGTCACATTCTTTAGCACATTGGATCTCTTTATAAAGTTATAATCTGGTTTATTTTCACCTTTCTAGCTTCCTCATCTCTTGTCTTTCCTTCCCCATTTAACATATATTCCTGAGCTTTTGAGAGGCTCTTTTCAAAGGCAACCATGGCCTCCAAAACTTAATGCATTATGTTGTCCTCTATCCATGATAGCATCTCCTCGTTTTTCACACTATCAGTATAGAAAATCAAACACAACATAGTCCTTGCCAGTGGTGATCTAGCAGCAATACACTCATATCAGAGAGAACATGATCAGTTCCCTCATTCACAGAGGTCCTCTCTGGGCACTCATCTTATAACTATACGATGTGTCCTTACTGTTTCTGATTTGCATAATGAGTACAGGACATAGCATTTTTTTTCTTTCATTAGTAACAAATTTCTGCATCCTGAAATTTGAAAGAGAACTACAGAACATTAATATTTAACTGACACCAGGTATTTTTTCCTTCTCATTAATCTTAAACTCTGAAGGATTTACTGAAGTCTCCTATCCCTTGATCTGACACTTTAAGAGTTAGGGACGGCCACAAAAAACGACAGCTGGGAGATAAGATGCAGATTAAAAGAACCATTAACTCACAATGGCATTAGAAAACCATAAGTGTTGAATTCAATTTGGATGCGGTTCAAAGCTCCAAGTAAAGTGGGAGGCGGAGGCTGTAAATAGTTTTTAGTGTCCTGGAACTCAACTTTTTCCCTTGGAGCAGCAACAGAGGAATCACATTGCTAAAGATTAGGTAATTTGTTAGCCACTCTCTCCTTCTTCATGAACCACTAAATTTCTGTTGCTTTATTCAGAGAGGCCGTATGTCTAGCAGATAGGAGTGCATCCTTGGAATTCTACTGCTAAATTTGAATTCCTGATCTTGACCTCAGTGCAAGACCTCAGGCAGGCACATAACACCCTTGTGCCTCACCTTTAAGTGGGGATCATAGCACCTGCCTCAGGCAGTGCTGAGAAGTTTTAATAGACAATGTGTTTAGAGTCCTGAGGACAATGCCTCTCATACAGGTGCTTTACATGTTTGTTGTTGTTCAGTCGCTAAGTCGTGTCCAGCTTTTTGCAACTCTATGGACTGCAGCACGCCAAGGCTTCCCTATCTTTCACTATTTCCTGGAGTTTGCTCAAACTCATGTCCACTGAGTTGGTGATGCTATCTAACCATCTCATCCTCTGCCTCCCCTTTCGTTTCCTGCCCTCAATCTTTCCCAGTACCTTTTCCAATGAGTTAGCTCTTCACATTAGGTAGCCAAAGTATTGGAGTTTCAGCTTTAGCATCAGTCCTTCCAATGAATATTCAGATATATATTTAGTTATTATAACTTCTGAATGAGGATTATGTCTTTTCAAGGGAATTTATCAATTATATTTATTTCCCCAGAGTTGTGAGGATATACTAATAATAGTAAATACTTATGAAGATTTCCCATGTACCAGGTACTGTCCTAAGCACTTACATATATACCCCCGTCTCAGATATGAATAAACTGAAGCACACGGAGGCTAAACAAACTTGCTCAAGGGGATACAACTTTGAACCTGACTGTGGAGTCCATGCTCTTAACCACTGCAGGAGGGAAATGTTGGAAGGGCAGTTTGCATAAGAAGGAGTAAAATTGTGAGCAGGTCTCTCTGTTCTCATTATATCATTACGTCTGATTCCTCCTCTTAAACACTGCAATCCAGGCAACTGGACCCAAGCTGGGTAGATTATCTTGGCCATGGTCTCAGGTTACAATTACTGACAAGCTGCATCCAACTAGGGTACTCTGTAGACCAGTGTGCACCCCGGATGGTAAACACTAGACCTACTAGTAGTAGTACACTTGTCGTAGACCTACTACTCAGAAGAAAAAGATTCCTTCCAAAATATTACTGCTCATTGACAGTGCACCTTGTCACCCAAGGGCTCTCATGGAGATACAGAATGAGATTAATGTTGGTTTCATGGCTGCTAACACAACATTCATTCTGCAGCTCATAGATCAAGCAGTAATTTTGAATTTCAAGTCTTATTACTTAAGAAATAGATTTCATAAGGCTACAGCTTCCATAGATAGTGATTCTGAAGAACCAAAGCCAGATGGAGCATTTAGCTGTCTCATTGGCTTGAAAGGTTAAGGGGTGGGAAGAACCTCTACAGCAGGGCACAGTGGCAGAGGTGGGCAGTGGAGCCTGGAATAAGGCCCTGGGCTGGTAGAAGGTGGTACCATCATTTTTTATGCAGTGGCATTGGCAGGGAGCAGAGAGAAACCCAGGAGGGACAGGGATTTGGCATGAAAAAAATATTCCTGAGTCTGCGCAAAACAAAATGCAGCCATAAATGTTCTTATATTTTTGAGTCATAGTACTAGCTCTCTGGGGATAAAAAAAATCACTGTTTCTTAATATCCACAAAGATAAAAATGCAGGAAAAAAATGAAAAAAAAGACACATGCACAAAAATTATCATTATAACATTATTCAGCAAAAGAGTGGAAAAAATAGAAACTGCCTAAAAATTCAATAATAATGGAAATAACCAGTAAAATAAGAAAAGTACCAGGTGATTTAATATTATGCAGTCATAAAAGTGGTAATTATACAGACTACAGGATAGCAGAGAAGCATGCTTAAAAATATTTTAAGTGAAAGAAGCAGGGCATAATACGCATCCTTGTAACCTTTACATGGTTAGGTTATTCACAATTTTTTCTTATGCTTATGATTTGAGCTTTTATTAGTACATGTAGACCTCATTTTATCACACTTTGCTTTATTGCACTTTGCACATACTGCATTTTTTACAAATTGGTTTGTGGCAACTTTGCCTTGAACAAGTCTAGCAGTGCCATTTTCCAACAGCATTTGCTCACTTCTTGTCTCTGTGTCACATTTGGGTTATTCTTGTAATATTTCAAACTTTTTCATTGTTCTGATATTTATTATGGAGCCGTGGCTGCTCGGGCGCAGGAGGGCCTAGAGGAGCTATCCCACGTTGAAGGTCAGGAAGGGCAGCGGTGAGGAGATACCCTTCGTCCAAGGTAAGGAGCAATGGCTGCGCTTTGCTGGAGCAGCCGTGAAGAGATGCCCCACGCCCAAGGTAAGAGAAACCCAAGTAAGACAGTAGGTGTTGCAAGAGGGCATCAGAGGGCAAACACACTGAAACCATACTCACAGAAAACTAGTCAATCTAATCACACTAGGACCACAGCCTTGTCTTACTCAATGAAACTAAGCCATGCCCGTGGGGCAACCCAAGACGGGTGGGTCATGGTGGAGAGATCTGACAGAATGTGGTCCACTGGAGAAGGGAATGGCAAACCACTTCAGTATTCTTGCCTTGAGAACCCCATGAACAGTATGAAAAGGCAAAATGATAGGATACTGAAAGAGAAACTCCCCAGGTCAGTAGGTGCCCAATATGCTACTGGAGGTCAGTGGAGAAATAACTCCAGAAAGAATGAAGGGATGGAGCCAAAGCAAAAAGAATACTCAGCTGTGGATGTGACTGGTGATAGAAGCAAGGTCCGATGCTGTAAAGAGCAATATCGCGTAGGAACCTGGAATGTCAGGTCCATGAATCAAGGCAAATTGGAAGTGGTCAAACAAGAGATGGCAAGAGTGAATGTCCACATTCTAGGAATCAGCGAACTGAAATGGACTGGAATGGGTGAATTTAACTCAGATGACCATTATATCTACTACTGCGGGCAGGAATCCCTCAGAAGAAATAGAGTGGCCATCATGGTCAACAAAAGAGTCCGAAATGCAATACTTGGATGCAATCTCAAAAATGACAGAATGATCTCTGTTCGTTTCCAAGGCAAACCATTCAATATCACAGTAATCCAAGCCTATGCCCCAACCAGTAATGCTGAAGAAGCTGAAGTTGAACGGTTCTATGAAGACCTACAAGACCTTTTAGAACTAACACCCAAAAAAGATGTCCTTTTCATTATAGGGGACTGGAATGCAAAAGTAGGAAGTCAAGAAACACCCGGAGTAACA
This sequence comes from Bos indicus, assembly GCF_029378745.1. Classification (NCBI taxonomy): domain Eukaryota; kingdom Metazoa; phylum Chordata; class Mammalia; order Artiodactyla; family Bovidae; genus Bos; species Bos indicus. The sequence continues at coordinate 19,877,578 of NC_091764.1, forward strand.
GGGAAATTTGGCCTTGGAATACGGAATGAAGCAGGGCAAAGACTGATAGAGTTTTGCCAAGAAAATGCACTGGTCCTAACAAACACCCTCTTCCAACAACACAAGAGAAGACTCTATACATGGACATACCAGATGGTCAACACTGAAATCAGATTGATTATATTCTTTGCAGCCAAAGATGGAGAAGCTCTTACAGTCAGCAAAAACAAGACCAGGAACTGACTGTGGCTCAGACCATGAACTCCTGATTGCCAAATTCAGACTTAAATTGAAGAAAGTAGGGAAAACCACTAGACCATTCAGGTATGACCTAAATCAAATCCCTTATGATTATACAGTGGAAGTGAGAAATAGATTTAAGGGCCTAGATCTGATAGATAGAGTGCCTGATGAACTATGGAATGAGGTTCATGACATTGTACAGGATACAGGGATCAAGACCATTCCCATAGAAAAGAAATGCAAAAAAGCAAAATGGCTGTCTGGGGAGGCCTTATAAATAGCTGTGAAAAGAAGAGAAGCAAAAAGCAAAGGAGAAAAGGAAAGATATAAACATCTGAATGCAGAGTTCCAAAGAATAGCAAGAAGAGATAAGAAAGCCTTCTTCAGTGATCAATGCAAAGCAATAGAGGAAAACAACAGAATGGGAAAGACTAGGGATCTCTTCAAGAAAATCAGAGCTACCAAAGGAATATTTCATGCAAAGATGAGCTTGATAAAGGACAGAAATGGTATGGACCTAATAGAAGCAGAAGATATTAAGAAGAGAATACACAGAAGAACTGTACAAGAAAGATCTTCATGACCCAGATAATCACGATGGTGTGATCACTGACCTAAAGCCAGACATCCTGGAATGTGAAGTCAAGTGGGCCTTAGAAAGCATCACTACGAACAAAGCTAGTGGAGGTGATGGAATTCCAGTTGAGCTATTCCAAATCCTGAAAGATGATGCCGTGAAAGTGCTGCATTCAATATGCCAGCAAATTTGGAAAACTCAGCAGTGGCCACAGGACTGGAAAAGGACAGTTTTCATTCCAATCCCAAAGAAAGGCAATGCCAAAGAATGCTCAAACTACTGCACAATTGCACTCATCTCACATGCTAGTAAAGTAATACTCAAAATTCTCCAAGCCAGGCTTCAGCAATATGTGAACCGTGAACTTCCTGATGTTCAAGCTGGTTTTAGAAAAGGCAGAGGAACCAGAGATCAAATTGCCAACATCTGCTGGATCATGGAAAAAGCAAGAGAGTTCCAGAAAAACATCTATTTCTGCTTTATTGACTATGCCAAAGCCTTTGACTGTGTGGATCACAATAAACTGTGGAAAATTCTGAAACAGGTGGGAATACCAGAACACCTGATCTGCCTCTTCAGAAATTTGTATGCAGGTCAGGAAGCAACAGTTAGAACTGGACATGGAACAACAGACTGGTTCCAAATAGGAAAAGGAGTACGTCAAGGCTGTATATTGTCACCCTGTTTATTTAACTTATATGCAGAGTACATCTGAGAAACGCTGGACTAGAAGAAACACAAACTGGAATCCAGATTGCCGGGAGAAATATCAATAACCTCAGATATGCAGATGACACCACCCTTATGGCAGAAAGTGAAGAGGAACTAAAAAGCCTCTTGATGAAAGTGAAAGTGGAGAGTGAAAACGTTGGCTTAAAGCTCAACATTCAGAAAATGAAGATCATGGCATCCGGTCCCATCACTTCATGGGAAAAAGATGGGGAAACAGTGGAAACAGTGTCAGACTTTATTTTTTTGGGCTCCAAAATCACTGCAGATGGTGATTGCAGCCATGACATTAAAAGATGCTTACTCCTTGTAAGGAAAGTTATGACCAGCCTAGACAGCATATTCAAAAGCAGAGACGGTACTTTGCCAACAAAGGTCCATCTAGTGAAGACTATGGTTTTTCCAGTAGTCATGTATGGATGTGAGAGTTGGACTGTAAAGAAAGCTGAGTGGTGAAGAATTGATGCTTTTGAACTGTGGTGTTGGAGAAGACTCTTGAGAGTGCCTTGGACTGCAAGGAGATCCAACCAGTCCATCCTTAAGGAAATCAGTCTTGAATATTCATGGGAAGGACTGATGTTGAAACTCAAACTCCAATATTTGGACACCTGATGTGAAGAGCGGACTCATTTGAAAAGACCCTGACGCTGGAAAAGATTGAAGGTGGGAGGAGAAGGGGACGACAGAGGATGAAATCGTTGGATGGCATTACCGACTCAATGGACATGAGTTTGGGTAAACTCTGTGAGTTGGTGATGGTCAGGGAGGCCTGACGTGCTTCGGTTCATGCAGTTGCAAAAAGTCCAACACGACTGAGCGACTGAACTGAACTGAACACAACATTCATTCTGCAGCTCATGGTTTAAGTAGTAATTTTAAATTTTAAGTCTTATTATTTAAGAAATACATTTCATAAGGCTATGGCTTCCATAGATACTGATTCCTTTGATGGATCTGGGCAAAGTAAATTGAAATCCTGTTTAAAAGGACTCACCATCTTTTCACCTACCCTGTCCTATTCACCTATTGCCATCCTACTCTGGATGCCATTAGGCACATTTGTGATTCACAGGAAAATGTCAAAAGATCAACATTAACAGGAATTTGGAAGGCTTTGATTCCAACCCTTTTGGGTGACTTTGAGGGAATCTAGATTTCAGTAGAAGAAAGAACTGCAGATGTGGAAATAGCAAGAGAAGCAGAATAATTAGAAGTGAAGTCTGAAGATGTGACTGGACTGCTACAAACTCATGATAAAAACACAGATGAGGAGTTGTTTCTTATGAATGAGCAAAGAAAGTGATTTCTTGAGATGGAAGCTGCTCCTGGTGAATATGATGTGAAGTTGGTTGAAATGACAAGACAAAATTTAGAATATTTCATAAACTTAGTTGATAAAGCAGCAACAGGGCCTGAGAGGATAGACTCAAATTGGAATGAAGTTGTACTGTGGTAAAGTGTTATCAAATAGCAATGCATACTACAGAGAAATTGTTTGTGAAAGGAAGAGTCAGTCAATGCTGTAAACATCATTTGCTATTGTTTTTAAAGACATTGCCACAGCCACCCCAACCTTCAGCAATCACCGCTCTCATCAGTCAGCAGCCAACAACACTGAGGCAAGACCCTTCATCAGCAAAAGAATTATGACTCATTGAAGGCTCAGATGATCGTTAGCATTTTTCAGCAGTAAAGTACTTTTTAATTAAAGTATGTACATTGTTTTTTAGATATAATGCTATTGCACACTTAAGAGACTACACAGTGTAGTTTAAAAGTAAGTTTTGTAGGCACCGGGAAACCAAAAAATTCCTGTGACTTGCTTTATTGTGATGTTTGCTTTATTGCAATGGTCTGGAACTGAACCGGCAGTATCTCTGAGGTGTGCCTATATAAAACAGGGAAAGAGGAGGTAGAATTCCAAGTAGAACATATAACAGAAGTATAGGAGCACAAAGATGTAAGAGGTAGAGTGGAGTGTAATGCGAAATTAGCATGTTCCAGTCTGAACTCTTCTTTTCCCTAAGATATCGTCAAAGATACAGTCACCTAAGGTGCAAAGCCAGGAATCATCCTAGACACTTTCATTATCTACAGCCAATCAGACACATAATGATGATTCTACTCTGCAACTGCCTGGATGTCAGTCCTTTGGTCTCAGCTATTGCCCTTAGTCAAGTCCACATCAATCCTTGTCATACTTTTTATCTCTGCCACCAACAATCCTCAACTCTTATCCAGTCTTTCAAATGTTGGCAGCTGAGACTTGCCAAATACAAATTGGATTTCACCACTTTCTTGAAGTCCTCAGTGACTTCTTGGGTTAGTAGGGAAACGAACGACTCTCCAGCTAAGGCCTCCCCTGGTAGGCCTCTGCCTTCCCTCCCCAGGTAACAAAGCTATAACAAGGCATGATGACTAGTCATGCCTCGCCACTCCCTCTGACTAGAATGTAGCCCCCATCCTTTTCATGGCTTCATATACCCACCCTCCTACACTTGATCAATAGTTTGCCTGATATGTTAATATTAATAGGATTCCAGGTTGGACATTTCCCCTTTAAAACTTTGAAAGCATTGATCCAAATTCTTCTCCCGTTTAAAGATACAGTTGAGAAGTCTGATGCCATTTTGATTTCTGATTCCTTGTATATGACCTGATTTTCCCCCCCACTTTCTCTGAAAGCTTTTAAGGTCTTTATACTTAATGATCTAAAATATCACAGTTATATATCCTTGTATGGGTCTGTTTCATTCATTTTTCTGGAGATAAATGGTGGATTCTTTTGATTAAGAAATTTATTTCCTTTAGATACAAGGAATTTTCTTTTATGATTTCTTTACTAACTCCTTTTCATTCATTTTCTCTAGTCATTTTTTCTTGAATTCCTACTCTATGGATGTCATATTCCCTAAATTGCTATTCTAATCTTTTCCTTATTTTCCTATTTCCCTGGTATTTACTTTCTCTTTTCTATGTTTCCTCAATGTACCTTCTAAATATCTATTGACTTTAAACATTTTAAATTATATTTTTAATTTCTAAGAGTGAATTATAACTCTCTTAAGGCTTCATTAAAAATTCTATCTTCTTTTAATTTATGGATGGAATAGCTCTCTGAGAATATTAAGGACAGTTTTACTTTTCTTATTTTAGTTTTTCCTCATATTGCTTGTACTATCTCTGTTTCCTCTAGCTTTTTAAAATTTATTTTATTTTTTTTTCTATTTGTCTGTCTTGGGTTCTCTGTTCCAGGTTAGAGGCTTTGCACCTTTAAAGTATGTTCCTATCTTAGAGTGAGGCACCATGAAGGACTGATTAGAGGCTCTGTGATTGTGTGTTTGTTGGTGTGTGTGTTTTGGGAGAGGGCTGGATTTGATCCCTGGGTGGGGAAGATCCCCTGGAGAAGGGAAAGGCTACGCATTCCAGTATTCTGGCCTAAAGAATTCTATGGACTCTATAGTCCATGGGGTTGCAAAGAGTCGGACACGACTGAGTGACTTTCACTTTAGGGACTTTTTGGTGTCTCAGACGGTAAAAGTGTCTGCCTACAATGTGGGAGACCAGGGTCCGATCCCTGGGTCAGGAAGGTCCCTGGAGAAGGCAATGGCACCCCACTCCAGTACTCTTGCCTGGAAAATCCCATGGACAGAGGAGCCTGGTAGGCTACAGTCCATGGGGTCGCAAAGAGTTGGACAGGACTGAGAGACTTCACTTTCACAAGGCTTCGCTCTCTCATCTCTTTTGGTATATATTTTCAAAAGGTTGTTGTGAATGAAGAGTGAAGCAATGTATCCATGTGTGAATACCTGTGCTTGTTAAATGGGGAGCTTTGATGCAGGAGGATTGGATCAGTCCAATATCAGTACCCTTAGGCTTTTTTTCCTCTTTGCAGAGAGGAATATTCCATTCTTATATTCTGGAGATAAAAGGTGATACCTGGCAGTATAATGCCTGGTGCCAGCAAACTGGTAGATGATGAAAGGAAAGCATTTAGAGAATCTCATCTTTTCTAATATGAAATTTCCCTGGATTCCCTTGGGGTCTGTACAATGCCTCACCCTCACTCTCAGCTTGCAGATTCCTGAGTGGTAATTGATACCTCCTTTCCTGAGCTTTTCTGGGGTTTGGCCTACTCATTACTATTCTCCTGCCTAAGCACTTTTAACTTTTTTTTGATCTGCAGTGTCAGCTAACTCATATTTATCTCTCTCCATTTTCCAAGATTTTGCAGTAAGTCTTATCAACTATTGTCTTTATTTTTCTTTGTCCTTGTGGTTTTCTGTTTTTGATTTTAACTCAAAAAAAAAATCTTTACTGTCACTCTAGATGGGTTTGGGTGGTGATGGTGATACATATGTGTATTCAACTTGCAATGCCCTAACAACAGAGGTCAATACCTCTATTGCAGGCCATGGTCAAGTCTGACGTAAGCCTGATAATGCAGTTAGTGAAAGTCGCTCAGTGATGTCTGACTCTTTGCGACCCCGTGGACTATACAGTCCATGGAATTCTCCAGGCCAGAATACTGGACTGGGTAGCCTTTCCCTTCTTCAGGGGATCTTCCCAACTCAGGGATCAAACCCAGTCTCCCGCATTGCAGGTGAATTCTTTACCATCTGAGTCACAAGGGAAGCTGGATAATGCAGTTAGGAGGTACATAATTGTGGTCCATCAAGAATTTCTTGTATGGTTAATGAATTCATGGGTGATGATACAGTCCCTTCTGTTGTCTAAACGTTTGAACATTTGAGACCTTGGGGTGTGGGCTCCTCTGGGGCCTTGCAGTTTCTTTTTACTAAGCACAGTGAAGTTTAGAACTTCTTAAGAAATAAGCAATTCATAAGAAGCAGTCTCTACTTATCTGTACCCTTGATTTTTTGCATATTATTGCACTCTAGTTGGAAGTTCTGGGAGCTAATCAAAGGGAAAGCAACCTTAAATTAAGTCTCCATCTCCATTATTAGCTTTTTGTCTCTGACCTAACTTAACCTCCCAGTTCTAGGAAAAAGAATTGGCTGCTATATTTTTTATTCTCTTTCTGCCTTGGTATGCTCTGTTCAAAATTTCTAACATTTAAAAATGTATTAGTTTTCATGTATTTTCTCTGTCTACCAGACTGTAATCTCCTTGAAGGCAGGACTAAATCATTCACTATCATTCCCAGTGACATCCTTGGCACATAATAGATGCTCAGTATTTATTTGTTACATGAATGAATACAGAGATTAATGACATGTCAGATGAAATGCATAAAATTAGCTCAGTTGTTCTGGTCATCTGCAAAGACTTACAGAGAGATGAGTATTTATGGTCCTTATTAGGAAAGCAAGTCATCTTCAAAGATGAAATAGCGTTTTTTAATCCTTTCATTAAGAATTAAAGTCTCTGTTTCTATTTTTTGGCAGCATGTTGTTTCTATATCTGTGTTAAAATATATTTTATTCTGCTTAGTGTTACCGTTTGGCTATTCAACTACTTTCATAAGATTATAATTTACTTGAGGGCAGAAGTTGTACCAATAATGTCTGCCTTCTCATAGTGCAAAGAACAATGAACAGATACAATGAGCTTAATTCTTGCTTGCAGCTGAGTTGTCACACTGTCCTGAATCTGTCACACATGCAAAGGTGAAATATGTGCTGATGAGGGTGTGAGGCCATCAATGAATAAGGGAAGAAAATTAGCAGAGATTTGCTGTTCATTTGAATCATTATACTTCGAGAAATAGATTTAGTGAGCAGACTCATACTATCCTCTCCAACCTATCGCTTACTTTTTCTCCCACAAAGAACCTTCTTGATAGCTCCATATGACAAACACCTGACACATAAGTCAGCGATACATCAATATACCCTATAAAAATTGATAGTCCCCACCCAAGCAGCCAATGATTTGAATAATTTTATCCTCTTACATATTCTCAGACTTACATAGAATTGATTTTATTTAATTTAGGACAATACCATGAGAAAATCCCATTTTCCCTCCCACTTTCTTCTCAAAAGAAAGGAGCATATTGTGTAGAGCGAGTCATGCTGATTCCTTGAAAATACTGAAGGCCAAGGAAAATGTATTAACTCTAGAGTGAAGTGAGGATCACCTACAATGATCAGTCTATGTGTCTGAAAACTCAGCCAAGTGGGTGGCATGACTCAGCTCTCAAGTATAAGAGTCGAGTAACCCGCTCCATGTTACATAAACACAGAGTCTAGGATGTGGATAGTTGTTTCTGGAAGAATGTTATTAAGTTTCTTCAAACGTCTAGAAAGTGTATTTATTTTAATCACTGTAATCATAACAGGAATGTATGTAGGTGCTTAAGATAACACAAATGCTATCTATATGACACAAGTCATACAAGTCACTGAACAGTGAAAATGGTTTCCCAAATTGCAAAGATCCAGGATAACAAATATATTTTATGTTGAAAATCTGGGTTCATTTTATACCAAGGAACAATTTAATGGTGACGGCAAAAAAAAAAAAAAAAAAAAAATTAAATATAGGGCCCAAGGTTTAATTGATTTCTGAAAATAGTTTATAATACTATCTTTAAAGTGTGTGTGTGCGTGTGTGTGTGTGTGTGTGTGTGTGTGTGCGCTTGTGTATATAAATATAAGTAAATATAAATTTTGGATCAGGTATAAGCTTCTTTGAAAAAACATGTAACAAGATAATTAATAAACTGAATACTTAAATTTAAAGGCCCCTGGAAGGTGTAATGGCTAAAGATTTAGGACAATCCAGTTCAAGACTCTGGGGAAGTGAACCAGCCCCTGGACTAGGCGTAGAGCAAGTGAGAGCACCGGCGTGCCATGGTCCCAAGGCCATGAAGGTCATTCAGGTGCTGGACTACTTTCCTCCTTTCTCAAGGCTGTGTTCCCTGCTGTACCTAACCATGGCTTGTTATTTGGGGCAGTCTGCCTGGAGCCTCCTCTAACTTCACGCATTTACTCACTTCAGTTGTGTTCTCCATGCCTGTTACCTGACCCAAATCATGATCACTTGCTTTATTGAGTGGGTTTACCTTGGATTATACTTTAAGCTCATGAAATCTTTAGTGACTCAAGAGGACAGGTTAATTCTTTCCCTGGATGGTCCAAAAATTGCAGAATTTTTGTATTTTGTCATTGAGGATAAATGGGGTAATTTGAATAAATATGGAGTAAGGATAGAGCTGGAGTCTCTGGGGAAAGTTTAGCCAGATAAAATGCAATGCTTCTTTCTGAGTTTTTTAAATCCTCAGTTATTAGAATAAAAAATACTTTCAATTTCTTCTAGGACTCTGTTGAGCTGTGAAAATTGATAGAAATAGGGTTGTTTTATAACTTTCATTTTCCTAACAAACGGTGAAAAATAAATAGAATTTTCTGCCTTCATCTTCCTGACACTTCCCAGGTCTGGCCTCCTTTCTTGCTTTTCATGATCCTTTGTGTCCTTAAGTCTTTCATAACTCCTGGTACTTATTTCTACTGCCTACTGAATATCCTTATGTCTATATTCACCTATATTCAAAACTCAGCATTTCTTTATAAATTCAACATTGTCTCACTAAAATAGTCACTATTGTTTCTAGTCATCTTTGACCACACTGTCTCCTTCAGCCTATCTAAATATAGTAGTTTCTACTAATTTTCATCTCCACAGTAATTTATGTATACGTTCTAATTTTTAAAATCATCATTGTTCTCATTTACTGTTTGGATACTACTACTAGTCTGATTCATGTAGGACAGACATGATGAATGCTTGCTCCTTTACCATTATTTATCATCTTCATTGCCTATTACCTGGATTATTCTAGTACCATTCTAACTGACCTCCCTGCTTACCTCTCTTTCACTCCCCTAATTTACACTATAGATAGCTACCAGCATACTCTTTTTTTCTTTCTTTTTTGCTCACACCATGTGGCTCTTGGGATCTTGGTTCTCTGACCAGAGATCTTGGACCCAGGTAGTGAGAGCACACAGTTCTAACCACTGGACTGCCAGGGAATTCCCTGGATTACTCTTCTTAATGCACCGGCCTGACCAATTGCTATTATCTAATTATACCCAAAGCAGGCAAGGCTTTAAGCACATGTGATTCTACCTTTCAGCTGAAATTCCAAAAGTACTTTTAAGATACATTTCTGAAGGCAACAAAAATTGTTTTCTTAAATTTTTGTTTATATATATAAATGATAATAAATATAATGAGTGGACCATATCTTACAATTAACAGCCAAACTTCTAGTACCCACAGATGACAAAACCAGTTGAGTCCCATTCTACAATTAAGCCTTAACAAGGCTTTTTTCTTTCTGGGCACACCATATCATTTATACTGGGTAAGAATGCAATTTGTTAATTACCAAATGGACTCAAGAATTTTAACAGCTTAGATAATCAATTTTTATTCAGATGGTTCTATCTTCCTAGAGTACTAGCAACAAAAACAACATAATGTGTGATTAAATTAAAGAATACATCATTAACTTTTTGGTAGAAAAATCTGTTTTGCTAATAGTTTTTTTTTTTTTTTCCTAACAGAAGTAATATTTGTTGTAAGAATTCTAACAATACAGAAGTGTGGAAAGTTAAATGTGAAAGTTTCCTCCCTCCAATCTTACAGCCCACAGTTAATAGTTGAGCTTAAATCTGTTAACATTTTTTCTATACACATACGAGCATTTTAAACAAATGAGCATTCATATTATGTATATTATTTCTGTTACAGAACTAGGAACACACTAGTAAACATACAGTCTGCCCACCAGATCCCTTTGGAGCCTGTTTACCAGCTCTGGCCATCTTTTGCCTGCGTTTCTTTTCTGTAGGCTGTCCTTGGGCTACTAGAGGGGCTGGAAGTATTTGGGACCTGATGACCCACTAGATCAGGCTGTAGCCAAGGACTGGTGAAGGAGTAATTTACCTTCAGAGCCCCTTCTGGGATCACACTGAGGCTGAGACCACCTAAATTTATGCCCTATTTGCCTCTTCCGGGCCTGCTTGCTCTACTCCCTGTGAGTTTCTGCTGGAACCCTTCCTTAATGTGTCATTTGCATGTAAAGCCTCATTTCCGGGGACTGTGGCCCAGAGAACCCAGTCTAGAGCAATCGGATATGTCAAATCAACCTTTCTGCTTTGTCAGTCACTCAGGACTATTAAGCAAGTCTTTCAGGAATCTTTCTAGGTTCTCTGCTCAACGTCTTCATGCACTTCATGAGCTCACTTTCCAAATGTGAGAAAAGTGCTACTGACCTAGCATTTTTCTTTTGTTTTTAGAAAAGTGGTCATAAAATTACAAATGTACATCAGCATTTTCTCGCACACATTAACTAAACATTGAGCCAGAAACAGGGGTGAAGTAAACAGAGATCTGAACACAACTGACCCATGTGAGGGAGCATTTGTCTCCACGGTCTCTAACCAAACAATCTCAGGCCTTATGTGGGGCCAGTGAAATTTCAGGATCAGAGATGAGGTTAAATTTATAAGACCCTTAAAATTTAAAAAAGAGATTTTAGATTATGATAATTAAGATAACATCAGACATAACATATAGCCTTGCAACTGTTTTGTTCTCTGACTTGCAGAGAAACAACTAAAACAAACAAAGCCGCTCCTTGTTGTCAAGATCCTCCAACTGCTTGTGATCCAGGAGGAGGCGAGTTTACAAAACAAGAGGGCTAAAAACACAACACACGCTGGTCTGTAATCAGATTCACATGGTCCATGTTGTAGACGTTTAGAGAAGCACGTAACTACTCTGCAGAAAAGCTTTATGATAAAAATGACGTTAGAACTGAGTCTCGAAAGTGCTTAGGTAATGGAAGGTCAAGCATTCCTGGTGGGAATTCATGGCTAAATGCGAAGTCTAGAATGAGCATGCTGAGTGTGCTTTGAGGAGAAGGAAGCATTAGAGGAAATTCTGACTGAAGCAAAAGATACAGACTCACGAATCATGTTCTAGTGGGGATTTACATAGCTGTATAGGCAAGGTGAGGTCAGATAAGAGAAAATCTCAAATGCTGGGCTAAGGAGTTTGGACTTGATTAGAAAGGCCATAGTGGAAGAGTATAGATTTATAAGCAAGTAAATGGAATGATATCAAAGGTTTTATAAAGATTAACTTAGCTTTGGTATATCAGAGAATTTATTGTAGGGTTTAGTATATTAGAAAGTTTACTATTAAAATTTTGTTGAAGACTGCAACTCTGTATGAAGATAAAGGCCTAGATTTGAAGAAATGGAAAGTGAAAGTGAAGTCGCTCAGTCGTGTCCGACTCTTTGCGACCCCATGGACTGTAGCCTACCAGGCTCCTCTGTCCATGGGATTTTCCAGGCAATAGTACTGGAGTGGATTGCCATTTCCTTCTCCAGGGGATCTTCTCAACCCAGGGATTGAACCGTGGTCTCCCACATTGTAGACAGATGCTTTACCATCTGAGCCACCTGGAAGGTAGGGATAAATATGTCTGTGCGTGCTTCATGGCTTCAGATGATCTCTGGGTCAGGAAGATTCCCTGGAGAAGGAAATGGCAACCCACTTCAGTAGTCTTGGCCTGGGAAATTCCATGGACAGGGGAGCTTGTCGGCTACAGTTCACAGTGTCACAAAGAGTTAAGAGATCATAAAAGAACGTGACGCCAGAAACGAGCAGTTGACGGTTAGGGGTTGGGTAGAGAAAAGACTGGTCTTCCCTGGTTGCTCAGTTGTAATGAATCTGCCTGCAATTGCAGAAGTCCTGGTTTTGATCCCAGGGTTGGGAAGATACCCTGGAGGAGGGCATGGCAATTGATTCCAGTCTTCTTGCCTAGGGAATTCCATGGACAGAGGAGCCTGGTGGGTTGCACAGAGTTGGACACAACTGAAGAGAAGCAGCAGCAGCAGGGAAAAGAGTAGGAGGTGAGTCTACATCTTAGGCTTTTGAGTACTTTGGAAAATGTAGTGGAGGCGAATGGAGCTGCATATGGAAGCTCACTCAGGTGTAGTGAAGTCGCTCAGTCATGTCTGACTCTTTGCAACCCCATGGACTCTAGCCTACCAGGCTCCTCCGTCCATGGGATTTTCCAGGGAAGCCTTCCAGGTGGCTCAGACCGTAAAGCGTCTGTCTACAATGCAGGAGACCTGGGTTCAATCCCTGAGTTGGGAAGATCCCCTGGAGAAGGAAATGGCAATCCACACCAGTACTATTGCCTGGAAAATCCCATGGACAGAGGAGCCTGGTAGGCTACAGTCTATGGGGTCGCAAAGAGTTGGACACGACTGAGCAACTTCACTTTCACTTACTCAGGTGTGGGCATGCTTTAATTTGATTTTTAGACACTTGGGGTTAGAGCAGAAAGGTCTGGTAGAAGTGTCCTGTTGGCATTTTATTTCCTGGAAATAAACATGGAATTAAAGCTTGACTGAAAAATTAGTGTTGGAGATATAAAATCTGTGTTCAGCAGGGTAGAGATGAGAATTTACGCTTTGGATAGAAGTGGATACATTTCTAAGAATGGGAAAGCATAGAGGAAACAGCTGAAAATGGAAAAATGAGGTCTATTAATGGCCCACTTGAGTAATGCTTAGAGATGTCATTACATTTGAATGGTCACTGGAGGTATATGCTAATTTAGCAAAAGGCATAACCTATTTTGTTAGTTTATAATACTATATGAAGCCAAGAACTGCAACCTTCTCCACAGTTTCCTTCTGCTTTGGCTGTTTAGAATTCCCTCATTCCTCCTTTGGGGAATATGGAATAGGAAAAGCAGAGGGGAGAAGGGTAGGACACATCTGTATTTACTCATTCTCCCACCTCATTGTCATACTCTGTTCTGCACACAATTGGATCTAGAATGAATCCTCATTTTAGTCAATATGTCAAGAACTGAGGTATGTCAAGAACTGAACTCTTTCTTGGGGTAGTATGTGACTTTAGAAAACACACTCCCCTACTTCTGCTTTTTGCTTTTTTAAATCTGATTACTGAAGACAGCACCCCTGCTTCTGCTTCACAGAGACCTAGTAAGCACTAATGACAAAAACTCGGGAGTGCCCAGGATATCCATAGCGATGGGTATTTCACAGTGCATTCAGGCAGCTTATTGTCTTTAGTTCCAGTAACAATAGCCTATTGGGAATAAGTTCAAAGTCTATAGAATCTGGGGTTAATATAACATGACTCTTGATGTTGCAAAGGAATATGCTTTTAAAAGCCTCTCCAGAACTCAGATGTTTCATGAATATGGTGATGATAATAAAGCTAATAATTATAAATAATGATTCTGTGTTAAAAAAAGGATCTCCCTCATGGTACAATTGTTCCCATGCTATTCCTCTAAATTTTAATTAGAACATGCTGCTTCTTTAAATTGGATAGAGGCAGTAGTCTGATAAGACAACACATATCTAAACCGTCTTCACTTCACACTTTCTTGGTTACAACCACTGTGTCATTGGCTTTCTTCTCTTCTTGTTCCAAATCTGACTGATTTTCAAGAGAGATATTTCCCAGGTAGCTCTTGGATCCAAAAAGAAACCAGCAACTGATAAGACTCCTGTTGCAACTTCCGTTGTGATTTCAGCACAATCCTCTCAGAAAGGTTTTACCATATGTGAGAATACAGTGACCCACAGGAAAATTTCAAAAAATTAGACCACTCTGATATAACAAAGCCTTTTCAATCCTGTAATCAGTGGCTATTTAAAAAGAACAAGTGCCCAATTTAGATTGTCATTCAAGGACTAAAATACCAAGGAGGGGATTTTAGATTTGCAATGTCTCTCCATAAATTATATAATAACTCAAAAAAATCTGATGCAGAATATATTTTTTACTTCTCCAGAGCAAGAACATAGCGAATCAAGAAGTACAGTTATTAATAAGGTACAGACAAAAATTTAGCATGTAGAAAGCTGTGGTTTAGTTGCTCAGTCATGTCTGACTCTTTTGCAACCCCATAGACTATAGCCTGCCAGGATCCTCTGCCCGTGGAATTTCCCAGGCAAGAATCCTGGAGTGGATTGCCATTTCCTTTTCCAGGGGATCTTCCTGACCCAGGGATCGAACCTGTATATTCCACATTGCGGGCAGATTCTTTATCGCTTTAGAGCCACTGGGGAAGCTGAGCATATAGAGTAACATCTATGTTTTGAATTTTTTATTCAAATATCTTATATTGACGAAAACCTGAGCTTACAAGTTAGTCCTGGATTCAGATTCCCACTTGGCCATTTTCTGGTTGAGTGCCTTTGAATAAAATATCTAATCTATTTTCATTCTTATTATTTCTTAATCTGTAAAGAAAGAAAGTGAAGTAGCTCAGTCGTGTCTGATTCTTTGCCACCCCATGGACTGTAGCCTACCAGGCTCCTCCCTCCACGGGATTCTCCAAGCAAGAATACTGTAAAATGGGGACTAGTAATGGCTTACTTAACAAGATTTATGCAGACTAACTAAATGTGCCTGGCACATAGTATGTGCCTAGTTTAAAAAAAAGTATTCCTTTGCTTAGATATATGAAAATTCATAATGATATTGTTGTGTGATTTTTTCTCTTACTAAATCCCCATTTTTTATAAGCTCAGGTAGTGAAGCCATCCAAGGATCAAAGAGCTGGATAAAAAGTCAATGTTTATTTTGTTTGAATAGCTGCAATATCACACAGCGAATGCATTTTTAGTAAATTTTGGTAAGCTGATCTGTAAAAAATGAAAATGGGAAGATATAAACCACTCCCAAGTCTTCCCATATGTGGCTACTTAGTTTTTGAGCTGGGTTCTAAGTTATCTGAGTTATCACAGGAAACATTCTGACATTCAGGATTTTTGTATGAGCCACACAAATTCTTGGTCGATTTACAGGTGGGTACCTGCCCACACTGTGCATACTCAACAGAAAGTTTTCTTCCTCCTTAGCCCCTTGCTCTTCCCTCGCATCTTTTCAAACTAATTACAGTTCATGTTCAGGAAAGAACATTTCTGTTATTATTTAGGTCATATACAGCAAGGCATACAGATGCTTTATTACTAATTAAGTAATTGATCTTTTTTTTTTTTTTTTCTCCAATTTTATTTTATTTTTAAACTTTACATAATTGTATTAGTTTTGCCAAATATCAAAGTGAATCCGCCACAGGTATACATGTGTTCCCCATCCCAAACCCTCCTCCCTCCTCCCTCCCCATACCATCCCCCTGGGCCGTCCCAGTGCACCAGTCCCAAGCATCCAGCATCATGCATCGAACCTGGACTGGCAACTCGTTTCCCACATGATACTTTACATGTTTCATTGCCATTCTCCCAAATCTTCCCACCCTCTCCCTCTCCCACAGAGTCCATAAGACCGTTCTATACATCAGTGTCTCTTTTGCTGTCTCGTACACCGGGTTATTGTTACCATCTTTCTAAATTCCATATATATGCGTTAGTATACTGTATTTATGTTTTTTCTTCTGGCTTACTTCACTCTGTATAATAGGCTCCAGTTTCATCCACCTCATTAGAACTGATTCAAATGTATTCTTTTTAATGGCTGAGTAATACTCCATTGTGTATATGTACCACAGCTTTCTTATCCATTCATCTGCTGATGGACATCTAGGTTGCTTCCATGTCTTGGCTATTATAAACAGTGCTGCGATGAACATTGGGGTACACGTGTCTCTTTCAATTCTGGTTTTCTCAGTGTGTATGCCCAGCAGTGGGGTTGCTGGATCATAAGGCAGTTCTATTTCCAGTTTTTTAAGGAATCTCCACACTGTTCTCCATAGTGGCTGTACTAGTTTGCATTCCCACCAACAGTGTAAGAGGGTTCCCTTTTCTCCACACAATCTGGTCAACCACTTGTAAAAGAATGAAACTGGACCACTTTCTAACACCATACACAAAAATAAACTCAAAATGGATTAAAGATCTAAACGTAAGACCAGAAACTATAAAACTCCTAGAGGAGAACATAGGCAAAACACTCTCCGACATACATCACAGCAGGATCCTCTATGACCCACCTCCCAGAATATTGGAAATAAAAGCAAAAATAAACAAATGGGACCTAATTAACCTTAAAAGCTTCTGCACATCAAAGGAAACTATTAGCAAGGTGAAAAGACAGCCTTCAGAATGGGAGAAAATAATAGCAAATGAAGCAACCGACAAACAACTAATCTCAAAAATATACAAGCAACTCCTACAGCTCAACTCCAGAAAAATAAACGACCCAATCAAAAAATGGGCCAAAGAACTAAATAGACATTTCTCCAAAAAAGACATACAGATGGCTAACAAACACATGAAAAGATGCTCAACATCACTCATTATCAGAGAAATGCAAATCAAAATCACTATGAGGTACCATTTCACACCAGTCAGAATGGCTGCGATCCAAAAGTCTACAAATAATAAATGCTGGAGAGGGTGTGGAGAAAAGGGAACTAATTAAGTAATTGATCTTTATCTTTTGGGGCTTTAATTGCCTCAGTGTTATTAGGTCATGCCTGCATGTGTGCTAAGTTGCTTCAGTTGTGTCTGACTGTTTGTGACCCTATGGGCTGTAGCCTGCTAGGCTCCTCTGTCCCTGGCATTCTCTAGGCAAGAATAACAGAGTTGGTTGTCATGCCCTCTTCTGGGAGATCTTCCCAACCTGGGGATCAAACCCGTGTCTCGTCTCTTGCATTGGCAGCCGGATTCTTTACCACTAGTACCGCCTGGGAAGCCCTGGTATTAGGTCAATGGCTCTCAAATCCTGGTCCTGGGACTTAGACTTCCTTAGAATCACCTGGGATATGTGTTCAAAATGCACATCTCAGTCTTCTGACTCTCTAGGGCTGGGGTCAGGAGTCAATAGTTAACAAGCTCCCCAGGTTATTCTATGTGTGGCTAGGTTTAGGAACCAGTTAAGTCTTTCCCTGTCTTTCCTGCTTGTAGATTTTACATCCATCCAATTCTTGATTTTCCAACTAGGCTTTAAATATTCAGTTCAGTTCAGTCACTCAGTCATGTCTGACTCTTTGCAACCCCATGAACCTCAGCACGCCAGGCCTCCCTGTCCATCACCAACTCCCAGAGTCCACCTAAACCCATGTCCATTAAG
Organism: Bos indicus; assembly: GCF_029378745.1. NCBI lineage: Eukaryota > Metazoa > Chordata > Mammalia > Artiodactyla > Bovidae > Bos > Bos indicus. Next base: position 19,895,174 of record NC_091764.1, read on the forward strand.
TCGGTGATGCCACCCAACCATCTCATCCTCTGTCGTCCCCTTCTCCTCCCACCCTCAATCTTTCCCAGCATCAGGGTCTTTTCCAATGAGTCAGCTTTTCGCATGAGGTGGCCAAAGTATTGGAGTTTCAGCTTCAAAATCAGTCCCTCCAATGAACACCCAGGACTGATCTCCTTTAGGATGGACTGGCTGGATCTCCTTGCAGTCCAAGGGACTCTCAAGAGTCTTCTCCAACACCACAGTTCAAAAGCATCAATTCTTTGGCAATCAGCTTTCTTTATAGTCCAACTCTCACATCCATACATGACCACTGGAAAAACCATAGTCTTGACTAGAGGGACCTTTGTTGGCAAAGTAATGTCTCTGCTTTTCAATATGCTTTCTTGGTTGGTCATAATTTTCCTTCCAAGGAGTAAGCGTCTTTTAATTTCATAGCTGCAACCACCATCTGCAGTGATTTTGGAGCCCAGAAAAATAAACATGTTTATTCTCTTTGCCTCTGAGGGAGGCTGAGAGGCCTGGTACAGTTCTTACAGGGGTTGTTCAGCACAGAGTAGGCCACAGGAGAAAACTCTGTGAATCAAGCCGGGATGGCATTCTCTCTGGTTGGCCCTCAAGTTTTTCAGGTATCAGTTTTCCCTCAGTTCTTAAGAGAGATGAATTAGGTTTAAACAATTATGGCTTGAGGTTTTCTTGAATATATAAATATTGACAGAACATGAAGGTCTTCACACTGATTTCATCATTTCTATTAATGAAATGGGAACTTTACTTGATTTAGTGCTAGTTTCCGTCATACGTAGGGAAGCCACAGGTGGCTCAGTGGTAAAGAATCAGCCTGCAATGCAGGAGACACAGGAGACACAGGTTCAGTCCCTGGGTAGGGAAGATCCCCTGAAGAAGGAAATGGCTACCCACTCCACTATACTTGCCTGAAAAATTCCATGGACAGAGGAGCCTGGTGGGCTACAGTCCATGGGGTCACAAAAAGTTGGACATGATTGAGCACACACACACACACCAGTAATACATATTAAAATACATGTAAAATTTGCTTTTGGTTGGAAATAGAAGGGCTTATTTGGGGAACAGATTCTTCCTTGTGAACCTCTGATATGTCTGGTATTAATTTTTTCAGTTATAAACATGAAAGGAACATAGATACATTGTAGAATATTCAGAAAGTATAGAGAATTATAAGGTGAAACACTCAAGAGTTTGATGCATGTTTTTCCATTTGTGTTTGCACACAGAAGTATGCAAAGATAAATTTTTGGGATATTTGCCAAATATGTGGTTTTAATGCTTTTCTCCCTGCTTATTATTTTATATTGAACATTTTCTTATATCATTTAATGTTCTTCAAAAACAAACATAATTTAATGGCTGTATACTGTTTTCACAATATGAGTATATCATAATTTATGCAATAACCTCATTTTTATGTGTAAATTTTTTCTAACCTACTGTTTTTATAATCATTCTATAATGAGCATTTTTACCAATACTTACTTGAATTTCTTATTATTTCTTTAGCATTTTCTCCTAGACAAGAATTACTAAAATAACCTGAATTTTTAAAGATTCTTGATATATATTACAATCTACTTTTTGGCAATACCGTTGGTTTTTTTAGGTGTCCTTTGTTAGAGATGTAGTTCTAGAACATATATTCATATTGTTCTGCTCACCCTTATGTTATTACCAGATGACAATAAATGCTATGGGACTGTTAGAAAAACAAAAAAACAAACAAAAAAAAACCAACACCAGGACTGTATGAGCAGAGAAGGCAATGGCACCCCACTCCAGTACTCTTGCCTGGAAAATCCCATGGACGGAGGAGCCTGGTGGGCTGCAGTCCATGGGGTGGCTAAGAGTCGGACACGCCTGAGCAACTTCACTTTCACTTTTCACTTTCCTGCATCGGAGAAGGAAATGGCAACCCACTCCAGTGTTCTTGTCTGGAGAATCCCAGGGATGGCGGAGCCTGGAGGGCTGCGGTCTATGGGGTTGCACAGAATCGGACACGACTGAAGCGACTTAGTAGTAGTAGTAGGACTGTATGAGTGTGTCCATTTTCACAGTATCCTTAAGGAGAGGTTTTATCATTAAACATTTTTTGCTAACTGAAACCCTTATTTTAACTTGCTTTTCTTTAAATGTTAAGAGGATTTGAATGTTTTCCATAGGCTTTTTGACCCAGTTTTTTTCTTGCACTACACAGTGTCTTATGTTCTTCCCCCCCCCTCTTTTTTTAAAATTAGGGTTAATGCTTTTCCTAAATAATTTCTCTACATTAATTATACTGACTTTCAATGCCTTATTGTTTGCAAATATTTCATGGTTGGCTGGTAGACTTTTAATCTATTTGTGATGATGACACAATGCGCAATGGTGTCAGTAATCGTAAATTAGTACATAGTGCTCAGTCACTCATCCGTCTGACTCCGTGATCTCATGTTCTGTAGCCCTCCAGGCTACTCTTTACGGGATTTCCCAGGCAAGAATACTGGAGTGGGTTGCCATTTCCTTCTCCAGGGGATCTTCCCTACCCAGGGATCGAACTTGTCTCTTCTGCATCTCCTGCACTGCAGGCGAATTCTTTATCGCTGAGCCACCCGGGAAGCCCATAAATGAGGACGTATTCATAGAAAACGTAGCTCAGTCGGTAAAGAATCCCCCTACAATGCAGGAGTCCGCCTGCAACACAGGAGACCCGGTTTCGATTCCTGGGTTCGCAAGATCCCCTGGTGATGGGAATGGCAACCCACTCCAGAATTCTTGCCTGGAAAATCCCACGGACAGAGGAGCCTGGCAGGCTACAGTCCATGGGGTCGAAAGAATCGGACACGACTTAGTGACTAAACAACCACCATGGAAAATATCTAAGTGGAAAATCTAGACAGTATGGATCTTTGCTACATTTAAGAAGTGTCTGTGTAATGCACATGGCCTGGATTTTTATAAACATATGCATCACAGAGCTAGAAGAGTCTTCATGAACTGTCTCATCTCCTCCTCCCCATTTGGTGAGGTAAAGTAAGGCAATGCTCTGTCTTTACATGTTACACATTATTTTGTGTTTCATGTTCCAGAGAAAGAAAAATAGAGACATTATTTCCTTCCTCTGATTATGAATCTAATAAAACTTCTAATTCTTGGCTCCCATCACAATCCTATTGAATCAGAATCTCGGGAGCTGGAGCTTGAAATCTGCATTTTAACAAGTTCTGCTGGTGATTTGTAAGCATTCCAGAGTCTTAAACCTACTGGTGTTGGGGGAGCTCAGAAGATCAGTGGTGAGTTTTCTCTCATGTTAATAGCTGCTTCAATTTTCTTCCCCTCAGTGCTCAGGTACTCAATTTGCACTGTGTTGGACTGTACTCCTTATATGTTGGTTTGAAAAAGTTTTTAAGTGTGTGCCAGGAATCTGAAGCTTGAGTTAAATTCATACAAGGCAGGAGATGAAAAACCACTGCCCCCACTTTTCAAATCTCTTTTTAGACCACTTTGCATAATGCTGCAAAAGTTATTGACTCATAGGGATTCAAAATGCCAAGGAAATGGAGACATTCTAATATTAAAAAAATAAGCCTCTTCTTTATATTAGGAAATGGAGGCAGAGCTTTAAATGTCTTTCAAAATGTGTCAGGTTGCATGGTTTTTGATTTATTACTCTGTGTGTGTATGTGTGTGTGTTAGCTTGTGGATAATGAATCTTGACTTATACTACTCCAGTGATATTTTTAAAAGTGTTTTCATAAGTAATTTTAGAGACACCCTTTTTGTAGTAGTGAGATATGAGATAACAAATTAGAATCTTGATTCTGTGTAGTTCAGCAAGAATTTACTGAGAACAGTACTTAATCATAGAAAATCAAGAAAACATTTTGCTTTATTTTCCATTGTGTCCATCTCTGTTCTCCAAACTCTGGATCTTTACTGTGGAATGGGGTACAACCCTGTCCTCGAAGGACTTCAACTTAATTTTTAGTATTGTTTTATTGTATATAATTTCAAATAATTTTATTCTCTGGAATTATATGTAGCATAATTATGTTTTAGAAACCCTCACGTTGCTCTTATTTGTTTTAGTAATACTAATACTGATTTACATTTCTACCTAATTTTATGATCTTTCCAAACCATATTTACACACATGGTCTTAGAGCTTAAAGAACTGACTGTAATATGTGCTTAGTTGCTCAGTCATGCCCAACTCTTTGCAACCCCATGGACTGTAGCCAGCCAGGCTCCTCTGTCCATGGGGATTCTTCAGGCAAGAATACTGGAGTGGTTTGCCATGCCCTCCTCCAGGGGACCTTCCCTTCTATCCTACTAGGGATAGAACCCAGGTCTCCCGCATTGCAGGCAGATGCTTTACTGTCTGAGCCACCAGGGAATCCAAATATAATATAAGTAATATTTATTGAGTGTATCAGATCAGATCAGATCAGTCACTCAGTCGTGTCAGACTCTTTGCGACCCCATGAATCTCAGCACGCCAGGCCTCCCTGTCCATCACCAACTCCCAGAGTTCACTGAGACTCACGTCCATTGAGTCAGTGATGCCATCCAGCCATCTCATCCTCTGTCATCCCCTTTTCCTCCTGCCCCCAAACCCTCCCAGCATCAGAGTCTTTTCCAATGAGTCAACTCTTCGAATGAGGTGGCCAGAGTATTGGAGTTTCAGCTGTAGCATCATTCCTTCCAAAGAAATCCCAGGGCTGATCTCCTTCAGAATGGACTGGTTGGATCTCCTTGCAGTCCAAGGGACTCTCAAGAGTCTTCTCCAACACCACAGTTCAAAAACATCAATTCATTGGCTCTCAGCCTTCTTCACAGTCCAACTCTCACATCCATACATGACCACAGGAAAAACCATAGCCTTGACTAGACGAACCTTTGTTGGCAAAGTAATGTCTCTGCTTTTGAATATGCTATCTAGGTTGGTCATAACTTTCCTTCCAAGGAGTAAGCGTCTTTTAATTTCATGGCTGCAGTCACCATCTGTAGTGATTTTGGAGCCCAGAAAAATAAAGCCTGACACTGTTTCCACTGTTTCCCCATCTATTTGCCATGAAGTGATGGGACCAGATGCCATGATCTTCGTTTTCTGAATGTTGAGCTTTAAGCCAACTTTTTTACTCTCCACTTTCACTTTCATCAAGAGGCTTTTTAATTTCTCTTCACTTTCTGCCATAAGGGTGGTGTCATCTGCATTGAGTATATACATTTATTGAATGTATACTACATTCTTAACTCCAAGTTTTGTATGGATCCTTGTACTGGATTGTCACAAAATGCTATGAGGCAGTCTTCATTATCTCCAATATATTAGGAGTAAAAACAGAGCTGAATGAAGTTAAGTAATTTATGCAACAGGACCAGATTTTAGAAACCAGGCAGTCTGACTTAAGAGCCCATAGTCTTAACCATTAGACACACTGATTCTCCAGTGCATAGGTAATTATAAAATAATTGGACAGATACGGACATTCTTGTCAAACTACTTATACTGCTCAGGTAGAAGGCAGCATACAGCTGAACCTTCTTGCACTGCTTAGCAGACTTAAGAAATCATGTTCCCTGAGAGCTATATAATAAATTTGCACATTAAGAAACTAATATCTCTTGAATCAAAGAGAAAATAAAAATAGAAATTACAAACTATCTTCAGGGCAGCAAAAAATGAGACATAAAACTCAAAATTTATGGAACATAGAATTACACTCAGATGAAGTTTATAGCTTTATGCGGCATCACTATTAACTGATGATTAAAAATGAAGGTACCATGTAGTCATTCTAAGAAATTAAGATATATGTGAAATAAAACAGAATACACTAATAAATATATAATCTAAAATTTATGAATATAAAATAAACAAAAAAGCTGCTGCTGCTGTGTGTGTGAATGACACACAGCATGTCTGACTCTGTGTGACCCCATAGACGGAAGCCCACCAGGCTCCCCCGTCCCTGGGATTCTCCAGGCAAGAACACTGGAGTGGGTTGCCATTTCCTTCTCCAATGCAGGAAAGTGAAAAGTGAAAGTGAAGTCGCTCAGTCGTGTCTGACTCTTTGCGACCCCATGGACTGCAGCCTACCAGGCTCCTCCGTCCATGGATTTTCCAGGCAAGAGTACTGGAGTGGGGTGCCATTGCCTTCTCCGAAACTGAACATAGCATTACATAAAAAAACACAAAATACAATACACTATTACTGAGTAGAATTAATCCCCCAAATGCAAGAATAGTTCAAAACTATGAAAATTATTAGTGTAATTTTAGATCATACTTTATTATCAGTTTATTTTGGAAACTTCCTGATACTCTTCAGAAATAAGAGTAAATATAATTTGTTGCTGGTTTTCATGACATGCCTTGCACATAGTAGGAATTCAATACAAAATTTGTTGAACAGGATTCTATTGCACTTTTTCGGAGTGCTTTCCAATTGAGATAAATCACCGATGGCTAATAAACAAGAATTCCTTTTTTTTAAAAATTTTATTTTATTTTTAAACTTTACAATATTGTATTAGTTTTGCCAAATATTGAAATGAATCCGCCACAGGTATACCTGTGTTCCCCATCCTGAATCCCAATGTACCCAGCATTCCTTCCTTCTTTCTCTACATGTAGGAAAAAAAGAAAGAAAGAAAGAAAATTAATCGCACAATCATGTCCAACTCTTTGCAATCCCATGGATTGTAGCCTGCCAGGCTCCTTCCTCTATCCATGGAATTCTCTAGGCAAGAGTACTGGAGTGGGTTGCTATTTCTTTCTCTAGGGTGCTTCCCGACCCAGGGATCGAACCAGGTCTCCTGCATTGCAGGCAGATTCTTTACCAACTGAGCTACTAGGGAAAGTAGCTCTTACATGTAGGAGATAGGCTTTTTATTTCTGTACGGGACAAAGATCTGATGGGCTTCCCTGGTAGCTCAGATGATAAAGAATCTGCCTGCTAACACAGGCGACCCAGGTTTGACCTGGGGTCAGGAAGATCCCCTGGAGAAGGAAATGCCAACCCACTGCAGTATTCTTGCTTAGAAAATCCCATGGACATAAGAGCCTGGTGGGCTACAGTACATAGGATTGCAAAGAGTCAGACATGACTGAGTGACTAACTCACTCACAAAATCTGCAAGTGCAGGACATAAGTCACAATGAATAATACCAATTCTACTTTCTCTCAAGTGTGTATTTGGCCAGTAACAGGTGATTAAACCTATCACTGTATTACTTTGCTAACTGGAGGTGCTTACCATATTCTGCTGGTTTCTAAGGCAACTGATTGAAGAATTTAAGAACTGAGGCCTCATTTAGGCTGATGCCCTTGGAAAGGTAGAATTTCTTTTCCAGGAGGCTGTACTGGGAGACAAGGCTTATTTGTTTTAATGTTTTCCATTTCCCTGAATTTCACAACACAAGGTACTCAGATACCTTTTGGTAGAACCTACTGGAAAATGTTACCAATATAAACATGTACAGCTCAGTTTTGCCAATCCAAAAAACCCTCAGTGGGATTACTGGTAAATAGGAGGCAACTCAATGAAGAGACTGTTTTCTTTTTTAGCTTCACTTTTTATTTACGTCTTTGCAGCACAAGCTGTAAACAGTGATATTGATGATGTTGGGCCAACACCTCTGTGAAGGGCTCTGCTTTGCAAAACCCATGGCTTTGGATTGGTCTGATACACACAGGCATTTCATGCAGTTATGCTGTTTAGCCTTGACACCCTCTGTGATAAACTGCCATTGAGATAAATTCAGTGTTCTCTGGCATGAGATTTTTTGGCTTACAAAATGGTCTCCAGTGAGAGTCAGGGCTTGCTTCCAATGGGAGGGTAAGAGGATTTCTGCCCGCCGCCCCCCCCCCCCCCCCCGCCCCTTTTAATCAGGAGGCATACCTAGTCTGAGATCTAACCAGCAAATTGTTTATGTACTTCCATAGAACTTCCAGCCTTGGCCACAGCCTTGCTTTCTCTTTGTGGATTAATTGCCCAAATCTCTGAAATGAAATGATTTTTTTTTTCATTAACTCACTGAGGTATAACATGAACACTTCATTGCCACATAAAAGTTACTACCTTTTTTCTTTTCTCTTGCAAAAGAAATACTAAATTGTAGTTATCGGATGTAAAAGGCAGTGCTTGCTATTCTTTGATGCAAGAATAATGCTGAACACATTTCCATACATTTTGGAGGTAATGTTATTATGACTCCAAGTCTTAGGATAACTTCAAAATCACAATAAATCCACACATCTTATGGAATGACTCTAGCATGTAAGGTTCACACTAGAATATAAAGTCTTAGATCTTACCTGTTGGGCTCACCACTATATCCCTGTGCCTTTTACGGGTGCCTGGTCACTCAGCAATGGAGAACTTCCCTCGTATTAAATCCCTCTCACCTTCTGAATTTCTCTGGCTGGCTGCAACTCTCTGCTTTGAAAGGGCCCGTGTGCTTAGAATAGGACAATTTGAACAATCTCCCTATTTCAGCGTAACTGATCCCTAAACTTAATCGCACTGCAAAGTAACCCCCTTTTCTCCATGTAAAGTAACATGAGCATGGGCATGATATCCCAGCATATCATGCCCCTGGGAAACAGTCCTGGGGAATAGAGAAGAAACCGTGGGGAGGCTGTCTTAGAATCCAGCCTAGCATGCAAGGGAGCCATTATGACTAGAATAAAGGCCACAGTGGGGACGCCAAGATCCAGTGTGTTGAACTCTTGAAATTTCCCCGGCTTTAGATCAGATAGAGTGAATTATGGATTTAGGGTTGGCTGTGACTAAACCAAATCACCAACTCTGACTCATTCTGGGCCTCTTGCAGAAAGATCACTGGCAAGGTGGCTTCGGGGAGTGAGGAGAAAGCAGTGCTAGCATTTATACTTGACGAGCTCATTATATCCTGACATCCTTGAGGGATAGTACAAGAGATGTGTGAGTACCCTTGACATAGAGAATTTTGCTGGCAGAGGGAGGTGTATGATAATGATGAGAACGTCTATGTCATCTCTGGCCTTCGCTGAAACCCGTACCTGTTCATGGAAAAAAAAGAATGTTTTTGCCCAGAGGCCTCTTCATCTGTTCCCAGTTGTCATTTTAGCATCAGGAAACAGGCAGGGGACTCTTGCCTGCAGAGTGAACAGCCCTCACATGACAATTGGCTACAAAACTAGACATCCTGACATTGAGGAATGATAATTTACGAGGCCTTTGCTATTTTTATTTCTTTATGTGGCAGAAAAAGAAAACTCCAGTTTTTTAGAATAAATCCCCTCCCTCCGTTTAGGCAGAGAACTTTTGCCAAAGGCAACAACTAAAAATAAAATCTTTTCATGTCTGTATTCCTGGGCTTCCTCACTTAATCAGAAGATTCTACAGGGACAGTGAAATAGACCATGAGCCTAGAATATTTCAGAATCACTGAATTCCCTAGCTAGTGCAAAAACTGCATTGTACTGAGCACCCTAGCTCACCTATTTGTAATAGATGGCTTAAAAAGCTGTTTGAACATGACAATTTAATATTCTTGACAGAATGAAATGTCAGCATCAAGCGTCAAGCAGAATTCAGATTTCCTTCCTCCCACCTTCAAAACATGTTTTATTTTTGTTTTTAGAGAAGAGTTAAGCTCTGCATTTTCACTCATAATCAAATGGAATAGATTTGGCCGGTCAGTTCCTCAGAATAATTGCTAGGCTCTTTAAACAAGCAGCCTCCCCAATTAACCTGTAGCGGATGGATGTCAGACGACGGGCCTGGTTCTCTGGGCAGACAGCAAGTTAATAGGGATAGTTCTTCATACACTCTATTTGCATATCTGACAGTGAGAACATATATTGCTTTTCTTTGCCCTGTTATTTAATTTCCACCAGTGAACTAATGGGAATAATAAACCTTCTTTGTATTATGCAAGTCTGTGTTGATAAAAAAACAGCTGCAATACCTAGGTTGGGATAATGATTTTGGTTTACAAGTCCACTATTTTAATATTTCATCTTCAGGACAACAAGGCAGGGCTATATCTCAGAAAGGTGTTCTGGCACAATTTCCTTCACGAGGTCCTGGTTTTCCCAAGCAAATGTTGCTTTGTAATGAAATGTATGAACTGTATGTAATTTAATGACAGATCAAACTGTCCCATAAAGTATGTGAAACTGATAGGCCTTAAGTACAAAGCTAAGTGGTGGTCAGCACTTGGACTTTTAGGTACTAACATCACATTTGAAATGAATGGGTACTGCAGCTTTTAACAGCATGTTTCATTTTGTTTCTGCCTGGGTTTGATCCCTGGATTGGGAAGATCCCCTGAAGAAGGGAATGGGTACCCACTCCAGTATTCTTGCCTGCAGAAGCCCAATGCACAGAGGTGCCTGGCAGGCTACAGTCCATGGGGTTGCAAAGAGTCAGATACGACTGAGCGACTTTCACTTTTCACTTTCACTTTTAATAGGTTGGCGAGCTAGTGTCCCTGCCAGCCCATTTTTGGCTTGCATGGCCACCCCCTCGTGATGCCACGCCAGGTGTTGGGATTCTGCTCAGGGAAGGATTGATGGGTATTCCTTGGGGCCTCAGGACATGCCCCCAAACTGTACCATTGCTAGTGTGCCAGCCAAGATGGATGGAAGTCCTCTTTCTCCTCTGATAGGATTAGAGGAGACATGGCTGTGTCAAGGATAGAGACAATTTCACTCACTGTATTAGTTTCCTAGAGGTGCCTTTACAAAGTGCCACAAGCTGAGAGGCTCAATACAACAGAAATGGCTACAATGCTGAAACTGAGGCGTCAGCAGGGCCACACTTGCTCGAAAGTCTGGGTAGAATTCAGTCTTTGCTTCTTCCCAGTGGCTGGTGGTGGCTGTCAACCCTTTGGGTTCCCAGGCTTGCAGCTGTAACATCCCAGTCTCTGCTTCCTTCATCACATGGTTCTTCAGTGTCAGTGACAGGGCCTTCTCCTCTCTGTGCGTGTTATGTATCCAAATTTTCTCTTTTCTTATATAGACATCAGTCATATTGGGTCGTGGCCCACCAGACTGACCTCATCCTAACTTGATTAAATCAAATGCCCCATTTTCATATTTGGTCACATTCACAGGTTCTGGGCTTTAAGACTTCAGTACATCTTTTGGGGGGGTACACAATTCAACCCATAACATTAACTCTTTTCCTACTTTGATGTAAATTAAAGTGAGACAGGAATGGTGAGAAAATGTTACAAAAACCTGCTCTTTGAATAGAGAACCTCTACTTTCTTCCCCATGGTGTCTCTGGAAGACAGGAACAAAGCTAATTTGCTTTTTTTTTTTTTTTAATACATTTTCTATAAACCAGTGTTTCAAAGTAAAGACTTGCTCAATAAGAGGAAAAAAAAACTTCTTTCAATTCTACATTTGCAGTGAGAAAATTAGTGTTTAAAGGAATTCATATGAGCACTCCCATTTTTATAGATGAGAAAACTGAGACTCAGGTAACTTTAAACACATTGGTGACGCCTATATTTAGACTTGGTGTTTCTATTTAGTTTATTTAAGGAGACAGCTAGTAGCCATGTAAGTTCCCTGAGTTCATATACCTAAGGCAGAGAAGAATGCAGGTCTTTGGACTTCTCATCCACTGGTTTGGGCCTACACACTGTCCTTTTTGACCCTGTAGTAAGAATATGTTTCTAAGGCTGTAATTGCTGTTATACTCTTCTCTGCGTTGACTTCTTCAACCTGTAATGGAGTTCTTTCTTTCTGAAAAGCCCTACTTTATGGTAAACTAAATACTCAAAATTTGACAATTGTCATTGATTATTTGTCATCTTTTATCTTCATAGTCACCTAGGGACTGGATTGAGCAGATTCCCAGCTCCTACCCATTGGAAAATCTAGGTATGTGATTGGGGCCCAAGTCTTCAGTTTTTAGGAGACTTCTCAGGTGGTTTTTTTTTTTTTTTTTTGACCCGAGGAAGATTATTTTATTATCATTTTTTAACATGATCAACAGTTTAATGAGTTTGAATTTATTTTTTATTTATTGTTTCAAACAATTATTTTGTTTTCCCCCATATACACAATGAAATATTACTCAGCCATAAAAAAGAATGAAATAATGCCATTTGTAGCAACAGGGATGGACTTAGAGAGTATCATACTAAGTGAAGTGAATCAGGCAGAGAAAGACAAATATCATAGGATATCACTTATATGAAGAATCTAAAAAAATGATGCAAACGAGTTGATCAACAAAACAGAAGCAGACTCACAGACTTAGAGAATAAACTTACAGTTACAGAGGGAAGGGATGAGGGAGAGGGAGAATGGGAGTTTGGGACGGACATGTACACATTGCTGTATTAAATATAGATAATCAACAAGGACCCACTTTATAGCACAGGAAACTTCTTAATATTCTCTAATAACCTAAATGGAGAAAGAATTTGAAAACGAATAGAAAAAATTTAAAACAAAAATCCCAAATAATTGTTTCATATGTTTTTGATGGCAACAGGATTTAGGAATTACTGGACCAGTGGCCTGTAACATACCGTCCATCTCCAAGCACTTATAATGTCTTCTCTTTGGATCCTGCTTCTGTCCTCTGCTTAAGGTATAACATACTCTAATTTCCACTAGGAAAATGGAGAGTGCCTTCTGGCTCCACAGCCCTATAAAAATTCTGGTTGAAGCACATCAGAGGCACCAGGCTAACATACTTTTGGCTCATCTTGCTCTGCAACTTCTAGAAATCAATACACACAAACACACACACACACACTCTGGACAGAGGCCTTTGGCCCTCACTGAGATTTCCCAAAGGAGCAGAAGGCTTTTCCTTCCAGAGCTGAACCACAGCAGCTTTCCCACCAAGAATCGGAATTCAGACACAGCATCATCTACACAGGAAAATGAATTTTTTTTGTTTTTGTTTTTTACAATGCTTCTTTGGAAGTGTTTAGTTAAGAAAATGACATTATAGTTGAAATAAGCAAGATGGCTTTTTTCCTCTCCATAGAAGGTCTTTATTTGGATTATTTTGGCAAACAAAATGGCATTTTAAGGGTATTTCAGTTGTATACATCTGGGTATTTGGATGTTTCCATGCATAGTGCCTACTCATTGCCTTGCTTAGAGTAAGTGCTTAATAAATATTTGTGGATATAAGATACTGTTTCTAAACAGTTCATTGACAGAAATACAACTTGTTTCTTGAAAGTCAAACACAGGACTTTGGCTTTGGCAATCGGCATTTTTAAAATATTATATTAGGTCAGCGAGTTTAATAAGATCTTTACAGGCATTAAAATGCCTTCTACTGATAAGCGTCACTGCACCTACCATACCTTCTTATGACCTCAACTACACTCTATCTGAAGGGTGGGGAAAAGTAGAGAGTGATTAATGTTATGATACTTAGTCTTAACATTGTCAACATCTTATTAATAAGTAGTCAATTCATATCAATTCATAAGTCTTCATTAAGTATTCATTCTGTTCCCTGCTCTGTCCTAGGCAGTGGGAGAGAGAAAGTAAAAGTGGACCCTTCCTTGATGGAATTTATAATGTAGCCAGATATCTTTATAATTAAGGAGGTTGTGCATTCTATGCTTTTCCCTTCTTTCCTGTTTAGTGTGTCTTTCCTGTGTGCCTCTCTCACTAGTTTCTCTCCTGATCGCCCATGATTCATCACTTCAAGCTTGCCCAGCAGTATGGCCAGCTTTCCCTGAGCCCAAAAGACAGAGTGCAGCAGCAGAGACGGCTTAGAAGATGAAGAGCTGCTGCTGCTGCTGCCGCTGCTAAGTCACGTAAGTCGTGTCTGATTCTGTGCGACCCCATAGATGGCAGCCCACCAGGCTCCGCTGTCCCTGGGATTCTCCAGGCAAGAACACTGGAGTGGGTTACCATTTCCTTCTCCAATGCAGGAAAGTGAAAAGTGAAAGTGAAGTCGCTCAGTCGTGTCTGACTCTTCGAGACCCCATGGACTGTAGCCCACCAAGCTCCTCCATCCATGGGATTGTCCAGGCAAAAGTACTGGAGTGGGGTGCCATTGCCTTCTCCTAGAAGATGAAGAGGACGTGGTTCAAATCCCATTTCTGCTACTTGTTGAATCTGTGACCTTGGGGTAAATCCATCAAACTCTATGAGCCTAGTTTCCTGATCCTTAAGACTGAGATAACAATACCCACCTTACATTTATTACATGGATTTTATATCATTTACACACTGTATATAAAGTGTTATGCACATGATAGATGTTTAACAATGTTAACCAGAGGTTCAACTACTGTGAATGTTAAATGTTAGCTAGAGAAGCAACTTGTATAAAATGGATCAGGGACTTCCTGGTGGCCCAGTGGTTAAGAATATGCCTGCCAACACAGGGGACAAGGATTCCATTCCTGGTCGGTGAAGAGCCCACATGCCATGGAGCAACTAAGCCCATACACCACAACCACTGAGCCTGGGCTCTAGAGCCTGGGAGCCGAAACTACTGAGCCCACGTACCACAGTCGCTGTGGCCCTCAAGTCTAAAGCCCATGCTCCACAACAAGAGAAGCCATTGCAATAAGAAACCCGAATAACCGCAACTGGAGAAAGTCTGCGCACAGCAACGAAGACCCCGTGCAGTCAAAAATAAATAAATAAATAAAATGGGAAAAAAAAAGAAAATGGCCCAAATGCCAGGAAATACTTTTGAAATGTCATTAGGGCAACAGGACATTTGTGTTTGGTTATAACATTTAGCTTGCTCCTGTCCACACCATTATTTTATTAAATAATATTATTAGTTATGGTCATTGTTACATCTACTTCCCATCTCTCATGATTATTCTCACAAGGAGAATGAAAAGAAAAAACAGGAATGTGCTCAGAGAAAATACCTATCAGGCTCTCTTGAGAGCCCAGAAAGTAAGTTAGATTTTGTTTATTCATTTAACAAGTATTTAATGAGTCCAACTTCAAGACTAAATGCTAAAAACAGCAAGACCTCTGAGTTAAGGGCAGAAAGTGATGAGAAATAAGACTGAGGATTTAGGCAGGGGCCGGATCACCTGGGGAATTCTAGACCATGTTCTAAATTTGAACTTTGAGGTAGAAGCAAAACATGACATCAGAGGGCTTTAGTAAGGGAAAGATTAGCATTTTTGTAAGAAAATAAAGATTATTTTGGCTGCAGGTAGGAAATGGATTTGAGGAGGCAATAATGAGAACTGGAGGATAGTTAGGGAGCTGCTATTGCAGTCTGGCAAGAGATGATAGTCACTTCATCCAAGGGAGAAGGGGTTGGAGAAAGTGAGAGGATGTGGAGAGTTACTTGGGATGTACAAGTTCATAATCCCCAGAATTTGCTAAGACCAGCATTTTTTTGGATTTAAGAAGTTTTTGGATATTTCTTGAAGGATACTATGATATATACAAAATATACTACATAGTACACTCAGGAAGGTCAGGCCATTAATCAATATATCAATATCTTCACAGTAAAGCATACAAATACTTAAAATAAATGAGGTGAATTAAAACTATGAATAACCCTCCATTCCTTGGTGGCTCAGATGGTAAAGCATCTGCCTACAATGCAGGAGACATGGGTTCAGTCCCTGGGTCGGGAAGATCTCCTGGAGAAGGAAATGGCAACCCACTCCAGTATTCTTGCCTGGAAAATCCCATGGATGGAGGAGCCTGGTGGGCTACAGTCCATGGGGTCACAAAGCGTTGGATATGACTGAGCGACTTCACTTTCACTTTTCACTTCACTTCAGAGCAGGTTTTGTCTCCAAGTGAATTATAGAGAATCTCTGAGCTTTTAGAGTCTTTTGTTTTGAAATGTGGGTAAGTAAAATTGGTGATTAATTGTCCAAGGTGGATGGAATAGGCAAAATGGTGAATTAAGGTAAACACTTGGGTTTCTGTTTGGGGAATGAGGTAGATGGTGGTATCATTCAGATAGAGGAGGAACAAAGTAAGGAAGCACACATTTGTGGCCATAAGGTTGGGCTTATTTTGGGGTAAGAACCAGCAGTATTTGTGGGATATTTAGGAGGACAGCAATTACCACCAGCATTTCAAGACCAGAGAATGGTTTGCCAAAAGTCAGAGAACACAAAAAATGAGTACTTATGTGTCTCTTGGATTTAACAAGTGAAGGGCTGTTGATGATCTTTGAGAAAATGTCAGTGGTGTGGCAGAAGAAAGAAATGCAAATATAATGGGTTGCAAAGGATAAGGAAGGTAAGAAGACAGAACAAGCAAATACAAATACATCTTTAAGTTTACTACATATTTATATGTCTTGCTGATTAAAATGGGACCCATCTTATGTGTCAATGGGCATTAGACTTGTAGTTACCTATAAAAAATATGAGAAGATAAATAAACCATGTTCTTAAACAGGGCTTCCCTGATGGTTCAGTTGGTAAAGAATCTGTCTGCAATGCAGGAGACACAGGAAATACAGGTTTGATCCTTGGGTTGGGAAGACTCCCTGGAGGAGGAAATACTGGCAACCCATTCCAGTATTCTTGCCTGGAAAATTCCATGGACAGAGGAACCCTGTGGTCTACAGTTTTATATAGGGTCACAAAGAGTCAGACATGACTGAGCATGTGATGGATGGATTCTTAAATAAGCCTTTAAGAATCTGGTACAAAAAACAAGCCAGGGAAAAAAAGTTATACAATTAAGCCTCTAAAAGCAGAAGTTTTTGCCTTTTTTTTCCTTTTAAATAGGAGTACCACCTAAATTCCTGTGGGCTTTTAAAAATACACCTATCCGTGAGACTCTATCCTTGAGCATTTTTATTAATTCAGTCTCAGGTGGACCTAGAAATCTACATACTTAGTAAATTCCAAGGTGATTCTGACAAAAAGGACCTGGATCAGATCGAGGAATATAAATTTAGAAAATAGCCATAAAGAGAGTAAGAATGTGGGGAAGAGACTGAGGAAAGCTGACAGCAGAACCCACATTTGTCCTGTTTTAATTAGAAGGACAACCGGGAGAGGGATATGAGAAAAGATCATATAAGGGAATGGGAGGGCTTCTCAGGTGATGCTAGTGGTAAAGAACCCACCTGCCAACACAGGAAGAGATGTGGGTTCCATTCCCGGGTTGGAAAGATCCTTGGAGGAGGGCATGGCAACCCACTCCAGTATTCTTGCCTGGAGAATCCCCATAGATGGAGGAGCCTGGACAGCTAGAGTCCATAGGGTCACACAGAATTAGGCACGATTGAAGCAGCTTAGCACGGACGCACGCAAGGCAATGGGAACCACCAAGTACTGTTAATTATGAGGTGGCACCATTGTTAAGACAAGAGAAGGACTTTGAAAAGTATTGAACTACAGGACAGTTATGTAAAAATGCCTTTTCTGTCTTTGTTCTGATTATAAATGCTACAGAAAAGTGAAACTAAGAAAATCAAAGTCCCTTGTAGTTCTGTATCATGCGATATCCACTGTTCATGTTTTAGTGAATATCCTCTGTGTCTTCTGGCAAGTACTTTTAAGACCTTTGATGAAAAGAGTAGATATTTATTTAGGCTGACGTTAGTTTTAGGCCAAAAAGATATTTTCCAAATAAAAGTTTAGGGTGGATTGGTTGTTTTCGACTGTGACATGCTGTGAGACAGCTTTGGAACCTTTCTGGGTGGAGCTATAGCTGTTCTGAAAGGTTTGAGTGGAAAGTATAGACCACGGGTTGGCAAACTAGGGCCTCTGGGCCAAATCCAGTCCTCTGCTTGTTTTGTAACTTGTGCTGCAATGCACAGCCACCCATTTGTTTATGCAATGTCTATAGATACTCTTCTCCACAGTTCAGTACTTTTGACAGAGACTACCTGGCCCATAAAACCTAAAATATTTATGATATGGTCCTTTACATAAAAGGGTTGCCAATGCCTGGTATAGACCAGTATTTCTTGAATTATGTTCCAAGGCACATTAGTTTCCCATGAAATGTTAATAAACATTCTTGAAAAAGGGCTCTTTGTTCAAATAAGTTTGGAAAATTAAAGTCAACCAGATTTGTCTACAGTTGGGAATCTGATAACATTTAATATGCTCACTGATAATCAACAAGAACAGGAAATATTGTATACAGCAGTCTTCAAAATCATTTGGTCATAGAACCCATTATTTTTCAGGAATATCTATGATCATAATATAATTTGGAAAACCTTAAAGTAGTCTGTTTCAGAGGCTTTTGTCAGGGGCATAAAATGGCATAAATTTAAGATTATGGTGTTTTATTTCTAGAATATATGTACAGAAAGCCTACTTGATTCCAGAGTTCAGAAAACCAACCTCTACTATCACCAGAGCTATCTTTGAACCTCTGCAAAGGAAATTTTAGCCTGAAGCAAAATTCCCAAGAGTGCTATACAGAAATGGAGACAAAAGGTAGATATATAAAGCTTCTGAGATGGTAAGTAGGGCAAATGAAGCATTCAGATTTCTGTGCTTGGGGTAGCATTTCCAGAGCTAAATATGACTTTCATGGGTATTGGGCATTTTTGCCTTTTTTGGACTTTTTCTCCATTACAAACTGGTAAAAATGAGATTTAATGACTGTGGTATAAAGACAAATGTAATCCAGACTAGATGTGTTCATTTTTTTCTTCTGATTTGAAAAGATACTGAAATCAAAACATTTCATGGATCCTGAAATTACTGTGGGCTCTAGACAGTGCCTATTGTGTCCAGTGGGAAAGGCAGTCCTGAGAATTGCCAAAGTGTATTATCATCCCTGCCAGACCATAACCTTCTTGAAGGTGAGACCATGCTTTATGTACTGTACTACCCTCCTCCTTAGCCACTTAGAATCTTTTGGTTGAATAGTATCTGTCAAAAGAATAAATGGGCAATTAATTTCAGGGTTGTCAAATATTTCATTAGAGCATAAAAGTAATAACTTCACTGCAAGAACTTTAAGTTTCCTCCAAAGATCTAATCAAATTAATACACATTACTAAAATATATCTAAGTACCACCATACGATGGAAAGAACTCTTGAAATTGTCTCTTGCTGCTAAGTAGCAGTGTAGCTAGTCATTTCATAACTTTGACCTTCAGCTTCTTAATGAGTAAGAGAAAACATTAATTAAAATAAAGGGGTTCTATACACAGTTCTAATCAGAAGCCAGAACAATAGCTAACATTTTTGTAATAGTCAGGTCATGAAATACCTAATAGGCTTTTTAAACAGTCCCAGTGGTAAGCTCCCCAGTCCATTTGAAAATTAAACTCTTTCAAAAATGTTAATCATGGAGGATATGGTTACAGACTACATAATATGCTTTCAAAGGACAATGGATGGGTCCTTTCTAGGAGCAAAACAAATCAGAAAGTTCTTAAAATTCAATAAAAATCCTAATAAGCCACCTAACTTAATTTTCTTCCAATACAGGCCTCTCCTTAGAGAGTATTCTTACCTGTTTTTTGTCATATCCTACTTGAAAACCATAATACCCTAGGCCACAGTATTTTGTTTCTTCGAGGAATTTTGCCCAGTTCAACTTAAATGTGTAGAAAAGAGGTTGTGGAGCAGTTAATATATCACCGAATCAGCAACACTCACATAAGAGTATAAGTTAGAAAGATTTAAAAAGCAAATCACTAGATATGTAGACTGCTGTTTGGCATAAAATCAGGAATAAGATGTAATATTTTATCTGATACTTGTTTCCAAGTGAAAAAGACAAAAAACTACACCCCCATGAACAAGGGAAGTTAGGCCAGTTACCTCTAAATTCTAGAAATTTCTTAGCAATGCCAGGAAGTCTGCTGATGAGAGACACTTGGGAGACCTGACTTCCTCAAAGGCCCTGTGTACCTTCCAGCCACACAGTCATAACAGGGTCTGGCTCGAATGACCTTCCCCACTCTGCATCAGGAGTGCAGGGGTGGGTAACTGCTGGTCCCAGGAAGATGGCCTGCTGCTCTGAGCTAACAGGGGTGCACACAGGCCTGGAGTTCCTGGACACCTGAGTGCAGGCAAGGCTGGGGGTGGGTGTGGGGTGGGGGGAGAGTGTGCATTCACTTATCATACTACTTTGGCCGCCAGGCTTGCTGGGAGTTATATCACAGGCCTGGGCCCTGTGGAGACTTATGTGAGGTGAGACACCTCTCCTGAACAGACTTGAATTGACTTGAACAGACAATTCCTCTCCTGAACACAATTGCTAGTTCCCCTAAAGCCATAGCTCCTGGGACTTCTGACATCGTCCTTGGCCCACCAGGGCTATATGGGAGGGAGATACCAGGGAATCATGTTTGCAGGACAGGCCCCAAACCAATAAGGTTGGCAAGATCATACAGAGTAAGACAGTAAAAGAAAAAAAAAAAAAAGGAAAAAAAAAAAAAGAAAAAAAAAAGAAATTTCTATTAGTTTCTCCTATGGACTTATACTTCACTCTGGAAAAAGCCAGGCAGCACAATTATGAAATATAGCAATAGATATGTATACTATGACCTACAGGATTCCCTGGTGGTTCAGTTGGTAAAGAACCCGTCTGCAATGCAGGAGATGTGTGGGTTCTATCCCTGGGTCAGGAAGATCCTCTGAAGAAAGAAATGGCAACCTATTCCAGTATTCTTATCTGGAGAATCCCATGGACAGGGGAGCCTGGCGGACTGCAGTCCCTGGGTTGCAAGGAGTCAGACATGACTTAGTGACTAAACCACCACCACCACTATGATCTTCAACCAAGGGTAGGCAGAAGAAATAGAAATAACTGAAATTTGTTTGGTTTCTCTCACAAACAACCTTTCTTTGCAGTGAGTATGCTTCCTAGAGAAGAGAAGAGCTCAGAGGACTGGCAAAGTCCCTTGCCAGTACTCTCATCCCTTCTCTGCCATTTCCCTCCATCCTAGATAAAGAAGAGACCGTGATCTGATAGGTGGTGTACGATGGTGGAGTACAAGGATGTGCGCTCATCTTCTCCTGTGAGAACTCCAAAACTACAACTCACTGCTGAACAACCATTGACTGGAGAATGCTGGATCTCACACACAAAAAGATATCCCACATCCAAAGGCAAAGGAGAAGCCATAGCAAGATGGTAGGAGGGGCAAAAGCACATTTAGAATCAAACCCTTTACCTGCCAGAGACACTCAGAGGGCTCAAACAAACGTTGTGCATACCAGGACCCACAGACCCCACAGACTGAGCCAGAACTCTGTTTGAGTTTCTCCTGCGAAGGTATGGGTAGGCAGTGGCCTGCTACAGGGGCATGGGCTCTGGGTGCAACAGACCTGGGTATGGCATAAGTCCTCTTGAAGGGGGTTGCCAGTAACCCCACCATAGAGCTGCCAGAACTTACACAGGACTGGGGAAACAGACTCTTGGAGGGCACAAACAGAACTTTATGTGCACAAGGACCCAGGAGAAAGGAGCAGTGACCCCACAAGAGACTGACCCAGACTTGCCGTGAGTACCCAGGAGTCTCCAGCAGAGGCATGGGTTGACAGTGGCCACTGTCGGGACACTGAGTGCAGCAGTGCATGAATGGGGCCTTTTGAAGGAGGTCACCATTATCTTCATCACCTCCACCTCAGTTTGGCCTCAGGTCAAACAACAAGGAGGGCACACAGCCCCACCTATCAATAGAATATTGGATTAAAGATTACTGAGCATGGCCCCACCCATCAGAACAAGACCCAGTTTCCCCTTCAGTCTCTCACATCAGGAAAATTTCATAAGCCTCTTATCCTTATCCATCAGAGGGCAGACAGATTGAAAACCACAATCACAGAAAATTAACCAAATCACTCACATGGACCACAGCCTTGTCTAACTCAATGAAGCTATGAGCCATGCCATATAAGGCCACCCAAGATGGGCTGGTCATGGTGGAGAGTTCTGACAAAATGTGGTCCACTGGAGAAGGGAACAGCAAACCACTTCAGTATTCTTGCCCCATGAACAGCATGAAAATGCAAAAAGATAGAGCACTGAAAGATGAGCCCCCCCAGGTTGGTAGGTGCCCAATATGCTATGGGAGATCAGTGCAGAAATAACTCCAGAAAAAATGAAGGGATGGAGCCAAAGCAAAAACAACACCCAGCCGTGGATATGATTGGTGATGGAAGTAAGTCCAATGCTGTAAAGAGCAATATTGCATAGGAACCTGGAATGTCAGGTCCACGAATCAAGGCAAATTGGAAGTGGTCAAACAGGAGATGGCAAGAGTGAACGTCGACATTTTAGGAATCAGTGAACTAAAATGGACTGGAATGGGTGAATTTAACTCAGATGACCATTATATCTACTACTGTGGGCAGGAATCCCTTAGAAGAAATAGAGTAGCCATCATGGTCAACAAAAGAGTCCAAAATGTAGTACTTGGCTGCAATGTCAGAAATGACAGAATGATCTGTTTGATACCAAGGCAAACCATTCAATATCACAGTAATCCAAGTCAATGCCCTTACCAATAAGGCTAAAGAAGCTGAAGTTGAACAGCTCAATGAAGACCAAGACCTTCTAAAACTAATACCCAAAAAAAGATGTCCTTTTCATTATAGGGGACTGGAATGCAAAATAAGGAGATCAAGAAATACCTAGAACAATGGGAAAATTTGGCCTTGAAGTACAAAACGAAGCAGGTCAAAGGCTAATAGAGTTTTGCCAAGAGAACACACCAGTGATAGCAAATACCCTCTTTCAACAACATAAGAGAAGACCCTACCCATGGACATCACCAGATGGTCAACACCGAAATCAGATTGATTATATTCTTTGCAGCCAAAAATGCAGAAGCTCTATACAGTCAGCAATAACAAGACTGGGAGCTGACTGTGGCACAGACCATGAACTCCTTATTGCCAAATTCAGAACTTAAATTGAAGAAAGTAGGGAAAACCACTAGACCATTCAGGTATGACCTAAGTCAAATCCCTTATGACTATACAGTGGAAGTGACAAAAAGATTCAAGGGATTAGATCTGATAGACAGAGTGTCTGAAGAACTATGAAAAGAGGTTCATGACATTGTGCAGGAGACTGGGATCAAGATCATCCCCAAGGAAAAGAAATGCAAAAAGGCAAAATGGTTGTCTGAGGAGGCCTTACAAATAGCTGTGAAGAGAAGATAAGTGAAAGGCAAAGGAGAAAAGGAAAGACATACCTATTTGAATGCAGAGTTCCAAAGAATAGCAAGGAGAGATAAAAAAGCCTTCCTTAGCGATCAGTGCAAAGAAATAGAGGAAGACAATGAAAGGTAAAGACTAGACATCTCTTCAAGAGAATCAGAGATATCAAGGGTATCTTTTCATGCAAAGATGGGCACAATAAAAGACATAAATGGTATGGACCTAACAGAAGCAGAAGATATTAAGATGTGGCAACAATATACAGAAGAACTATAAAAAAAAATCTTCATGACCCAGATAACCACGATGGTGTGATCACTCACCTAGAGTCAGACATCCTGGAATGCGAAGTCAAGTGGGCCACAGGAAGTATCACTATGAACAAATCTAGTGGAGGTGATGGAATTCCAGTTGAGCTAGTTCAAATCCTAAAAGATGATGCTGTGAAAGTGCTGCACTCAATATGCCAGCAAATTTGGAAAACTCAGCAGTGGCCACAGGACTGGAAAAGGTCAGTTTTCATTCCAATCCCAAAGAAAGGCAATGCTAAAGAATGCTCAAACTACTGCACAATTGCATTCATCTCACAAGCTAGCAAAGTAATGCTCAAAATTCTCCAAGCCAGGCTTCAACAGTACATGAACAGTGAACTTCCAGATGTTCAAGCTGGATTTAGAAAAGGCAGAGGAATCAGAGGTCAAATTGCCAACATTCGTTCGATCATCGAAAAAGCAAGAGAGTTCCCGAAAAACATCTATTTCTGCTTTATTGACTACACCAAAGCCTTTGACTGTATGGATCACAATAAACTGCAGAAAATTCTGAAAGAGATGGGAATACCAGACCACCTGACCTGCCTCCTGAGAAATCTGTATGCAGGTCAAGAAGCAATAGTTAGAACTGGACATGGAACAACAGACTGGTTCCAAATCAGGAAAGGAGTACGTCAAGGCTGTATATTGTCACCCTGCTTATTTAACTTATATGCAGAGTGCATCATGAGAAATATTGGGCTGGATGAAGCACAAGCTGGAATCAAGATTGCTGGGCAAGATATCAATAACCTCAGATATGCAGATGACACCACCCTTATGGCAGAAAGTGAAGAAGAACTAAAGAGCCTCTTGATGAAAGAGGAGAGTGAAAAAGTTGGCTTAAAGCTCAACATTCAGAAAACGAAGATCATGGCATCTGTTCCCATCACTTCATGGCAAATAGATGGGGAAACAGTGGAAACAGTGAGGGAAATTATTTTCTTAGGCTCCAAAATCACTGCAGATGGTGATTGCAGCCATGAAATTAAAAGACACTTGTTCCTTGTAAGAAAAGCTATGATCAACCTATACAGCATATTAAAAAGCAGAGACATTACTTTGCCAACAAAGGTCTGTCTAGTCAAGGATATAATTTTCCCAGTAGTCATGTATGGATGTGAGAGTTGGTCTATAAAGAAAGCTGAGTGCAGAAGAATTGATGCTTTTGAACTGTGGTGTTGGAGAAGACTCTTGAGAATCCCTTGGATTGCAAGGAGATCCAACCAGTCAATCCTAAAGGAAATCAGTCATGAATGTTCATTGGAAGGGCTGATGCTGAAGGTGAAACTCCAATACTTTGGCCACATGATGGGAAGAACTGACTCATTGCAAAAGATCCTGATGCTGGGAAAGATTGAAGGTGGGAAGAGAAGGGGACAATAGAGGATGAGATGGTTGAATGGCATCACTGACTGGATGGACATGAAATTGAGTAATCTCTGGGAGTTGGTGATGGACAGGGAAGCCTGGCTTGCTGTAATCCATGGGGTTGCAAAGATTCGGACACAACTGAGTGACTGAACTGAACTGGATAAAGAAGAAACAGATTTATCAGTGGAAAATGAAGATAACTCTGAAAGTCATTTTATCCTCTAATTCTCCTGAAATCATTTCCTAGAGTCATCCTTTCTGGGAGGGAAATCATGTTTTAGATATTTCTTGGAGACATTTACTTGGATATGGAATTAGCATTGTGGTAAAGATATGTACCTAAGCCAATAACACTGCAATTATGAACTGAAGAACATTTTACTCTGAATTTTCTGTTATACTTACTGCTAATAGTCAAGGCAAGTTGGACCATACAGAGATAATATCTGAGCCTGGTATTTGCAACTTTATTTTTTATTAGTTTTTTCTTTTTTAAAAATTTTTTGGCCACTCTGTGCAACATGTAGGATCTTAATTTCCCTTGGCAGAGGAAGCTTGGAGTCTTAGCCACTGAATAGCCAAGGAAGTCCTTATTAGTATGTGGGGTCTGTAGCTCAGTTGGTAAAGAATCTGCCTGTAATGCAGGAGTCCCAGGTTCAGTCCCTGAGTCAGGAAGATCCCCTGGAGAAGGAAACGGCAACCCACTCCAGTATTCATGCCTGGAAAATCCTATGGACAGAGGAGCCTAGTGGGCTATAGTCCATGGGGTCACAAGAACTGGACAAGACTTAGTGACTAAATCAATCAACAACATGGATTTTACGTATTCTGTTTCACTGCCAGGCATGCTCTGGTTGTTGGTTAGGAAAAGAAGATCCATTTACCTCAGAACACTTCTAAGTATCTAGAGTTTCTCTGGGTTAGATATGGGGAAAGTATAGCATTTACCAGAGGTCTAGGACATTTAAAGGAGAAATTTCTCATATGTATGATTCTAAACTGCCTATTCCTGAATGGATTTGCTTTTCAGTTATCAATGGACTCCACTGACTTAGTCCATTTCGTGAATGCTCAAGGCGATTTTGTTTTGAAATGTCCAAGGAGCGCTTTAGTGAAATGCATTCTTTATGGCCAAACAACACTGAAAAAGAGCTGCTGTTCTAAATGGATCCTTGACCCTGTAATCAAGATTATCTGGGCATTTTTTCCCCTCTCGAGGCAACAGCTTGTGTTTTGTCATGGAAAAAAAATGAGAACAATTAGAATGTTTTCTAGATTAGATACCAGGTGTCGGAATACAGAAGATGTCTGTTCTGGCAGACTGATTATTTTTCCAATGCTAAGTACAGTCCAAAGTTTCGGGTTTACAATCCTCGCCTTCCCAGGGGCCAGGCTGGTTTCCCTGAAAGTTCCCATACTCAGAACTTGAAGCTAGCACTATTTCAATACAGCCTCAACATATGGGCAAAGCTCTATTTCAAAAGTCAGACTATAATGACATAGGAAGAACCAACTTCTAGGAAGGTATAAAGTCCTAAGGCCATACCTGAAGCTGATATTCTGCAGGGAAACTTTCATTTACTTCTGTTTCTTTTCCTGAATTTGATTATTAGTGAGGCTAGGGGTGCTGGTCTCAAATCAGAACTCAGCCTGATGGCTTTGGAAGCTCCAGAGCACAGTTGGGTTCAGGAGATGTAGCTGCCCTGTGAGGTATCTAGAGAAGTCATCGCAGATTATGCTGTTACTGTGTGGTCCGGTTCTGATGACCTGGCGGATTTTCAGAAGAATGTTGTATGTGGGACGAATCATGGAGATATTAATTCACTGGACACCAGAGGTGGGAAATGTTTAAAAAGCCAGGGAAATGTTAAGATCTAAAAATAGAAATTATAGGTTACAAAATAAGAGAAAGAAACCTAAAAATAAAACAGTTTCAAAAAGATGATGAATACCTTCTTACAATTTAAACAAGCATGATATATATTATGGATGAGATGTCTGTGTACATTAATGTGTTTGATATGATGTGTGACAGGATGCCCAGAGTAAGAGGATTTGGGGCCAATGGAGCTCTTAGTGTGACCCTGATCCTGGAGAATACTGAGGGCAAGCAGTACATGCTTCTTGGGTTTAAATAAACACTATTTTTTTTTTTTTCTGCTTAAAAGTTTGTTGTTTCTGGTTTTGCCTCCTAGCAAGAGATGCTAACAATACTAAATAAAAGAAAACTTAAATTTCATGTGGTAGCAACTTAACAGTGTCTTGAAATTTCCACCATTTTTAGGCTGAGCATGATAATTCCAGCTGAACCTGTCTCTTTTATTTAGAGGATTGGCTGTGTGACTTCAGAGAGGAATTTTGGCAAGACAAAAGTGGTGATTCTAATCCTGGTAGCAATCTCTGGGCTCTCAACAGCTCTTTGTGTGGGTTCTCCCCTTCCCCCTTTAAAAACTTGCAATTAACCCTGGTTTAGGCGGCTTTTTATTGAAATTTACTTGAGGGACCCATAATTTAAATGTACATTGGGAAAAAACAGAGACAGAAACTAGGAGTTTTGCCAGACACCTGGGAACAACTCTATATTATCACAGAATCTTCAAGTTGGAAGGACTTTAGAAATCTTTCTGCTCAGTAGCCCCCCATTCTACAAATGAGGGAAGGAAGGCTCAGATGAGAAATGACTTACTAAGGTCTTGGAGGTAATCTGAAGCAGAGGAGGGATTAGCAAAGAGGCTCCTTGCTTGGTCTCTTACTCCATGCTGAGAGTGGAAGGAAAAATAAAGTCCACTCAGGAGTGGAAATGCTTTCTACTAAGATTAGAGGAGAACGAATCGCTGGGATTTTTCTTTTGAAATAATGATTCAGAGCTAACTGGAAAGAGTATACAAGATACAGAGAAACAATAGACTTCTGGGGCCAACTGTTTATATTGGGGCTATATACCAAGTGTGTGCAGGCACGGAACCTTTTGGTTCTGTCTGTTTAATAATTGTACTTGATTGTAAGATCTCCCCAGCCATATTCTGCTATGCATTCTGGTTATGTACCTTATGATTTGTGAAATCTCCATTTATTAGTGTGAGTAGAACCTTACTGTATATAGAGAAGAGCTGGTAAATGCTTTGCTGAGGGAATCTCCAGTCATTTACACTCATTGCTAATATGTAAATAGTGAAACTATTCACAGATATTACAATATTATTCACAAATAATGCAACTTCTAAAAATGAAAAGCATTTTGTAATATGAAGTATTATTTATGGATGAATGGATAAAAAATGAAGTATGTATACATATAATAGAATTATGTATGTATTTAAATAAAAGAATATCAGTCAGCCTTAAAAAAGAAGGAAGTTTTGCCATTTTCAACAACATAGGTACATCTAGAGGGCATTATGCTAAGTGAAATAAGCCAGACAGAGACAAATATTCCATGTTCCCACTTAAATGTGGTGTATGTTAAAAACAACTTCCCTCCCCCCATAAAAAACTCATAGCTACAGAGATTAGAATTGTGGTTACCAAGGGCTGGGACATAAAGGGAAAGGAGACATAAAGAAGTAGAATGGTGGTTGCTAGAGGCTGGGAAGAGGGGGTCCTGGGGAGAGTTTTTGTTTAATGGATACTGAGTTTCAGTTTTGATAGATGAAAACTCTTCTGAAGATGGATGGTAGAGATGGTTGTACAACAATACGAAGGGACATAATACTACTGAACTGTATACCTAAAAATGACTATGATAGTGAGTTTTATGTTGTGTGTATTTTAATACAATAAAGAAGAAATATTATCATATGCAGTTTCCCTATATTTAATTTTTTATTTCAGCTTTGTAATAGCAACATCCAGGAGTTGGTAAATCCTTAAAACTCTTCTATTGCAGATAAAATATCAAGGAGTAAAATTTAATTTTAGGAATCTCAGTGAAGTATTTTAATATGCGGCTTTCAGCGCCTCTGTCTTGAGGCCATTCCACCGTGCATATAGGTTGTAATCTAGTGCTTTATCGGCTGTTTTGTTCCAGTGCTTCTGCACTTTTTCCATTAAGTGTTAAATTGATTTGGATGCCTCACTTCTGCCTTTTCCTAAAGCATATCTTTAGGTTTCAGTGATGGAAAGCCTAGAAGTTCTCTGCCGGGACATCCTCTTGCTTTCAAACCCTACCTGTTATTTAGGCGACGAAAATATAATTCAACAGAGGGAGATGTTACTCAGGGCTAACAGTCTGCTTTTCAGAGACATTCTTCCCAAAGTACTGACAGAATGCCTGCAAACTCTGGAGCAGAGCTTGGGGAGATGGATTTCATAAAAGGCAGAGTGTTTTCTTCAAAAAGCTCTTTGGCAAACCCAAATTATCTTTTACAGACTGGAAGATAACAGTTTAACTAAGATAAAAAGCTATAAATGGTTATTTATCTACAAAGGCTATTACTTTCGTACCAGGACATGATTTTCCACTAAGCCCGAACCTGTTCCAGAGAACTTGCTGATTTCTTTCCATTGAATGAAAGTGCAGGGTTGTTTTTGCCAATATAACAGTGCTTCCTTTGCAACAAACAACAGAAAAAAAAGCCTGGGTTTTTTATACTCTTGTCCCAATGTAAGTTGTTTTTATGGCACAATGGGTGACACAGCTGTCCTCTTCTTTGTGTCTTTAAAAGTCACACTTTTTCTGATTTGCTAGGAACTACTTAAATTTTAATTTACTTCATAAACTCAACTGAAATAATAAAATTACTGCTCTTCTGTTCCTGAGGGATTTAGGGCTCTTATAAAAAGCATTTACTGTCTCTGTAACCTACAATTTCCTCATTTAAAAAATGGGAATAACAATAATATGATCAAAGCATTACTGAGAGTTTTAAATGAAATAATTGTTTTTGACAAAGTATATATTAGTTTCCTATTTCTACAAATGAAAAACAATTTGCTCAGTTGAAACTCAAGTTGGTTTAAGTTTAGCCCTTGATCATGCATTTATGAAAATCTCATGGATACAGATGTTCAATGTCTTTCTCCCTATATATGCCAACTATCAGGCATATATAGGCATATATAAACCTGGTTTTTAGTCTGGTTCTGTATGTCATTTACAATTATCATCATCAAACATACTTTCAAAATTTCTTTTCACTCCCCATGCAATGGGAACTAAGCTAAAAACTACAAGAAGTTCATATTTGAAGCCATATAAGGAAGTTGGGGCTTCCCTCATGGCTCAGCGGTAAAGAATCTGCTTGCAATGCAGGAGACTCATGTTCGGTCCCTGGGTCAGGAAGATCCCCTGGAGGAGGAAATGGCAACCCACTCCCGTATTCTTGCCTAGAGAATTCCATGGTCAGAGGAGCCTGGTGGCCTACAGTCCAAAGTGAGTGAGCACAAGCACATAAGAAAGTTAGTCATAAAATAAAGTGGTAAAATCAAGAGACTTATTTATTTAAACCATTTACAGCCATGCAAATAAAGATCAAAATGATTTGACAGAATACCTACATTGAAGCAATAAAACCTCTAAGTGGCCATTTGCACCCCAGATTAGACTCCACCTAGAAGTATTTGGAATAAAGTGAGTCAAATTTACCTGTTGACTCATAATCTGGGCAAGAGACTTTCAGTCTTTCCTTTCCTGTAGTTTGCTGATTTCCCTAGAATACTTTTTGCCCTTCAGAATAAGTAAGCTCCTATGGTAACCAGTCAACTAAATGGACCCCGTTGCCAGGAAAGGTACATAAAACAAAACCAAAACAAGGCAGACAGGAAGATAGGGGTTTCCCCAGTGGTTGAACTGAGAGATGTCAGGGGAAACACAAAAATAAGATTATGAAACAGCTCAGTGAAATGTTTTAATACTGACAATGGTAGTAATAAAATATGAATTAATATGTGGTAGGAGCTGCATCCCTTTTTTCCCTGTTAATACTTTGCTTTTGATCATGTAAACACAGGTTTCTATGACACTGTCCAATAACTAGCATCTACTGAGAACCAACTATTTTTCAGAAATTTTACATTTAAAAAACCTCTTAGAACCCCCTGACAGGTAAATACTGTCATGCTGTGTTTACAGATTCTTTCAAACTCAGTTCAATAAAGACCAGCCTTCCTGGATGACTCTTCACGTAGGTCCCTCAACCAACATGATCCAATAAAATTCTCTGTTTATAGCACGTGATCTACTTGTTATGCAATGAATGATCATGATATTTAAAGCTCATGCCCTGCTGGCTTGTAGAGGGGGCAGGCAGCGTGTTGTTCCCAGCTCTAGGTCCCCTGGAGTCTAGGATAGGACCTGGCACACAGCGAATGCTCCGTGGCCACTGGAACGACTGACATGAGAAGACCGAGGCTTAGGGAAGGGGCTCCATTGCACACAACTGCTGAAAGCACAGGAGGGGCCTTTCCACTGAATACTCTGCCTGTGATGTTCTTCTTGCCCTAAGAACTTAGAACTTGCCCGAAGAGTACCTAGGTGTTCTGTACTATTAAGTATTAATGAGATTTCAGTAATCTAAAAAGCAGGAATACTATCTTTCATTTTAAGACAGTATCTTGCCACATGGTCTGTAATAATAAATAGGTTGATGACAATAATAACAACAACAGTAATGAATTAAAAACATATGAGAGGGCTGCACGCCTAACTCCTAGTGGCAAACAAAGATTTCTCCCAACTTTTCCTCATATTTGACTGACTTTTTAAAAAAGGTTTTCCAGTGAATTTCTATCATATATTTGTCAGTTTTTTAAATTAGACAACAAGCATTTTGAGGGCAGTGACTTTATTGTCTTTTCTCCATATTTCCACTGTAGATTCTAGCACTTACAGAGCAGCACCTCAATAAATACTTGTTAAATGAATGTACTGTGTTGCCAGCTTTCTTATGACTGTGCATGATTGTTATAGTCACTTTTCTCTTTATTTGCATCTGTCAGAATAGTGTAAATTATGCTGTGATAACAACCCCCAAATATCAACTTATTTCTCATTCACAGTATCAGGGAGAGTTTTACTTATCACAGTCACATAGTGTGTGCATGCTAAGTCGCTTCAGTCATGTCTGACTCTTTGCCACTCGATGGACTATAGTCTACCCAGCTCCTCTGTCCGTGGGATTCTCTAGGCAAGAATACTGGAGTAGATTGCCATGCCCTGGGGGATCTTTCCGACCCAGAGGTCAAACCCTTATCTCTTGCGTCTCCTGCTTTGGCAGGCCGGTTCTTTACCATTAGTGCCACACAGGCAGTCACGTAGGGACTAAAGCTAAAGGAAATTCCAGCATCCATGACACTGCCCTTCACTCACCAAGCTTCAGAGTCCACAGTAGGAGATATGAAAGAGCTGGCAAGTCAAACACAAGCCATAGAAAGCCTAACCCAAGGTGTGATTCACATTCCTTTGGCCAGAACTATCCCATGGCCACACCTATCTTCAAGGAGGGCATGGAAATGACTAACCCAAAGCAGAGAAGATTTTGACCTTGGTGAACACTGATAACTCCTGTCACACAACCAGACACTATGGCTTCAGGTTTTGTGAAAGAAAGGAAGAAGATGGCAGATAAAAGAGGTCTAAGGAAAGAGAATAGAAGGTCTAGAAAGAAAAAAAAAAAAAGATGTAAAAAGGACAAAGAAAAAAATCTCAGCTGCAGGACTCTTCTGGCAAGGTCAAGTCCTATTCTGAGGCAGAATTTAAGCCCTCAAAAAACAAAACAAAACAAAACAAAGCAAAAAAACCAGTCTTATCTTCTCAATACCTCTCTATTGCTCATCCACATGACTCATTAGTAAGTTGATTGTTCTTATACCATTATGGATCATGTTTCATTGAGAAGGATAATCACTAAGGTTTCCTGGATCATCTCTCTTCCACAAGGCACAGAAGTATAAAAACATCGGCCTTCAACTTTAGAGAGGTGTGACAATTAGGAAACAAACAGCTGTCTTTGACACTGAAATACATTATTATTCTCTTCCTCATCTTTCTCTGTCACTATTTAAACTCTCTTACTATTTTCCTTCCCTGTTAGGGTAAACACCACAAAGGAAAGAATTATGGGTGTCTTATTTATGGTTGCATTCCCAGAGTCTACAAACACAAGGCACATAGTTAGTGCTCAGTAAATATTTGTTCACCGGGTGGTTTGAAAGGGACAACTTAGGGGGGAAACGACAACACTTAAACTAAAGATTAGCTTCCTCAACTGGGCCCTTTGAAAAATTACAGAAATACTGAAGTTGCCAGTCATCTGATTTGTTGTATTGTAGGCAAATTAAGAAGGAAAATGGTTTTTAATATTTGGGTTGGTCCTTGGTAAGATCTGCCCAGTCATTTTTTTCCAGTTGGTATTTGGGAAGTCCCAGTAGGATAGCTTATGGCTTGGCAGTCAATTCGTTGTGAATTTACTTTTAATCTTTAGCAAATGTCCCTTGTTTACAAGTACAGGATGCATCATAATTATCATCAAGTACTATCTCTTCAACTCCCCTGTGTGCCTGGCAAAGTACTGTGCAAAACAGGGACAAAATATAGTTCTAATCTAAATCTGACAGAGCAAATAAAGGTCACTAATTTTTTACTCTATTAAAAATAATTATTTTATGCAAACGGGTGAATTTCACATTTTCTGATAAAATTTGCTTCACAGAGGCTATGAGTTTTAAAGATTCTAAAAGAGGAATGATGGTAGTGCATATAAATGACAAAAGGGGTTCTTTGATAGCTCTACAAGTTGAATAATGAGCAAATAATCTGATTACCGGGGGTGATGATAGATTGCTAAAGAGAAGAGAGAGGAACATTTTTGGTAACCTACTGGTATTTTTGTATGCTCATTTAACTATCTAACTGCTTTAGAGTTGCTCTCAAATATATATTTGTTAGTCATTATATACTTAATTATCAGGCTCTTTGATTTATAAAGAAATGAGGAAAGGAATAGTATCTATGGTTGTTATATACAGAAACCCTTTCCTCTTTACCTAATCAGGAACAAACATCCACCTGGATGGTAAATAAACTTTTGAAAATATACCTCTCAGTTCAGTTCAGTTCAGTCACTCAGTTGTGTCCAACTCTTTGCGACCCCATGAATTGCAGCACGCCAGGCCTCCCTGTCCATCACCAACTCCCATAGTTCACTCAAACTCACATCTATCGAGTCGGTGATGCCATCCAGCCATCTCATCCTCTGTCGTCCCCTTCTCCTCCTGCCCCCAATCCCTCCCAGCATCAGAGTCTTTTCCAGTGAATCAACTCTTTGCATGAGGTGGCCAAAGTACTGGAGTTTCAGCTTTAGCATCATTCCTTCCAAAGAACACCTAGGACTGATCTCCTTTAGAATGGACTGGCTGGATCTCCTTGCAGTCCAAGGGACTCTCAAGAGTCTTCTCCAACAACACAGTTCAGAAGCATCAATTATTCGGCGCTCAGCTTTCTTCACAGTCCAACTCTCACATCCATACATGACTACTGGAAAAACCATAGCCTTGACTAGACAGACCTTTGTTGGCAAAGTAATGTCTCTGCTTTTGAATATGCTGTCTAGGTTGGTCATAACTTTCCTTCCAAAGAGTAAGCATCTTTTAATTTCATGGCTGCAATCACCATCTGCAGTGACTTTATACAAAAAATTTTTGGTGGCATTGACTTCTATCTATGAAAAAAGTAAAAGTTGCTTAGTTGTGTCTGACTCTTTGCAATCTCATGGGCTGTGTAGCTGTCCATGGAATTCTCTGGGCAAGAAAATTCTCTCTTTCTTCAAGAAAATTCTCTCTGGGAAACCCCAAGAGTGGGTTGCCATTTCTTTCTCCAAGGGATCTTCCTGACCCAGGGATTGAATCCGTGTCTCCTGCTCTGCAGGTGGATTCTTCACCATTTGAGCCACCAGGGAAGCTCCCTCTGTGAAAAGATATTCTCCAATTTAAAACTTATTGGAATGCATTTACTTGAGAATAAATGGATATTTGACTTTTATCTGATTTCTAACATTTGAATAGAGGATTACTTTTGCTTTCTTCACCTATTTGTGTGTGTGTATATGTGTGTGTGTTATAGATATCAACTAATTTACTGGCTGAAGAGACTGATAATGGGTATCATTATAATATTGTATCTACCTTCATAGTCCCCAAAATATTTCTTGGGCAAAAATATCTGGGAAACGTTAATAATTAGTAATAAGCAAGTAATTAAAAAATTCTCATTAATAAAGGACTATCATCATTTCTTTTCCTATTTTTATCCTCTTGATAATAGAAGCTCACTTTTGCTATGTGCAAGGGGAATACCTATACTTTTTTTTTGCCCCTGAAAAAGGATCAAATTTAACCTAACTGTAGGTATCCTACAATAAAGAACAGGCAATCATGGGGCTGGTTCCATATACAATTTGAAACCCTAGAAAAATCATGAAGGTAAGAATGAACAGAGTTACCATGTTTAATAGCCCTAGGAAAAGAAAGAGATGAATAAATTGCTTCTCACAACCTGAGGACATAATAAAGAAATATTTAGACTCACTAGAATCTTATATTTCCATATTTTTTAAAAATAAGAAACTTTGAGGTACATTTTTTTATGTGCAACTGTGATGAGATTTAATACAGAATACAACATTCTGTTATTTCAGAAATATGACTAAAAAGAGAAAAAGATCTGTTTGGAATGAAATAAAGGACACAGCCCAAAGCCATACAATGGCAAATGTGTGCGAATGTGAGCACATTTTAACTTTTTCCTTAAAATTAGACTAATGGCTGAAAGTCAGCTGCTCTGCTTCAGGGGTGTGGTTTCCTTGGTCCAGTATGTGACTCTGAGGTCACCTTCTCCAATTTACAAAGGGAGGACCTTCCCACCAGCTTACATTTTTCTCCACTCTTAGGTGGACAGTGTAGTTCTCAGAGGCAGGAGACTGGGAAAGTAAAAAGATTTAGAGTTCTGGAATCTTTTAGGTCAAAGTTGAATTCCTAACTCTCCCATTTCCTCACCATGTCATTTTGGGTCTGTCCCTTAAACACTCCGAGCTCCAATTTTCTTATCTGTAAAATAGGAATAACAATATTTTCTTTGTAGAAGTTTTGTGAGAATTAAATGAGACAAAATATTAACTGCTTTTAGTGGAATGATGTGCTATTGTGTCAGGGTACAATGTGATCATTTGTGAGATACATCTCCTCATTTATTCATTCATTTATTTACTAACTCATTTGACAAATATGAACTGAGGCCCTGCTATGTGCAAGTTTCAGTCTACAAGGATGAATAAGAGAGACACGGTTCCTATTCTTACTTATAGAATCATGGAGGCCAATGACATACAGGTAAACAGGTATTACAGTACAGTGAGATGTACTAGATTTCAAGTAACTTGTAAGCAGTATATGGTACTGAAGTTTGAGAACAATTTGCTTTTTATCTAAATTGGCATGAATTAAAAGTAATAATTATTATACTTTTACTTTGATTTATTTACAGTCAGTCCACTAAGCCTTTTTTTAATTCTCCTCAAAAGTGGGGAAGGTAGAAACATTATGCAGAAATATATTTCCCCAGGAACACCATATGCTAACCTAGCATATAGTTAGTGTTAAGGAAATAGAAGTTATAATGATGAAGAGATGGTGATGGTGATGATGATGAAGTGTTTTGAAATAATGTTACTGAGAATGCAATTCAGTGTTTTATTGAGACTGAATGTTATAAAAGTTAATTGTAGGACAATCCAAATATTCTGTGTTTTTCTGGTTTGTAAACTCTAATTACAGAAAGCTTTATTCCCTCTCAAGAAAGCCAAGTGATTATCTCAATAGATGCAGAGAAAGTCTTTGACAAAATTCAACACCCACTTGTGATAAAAACTCTCCGGAAAGCAGGCATAGAAGGAACATACCTCAACATAATAAAAGCCATATATGATAAACCCACAGCAAACATTATCCTCAATGGCAAAAAACTGAAAGCATTTTCCCTCAAGTCATGAACAAGACAAGGGTGCCCACTCTCACCACTACTATTCAACATAGTTTTGTTTGGAAGTTTTAGCCACAGAAATCAGAAGAAAAAGAAATAAAAGGAATCCAGACTGGAAAAGAAGCAAAACTCTCACTGTTTGCAGATGACATGATCCTCTACATAGAAAATCCTAAAGACACCACCAGAAAATTACTACAGCTAATCAATGAATATAGTAAAGGTGCAGGATATAAAATTAACACACAGAAATCCCTTGCATTCCTGTATACCAACACTGGGAAAACAGAAAGAGAAATTAAGGAAACAATCCCATTCACCACTGCAATGAAAAGACTAAAATACTTAGGGATAAATCTACCTAAAGAAACAAAAGACTTATATATAGAAAACTATAAAACACTGATGAAAGAAATCAAAGATGACACAAATAGATGGAGAAATATACCATGCTCATGGATTGGAAGAATCACTATAGTGAAAATGAGTATACTATCCTAAGCAATCTATAGATTCAGTGCAATCCCTATCAAGCTACCAATGGTATTTTTCACAGAACTAGAACAAATAATTTCACAATTTGAATGGAAATACAAAAAACCTTGAATAGCCAAAGCAATCTTGAGAAAGAAAAATGGAACTGGAACAATCAACCTGCCTGACTTCAGACTATACTACAAAGCTACAGTCATCAAGACAGTATGGCACACAGACAGAAATATAGACCAATATGACAAAATAGAAAGCCCAGAAATAAATCCATGCACCTGTGGACATCTTATCTTTGACAAAGAAGGCAAAAATATACAATGGAAAAAA
Source organism: Bos indicus (assembly GCF_029378745.1). Lineage (NCBI taxonomy): Eukaryota > Metazoa > Chordata > Mammalia > Artiodactyla > Bovidae > Bos > Bos indicus. Next base: position 19,932,748 of record NC_091764.1, read on the forward strand.
GATAATCTCTTTAACAAGTGGTGCTGGGAAAACTGGCCAACCACTTGTAAAAGAATGAAACCAGAACACTTTCTAACACCCACACAAAAATACACTCAAAATGGATTAAAAATCTAAATGTAAGACCAGAAACTATAAAACTCCTAGAGGAAAACATAGGCAAAACACTCTCTGACACAAATCACAGCAAGATCCTCTATGACCCACCTCCCAGAGTAATGGAAATAAAAGCACAAATAAACAATTGGGACCTAATTAAACTAATTTTTGCACAAAGAAAGAAACTATAAGCAAGGTGAAAAGACAGCCTTAAGAATGGGAGAAAACAATAGCAAATGAAGCAACTGACAAAGAAGAATTCATCTCAAAAATATACAAGCAGCTCCTGCAGCTCAATACCAGAAAAATAAACTACCCAATCAAAAAATGGGCCAAAGTAAACAGACATTTCTCCAAAGAAGACATACAGATGGCTAACAAACACATGAAAAGATGCTCAACATCACTCATTATCAGAGAAATGCAAATCAAAACCACAATGAGGTACCATCTCACGCTGGTCAGAATGGTTGCTATCAAAAAGTCTACAAACAATTAATGCTGGAGAGGGTGTGGAGAAAAGGGAACGCTCTTACACTATTGGTAGGAATGCAAACTAGTACAGCCACTATGGAGAACAGTGTGGAGATTCCTTAAAAAACTGGAAATACAACTGCCTTATGACCCAGCAATCCCACTGTTGGGCATACACACCAAGGAAACTAGCATTGAAAGAGGCATGTGTACCCCAGTGTTCATTGCAGCACTGTTTACAAGAGCTAGGACATGGATGCCCATTCACAGATGAATGGTAATAAAGTTGTGGTAAATATACTTGATGGAATGTTAATCAGCTACTAAAAAAGATGTATTTGAATCAGTTCTAATGAGGTGGATGAAACTGAAGCCTATTATGCAGAGTGAAGTAAGTCAGAAAGAAAAACACCAGTACAGTATTTTAACACATATATATGGAATTTAGAAAGATGGTATTGATGACCATATATGTGAGACAGCAAAAGAGACACAGATATAAAGAACAGACTTTTGGATTCTGTGGGAGAAGGTGAGGGTTGGATGATTTGAGAGCATAGCATTGAAACATGTATATTACTATATGTGAAATAGATGACAAGTCCAAGTTTGATGCATGAAACAGTGCACTCAAAGTCGGTGCACTGGGACAACCCAGAGGGATGGGGTGGGGAGGAAGGTGGGAGGGGGTTTGGGATGGGGGACATATGTACACCCATGGCTGATTCATGTCAATCCGTGGCAAAAACTACCATAATATTGTAAAGTAATTAGTCTCCAATTAAAATAAATTAATTAAAAAAAAAGAACTAGAAGATGTATCCAAAGAATACTCAGTGTATGGTGACAAAGATAGAAAAGACAAAAAGAAATGTGAAACTGAAAAAAAAAACTGACGTTTTAATGTGTATTTAATAAGATTGTCTGAAAAATAAAATAAAAGGGAAATTTTCAAGTAACAATTGCAGAACAATTTAATTAAAGCAAAAATTGAATACAGTAATTCAGGAATTAAAAACATAAAAAATTGAACAAAATATTAAAAACATAAAAAGTTGAACAAAATAACATATTCATAATTAAGGAAGTTACAATTCTGTGTATCAGGGTAACATAACCTTTTATGTGCCTTTATTCTTAAAAGGTACTCCAAATTACTCCTTATAAGGTAAAAGCTATTCATTGATTTACTAAATACTGCATCATGAATTTGAAGCTATGAAATAATAAAGTTTAATAAAACCGAAAAAAAAGAATATCATTGTATTAATATGTGTTATAAAAGAAACTTTGGAAATAAGACCAATATTTAGAAAATGTGCCCTTTTAAAGGAGATTATTCTATAAATATTTTATAAAGATGAACATGTGTTTTGGGGACCTCGGGAAAGGATTTCTGGGCTCTCAGCATACCTGTGTGAGAGGGGCAGGCCAGGTGACACGCTGGACTTCCTGCCTGCAGCTCTACCTTGGGGCCTTGGGTACATCACTGACCCCCAGATCTTGGCGGACAAGCCACAGAGAGTATCCATCTGGCCTGGCATGAACATCACCCACTTATCCACAGTCGGGAAGCACTGGACTTAACCTACATGTTAGACCATGTGAACCCAGCAGCCATACAGAAATTCTATCCAACAACACCAGAAGACACATTCTTCTCCTATGAACATGGACCATTCTCCAACATAGATTATGCCACAAAACAGCATGAATAAATTTAAGAAGATTGAAATTATATCAAACATCTTTTCTGACCACAGTGGTCTGAAACTAAAATTCAATTACAGGAAGAAAACTGGAAAATTCACAAACATGCGGAGATTAAGCCACATGCTCCTAAACAGTCAATGGGTCAAACAAGAAATCAAAAGAAAAATTAAAAAAATTCCTGAGACAGTAAAATATACTCAAATCTATGAAACAGCAAAGACAGTTCTAAGAAAGTTTATAGTGATAACTGTCTACATTAAGAAAAAAGAAAGATCACAAATAAACAACCTAGATTTACACCTCAAGAAGCTAGATACAGAAAAGAGACAAGCTAAGCCTATGACAAATCCACAGTTAACATCATGCTGCTGCTGCTGCTGCTAAGTCGCTTCAGTCGTGTCCGACTCTGTGCGACCCCATAGATGGCAGCCCACCAGGCTCCCCCATCCCTGGGATTCTCCAACATACTCACTGGTAAAAAGCTAAAAGCTTTTCCTTTAAGATCAGTAACAAAACAGGGATGGCTACTCTTAGAACTTTTATTTAATACAGTACTGGAAGTCCTAGCCAGAGAAATTAGACAAGAAAAAGCAATAAAAGACATTCAAATTAGAAGGAAAGAAATAGAACTGTCTCTGTGTATGGCATGATATATGTAGAAAACCCTCAGGGCCCCACCAAAAAACAGTTAGAACTAATCAATGAATTCAGAATTTATTGAAGTTGCAGGATCCAAAATCAATATATAAAAATTACTGGCATTTGTATATATTAACAGTGAACATCAGAAAGAGAAATTAAGAAAACAATCTCATTTACAAAGAATCAAAAAGAATAAAATATTTGGAAACAAATTTAACCAAGGAGGTAACATAACTGTATACTGAAAACTGTAAGACACTGATAAAAGAAATTGAAGAAGATGCAAATGAATGGAAAGATATACTGTGTTTATGGACTGAGAAATTAATGTTGTTAAAGTGTTCATACTGTGCAAAGTGGTCTACAGATTCAACACAATCCCTATAAAAATTCCAATGACATTCTTTCACAGAAGAAGAATATTTAAACTTAAAATGTGTATGGAATCACAAAAGACCCTGATTGGCCAAAGTAATCTTGAGAAAGAACAAAGCAAGAGGTATCACACTTTTAGATTTTAAACTATAATACAAAGCTATAGAAATCAAAGTAGCATAGGAGCAGCATAAAATTAGACCCATAGGTCAATGAAGCAGATAGAGAGTCCTACAATAAACTCATACACATATGGTCCATTAATTTTTGACAAAAAAGTCAAGAATATATGACTAGAAAGGATATTTTTTCAATAAAGGTGTTAGGAAAACTAAACAGCCTCATGCTAAAGAATAAAGCTGGATTCCTATCTTACATCATACATAAAAACCAACTCAAAATGGATTAAAGACTTGAATGTAAGACCTGAAACCATAAAACTCCTACAAGAAAATGTAAGGAATAAGCTCCTTTGATGTTGGTCTTGACATTGATTTTTTTGGATATGACACCAAAAGGAAAGGCAATAAAAGCACAAATAAACAAATAGTACCACGTCAAACTAAAAAACTACACAGCAAAGGAAACCATCAAACAAAACAAAAAGACAACCTATAGAATGAGAGAAAATATTTGCAAGCCACATAACTGGTAAGGGGTTAATATTAAAAATATACAAGAAACTCATACAACTCAACAGCAAACAAAGCAGAACCAAAATCAAAACAACCCAATTAAAAGAAGACAAAGGACTTGAATAGACATGTTTCCAAAGAAGACATACAATGACCAATAGGTACATGAAATGATGTTCAACATCACTAGTCGTCAGAGAAAAGGAAATCAAAAATCACAATGAGATATTGCCTCACATCTGTTAGGATGGCCATTGTGAAAAAATGACAAAGATAATAAATGCTGGTGAGGATGTAGAGAATAGGGACTCTTAAGTACTGTTAGTGGGAATGTAATCTAGTTACAGCTACAATGGAAAATAGCATGAAGGTTCCTCAAGATATGAATAGTAGAACTACCAAATGGTCCAGAAATTTTACTTCAGAGTATATATCAAAAGGGAATTAGATCACTATCTCAAAGAGATATCTGTACTGCCAAGTTTATTGCAGCATTAATCACAATAGCCAAGGTATGGAAAAATCCTAAATGTTTGTTGATGGATGAAGAAAATATGATTATATATATGGATCTATACAATATTATTAAACTTTAAAAAGCTGAGAATCCTGACATCTGGGACAACATGGATTAATCTGGAAGGCACTACCCTAAGTAAAATAAGCCAGCCAAAAAGGACAAATACTACAGAGTATCACTTATTTGTGAAATTTTAAAAAAAGTCAAACTCATAAAGACATTAAATAGAAATGTGGTTGCTAAAGGCTGGGGCTTGGGGAAATTAGGATTGACAAAACGTACAAATTTTCAGTTATAAGATGAATAAGGCCTAAAGGAATAATGTATAGCATGGTGACCACAGTTGATGACTGTGTATTGTATAACTGAAATCTGCTGAGAGAGTAGAACTTAAGTGTTCTATTCCCACCACCCCAGCCTCAAAAAGGTAAGTATGTGAGGCGATGGATGTGTTAATTAACTTGATGGAGGATGGGGAAATCCTTCCACAATGTATATGTATTTCAAATCACAACATTTTACACTTTAAATCTCTTATAGTTTTGTCTCTAAGAGACTGAAAAAAATCTATTTTTCTTTCCCCCAACATTGACTGTCCTGTCCATACTGTGACATGTACCGATCGATATCAGATAGTACTGTGCATCCTTCAGGAGGATTAGATTTGATTTACTCTTTTGCTCCCAATTAATAATTATAATCAGCAAGCTTATCCTAATTTTCAGATATCTCCCGAATTCCCCTCTCATTTTCTGATAATTGCATTGTGTCCATATTATCTCAATTCTGTACTATGTTTTCTCTCTTTGAGCCTTTATTTTATCATAGGACTACAAATATACAGTGTGGTTTGTTCTCTTCTGCTTGGATTTCAGGATTCAGGCAATTTGTTGTCACTTAGTTTTGTTGTAGATGTTTTGGTATCTTAGTTTCTATGTTTATTTTTAAGGAAAGAGATTAAAAAAACTATGCCACCACCGTCTTCTTAGAAGTCTCGATGTCATTTGAGTATTTAGTGGTTTTCCCTTAACTGTTTATTTTACATATGCTCAATTATTTTTAGTTCATGCTTTTACAGAATGTGCTCTTTTTTAGGAATGTAGATATGACATGACACCAGAAATGCCTATTATAGCAGTATCATACTCAGATTTTAACAGAAAATTTTGGAAGAAATAAAGTACTTTAAGCATTTATAAAGTACTTTGAGCATTTACCACTAAATAAAGTGTTATTTCTGTATTGCTCACAATTTGCATTTCCAGAAAATAATACATTTTTTGAGTATATAAATGTTAAAAAAATTAGTTATAAGAAGAAAGAGGAGAAAGAGAAGGAGTAGAAAATGTAATATATAAAAAACCTGAGCTTTACTCTTGACTTTAAACTTTGTTCAGATAATTTATCAGTTCTTACTGGAGCAATAAAGCACTGAATTCAGGATCATTGGTACTTACAATGAGATTTCTTCCTTTAAGCAAATCCCTTGTTTTAGAAGAAAAGTAAAATGTTAACTCTTAGGAATCATTATGCAATAACTAAGAGAGCAGTAAAATTTTATAGGAGTTGGACCAAGTCCAGTGACTTTCTAGTTGTGAAAAGTTCAGTGAAAATTGAGTAAATGGTTCATGTAATAGGAAGTTTAAGTAATAAAATGGGGGTGGTGGAGAGATGAAGATCACCCCACACCGTCCCACTCCATGTACCTACAGTTTTTGGTGACTGTCGCTTGATAATATGGTGCTCATTATAGTCATACACAGATTATCACAATTAAGGATGCACTTTTGGTGTTAAAAATAAAAATCCATGGTGTAAGGTCTTGGGGCTTAAATGAAACTTGGGAGATATTATTGTACATATTGTTTTCTAATTATCCTCAACTTTGCTCCCTTGGTACTTAGAAAGAAAACTCCAAGAACAGTAGTGATGTGAATTATTAATACTATGAGTTAGGTTCTTACCATACAGCTAAGAGCTAAGGGTGCTACACGCATGGGTCTAATTTGGTGCTCTCACCTATGAAGGACAAAAGTGAGGAAAGAGATGCACGGAGAAGTTAGGTGACTGACTTAAGTTTACATAGCCTGGTGGAATGGTGGAACCTGGGTTTAAACTTGTTAGTCCAATTCTTGACCTGCGCTCTTAGCCACTGTTTGAGCGTGTTTAAAAAACCACATAGTTTAATGTGGTAAGGTGAATCTTTTTAAAGGGTTTCTATTCCTATCCAAGTTAAGCTCCACTTAGGGAGCCTGAGGGTGCATTCACTGAGGAAGATACAGTTCTTGCCTGAGGATATCATAGTTCCCATTCAGTACATATTCTGCAGAAGATCAGTTCAGTTGCTCAGCTGACTCAGTTCTTCTCAGTGCCACACGATGTACCAGGCTTCAGGAACATGAAAATGGATGAGACATAACCTTAGCCCTTGGGTACTCTGGAGGGGCAGCTTTCATAAAAACATTTCATAGAAACTCAGTTCTAGAGAATTGCTTAAGTCATCTTCAAGTTGCAAGTCTAAGGAGGGCAAGTAGGGGAATAATGAGTGATTAACAAAGGGTAACCAACTCCTCTTGGTTTGCCTAAGGCCTTCCCACTTTTAAGACTGAGGTCCCATATTCCAAGAAACATCTTGGTTGGGAAGACTGAAATGGCTAGTCACATAAGTTTCTGCTAGTTTGGAACATTACCAATTTCCTATAGGGAACTAGTGAATCCCTAGTTAGTCCTACTAGGGAAATCAATGTTTCTAATCATTATCCCCCAAATCATGGTCTACTTTTCTAGAGCAAAGCTTTAATAAAGCAAACTTGATCTGCTGCCTTATTCATGTTGTAAGTTCAATGAGTTTGCTTTGTTCTTATCTGGTAGGAATTCATGTTGTCATCAAAGACTTTATGAACCCAACTCTGAAGACAGAGGGACTCTTATATAGCCCCAGACAAGATAACAGGTACACACAGACTGCTTGTGAGGGAGCCTCCTGTTTAGTGAATAAGGAGCTAGGTTAACAAGGCTCTGAGTTCAAACGTCAACTGGCAGGGTTCCAACAGCATCGTCCTCCATAGAGCAGCCCTGGGTGTGCAATCACATACTACGTCAGCAGGATCACCAAGTTAAATGTGCCCCCTTGCAACTCTCAGGGCATGGAGCTTGTCATATGCTTCACCAAAGGCATTCTTTTATTGTTTGGAACTTTATAGAGTGTTATTTTACTGTTTTACCACAAGGCTTGCCTTGTCATATTTCCACTATAAAGATGCCCAGAAATTTGGAGAATTGCCTTTTCTATCACACATTTAAAATTTTGTTTTTCTGTTGCCCTTTTTCCTCCCTCCCCTCTCTTGAGACCCCTTCTCATTCCATCTTTTCCTTTTTTCCTTTTCTCTCCTCTCCTTTTCTACCTCTCTCTCTTCTCTTTTGCCTTCCCTTTCTCCCTCCCTCCATTCCTTCTCTTCTCCCTCTTGTATCTACTTTTCCACCCATCCTCTGAAGGAACAAGGGATTTTGATTCTTTTCAGATGCAGGACTCATTCCCTCTAAGATGCTTCTTACCAAAGATAACTAGGAGGATGACTTGCTGAGAACCTAACTAGAATTTTGTTCTCATTGCTGTAGCAAGAAGTCTCCTCCCTGGATATTTCACAGCATAGGGAGTAGATGAAAAGCGATATTCCTATCACTGAGTAATAAATGCTCTTCCAAAGAATGCAGGGATTGAGTTTTTAATGCCTGAGTGCTTCCTGAAAGTTCCTTAAATTCTAATATTGGTAAAAAGAAATAGCATGAATTCTTTTGTGTCAGAGTAAAAAGAGACTGAGGTAGATGGGAGGAGAAATGAAAATTTTTTTAAGGAAGTGGAAGAGTTGGGGGAGAAGGAAAAGAAGAAGAGCAAAGGTCAGGGATGGGGTCAATTCTAATACCTATTCTTAATTCTAAAATTGTTGGTGGTTCCAGAATGCTAGGGTCACTGACCCAGGAATAGGACATCCTTGAGGCTTATGAATTGCTGTTGTTCAGTCACTAAATCATGTCCAACTCTGTGACCTCATGGACCATAGCATGTCAGGCTTCCCTGTCCTTGACTGTCTCCCAGAGTTTGCTCAAACTCATGTCCATTGAGTCAGTGATGCCATCCAACTATCTCATGCTCTGACATCTCCTTCTCCTCCTGCCTTCAATCTTTCCCAGCATCTGAGTTTTTTCTAATGAGTCAGTTCTTCGAATCAGGTGGCCAAAGCATTGGAGTTTCAGCTTCAGCATCAGTCCTTCCAATGAATATTCAGGGTTAATTTACTTTAGGATTGACTGGTTTCATCTCCTTGCTGTCCAAGGGACTCTCAAGAGTCTTCTCCAGCACTACAGTCTAAAGCATCAATTCTTTGATACTCAGCCTTCATTATGGTCCAACTCTCACACCCATATATTGCTACTGGAAAAATCATAGCTTTGACTGTACAGACCTTTGTCTTATGAATGCCCTAGTGCAATTTGATTAAAAAACCCATACCACTACCCCATCTTGGAGACCAACTAGCATCTTTGGCTACTCTAACATAGCAGCTGACTCCTTGTCTGATCTGTTTCCAGAAGTCCCCTGGGAATCATCCTGCCACCTCATGAAGACTAACTCTAGCAATACTCCAGAGAGAGCACTTAGTGGCCACTGGACAGTTAAAAGGCTAAAGAAGGGGCTTGGTTCCCTGTAATCCAGGAAAATAAGCGGCACACATTCCTACATCTGAAGAGGGCTATGGAGAGCTGTTCACCTCTATAACACACCAAACACTCACAATTTTGAGACAGATGAGCCTTTATACAGACTGTCTGTGTTAGGAGTATGGGAGACTGGAACCCAGCAATAGAAAGGAAGAGTTGACATTTTAGCTCTGTTCGTCTCCAGCTGCTGTTGACTTGCTCTGTGAAGTTGGCAATTAACTGAAACTCTCTACTCTTTTCTTTTTCATTTGTGATATGATCTCTTTGAGTCTCTTTATAGTCATTCTTCCATTAATTCAAGAGGCAGGCACCCTTCTGGTGAGGTAGAAGATTCTTTAAAATAAAAACTATATTGAATTTAACCCAGTTTGACTTTTTAGATGAATTTTTAAACCTCCTACCTCATGTATATCTCTAACCAACCTTTGGGATCTGAACTGATTGAATTCAGATGACTCAGTGTGTCCCTTGGATAATGCATACAGCTTGGGGGAACAAGTCTGAGCAAGAAGAGTTTCTCTTTACTCATTATGCCACGTGAGCCATGATACTTCACTACCTTCACACTTACTTGACTTCATAAAAAATATACTGCCTAACCTGTTTAACCAGGCAGGCCTCCAAGAAGTGACCTTTTCTTCCTTTTAAACCATAGATTCTTGACTAAATTTTAAAAGAAGAAAACCAGTTCCTTGCCAAGGGACTTTATGACTATGTTACTAGCCAATAAACCAAGGAACTATGAAAAGTAGTTGTTCCATACCTTTACTAGGAGAGCAGTGGAACGCCCAGCCAACACAGCCATTATGGTACACTCACAATTTTAACTCTAGCGACAGTGGAAAAATTTCTCCTCTGTCACTGAAACATTATTACATTTTATTTAATTTTTCTGTAAGATCCTTGAGAAAAATACCGTCTCAGACTGCCGTATAGCACAGGGAACTCTATTCAAGACTCTAATGACTTATATGGGAATAGAATCTAAAAGAGTGGATATATGTATATATATATATATAACTGACTCACCTCGTTGTATGGCAGAAACTAACACATCATTGTAAATGAAACTAAAGCACATTTAGAAGAAGCATTTTGAATACATAGAACATCTCTTTATAAGGTTGTATGTTTCTCTTTTTGGAAAGTAGCTAGACACAGCATGTTGGGTAGCTCTATTGCGGAAGTGTCGGTATAGGAAAGAAGAAAACTTTAAAGAGGCAATAGAGAAAGAGAAAACCCTTTCCCTAAGAAATCCTAACAGAGGAAAAAGGTCTTCATGTTCATAACATGGTAGTAAGGCCTTGGTCCTCTGTTTTGTCAGATATAAAACAAGTAGCAGCAATTAAATGAAATATATTAAAATTAGGAATAATGGGAGCATATTGACAATAATTTAAGACTTAAACCATGTCTTAGGCCAAGAATGTTTATTTGGATGAGTTATAGTATAAGAAATACTGGGTAAAGAAGATGACAAAAAAAAAAAATGGCATGAACGATAGCATGATACTAATTTTCTTCAACTAATTTCTAGGATGTTCTTGAGTATTGTACACTGACTCAAATTCCCTTAATTTGTGTCTGTTTCAGGTAGTAAACTAGAAATAAATGTCATCTCACTTGTGGGAGAAGAAATGAATAAAATATTGAAATGCCTCTCTTTCTTTCCACCCGCTGAGAAATCTTCTGAGAACATGTAATATTCAACAAAAAGGAGTAAAAAACCAAAACCAAGGCTTGGATCTGAGATCCTATGGGAAAAATATGGTAACATAAGCTTTTTCCTGATATTCTCAATGCAAATATTTAAAATTCTAAGAGACATTAAAATTTTTCTTTTGGATAGTCTATCTAGAAACATAATAAAATTAAACATATAGGTATGCTGTTAAAAACTGTACAAAAATACTGATTATTTAAAAAGTTCTAATAATCTTTGCTGATAACATATTGACGTACTTATTATATATATCAAATGTTATATATAAAGAGCAGGGATTAAATGAAGGAAAGCTAAAGAATGATTAAAAATATGGAAAATTTCCCTTAAAACATGTAATCAAAATCAGGATTTGAAGGGACACAAATTCTAAGAACACAGGAAGAAATAGGTAAATTACATTTCCATGATTTTTACCCTTTTTTCCTTGTTTTTTCAGCACTGGACAGCACAATGACCCTAACCTTGTGCGGGGAAATGGAATGCAATTCTCTCCAAGGCTTGAAAACTTCAGAAAGTGCTCTGAGTCGCACCCACTTCCATTAATGCATATATACCAAGAACAGAAATTAAATTCATTCAGTGGTATCTCATTATGTTGCAATATACACAAAATATATTGCACAATATTCAAAGGTAGTTTATGATGGAAAAAAAAACCCTTTATAGTGGCAATAAATAGATAAGCAGAAGTAATTTGGAAAATGCAGGTCACACTAGCTGCAAAAAAAGTCTTGGCTTTGCTGACTCTACAAAAGTTATCTTACTTTATACCTCTTGAGGAAAATGAAAACTCTGTAATGTTTTTGATGGGGGGGAGTATGAAAGAATTTCCTCTTTAATGAAATAACATGATTTTTTTCTCTCTCCCTCCCTCCCTTCCTTCCTCTGTCTGTCCCTCCCTCCTTCCCTATCTTCCTTCTTTTCTTCCTTTCTCCCAGTCTGCTTCTTTTTGTCATTTATTTTTCAACAACCATTTATCAAGCAACTATACATCTCATGCATCATGTTAGGTTCACTGTGAATGAAGAGGACTGGAGAGCAGGATGTGTGCCAGGGCAGAAGGGAGAGCTGTCTCGAAAGATTGACTAACTTTCTGCTGTTGAGGACACTGAATGTCAGATTAAATTATGATAATAGCTAATATTCATTGAGTGCATGACTCTTCCAAATGTTTTATATATTTTGACAGTTAATTCTTTCAAGTATCTTATGAGGTAAGTACTATTATTACTCGTTTTATAGGTAAGGAAACTGAGGCACAGAGAGTTTAAATAACTTGCCCAGGGTCACACAGAGGTATGTGGCAGAGCTAGAATGTGAATTTTAGGCTGTCTGGTTTTACAGTTTGTGCTTTTAACCATGAGACAACCCTGTGAGTGGATGTCAAATTTATTTTGCAGGCAGTCAGGAGTCATTTTCTTCTTGGGCTTGCAAAGTAAGGATAATAGCAAAAACACCTACCTCAGAGTGTTGTAGTGATTTAATAATAATAAATAAGTAATATTTATTATTAATAATAATATTTCAGAAATAGTTTTCAAAAGTTATAATGTGCCATATAGTATTATTGGTATTCAAACAGTAAATATAAAGCAAGTATTCAAATAAATAAAATCTTGGGTAGTCACTATTTACCAGTGGGCATAACCCTCACTGATATTATCAACCAAGTACTAGATGTGATGAAATGAATGAAAAAAATTCAAGAAGGAAGGGCAAAATGAGTGAGAAAGGATAATGATGGTCATCATAGTGATACTGCTGGAGAAACTATGATCCATGTAACAAGTATTGTTGAGTGCTTACTCTGATAATGGGTGCTCAATCAGATTCCAAAGAAGGTCTCTGCCATCACATGCTTGCAGTGATCATTAAGATTTGTACGACACTTCATGATTTATGAAAGATTCTCAAAACCTTTACTGCATTTGATCCTATCATTCCTTGAAAAATCTGCATGAGAGATAAAATTATTCCCCTTTTCTAGGTCAGGAGTTGAAGCTTAGGGAACTTGAGTGACTTTTCCAATGTCACATGAGGAGAATGTATTAATACAAGAGGCAGGACTTCAACCTAGATCTCCTGCTTTCTAGATCACCATTTTTTATACAAGACCAGGCTGTCTCATATCATCATAATAATAGTTGAGCACTCACTGTATGCCAGGCATTGTTCGAAGGGCTTTACATAAATTAGCTCATTCAACACTCACAACACACCCCTGCAGGGGATGTCCCATATTGCTTCTGGGAAAATACCAGACTCTTTGTTAAGTAATGTATTTTGACACACATTGGTAGACTTCTCTTAGCCTGATATTGCCTCTGCTAGGGCATTCAGTTCTGTGATTAGTGAGTCTGCACCCTTGAGATGAGGGAGCTAGCCTCGAGCAGATAATTCTTTCTGAGCTGGTCTGAGAGTAACAGTGGGAGAAAATGTTTCTTCCTGTTAAGGGAGAAGAAAGACGAGCACCATTGGAATCCTCTTCTGAAAACTTAGCTCTGTGTTTCTCCCACGGCAGTAGTAACCTGTCGAGATTCCTACAGAATGAGTCTAATGACTAAGTCTGCCTCTTTAGTCCGCCTCTTTCACAATCGAGATGTGAGAAAGTTGAGATGACTCCGTCCCCTGATATACTAGCCTGGGTCAAGGCTAGAACATAAATAGCAGAAAATGGAATGAGCGAGTGATAGCACCCAGCTGGAAACCAGAAACCTGGCGCCCTCTGACCTTGCTGTTAGTAAATGTTCTTTTTTAGAAACAGAAAGATTGTTCAAGGGGAACAGCAAGAACTGATCATTGATAACAATTCAACAGTCATAAGGAGAATAAAAGTTAAAAAATAAACTCTAGGGAATGTATATGAGGTCTTCATGGGGGTGAAGGTCACAGACTGTATATAATAGCACTGATTTTCCAAAGGCATTTAATAAGAGAAACTATGGAGATATTTGATCTTTTCTTCACTCTAACTCCCCAACCTTGTAACCCTAGGACTTCAGCTGTGGAACTGCATACCTCAAATCAGGTGGCTCAAACTGGCCTGATGGTTCACTCCTCCTTTTTTTTTTTTTTTTTTTGCCAATAAAGAACTGAGAATTGCATTCTCATACACCGAGCAAAGGGCTTCCCTGGTGGCTCAGATGGTAAAAAATCCACCTACAATGCAAGAGACCTGGGTTCTGTCTCTGGGTGGGGAAGATGCCCTGGAGAAGGGAACACCTATCCACTCTAGTATGCTTGCCTGGGAAATCCCATAGACAGGGGAGCCTGGTGGGCTACAGTCCATGGGGTTGCAGAGTCAGATATGACTGAGTGACTAACACTTTCACATCCAGCAAATGCCATGTTTTGAGTTTGGAATATCAATACATTGTTTTTTTGAACAGAACATTCTATTCCTATTGCTGGAACTTTGTCTGTGAATGCACACGTGTGTTTGTTGGTGGTGAAGAAGGTAAGGGTGGGTTTGAATTAGAGTAGGAAAAAAAGATAGTTCTCCACATAAAAGTAAGTTTTATTTTTTGATCTATCTTTTATTTCTCTAAGCATATAGTTTTTCTTCTCACTAACAATGTTTCTTAGGAATCAAAGTAACAGATGAACCACACTTTTAAAATGTTCAAATTTATTGACACGAGAGAAGGATGGAAAAGAGAAAGCACTTTCCTCACTAAACAGAAAACTTTATAAAGTTTTTGAAAAAGCACTTCCAGCGAATAATCTGTAATGACTGGTTGGGACACTGAGGTGTTTTTTTTTTTTTTTAATAAAGATAGCTAATGCAGACATTTGACAATTAATAAAGAGATAATGCTGGAGCCAAAATGATGTTGGGCACTCAAAGTGGATTTCAGTTTAAAAAATAAAGGAAAAAGAAAAACTCCAGATACTCTGAAAATGTATTTTATGAGAAAGAAGAAACACTGAGACAATTAATCAAGTAAAAGAACTTATAAATGCACTTCAGTTTCCTCTGTAATAAATAACCAGTAATAAACTTTAGGAGAGTATATGCTCCTTGGTTCTGTCTCTTCCACAACAAAGATTTGGAGTGACGGACATTAAAGCCCTCGGCGTGTCACAGCTCTCGGGTCTTGGACAGACTGTGTTATAGCTCTCAGGTCTCGAATGGACCGTATTATAGCTCTTAGACAAATGAGTGTTACAGCTCAGTGTTACAGCTCTATTTTATTTAGATAATAGCAGGAAAATCCATCTTCAGGGCGTGAGGGCATGTCGACCCAAAGACGCGAAGAGAAGAGCGCCCCAGTGCACAGGGCGGGGCAGGGGTGGCGAGAGAGACCTTTGGCTTCTCTTTTTATATGTTTTTCTCTCCCTGGGCCTGTCTTATGTAAATTGCACCAGCCAGGAGTGTTGTTTTACCTGAGGTCTTCACTCTGGTCCTTGGACCTTCCTTTGTTCTATTTTCGTGGGATTTTTTCTTCCTTACCTTTTAGCCACCACCGTTCTGGACTTCTTTTCCCTATTCTAACTACCTAACACTCACTTTGCAGTCATTAGGCTGGGGAGAAGGAAAGGATCTAGGTCCTTGATGACATCATCAACTTGCTGGATTAAACTACTGTGGTGTCTGCTCTTCACCAGACAGCCATATACTTGAACCAATACGCATCTTTGCTGGTTTTCAGGCACTTGATTCTAAAAACATTTTGACACATAAAGTTGAATGGTTCTATGAAGACTTACAAGACCTTTTAGAACTAACACCCAAAAAAAGATGTCCTTTTCATTATAGGGGACTGGAATGCAAAAGTAGGTAGTCAGGAAACACCTGGCATAAGAGGCAAATTTGGCCTTGGAGTACAGAATGAAGCAGGGCAAAGGCTAATAGAGTTTTGTCAAAAGAACGCACTGGTCATAGCAAACACCCTCTTCCAACAACACAAGAGAAGACTCTACCACATGGACATCACCAGATGATCAACACCAAAATCAGATTGATTATATTTGCAGAAAAAGATGGAGAAGCTCTATACAGTCAGCAAAAACAAGACTGGGAGCTGACTGTGGCTCAGATCATAAACTCCTTATTGCCAAATTCAGACTTAAATTGAAGAAAGTAGGGAAAACCACTAGACCATTCAGGTATAACCTAAATCAAATCCCTTATGATCATACAGTGGAAGTGAGGAATAGATTTAAGGGACTAGATCTGATAGCCAGAGTGCCTGCTGAACTATGGATGGAGGTTTGTGACATTGTACAGGAGACAGGGATTAAGACCATCTCCATGGAAAAGAAATGCAAAAAAGCAAAATGGCTGTCTGAGGAGGCTTTACAAATAGCTGTGAAAAGAAGAGAAGTGAAAAGCAAATGAGAAAAGGAAAGATATTCCCATTTGAATGCAGAGTTCCAAAGAATAGCAAGGAGAGATAAAAAAGCCTTCCTTAGCAATCAATGCAGAGAAATAGAGGAAAACAACAGAATGGGAAATACTAGAGATCTCTTCAAGAAAATTAGATACCAAGGGAACATTTCATGCAAAGATGGGCTCAATAAAGGACAGAAATAGTATGGACCGAACAGAAGCAGAAGAAGAAGTGGCAAGAATACACAGAAGAACTGTACAAAAAAGATCTTCACGACCCAGATAATTACAATGGTGTGATCACTCACCTAGAGCCAGACATCCTGGAATGTGAAGTCAAGTGGGCCTTAGAAAGCATCACTATGAACAAAGCTAGTGGAGGTTATGGAATTCCAGTTGAACTATTTCAAATCCTGAAAGATGATGCTGTGAAAGTGCTGCACTCAATATGCCAGCAAATTTGGAAAACTCAACAGTGGCCACAGGACTGGAAAAGGTCAGTTTTCATTCCAATCCCAAAAAAAGGCAATGCCAAAGAATGCTCAAACTACTGCACAATTGCACTCATCTTACACATTAGTAAAGTAATGCTCAAAATTCCCCAAGCCAGGCTTCAGCAGTATGTGACCCGTTAACTTCCAGATGTTCGAGCTGGTTTTAGAAAAGGCAGAAGAACCAGAGATCAAATTGCCAACATCTGCTGGATCATTGAAAAAGCAAGAGAGTTCCCGAAAAACATCTATTTCTGCTTTATTGACTATGCCAAAGCCTTTGACTGTGTGGATCACAATAAACTGTGGAAAATTCTTCAAATAATAGGAATACCAGACCACCTGACTTGCCTCTTGAGAAACCTGTATGCAGGTCAGGAAGCAACAGTTAGAACTGGACATGGAACAACAGACTGGTTCCAAGTAGGAAAAGGAGTACATCAAGGCTGTATATTGTCACCCTGCTTATTTAACTTCTATGCAGAGTACATCATGAGAAACGCTGGGCTGGAAGAAGCACAAGCTGGAATCAAGATTGCTGGGAGAAATATCAGTAACCTCAGATATGCAGACGATACCACCCTTATGGCAGAAAGTGAAGAGGAACTACAAAGCCTCTTAATGAAAGTGAAGGAAGAGAGTGAAAAAGTTGGCTTAAAGCTTAACATTCAGTAAACTAAGATCAAGGCATCTGGTCCCATCACTTCATGGCAGATAGATGGGGAAACAGTGGAAACAGTGTCAGACTTAACTTTTTTGGGCTCCCAAATCACTGCAGATGGTGATTGCAGCCATGAAATTAAAAGACGCTTACTCCTTGGAAGGAAAGTTATGACCAACCTAGGTAGCATATTTAAAAGCAGAGACATTGTCAACAAAGGTCCGTCTAGTCAAGGCTTTGGTTTTTCTAGTAGTCATGTATGGATGTGAGTTGGACAGTGAAGAAAGCTGAGTGCTGAAGAATTGATGCTTTTGAACTGTGGTGTTGGAGAAGACTCTTGAGAGTCCCTTGGACTGCAAGGAGATCCAACCAGTCCATTCTAAAGGAGATCAGTCCTGGGTGTTCATTGGAGGGACTGATGTTGAAGCTGAAACTCCAATACTTTGACCACCTCATGTGAAGGGCTGACTCATTGGAAAAGACCCTGATTCTGGGAGGGATTGGGGGCAGGAGGAGAAGGGGACGACAGAGGATGAGATGGCTGGATGGCATCATTGACTTGATGGACATGGGTTTGGGTAGACTCTGGGAGTTGGTGATGGACAGGGAGGCCTGGCTGCTGCAATCATGGCGTCGCAAAGAGTCAGACATGACCGAGCGGCTGAACTGAACTGAAATACTATAAGTCTTTACTCTCAGTGATGAACACTGGGGATACAGAGAGAAACTTAAAATTCATGCAATGTTTACATTTCTTTCTGTGAAAAACAAATAAGTACAAATGAAAATTTTATTTTAATTTAAAATTTAAATCTTTGCCCATTTAAGATTTTACTCATGAGAGGAAGGGTCAATATCTAAAGTCCCTTTGTGTTCCTAGTGCTTAAAATGGAAATTGAATAAATGAATTATCCCATATAAATAGTGTCTCTATCACATGCATTTTAACTAATACCATGAACTTATGTTCATGTCTGACTCTGTGACACTATGGACTGCAGTCTGCTAGGCTCCCCTGTCTATGGGATTCTCCAGGCAAGAATAATGGAGGGGATTGCCATGCCCTCCTCCAGGGGATCTTCCCGACTCCACCCGTGCCCCTTACGTCACCTGCATATAGCCTATATGAGCTCAGTGGTTTGCAGTCTCTTTAGAATTGTGACATTTGATTGCTTGATTTTGAATACATGGAACTCTCAGTGAGCTCACAGCCTAGTGGGGGAAGACAGATATAAATAACCATTTATGATATAAAGTAATAGACTTAGGAATAAAATGCTCCCAAGGCCTGGAGGAAAAGAGCACCTGGAATTGACTGCAGTGTGGCCTTATCGAGAAAATATTTCCAGATAATAACATTCTTAAGAGTTGTGTAATAGTTTGCCTGGCAAGCATGAGGACTGGGGTGGTGAAGAGGCTGCATTCTAGGCCAAAAGAATAGCATGTGCAAAAAGAGTTATGTGGAAAATAAATCGTGGTGTGTTTAAGAAAATCTAAATACTGGAACATTTCTGCAGAGGAATAGAAAGGAATCAATATTTGCTAAGCAACTAAGTTGTGCTAGGGCCTGAGCTAGGTTAATATATATGATCTTATTTAATTCTCACGACAAACATTTCATAGATTAGGAACAGAAGGCTCAAGTAGCCTTGGTGATTTGGTTATTTCTACACATTTGGTAAACAGTGAAGCTAGGATTTGAATATGGATTAGTCTGGGGTTGATAGTCAGGTCCTTCTCACAAAAATGTGATGCCTATCTGAATCTTAGGGCACACAGAGGCCACAGCAGGAGATAAAGCTTAAAATTTAGGGATGTCAGATATGAGGAGACCTGTGTTCCTTACTAAGAAATTTGGATCTTATAGAGTATGTGTGTACTGAGTTGCTCAGTCATGTCTTGACTCTTCACAACCTCATGGTCTGTAGCCTGACAGGTACCTCTGCCCATGGGATTTTTCAGGTAAGAATACTGGAGTAGGTTACCATTCCCTTCTTGAGGGCATCTTCCAACCCAGGGATTGAACTCAGGTCTCCTGCATTTCAGGCAGATTCTTTACCATCTGAGCCAACAGGGAAGCCCCATACTTAAAGAGTATGGAGATATCCAATAGGGAGTTGGAAGTACAAGGCTTGAGATTATTTAGATGGTGACAAAAATTTTGTCGGTTATCATCCTTTTGGTTGTATTCATCACATATGCAGTTAAAATCATTCAGTGATAATTTTAGGGTTTAAAGGGAGAAGGCCCAAACGAAGCTTTGGGATATAAAGTTTAGGAGAATTTATGAAGAAAACAGCCAAAGAAGGAAACTAAAGAATGTCCCAAGAATTAGGAAAGAAACCAAGAAAGGGTGGTGAGGTGGAAGTCAAGAGAGTTCAGAATTTCAACACAGCCATGGTGAAAGTGTTAGTCACTTGGCTGTGTCTGACTCTTTGCAAGCCTATGAACTGTAGCCCACCAGGCTCCTCTGTCCATGGAATTCTCCAGGCAGGAATACTGGAGTGGGTTACCATTCTCTTCTCCAGGGGTGCTTTCCAACCCAGGAATCGAACTTGGGTCTCTCACATTGCAGGCAGATTCTTTACTGTCTGAGCCACCAGGGAAGGCCCTGGTACCCGTGATAGTTAAGGGTATCGAATGTTTCAGGAGAAAGTAACAGTTAATCAAGCTTCAATAATGTAGGTTACCCCATCCCTATTACTGCTGTAGTCCAGTAAGTGATGAGTGGCAGGGGTTGGGTATGATTGAAAAGCAGCTTCTCGGGAATTTACTGCTGGTCCTTCTGCTGCAGGGGTCATGGGTTCAGTCCTGGGTCAGAGAACTAAGATCCTGCAAGCCATACAGCATGGTGAAAAATAAAAAAAAAGTCTCACTCAACTTTATAAAAACATTCTTACAAGAGTGGTCCCCTAATGGGAACAATATATTTTGGGAGACAATGATACTGAAATATGAGTTGGAAAAAACCTCAGAAGTTGCTTAGTCTCTGTCTTACATAATGGATGAACTTGGTTGTATCCTCATGCCAACACTTGCCCAAATATACAAGAGGCTTACTTCTGATATCACTGAGGTTAGAGGTCTATGAAACACCTGACTTTTCTTGTTTATGTCAATCATTTCCTCTCTATAATGTATCACTAAAAACAAGGATAATTCCCATATTTGTACTATCTTTATGACATCTCACAAGCTTCAAAGCACTCTCACACATATTTATAATTTAGTTGCCTCCATAACCTGTGAAATAGGCAAAGAAATAAGTGTTCCATTTTGTAGATAAGCAAACAGAGGCTTAGTGTGGTTAATAGAAATTAACCCAAGATTCCTTAGAGATGGATTCATAAGGTGAGAAGAAAAAAATCAGCTCTGATTCCTAGTCTTCTCTCCGTCACAGTACCATTAACAGGTGATTATATATATATTGGGTTCTAGTGTCTCCCTCTTTTTCATTTTTTTGGATAAAACTTGTTTCTTCAACTCTGCAGTAATCCTCAAAGAATGCATTCTAGATTTACATTTCTCTGACTGACTTTTTTAGTAGAGATGGCCCACGGGGCTGAATCTTTCAGTGGAGATGACCCATGAGCAATGGTTTGTCTCAGGTCAGTTACCTGGCATTTGGACCATATGCCCAGACCTGCAGTGAAGATTAAGGCACAAATGCTTCCTATTTAAATGAGTGACCTCTCCTTTATAGCTGGATAAAGTGGTGCCACAGTTCTATAATCATAGCATTTAGACAAGGGATTAGAGAGTCATCTGGGTAATTGAACCACTATAGAAAGTCAATCTGGTTATATCAGGCCAGTTGAGTAGGTTTTCCTTTTGCTTGAATTCTCCATACAGTTCTCTGTCCTGGTTAATTGATGAGAAAGCTGCTGAGCTGGCTCTTTACTGCCCCTGTTCTTTTTTCTTTAGAGGCGCTGTTTAGAGTAAAAAGGAATATGTCTGTGACAAATTGATGATTTATCAATCTTATACCTAAGGGCTTCCCAGGTAGCTCAGTGGTAAAGAATCTCCCTGCTAATGCAAGGAGATGTGGGTTTGATCCCTGGGTTGGGAAGATCCCTTAGAGGTGGAAATGGCAACCTACTCTAGTATTCTTGCCTGGAAAATCCCATGAACAGAGAAGCCTAGAGAGCTATAGTCCATGGGGTCACATAGAGTTGGACACGATTGAGTGACTGAGCATGCACACACGTATCTTATACTTAAAGATATTTGACCTTTCTGCCAAAGAGATGCCATCATGTCCTTATCTAACTGTTCCAACACATATGCTCACACACACACACATTCACACACACACAGATTGAATGAGATTCCCATATATACTATGGATAAAAGGAAGAAATCACTAAGATCACTTCTAATTCTAACTGACTGTCTTGCTCTTTTATGGATATGCATGACAAAAGTCACAGGTTTTAGAAAGGAACAAACTGCTTTCCTTCCATTCTATTTTATCTTGGATTAACTCATTGTACTTTCCTTGACTCCCCTCTTTCCTCTCTTTATAAACTCAGCACCAACAAATGTGATCTGCATACAATCCCATTGAAGTTAACCTCTTTTAGTGCCCACCCAACAATTTGGTTTCTCTGAGAGGGCAATCTGAATGAGGAAATATCTACAAGGCCATTTGGCAAGACATGAGATTTTCCATTCTTTTTGAAAATGAATGAAAAGGCAATTATTGCTTCATGCTGTTCCACAAAGAACTGCTATCCACTTCCTGAACAGAAGCCTTGGCTGCTGCCTTTTATCCTCAGCCACTCCCTGGCTTCTTGGCTTGATGTTATCTGACCAACATTGAGACAAACATATCTTTGGGTCTGAGGAAGTGAGTGCATTTTTCCATTGGCAACAGTCATTGTACAAGCAGAGAACACTTGTTGAGTGTGTACTATGTACCAGGAATGAAAGGAAATGCAGGTAGATGAGACAATCATGCTCTTTGCATAGAGCTCTCTGTCTAGTAGGTAAGACTACCATGAGAGTAGATTTGGTCATTTCCATTTGTGAGACTCTCAAACTCAAAGAAACTCATGTTACATATAGAGATAGAGAAGAATATGTAATCAGCTTTGGCAAAGAATCTGCCTGCAATACAGGAGACCCAGGTTCAATCTGGGAAGACCCCCTGGAGAAAAGAAGGGCAACCTACTCCACTATTCTTGTCCAGGAAATCCAATGGACAGAGGAGCCTAGTGGGCTACAGTCCATGAGGTCACAAAGAGTGGGACACGGCTGAGTGACTAACAACACAAACAACACAGTGTGAACAGGGAAGACTTTCTAGAAGACTTAAGCTCTGAGCTACATTTTGAAAAAGCCAGAGATCTCCAGAAAAACATCTACTTCTGCTTTATTGACTATGCCAAAGCCTTTGACTGTGTGGATCACAATAAACTGTGGAAAATTCTTCAAGTAATGGGAATACCAGACCACCTGACCTGCCTCCTGAGAAATCTGTATGCAGGTCAGGAAGCAACAGTTAGAACTGGACATGGAACAACAAACAGACTGGTTCCAAATAGGAAAAGGAGTATGTCAAGGCTGTATATTGTCACCATGCTTATTTAGCTTATATGTAGAGTACTCATGCAAAATGCTGGGCTGGATGAAGCACAAGCTGGAACCAAGATTGCCAGGAGAAATAGCAATAACCTCAGATATGCAGATGACACCACCCTTATGGCAGAAAGTGAAGAGGAACTAAAAAGCCTCTTGATGAAAGTGAAAGAGGAGAGTGAAAAGTTGGCTTAAAACTCAGCATTCAGAAAACTAAGATCATGGCATCTGGTCCCATCACTTCATAGCAAATAGATGGGGAAACAGTGGAAACAATGTCAGACTTTACTTTTTTGGAGCTCCAAAATCACTGCAGATGGTGACTGCAGCCATGAAATTAAAAGATGCTTGCTCCTTGGAAGAAAAGCTATGACCAACCTAGACAACATATTAAAAAAGCAGAGACATTACTTTGCCAACAAAGGTCCATCTAGTCAAAGCTATGGTTTTTCCAGTAGTCATGTATGGGTGTGAGAGTTGGACTGTGAAGAAAGCTGAGCGTCGAAGAATTGATGCGTTTGAACTGTGGTGTTGGAGAAGACTCTTGAGAGTCCCTTGGACTGCAAGGAGATCTAACCAGTCCATCCTAAAGGAAATCAGTCCTGAATATTCATTGGAAGGACTGATGCTGAAGCTTAAACTCCAATACTTTGGCCACCTAATGGGAAGAACCAACTCACTGGAAAAGACTCTGATGCTGGGAAAGATTGAAGGTGGGAAGAGAAGGGGACAGCAGAGGATGAGATGGTTGGATGGCATCACCGACTTGATGGACATGAGTTTGAGTAAGCTGTGGGAGTTGATGATGGACAGGGAAGACCGGCATGCTGCAGTACATGGAGTTGCAAAGAGTTGGACACGACTGAGCAACTGAACTGTTTTCAAAGATAGTATAGATTGTCAGATGGATAACAGGGAAAGTGGAGGTGGGGTTGTAGGGAAGGGCATGAAAGGAAATGAGATTTGTAATAAAGAGAAGGGTCAGTGCATTATATCTCTGGGAACATGACCATATTTGCAGTTAAAGACATCATTTTGACTCTACCTGGATGATGGATTTGAATGTAAGTGCTGGAAACAATTATGTATTTATTTAAATTTGGGGTTGCCAAACTACCTTCAGGCCAATTCAGGCCCAGCAAGGATCTGTTTTTGCAAATAAAGTTTTATTGAAACACAGATGCACCCATTTGCTTATGTATTGTCTATAGCTGCTTTCAGGAAATGGCAACCCACTCCAGAATTTTCCTTGGAAAATTCCATGGACAAAAGAGCCTGGCGGGCTGTAGTCCATGAGGTTGCAAAAGAGTCAGACAGGACTTCACAACTAAACAGCAACGTAGCTGCTTTCATACAAGGGCAGAGTTGAATACTTGCTATACAGATTGTGTGGAGCACAGAGAACTATCTGCTCTCTAGCTCTTGACAGTAAAAGTTCCAGAGTTAAGGTAATAAAGGTTAATGACTTGAACTAAAAAGCTGGAGTGGTGGGAATAGAAAGGAGTAGGTGGTACAAGAGCTGTTTAGGAGGAAGCAAGGATAGGATTCCGTGAGTGATTGGACTGGAGGGAAGGGCAAAGACATGAGAAACACCGGAGTCTGGGAAGATTCTGGGTTGCCATTTAACACAGTTTTAGCATGTGTCTTATGTAAAGATGCAAAAGAAGCTCGTTTTCCTCAAGGAGCTGCAAATCTAGTAGATGAGATTATATGTGTACACAAAAATCTTTAAAATGAAAATGAAAGAAATGAGGTCATGGAATTTCAGAAGAGAGAGATGCTGTTTAGATGAAAATCTACTGAAGGCTTAAAAGAAAAGCAATGGTTTGAGTTTTGAAAATGAGGGAAGATTTGGGCACAGGGATGAATAGGAGCAAGGGCCTCCTGGAGAAAGAGGATGCAGGAGCACACATAAAGATGTGGGCACCAGGGGAGGAAAAGACGGCAAAGCCAATTTGAGGAGTATGGACTTTATTGGATAAGCAATGAAAATCTGAAGGTTTTAAGCAGGAGAATAACATCAGAGCTGCACTTTGCTTATTATGGCAATTAGATTAGAGTTATTGAATAGAAAAAGGAAAAGAAACTAATATTTATCTTTCACAGCTTAACTATAATGATCTCTTGGTAAATATTTGTTCTTAACTTCATGCTCCCATCATACTCCAGGACTTCTAGAATTAGAGCATTTATTATGCTGTGCTGTAATTGTTTACTTGTCTATAGAATGTGAGAGGCCAGGGACTATGACATTCTTAGAGAAAGTACCTGTGGTGGTTAAGACTTGTCTGGGCTTGACTTTGACTTATCCTTACCCTCTCCATACCTTGATATAAGGACATAATAATAATTATAACTCATCTGAACATAACAATTGTAACTTCTTCTACAATGAATAATAATTGTAATGACTTGTTATGATTATTAAATGAGTTAATATGTGAAAAGCACTAATAACAGTAGCTGGCAAGTAGGGAGAGCCAAGGGCCAATAGATGCTATTGATTGTTAGTCCTAGTGCGCAGCTCAGTGTTTGGAAACTAATAAGGATTTTTGTTCAATGAGTGAATGTAAGTGCCTACAATAAGCCAGATGCTTTGTGTTGGGTATTTGGGTTTATCCTCACCACACCCCTATGAGGAAGATATTATTTCTAATTTTAAGGAAGATGAAAGAGCTCTGATGGTAAATACAGAGCCATGATGCAGACAGACATACAAAACCCAATTTAATATGGAGCTGGCAGGAAAGGGAGAATTTAAAGAGAGGAGGGTAATGGATGGACTCAAGTCCGGAGGAGGTGGGAGATGGGCTGGGTCAAATGTACAGATGAAGGTCCTCAAGTGCTTTCCTGGGACAACACAGAGGAGATACTCTGGAGGATAAGGAGAGGGAAGTGAAACCATTAGCTGAGGGGAGGTGGGCAGGGATGGGCAGGCTGCTAAAGGGGGAATCGAAGAATATTGTATATTCTTGAGCTTAGGTGACTAGAGAAGTGATGCTGCCGTTTGTAGAGATATTAATATGCAGATTTGTTTTAGGGGGTATGAACTTGAGGGTTCAGTTTAGGCATAAAGAGCTTGATGCTCCCACAGCACTGAGCAGTGAGTTGAAAATATGGCTCCAGAGCTGGAGTGAGAGGTGGAAACTGGAGCAAAACCTAGGGATGTCGTTTGACTGGAGGTGAGGGCTAAGTCATAAGCATGGCATCTATGAGTAAAGCACAGGGTCAGTCAGTCCCACAGACTGATTCTTGACTCAGCCTGGACAAGGGCTGGCCAACCAGGATCCCATGCCCATCCCTGGTATGTATTCAAGTTGATTTGTGATAGTGGGTGTCCTCATTGGCCAATAAGGACACAGAAAGGAACCAATGTGCAGAGTCCTGTCTCAGGTTCTTCCTGCAGGAATGAGAAGTCATGGATGGAGACAGGTAAACTCTAATGAGGGGGAAGAAGAGACAGGAGGGGTGAAAGTGGGCCTGAAAGTGTCAAGCCTTTGATACTGGCAACAGAGTCCCAATTCTCCTGATGTTACCAGGCACAGAGCTTTAGAAATGAATTGAATCTGCTTAAAACGAACCCCCCCCTCCCAGAATCCAATGCAAATGAACTTATTTGGTCAAAGAGGGTTATAAACACATCATAAAATCTGACCTTTCCAAGAGGGGATTATCTATAAATAACTGTGGTGCTAGGCATAAGCCTGGTGGAGGGGCTGAGAGGAGGGTAATTTCCTCTACTCCCTGGGCATCTCGCTGAGATGCAAATGGCTGAAGGGCTTTGCAGAGGCTCAAGCGTAAGCCCCCGTGGTCCTACACCCAG
This sequence comes from Bos indicus, assembly GCF_029378745.1. Classification (NCBI taxonomy): domain Eukaryota; kingdom Metazoa; phylum Chordata; class Mammalia; order Artiodactyla; family Bovidae; genus Bos; species Bos indicus. The sequence goes on from NC_091764.1 coordinate 19,959,538, forward strand.
TTCCCTCTGGCAGGGCTGCTGCCACTTTGACAGGGCTCCCTCCGCTTTGCTGAGCAATGGAATGTGGCTACCGGGAAAAGAATATTAAGATTTATGTTGCTAAATATGTCACTGGTGAAGCTCCTTGTAAAATATTAATTGTGGCAATGTTGGAAATGCATAAAAGAACTGACAGTCGTGCTTGTTCAGACCACAGAAGGTTTAATTTCAAAAATGTGGTTTTGAATTTTTTTAAATTTCTGCCTGTAAGCAATGGATTCATCAAAATCTTTTCTTCTGAATAAAAGAAGAGCCTGTAATGGTACCCATTCAGTGTCATTAATGTGGAGGAGGTGAGTGATATGAGAAGGGTCTGTATTATTTATGATGGGCCCATTTGTGAGCCAAATGATTTCACTAAGGCCCTTGTGCTGATAGTGGGGGTGTAAAAAGAGAGGAGGAAATGGAAATCCACTGGAGTGGTTGCTACAGATCCAGTCTCTTCAATTTCCGAGACAAGAAAGCATCTACTCTGGTCTTTTTAGGGGGCGTTAGTGGTAAAGAACCTGCCTGCCAATGCAGAAGACACAGGAGACATGGGTTTGACCCCTGGGTCAGGAAGATCCCCTGGAGGAGGGCATGGTAACCCACTCCAGTATTCATGCCTGGAGAATCCCATGGACAGAGGAGCCTGGTGATCTATAGTCCAAAGGGTCACAGAGAGTCGGACATGACTGAAATGACTTAACTGCGTGCATGAGTGATCACCCATGTAATTACTCAGTAGCCAATGTCGATTAAACGTTTTGTTGTTTGCTAGACCTGTAGTTCATTTCCTCTTTGTAATTTCCATCTAGTGATCCTAAATATAGACTCTAGAAAAATGGCACTGCAGGGCATCAGTGGAGATGCAGAAATGGAGAACAGATTTGTGAAAACACTGTGGGAGGCAGAGGATGGGACGAATGGAGAGAGTAGCAAGGAAATATATACGTTATCATATGTAAAATAGATAGCCAGTGGGAATTTGCTGTGTGACACAGGGAGCTCAACCCAGTGCTCTGTGACAACCTAGAGGGGTGGGATGGGGTGAGAAATGGGAAAGAGGTTCAAGACGGAAGGGACATAAGTATACCTGTGACTGATTCATGTTGATGTATGGCAGCACCCAGCACAATATTGTAAAGCAATTATCTTCTAATAAAAAATTTTAAAAAAATTGCAATCATGGGATCTTATAACTGAGAGTTTTGTAAACCTGATGGCATGAGAGAGATTGTAATTTCATTGAGAGTAGGGACCATGTCTCATACTTTAAAAAAAGTTGTTTTTTTTTTTAAACTCCATTACTCATAGTACCTGGAAAAGGGTTGTTGCCTTTAATAAAGATGTAACAAATGTGGTTTAGAACACTCATTCCACAGGAGGAATATCACACTCAACTGGATAAAAATTAGTTTTTGTGGGTATGGGTGAAATGTCTTAGATATTGCAATCTAAACTTGCCAAGGCTCAGACCAATGTGACATATTAGTACTTATTTCATAGGTGTGGGGGAAGCCATTAGGGGAAAACATGTCTAGAAAGGCTCACTGGGGAAGGGAAGTTTTCATTATTATTTTTAAAAAGTTGAGAAGCTCTGGTGGCTGGAGAGGAAGGAGCTGTGTTCTTTGGAGTCAGAAGCTTTTTGGAGTCTTCACCCACTAGCTACCAGCATAGCTCCTCATGTCCCAAAGTGTCAAGTCTTAATCTGTGAAATGGCAATCACGGTACAAGGAGGTGGGCAACCCGCTCAGTTTGTTGAAGGAATGAATGATTCTCCCTCAAAGGTTGTTTGATGATTAATTCATTGAGATGATGACTGCGAAGCTCTTAGCACTGGGCACATTTTTGGTGCGTAATCACTGACGGTTGGCTTTGTTCACCCCCTCCTCCCTGACTGCCCTGCACATACCGATTTCACAGGTGCAGACGTAAGACCTAGACAGGGCAGATAAATCACTTTGCTGATGTCATACAGCAAGTCTGTAATCCTACTAAGAATTGAAATTGGCTCTCTTAGCACCAATGGAGCCTTATTTGATTAATTATTATTATAATTGGGGCTTCCCTGGTGGTTCAGTGGTAAAGAATCTGCCTGCAATGCAGGAGCTGCAGGAGATGCTGTTGGTTCAATCCCTGGGTAGGGAAGATTCTCTTGGGAGGAGGGCACAGCAACCCACTCCAGTATTCTTGCCCGGAAATCCCATAGACAGAGAAGCCTGGCAGGGTACAGTCCATGGGGTCACAGAGAGTCTGACATGACTGAAGTGATTTAGCAGGCAAGCAAGCATTATTATAATTATTTTCCTGAAACATTCATCGAGTTCTCTATATTCTTGGAAAGGTAGTTCTTGCCCCACTGAAGTATAATCAAACCTGATCTAAATTGATTTCAATCGGGCACCATCTGGATGCACTAAGCACAAATTTACACGCCTGGAGCCATAGCATAAGTGCTTTGCCCTGCCAATAAATGGGTCCTGAAAGGGCTTTGGGGAAGCATTGTGTGAGGCAACGTGACACACGGCACTCCCTCCAGTGTAACATGCAGATACTTTGAGAGGAGAGCTGCTGGTCATAGCACAAGGGTTCAGGAAAGCTAGGCATTCAGATGGCAAGTGGCTGCATATATGAAGATGCACCATCCATACTCCAAGTGTCCAATTTATAAACCCTGCTCCATATAACAACAAATTATTCCAAGCATTAAAAACTCACAGCATTAGGGAAGGTGGAATCTCCTCTAAGAATTTTTGAGCCATCAACTTCAGCAGCAATTCAAGCAGTAAGATGAGTGTTCCTCTACCCTCCTGAAGGTCCTGCTGCTGCTGCTGCTAAGTCGCTTCAGTCGTGTCCAACTCTGTGTGACCCCATAGACAGCAGCCCACCAGGCTCCCCAGTCCCTGGGATTCTCCAGGCAAGAACATTGGAGTGAGTTGTCATTTACTTCTCCAATGCATGAAAGTGAAAAGTGAAAATGAAGTCGCTCAGTCGTGTCCGACTCTTAGCAACCCCATGGACTGCAGCCCACCAGGCTCCTCCATCCATGGGATTTCCCAGGCAAGAGTACTGGAGTGGGTTGCCATTGCCTTCTCCGTGAAGGTCCTGCTTCCTTCTTATTCCATTTTAGTGTTTGGTAGCACTTTATGCGTTTACAGTTTTTAGCAGAGCAATCTGGAGGGGAAGAGTCTTTCTGTATCTTAGGCCCTTCACATACTCACCCTGTGTTTTCTTACACTGAATACAGAAGATCGTCAAAAATGCATGTTGAACCAATTAGCATATTTACAGTTAAGAGGGAAAGAGGCAGGTCTAACACTGATCACCTTTTATGGTCTAGGCAGTGTATGCTGCACATTACAGGTGTTATTTCATTTAACCTTTACAATTAAACTCATCAGTAATTTGCCCAATGTCACAAAATTATTAAGTGGCTGAGACTGGAGTCAATGAAGGTTATTTCAGACTCCAAGGACTACCCTCATTAAGAAAAAAGAAATCTTTCAGCAGCCATGAGAACGCCCTGCAAAGACCTTCCACTACAGAGAGTGTAATAGGCCAATGGCCCAGCATCAGGGACCAAAGACCCAGCTGCCGTTGTCAGTTGTACTCTGACAGCTATCTCCACTTTTCCAGAGGCCGTGTTTCCCATTGGCGACTCTCCAGCCAGTAGCTGTGGGCAGCATGGATGATAACACAGGCAGATTTGGCTTAAGGACAAAAATTCCTTAGACTGCATGGTTGCACCCAGCCCTCCATCTAGTCCATCTCTCTTTCACTGGGGTCAGACTTGCATCGTGGTCTGATGTTTCTTCCTGTTTCTTCCTATTTCTTCCTACTTCCTCCCGGTTTTCTCTTTATAGACCTTGGCCCTAATAAAGAGCTTGCATGTTTATTACCTTCTTGATGACTGTTTTTTAGAGGATCTGATTAACATTGTTTTAAATACTTTCTCCATTCCAAGGTATGGAGAATCATACCTTAAGTTAGTTTTCATCGAACGTTTCCCCAATACACTCCTAATTTAGAAGAGAATTGATGTGTGATCTTCATCTCTGGTGGTTTGGGGCCTGCCACAAGTCAGAGGTTTATGGGGAGCTTATGCTTCATTCTGCAATTACTTGTCCAGCATTTGTCTTCACTATAAGATAACAAGCCCTGGGAATCCGGGTCTGCAGCTATCTTGTCCACTGCTATACCTATTGTCTAGCATAGTGACTGGTTCATAGTAGGTGCTCAATAAATAAGGCCTGAATAAACTGGGGAGAAAATCCTATTTATTTTTATACTGCATTATATAACTATATTTGTTTGACTTTTTAAAAAGGAAAACCTCTTATCCTTAGCCACACTGAGATTTAAATACCATTTAAAATGTAATATTTAGCCTTTACTCTTTAGCACATTGGCACATACCCTGGGGGTTAAAAATATCCCTGTTTGAAAGTTATGTGAGAACTAATTTTCCCAAAGACCAACACTAGGAAGAGAACCGAGACCTTTCAATTACTAGTTCAAGGTGATTTCCTTTCTAGGCACAATGATCTTTTGTATTTATACCTTGCTATTACATTCCATTTTGAGATTTTTTTTTTTCCTCCCACTTTGTCACTGGAGGCATTCCTATTGTAATTAACCCAATTTGTTATTTTTCTCTGTATACATTCTGTTCCCTGCTATCTTTATTTAAGCTATGCCTATTCTGATTCTTACTTTTTAGTTTTTAGAGTATTTGGAAATTTAGGGAAGGAGGATTACGGCAGTCCTGGACATCCTCAGGCATTTTCTCTTCTCTCTGAATCACTGTCTTTGCTGAGGATGGAGTTTTATTCTCATTAAGCTGTGGAGAAATGCCTCTTTGTGGTGCAAATGGGTCATGCTGAACAGTGGTGTTTAATTACCCTCCCACCTCCATGCAGACCCTAACACATAGACATGCTCAAAATGTTTTCACCCTCTCTTAGCTGAAGTGAGTTGGAGAGTGCCAACTCTATCCTTCTAGTTCTGGCTAAAACTGTCCTCAGAGACACACTTGCCTCCCTTCCTCACATAACCCTTATCCAATCTATCAAGAACTCCTGTTGGTTCTATCTTGAAAATTTATCCAGAAACCATTCAATTCTCACCACCTTCACTCTGCCTTCCTGGAATAAGAGTCACCTCACCTCTACCTCAAGTTGTGCTGGAGAAGACTCTTGAGAGTCCCTTGGACAGCAAGGAGATCAAACCAGTCAATCCCAAAGGAAATCAATCCTGAATATTCATTGGAAGGACTGATGCTGAAGCTGAAGTTCCAGTCCTTTGGCCATCTGATGCAAAAAGCTAACTCACTGGTAAAAAACCCTGATGCTGGGAAAGACTGAAGGCAAAAGGAGAAGAGGGCGGCAGAGGATGAGATGGTTAATGAGATGGCATTATTGACTCAAAAGACATGAATCTGAGCAAACTCTGGGAGTCAGTGAAGGATGAGGAAGCCTGGTGTGCTGCAGTCCATGGGGTCGATGAGCAACTGAACACCTTCGATTATTGCAGCAGCCTCCCAGCTGGTCTCCCTACCTTCACCCATGCCCCCCTACAGTCTGTTCTCAATACTTTCAGAATGGAAGGGAATGGTACTACTCTGTTCCAAACCTCCACTGGCTTCCTGCAAAAGTCTGAGTCCTTAGAGAAACGTCCAAGGTGCTACCCAGCTTGGATCTCACTTCACTCTGCTCCAGCCACACTGGCTTCTTTTCTGTTTTGAAAAAATGGCAGCCGGGTCTAAATCGCAGGGACTTTTTCACATACTGTTCTTTTTGCCTGAAAGTCTCCTTCCCTAGATATTTGAATGGCACATTCCCTTACTTCCTTCAGAGCTCTGCTCAGATGTCATTATCTCAGAGAGGGTTTCTTTGGTCACACTGCTTAAACTAGTAACTTCTCCCATTCTTGATACCTTCCCTTTGTTTGTTTTCATAAGCATAAGTCTTACAATCCATGGAAAAATCACATATTTTACCTGTTTATGCATTTATTTTAAAATTACTCTCATCTCACTATAATAAAAGATTCATGAGGGCAGGAAGTTTTTGTTTGATCATCGCTTTATCTGTACCACCTGGCATGCAGTAGGCAGGCATTCAATAAATATTTGTTCAATGAAGAAATGAATGTTCTGCCTCCTCATTTACCCTTGCAATTCCCACTCGAATATGAAACTGTTATCTGCTCTGTGAAGCCTTCCCAGCAATCATGACCAACTGCTTGTCCCCTTCTTATAAATGGAGTGCTTCCCTGGTGGCTCAGATGGTAAAAATTTGCCTGCAATGAAGTTGCCCTGGGTTTGATCCCTGGGTCTGGAAGATCCCCTGGAGAAGGGAATGGCAACCCACTTCAGTATTCTTGCCTGGAGAATCCCATGGACAGAGGAACCTGGCAGGCTACAGACCATGGGGTCACAGAGAGTTAGACATGACTGAGTGCCTAAGCATTTGGATACATGTATTATAGCATCGATCTATGCTGTGAATGCCACGGCACTTTTTTTTTTTGTTGTTGTTCTAAAACTATAAGCAACTCAAGGGAGGCAGTGGTAATTTATTAATCTCTGTACCCCTAGCATTTAGAACAATACCTGGCATGTAATATTCATTCAGGAAATACTTGTTGGCTGAATAAATTAATGAATAACTGGCCCAAGAGAAACACAGCTATCAGTAAACATGCTTGCTATTTCAAGTACACAATTACTATCATTGTTAGTGATAACAGAGATGCTGATACTAGAGTCATCTTTGAGACTGAAATGGGGCATCTCCAAAATTTTCTTTCAAGACATTTTCTTGAAAGAAAATTTCCTTGATTGGGTTTTAGTTTCTTAGCTTCCATCTCCTTATGGCAGAGGATAAGGACAGGGGTCCCCACGGGCCACGGACTGGTACCAGGCCACAGAATGTTAGGAATGGGGGTGCACAGCAGCAGGAGAGCCACAGGCAAGCAAGTGAAGGTTTATCTGTATTTACAGCCACTCGTCATCATTCACACTACTGCCTGAGCTCCACCTCCTGTCAGATCAGCGGCAACACGATAAATGTTATGCACTTGAATCATTCTGAAACCACCCCCACCCCGCAAGGTCCATGGAAAAACTGTCTTACATGAAACTGGTCCCTAGTGCCAAAAAAGTCGGGGACCACTCGATTAGAGGGCTGAAAATCAGTTCCACCAGCTAAGACAGTTTCCCAGGAAACTGGAGAACATGCCTTGTGAGGCAAGACTAGAAGCCTTGATAAAATAGTCAAGATAAATTGGCATCATCAAGATTGAGCAAGCATAAAGGCATTAACTATATTCCTAAGATTACTCGGATCTGACAAGAAAGGCAATTAGGTTAGTATGATTAGATTATTCTAGTAAGATTTCTCTCTTTTTTTGGTGTGTATTATATTAAAGAGAGGTATTTCTCTAAAGAAACAAAGCTTTGGAGAAGTTTTTAGGGTATTTTTCTAAAACAAATCTATAGGCCAACATATGCAGTGACATATATATGTAATGAATGTTCAAAGTTGCTATTGCATAATAAAGACCAGAGAGATGAAGCATCGTGTTACGAAATGTTATCATACTACCAAGAACCTCAGAAGATCTGGCAGAATTGCTAGTGTCTCTGTGGCAATGGAAATGTCATATGTTTATCCGACAAAGGCTGGCAAAAGGCTGGTGCAGTATTTCAGCAGAAGTGAGTTTTTAAAGGGAGGGTGAAAAATGCCATTTTGATTTTTGTGTTTCAACAGGATCATATATTTATTTGGTTTTTGCAACTCTAGTAGTTGTTAAGTTTCCCCCCAGAGAAACCGACATCTTTTCCTTTGCAGAATGCAATTCCCGAGATGGGGCGAAGAAACATGGGAGTCCAGTCAGGAAAGGAATTCTGTATTTTAATGGTGTTCTACTTTTCCATTTTCTCTCTATTAAAAATTCAGCTTCTGTTGAGTACAGAAAGTAAAAACATGCCACCTCACCGATGTATGTAATGAAGTGGTCCTGAAAACAAAAGGATACATTGTGATCTGAAAATATTCCACCAAGTTATGAAAGCAAATGATTCCTTGCCAAGGGAATCAGCTATAAATTCACGAAAAAAAAAACCACTTTGCAGAGTTCAGTGGAGGTATTAAATCTGTATTTTGCAATAGCACAATGTGTGGCGTGTGCCTGTGCGTGTATGTATATGCATTTATATATCTATATCTAGACTATATAGAGTTCTTTGCTTCTCATATTAAAAAAAAAGAAAGAAAGCAATACAGTGACAGTAAAAATGCCACCACAGATGGTGTGTCCATCCATGTGGACAAGTGTCACTGAGAAGACTAAAGCACACCCTGTGCTCTGCGTCCCCCCTACTGAGGGCCCAGCCCTGGAGTGACTCTCCGCTGTTCTCGGGCGTACCTCCTGCGTGTGACACTGTCTGTTCACCTCATGCTCGGTAGGCTTCCCTTGTTCCAAAGACACTCTTCTTTTTCTTCCTGCTGCAAACCAGGTTGGATGGCCCGGCTGCTGCTTCTTGGCAGTTACGTGCTATACCTTGGGTAGCTGCACACCCTTGGCACAGTTCCTTGGCCCCTTCTGCTTGCCATTTGGCCACCTTTGACACCGGGGCTGGTTAGTTCCCTGACTAATGAGAAGTGTGGCACCTAGGGAGGCTAATGAAGTGGCTCCGTAAATTGCATGTGGATCTTGCACGACAATCTGGCACCCTCGTCACAAGCTGCACTAACGGTTGGCTTCTCCAGAGGCACAAAACAAGAGATTCTTTTAAAGTCTTCCTTTCTGATCTCTCAGCCTTCATGCCCCTTCTCCGTTCTCACCATTCCTAACATCCTGCTTATTACAGGCTCCTCTGTCCATGGCATTCTCCAGGAAAGAATACTGGAGTGGGTAGTCATTCCCTTCTCCAAAAGGATAAAGGTAGGGTAAAGTCTGAAGGAGACCAGGAACAAGCTTCTTATAAAGAGCGTTCACTTCGATGGTCATAATAAGCTTGTTCTTATCTATCACATAAAGAAACTAAGTTTTCAGATGCTTGCAAACTGAGCACTCTGCCTGAATCTTTCTGACATTCATTTATAACATTTAAAGATTTTGAATAATAACTCAGAGACCTGAGTTATGTTATACTAGGCCAAGCTGCTCTATTCTTTGCCGGTTCTTGCTGAGTAGATTGGATACTCTTAGCTGATTGCCTGGGCTTGTCTCACTCCCATGAAAATGCAAACAGACTCCAAGATGCTCTCGAATGGATGGCCTCATGTAGACATCTGAAGAAGATCATTTCTATTGCACGTTGAGGTCCCTGGAGGCTGTGGCATGGTTCTTGGAATTGATGCTTGTGGCCAAAAGTAATTGAATATAATCCCAACCAGGAAGTGGTATTATTTTTATCATTATCTAGCTAGAGCCAAAAAAGTGGAGGGAGATGCTGTGGAAATGGATACAGATGCTGTTGTTCCCTTTTCTTGAGAAGAAAACAAGCAGTGATACTATTCTTAAAACTATGGCACAATGCTGAGCACATCCTATGCACTTGATAATTATCTGTGGAATGCAGAAACATGGAAACATCCTCTCTCTGTATTTAAGGGTGATGAGCAGATATCACTGCTGTCTGCAAAGCCTGTATCGTCTTACCCCAGCAACAATATCCTCAGATTCAGAGGTTTCACACTTCCCAGATCCAGACCACGGTATTATGTTTGGGCATTCTCATTTTGTCTGTTTCCCTGAACTTCTCAGGGCCACATGAACAAAACAGATGAGATAACCTGGGGACAGCTGAAGTGCTGCCTTGATGGCTTAAGAATTTCTATCCCAAGGGGTGGGAAATGGAATCCTTTTACTGGCCAGAGAGAGAGATTACTTCCATAGAGCATCTTCTACATGGCAGGCAGAGGGTAAGCTTCTTCTTTAGCCCTTCTCCTTCAAATCCAATTGCACAGGAATGATTATCCCCAATCTACAAGTAACAATACCAAGGTGCATTGTGCAAGTTTATAGAAATAGGAAGTGGCCGCACTGGGATTCTAGTCAGCGCTTCCTGACCACGATGCCTGTGAGTGCTCCAACATGTCACTCTGTTTTATAGCACAGCTGTGAAGAGAGAGAGGGATGAACTGAGTGTTGTGTGCTATACACACTTGATCTCCTTGACTTCTCCCAGCTCGAGATTAGTGTTACCATACGCATTTATAGATGAATAAACTGAGGCTTAGAAATCATGAGTAAGTCATATCTTAACTTTCTATACTAAGGTTTTTACTTTGTAATAGTCTCTAAATAGCTGCAGGTTCTTCAGCCACGGCAATACTGCCTAGGCTTTCACAACTTGGTTTGCATGCATACACGTGTGCTTATGATTCTTTTAATCCCAGAAGAAGGTGACCTTCCCAGGGTGGATAAGGAGTTTACGAAATAGGAGAAAATATGGAATTGGAGGGTGGTTGGCAGGACCCCTTCTAAAGTATTCCTTGGGGGCTCAAAATTTGAGTGTGTCTTACCGAATGTATGGAGAAGGCAATGGCACCCCCCTCCAGTACTCTTGCCTGGAAAATCCCATGGATGGAGGAGCCTGGTAGGCTCAGTCCATGGGATCGCTAAGAGTCAGACACTACTGAGCAACTTCACTTTTCACTCTCATGCATTGGAGAAGGCAATGGCAACCCACTCCAGTGTTCTTGCCTGGGGAATCCCAGGGTTGAGGGAGCCTGGTGGGCTGCCGTCTATGGGGTTGCACAGAGTCGGACATGACTAAAGCGACTTAGCAGTAGCAGTACTGAATGTAAAGCAAATAGTCCTTGACTTTTTGCTTACTTTTTAAAAATATGCCTTAGGTCTTCTATGTAAGGGAAGGAAAAAAAAAAAACAGGATGAGATGATAAATGCATGTTTCATCTGTAAATAGATTGTCAGAATCCAGATCTGAGTATAGAATAAGCTGGTATCTGAAAGACTGTTTTCAACTAAATGGAGTCTACCCTGCTCAAATTGGGACTTGAAAGTGGGACTTTCTCATCTGAGTGGCTGGTGTGTGCTGTTGTTGTCCAGCTGTTTCCAGATGCTTCCACCCAGTAGGAGCGTCACCCTGAGTTATTAAGTTAATGGCTTGGGTGGCACGTTATGATTTATCAGTGAAATTACTCCTCTGAGGGCAGAGCCTATAAAAGGATGGTCAGCTTATAAGTCATGCTGTTGCAGAGCAGCAATAATTATGGTAAGAAGGACCCTTTAGAAAGCAAGCTTGTTAGTAAAATAACAATGCTCTTTCCTCTGTACATGTCATGATGCAGTCTCATGGACAGTGCCACATCAACTATTTAAATGCAATGTAGTCTTTGTAAACAGCAAATGTGTTAGTGGAGATCCTGAGAGATTATCTGGGATGTTGGATTTTGCTTTATGGCCTCTCACGGTCCTTATGCTCTGCCTGAATTATTAGGTTGGGGTTTTAGTTTGGGGCTTAAAAAGATCAGGTCTTTTCTCTTTGCAGTGACATTTGATTATAGGCTGACCTCCGAATGTGCCTGAATAAAAGCAACTCCAAATTTGGGAGGATGATTGGATTATGATAAAGCTTTCAGGATAACTCCAAGCACCTCTACAGCAGCCAAAGGATTTTCAGAGCCACAGGGACACACAGTAACTGGCTCTGATTCTTTTCTCTCTGGCTTAAAGCCTCCGAAGAAGCTTAATAATTAAAGAGGTATGCCATCACAGAGTTTTTAAGGACTTGCACGTGACTGCTTGTTTTGGCCTCATCTGAATACCTGACAGGTTCCAGAGAGAATGAAAGGACAAATGATCTAAACAGATTGTAAGGCTAGGGTGTATATATTATCCTGGTTGCCTGTTTAGAGTGCAGGGCTATGGATGGCTCCATTGGCATGTACTTGCTGGTCAAGACGGTGGCACACCCATCCCTTCGTGGAAAGAGACTCACCCATTTTAAGCCACCCACAAATAGTTTCCTTGGCTTATTCAGGACTTCTGCCTACATTTACATGTTTTCCTCTTGCAGACCACACAGCATGTCCTGTGGATCAGGAGAAATATGGAGAATGTAAGAAACACACTTGCTTCCTACTGGAATGTGTGTCTTCTGTCCAGATTTCCTTCAGTTACCAGAGTCTGACCAATTCTATTGAACAGGAGATTTTTTAAAAAATTTTTGGTCAACTCCTCTTACTTAGATTCCCTGCTTGTGCTAAGTGTGCTAAGTAGCCTTCTAAGATGGTCCTCAGTTTTTCCCAAGTCCTGGTATGCATGCCCTTGCGTAACCCCCTGTTCTTCAATGTTGGTGGGCTTAATGACTGACTGCTAACAAACAGAATGTGGCAACAGTAATGGAATATCACTTCTGAGACTAGGCTATAAAGTCTGCTGCTGCTGCTAAGCCATTTCAGTCGTGTCCGACTCTGTGTGACCCCATAGACAGCAGCCCACCAGGCGCCCCCGTCCCTGGGATTCTCCAGGCAAGAACACTGGAGTGGGTTGCCATTTCCTTCTGCAATGCATGAAAGGAAAAGTGAAAGTGAAGTTGCTCAGTTGTTTCCGACTCTTAGCGGCCCCATGGACGGCAGCCTACCAGGCTCCTCTGTCCATGGGACTTTCCAGGCAAGAGTATTGGAGTGGGGTGCCATTGCCATCTCTGCTATAAAGACTGACTTCTAACTACTGCTCTCAGGCTATCCCATTCACTCCAATGAAGCCAGTTGCCATGGTTTGAGCTGCTCCATGGAGAGACCCATGTGGCAAGGAGGGGAAGGTGGGCAGCCTCTGGTCAACGGTCAACAAGTCATAGAGGCCTTTAGTCAAACGACCTACAAGGATCCAATCTTTCTGACAACCACTGAGTAAGCTGGGGGTAGATCCAGCTCTAGTTGAACCTTGAGATAACTGATACTTGACTGCAGTCTTGTGAGAGACCCTGAGCTGGAGGACCTAGCCATATCCAGATTTATATCTTAGAGAAACTGTGAGGTAATAAATGTGTGTTGTTTTAAGCTGCTAATTTTGGGGTGATTTGGTATACAGTACCAGAAAGTGCTTCCCAAAGTACCCAGAAAGCTTCCCAGGTAGCTTTCTGCCCACAATGTGGGAGACCTGGGTTCAATCCCTGGGTTGGGAAGATCTCCTGGAGAAGGGAAAGCCAACCCACTCCAGTATTCTTGTCTGGAGAATTCCATGGACAGAGGAGCCCGGTGGGCTACAGTCCATGGGTTGCAAAAATTGGACACGACTTAGTGACCAACACACACACACCAGAAAGTAATATATAAGGAAAAGAACCAAACTTTCCCCTCTCCTTTTCTGCCCTCCCTCCTACCTCTGCTTTTTCCAATGTTGATTAAGCGTCTTCTATGTGCCGGGCACCATGGCACGCATTTGGAATGCAGCACTGGACATGAAAAATGCAGTGGCTGCACCCATGGGGCTCACTCTCATGTTGGGGGGATAAACCCTGAACAAGTGATCTAGTGAGTGGCTTGATGATAAAAGCAGAGTACTTTGGAAACATGATGGGGGGGCGGGGGGGGCTTGAATTATTCAGGGAGATTGGTCATTAGTAAAGACTTCTTTAGGCATGAAATGTGAATGGGGTGGTTTTAATTTGATTTCCTATGCAGTATGCTCATTGAAAGGGAATCCCCTTCCCAGAAGGCTCTTAGCCACAAGACAAACAAACAAAGTGCAAATCGCTCAGTCATGTCTGACTCTTTGCGACCCCATGGACTATACAAGCCCATGGAATTCTCCAGGCCAGAATACTGGAGTAGGTAGCCTTTCCCTTTTCCAGGGGATCTTCCCAACCCAGGGATCAAACCCATGTCTCCTGCATTGCAGGTGGATTCTTTACCAGCTGAACCACAAGGGAAGCCCAAGAACACTGGAGTGGGTAGCCTATCCTTCTCCAGCAGATCTTCCTGACCCAGGAATCGAACTGGGGTCTCCTGCATTGCAGGCAGATTCTTTACCAACTGAGCTATCAGGGAAAGACACAACTATATTTCCATACTGTGATAATACAGCATCTGAGAACAGAAATACAGTAGCCCTTTATTATCTACAAAGGACTGGTTCCAGGAGCCCCTAAATTTGTGGGTCTCAAATCTTTTATATGAAAAGGCATAGTATTTGCAGACAAGCTACATACATTCTCTTGTATATTTTAAATCATCTCTAGATTACTTCTAATACATGATATAATATAAACATTTGTCAACACAATGTAAATGCTATGTTAAAGTTTTGCTTTTGGGGAACTTCTGGACTTTTTTTCTGAATATTTTTGATCTGTTGTTGGTTGAATCCATGAATGCAGAAACCATGGATATGGAGGTCAGCTGTATATGTTTATATGAAAAATACATAGGCCATCTGCTGATGCTCAAATGTTCTTTTTTGTTAAATAAATAATTCTTGCTTGCGTGTCATTTACCCTTCATTGAATTTATGGCTTGAGGGCTGGTTCCCCTGCATTGCCCCCACCACCCCCAGGTAGTGTGTCTCTGCATTTCAGTAGGACGTTTCTGTAAATATTTGTTAAATTACAAGTAGCTAGGAACTTGAGAGTGTTGCTTGAGAGTGTGTTGCAAGAGCAAACATAATTGTTGATTATTTCTGTGTTTTTTTAAGAGTAAAACGAAAACCCCAAAGGTCAACTGATAGTGATCATGAAGGCCATTTCCTATCAAAACACACAGCTGAATGATATGAGGATGGCAACTTGTAGGTATTTATTTTCAGAACATCAAACTCAATCTACAATATCCTTTTTGGCTATCCCAATATTCCTAGGCCCTGGAACTCACAAAAATGTCAGTGTAAAAGGACACTAAACTTTAACTTAAATTTGATATTCCTTAAAACAGTTAGGGTAAAGGACTTAGAGTAATGTAGGTGGATGTATCTAACTAACGCTGGAGGTGATAAATGACTCTGACGAAGGTGATAAAAAAATAAAAAAGATGGGAGTTTATTCAACAGGGGGCACAAAGGGTGCTTTCTAAGGAGGGAAAGGGATGGAAAGTAGTTGATAACATAGAAATCGCTGCTGAAGACCAAGGCCGTGTGCGTCCAGAGTTGAACATAATAATAAAGTTGCAGTGTTTCCTCACAGTGATCTGGGAGGCAAGTGTGGAGGAGACACTAGGGCTGGTTCTCACAGCCATCTCTGGGTTAAGCAAACATAAAAACAAGATGGGATCCATAGTTCCAGGTCAGGATGATGTCCTTGGCAGAGCTGTGCGCAGTGTTTCTGAGAATAGAGAAAAAAGGCCGTGCAAGAGGAGAGGGAAAGGAAAATCCGGAGAGCCTTAGGTGCCAGTACAGGCATACCTCTTCCCCGTTTCTGCCTAGGAGCTGATAGGGTCTCCACTGAATGCTGGCAGGTTATTGCTCATAGAGATGATTGAAATATGAATCTAATTAGCCTATAGCTGTGTGAGAACAATAAAAAGCAAGATGGAATTTTCAGAATATCAAAAAATTCTAAAAAGTTCCCTAATAAGCTTCTTGGCATAGTTCATTTTGTTTTTGGAACCTAGGGAAGAACAAGCAACAGTTTATGATTATGGGATTATATGTGATTCATATCAAATATATGGCTTATATGAATCATAAATGATTTTTATTCTTAAATAGTATGATTTAATTTAGTTGTTGCTTAACCCTGAATTCTCTTGTTAAAAAACCCAAAAAAGTTATAATTAACTATTAATGAATTTAAACCTACCACAAAGCACAAATCCAAAAGGAAATGCCCAACAGGTGATATGAGCCAAATATTTTATGGTCTTTCTTGTTTTAGTTTCATATAGTCTAAACATCAGTGGTAAAAACAAATTGTCTAGAGTTATTGCATTTTCTCCTTCCAGAGTACAATTTTCTGGCCTGGTACTGAGTATGGTCTTCCAATAGGTACACAATTATCTCACATTGGCAGTATTTGGCATCTACCAGATGAGCTGGGCAAAGAATCCTTTATAAAAGGCAAGGAGAATTCAACAGATGAGGAAAACATAAAGTGAAATTTCATAATGCAGCATGGTGGCATGGTTATTGCTTAATTGTGGTCAAGGTTACAGATGTATTTGCTGGGAATCTTTTCATTGTAAATAACAGAGAATATGACTCAATAATTAACATAGCAAAGAATTATTGGCTCCTGGGATTGTAAAGGCACAAATATTGAACAGATAAGGCTGGATCCAGCAGCTCAACCATAGCTGGCTTCTCTCAATGCCAGATGGCTATCAGTGCTTCTAGAGGCCATAGTGTCATTACTGATCTGCATCAAGAAAAGTGTGTCAGTGGATGAGCACGAGATTTTTTTTTAGAGGCCTCCACAGAGTATTTTCTTACATGTTACTGATCTGCATTGAGTCATAGTCCCATGTCTAATCAATCAATTAGTTCAGTTCAGTTCAGTTGCTCAGTTGTGTCTGACTCTTTGTGACCCCATGAACTGCAGCACGCCAGGCCTCCCTGTCCATCACCAACTCCCGGAGTTCACCCAAACTCACAACCATCGAGTTGGTGATGCCATCCAGCCATCTCATCCTCTGTCGTCCCCTTCTCCTCCTGCCCCCAATCCCTCCCAGATCAGAGTCTTTTCCAATGAATCAACCCTTCGCATGAGGTGGCCAAAGTACTGGAGGTTCAGCCTTAGCATCATTCCTTCAAAAGAAATCCCAGGGCCGATCTCCTTCAGAATGGACTGGTTGGATCTCCTTGCAGTCCAAGGGACTCTCAAGAGTCTTCTCCAACACCACAGTTCAAAAGCATCAATTATTCGGCGCTCAGCTTTCTTCACAGTCCAACTCTCACATCCATACATGACCACTGGAAAAACCGTAGCCTTGACTAGATGGACCTTTGTTGGCAAAGTAATGTCTCTGCTTTTGAATATGCTACTAGATTGGTCATAACTTTTCTTCCAAGGAGTAAGCGTCTTTTAATTTCATGGCTGCAGTCACTATCTGCAGTGGTTTTGGAGCCCCCAGAAATAAAGTCTGACACTGTTTCCACTGTTTCGCCATCTATTTGCCATGAAGTGATGGGACCAGATGCCATGATCTTAGTTTTCTGAATGTTGAGCTTTAAGCCAACATTTTCACTCTCCTCTTTCACTTTCATCAAGAGGCTTTTTAGTTCCTCTTCACTTTCTGCCATAAGGGTGGTGTCATCTGCATATCTAAGGTTATTGATATTTCTCCCGCAATCTTGATTGCAGCTTGTGCTTCTTGCAGCCCAGCATTTCTCATGATATACTCTGCATAGAAGTTAAATAAGTAGGGTGACAATATACAGCCTTGACGTACTCCTTTTCCTATTTGGAACCAGTCTGTTGTTCCATGTCCAGTTCTAACTGTTGCTTCCTGACCTGCATATAGGTTTCTCAATAAGCACATGTAAATAGGATCTCTTCATTGGCTGAAGCCATTCTAGGCCTATTCCTGAAACAAGTGAGGGATTAGTTTCTTCTTGAAGCACATTGATTGAAAGAGAGAGGGTAATACCCTTGAACAAAACTCAGAATACCACTGTCAAGGGAAAGAAAGTGGATGTAGGGCACCAAACCCCAGCAAAATCCTCTGAAATGGGCAATAAGCTCTTTCACACTGAGATGGAAAGGTGTCTCACAGTTCCCTCATTTTCTTATATTAGATGCAAGTAGAATGAAATGTACAGTCTTTCACTACAGGCTAACAAAGGAAATGTTTATTTCTCCTATGTAAAAGCCAACAGTTAGTGTATAAACAGGAAGGTGGTATGAGGTCATTGGACTGGTATTTTGGAGGATTCTTGTTCCCAATCAAGTACAACCACAAGTTGGATACGTGACCTGAGTCTTTTAACTCTTCTGGGCCTCTGATGTCAGGTAGCTTCTCACTTTAAACATTTTGCCTTCCTCTGAGACGAGTGCGTGTACATAACATAGGTATGGATTATCTATTTACAAGATCCTGAATATGTAAGAAGTTTAGAATTTTTGTACCATTTTCTTAAGCCGTGAATAACTCAATGGTTGGTAAAAGGAAACACAGGGTATTATTTCTTCGATGAGTGACTGAGATAGGGCCATAATTAGTCAACAGTCATACAAATGCCCAAAACTGGTAAAGTGGTTTAAATAGGAAGAAAGAAACCCTCCACACCAACCCAAAGGTGACCTTCAACAGAGAAAATGGGTTTTATGCCATAAATAAACATAATAAGGATAATGAACAGGAAGCAGCTCATTGTTAAAAAAAAAATCATCTGATTATCTCTTGCTGATTACATAAATGCCAGAGAGCATTTTTAAGTTTTCTAAAGATAACCAGAATAATTTACAAATACCTTTATACAGAGCAGCAAAGGAGCAGCATGTACGTTAAAAAGCGTGCTGGCCTTGCCAGAAGACCTTTATAAATTAACGTGTGAAAGAGAATACAGATTCTGTTATACCATTCTGTCACTGACCAAGGCTTTAAGCAAGAGCTAGTAGCTAATTCTTGATTCTGAATAAAAAGATAATTAATCCTTTTATAGGAAACAGATGTAATTAAAACAGAAAAAAATCTCTTTGGAGTGTTACAACCAGTTTTTTCACCATGAGTTCAGTCTCTGAAATTAGGGATTCTGAGATCAGACCTGAGTTCCAGGACTTAGGACCCTGTGGCTTTGGCAAGTCTCTCCATGTCTCTAAGCCTTCATTTATCGTTATCGTTGTTTATTTGCTAAGTTGTGTCCAACTCTTTTGCGACCCAAGGACTGCAGACCTTCCAGATTCCTCTGTCCATGGAATTTCACAGGCAAGAATACTGCAGCGGGTTGCTATTTCCTTCTCCAGGGGATCTTCCTGACCCAGGGATCGAACTTGTGTTTCCTGCATTGACAGACAGATTCTTTACCACTGAGCCGCTTGGGAAAACTCAAGACTTGGTTTACAAATCTATAAAATAGAGTACCTACTTCATAGATTTGCTGTGGGTATTAAATGAGGAAATGTACATGGAGCCCTGAAGATAATGCCCTGCATATAATAGATGTTCAAAACCTGTCATTTCTTAGAGAGGGTATATTCTCCTTCCTAGCTGCCATGCAAGAAATTGCCTGAATGCCATACTTCAGGGATCAATGCCACAGGTTTACCAGTTTCTTATGACTCACCTCCACCCACTCAGTGAACTGAAACCCGTATCATCCTAGATATATTTGACTAGGTTTTATTCGCCACGATTCTCCATTGTCCAGCAGAGTGTCTGACCCATCGCAGGCATACAATGAATATCCATTAGTGCTGTAGTCTGAGTAATGGGGCAGCTGCTCGGGCCTGCTGGGTGGTGCCCATGAGGCAGCTGGTCCCACTCTGGCTGAGGAAAGGAATGCATTGCTTTAACTTGTGGCACATTTTCCTTTTCACTGTCCAGAGCACTGACGAGCCCTGCCTGTTCCCCTCAGTCTTCTCGCCTGAGCCAACCCCACCCATCTGACTTCCTTATCCACTAACATGCTCTCTTAAACTGCTTTCAGTATGATGTTTCAGTGTGGTCTCAGCATATTTGAAAGCAAGTGTCTGCCTTCAACCATTACTGGAAAAATATTGTTATGGTGATAGAAAAGATTTCCTGATCTTTCATTTCTTGCTCACCTTTCAAACTGGAGATTTTTACTTGCAAGTGACAATATTGGACAACTGTCTTCTTTTTCTGGTTTCTGTAGTGAAGGAAAAAAGCTGACATTTCTGAGTACCCAAAACGAGGCAGTATTGTGCTAGGCGTTTTTACATAAATTACGTAATTTAGTGCTCCTAATAACCTAAGAGATGTAGCAAGTGCTAATGTTTTTATTTCATAATCCAGGAAACCGTGGCTCAGAGAGCCTAAATAAATGGCTCAAGGTCACAAACTAGCAAGAGCCAAAACTGGGATTTAAATAGAATTTAAAAGTCATGCTATTTCTACCTGATTCCCTGCCTTCTCTATAGTATATGCTTTTGATAATTTTCATCACATACTCTAGTCATCTTAAAGCATGGGTCAAATGCTGCGTATTCTTTTATGCCCAATGTCTCTGTCTTTGTTAAAAATGTTTCTCTCTCTCTCTCTCTTTTTTTTTTTTTTTTGAGTGCAGAGATTTAACAAGTATTCTAGAAGTAAAATGAACCTCACATGTCCCAAGAGACAAATTGTAGCACAGAATGTAAGAGCATAAAATTTGGAATCAGACAGGTGTGATTATCAACTGCGTATTCCTGGGAAACATGCTTACTCATCTTTCTGAGCTTTAGTTCCTTTATCTGTAAAATGGGGACGTTACTCTCTAGTGCAGAGTGGTTTTGAAAGGATGTGAGATAAAGCTGATAAAGCACTCCGTGCCAAACCGTATACTGGGGGCTTCTTCAGGACCCTGGGTTGCTTTCAAGAAGCACCCAGCGAGGTTGAGAATGCTCTGAACCCACATGATTCTCATGTCTCAACTCTGAGAAATAAGAAAATGTGCATGATATGGTGTGAAAAGAGGAGGAAAAATACTCATTTCTGAAACGATGGGTTTTGGTACCTAAGTTTTCCAGAAGCATCTAGATTGCAGCTGCCTTCAAAAACTTGAACTTTGCAGTTGCCAATACATAAAGAATTAATACAAAGTACCAATGTCCACAAACGTTTTGGCAACTTATGGGGCCAACTAGTTTTACCCAGTTCTAGTTTTCTTCATCTGCCAGGTTACCTAGTACTGAATATGAACTATAAATCTATCTTGCCCACTTTAATAAAAGATGTTTTGTATGTTTGACCTTTAAAATCACAAATGTCAGTAGAAAGATTTCTTTTCCCTTTCATCATAAAGAGCAAACTGCTTCTATACCTTCAATTAAAAATACTGGGAGTTGTTTTTGAACAAAGATAAATCAAACAACCTCCTTTATTTAACAATTGTTTAGAACAAGATGAGAGAAAGACAGCATGCACATTTTTGTTTTTTTAACAGTCTGGCTGTCACATGGGTTTCTTTCTCTTGGCTACTTATAGGTCATAAGGTTAGAAGCAGAGTGAGCGTTCAGGCAACCAACAAATAGGTTTCTACCGCAAAGAAGAATATACTTCCTCTTATTTGTCTGACTCTGGGAAATCATGACTCTCTTAGCAGGTGGTACTCACAGACCCAATACAAGTAGTTCAGCCTTTAAGAAGCTTAAATTTCTTGCACAAATGAAACTGATTCCCTGGAATGTACCTCCCTCTCAGCCACACATCCTGGCTTGGGAAACTCCTACTCAGTTTTCAGAGCAGAGCTGAAATGTCACCTCCTCTCTGGCTCTTCCCTGGGAGGTGGGGGGTGGGGGGTAGCTGCTTGGAAGGTACACACCCTCCCTTAGCACCAGGAATGTGGTTCTCACACTCCCTGCCAGAGTTTGTTTATGTGAGTGCCACTCCCATTGTTTGTGGGCACTCTGAAGGCAGGCACCCTATTCAGTCTTCTGTGCTCTGCCATCAGCCCAAGGGTCAGGATATAGCTGTTCACTATACTTCACTGAGCAAAGAACTGGAATTGTCACAGATTTTGTTATCTACTGTTTTAAGCTTTTATTCTTTGTTTTAGTTATTGGTTATTTCAATTATTTGCTCATGACTCTGCTATTTGAGCAGAGTTGTTTTTTTTTTTTTTTTTTGTGGAGGGTGAGTGTGGGTGAGTGTAATTGTGGTTATTTGACTTTTCTCTGAAAATCTACGATAAGATTTCTGGGTTAAGCTTGTTTTTGCAAAGAGGAGCTAATAACTTCCTTGATTTTATAACTATTCTCTTACATGTGTACCATTAGCTTTGGACTTTTGGGAGTAGCCAAATTGCAAGAAGTTATATGAAATAAAGTATCCTTTAAACTGGGGTCCAAAGAGAAGTTTCTCTATAATAAGAGGTAAAGGAGAGCATCTGTAAAACTAATGATAGGTATGGCATATTCACCCATATTTCATTTTTGCCATTATGTACAACTATCTCCTCTCCATCCAAAGTAGTTACAATACAATTTTCTTAAAAAAAAAAACAAAACCTGTTTTGTAGTTTACTCTTTTTTCTTTTTTTAAATGAAAGCTACATAAAATTAAGATGAAAGATAGGAAACAACTATACAATTACTCAAGTGCCTACTTAAGCTCTTTGTTCTCCAGAACCCTTTAAAAATATGAATTTTTAAAAGTACAGGAAATACAGGATGCATATAATATTGGAGTTGCCCATCATCATTTTGCCCAACACCTTTATTCTGTAGATGACAGCGACTCTGGAAGTTACATAATGCAATATATGAAAAGTCAAGAAAAACTATTACTTAGAGAAATGTGTTAAGATGAAAAGTCACAGACATTTATCTTTGAAATGTTATTTAACTTTATATATTACCAGCACTCTGGAGAAAAATGGGAAAAGATATGAAGGCAATTAAAATATTCATCATTTGGTAAACACCTTTAGCAAGAGAGCCTTAAAATTCTACATCCTTTACCTTGAATTATAGCTAGATATGGATTCATTTTTTAAATTACAAATCCTAATTTGGAAATGTTCATAATTTGTCACATGTTTGAAACCTAGAATATCATTTATTGTCCTCAAATAAACTGTTCACATGCAGAGTAGAACATGTATGCATGTGTAACTGGCTAGTCATTAGCTTCATACAGAACTTATTTTTTCATTCATTCATGAAGCAAATACTTATTGAGCTCCACTGACATATCAGGTAACATTCTAGCCACTGGGGACACAGCAATGAACAAAATAGACAATCCCTTTGCTTATAATGAGAGTTTATATTCTAATGGAAGACTTAGTATTTTCTTACTTTGGAATGAAGCCTGAGTGAGTGCTAAACATTCACTGATGTTGATATCTCTGAGTGTAGGGAAATGAGAAAATACCTCTCAACCACTCAGAATTTGTCTTATTCTTCCCACATCAAACTGTAACACTTCCCACTTACTAGCACATTTTTCTTCATCACAAACTAATAAAACAAAAATTTTGTTAGATTAATTCAAAATGTTATTATTATCACCAATATTTGTCATTATTCCAGCAGAATTAGCTGGTATAGAGAACTGCAACTTAATACCGGAAAGAACTTACAAATTCATGATGGGGATTTCTACCTCCCACCCTCCTCCCACTCCCATCCTTTTTAAAATGTGTTCATCCTCAGAGTTCCTTCCTATTTGAGCACAATGTTCATTCATTTAATTGTTATCTGTATTAATCATTAGACAGTGGTCTCCTTGAAAGTAAGACTATGTCCTATTCATTCCTTTATGTCTACAGCATCAACTTGATTCATCCAGCAAGAGTTTATGCAATTGATACCTTATTTAAGACTTGATTTGATCAAGAATCACTGGACCTTGCAAAGGCCTTGTGAGGCAGGTAGTGAAGGTGTTATTCGCATTTTATAGGGAAGAATCTTAACTCTCTGGAGGTTATTTATGTTCAAAGCCACAGTGCTTGGGAAATCTTGACGAAGACTTTAGTTTTACATCCCATGATTCCAAGTCCAGTGCTCTATCTCTGAAACCTCAGTCCTTCCTTCCTTCTATCTATTTATCTCATTATCAGGACTGTGTCTTCATCACCACTGCCTGTATTCCTATTTTGTTTTGCTGATATCTCTTCTACTTGCTTAACTTTGAATTGAAACGTTACCTTTTATGCTGATTCAGTAGCCATAGGGAACGGGAGGACAGAATGAATAAAGTGTTCTATTATTCTTTGAAAGATGAGTCACTACTTTTCCTTTGCTTTGCATACCTTTGATAAGTGTTCAGCAACAGAGTCACCTAAGAGAGTTCCAAGACTGAGCATCTTATTCTGACTTCAGCTTTGCAGTACTTTTCACTATATAAAGATTGAGGAAATCTGAGTGAGTGGATGATACACTCAGCAGACCACAAGGCTGGCAACAAGAAAAATAGTTATAGGGAGATTGCTATCAGGGGACGATTATAAGAGAGTAACAAATAAACATACATGAGTTCTGACATGCTAGATTGCCCTACGTTAAAAAGTGCAGAGAAAAAGATAATCCAGAAGGAAGGAGACGGAGAAAAAAACAGTGCAGGGTGAGATAATGAGATCTTTAGTTTTCATGGACTAAGATCAAACTGTGGTTCTCAGATCATCTGAGGTTCTGGTTATCAAACGACAATGATATCCAAATATTTGACTTACTGATTCGGACTCTTGGAGTAATGCCCAAGAATCTGCCCTGTAATAGCATCTTCAGGTGATTCTTATGTACACACTAAAGTGTGAGAACCAACTGACAAAAACAGTGTTTTTTGAAATATTATGTGCATATAGACCACGTAGGGTCTTGCTAATATACAGATTCTGATTCAATAGGTCTGAAGTGGGTTTTTAAACAAGAGTGTGAGTTTTTAAACCAGCTCCCAGGTGTTGCCGACGCTGCTGGTTGCGCCCATGCACAGTCTGAGGAGCAAGTTCTTAGATACTGCGGTAGCTGAGGTTAATATGTGTGCTGTGGGAGATTGGATGGAAAAAGTGGATTTTAAGAAGCTTCACTGTGATTTATGACCAGAATTCTTCTTTGGCAACTCATCAGGAAAATTTGCTAGAGATTTCAAATTACTTTTCAATGTTTTCGTGGGTGGGACTCTCATTTGGACTGGCCAAGAAGCAGCTTGGCTCTATGCAATTTCAGTTGTAAAATTCTGGACGCAAGACCAAGGGACTCCATGTATTTCTGATGGAGGCTCCTGCCCTACCTTTCCTAGCTTCAAATAGTTGGGGAAAAAAATGTAAATGGATTCTTTGTGTGGTGTGTCACTCAGGCTAGTTTCTTATTACTCATCTGTTTCATTCCTGCCAATTAAGAGCAACAGCTGTCTTGCAGAGATGGTGGTCGTTAGGAAGTGACACAGCTGTGGGGTTTAGATGAGATAACAGTTGTACAGCCAAGACAAGGCATCTTTGGAATGCAAAATGCCATAAGCCTGATTTATAGCGTATATCCAAGGGGGAAAAACTTAAACCAAATCAACTAAAATAACAACTCACCCAACAGGGAAAACAAAGCAAAATATCAACTCAGAGATGTTTAGCCCCAAAGTCAAGTTTTCTCAGACTTTTTTAAAAACCAGATTCGGACTAAAAATTGACCTAGAGAGATTCCAATTACCTCAGTTGTCTACAGTGCCCAGAGTTATGAATTTTTGTTTGAGATTTAAATATTTATGCAAAATCCATCCTCTTGTTGCTCAACACAATTTGACATTTCCACATCCCTAGGCCTTAGTGTGCAACAAGGAGGGTAGACTTGCTGAACACAAAACAGTGATCGGTGACTAACATTTACAAAGTGGTGTTATCGAAGTAAAAATATGAGTTCACCAATGTAGTAAGTCAGCAAATCAATGGACTCTACATAAAGAATTATTTTCTTCCTTTTAAAAGTGAGACTAGAACCATCATTATAGTTGAATATTTCAAAATAAATGTAACATGAATAATATAATTATGATTAAATTCTGCTACCTAATATTATATATCCCAGATTTTATATAATATATAATCTTATTTATTATATATCTTTTATATGATATATAATCTTATATATCCCAGATTTTTCAGACTTTCACATCTTTGCTAATCTCTTCCTCTTGTAATATATTCTTTTTCTCATCCCTGAACAGCTAAATCCTACTCATCTTTCAGAAACTGAATCATATACAAATTCCCTGTAAAGTCTTTTGTGAGTCTCTCAAATTTATACAGGAGAAGGCAATGGCACCCCATTCCAGTACTCTTGCCTGGAAAATCCCAAGGACAGAGGAGCCTGGTAGGCTGCTCTCCATGGGGTCACTAAGAGTCAGACACCACGGAGCGACTTCACTTTCACTTTTCACTTTCATGCATTGGAGAAGGCAATGGCACCCCACTCCAGTACTCTTGGCTGGAAAAATCTCATGGACGGAGGAGCCTGGTGGGCTGCTGTCCATGGGGTCACACAGGGTTGGACACGACTGAAGTGACTTAGCAGCAACTTTATACATTCCTGCCTTGAATTTCCATCACAGGTTAGCTGTCCATAACTTATGCCACCTATACCATTCTTTTGGAATTACAGTTACCTAAGCACTAGCTTTATTGTCTTCAATCTGTAAGCATTTTGAAGCCAAGATTCATTTCTGATTCATATTGGGACCTATCTTGCTCTACTGAATAAGTGCTTGGTTGAACAAGCTTTCTTCTAGGTTCTGGCAAGGGAGAACACTTATTAATCAGTTATGGTCAAAGCAAAAGAACGAGAATTTGAGAGATGCACAAGGGAGGGGACAGAGGCTGGGAAATCTTGCCGAGACAGGAAGATCAGATAAATTAATCCAGACAATGAATGGGCTGGTTGTTGTAACCTGGGCATATGCTTGGATTGAAGGTTAAGCTTATTACTTCAGAACTGCTTAAATTTCTTGAGGGAGGGCATCAGCAGAAAGATTTCCACAAAATATTAAACATTAGATATATATATGGAGGCAAAGTATTGTTACTTTTCCCATGCCACTGCATAGTATCAATATTTCTATTGTCAAATTTTGCCAGGTTTGCTTGTGCTGATCCTGAACTATTCCTGCACAGCTCCTTAGTAGGAACTGAAGTCACCCAGATAGAATTTATTTGTTGCCATTAATCAAATTTAATACAGGAATAGTAATTACAATATACAATATGCTAAAGGACATAAGAAATTGGTATGTAATTTCAAAGAGAAAAAAAGAGTACTTTGTTGGCTTTGATGGTCAAAGAGGGATTCATTCATTCACTCACTCACTCGTTCATTCATCAATTAGGAGACATCACTTGAGTGCCTGTCTTTCAAGTCCTTTTCCTCATGGAGCTTATGGTCTGGTTGGAGAGATAGTTTATCAATATAATCACACAAATAACTGTAAAATCACACCTGTGATAATAGTGAGATAATAGGTAGATAGCATTTGACATATTACCTAGGACCTACTAAACAAATGTTTAATACATATCATCTACTCTAGTGATTAGTGTTTAATCTAAAAGAAATGGCATTACAAAAGGTGTTTCAGCAGATGAAAATGATCAGAGATGTGTCTTCTGTGTTTAATCTAGGATTAATTTGTCAGAGAGCTTCAAGTGGAAAGCACCTAGAATTGGGGACTCTGTCCTCTTTAAAATTTATTTTACACACGCCATAAAATAGGGCATCTATTTTAGTGGGAAGAAAGAGGTGGAAAACATATATTATAAAGGTACATAGAATGGACGTAGAATAACTAATTGGAAAGTGAGCAGGTGGATGCAGAGGTTTGGATCATGGATGACCACAAAGGTGGGGGTGATTTTAAGAACTTGGGGGCCACAGTATTAGGAACAGGTTCATGAGGGGGATAATGAGTTACAATTGGACTTCTGTTGAGATTCCAGGTGGAGGCATTCAGAGAGTGGGTAGTGCTGGGATATAGAAAATCACTTTTGAAGGATTATAGAAAAATAAGGAAAATTTAGGAACCCTCTAAATTTGGTGTGTGTGTGTAGGGGGCATGGTAAGAGGAAGATTTTTCTGATAAAAAGAAGGGAGGTCAGAAAAACAAAAGAACCATGAATATGCAGGATTAATGTGGCTGTGGAGGACAATGATTCTA
The DNA here is from genome assembly GCF_029378745.1 of Bos indicus. NCBI lineage: Eukaryota > Metazoa > Chordata > Mammalia > Artiodactyla > Bovidae > Bos > Bos indicus. The sequence continues at coordinate 19,987,266 of NC_091764.1, forward strand.
GATGACCATGGTTACAATTTCCTGGGAAAGCTTGAAGTAAATGGCAGCTGAGAAGGATTTTGGGTTTGGCCATAGGAGATCACTGATGATCATCACAAGGACAACTTTAGAAAAGTTGTATGGGGGAGACCAGACTGAAAGCTGTGAGCAGACTGCTCTGAAGAGAAGTTGGGTGGCAAAATTAAAGAGCAAGGTAATAGATCATTTAGGCTGAGGGAATAGCAAAGGTGAACTTGCTTAGAATTTTCAGAGACCTGGGCCAGGATCTATAAATGAAGTATGTAGGTTTTGCAGGCTTTGGTCTGTATTTGGCTAGATCAAACAAGCTGGGTGAGCTAATGAGATGAAATGGAAGCAGATGCATTCTAATCTGCAGTGAACCAGGTCCTATTCTGATTTGCTGTAGAAAAATGATGTAATTCCATTTCTAAATTATTGAAACTGGCTATGGAATGGCAGTCTAGACCTCGAGAGTTATTCTACCTGACAGAGAGTACACCTTGGCTGGACAGACAGTGTTCATGCTGGGCTTTTGGTAATGGTAATGAACAGAATAATGAAGAATTGTAGTGTTACACTGGCATGCTACAACATCATTCTAATCATACCACTATGAATGGAACCACAGCAACATGTACTTCTAATTTTGACTTAATGACATGAGAATTTCTGAGTCCCATCTCTGGATAGAGTTGAAGGAGATATTTTCCAAGGCTGATACAGTGTGTATTACATGTGAATGAATGTGTACGTGTGTGTAATATACACACACACACACACACACACACACATATGATAACTACAAGTTATTGAATGCTACTAGATTGAAGGAATGATGAATGATGGATTAGGAGTACTAACTATAATCATCACCCGCTTTCCTGGTAGCTCAGATGGTAAAGACTCCTCCTGCAATGCAGGAGACTCAGGTTGGATTCCTGGGTCAGGAAAATCCCCTGGAGAAGGGAACAGCAATCCACTCCAGTATTCTTGGCTGGAGAATCCCCTGGACAGAGGAGCCTGGAGGGCTACAGTCCATGGGGTAGCAAAGAATCAGATATGACACAGCAACTACCCACTCCCCCCCCACACAAGATAGAAATGTCATCCTGATTTCAAAAATGAAGAAACTGGAATTTTAGAAGTTAAGTACATTGTCCAAGGTCACATAGCTACCAGAGAAGTGCAGCTGGAACACATGAATTCACCTCTTCCTTTCAAACTCTTTCTCCTTTTTGGATGTATAAACAGGACAAACACAGGGATGAGGTATATTTTATAAGGGAGAGGAGGAAGCTATTATTGGAAATTGGGTCCTGAATTGCGTTGAATTCATCAAGTGACCTAGTTTTTCTTCATCTTTTATGGAACTTGTTGTTGTATAAAGTTGGAGTCAGAAGAGGCCTCAGGGAACCTCAGTTTTGGAAACTGAGCCTAGATTTGCTCGGCATCACCTAGACTGTCCGTGGCTGGGCCAGGACCCCAACCTGATCATCTGCCTCCTCGTCCTTGGCCTAGCTCCATGTATATGAACAAAGGTGAATTTATGGATTTCTCAGTGACTTGCTCCCATCATTTAGAGGATTTTTGGTATTCTGAGCAGACTCTCCTTGTAAACCTCAGGTGCCTTGAACTTATGTGGATTTTGTTATGCTAAAGAGTTTTCTCAGTAGAGTTCTGCCCATTATGTTTTGACTGATATTTCATTTTTCTTTTACAAGTCGAATGATACAAGGGCTCTAAGGTGTATGGTGTAAAAGTAGTTGTTAAAATAAGGAATAATGGCATGTCAGAGGGATTTATATTGACAATTTAATTGGAAATGCTGCTATTAGCATAAAACATTCCACTTGTTAAAAGTTTCGTGTTACTAATAAGAAAGAGCAAACCTCTACACATTATCAGCATCACACAAATGATGATTGATACTATAAATTTTTGTGCTGTGATATTTTATTAAAGAAACACGAGTGTGATGATCCTTAAGGTTGTTTATCTTTACCTAGAATAAAGCCTCAAAGCTTCTTTAAGAAGTTTTGGCTTCACCCAAAAACTGGCATTGGTCTATTATATAAGGCATTATTGCTCCTTTCATTGTGGCTAAACTTTAGAAATAGATGCTGCAGAGATAAAACACCACCTGGGATATTTCTCCCTTAAAGCAGGACAGTAATTGTAACAGACTTGGTGCTTTTGTGGGTTTATTTTAAACATTCCTAAAAAAAGTAGGGTTTGTAATTTTCCTTCAGATTACAAGCTGACATTTTGAAAAAAAAAAGTAGCAGGGAACGCAGCACTTCTGTGTGGTGGCAGCTGATAATTACCATAGTGTGAGTGGGGCTGGATATAACGCAGGCGTTTTAGGAAGCACAGCTGATTACAGTGCTTTAAGAGTAACGCAATTCGGGAATTCTGCTTTGTTAGGCAAATTGAACTGTCTTGCTTCACGGATCTCATCTCACTTTTTCTTTTGCTTTCCAACCAAAAGCTACCTTTCTGTCTTCAGTTCCAAGGCTGTTGCTAGGAAGAGCTACTTGCAAAACTCAAAAAGGAAATGTAGAGTATCTTCTAAAGGGAACAGTACGAAAATGGGTCTCACCACATATCATGGCTTTTTTTTTTTTTTAATTTTATTTTATTTTTAAACTTTACATAATTGTATTAGTTTTGCCAAATATCAAAATGAATCCGCCACAGGTATTTGGAAAGGCCAAAGCAGTAGAATTTTGAGTCACTTAAGATGTTTATACATTTTTTTTCTTTCACAGAAAATAAAGAAATTGTTTTGTGGTTAATGTCAAAGTAAGGAAATGTCACACTGGCTGGGTTTTGATATGTGCACAGCCAGGGAACTTAGAGGGAACTGTTAATGCAACTGTATGAGAAGATATACGAGAAGGATGGTTTCCCATGAAAGGAAAATGGAAAGACTTCAAAAGTATATTTTTCACTATAGTTATTAAACATACACAGTTTACTTTTAAAATTGATTATAAGTTTAGTTGCCCAATTTGGATTGCTGGCCCAAATACAAATGTGTGTATGGTGTGTGTGTGTGTCAGAGAGAGAGACAGAGACAGAGAGATGGACTAGTACATGACCAGAGATTTCTCAGTATCTATGATCTGAAAGTAAGTTGAAGACACAAATTCCCAAGAGTGTTGATTGTAGTAACTGTTATTGCAGTTTGAAAGACTATTAAAAGACTATTCCTCAACAGTTATACTTTATGAGTGATATTTGTGCCAAGTAAACATCCATTTCTAAGGGTTTAACTCAACAAATGCCCCAAACCTCTCCCTCTGAAAATGGCTGAAAGTATTAATTACTTGCAGTAAGGAACACATCCAGATTATTTGGAATCCAAGATCCTCTTAAAGAAAATACAAAGCTATGAGTATAAAATTATATCCATGGCCTTGAAAAGAGCCTTGAGGGGCAATGAACTTCATATATTTTGTGGTAAATCCATCTGTGTGTGGGAAATGGTCTACTTTATAAAAGACAAAGGTGAAAACATATCCACATTTGCTGATCCAGTGTTTCTTTAGGGATCTCTGGTATTCAAGGTGGAGCCAACTTTGTCTTTACTGATCACTTTCTTCCAACACCAATCTTTCAACCCACCACGTCTGCCTTCAATGATTTCTACTCTCTCTCCTACCTAATTCACACAGATATGACTCTGCTTTGTACCTCTATTAGTGTTTCTCCAAGCTGATATTTCTAACTTTATATCATTCTGTGTTAACACAACATCATATTAGTGTTATGAGCTTAATTGTGTCCCCACCACAATTCATATCCTGCAGTCCTAACCCCAATACCTCACAATGTGACTGTATTTGGAGACAGGGCTTTAAAAGGAGTGATTACATTAAAATGAAGCTGAGTAGGCGCTAATCCAATTTTACTGGTGAATTTACAAGAAGAAAGTTGGACATAAAGGAGACACAACAGATGCACATGGATAGAGGGATGACCACGTGAAGAGGCAGCAAGGGTGGCCATCTGCAAGCCAGAAAGAGGGGCTCAGAGGAAACCAACCCTGCTGGCACCTTGATCTTGGACTTCCAGCCTCCAGGGCTGTGAGACAAAAAATTTCTGTTGTTTAAATCACCATGTCTGTGATACTTTGTTGTGGCAGCCCTAGAAAACTAATACAGTGAGCTAGAATTTATCAAACAAACTATTACTAACCAACATTCTTACCTCAGTATGCTTAATATTACAACTGAAGCTAAGTGTCAGAGGCTGTCAACAGGCCCTCAAATACATTGGTTGAATGAAAGAATAAATACTTGCATGCATGCAATTAGGGTGGATTTCAACAGGGATTTATGATTAAAAAAACATTCTTCCAATTTTCTTCTCTAGGACAATGTCAAGTTCAAGGAAAGATGGTAGTGATCACACAAAATTCATGCTTTCACAGGTATTACTGATGATCAAGTATATATTCATTGAATCTTTGTATGGTGAAAATTTAGGAAAATAAGAGTTGGCTAAAGTTTCCTAAATGTATCAGGACACTGAAATTATGACAGATATCCTTTGAAAGTAGTGTCCACAAGGCCCAAGTTACATCTTTTCATGATATTGTACAGTGGGCTGGCTGTTTACCTCAGGGTTTACAGGTTGTGGTCAGAAACTGTGAAATGTCCTTACATGGTAAGTCTTCTGAAGAAACCCTAGGAAGACCTGTTCATACAACCTACAACTCACAGGATATGGAACTAATCTGTGTCAGAAAGACAATTTATTAACTTGTAATCCGTTAGAAATTACTATCCCTGTGAGCATGGCAAATTCAGGAGAACTAATTATGGTCTATGTAGTTTCTTGGTGAAAGCATATTAAGAGTGAAGGGAAACATTTGTTCTTAAAAGAGAGTTTCATCTCTCTAGAACTGCCTTCTGACAAATTGGTCTTCTGTTTTCTGGGGATACTTTATTTGGATGTGGAAGACTGTTTATTCATCTGTTATACTATTCAATTATTTTATAAACATTATTTATTGAGCCTCTAAAATGGGCCAAATATTGTTCTAGGCATTAGAAATATAATAATGAACAATACTGACATTATTATCTCTGCATGGAAATTGCATCTTAATTGTCATAGCTTAGCTAGTAAATTGCATTTACTTTTCCCATCGACTGTCAACATTTCTTGTTACTTTAGCTCTAGTGCTGCTATTTACATTCTATAATGCTTATTTCCATAAATATTTACAAAATATTGATTATATAAAATAAAACTCCTTTTCAAAGAATGGTTCAAGTTTTCCATAGAAGCTTAGAGCATTCCAAATTCAAGGACTCCTATGGCTCATACTTCAAAGCCCTCAGCATCATAACACAAGTCAAAGTGACAGGAAAATGAATCTTCAAATAAACACATTTATTTCACAGTTGGTCAAGGCACAGTTAAATATTTAGATCTATATATTTCCCCCCCTGTGTGGGAAGGACTCTACTGGGCTAATTCTCTAAAAGCAGAAAAGAAATTCTAGTTTCTAGGGGTTTCTATAGGTCAGTATCTGGTCTTAACGGTTTCTCTATTGGCACCATATCAAGTGAAATGCCAGCTTTCCCGGATCCTCTGCGCACATGTAGGAAACACCTGTTCCTCTTCTTATGACTTTCTTGCCTACCTAGCAACTCAGGTTACATTGTCTGATCTTGATGAGCCACGTTATAGGTCCTGATGTTTGCATACATATAAAACCACTGTCTGGTTTATGAGGTCAGAAGAAAAGAAAAAAACACACCTAATTTCAAGCCAACTTACATTTTCTGGGTTGATTCTGTAGATTTTTATCCAAGGAGTGAGCTAGTAAAAGAACTGCCTGAGGTGGAAATGTAGGAAGGCAAAGACCTACAGAAGCGACCCTTTATCTAACCACATCTCCTCTTGGAAGCCACGACCTCTGCGAATTGGATAAAGCGAGCCAAAGAGCACAATAGCCTGAAGGGTACAAAACCCAGACATCTGAAGAGGCTTTCTTGTTTCAAGGATATACCTAACCTACTTTAAAATATTCCTTTAATGGGGAGTTTAAAGGAAGTTCCTTCCTATTACAGGGTCGATGACTCCCTAGTTAGATTTTCCTTTTCTCATTTCAGGTGACTTTAAATGGAATGTTGTGATATTGTCTTTAAAGAGAAATGTTTTCCTGTGGCTTGCAAATAAATTAGATAGCTCAAGAAGACCAATTTTCTGCTTTTAAACACTACCTACTTATACTTTCTTATTAGAGTCTGAACTAACATTTGAAAATGCTACCATGATGCACATAAATATTACTGGCAAAGCTTTTACGGCTACTGATGACACTATAAAAATATGCCTTCATTTTAAGAACTCTAGAGGATTTGTACATCTGCATAGCTCCAGAGTCCCCTGCTTTGTGGGGGAAGATCTGATGGGGAAGATGAGATCATTACCCACTCCTATCTTATTTTAAATTTGTCAAAAGCCTGAATAAAAAGTACTTTCCCTAACTGTAGGTCTGCTATATGCAGTTTTATTACCCTCATATGTTTATTAGACACATAAGTGTCCTTATAAAGGAATTTAAAACATAATTCGTGTTTAATCATATATATTTGGTGGAATGTTCCTATCTTCATACACTTATGGGGATAAACATTTTATTTTGGTTCTAAATCTTTTCATGCTGGTTTAGTATAGATTGAAAGACATGCTCAAATAGAATCACTGCAAGGGCCTTTGGTCTCTTGATTTTTAAAGTTTTCGAATCATACGGTAGGAAGAGCTCTGGTCCAGGGAGTGGGGACCTGGTTTCTACATCTCGTTCCAACGACTTGCTTGCTGCGCTCTCTGATTATGACCGAGACAGTGGACTTTAGGACCTCAGTCTCCTTGTCTTCAAAGTGATAGTACTGTACTTATCTCTATGTTCTCTAGAACTCTTGTCACTTCACAAATCTACAGGTTTCTTTGAGAGATTACCAAGATATACAATTATATACTGTATGAGTGATTTTATTTGTCTTTCAGCGCAATTAAGCACCTCCTGGACAGTGACTTCACTGTATTCTTTTTGAATGATTCTTAGTATTTTCAAAGGGTATCACCAGAGTTTCATATGGTTCCATCCACCTTCACTGAAAAAGGTCAGACTCAGGAGAACATAGTCTTTTGCTCACCATCCTTTCTTGAATTAGTTTAATGAATTGTAAGAGAATGAGCTTCCACTCAGGAACGGTTTTATGTGCAGCTATCTACAGAGGGACAAAAATTCATTCAACAGTCGGTCAGACTTAATCTCAATCAAAGTCCAGAGTTAACCTTAATCTATCTCTTGAGGGTAGAAAGGGAGCAGTATTGTTTGATTTTAATATAGCTATTTACTTCTACCTGTCTTTATAAACCAAACTCAACATGCTATTTGTGAGAGTATTTGAATACTGCACTTAAGATGATTATTTCCCTCTACTTGTTTATGTGTTTTGTTTTGTACTATTTCTGGGCATTAGAATGTGTCAACCAAAAAAAAAAAAAAATACACAGTGAAGATCATTTCTTGGAGCATATATTCTAGCAAGAAAGGCTGACAACAATAGGTGCAATAAGTTACATAATGAGATATGCAAACCTAGATCACATATGATATAGTCTGTGATAAATATTATGGGAAAAAGAAAAGGTAGAAGAGAGTTAAGGAGATTAGGATACTGGGGGAGGTGATTTATAATCTTAAACAGGTTTTTAGGTGTGTAGCATGGAGAAGCTAGCATTTCAGCTTGAAGTAAGTGAGGGGATGAGCTATGCAGATAATAGAGAAAAAGTGTTCCAAGCGAGGGAATAGCAAATACAAAAACCCTGAAGCTGCACAGTGCCTAGTGTCAGGATCAAGGTGGCTAGAATGACTGCAGCAGGAGGAACAAAGGAGAGACAAGGGGAAGCCCACACAGGACATTAGCTGAACTTTTCCCCCTTTGCTTCTCCAGATCCAGTATTCTCTCTTCTCTACCATGCCCTGTGCCCTGGAAGGGAGACGTGTATGGACTATATCAAGACTCCTTGGCCTGTCACCTTCCAGTGGGGCTCAGCCAATGTGAGTTCCAGACAGAAGATGCAAGGCCTGGGAAATGCCAGGGTCAGGACATTTATTCCCCTGGCTTCCTCCCTGCTGGGTTGCTGCTCAGTGACTTTACCCTTTTACCAAAGGCCACAGTTCCTGCCAGGCAGCCCTCTCCAAGCTACTCCCCTGGGTTCCTCTTGCCCCGTTAGGACAAGAAATGGTGATAGCTCTCCAGGGCTGCTAGCCTCAGGGTAATGCACTATCTATAAATGAGCTTTTTAAACCTCACCCTCAGCTTTGTAAGCAGACTCTTTATTAAACTCCCTTCTATTACCAGTTTAATTTTGCTACCTATTTTCCTTCCAGGTCCCTGACTGATAAAGATGTTGGAGACCATTATAAGGATATTGGCATTTATTCTGAGAGAGATGGGGATGGAGGAATAAAAGAGTGATGTATTCTGAAAGAGTCAATCTGGCTGCTGTGTTGAAAATTTTAACAGGGCAAGATGGAAGCAAGTAAACAGTTGGGAGGCTACGGCTATAATCTAGGTGAGAAACACTTCATTTGTATACCTATAGAGACCAGTCATTCTGAATCAATACCCAATCAATCTCAAATACCCTGATACCAAAGCCATAAACTTTTATCACAGCCTAAAGTCCTAGATGGCTTGTAAGAAGCATTTCTCTGTGGCAGCTCTGGCTCTGTTGAAATGAATTCTGTACATTCTAGTAGGATAATTAGTGAATATAAATAGAATTTTTAAAATTGAATTAAGTGCTCATAATTATTAAATTTCATTCTAGTTTTCTTCATAGGTCATTTGCTCTCTTGAAAATATATGTCAAGAATGAAATATATTTTAAAGACATTTTTATTATTTTTTAAATAATTATTTATGTTATTGTTATAAAATCACTTACTATGAGACCTATACTTTTGGTAAAACTGTCAGTGTAAAACACATTATTATTGAACATAGGAACAATGTTGTACAGAGTTTATTCATCTTTCTTAACTGAAACTTTATGCCTGTTGATTACTAACTCTTCATTTCCTTTTTCTCCCAGCCTCTGGCAACTACTATTCCACTCTTAGATTCTATGAATTTGACTATTTCAGATGACTCATATGAGTAGAATCAAGTAGTATTTGTCTTTTTGAGACTAGCTTGTTTCACTCAACATAATGTTCTCAAGTTTTATCCATGTTGCTGCTTACTACAGACGTTCCTTTTTTAAAAAAAGGCTTGATAGTATTCCATTGCATGTATATTCATTTTCTTCATTCATTCGTTCATCTATTTCTAGATATTTAGTTTTTTGTTTCTTTTTCTTGGCTGTTGTGAATACTGTTGCAATGAACAAGGAAGGGCTAATTCATTTTCCAACAAATATTTTTGAGTGCTTACTGTATTTTTCCCTAGGCAAATGCTTCAAAGTTAAAAAGGGTGGGATGGTAGTTTGTGTGGGGGCAAATATTAATTGACTATATAGATACCAAATTTCAAACTGACAAGAGTTGTGCTGGAAAGATACAGAAGGGCTGAGAGGCTGTAACAATGTGACCTAACTTAGTTGGAGGAGGTCCATGGAAGATTTCTCTTGTAAAGTAATCTTTGAGTTGTACAATAAATAGAACTGTGTTCTACTTACAGTAGTAACAGTTTCACCAAGGAGTTCCCTTATACTTGATAAAACCAAATTTCTTTTAGTAATTCTTCACATTGGTTTATTTGAACCCAAATAGAAGCTACTTGGCAATTTGATCAAAGCAACTGAGGTGGAATATCATCTACTTGCTCATGGCTGGGTGGTGGCCATGAGGTTAGACTTCTGCTGGGCTCCTCTTATGGACCGTGTATGTGATTAGTTAGTCTGAGACCTATTTCCCTTAGGAGGCAGATTTCCTGCACGTTGAGAACAAACTCAGTCCCAGGCACTGTTCCAGTGATTTAAGCACATTCAGTCTTTTTCCTCACAGCCCACATCTAATCTAGTCTGTCAGCGATACCATGAAAAATATACCCCCAATATGACAACCTTCATGGTTTCCACTTTAGTTTAACCTACTATCGTCTCAAATTTAGGCTTGTATGATCTTCTAATTAGACTTCCTGTTTGTGCTTATTTGTCTCCATAATCAGTTCTCAACAGAGAGGCCAGAATGAGGTTAAAAATTTAATCAGAGCATGACACCCCCACTCCCATTCAGTGTTCTCCTGTGGTTTTCCTTTCTCTTGCAAAGAAAACGGGAACTTTGTACACTGTTGACAAAGCCCTGGATAACCTGTCCTTTGACCTCCCACCTATCTCCTAATGCTCCCAGTCTCTCTCATTGCGACCTGGCCTGTTGCCATTCCTGGTACCTTCTAAATCTGTTCTGTTTTTTTTTTTTTTTTTTTTTTTGAGCCTTTGCAGTTTCCATTGCTTCTGCCTAGCCATAGATACTCTTCACAAAGATGATCACCTAACACGTTTCTTCACCTTATTCGGGTTTGTCCTCCAATTATCAGAGAAGCTTTCAGTGAATGGCTGATTCAAAATGCTAAGCTCTTCATTCAGTCACTCACTGTGCCCTCAGTCCCTTGCTCAGTTTGACTTTTCTTCATAGCCCTTACCATCTTCAACATATTTCAACATGTTTATTTGCATATATTCCAAAATATAAATTCCAGGAGGACAGAGATTTTTTTTTTTCAAGATCACTCCATATTCACTCCAGTACTCTTGCCAGGAAAATCCCATGGATGGAGGAGCCTGGTAGGCTGCCATCCATGGAGTCACCAGGAGTTGGACATGACTGAGCGACCTCACTTTCACTTTTCACTTTCATGCATTGGAGAAGGAAATGGCAACCCACTCCAGTGTTCTTGCCTGGAGAACCCCAGGAACGGGGGAGCCTGGTGGGCTGCCATCTATGGGGTCGCACAGAGTTAGACATGACTGAAGCGACTTGGCAGCAGCTATATTCTCAGAATCAAGCATGGTGCCTGGTACACAACAATATTCTGCAAATATTTCCAGAATATTCAAATTGACTGAATGCTGTCATTCAAAACTCTTCACCTAGGATGATCTTCAAAGGCAAGAACCAGAGGTCCAGAACCACCCCATAGTGCTGTTTTATTCCTTCTAGTGCCTTGATTTGGCAAATATTTCTTGAATAATACATTAATTTAGTCATGAACATTAAACTCTGTAAATTGCTGTTGAGAGGCAATACAGTTTTATTAGTAAGTGCATGGTCTTTGTGGTTAGTCTGGGCTGTTTAAATTTTATATCTGCTACTTGCTTTGTCAGACTGAGCAAACCACTTAACATCCTTGAGCCTGGGAGACCTGACCAGAAAAATCAGTTTAGTGGTAGGACTAGACTTATGGGGTGGGCTGTTGTGAGGACTACATAACATGAGGAATGTACACAGCACTGGGTCTGCACATGTTACTCATAAAGTAATCCTCCAGCTTGGGTTAAGTGACCTCCTCGGCTCCTTGTGTTTTTTTTTTTTTCTGGGGCAGAACAGCTATCTCAGACAATACTTTCAGTGTGTCTGTTTCTCTATAAGGTTTTAAGCCTTTGGAGGGAAAGGACTGAATTTTATTAATCTTTAAAATCCCAGAACCAGTACATTGAAGGTCCTCAGCGAATCTGTTTTGAATTGGATAGGGCTGAATTAGAGGTGACAGCCCTCCTTCCAGAAAAAGAACACTGAGATACTGATCAGTATCAGTTTCAGTGTATCCTCAATAAGCATCGATAAGGCAGAGGAACCTGCCTATAGGCATGTTTGCAAAAAGTTAGTGGCAATGTCCATTCTAGACAAGCCGTAGACATGAGGTCTTAGTTGTGGTGGAGCAGCAAGAAGACAGTGAGGAGGAGGGGAGCAGAGCCTGCTGAGGAGAACTTCCCCTTCTCTGCCACTACTGCCCTTTGCCAAAGCTGGCTTCCTAAAGGCTCTAGATGGATCTCTCTTATCAGTTGCTAGGTTGAGCCATTGTGTCAGCTGAAGTAGTGGAAATTTCTAGTCAACTTATAAATAGTTGAAGAGCCTCTCTTGGCGAAACGTGAACTGAGCAAATACTCCATTTTCTCCTGGGAGGGTGGATCAGGATTCGCTGTATGACTGTCACGTCAGCCCTGTCAGGGCCGCTGTTCAAGAGGCCACGCAGCTATAAGTTATTCATGGGAGCATAACAAAGACTTAGCCCTCATGAGTAATGAGCCTTCTTCTCCCAAAGCTTGCTCTCCAGCTAGAAGCCGAGGTGTGCAGGGTCACCGTGTCAGAAACAGAAATGCACCTCACATCCTTTAGGGCTGGCGTACTGTGCAAGTATATACAATGATGCCCTGAGCAACTCAAGGAAGATCCAGGGAATTTTGTGCTCTCCCTGGGCACGTGGTGCCTGGGGTAGGGGGTGGTGTCTAATTCCTCCTTTTTCAGGAAAGCAGAGAAGGTACTTTCAGTGGTGATCAAGTTTCTGTCCTGGCTGGCTATCCAGTGGTTTTCATTCGTTTGTTCTTTTGCTCATATATTCAGGCCTTTATTCACTGAGTTCTATAATTAAAAGACCTGAGAGAAGTTTCTCAGAATGATACTTAGTTTTTTCTTATATACAACTATTATTTTTCTTTAAAGAGGTTATCATGTCACAGGATGAACAATGGTGTGTGGGAAGG